>NC_140191.1:15115254-16397620 GCF_965226575.1 Pagrus pagrus
TTTCTGTGACAAAATATATCTGGGCATCAGGTGGAGAAATGACTTACTGCGAGGTTTCTGTGCTCACTGAGCTCTGAGGAGAGAAAAGACACATAAGGAGAGGTCGGTCAGGAGGTCAGATTTAGTTTCATCACCTGTCAACACTCACTAAGTCTTTTCCTCCCATCTCAACTCACCACTGTGCCTTTCTCCTCCGTCTCTCGCCTCAGCTTGCTCTGTCGCTGCAGGATTTTCTGAGGGTCCAGGCTTCAATTAGGAGGTGAAAAACAGCACATGTTGAGAGTTTATACATTCAACTCAAAGTAAAAGGCGTTAATAATGAATTTTTGCTAACTCACTGTTGGCAGAGATGTTGAGCGGAAACAAACTTGTGTAAGAATTCACTGAAGCCGACTTTCTTCCCCTTGAGCAGAGCTGTAAGACAGGCAGCTGGTTAAAACCTTACATAAGAGCTCAGCAGCTGTATTTACTCAAGAGTTAGTGAGTGGTCGCCATAACTTTGACACGCTTTAATGAGGCCACTGGAACAAACTGTTGGGTTATGTCTTCAAGAATAATTCTAACACACCAAGTTCTGATACTAGTCTACTGTAATGTGGTATTCTTACATTATAGTCGACACCTGTTTCTGATTTCTGGCCATTTTATCTCTTGTAGCAGGATTTTTGTAAGTTAGCACAAACCGTTCATGTGTGCCTGTACCGTTCTATGACGTCACTAGGATTCTTTAGCTAGCTTAACGGTCAAACGTCAGGATATGAGGATAAACTCACCTGAGAAAAAAGACACAAGCCCTCTCATTTTGGAGTAGGTCATCGGCCGCTCTCGAGTCACGGTCATTTGGATGAAGATTGACTGACTTAGTAGTTTTGTAGAAAAAAAAAAGAAACCTTTAGGAGAGGAGAGGACGGTGAAGAGACGCTGTCCGGCGGCAGAGTTCACCCCGTTACTCGCAAACTATCAGAGCTGCTCAGTTTAAAAGACCGCTGACGTAGGAGGGCACCGGCAATGCTGCGTTTAGGTGCCCTCGGAGATGTCAAATGCAGAGCCAGCAGTGGTGGAATGTGACACTTAGTGAAGTACTGTAAGTACACATTTACTTGTACTTTACTTGAGTATTGCCATGCCACTTAATACTTGTAATGGGATTGTAAGGGAAATATTGTCCTATTTCTACAATTATTTGTTAGGCTATCTTACTTTTCAGATTAATTTAGATTTAGTCGAATTTAACCCCCATTTGTTAACATCTTCTCAACATTTACAACTGCTGATTTGATGAATTGCTGTGAGGAGAAAATGTATTTATGATTTATCAACATTTATAATTGCAGAGGACAGAAATTAGGATTGTTGCTTGGAACTTGAGAGACATTATATTAATGAGTAGGCTTACAATAAAGTGAAAAACTCACAACCCTTTAACCTGAAAGTTGTTTGTATCAGTGGTTCATAACTGATAGATGAATAAATATTAACAAACCATTTATAAAGCCATTAATTACATCTTTGGAAGGGATAGCCCGCCAAATGAATGTCTATAAAGGTGACATATAGGCTATGCTAGGGCTGTCACGGTATCAGATTTGTTTGATTGTTTGTTTTTCTAAGTCTAAGGGCATCAACAAACTGAATACAATACATTTTAGCAAAGAAGAAAAGGAAGAAAAAAACTGACTGGGACAAAAACAAACAAAAAACCCCAAATAAAACTAATACACCATTAGCTTGGCCAGAACAATTCACCAACACTCTTGTCAGTCATCTCCTTTGACATGATTTTTTGTGGCATTAGTAGCCACATGCTGTAGTAGCTGGCTAGTAGGTTACTGCACCTTTTTCTACTTCTTTTTTCCATTTAAAGGTGCTATTTGTAAGAAAAGTTGATTTTTGAGTCTCAGTTCTAACTCGTAAAATAATGAGGAGTTAGAAATGAGACTCAAAAATAAACTTTTCTTACAAATAGCACTTTTAATGGCAATGTGGCAATAACCGGTGTTAAGGTGCATTGTCGCCACTGACCACGACAATGGGAGAACGAAAGGAAAAATAAATTATTTTAGAGCTGCTGGGTTATTTACACAATATTATCACCTGTGTTTTATTATTATGATATAAGTATTTCACTTTAAAATATCATTATTATTATCAATATCGTTGTATCTCAACAACCCTAATAAATGCACGACATAGTATAATTCATATTCAGTTGTAAATAATGATAAGGTATAGCACGTCGCTATTAGCTACAATCCATAGGGCAAAAGGGTTGAAAAAAGTAGGCTACAGTGAAAAGTAGACTCCCAGAATGTGCAACAAATAGTCTAGGCTACTTTAGGTCCTGAGGAAAGGAGCTGTTGGCACGTGAAGGCAGCATGCTGAGCTCCTATCCCCTTATGAGAGCGCTCACGAGCCTGCCACGAGGTTGTGAAATATCCCAATTGAATTTCTAATCAATGGAACTTTTCCTCTTTCTATCATCTTTCAATCTTTCTTTCCTCACATGTTCAACTCACAGGTGGTTAAAGGACTATATACCATCACAGTATGTAGGCTACTGTATGTAGAACAGGAGAGAATAGTGCACCCTTTCGGTTGGATTTTATATAGGCTACATACCATAGACATTACTTTTCACAAGTAGAGATGTGGGTCATGGAAACTATAGGCCTGCATGTGTGAATTCGTGACAGCATTCCAGCACATGGCGACTCTACATCTGTCTTCCTGTCTCATGTGGCTGCTGCACGCATGAGAAACATCAGGACCTGTCCACACCACCACAGAGACCCAGTTTTATGTTCATGATATATGACCAAACTCCTTTAGCATTGCACGTATACCTCCATAGTGACCGCTTGTTTTATTTCAGAGCACTTCAGGCACCGCAAACACTATTAAATCCAAATCCCACCGGCTTGCGTAACCACAATTTTATTATCAACATCTGATTATGTAATACGTTCAAGTAGAAAAGGCAGAACTATCTTAAGACTGGCACAGATGATGATAAACAAATTCTTGATAGTGGGACAGAAAGGTGTCAGATTAATCTCTTCCGTCAGTAAAAAAAAAAGAAGATATAGATAATTTGAGATAAGAGATGTAACTGGGCTTTGTCACAAGATAAAATAAGCCCACAGGTTTAATGGGAAGTGTTGTCTTGAATTGGGAAGAGCAATATAAAAGAGTAATACCGCCAGAATACGATTATGTAAATGAGATAAATGGGACATAGAGTGCAGATACTGAAATAACGTCAAGTTTGTCGCTGGGTCTGTTTCTAAATTTGGGTTTGCTGGGTTGAGGGCAGTAGGTACAGGGTGTCTTGGTTACTGTTGCAGAAAGCTGATCCTTGGACAGCAACAGAAGGAGGTTCCTCAGAGAGAGAGAAAACCTCCCCCCTTTCCCGTCACCTCAAGGTGAACTGGTTTCTGCTAGTATGACTGACCTTCCTCAGTCTGAGCCCTCTTGTTCCATCACTCTCTGACGGCATGCAAACTGGCCGGGACTGGTTTTGCCTCTCCAGGCAGGCAACAGGTGACGCTGAACACAACGCACACATCTCAACAGTGTTACAGCATTCCTACAACAGTGGAAACCCACACAAGAGTCAGCAGATCAACCCCACCTACCAGAGAGGCCTGAGAGAGCTGAACAAAATTCAAACTGTTCAACTGCAGAACCAAAAGACCCTCACAATTTCTGGTCTTAATGTCAAAATCGCAACCTTTATTACCAGATTCATTTCCACTGTTTAACCATCATGAACTTTTGAATCTGTGATGTCCCTGAACGGGTGTCGTGTTTTATTCATGGTCTTCTTACAGTCAGAGATCTGGGAGTTGCTGCAGACAGATTTTTTGTTGACCTCAGAAATGTTGGGTCAAAGCAGCTTGGTTTCAAACCTGCTTCAGCAGCAAAAATACACGTTAGAAACGAGATACAGTAAGCTAAAGCACAAGAACACTGCCTGGTTTCTTTCGTTTTTGTAGGTTAAAGGTTGTTGTATTTGTTTGGATAGACAGATCTTGATGACAAAATCAGGCATATCTGGGCAGCTGGTATCTATGAGTGAGTACAAAAGAGGACTGTTGGGCCTTGGTGGAGGTATGCGCCCTACTGAGTGCCATTGTAGTTATTGATGAAACTACCCCCACGTAAAAACATGAATCAAAATGAGCTCCACCTTGACCAGCCACATAAAGAAAATGCTGTTACACATTAATGCATCAGCAATAATATGTTAGCAATATACTATATAACACTGGGGTCCCTGACTTTTGATACTGTAAATATAATAACACCACTGAATATACATTATGGTTAGCAGATCTTATTTTGAAAAAAATGTAAACAACAAATTAGTAAACAATCAGGTGCTTACAGGAATAAGTAATGTAGTCTACATACAGTTCAGTACATTTGTCACACATGACAGCAGTAGTACTTAATCTGTCCTGTAGATGGCGACAGCAAACTTTCAAAATATAACAGTAATATTACTGTGATAAACTTCTAATAGTTATGTAAAAGCTGTAATGATAAATGAAAATAACAACAATAATCATTGTCCTTTTACATTTGCTCATGGATTTTTCTCACAGTAAGTACAAATTTGAGGTATTTGTACTTTTCTGGAGTATTTTTTAGGGAAATATTGTACTTTCTTTAATATATAATGATATATCAAATTATTTGACTACTGTGATTCCAAGGTATCTCATACATTTATATTTGTATGTTAAATACAAGTGAAGAACTTACATAATATGATGCGTCATTATAAACTACCTAATGATATACAGCAGAACAATTAATTAATAAATTATATAGTCAATTGCATTGATTAACAGCTTGTTTTATGCAAAAATGACACATTTCTTCTCAAATATCAGAATTTAATGGCTTTTTAAATTTGAATTATTCTAATAAATGTAATTTACTTTTAATGATATAAGGTTTGGATTATTGATTGGACCAGTCAGTCAGATGAGAAAGTAATCAGCAGATAAATCCATGACGATAATCATTAACAGTCCGATCCCCAAGCTACAGCAATAACATGTTGCTTACACATTAATGAATGAGTGATAATAAAGATAGAGGAGATTCATAAAGATAAATGATGAAAATTATATAAGAGTTAATAGCAAGATATGATGTTTCAGTGTTCTTTGGTACAACTGAAACTCTCTCATACCAATGGTACTTGAGTAAAAGTCTTAATGTATCTGACATTAAATGTGCTTAAGTGTCAGAAGTTCAGGTAAAAGAGAATTCTACATATGTGTACATGTAGGCCTATACAGTATGGGTTGACTGATTATTGGCCTGGGCGATTATCAGATCTGATATTCACCTTTTTTCTGTTGTTATTATTGAAAATCAGTGTTTTTGATTATTTTTTTTTTTATCCGATTGATTGCTGATAAGATAAATCAATTCAAAAATGTGGCTTCTCTGGCTCTGATGCAGCATGTAATCTGCAAAGTATCTAGTAACTAAAGTTATCAAATAAATCTAGTGGAGGCAAAAGCAAAATATTTGCCTCCAAAATGTCATGGAGTGTAAAGAAAAAATGGAAAATACGACTCAAAATTGAACTTTAGTGCAGTACCCGAGTACATGTACTGAGTTACTTTCCATTACTACTTCCATTACTATTACATTAAGACATTTTAACCAAAAGAGAAAAATCATCATTGACTGATTTTTTTTAATGCCTAAACAAACAAGCGCTCTTTGTTGTCATGACTGAATAAACAAACTGACCTTAAATGACAACGCAATTTAACAGCTTTACTTTACTGTTTATATTTGGCGGACCCTGCCAACCCTTAACAGTGCTCTGGGGACCTTATCTTCCTCTGAGAACAGCTTGTTTACTCACTTATGGAAAATATAATAATGTCTTGTTTATTTAAGTTTGTATTATTACCTCATTAATATTGTGTGAGTTTGAATGCCTTCTTCAAAACTACATAGTGCGCCTTTAATGACTGATGAGATGAATTGTCTTTTCCTATGCTTTGCG
This sequence comes from Pagrus pagrus, assembly GCF_965226575.1. NCBI lineage: Eukaryota > Metazoa > Chordata > Actinopteri > Spariformes > Sparidae > Pagrus > Pagrus pagrus. The sequence goes on from NC_140191.1 coordinate 15,121,292, forward strand.
TGCGCGCGCACCCGGTAGCGCGCACCCGGCGTGAGCGCGCGCGGCGAAGGGGCGGGGCCGCGCGGAGTCAGCGCAGGCAGGGATGAGAAACTTGTCCCGGATATTTACCTAACGATACCTGGCTGCTGTGACGCGCCCCGTCCCGAGGTCTCCACAGCGGACTGTCCGAGGAATATGAGCCGTGTCTGACGCGGGACGAGCGAGGTACACTTCTCCTTCTCTGTCTTTTAAACCGTCTCTTCCCAGAAAAAACACATTCACTTGGCCAAGTTGTAGCGACGAGCACGTAAAGCCCGTGGTTGGTGGAAAGTTTGGCCAGTGGAGTGTTCCTCCTTTTGGGTGTAGCTGTAGAAAACCTCAGGTTGGCAACAGGTTCCTTGTTCGCGCTCGGGCTCAAAGTACAGCGGGGTCAGTGAAGGGTTCATTATCGACAGAAATACACTGAGAGGCCCTGTTTATTCATTGGTATGTGTGTGTTTGGTGAAGTAACAGCAGAGGCTGTAGTTCTGAGCTTTAACATCTACGCTAGCTGTGTTTAAATCCTTCAATTATCACTTTTAACTTGTGCTGAAAAGCCTATGGCAGAGAAATCTGTGTTCAAACCATCAGAAAGTACAAGAACTTTATTCTCAGTTCCTCATCTGTGAAGGTTACAGTATCAGAAATAGCAGCAAGATGCAAAACAGCCGGTGAGGTCATAGTGCATCATGATGAATCTGCTTTTTTAAATGTAGCATTAGCTTGTAAATTCATTAGACGCCTGCCTGTGAGAGGGTTATCATGGAAAACTGGTCATCAAACTGGGACCAGCTCTGTTTTAATATATTCAGAGTGTGTCACCGTGTTCAAACATTAACCCAAACAAAACTGTGTGTCCTTTCAGAAACCGGCCCGGATCCTTTAATCGTTCACCTGGAAACCAAGACAGGACACATGTATGGACACACACTGACATGCATGTAGCTTTCACAAACTCACACTCACACACACACACACACACACACACACACACACACACAGATTGATGTTAGGGTAAGTTTTTGGGTTACGTGCATGCATTAGTAGTGCATGTGTGATTTGCTTTCAGCGCCTGGTCGGTCTCAGATCTGTCGCGGTGCTGTCGATGGGCGTGTTCAACTCTGAAAATGTTTAACATTCTTATCATTCAGCTGCCTGCAAAAGGCGGAGAGACGCAGAGAGGGAGCGCAGCAGGGAGAGGGAAGGGACATGTTCAGACCCAGGCCAAATAATAAGGAATTACACAAACACACACACATGCAACAGTCACTCCTTCGCATTCACGGTGCATTACTCACTGCAGCCCGATGCAGCCCATACAGTATATTACTCACCACACAGTGTCATCCTGAGGGAGGTGCTTTCATTGGAAGACAACAGGCTGGAAACATCTGACACTGTTTTTGTGGTTATGTGTGTGTGTGTGTGTGTGTGTGTGTGTGTGTGTTTCCAGGTCCCCTCTCAGTGACGAGCTAAGGGCAGGGTGTTTGTCTTGAGAGGGAGGCAGAGTTACCGTGGTAACAGACATGCCAAAACCGGACCTGCTCTGCCTAGTTCAGCTGCTGGACGGCACTATCGAAACCTTCAGAGTCAGCGTGCGTAACACACACACACACACACACACACACACACACACACACACACACACACACACACACACACACACAGACATATACACACACTGTTTCCTGGAGATCATATGTTGCTCCTATCTGTCTCTGGGTTCTGCTAATGATCGTAGTGTCAGTTCACCATACAGTGACCGACTACTCTTTCCTTTTCCCATTGATCCACATCTTCTCGTTGACCTTGGTTTGAAGGACACTGTTACCTCCTGCAGCTTACAGAGCTTGTCACACTGAGGAGCCGTTTACATCACGAGCATATCATCATGTCACACACCGCCCTGACAGCACTGACAAGCACACACGCAGAAAGGCAATCACAATATTGCTTTCTAGGACCGCAGCTGTGCAGCATCTTTATGTGAACGGTGGGAGAGCAGGGAGAGTCCTGTGGTTGTGATGTGCACAAGGATTTCATTATTAAACTTTTTTTGGCTGCTGTGTTTCTCCCGTGAAGACAAGGTTTTCTTTTACAGATTTTCACATGCTTTGAGGACAGTTTAGACTGATCCTTACCTGGATTTTGTGTCCACACACATCAAAAAGTTTCCCGCCGCAGGAACACACTGTTCGCCACAGTTGACAGTAAACATGGTCCTCATGATGTGAATGTGCTGCTGGTAACAGAGAGTGTGGAGAAAATGTGGATGAGCTGCAGGTTATCCCTCAGTGCGATTAATAAAACAGCGAATAGTTAAAATAGAGTGTTGTGCTCCAATCAGATTTTCACCTGGATAAATGTATTATTGATTGTTTTGTCTGATTTACAAGCATTATTAATATTTAAATTCACCACACAGACACTCTTGGATATTTTAAAACATAAACATTCATATATTTCCAGCCTTATTTCTCATTATATTCCATCATGTGGCTCTACGTGGTTTTGGAGAAGAAATTGAAACTCAGATTTTTTATATTTACATACAACATTTACACACAGGGAAGCAAGGCGTTTGGGGATATTTTCGTCAAAGTTGAGGTTTCCCACTGAACAAAAACATATCCATAAAGATGTCTGGTCAACATCTTTGCTGGCGTTTAAAAAACAACCAGTAGAGAGCCAGAGTTAAAGTTAAATTTTAACATCATTTCAACGTTCACTAGTGATTTCCAAGTGATATCCTTCATCTTTTCAACTTCAGTCACAGACGTCTAAAAGCTACAGAGTGGATTTGAACCCCTGGTCTCAACCTGCATGAGGCATGTGTTTTAACAGGTGACCTATTTATCAGCTCTATCATTTACCATGTTTTGGTCATCCAGCCTTGGAACATTAGCCTAATTGATGAAGGTGAAGGTGACTAAAGTTGTGTAAAATTATATTGTAAAAGCTCTCGGACATCAATAATGAACGTTGAAAGATGTTACAAAAACACTTTAATACTGGCTCTGGCACTCTTTTGGATATGTTTTTGCTCAGTGGGTTAGGTCAAAGATTATACTGAGGTTTCTTATGGAGGGTTTGACACATGTGGACAGGGGGTCGATGCAGGGGATTGACTTCTGAAACAATATTATTTGGGCCACTGAGGAGGACCTCGGTTTTGTCTGGGTTCAACTGTAGAAAATTGAGTGCCATCCACTTCTTTATTGTATCCAGGCAGAGATGGCGGGTGGCAATGTTGCTCATATCATATCATAACCAAGCTCCACTTCGCTGGAATAAACTTATACTACACATATGGGAGGCAGGCTCTGTTGACATTTCAAAATCAGGCTGGAAACACATTTATTTTATTTTCACTATGAACCTAAATGTCTCCTTATTGACAGTCTTGTTATGGATACACTGTATGATCTTTGTTTTTAAATTAATCACCTCAACCATCTCGTCTCATTAACACTTTTACCTGTTTATTTGTGTGTAAGAGTGCTTATGAATGTGTCCATACTTCTACATGTATTGTGTTTTGCTGTTTTTACTGGCTTGTAATGTGTGCAGAGACTCTCTGGGCGATATGCACTTTAAATAAACTGAAGTGGAAGTTGACAGAAAGCTTCCTGATCTATACATGAAGCACTACTGCAGCATATGGCACAGTATATTTACATGTACAAATAAGCAGACGTTAGAAATGTCACTCAAAGTTTTGGCTGGCATTAATAGAGTCTGTGCTTTCCATGTTTCAGAAGCAGGATGAAGGTGTGGTTCTGTTGGACCTCGTATGCGACCACCTGGGCCTGCAGGAGAGGCAGCTCTTCAGTCTGCAGATCAGAGAGTCCAGCACAGCCATCGCCTCGATCACAGCCAACACACACTCTCCTGTGAGCTCACTGTTCATCTGCGGCACATTCAGGCTGAGATTGTAATATATTGCACTCGCTGATTGCAGTTAAAGACGATGATAACCACAGGGTATGCTCGCATAAATGCTTTTTTTAGCCCCAGTTAGCCATTATACTTAATGAATTTCCTCTCTCTCTCTATCAGAGATGGTTGGAGCCTGAGAAACCCTTGAAGAAGCAGATTAAAGGTATCTGACTTGTTCTGGCTCTGGACAATTTACTGTCATTACCTGGAATTACTTCTCTAGATATATAAATGTTTTAAAATGTATTTCAGTACATTTATAGAAAGGGGGTGTAGGAGAGAAGAGGTGCTGTAGATGAATGAGGTGAACTTGTACCATGCGTATGTGTCACATTTGACAGGATGACATTTCTCTGCAGGTCTCGCTTCTCCCTTTTATCTGAACTTCAGAGTACGATTCTTCATCTCTGATCCCAACTCTCTGCAGCATGAACAGACAAGGTTAGTACATGTGCTGCTCTGTCATGAGTGTTTTTGTTATGTGGAGAAGTTGTATGACTCAGAAAGGTCCTTTTTGCAGGGATTGTTGATAAAAATGAAAAACTTACTGGTCAGTGTCCAACTATTTTTGGCATTTTTTAATTCACCGTCAATGCTTGGCTCAATCCAAGGCCAAATAAATAAATTCATGTTTTTGTGATGCGTTGCCAGTTCGAAATGAAGGTCAAACAAGTCTGAGAGGTTACAGCCATGCTAGCTGCTCCTTGAGGCTGCACTGAGGCACAGCAGTATTGACTGATGTTTAGCAGTTCAGATGTAAAATCAACTGCATTTTATAAAGCGCTTTCTAGTCTACTGACAACTCAAAGTACACTGGAAGGTTTCTGTGCTCAGCCATTCACATGTTCAGACCTGAGGAACAGCCATTGGGAGCAATTTGGTGTTCAGTATTTTGCCCAAGGACAATCCCACATTCATGATGTTCTGAGTAGTGGACGACCTGCTCTACCTCCTGAGCCACAGCCGCCCTCATATTTAGTCTGTTGCTTATTTTAGATTAGTGTGTAAGCAGGCTAACAGTTGCTAATTAGCTCTAAACACAACGTACAGCTGCGGATGATGAGAATGTCATTTGCTTTTGCAGGTATTCAGTCATAAACCAAAGTAACTGTGATATTTAAATGAAATATCAATATTGTGTTGATAATACAATAATATGTGAATGCTGTCTGAATAATTCAGCAAAGATATTCAGCCTGGTGCATCTTCTGTTTATGAGTTCATGGTTTCCTTTTCACCAGTAGGAAAAGGAAGGCTGAGGCTGAGTAGATGATAGTTATTGTTGTTGTTTTTTTTACAGTAACTACAGACTCCCTCTCAACCTCCTTAAGCTTGTATTTTGAAGGTTAATTATTTGCCAAAAGAAGAAAACACACAGTAAACAAGGTTAAAAATGGATTTCTTTGCCAGCATTTTTTCAAATTTCTATAGATATTGCGATGATATTGTTATTGTGAATTCATTCGGCAACAATTATGGAGTGGTGAAAATCTGATATATGTAACAGCCCTTGAGGCTATTACATGACAAGAACATCACCAGTGTTATTATAATTAATCCTGGGGGGACATACATTTGTGTATAAGATTTTATGGCAGACCATCCAAAAGTTGTTGAAACATTTTGTTCAAAAACCACAAATGTCAGGCTGCTGGCACTAGCTGAAAAGTCAGAGGATCACCAAAGTTAGTAGGATTCATCCTCCGAGAACCATGAATGTCTGATACAAATGTTGTGCCAGTCCATATGGCAGATGTTAAGATTTTTCTCAGGAGAGTGGTGCTGGATGAAAAGTCAGGGGATCATCACATTTAGTAGAATTTGTCCTCTGAGGACCATGACCGTCTGTAGATCTATAAATGTGCAAAACATTGAATAGTTGTTGACATATCAGTCTGAATCAAGGTGGCAGAGCCAGGCATCTTCTGTGGCTGAAAACACCACAGTGTTTGAAGAGGTTTCTACAGGAAACAGAAAATACAGGTTTGAGTTGTTAAAGTTGGTCTTGTTTCGTCCCTGCAGGCACCTGTACTTTCTCCAGATCAGGAGTGACATTAGAGAAGGACGGTGAGTAACACACAAACACAGCCGCCTATTCCCTTGTGCACAGTTTGTGTTTAGCTGTTATGATGTATAATCATGGAGCATGATTGCAGGTTGCAGTGCCCGCTGAGTGCAGCTGTAGTGTTGGCTTCTTACGCTGTGCAGTGTAAGTCCCATCTCTTCCATGAGAAACAAATGATTAATGACTTAATAAGAACTCTGTGAGTAATTGCTCCTGTTGAGGATGCCGTCAGTAAGCAGCAGCTCTGTTACAGTACCCCGGCTGTCAGTGTGTAGATGTGGTTATATGTTTTTGTGTCAATCACCTGCAGCTGAGATGGGGGATCACAGTCTGTCTGGACTCCCTGGTTACATTTCCAAGTGCCACTTCATCCCTGAGCAGGATGAAGACTTTCTGTCTAAAGTGGAGGATCTGTATCCACAGCACAAGTAATACCTCAGTTCATTACATCTAGTTGTTCCTGGAAAACAACCAGTTTATTGTGCAGTAGCTTCCTGCTGTTGTGTGTGACTCTGTGTGTGCGTTCCCAGGGGGCTGAAGCAAAGCGAGGCAGAGCTGTGTTTCCTCAACACAGCCCGGACGCTTGAGCTGTACGGAGTGGAGCTGCATGCTGCCTTGGTAGACTGATTCCTTTGATTAATCTCTCATGTGTTCTATTTAAAGGGACAATTCACCCCAAAATCAAAAATATTTTTCCTCCTACCTGTAGTGCTATTTATCCGTCTAGATTGTTTTGGTGTGAGTTGCTGAGTTTTGGAGATATGGACTGGAGAGATGTCTGCCATCTCCCAAATATAATAGAACTAGATGGCACTCGGCTTGTGGTGCTCAACGCACCAAAAACATACATTTGATAAACTCAACAACAATGTCTCTTTCCAGAAATCATGACCTGGTTACTCAAGATAATCCACAGACCTTGTTGTGAGCAGTTTCACGTAGGAACTATTTTATTTCTATTGAACTACATCCGCCAACCGTGTCACCGTGTAGAGGGACTCATGGGTAAGAGGCTAGCTAACTATTATCCCTCTCACACTGGTCAAAAAACCTGCTAACATCTGGCTTTTGTCTTCAATGTGAATGTGTATAATCAGCATTTACTCCTGCGTCAATTGACTCTGCACAGGTATTTATGGAAACACAACACCTGGACGCTGGCCTGTTGATACTTTCAAATCCATCTCTGTTAAAACAGTGTTAGAACATTGTTCAGTTAGCACCCAGTTTGAAAGAGAAACTGGAGTAAAAGTTGAAAAAGCAACCATTGTTAGTGGCTTTCTAGAAAATAGTTCCTACATGAAACTGAACACAACAAAGTCTGTGGATTATTTTGAGTAACCGAGTCATGATTTCTGGAAGGAGTTCTGTTGAGTTTAGCAAATGTCTTCCTTTTTTGGTGCTTTGAGTGACACAAGGCATCTAGTTCAATTATATTAGAGAGAAGGCAGACGTATCTGCGAAACTCTGTAACTCACACCAAAATAATCTAGATATATGGCACTACCGGTAAAAGGAAAAATATGTGTTTTTGATTTTAAGGTGAACTGTTCCTTTAACTTCCTTTCATAACTAACACTTGTAGTCACTCCCTCGTCTTTCTCTCTCTCAGGACACCAACAACGCCCCTCTGATGGTGGGTTTGGCCTCCAGTGGTGTTGCAGTTTTCTGCAATATGATTTGCTCCAGTTTCTTCCCCTGGTGAGTGATGGAGCCACTAATTACTTGGCATGTTCCTGTAATTCTCTACAGCCTCAACAAACTGCATTCTTCACATGTAGGGGCAACATCATCAAGATTTCATTCAAGAGGAAGCGTTTTCTCATACACCTGAAACGTAAACATGTAAGTGAGTCCGTCTACGGTCTATTCGTTCTTGATTTGATTGATCTGCTCTGAGCAAATTGCTGTTTTTAATTGCTCTGCGCACTTGGCTGGTAAATCCAATGAAAGTTTGGAGTCAGCGCAATTGTTTGATTGCTTTTTTATTGAGCTGTGATGTAATTATTATAGTTAAACACTTACAACACTGCACGGACTGCATACAGGTGAATGGATTAAATTATTCATATCCACACTTTTGGCAGATTTTCTTTGTGTTTCAATGTGTGAAAAGTCATAAATCATTCATGAAAAATACAAGAAGAGGCAGTGTTTTATACCTGACAAGCAACCTGAGCAGAATCAGTTACATAACAGAGATGTGACCGTGAATATTAGAGTTACATTTCAAAGCTTTACAAAAGCCCAATGTCTTCATTTTGCAGGGGGAGACCCAGGATTGTGAGGTGTCCCTGCTTCTGCCCTGTCCCAAGACTTGTAAGAACCTGTGGAGGTCCTGTGTGGATCATCACTCCTTCTTCAGCTCCAACCGGACTGCCCGGAGTCCCAAATACAACAACAGCACAGTTCAGTCCTACAGAAAGCTCATAACACAACACCTGGGCCTCGGCAACAGTAAAACTGAGAGGTGAGCCTGCACTTGTATATTCATGTGTACCTTCTTCTCATTGATACTGAACTAACCTTTTCCTTCCTAATGTCAAGTGGTCCAGTGTGCCAGCGTGTGGTGGGAGGGATGGTGTGGAACCCGGTCCTGCAGAGGTCGATATCATCAGAACACCTCGAGACCAAGAGTCTGCCCTCGAGATCGCCCCCAACCACCCCAAACTGGTACGACCTGCAGGTTTTGTCTAACTCGGCATCCTCTTTGTGTCCTGTCTTTTGATGAAATTTTGTCTCTCTGGCAGGCGAAGTCCTCGAGTTCGCCACGGCATCCGTAAACCTCGCCCGTCCTCAGTTGAACTGACCAATGAACTGAAAGACATGTCGGAGGGAGAGGATGTCTTCTACACATATAGGGCATCCGTGAGCAGCAGCAGGATGGACAGTGAAGGGGATTCACCGCATAAGTTAGTATCAGATACAACAGTAATGGTTTCTATCGACATATGTACCTCTATGTAAAGTTCTAATTAGTATCTGTGTTTCTGTCAGTGTATTTTTATGTGCATGGTTGATAAAAGCAGCGTAACGTCCTCAATTGGAAACACCTTTTCAGAATAAGTTCTGACTTAGCAAAGAAGCATCTGCTATGTTGTTAATAAGCTTGTAAATAAGATTTTCAACAATGGTTAGTGTCAACAAGATGGTTTACTTCAAAAAAGAAGCACCTCTCTGTATGGATTTGAAATCTGGATGTTTGGGAAGATGTAAAAGGGTTAAAGCAACATTATGTAGAAATTGGTAGTTTGTGCGATTTAGCACCCCCACATTAGTTAGCAGCAGTTAGCCATTACTTTAGCAACAACTAAAGCTATCTGTCCATCAGTGTTGAGGCAGAGCAGCCAGAGGACATCAGAGGGAAAACCAGAAAACCTTTTCTCTGTAAAATATGATCCAGTTCTCCGACATAGTTTGTATTGTGTGACATAGTGCCAAAAAGTATTACGCACTTTTCTTGGCGGATCCTACATGCCCATCCAAGTTACATAGTCAAAATACAAGCGATCGGGGCACAGAGTGGGACTGACGGACTGACTGACAGAGACACCATTCATCCTATTACAAGACACTGTACCATCAACATAATTTTTGAAGCTGTCACTTTAAGATAAAATAGTTACATACCGTTGCTTCCTCTTTGTAATTATTGCTACAAACACATCATAGTCATTACTGTGCTGACACCCAGATAGGCCTCACAATTAAGTATTTTTCCTAAATCGTTCAGCCCTAATGTGTGTTGTCAAAGAATTTATTTTAACAAAAGAAAAGAAATGATGAGGATATAAGAGAAGTCATAATATTTATTTCTGAAAGTCATTTTTTTAATCTGTATAATCTCTTTATTTCATCTCTTTCAGCCTTTCTGGCACTTACAACCATGTGACAGATGAGGTTCTGATGCAAACTGATGACAGTATCGGAGAGGAGGATGGTGACCAAAGCTTGCACCACTACAACAAGGTCTGTTATCTAATCGTCAACTCTAAATGAGTCTACTTGTTTTCATCATTTGCACGCATATGAATTGATTCTGAGTACTTGTATCTACGCAGGGTGCTCTTGGCGATGGTGACTTGATGCTGATATGTATCGCCCCCGATCATGAGGGCAAGTTTGGCTTCAATGTTAAAGTGAGTCGCTCTCTTACACTCAACACACTAAGTTTCATTTGTTTACACACTTTGTGTTGTCACCTGCGGCCTTGCTCCATTTAATTGCCCAACTCTTTCTAGGGTGGGGTGGATCAAAAGATGCCTCTGGCCATCTCCCACGTCAAACCTGACTCTCCGGTAAGAACCGACTCACATGTGTTTGTGCTTTGACGGTGTGGCGTCTCCAGGTTGTGGCAAAATACTTTGTGATGAAATGTGAGAACAGTATCGACTAAAGGATTAATATTTATCCAGATGGACTGGACAGACACAGAGCTGTGACAATTAGTCAATCAATTCATTTGTCAATTGACACAAAAAATTACTTAGGTACTATTCTGAAAAGTCAAGCAAAAATGCCAATGTGATAGGAATATGAAATATCTTTGGGTTGGGGAGTCTAAACAATTTGACGCCACCTTTGGCTTGAGGACACTGTGGACATTTCTTACCATTGAGACAATTAGTTGATTAATTAAACGGATTAAGGTATAATTAAAAAAAAAATGTAGATATTATAAGAAATGACCCTTAAAAACAGAAACCAACTATCTTTATTTGGATTCCTTATACCTGTTTGTATAAATTGTGACCAAGAGACATTATGCACTTTTTTTTTATGCTTGTCAACTGGTCATTTAAAGGAAAATGTTAGTATAGCTGGACCAATACTGGATTTTTGAGGCCGAACCTGATATCGATATTTGGTAGTTGGTAGAAAAATCCTATATGACAACATTCAAATACAGTTGTAGAGTGCTGGCAATATTACTCTTATATTCCTATTTCCATTTTAATTCTTATATCCCTGTGTGTATCTGTGTCTATCTTATGTTCACAGATGCAATAAAATGCATAAATGTAATGTATGCATAAATGCATAAATGTATGCATAAATGTGAAGACAGTCCATGGATTTTTGTTGTCTTTTCAATGTCCATATTTAGTTCCTGAGAAACAACCCTGAAAATATACTGTTAATGAATTGTCAAACACAAGAAAACCCCCCAAAAAGGTACATTATAAAGGAGAAGTTAGACACAAGGTGTTCATATTTAACATTATGTAAAAATAGGCATTTCGTGCGATTTGGCGCCCCCCACAGTTTCTGAGTGCAACAACACTGTCGTAAATACAAATCCCAGGTCTGAAGTAAACATGTATGTAACACTGTGATCCTACCCTCTCACTGAAGTTACATAGTGCAGATACAAGTGATAGGGGGGCTGAGTGGCTGTGACAGAGACACCATTCACCCTATACCATCAGAATGATTCTGAGGCTGTTATTTTAAGGTAAAAAACTTTAAATCAGGAGAAAAAGAATCGACCAGTTGTTTTACTGTTGAAAAGATATTAAATAACTGGGGACCATTTAGTCAGGAATACATCTGTTTTTAATTGTAGTCTAGCAGTTATATTGTCCATATGAAAACCTTGACTCTGATCATCTTTGTGGCAACAAGAAGAAGGACTCGCTGCTGTAGTGGCTGATGGTAACTTTTAAAAAACAAATGCAAAACATGAACAAATATCTCAATTCAGATCCCTTAGATTTTTAAAAGAAAATTGTGACCAAGATACAAACTGAGCAAGACATTTTACTGTTTAAAAATTAACTTGACATTTCTCTATAGTGGAGATAATTTGTGATGGCGATAATGTTTCTGTCACATTTCAACCAAACAGTCTGGTTGAATTCTGTTCATTACACATTAGTTAATAACATTGGTTATTTTTGCATTTCCATCATCAAAAGTTGTGGATGTCACCAAAAGAACCACTCCATGCTATCCTGTTTAAGTACCACAAACCTTTTTAAGCATTTCTGCAATTTCGTGTTACTTATTGGCCAACATACAACTGATACAGACGTATACAATTACTATAAAATCGGTCTACCTCTAATCTTGAGTTGCAGCCCTAGACCGAAAAGACAGATCGACGTCTGGTGTGTGGATGCAAGTTTTTAATTGGCCCTCTGTTGTTTGTAGGCAGGTCGATGTGAGCCCAAACTCCTGGAGGGAGACCTGGTGGTGCTCATCAACGGTCGAGACATTTCTGAACACAAGCATGACCAGGTTGTCATGTTCATACGAGCCAGCAGAGAGTCGCACTCCAGAGAGCTGGCCTTGCTTATCAGACGTAAAGGTGTGTGTGTGACAGAGAGACAAAACTGCTGAAGCAGCGTGTGATCCAAGTGGGCACACTGTCTTGTCATGTTTCTATGAATATTTATCACAGCCTTGAACTGTCCTTGTATTCCAGGTACTGGCCGTGTGGCACCCCTGCTGCAGCTGCCTCCCGCCCTCACACTCACCGGCCAATCGCAGGGAGACGAGCCACATTCACCTGGCCAGTCAGGGCGGGTCACGACACTGGAGGAGTCAGTGAGACAGCTGGAGAGAGGAATACAGTCTGGCACACTTAGTTTTCATTTTGAGGTATTTAAAATGAAGTCAACAGGTTTTTATACGCAGGAGCAGAATACTTCTTTATTTTAAGCAGGATTAGGTGGTTATTTGGGGATCATAACGAGCCTTTTAAGTACCGATTTTGGGACAGATGTTGGCCCTAATCTACACTCCTGACAATCCAAAACAAAGGTGCCGTGACTGGCTTGGAATTTGTAGTTTTTGTTTGTGTTTGTTTACACGTGTGCTTGTAATTTCTAGAATTTATACAGGAGGAAGCCGGGTCTGTTTCTTAGCTGTGCTCGGCTCCCTGAGAACATGGACAAGAATCGATATAAGGATGTTTTACCTTGTAAGTTATTGTGACTGTGTGTCTGTCCCCTGCTGCTGTTCGTCTCTTCCCCACCTGGTGCACTCAACCCCTCTACTTTCAGCTCTGTGCTGCCTTTCTAACCTTCATCTGGAGCTGTGGCACCTAATGAAATTTAATTGTTTTGGCCTGCGGTGCGTCGACAGCTCTGTTATGACCCTCCTGCTCTTCTTTCAGATGACTCTACCAGGGTGGTGCTCCAGGGCCGGGAGGACTACATCAACGCCAGCCACATCACGGTGCGCATCTCTGATGTGTGAACTGTGTGTCGTGTCCTTGTCTGACATTAAATGTAAACTCATCCTCTATGTGGTGTGTGTGTGCATCTTCGTCTGTGTCTTAGGTGGCGCCCCCAGTGTCTGGTGTTTGTTTACGTTATGTTGCGGCTCAGGGTCCATTGCCACAGACCTTCACTCACTTTTGGCAGACTGTTTGGGAGCAGCAGATACACACCATCATCATGCTAACAACTCTGACAGAGAGAGGACGGGTATACATACTTCTGCATGTTCATACTTTTATAGTGCAAACACGAGTAAACAGAAAGGGAAATCTTGAACGTGATATCACACAGCTCGGTGTCAGTGACGCGTGAACACACTAATTACTTCTTGCACATTATTACATGCTGTTTTATTTGATACATGATTACTGTAGTTACAGGCTCAAGTGGGGATGTTTGCACACAAAAACAATCAATCTGCACAGTTGTGAATAATAACAGGGTTTCACGCTGTGGCGGAAAGCTAAATGTAAAGTGTGAGCAGGGTGGAAATGAGATAAATCATCTGAGGGTGAAGACACATCCACTCGGAGACAGAGGCAGCGACACATCAAGGTCGTGTTGAATGAAGATGTCTCTGTCTCAGCTTGCCTGTTGCTTGGTAACCAGATGGTTAACATTAATTGATTGATTATTCGTCAAGTGCCCCGAGTTTTCCCTCTTCTTGAGAGTCACACACACATCGACAATCAGTTCACATCCTGCTCCTGATGAATTGCTTTTGTTCCTCAGTCTGGCGGGTGGAACGCACCACACTGTTGAATACGAGTCTGATTTCATGAGTGGCGAGTGCAGCAGATGTAGCAGCAGTTGTTAATTGTATCCTGACTCATGACTCACATCAGATGTAATGTAATTTGTCGGTTGATGTCATACACCTGCAGACCAAGTGCCACCAGTACTGGCCGCATCCGCCAGAAGTGAAGGATTACGGGCACATGCGGGTGAAGTGTCACTCGGAGGAGTGTAACCTGGCGTACGTGACGCGACAGTTCACCCTGACACACACACAGGTACAGAAACTAAAGCTACAGAAAATTAATGAGCAACTACTTTAATAATGGTGTAATTGTTTAAAGGTCCAGTGTGTAAGATTTAGTGCCATTAAGGGCCACGCAAAACACAAAAGGCCCTCTCTAGAGCCAGTCTTTGGTATGTCCCTTCTGGGCTACTGTAGAAACATAATGGTGCAATATGGTGGAAGAGGACCCACTCCTTCTGTAGATGTAAACGAAAACTAAAACTAAGGTAATAAAAAAAAGTGATTAATCTTTTCAGGTGATTATACACTAATGTAAACATAATTTCAAATATTATATTCCATATCTGCACATTAGATCCCCCTAAATCATACACACGGGACCTTTAAAGTCCAAAATGTAAACTTTTTAAGCATCTCAAATGTGAAAATGTGATGATTTACTTGTCTTAACATTGTAGTAAATTCAATATTTTGTGGTTTTAAACATTTTTTTTCCCTTTATTTCTGAACCTCTCGCTGCCCATCTGCAGTACCTTTAAGGCCCAACAGTGGGCAGGGACAGATATATCTGTATTGGTGTGTACAGTAGATTGTCCAATATACACTGATAGGAAAACTTTTTTAATTTTGAAATTATATGATTTTTTAAAATTATTTTTAGACACATTTTTTAAACACATTTTAAAGAATCATTGCAAAAATGTGTGTATATTGGCCAATATATTGACATATACATTTTTTCACTCCCTATTATCGGCATCGGCCCTAAAAATCCTTTATTGGCTGAGCTCTAAAAGTTAAGCAAATGTATACAGTGTGATGATTGTCAATTTTCATGTTGCTATGTACCTTGAAACTGTTGTCCCACTGCAACCCGACAAACATTTGTCAGGCAGATTAATCAATTGTGAAAATAATCATTAATTGCAGACCTTGTAACTAAGTTCACACCTGCTTTTATATCCTCATGAGACATGAGCAAAGCATGACCATGGTCACACAACATGGAGCTTTTTCTGTTTGTATGTTTGGTAGCAATATGTTCCATGTTTGTGCCATATGTCACATAACAGAGCTCACTGCAGGCTGCAGCCACTCCTGGCAAACTATCTGCAGCCAACATACATACACTTACTTCTATGTGGGTGGTTTGGACTGTATGTGCATGTGGGAGGGCATGTGCATGAGTGTGTGTTACTACATTTCCTACTGTGTGTACTGTATGTGTGGACGTACAGCAGTGTGGGTCTCTCCCTGAGAAGTTTATATGGTTGATAATCAGATTAAATGAGCTGTTTTTCACACTCACCTCTATGGTGAACAGGTAAACAAACAAAGATAATGCTCAAGGAGGCATGAAGTCTGAATGCACACACACATGCAGTCACAGATACTGCTGTGTGGGCCCATCTGCTCCTCTGGCGGAGCGAGTTAATCCCTGCATGGAGTCACAGGTCACATGACCGTTATAAACTCTAAACTCAGCTATTTCCTCTGCGCCTTCACTTTTTCGTCCAGCTCTGGTCTTTTTCCTCTCTCCTCTCTCAACCCCACCTGTGTCCCTCTTCACTCCCTAATATCAGTGTCACCGACTGGTCACGTGCAGGTTTGTGCTCCTCACCTGCTCCATTTTTCCACTAAACCCTTGTTTTGTAACAAGTAGTCTGATGTGGGTGATTTATTTCCAAAAGGTTACATGTTTATTGTTTGAAGGTTATGCAATACTTTAATACTCTCTGATTACCTGCCATTTCATGTGTTTGTGTGTGTTAGCGGGGTGAGGAACGTGCAGTCACACACCTGCAGTACGTCGCGTGGCCGGACCACGGCGTACCCGATGACCCCTCAGACTTTCTGCTGTTCATCAGCTCGGTCAGGGAGCGGCGGAGAGGTGAAGAGCCACTAATGGTACACTGCAGGTAACACACACACACAAAAACACACACCGTCTCTCTCTCCCTAATTAAACACTGCCAGCATGTAGCGTACCCGCCTCTACTGTACACTCAGTGTGTGCTTTGAATGACTCTTTCAGCGCTGGGATTGGACGGACAGGTGTTCTGATCACGATGGAAACGGCGCTCACTCTGTTGGATGCAGGTCAGCCGGTGTTCCCGCTGGACATCGTCAGAACGCTGAGAGATCAGCGAGCCATGATGGTTCAGACCACGGTACACAGAAACACACTTAGGATCATACTATCATTGGAATGTAATTATTTGACCACAGTGGTTCCTCTCTCCCTTATTTAATCCTTTATTTTAATTTATTGCGTCATGATAACTTGTAGATTTTCCCACAATAGTTCTACATCAAGTTTATGAGTCTTTAAGTGGTTATGAAACTGTTTCAGTTTAATAACGTTGCTTCTATATGACCTACACAAGCAAAGAAGAGCATCAGCGAGATGATTGTCTATTTCTGAATAGTTATTATAATTATTCTTAATTCTTAAGTCACCGGGTGGATTCGGACTTAGCTGGATTGGATAAATCATAAAATTAAAACTATTTTTAATGGTGGGGTGCTGAAAAGGAATTGAAGCTTGTCACAGTCAGAGAAAATTGCTTTTTCTTAGCTCAAAACAGGCTGGTCAAATCGTGCATTTATTATTTGAGAAAATAACATTTGGGATTTTATTTTTCATTAGACTTCCTGAATTAGTTTGAAATGTAAAAAGGTTTTTTTTGTATAGGTTAAAGAAAGTGATCAGCTTCTGGAAGATTAAAAATCTGTCGATTTCTCTAAAAATACCATATTAAGAACTTAGAGTCTCAAAATGACTTTATAAAGGTCAACGTCACAGTTTTTGACATCTGTGTGCTCCTCAACTTCAACCCTCATTAATGGAAATGTGGCTGCCACAGTGTTACACTGACGGCTGATGAGGTGGAACAGGCGTGCAGGAGTTGGAAGCCGTGCTCTGTTGCACCTCAGTGGTATCAGTCAAGGAAAGTGTTACTCATCGCTTTGGTTTGAGGTAGTGCTGGGAATATGGCAACCCTCCAATCATAAGCCTGCTTCCAGGCTACTACTGCTACCACTATCGCCCTTATTTTGAAAGGAGATCCAATCCCTGAGGCGCTCACTCTGATGTTTTTGTGCTGATGGAACGCTTCCTCAGGTTTCCCTCATGTGTTTGTGTCTCTGACAGTAATGGAAAACATGCACAGTCAGAGGACAAACCGTCGTGTGCATTGAAGGAGAAGGCTTGCAACAAATCTCATGAAATCCTGTAGTGTGCTAGTTCGTCTCTCAATACTTTCCAGCTTCCCAACCCTGTCTGTGAGACTAAAATCAATGTCACCACAAGGCCCGCTCAGTGGCTGTTCTGGAGCTTTCGATTGTTTCACACAGTCTTCCTCAGCAGATGGTGTTGCCAAAAATATTCAGTTTTATTTTTAGAGATGCTAACAGCATGGCTCTATGGAAGGCAGCTTCGGTCGATTGGTCGGTCCATCACTTTGGTTCAGACTGGAAAATCTCAACAAACAGTTCATGGTTTGCTTTGAAAGACCGATAGTTTCTAAAAGATAAATTCTGTTGAGGGGTTCAGATTACTGATTGCAACATACGGAGCCAGCAGATGATTGAGGGCCACACAGGATAGCCCATGAACTGGTCATAGGATTTGTGATTGGTATTATGGTGGTGTTTAACATTAAATCCACTTGTTTGTAGTTATGTGAAATTAATTTATCTGTCTCATGCGGTCCAGCAAAGTAAAAGTCAATCCACTTTTCCTGAAACTTTCTTTTCTCTTCAACTGTACCGCGTTTTTGGCACAGTGGCTTTTCCATCTCACTTCCACATTAAACTGCTGAGATGTCCAGCTAACAGCCCTAGCGTCGATGGCAGAAAACTATTCCCGCGACACTCACAAGATTTTCTACAAGTTGTCATTACTGACCTGACAAACAATTGTTAGGGGGGGGCAGTTTGTAGTGTCACATATTAAACGTAGGCTACTGATTCCCAAAGTGCGGGCTGTTCCCTCATGGAAGGCTGTGAAGGTAATGCAGGTAGGCCTGTTTATTTACAATAACTAAATAAAACATTGCCATGCTAATGCAATCGGGATGCTAATGTGTTTTAATAAGTGTGTGGATAACACTGGACTCCATGACACAGAAAAATTTTGGTTTCACAGACAGTTCTTGTCAGTAGGATCAGTTCATTGTTGATTTGAATATATACTGTAATATAATATAATAGCATTGTCTGAAAGCTAACAACACTTTATATGTTGTGTGTTTCAGTGTCAGTTCCAGTTTGTGTGTGAAGCCATTGTGCGAGTCTACAAAGAGAAACAGGGCGGATCTACAGCACCGTAGGCCGAAGCAGCAACAGACACATTAACTGTTTCAGCCTCATCTCATTGCGGGCGACTTCCACGGAGGGACTTAACGGATTAATCTGTCATCGCCTATGGAACTGGTACCCAGAACGGATAATGAGAATATAACTAGCTTCAGAGCACAGCTTCTCTGTGACCTCCCACCTAGTCGGTGTTTAGTTTTAAATGATAGAGCATCGAGCTTGTAGAGGCTGCTGATGTGAGCTGCTAATTTCTGTCCATGAGGCCATACGGGATTGTTGCCTCTACTTATTAAGCTACATGTGCCTTAGACCGACGCCTCCCGGCCGATGGTTCGGACAGGGCGGGAAAGGCAGACCTGGATCGATATATTCTGTAGTTTATCTTTATTTCCAAAGATGAAGAGCAAGGTGGGCTTTAGATCACTACAGTAGATACTGTGAGGTCACGGCTGCCTGCCAGCGGAGCATCAAACTCACTGTTCAACACTCTTAAATTATTACAACACTAAATAAACACTGATTTATACTGATGTGTCTGCTTTGTCATTTCCTCTGATGATTAACGTTTTAGATAAATAAATAAGGATATGTTGATGTTGCTTTAAAGGCTTGATGATGTTTTCATAACAAATACAAGCCATTTTTTCCTCAGGATGAAGCTGCTGACTAAAGTCTGCTTATTTAACCTTCAGCTGAGTGCCTCTAAAGTTGGCATTTTATCAGGGAAACTATATCAGCATCACAAATCAGCCAGATACTGTCTGCCGAAGACAAAATATTGACTTACAGAAACAACAACATGTAACATCGCTGTCAGGATTTTGGTATCTCTGCAAGTTTATGATGTTGATACTCTTTTAGGGTGTTGTTTTAAGTCATACTAATACCACTAAAATGAAAGAGAATGATACAGAATCTTATAATTTTATATATATATATAAGACATTTTGTCCAAAAGATGCACTCAAGGGGGTTTGTGTGAATCTGTAGCTGCTACTTGGTTCATATTCTCAGTTTTGGACTCCAAACAGCAATAATGATTGGGCAGAAAGATTTTCTCAGAGAGTTAAAGGGTATCTCCACCAATTATACACATTAAAATGTGTTTACAGGTTTTGGCGTGTGCTACTGCCTACGTGAACAAAGAAGTATAAAGCCTTTTGTGGCTCCAGAGGAAGCTGCATGTAATCTGATAAATTGCCTCCAGTGATGTCACTCAGTGGCTAAGATGCATTGTGGGTAATGCAGGCACCAGGTTTTCGAAAAGCAGTCCGCTGCTCTTCACTGCTGTCCTTCAACATTGTTTGAGTCATTATGGACAGTTTTAAAACAAAATGATCAAAATCAATACAGAAAAACCAGATACTGCCTTTTTATTTCATTCTTCCTCTTAACAAAACCTGGCCTCCATTACCCACAATGCAATTTAGCTACTGAGTGACATCATGGTATCAGATTACATACAGCTTCTTCTGGAGCCACAAAAGGCTTTATGTTACTTTTTTCACATGTGTAGTATTACTCCTCAAGACCTGTTAACATGGAAAATTGGTGGAATTGCCCTTTAAGAAAATGGTTTCAGTTACGGGTTTTGGTGGCGACGTCACTAACGCTACTCTGTGTAGTCTTAATACTCACGTATTTTCACAGTCTTATAGTTCATTAGTTTTATGACAAACTGCGACTTTCTCAAGTTGAGAAATTATCTTTTGAATTGACAAACACCATGTGTGGTTCATGGCACAACTCAAACGGGATCAAAAGATAATTTGTCTCTCTCCGTTCACTGCCATACAAAGTTTTCCCAAAATAAAGTCTCATGAGGGAAACCGGAAGGGGCATGATTTAGTTTTTTGTTCATTTCGGCCTTTGTGGTGATTGTTTATACAGAAAATGAGATTGAATTGATGACTAAAAATATATTTATGATCATTTTAAAAGTGTGTCATGGGGTGTTTTGAGGGCGGCTCCTTCTCAGATCTCAGTGTGTCCTAAGTCCTGGGTACGGCCCTGTCACATAAATGATCACTCTACTGCTGAGGACCTCCTGGAAACCCTTTAACGACCCTTGTGGCACCTCGGACCCCACCTTGGGAACCACTATTAATCTACTATGATCCACTCCCTCTCCTGGCGGGCTCGTGACAGACAGGTGGCGCTGGTTCACCGACACTGACGGGTCGGCCAGTCGGGAGGAACAGAAGTTTGTTCTGCGCTGTGCTTTTACGCAGGCGCAGATCACTCTGTTTGTCCAGTTTCGCTGGTTGACTTTTACCTGTGAGGTAGACTACTTTCGGTTCGCCCGGTGGGAATAAGCGGCAACAAGCAGCGGGGGTCCGGTACCGGTCCAGAGGTGACCACACTTCCCTCCTCCCCGCCCCCCGGCCCCGTGTGACTCAGGGGCTCCCACTGCGGAGCGTCGGACGGGATTTCTCCGGGATTTCAGAGTCGGTGCGCAACAGCGAGCCAAGCAGAGCAGGAGGCAGGTGCACGGGAGAGGACAGGACAGGAGGAGGAGGAGGGCTGTGCGTGTTTCCGTGAGAGAGTCCTGTCGTCCACACCGGGCTGAATGATCGGTGGTCAACTGGTTGGTCGATCCGTGTCAGTTTCATTAGTATGCGGCTGGAGTCCCTCCGCTGCTGCCGACATCCAGCCTGAGGACTGATCGGCAGCCCTGAAGTCTCCTCCGTGCCTGCTAAGTGACTCCTCGCCCCGGGGAGGAGGCGGCGGCAGCAGAAGCAGGACCCCGGCTGCACCGGCTGTTGTGTGGAGCAGTTTTCACGGACGCAGCACGGACCTCCTCGCCTCGTGGATCGGGAAGATGATGGGCTTTCTGCGCCGGACGTTCAGCCGCCGCTCCCGGAGCCGCTTCCAGACGAGAGAGAGGGACGAACGGGACGGGAAAGGGGGAGGAGAGGGAGGGGGAGGAGGAGCAGGAGGGGTGAGCGGGAACCCCCTGCTCCTGGCCCATCAGCAGCAGGTCGTACATGCGCCCGCCGTGGTCACCGGGGGAGCGTCGGTCCACATCCCGGCGGCAGGGGCGGCGAAGACCACCATCACCTGCCGCGTCCTGCTGCTGGACGGCTCGGATGTCACTGTGGATCTGCCTGTGAGTGCACACAGCGGCTCTGTGTGTAAACAGTGTGTGTAAACAGAGTGCATGGCGCTGGACGAGGTGTAGCCCAGGTCAATGTATGCCAAAGTGCGGCCCGGGGACCCCGCAGGGACAACGTAGGGGTCCCTGGTGGCCCCCTGCAAAAATGAGAGACAGGGTTTAAATCTAATTCATCCAGTTCAGCCTGTAGTCAGTTTAGTTTCAACTTTTAAGATTAGAAATGTAAGAGGGATCTCTGAATCTGCTCTGAACACAGTCCTGGTTAGAGGAGATGTAAAAGTGAGTGTTTTTATCTTGTGGAAAAAATGATCAACAGGAGAGCTGCAGCCATTGATCGATGATAACTTATCAACGATTCAATTAATCGCCAACTATTCTGATGATCCAATAACTGGTTCGAGTCGTTTTCTCCAGCTTCTTAAATGTGAACATTTTCTGGTTTCTTTACTCCTCTGAATATCTTGTCCTGCCTCTCAGATGTGAGGATTTGCCACTTCTCTCTCTTCTTTAATCTCACTTTGAATGAAACACTTTTGAGTTTTGGACTGGTTCCCAACAAAATGAGCAGCTTGAAGACCTCCCCTTGGGATCTGAGACATCATTTTTGGCATTTCTTTACAATGTCTTTGCCATTTAATGAGTCTAGATTATTTTAATTATCAATCAATCTGCTGATCAGTTTCAGGCTTAATCCTTTAAGTGTTTAGTCTAAAAAGGGTCCCCCCCTCCAAAATGTTCCCTGAGCCCAAAGTGACGTCTTCAAATTGGCTATTTTTGTCCAACCAACAGACCAAAACCCCCAAACTCTTTATTTACTGTCATAAATGACAAAGAAAAGCAGCAAATTCTTACATTTAAGAAGCTGAAACCGACAATTTTGATCTAAAAATGACTAAAACCTATCCAAATAGTTGCTGATTAATTGTCTTTCAATCAGCTAATGGATTAATCGCGCCGCTCTAGTTGCATCTCGAGTTAAAATAGACAGCAAGATGTGTCCAGTTGAAGTTCGACACAGATAAGTTCCCGTTGACTGAAGTTCCCCTGCTTGTAGTATCATAGTGGCCTATATAGTATGAGTGTGTGTGAGTGTGTGAGCGTGTCTTTCTGTTCAGTGAGAGCTCCAGATGGTGTTATGATCAGCCAATTCATCACATTACTTCCCTATTCTGACTGCGGGAATATCTAACGAAGACAGACCTGAAGCTGCCCCCTCCTGTTTGCTCTTTTACAGCCTCTTCCTCACTTTCTCCTCCTCCTCTTCCTCTCCCTCGCTCCATTGGTCTATTTGCCTGTATCTGATCTTTCTCAAGCAATCTCCTCTCTAACCTCTGACTCCCTCCCCTCCTAATCTTCCTCTTACACTCCCTCTGTGGCCTGCTCCATCGCTCATCGTCTTCACATCCTTCACTTCTTCTGTTCTTCTTCTTCTTCTCTTCGTCCTCCTCTATTCCCTGACTCCCTGATCTGATTTACCACTCTGGGGACTCTATGTCACAGACGAGTGCTAGCAGTGTATGAGGGGTAGGTGGGATGATGAGCGAGAGCGTGGGCATTCGTGCGTAAGTGGCTTCTTGTAAGATGTTTTCATTCTGAAGGTTGCGTGTGTCACCGAAGCTGTTGCGTGCATGCGTCACCTCCTTAATGCTCGGCCGGTGTACAGTGGGTTACGAGGGTAGAGAGAGTGTTTTTCTTGTCCTGCAGGGAGATTACAGCAATATCACAAAGAAACAGCTTCTTCTGAGGTGTTACAGCTCCAACAATAAAACGTCACAGGGCTTGTCAAGCTGGAGGCTGAGTCACAGGTGTGCTGGGACAAGTTTGTACACGCCAGGTACGGTGAAACTCGTTTATTAGGGTGTCAGTTGAAGACAAAACACAAGGTAGAGCAGAAACGGTGAAATATTCACTCCAGTGTGGTGTGCGATTGTTGCCTCTGCATGTGTTCCCATGTGACAGAGGCCATGATTTCAATCAGCCTCTCTAAACATGCTGCAGAATGAGCAAGAGGCGTTCTGGTGATTTTTTTTTTTTTTCCTGCGCCTGTCCCCAATCCCTTAATACCACTGATTTCCTCACACATTCATACACTCACCAGGAAGTTTAGACTGGTTATCAGGATCCAAAGTACAAGGCTGTCATCTCTGCACACACCCACTGTGTGTTATGTGGGTCAGACAGGAGGGAGGTCATCGTACGGGGCGATGATGAGGCTCGTAAAACGCTTTAGAGGGGACAAACTGGCACTACAGCGGTTGTGCTTAAGTGTGTGCGCTCTTGGTTGTGTGTGTTGTTGACAAGAGTCTGAATAAGGGCCTTTCCCTCAGGGGCTTCTCATTTTGACCCAGATGCGCACGCACACACACACACACACACGCAAACACTTTCACATGCCTTATTAGTCATTTTGCTCTTGTAATACACACTCATGACTAAATTTCGCGGAAGTCTGGCACCACCCTGAGCAGTGAAACTCAGTTTAAAAGTGAATTTATCACCGGGAGATGAGACAGACGAGATGACAAATAAACCTGTGTCTGGGTGATATGGCCTTAAAGGATAAGTTCGCCCAAAATTGATGATTCAGTCATTGGGATACAAGGTGCATTAGTCCATATTTTGAAATCTCCTCTATAGCACTTCATAAATGTTATGACAGGACAACAAAAGCCAATAATACAGTATTTGGGACCAAACACCTGTTGATTCTTCCACAAAGCATTGATTCTTATCAAGTAGCAGAAATGTGGACTCAAGTCATCGTGACTTGGACTCATTGTGAGTTGAGTCCCTGTTTTGATGACTAGCAGGCTGACTTGACCGAAAGTAAATGACTTAGGACTCGACCTGAACTTGGAAGTCACAGACTCGAGACTTGACTTGAGACATGATGACTTGTGAAACTGTGTTTTCAGTCTGGTTGTCAGTATTTCACAGTCTAAAAGCAGTGGGGAAAGAATATTTTTTGAATGAGAAGAAATCAAGAAATAAATAAGCTTTTATAAAGCATTAATATTGTAAATATTAGAATTCTGAGTTTAAGCTTCTTCTCCAAAACTACATAATGCACCTTTAACTGAGGATGAGCTTGGACTTGACTTGACTTGCCCAAGAAAAAATGACTTTGGACTTGCTTGAGTCGCATGTCTGATAATTAATCATCAGTAATGTGGATGTCATGACTAATTGGGTAAAAACAAACATTAGAACAGTCTGCTAAGTTCAGAAAATGACATCACTCTACTGATATGCAGCCTTTAAAACCACGAAGAGACAGCACTTATCACGATATAACAATGTAAGACCATATACAGTGTAGTCTCATATCATTAAAGATATAATAAAATATGTTTCTCAGGGACTTGTCCTCCTCAATTTGAGTCAGATTCAATCACACACACACAGAAACAACCATATACGCTAATAAAGTAATTTTGCTTTTTATGGACACTCATGCCTAAATACCTTGAAAACCCATCAGTTTAAAAGCGTAATCTCTAATGAGAACCAGGGCTGCAACTAACAATTAGTTTCATGATTAACTGATTAATCGTTTAGTCCATAAAATATCAAAACGTTGTGAAAAATGACCCCAAAGTCCAGTCGACAGTCCAGAAACCAAAGAATCTTGATTTAATCATAAATGACAAAGAAAAGCAGCAAAACTTTACATTTAAGGAACTGGAACAAGCAAAAGTTTGACGTTTTTGCTTGAGGAATGGCAGAAACGATCAATGGATTATCAAAATATTTATATAATTGTTTGACTAATTAATTAATCAGCTGATCGTTGCAGCTCTAATGAGACAATCGGGTCTCTCAGCCTGAAGAGAAAACAAATAAACACACATGAGGCTGAGCTGAAAACACTTCTTGCTCTTCTTTTGCAGAGTAAATCCAGAGGCCAGGACCTTTTCGACCAGATCATGTATCACATAGATCTGGTTGAGACGGACTACTTTGGACTTCAGTTCATGGACACAGAACAAGTCTCAGTGAGTAACAAGCTCTTACTTATTTTCGCCGTGGGCCGCACACTGAGGTAACTCACCTCCTGATTCTTTTGATCTCTTGTAGCACTGGCTGGATATGTCGAAGTTTATCAAGAAACAGATCAGAGGTAAGTTCACCTGTTTTCTAATTAGGCCTGTGCAGTGTGTAGGAAAATGTGCAGTATGCGCATGTGGAGGCAGGTGAGTGGGGAGCAGGTGGCCATTATCCAATGTTGACATGCTGATTAGCGTGTGCATTAGGAGCCGTACCCTTGTTTGCTCTCCAGCTTGTAACGGGGGATGAATGGTATAAGAGGAGGGAGGAGAGGCTGATGTTGTCCTTTGAGTTGTAGTGCAGGAGCCTAAAACAAGGGCCAGGCTGACAGTGATGGATTAACATAAAGTGGTTTAAATCAATTATTCTTTTTGATTTGATTTGATTGAATACATTTTCAGTAAAGTACGACTTCATCCTGCTCCACCTCTTCCTGTCTTCTTTGTTTCCTCTAGACGGGTCTCCGTACAGACTCTTCTTCAGAGTGAAATTTTACTCTTCAGAGCCAAATAACCTGCGCGAGGAATTTACAAGGTAAAACTCTCGCACGCAAATCACACACACACACACTCACGAACACACACACATTAGCACACACAGTTCTCTCAGGAGCCCGGTGCGGAGGTCCAAAGGGGATGTGGGGCTAATTACTTTGCTGCTGTGGGCAGATTCAAATCAAGGCCAAACGGACAGAGACTTGTTAGAACAAATTATGTGTCAGAGATGAGGCAAAGTCTGCGATACATCAATTGATTTATGTTCTTGTTCAGCTCGAGCCTCTCACTCTGGCGTCTGTTTTTTCACCCTGACAGGTATCTGTTTGTGCTGCAGCTTCGACAGGATATTCTGTCTGGCAAGTAAGTTCCTCTTCTGCAAATGTGACCTAAACATTACAGTATAGAGACACAGATACACGTTTAAACAAACCGTCATTTTATATCCTACATATATGCAGTTTATAATTCAAATGTTTTGCAGAGATAATCTACTGTTAGATGTTTTTGGGGGATACATGTGAGGTTAGACGTGACGATTAAAACACATAAACATGAAGTACAAGCAATTGTTTATTGTAAAGTTGCAACTGATGTTTATAACACTTTCTAAATGTTTAATAAATACAGGCTAGTTACTGCATAAACATTATTTGGATGTTTATAGACCTTTAAAATTGCTTAATAAATGCTTTATAAAGCATTTCATTGTTTGTTAACAGTGAAATAACTATTAACTAAAGTTTTATTCACAAAAAATGTACCATGTATTAATGATGGTTATGATAAAGTTTTACCGAAAACTCGAAAAAGATGCACAAGATGCAGGAGTTTTGGCTTTGATGGTGAACAACTCTCAACTTTAAATTCCACAATAAAAGCCCCTCTGTGTCTTTTAAGATATTTTGACCTCATTAAGTAAAATTTAAAGGACTTCATTTGTTAAAACAATTTCTGAGAAGTCTTGTAAAAGTCAGTACTCAAATAGAGTTTTGCAAATAAATGTACATAAACTCTGTGGTTCGTTCGTGTTAAAGACAGTAAAAGGGTTTATTTAAAGACAATGTCCTTGAATCTGCATCCCCAATCTGACCTCATCTTAACTGGAACAGAAGAAAACATTCATCTTAAAATACATTCCTCTCGTCACCAAAGTCCAAAACATGAATCATATTCAGGTGATTTCCCTTTACAGTGCAGACGTCTGGATCTCAGTTGTAGCATTAAACCTACAAACACACACACACACACACACACACCTGTTGGAGCGTACATACAGGTGACCTACACCAGAGTTTCGGGGACTTCTGAGCAGCGGCGCCTGTTTCTTACACACAAACACAAACCTGCGTGCACAAACACACACACTCTGAGGGCGTGTTGCCCCTCTCCCTCCTCCTGCCTCTATCTGGGCCACGGATCCCCAGAGTACAGCTCTATTATAAAGCTCAAGATCAGGAACAGCAGAGGGCTGCTTATTTTAGGAAAAGGGTTGCTCCTCTCCTCCTTGACATGCACACACACACACACACACACACACACACACACACACACACACACACACTGTAGGGCACTCAAACACTTTTATGTCCTTCCAACACATGATAACACACACACATCACACCATGTGATGGTCTTATAAGTGTGTGTGAATGCACTCTCACTACAAACAGCTGCGTGTTTTTCTTTCTTCTCAGATTGAAATGTCCGTATGATGTCTCAGTAGAGCTGGCGGCATATTGTTTACAAAGTAAGTAAACCTCTCATACTCACTTATATCCTGTTACATGTTGAGTTAAGTTAAAGAGTTTTCACTTCACTCCTAACGGACCAGAGTTCAGCATGTTTTAGCTGTAGCTGCAAATTATGTCTCATTCACTTTACGTCTAGTGTTTTCCAGTTTAACCTTTAAGAAAGATTTTTGGAAAAACTAGAAAACCAGAAAAAAACAAGTTTGCCTTTCTCCTGAATGCTGTTGTACAATGTAGGGGTAGACCGATTATTGGCCTGATTCATTATCGGGGTTGATATTCAGCATTATCAGTATCTGTTGTTTCTGTTTATGATAAAATAAACTAATTTAAAAATGTGCTGCTTTGGCTCTGATGCAGCATCCTCTCTAAGTCTGTAGTCACCACTCTGTGGTTTCACTCAATGTCCCGCCCACAACAATATATCTGATCGGTAACATGTCACAATTAATAGCCTATAAACACTGCAGTAACTAGTAACTCAATTTATCAAATAAATACCTAAAGTACCTAAAAACTGCACTTGAGTTCATTCCATCACAGGTTGTGCTAAAAATTGTAATGTATACTGAAGATGGGCAATGTACAATATGTAAATATACAGAATCAGTACAGACATACAGTATTAATACAAATATACAGTATCAGTGCCATATACTGTTTAATGAAAATACACTTGCAGATTTTAAAACTGAAACAAGTCGCAAGTCAAGTACACATATTAACCATAACTAGTTGCTTATTAGCATTCATATCAGTTTCAGATTGGCTCGTTAATGATCCTGAGTATTATTTACTCAGTCTGCACCTTATAAGCTGGTAGTAACTTATGATCTGTGTCATCCGAAAATCAAACTTAGAGGACAAGCCACAAGCTCAGATGGTTGTTGAATGTGGCGGTTCCCTGCAGTTTTCTGTCTGTAATTAGATGTTAAGTCACATTCTGTAGTGCAGTGTGAACATGCAGGGATTTGAAGCTTTAAAGAGCGACTATGTGACCTTTGCTGAACAGCCATAAGTTACAATTATGGGATGATGATAATTGGTATATCATGGTGTAACTGCAGTGCAAGAAGGGAAGATACTGTCAAGTTGCACAGCAATTATATATCTATTGTTTGCTATCATTAGCCACCATAAGCAGCAAAACCACAGAGTGTGTTGCAAAGAGACATTTTGGTTTGTTTCACCATAAAGACCTTGGCTGCTGATACACAGCACATCTTGTAGACTTTTGGCTTCTCCGTCTGCTGCTCTCCTACATCTGTGTTTCCACATTTCTCATCACATCCAGGTGAACTGGGAGACTGCGATCCCCTGGAGCACTCTCCTGAGCTGGTGTCTGAGTTTCGTTTCAGTCCCAAACAGAGCGAGGCCATGGAGGCAGACATCTTCGGCAGGTGGTTGGAGCTCAGGTGAGTGTAAAGTTCACCATGAAGTCAAAGAAAATGGGACTTTTTCAAACACTGTGCACTAGTTGCCACAATACTCACCTTATTGTGAGGCGTCCTGTGGCCGGTGATTTGACCTGAGCACATTTATATCCTCATTGTTGTGAAACAACTGGGGCAAGAAAAGCAGAGCACCGAGCAGGGAAGGAAGTCATCCTGCTGCTGCCTTTCAGCGCCAGCGTTTCCAGTGACCAGGGCGTCTACATTTCACACTCCCTCTTTTCTCTCCTCCTCCTCTGCCTTGGCCTCGCTCTCACTGGCCTGTATTGAGGATTAAGAGATTAATCCCTGGAGGGTCTTGATTGATTCCGAGCAGTGTTTAACCCAGCCGCGGTCTGATTGCTCCCATCTCGGATTAGATTACACACACATATGCTGCGCCTCACCGAGCCGCCTGAGCCACACAAGGACGAACCCACTCCGAGTTCACTGCCACTCAAACACACCAAGACTGAGTCAGGGACGCAACAAGAAGGTTACTCACAGAATATCTCCCTGAGAGCTAACACCAATTACCAGTTGAGGTCGTAAAGTGTCATTACCGATTTCTGAGGTGACGGAGGGAGTGATGTTTTTGTTGTGAAAACTCACCATGGTGTCTTCTTTATAATTCTCAGGGGAAAGAGTCCGTCTCAAGCCGAGATTTCTTTTCTCAACAAATGCAAGTGGCTGGAACTTTACGGAGTAGATATGCACTTTGTCAAGGTGTGTGAGTGTGTTTGATTATCATAAAAGTCACTATGTCACAGGTGAGTCCGGGAACTAACCGTGTGTGTGTTGTGTCTTCAGGGCAGAGATGGAGGAGAATATGCACTCGGTCTCACTCCTACTGGCATCTTAGTGTTTGAAGGCTCCAACAAAATTGGCCTCTTCTTTTGGTGAGGACATTGAACATATCGCTAGTCCAGTGGTTCAGCACAGTGGGTGCTGTGGCACCCTGAGGAGACTTGAGGACGTGCCTAGGGGTGCCATGAATCGTCTATTTCATTTTATTTTGTACATTTTTGTATCTTTTCACCACATTAAAGCATTTTGATGTTAGGCTTCAAACTCATCACATTTTAATAGAAATTTTAAGGTTTTTTTGTCTTATACAACCAGGATTATTCAACAAAATGGTATAATTATATAAAGGGATAGTTAAAGATGCAATACGTAATAATTTTTGTTTAAAACATTCATATGTTACTAAAATTATTAGCAGAGTGTGAATAAACAGACATCAAAGACGTCAAAGACGTCTATGTACTGTGTTGAAGAGATGTTTGCTGAAGTTAGCATGCTAAGCACCGGGCCTGAAAAAATTCTTACGTATTGCACCTTTAGACAAATCTTAAAAGTCGAATTATTTATAAGACAAGTTTTTCTCTAATTAAACCGTTTGAAAATATGCTCAGTAGTCATAGTAACATAGCATAGCGACATGCTTTCTGGCTCCTAACTTGAAGCAGTAAACATTTTAATCATCAAAGGTGAATTCCTGTATTTTTAAGCCTGGTCCCATATTTACATGTTTCACTGTGTAAATGATTCATATTCACCAAAAGTGTTGGAATCGGTCCAGTTGATCTCCTCAGCTGGCAGCCACAACACAGCTGCAATAGCTTCAGTGTAATCCTTTGGGGCAACTCCCGACTGTCAAAGTAACGTCCATTAAAAGTGCTTGTTTTTGCCACTGACAGGCTGAAGTTGTGACTCTAAGAGTCTGACAACATTACAGAAGCAATTCCTACGGAGATAGACCTTTTTATTTAAGGGGAAGATTTGTTCAAGGAGAAGTCTGCCCCAAAGGATTACATTGCAGGTGTTGCAGACATGTGGTGACTATCAGCTGAGGAGATCTACTGGACTGATTCAAAACATTTGGGGAATCTGAATCATTTACACACCAAAACATGTAAATATATCGGCACAGTATCTGAATTTCCCTTGAATAAAAAAAAAAGGTCTACTGTATTTAAGTTGATCAATGTATATTGATGTTGTTCTGACCAAAATAACACTAGTTGGTTTGTGTGCTCGGTGTGTTATTCAGGCCCAAAATCACTCGGCTGGACTTCAAAAAGAGTCGACTCACGCTGGTCGTGGTGGAGGACGATGATCAGGTTCGTTTCCCTGCATGCAAACAAGCACATGCACACACAGTCAGACACACAGGGTGTGTGCTAACAGTGTTTGATTGTTTCCAGGGCCGGGAGCAGGAGCACACGTTTGTGTTCCAGCTGGCCAGCTCCAAGAGCTGCAAACACCTGTGGAAGTGTGCCGTGGAGAGCCACTCCTTCTTCCGGCTACGTCAACCAACCACGGGCAAGGCCAGCCAGAGCGACTTCACACGACTCGGGTCCCGCTTCAGATTCAGGTAGAGCACAGAGACGGGCTCACCTGTGAACTGTAGCACTGACAGAATGATGCAGCATATGGGGAATATAGTGTGTCACATTAAACAGAGGCTTTGTATCTATGGTTACAGTGTGTCTATGGTTACATGGATCTGTTCCTATGGTGACTGACACATCCCCTTTATATTGTTTGTTTTCTCCTCACTGTGATAATCAGAGATGGTCAGAGCCAGTTCTCACACTTGAAGGGCACTTCCTGTCATTTGTTGGAGCAGCTGAAGTGTGTTTTACTTCGGTGTCTGTGTATTGAAAACTCAAGTTACAAGTGGTGGAAGTAAATTTAATCCAGTACAATTAACACACAAATGTCACTGATTTTGAACCTTGTGTTGCCAGCCAGTTTTAATTTCACCAGAGGAGTATGCTTTAAATATTTTAGAAAGAGTATATAAACAAGTGTGAAATTTCAAGTAATATAGATTTAAATCCTTTTGATATTTATATCTGCCAAGGAGGTTATGTTTTTGCCCGTGTCCGTTTGTCGGTTTGTTAGTAGGATTACACAAAAACCACTGAAGAGATTTCCATGAAACTTGGATGGAGGATGGGTCTCAGTCCAGAGTAGACCCCATGCACTTTTGATGTGGATCCAGATAAAGGGACAGATCCGGGATTTTATTTTATATCTACCAATTAGAGCACATGTTCAGCAAAGATGATATAAATGAACGAATCAGTGAGCCCTGTACATAAAAATAACTAAATAAATATAGATGTATGTACAGAATCCAAGATCACACAAAACAAAGTTTTTGTTCGTTCCCTGCTGTATTAAGGTATAGCAACTATTTCATCCAATAATAGGTAAATGTATCCATAAAACGTTTCAGGGAGAAAGTCGACCTTTCCATGCCACAAATCTCATTTACTATCCCTATCCACTCTGATCTTGTTGGCAGTTCTTTAATCATCCATTTCCTGGTAATGGCTTTTTTACTGGCCGCGAGCAGTATTTGAAGAAGGTGTTTCTCACGTCGGCTGAGTTTGGTTGGAATCTTACCTAAATATATTGAACTGAAGTCGTGATTGATCTCTGAGCCAAATATTCATTGTATCACTGCTACTGCTCCCAGCCAATAAGGCCAAATTGCAGCACAGTCCCAAAAGATGTGGAAGTGATCAGCCAAGGACTGGTGTTACTGTAATTTACCTTGATTCCTGTCTCAAACTATGCCGTGTTGAATCCTTGAATTGTAAGGAATTGGGCCTGGAAACTCATTTAAAATTCCTTAATTTGATATTGAAGAAGGTGAGGGGACCCTGCCAGGAATGAATAAAAAAAAAAAAGCTTTTTAAACGATATAATACTGTTTTCCCTCTTCTGTGTGTTCTACGTCGCAGTGGTAAGACTGAGTATCAGGCCACCCATGGAGGCAGACTGAGGAGAGCAAGCACATTCGAGCGTAGGCCGAGCAAGAGATACCCCTCCCGCACACAGTCACTGGGCAAAGGTGAGACTTATCAGCACATACAGTACAAACCTTGATGACTAACAGCTCCTATTGAATCTGTTACTGGCCTGCACTCATTAACATGAAGGTCGCAGAGAGTCTGTTTTTCAGAATCACTATTGAATGTGTTATTTTTCAACAGAAAAGTTGTAAAATTGCCAGCAGTAGCAAAGTGTTTGACGTATTGAATGAAACAGAAACTCAACAAGTTAAAAAAAAACCTGTAAAAGAGCTGAGGTTCTTTTTCAAGCAAGTGCTCCAGATTTCTTAAGACGGCTTATTACCCTTAAGTGTCACCTTTGTCAAAAGCACATGCAGTCCTCTTTACTCCTCCGTATACCCTCTGCACACAAGCCGCTATCTCTCCGTAATCTATTATGCATGAATCATCAAGGGCAGACTGATTTTATTTCAAGGCTGTCAGTACTGACGTCCACGCACCTTTTATTTACTGGATGTTTTGTCATTCAGCCCTGCGATAGAAAAACGAATGAGGATTGAAGTGTTGGTGGGATCTCAGAGTAATAACATGTATGCAGAGACTGAGAAACAGATAAGATGACAAACTGTCCTATTTTCTGCTCTAACTGACATCATGTCTCACTCTGTCAGCTGCCATTTCTCCCGCCAAGCCGCAACATATCAGGTAAAACACACACAAATATACACACACGTTCACATTCAAATTACCGCACTTGTGAGGACTTTCTGTTTATTATGCTCTTTCATTATCCTCTAAACTCGACCTTAATCCACATAATGGCCTGGATAATCTGAACTAAAATAGCCTTTTGTAAAAGCTAAATAGTCGTCAATTTGTTGTTGTTGTTTGTTGTTTTTCCTTCTTCAAAAGATGTTTTCTTTTTTTTTTTATAATCTTCTATCAGTGATTATTGTCATTCTTTTCCAGCTCTCGAGCCAGCCCTGATCCCAGCCTACATCCAGTGAGTGACCTCAGATAACCCACTTTCGTGCACGCACACATATGCAGCAGCCACTGATCTGGCTTCGCTCTAGTGACAACATTTAATTTCAGCGTCTCTTCAATCCCTCTCCTTCCCTCCAGTACCAGCACAATATTCCTATTGGTCACGAGCCGTGGCACCCGCCTCACCCGGCTCTCACGCCCCCGGTCTACCTGCAGCCCTCCGGACACACACCATCACACAGGTAAGACGACGGGGAGGACACAGGAGGCAGAGATGCTCAAGGACGTTATGATGCAGTCTTAGCGGGTCCTTGAGTTTCTATTTTTAGACAAAGTCACTCGTGACGCTCTCTGTTCGGTACGCCACGTTGTCTCTTTCTCATCACACATCACGTCACTCATAAACCTCATATGTGTCTTGTCTACCTCCATGCTCGTGTGTGTGTCTGTGTGTGTGTGTGTGTGTGTGTGTGTGTGTGTGTGTGTATGTGTGTGTGACCCTTCATCTCCACCCTCATGTTCAGGCCGTCTGTCGAGGCTGCGAGTCCCACGTCCAGCCAACCCCCCGCCCCGGAGCGAACCAGCGGCACCTTCCCAGGATCCATCAGTGTGGTTTACAGGGACAAGGTCATGACTGCACTTTGACCTCTGTTTGACCCTGGGAATCTGTTTCAAACCCAGACTCTAAACATTAAGACTTACATTGACTGGTGTCCCAAAGAGAATTTCTGTTGATGGATTCATCCTCACCCCCGCCGTCATCATCTGTTTGTCGCATCCCTTCATGTGTTTCAGTGTGCACCTTCATGAAAAATCCCAAAAAAAGGACAAAGGACATAATCAGAAAGAGGTTTTCAAACTGACTGTCATCGCCTCTTCGAGGGGGGCTTGGGGAAGTTCAAGGGCTTCAAGGCATGAGGCAAAGATACTGCGTGAGGTTAAACGGACAGGTGCATACTGGTTTTATACAAACACTAACAATAAGTTAGATATTGTGGTTCGGCGATCAACGTGGTCAACACCCTGCCAACAGAGGCAGTCGAGCTTCTTTTGAACCCCTAATTGCTGCAATTTGTGTCAAAAATCACACTCCTTATCTGGATCATAACTCAGTCAAATCTGAATACACAGATGGGATGCATATATCTGTAGTTGTGGTGTGCCTCACATGTTCAGAGGATATCAATATGTGTTTTGTCGATTGCTTGTAAACCTCTATAAATCCGCTTAGAATTTGCAGAAGAAAGACGCTCTTTATGACTTTATAACTGCAAGAATCATCACTTTTTTAAGTTTTCTTGAGTATCAAACTAATCCATAAACTTTTAATGGTTCTAATTTGCCTTAATGTAAACAAATATAGCCTTTATCATTTAGGTCAGACGTTTTCAAACTGATTGTTTGAACGCCTACCCAGGGGGGCTCAGGAGAGTGGAAGACGTAGAAGAACTAAAATAGTGTTAGGTGAAAGGGACAGGTGCTTATTGGTGTTAGAGGATATTAATTATTGTGGTTTGGCCTGGTTGTTTTGGCCCGCCTATCAACGTGGTCAACACCCAGCTGACAGGCGTAGATCAGTTACTTTAAAACAGCCAAGAAATCACATCAACACAGACATGATACGGATATCTTTAGATTCAGTGAGCGCTATGCTTTCCAGGGATATCATTGTGTGCATTGTCCATCGCTTGTTAACCAAAATGAATCTGCGTAGAAATTGCAGAAGATAGATGCTCCTTACATCTGCAGAACTTCCCTAAGAATCATCACATTTTTAAGTTTTCTTGAGTATCAAACTAATCCAGTGATACTTGTTTGTACATCAGTGGGTACTTTGCAAACAAGAACTGCTAATTGTTAATTCGGCAAACTTTTAATGGTTTTTAATTTGCCCAAATGTAAACAAATTTAGTCTTTAATGCTCATGTTGTCGCCATCAGCTAACTCACTGACTCTACGATGACATTATACTTCCTGTTTTCAGACCAAATTAATGGAAGTGTAGTCAGAGTATGATTATTCTGGATTATCTTCCAAGTCAAATTAATATAAATGTTAACAATAGGAGCAACAAAATACATTAGAATTAGCTTTTTTCCAGTATATATATTTTTGCATTAGTGAATGTGAACTCAGAATGTACCATCAACTTTGTTCTTATTACACTGACGCTGTCCTCTGTCCCTTCACATCCAGATATACCGTGTCAGACTGATATGGACTAAAAGATAACACTAGATTGCAAAACAATAAACATAGGGACGGGTTTAATATCTTTGTGCCTTGTTTTTCTTGTGGACATTTTTTATGTAATCATGGTTGTTTTAACCCCTCAGTCATCTCATCTACATGTATCTTTGTGCCTTAGAAGTCTTGCGACAGCTAATTTATCCAAAACACTTTAATTTGAGTGCAATTAAGTGATGATGAGTGCTAAATGAGGTGGAAGGGGTTGATTTAAGCACGTGTTTAATGCTGGTTTAGGGATTAAGCTGCTTTAAAATGTATATTTTGTAGATTTTCAGTGTGAAATAGGAGCATGAACTAGAATCCTGCTTGTGTGGTGTTGTGCTTTCAAAGAGAGATTTTTGAATAAGCTTTACTTTGTTATAGCGGGTTATGGATTTGCTAAATCAACCAGCTGTTTACAGAAAATGTGCCCATTGTTTGTCTGCCATAGTATGTCGCCTTTTACTCTGTAAAACTTACTTGAATCACATGATGCCTGTAGGGACGATGCCATTTCCTTTTCAAATAAACAAAATGTTCATAATTGCAAAAGTCTGTCGTTCATAACTGGGTAACTAAGCGTTCCTGTTATCGTCATAAACTGTCTTTTTCTCCATAGATTGAAGGGTTTTGTGATGAATATGCTTGAAGCTGGAATGATCCGAAGTTAACAATGATGATAAGTGGCGTTTAAATGGGTGAATTTGTTTTGATTACACCTGTCGTCTTCAGCTTCCCTCTCAGTGGTCCCGCCTCAGACCATCAGTTCAGCATCGAGGAGAATGAGACTTCCTACTCCGGCAAGATTCACCACCATCACCGTCGCCACACGCACAGCCAGGACACGCTCTGCCACACGCACACCAAGAACAGTGAGTACTCTCAGCCCGAGGAAGAGCTGTCCAAACAGTGTCTGTCTGCAAATCTGTGACACGTCTAGACTCCACACTGATGCTCTTTTCATGTTCGTCGCTGCATGTTGATCAGCTCATCCAAATCACACACACAAAACATACTTTACCACTGAAAGGACAGATTCACCACAGGGAATGTGTTTGAAAATGTATTCCAGTGTTTATTCAAAACAAATATGAGGCTTCAGTCATGTGAATTAGATAAGTAAAGTCAGTATTTGTGTTTCTCAGGACTGCTGCAGAGGAATTTATTATAGCTGCAATTATAGCAAATATTATATGTTAAACTAGTCAACCTTGGCAGAAATTACAGTGTACCATCAAATGAATAGGCAAGCAATGAAAACATAGTACTTAAAGCAGATGTGAATGTATGGATATTACAATGTACAGAACTTTTGGGCTACTACACTTTATAATCTTAGTCCAGTTCACCCCAGTTTCAGGCTTTGTTGATCATTACCGGCATTTTGTTTCAAAACCTCTATGAAGCTCCCCCAGATATTATTATATTATATTATACAAACACATCAATTGTAATTGATTGCCTGTAAGAGACACAAGTCTAACAGTGCACGGTCACTCTTTTTAATAATAGAGTCACTTGGATAAATGGATGGATGGTCATAAGCTATTCCCCAATGAGTCTGTTCCCACTAAGGTGTCCATAAAATAGCATGTTTCTACAAAAACAAATGCAGCCTACAGTGTATTTTCTCATTGAACTTTATGTGTATTAGAACGGAGAGCTCCTCACTGCCCTGCCGATGAGCTGGACATCTCTCAGTCCCTGCTCAAGGCTCTGGAGTCGGAAAGCGATTCTCCGCCGTGGCCCTCGCTGCACGTCAACATGGACAAGGTCAGACCCACTCCCTGCATGCTGTCGTCCAATTCTGCTCACAGTGAGATCTTTTCCAAAGTAACTTTCCCACCTGCTTCTTTGACAGGGAGAGGAGAAGCAGCTGTCTGAGAAGTCTCTGCACCCCCCTGCCTCTCCGGTGATGCTCCCTGACCATCTCAAGTGTAACATCCTCAAGGCCCAGATGGAGGCGGCTTTCAGGGTGAGTACCACAGTTCACTTACACATACTGTAAGCCTTGTGTGCTGTACAGTGTCACTAACAGCAGTGTCCTCCTCTCCTTCATGCTGTAGAAGGAAACTTCAACAATACCTAGAGTGAAGAACTCAAATGAGACCCTCAATGACAGGCCAGTGCCCTCATCCTATCTGCACATCTTTCTACACATGTGTACTCATCACTAACTCTTCATGTGATGACTCTGGTCTTCAGGTATCAGAGCTCATCCCAAGACTCGGCTGCATCAAGTCTCACAGCAGACAAGACGCCACATCGGCAAGACCGCAGCCTGACGCCGGAGAGGCCGCAGTCTAGTGCCAGCACAAGCACCACCCGCAGAAAACGACTGGTCAGACAGTTCAGCTTGTGAGTACACATCACCTTTGATTACTGGCGAAGGACGGTGCGACAAGAGGGAA
The DNA here is from genome assembly GCF_965226575.1 of Pagrus pagrus. NCBI lineage: Eukaryota > Metazoa > Chordata > Actinopteri > Spariformes > Sparidae > Pagrus > Pagrus pagrus. The sequence continues at coordinate 15,160,118 of NC_140191.1, forward strand.
ATTGCATTCTGGAAATAAGTACTTCACAGAGTACTTGAAGCAAAAGCAATGCTATCTCTGCTCCAGATGAAATTACATTTTGTTCAGAGCAGTCTGCAGGTCGTGTTAGTCACTCAGCCTTTCTCAATTTATTGCTCGTCAGTAACCACGAAGATGAAGATAATCTTCCAGAAGCTCTTGCGGCCATTTCCTCCCAGAGTACAGGAAAGTCAGGATCGACCAGCTCATTGGACAAACAGATACAGCCGTCCATTTACCCACAGGTAACGCACACACTCGCACGCACACAAATGCACACACACACACACACACACACACGGACAGACAGACACTTTAAAAGCCATTAAGAATGTTTGTGTAAGGCAATTAATTCAGCCTCTCAGCATTATCTGTGAGTAAACAGAGGGATATCTATGTCTGTATACATTCATGTGTATTCCAGGTGGATAATATGCCAGCACTGGAGCTGGGTAGTCCATGCTGTCCCTCTCCTTCGCCTTCTCCCCATCTCTCCCCCTCTTACTACTGTAGCTCCATTCCTCACCTGGTCCCTTACCTCGCTGCCCATAACGACAGGTAACACACCTCAGTTCTCCATGTTCTCAAGGGCATGTTTATATTTGCTTCAACGTTCCTCCAGTGATCTGATAACTTGAATTTTGGTACAATCTTCAGAATAAACTCTGGACAGTGACACTCTGCTGCCTCTAAATGGATTGTTTGGACATTACTAGCCTACAACGTTTTCCTGTTTCCTGTTACCGACAAATCAATTTTGATGCTCCAGCATTTAAGTAAACTAATTTGTAATACCACATAATTATGACAGTGGCTAAATGTAATCATAATTGGGAAAAAGTAACAAGAGATAAACTGCTAAGAGCTAACTAGCCTAGCTCAGCAGTGTAGCAGTAGCAGCCCTCTGGAATCCATGTGATTTGATGTGGTTAGCCATGTTTAAATCATATATTTAGTCAATAACTTCAACTGGATAAGCCTAATCTTCGAAAGACATATTTTGTTTGTATCCAATCACGATGTGCAGTATCGTGCAGTATCCAGATGTTAAGGCTTTATTTACGATCTGTGACAATGATTATTAATAAGAGTTTTTTTCAGCCATATCGCTCTTGCAAAGGGGTTACATAAAGAAAAATGAACTGAAAGCTGGCAGAATTACACCTTTAAACTTCATACAACATGTGTTTTGTCTTTCTGTGTGTGTAGTGGAGAGGAGATGAGGATGGACAGAGAGAAGATACTGAGAGCTCTCCTTATGACTGAGCTCTGAGACCGTGACCCTGGGCCCCTGTGACATCTCCGCCAGGTGCAGCAGACTTTGCAGTTAGTGAGGAAAGTGGAAGCAGAAGACCCAAAGTCACTGGCTGCAATCAACATTTGTATATGTGCATAATACATTCAGCCGCTATAAATATATATTTGCAAAAAGGCAATTGTTATATTTGCTTAACTGTTATTTTAGGACGGTTCTTTATATTCATCAAACTAAAAATGTAAAAACTGTAAGTGAAATTGAACACAATGGAGTCACTGACACACAAGCTACAGATGTGACCGGTGCTGCCTGCATGATAAATATGTTACATGATGTAATATTTATCTGATTTGCGTTGGGGTTATGTTCTTATGTCACTGTGTCCATGTTGATGCCTAAACTGTGTTTTGGACTGCGACTGTTAAAGCTTTAATTTGTACACTTTAAAAATCTCAAGCTGAGGTGAAGGTCAACTCACTCTCCAGTCAGTTTGTTCAAAATGTAAATAGACATTGTAATGAATATGCTGACAAACGAGCAGGCATTGTAAATGCTTACTTCCATATTTATATAATGTCAGATACCCGTTTTGACACGGCAAAACATTTGCTGCATTTGTGATTGGAGAAACTTCCTGAAACGAGGGAAGTGAAAGTGAATCCTGATTTGTTGTAGACCTGTGCAGCTGCAGTCTTGATCTGCCCACTACGGGGAGACAAATCTGCAGTCACAGCTCCTGTGGCAGCTGAACACATTGATCCTGAGTCGTCATGAGGTACAGATCATGGATCACTTTGCTATTTTTTACACGCAGTCTCAGTCTTCATCACAGCCCAAATGCAAAACAGATCTCAGAGGTCATATTGTTGGACTTCAGCTATTGTTTATGCATAACCCTGCTGCTAAACAACTTCAGTCCTTGTTTTGTCACAACCACATCTGAGGCAGCGTATTACATGCTGCAGTACTGTATGTGTTGCTGTGTTGTTCCTGCCCTTGGTTGGATCTTAATAAAGGCCACATCATCAGTTTGACATCTCTTTAGCAGCATCTTTGATGTGTGTGCACCAACACAGGAATGTGGCTCAGCCTCGCCCTGCGTGCCTGCTTGGTGCGTGAGGGTAGGCCTCTCCCACCCTGTGCGGGAATGTTGTTACTAAGATTATTGCTGATTTATCTGCCTCTACACACCTATCAGGTGCAGTACGGTGAGTCAGTCTGTAATTGCACCTCTGTTGTGTCTTCCAGTGAATCGCTGAGCGTTTGATAATTCATTTGCATGGTAAGGTGCAGCAGAAAGGCTGTGGTATGACTTGAGGAATGTTTGTATCGGAAAGAAATAATGTGGAGATTGACAGAAGTGATAATGTGGGTGAGTCAATAAACAAAACAACAAATTAAGCTTAACCCACCAGCACGATGTGGTATGCTTTAAGGGGCTGTGTGAAAATTATTAGAGGTGGGAGAAGGGCTGCACCTGGTGTCCCCCTGGGGTTATTTCTCAGGTTGGGGTCAACTAGTGAAACAGTAACTCCTCCCTTCCTTTTGGGAATATAATACACTGGTATCAAATATCAATATATTTATTAAAACATGCAGGTGATCTTAACATAATCCCCTGACAGTTTGATTTACCAGAGTCACTACTTCTCCTCCTCCTGGCGTAAACTTCAGTAAACTTAATTTACACAGATCCCGAAGATTTGAGAGAGAAATAGTTGTCGGCAATGTAATGAGATCAGATGTGGGCAGAGCAGATAATTATGGTGTGGTTACGCAATATTATGAATGCTAATATTACAGTTTACAGTATGCTGATCACACCTATTACACAATGAACATTAAGTATAGGCTTCTCTATCAGGTCCTGGGGTAAAATTTTGTCATGTCACTCCGAACTAAGTTCAGTCAGTTTCAATTGCAGGTGCCGATAGAGAGCGAAGCATTCGTTTTTGTGTTTGTTGATGTTTCTTGGTGAAGAAGTTATGCTTTTACAAAGTGAAGTCTCCAGTGTAAATGACACCTATGTTGTGTGCAAACTGTAATTGTAAAACTAAACAAACATTTAACGAGGCTAAAAGTCATACTTATGTCAGGGTTTGCAATTCAAATGCAAAGAAACACTTCTTGACAATGCATGAAACAACAATGTGTAATCACACAACATTTTGCCCACAATAGATTAAGTATCTTTCCTACTAAATTCTGCCAATAAAGTATTTTGAGCCTTGTTACGAGATACTAATGGTGTTGCTATGCTGGTTTAGACAGTGTCTTCTGTGAGTGGGAGAAAGAGTGAGTGTGTTTAAAAGGGATCAGGTTGGGTGGGGTGCACAAGATTGTATTACACAATGCCAAATCTGCCCTGAGGGGGTCTGACATGGTTTTGTGTGCCTTCCTTCTCTCTTCCCCCTTCCTGCACTCTCTATTATTCACTTTTCCACCCTGTTAAAAGAAGGACCATCCTCTGAGATAATGTGCTTAGTGTGTCCGAGTGACAATAGTTTCTTTGCCATAGCATGTGTGTGTGTGTATGTGGGAAATGCAGAGGTAATCGCTGAGGACAGTGCGAGGGAGTTCCCACAGTTTTGCCTCCAGCCACATTCTGTCATTAGGCAGCTCCACCTGTGTGTTTGTGCTCCTTCACACACCCATCCAAAGTATAGAAAAGGACAATAAGTACATAGCAAAGAGAGGTGAGGGCAAATAGGGAAATCAAACAGCTGAAAGTTGGCAGACTTCACATGTTTTCTTTATTGTTTTTTTCAGCATTGTCACAGCAGGACGTCACGAGCAGGAAGTCCTACTGAGGGACGTCCTAATGGCAACTTTGCAGGGCACAAACGGCAATTATATTCATAAAATACACGTCCTTCATTATTTCCTTTCCTTCTCAGCTTTCCATCTACTCTTTAAATGATTTGGTTAAAAAAGGGATTTTCCTCCTGTTTGCTCCTTTCCATTGTGCAAACAGCGTACATAGATTGAGCAGAGAAGACAAGGAAAGTGTGATGGACTGATAAATCTTAGCGGACCTATTTGGGTAAAACGAAATAAAATCTGTCAGAAACCACCTCTGGCTCCTGAGATTCACTTGGTAAGCTGAGAGCTTGTGACATGAGTCCTCTTGGTTAGGTAACAGAGAACTGGGACGGTCCTCTGTTCAGACGCGAGTCCAAAACAAAGGCAAGACAACATTGGCATTACACAACATGGAAACAGGGGCTTTGGTGTGAGATGTGTAAGTGAAGCCTGATGCAAGGATCAGACTGTTCGACAAACTCACAGTGTAACATATGTTATCATTCAGAGATACTGCTATTATATTAATTAGTAGTCTTATTGATTAGCAGTGCATTGATATTTGGCATTATGTAAACATCTTAAAAGTTTTAACTACTAACTTCTTCATGCACTAAAGCTTCAAATACAATCACTGTATCTGTTTTAAATTGTATATAAACACATAAAATGCATCGCATAAACAGATTAAGTAATAAGACGTATCAACACAGCCATGCATAATACTCATTTTCATCTCTTTCACACTAAAACACACTCGCACACACTTTCACTCTTCACAGAGAAGCTTAAGGAAAGAGATTTATCTCAGTTTTTACTAAGTCATATCAGTGATTATAATATCATAACATGTTAAAAAAAATCTCTATAGAGCTTTTAAAACTGTGCAATACAAGACAAAACTGCTATTTTTGGCTAAGGCCACAATGATTTTGGTATAAAATACATAAATTTCTGTTCTTATAGATATAAATAACACATCTAAAAGACTATTTAAAAAAAAAAAAACCTAACAATACATTAACAAGTTGTTGACATGTACCAAATTGTCACATGACCTTTGTATATTTGTGACCCTACAGCAGGGTCAGGTCCAGGTATTGCCCTGCTGCCGGCTTGGTCATGAGAGCGGGGAGGGACATGAGAGGAGCGTCGCCTCCACTGGACTGACCGATCAGACTGCTGCTCAGGAGAGAAACGGACTCCGCGGGACTCTGGAGGGGGAGACGAAGGAGAGACAGAAAGAGTATTATCCCAGTGTAACAACAGAGCCCTCACACCAGCACCAGATGTTACCCATCACCTTCTCAACCACCTGAAGGCTATACCTGTTATTACCAATCTATTATTACACTACAACACCACCAATTGACCGTTTGCAAAGCCCTGCCCCCCCATTAGTTTCTGTTGCTATGCCTGTCAAGCTTTCCATTCAGGGTATATGAAGCAGTTTACAATGATAACTGTGGACGATAAACCACTCAAAGTTATTAGTAATGTTTGAAACAAGCTGCAAAAGTTGGAGGGGTGAGGAGTTTTTCTTCATTCAGTATTCCCATTTCTACAGTGTCCTTAATATTGCTTAACATAGAAACACAGAGCGGACGACGTAACCGTCATGTAGGTGTACATTAGTACCACTGGAGTCTATTATCTTAACTTCAATTCAGATGAAGTCATGGCAAACGTTACAGTATCGGACACAAGTTTGGTGGGAGTTGTGGGAAACTCCCTGAACCCAAACAAAGAGCAGGAAAGTTGCTGTTGTTACCCTAAACTTTAGCTTAGCTTTAGCCTACTAGCATCTGGCTCCAGTCGGTTAGCTTCTAATAAGCCCTTTGGAAGGAACACTGAGTTAGGCCTACTACTGTGGGTCATAAGCTAGTCAGACACTAATTACATGCTAATGATTCCAGCTCAAATTAAAACATATAAACCATGTTTATCCATTTCTTTCTCTTTTACTGATTTATTCTGGTGTTAGAAAGGTTGGCATCAAGTTATGGAAGCTATGACTGGACGATCGTTGTAGGGTGGCGGGGTTTAGCAAACGGTCAATTAGCCCTCTCAGCTATTGGTGTAGCCCCCAAATAAATCTTTGAGAGGACAGAAATGTAGTAGCCATTATTAGATAAAGCAAACTGCCATAAAAGACTCTCACAGTCGCTCAGAAAACAGAACCCCACTAAAATTATTCAAAACAAAACCCAAGGATTGACGTAAATCCAAGAAATTTCCTCCAACCAACCAGCCCAATCAAAAATGTATCCACTGTTGCTGCTGCGTGTCGTTAAAATCTCTGTCTAAAGAGGAAATATTGTTGTCGTGTTGAGCCCTGTAACCCCCGGTAACCAGTCAAGACCCAAGCCCCAGCTACAACCCTTGTCTACACTAAATCGCCCTCCCAGAGACCTCAACCAATCCTTACCTGCCACCTGCCTTAGACACCTTAAATACACACCCATTCTTTGGGCTGTGTAAGTAATGTCCCGGTCGGGTCGTGAGCATGCACATGCCCGTGAGCGTGCATGAGAGCATCCTCGGGGGCATACTGTGGTGTGAGGAAGGGGGAGGAATGACAGAGAGAGGGGCTGTGATACAAGCAACAATAGATACTAACCTTAAGGCAACATGGACCTGTAAACTCCAGCAAGAGGAGTTTAAACATACTGTTCACTCTCATATTCATCATATCCCTGGGATCCTTCACTTTCCTACAAGTTTAAATAAGACTTGAGTTCCTCCAGTTCAAGTCTAAGCAAGCAGCAGTTCATAATGTGACAGAACAGGGAGAGTAGACAGGATAAACTCGTTTGATAGCCTCTGGGCAAACAGTGGATGTCTGACAATACACACCCGCAACAGAAGGAGAACTGTATACAACACTTGGATCCTACAGAGAGGTATGTGAACTCTTGTTCAGGGTTTGCAGGTATAGGAACTGTAGTAACAACCAGTAATTAAACATATATGGTTGATGTGTAGAGACTTGTCTATTACCTGGTATCCCTGCACGGCATTAATGAGGTCTTTGACTCCGTTGCTGTTGTAGGTCAGGCCTGGCATGCGCACCAACCCCCCTGGGGAGGAGAGGGAGGAGGGGGAGGGGTAGAAACCTAGAGTGGTAGGTGAGCCAGGTGGACTGATAGTGGAGGAGTGGTGGAGGATAGACAAGAGAGAAGGCACATACGGACTGTTAGCATGAAAATACTTTCAAAAATGATTTGAAAGCTGCAAACAAAGCACATATGAATCACAGGTCTGGGAGTAAGTTTGGGCGTCGTCTTGAAATGTTTTCTCAGTGAAACAGGGCTGACCAGGGACAAACAGAGGTCACCGATGTTTACCAAGTTATCTGATAACACAGTGTTCAGTTATTAACTACCCTTGTCGCAGTGATTCTCCTTGGAAGACGCATTTTAACCAAAGACAAGCTGATACTCTTTTTCCATCTATTTTGTCAGGATCTGCACGAAATAAAATCAACAATGCAAACAAAAATATACCTGATAAAAAAAGAAACATAATACTAGAGTTTTAAATTAAAAAAACTTTGATTTTCTTGCATTTTTTTAAATGACTGTGACTGAAATAAAACAATTTGCATCATATTTTTGAACATTTCTGAGCAGTTTTCTTGTTTTTGGTGTTATTTCACAAAATTGTACATGAGCAACAAAAAAGTTGTGGTTTTTAAGGGCTCACAAATTTATATTACATGAAATCAGTTCAAGTTAATGTTAAAACTATTTCTGAACGTTGCAGTGCACTCAGTGCTTCAAGTTACCTTGATAATACCTATGCAAACAGAAGGCTCAGAAAATCAAACATGTTAACAATACCGGTTACATTTTTTTATTCACTTACTCAGCAGCACACAGGCCACAAGTAAATACTGTCTGACAGACTGGATGCAGGGCAAAGAACTCTGTTGGCTCTAAGTCTATTTATAAAAGTCTAAGCAACCTCTCAAAAAGTGATACAGATAAAATAATAAACACAATATATAACAGCATTATTTCAATATAAAGAATTTATAAAAAAGTCAATATATATATTCATATTCATCCCACTGAGTTAAGTTTTTGGTGTTTTGCTAGAATCAAATCCTGTAATTTACTGTTGCATTTACATCTCGTCGCTGTTTACCTGGGGTAGTAAGCTGCGTAGTTCATGTATAGCTGAGCTGAAGCGGGGTAGAAGGCATGTGCTGGGGGCAGAGGGCGCGGGCTCAGCAACACCTGGCCCATGGGAGGGTAGAGGGCAGCAGCAGCCTCTGTGGACAGGACAGGTGGAGCCGGGGTGAAGGAGTAGGATGGAGGAGACAAACCTGGGGAGGAGAGAACAGAGGGGGAGACAAAACACTTAAAAAACAGACAAACAGTAACAGAAACAGACAGTCATGATGATGAAGTCTGGTCATTGTTTGTTTCTGAGAGAGGCGCTCATGCAAATGTGCAAACAATGACGACTATAACTCAGCAGCTGACACATGTACAGAGTATATACGTGTCAAAGAGTGATGATAAGAATATGCTGCGCTGGACTGTTTTTACTTTGTGTGTCTTGCAGACCCGTAGCCAGGTGAGTAATCCCCCATTATTAGTGTTTTGATATGCCACCACACGTGTAGCTTAACATGAAACAAGCTTTTGATTGACTTTATTGTCAAAATCAACATGTTTACAAGCCTCGGTAGTATTCACTATTGTTCTACTTAACCGTTAGCAAGCTAAAGTCTAACTGATAAATGCATGGAGCCCTTTATATATCAGTTTTTTTGTTCGTTGCCATTACTGCGGTGGTGTCTCTCTACAACAACTGTGCGATTGAATGCAAGCTGCCCTAAGAAGTGAACAATTTTCTACTTTTAGCTTTACTTTCTATGTAATGTTACTTTTTACAGTGACGTGTAGAACATCAGGAAGAAGTGAAACAGAGTCATGATGTCTTTCTAACATGTCTAACTTTGAATCCATGTGCATAAATGTTACACTAATAAAAACATCTGCATATCATTTTAAACAGATTATAAACATTAGACCACTTTTTAAACTGCACCTGTTTTTTTTTTTGCACCGGTGCACATTTATCAGACACTGAGAACAAAGCATATTTCTACGCACCAGCGTTCACCTCTGCCCACCTCTCCCATAGCTCCACTGATTGGACAAGCACAGGAGACGCACACACCTGAGATGTGCCGGTCTGCTGAGGCTAAATCCCACAACCACTACTACCAATCTGATATGACTGGAGAGTTGTAAGCCATTTTACCAAATTAGAGAACTCGCTGTCTTGCTTACACTTTTCCAACCCTTTCAGATCTTTATGAATTACTGAAGCGGTGGTAAGGGTGTAAAATTAAGAATGAGTATCAAACATGCCGCTGAGGAAGATGAACTACAATCAGAGTGTGTGAACACAGGTGAGAAGGTAGATTAAACAGTTATCATGTGAGGTGTCTCAGTGCATGCAGATTGGGAATGTAATCACACTAAATTACAAAGGGGTACCACACACACAGCAACACACACTCTCAAACACACAGTTTGAATCCTCCTGGTAAGACCAGGCATCCGCTACCTCCCACAGTACTAGATTGGAGAAAACCCAGCAACCCTGCCCCCACGGCAGGAGCCCACCTACCCTGCAGTCCCGAAGCACCCCCAGCTCCCAGCAGCACTTACGTCTTGACTTACATGGCGGCGGGCTGAGCCCTGTCCCACTCCTGGTCCGGGTGTGTGTGTGTGTATGTGTGTGTGAGAGCGAGCCTCCCATCAGCACCAGGCCCATCTCCTCAGCGCTGCAGGGGAACACCTCCACGTAACGGCTGTTGGACCCACGCTGGCTTGACATCACTTGTTTGTGGAGCCGCTGCGAGGCCTGAAGAGCTCGCTCTGCTGAGGTCATCTGGATGAAGCAGTCACCTGACGGACGACCCTGGAGACGGAGACAGCCAGAAATTACTATGCAGTTTTGTGTCAGAGAACATCTCAGTTGATGACACATGGGTGTGTCAGGGTGGTTACGGCATGTACCTGCTGGTTGAGGACCATGTGCACGCCATGTGGTCTGATATCGTGTGTAAACTCGCCCAGGAAGGTGAGGATGTCTTCTATGCTCGCTGTGTATGGCAGCCCCCTCAGCCTCAGGCAGTCCCTCATACTACCAGGGGGGGGCAGGAGAGAGACTGTCGGCAGCACTGACACCAAGGGGGCAGGGGCCACGGGGATCAGAGGGGCCGACGAGTACCGGTTCAGCACCTAAAACAAACACATACGCACACAGTATTATGTATAGTATAGTATAAATTACTAACTGCAGCTAAGACTGTTGAGGAGGCAGAACTGATTTAGTTTAGTTTTTTACAAACACCTTCCTACCGACAGTTGACAACAGACATCAACCTCAATCTGAAACAACGTGAAGCGTCTTTAAATGTGTGTTGTAACGTCAGCCTGGAGCTGGCTTGTTTGCATTGCTGAAGAGGACCAATAAAACTCCCCAGTCTGTCATACATAAAAGCATAGGGAGAAGCCTCTGCATAGATATGAATGTGGGCTTATCAGTCCGCCGAGATAAGAAAATTAGTCCACATGTGCTCGTCTCATACATGAGGGAGACGACTGAGAAAACCAACAAAGTAGATACAGACTGTTTCACAGAGTGTTTGTGTGTACCTACACACTTAAGGGAAACACATACACGCAGTCCATCTTGTTATGCAGGTCTCCACCCTTAAGCCCTACACCAATAATGCCTACAACAGACTGAGGGGAAAACAAACACACCCACACTCTGTCACGCTTTGCTGTGTGCACACAAACACACATAATTCCTAAAAATCCCTCTTTTTGCCCTCAGAAAACAAAAAAGGATAACAAGAGACAGAACAAACAAGCCTTAATAAAAAGGTTGCACACATTGTACAAAGGAGCGCACCTGCTGCCATGCAGGCGGACACCCTGACATACCTGTTGGACCTCTGCTGCGGTGCTTTTAAACAGCTCAATGTATCTCCTCCCCAGGATTTCCTTGTGTTTCCTCAGAGCGCACTGGGCGTGTTCCTCGCAGGCAAATAAAACAAAGGCATCGCCAGTGGGACGTCCGTCTGGATAGCGGACAAATAGGATGCCGTCCTTCCCTCCGCTGACCGGACATGCCTCTTTAAGACCCTCCCCCGGAGAGAAGAAACTGAGCACCTGCTCGTGTGTGGCTGTGAAAGGAAGACCTCGCATCCTCACTATGATCTGGTCCTCACGGGACAGGAACATTGCTACCTCATTGGAGGTACCTGGAGCAAAGACGAAGAAACAGACACAAGTAAATAACATGGCTCGTACAGCTATTTAAGAGTAAGATTTTAAGGTGCCTAAAACAAAGCTTTTCTGAACTCTTAATGTTTTTATCATCACATCAATCCCTTCTATTGTCATTTTGTTTTGTTTAAGCAGCTGTTCGTACCAACTTTGACTGTATGTTTTGATCATGATTATTTAACACTGGCTAATTTGGACAGCAAGAGACAACAAACAAATATACCGACAGGATTGTTTCGTTTCATTACATGAGTGATTGTGCAGCTGACGCACGTTACGTTGAAAAGAGTTTATTGGAATTCAAGCACATTCCTAATCTTCAAAAACATAATGGTTCAAATGAAGCGCTATCCAAACTTTCAGGACTTTGCACAAACCCTGAAATAAACAGGGAGGATCAGATCAGATCTGTAGATTTCAAAAGCTTAAAGTTTCCCACAACACAAATATTTTGGCCCTCCAGTTCTATAATCATATTTTTATCCCTTCATGATTTTGATTTTCCCTCTTTGCATTTTTCCTCCAATGTATTTTCCCAAACATATTTATTTCTTTGTAATTATAAAAAAGTGTGTCATGGGGTTCATTTTTCACATATTCCTTAGGGTCACTGGAAGTTTTTCAGATCCCATTGTCGAAAAGTTGAGTACAAACCCAGTTTTACTAAATTAAGCTGCTGCTGTGAAGCTAAAATACAGTTTAGTACGTAACGCTTCTCACCTCCTGCTATCTTCAGGAAGTCCTCTCCTGTTGCTTTGTAAACCTTAGAAGAGTAAGACAGACATTATTGTGACTACAGGTGCAGTAAATGAAGGCAAAAGACATTAGATTAGATTAAGTCTCGGTGTTGGGGCTGATTCATTTAATTAGTAGTGACTAGCAGGGTTCAGACAGGTTACCTCTATGTATCTGTTGCCCATGTGGTGTTTGTGTCTCTGCAGGGCCAGGTCTCTGTGCTCCTCACTGACAAAACGAACAAGAGCTTCTCCGTTCCTCCTCCCCTGAGCATTAAGGCACAATGCAGCCCCTCCTCTGTACAACACAACATACAGAGCATTAGACAAGATGTAAACCTAAAGTCAACAGCAGGTTTCAGTGTACACAATGTTGACTGAGAGGTTTGAGCAGCAACAACATACTTGGCAATGTTGAGTCCTCTGAAGAATCGAGCGATGTCCTGGTCAGAAGACTGCCATGGCAGCCCTCTGGCTCTGATCACAGTGTTGTCGCACACTTTCTCCATCTTACTGCTGCACACACACACAAACACACACACACAAACATAAAGAGACATTAGCTCGGCAGGAGGGGACTTGGATTGGATTTGAGAGGCGGAGAACAATAAGATTATTTATCTTGAGCAAACTTTACTCACCAAGTGCCGGTCTCAAACTTCTCGCTAACTCTCTCCTGATTAGAAAATGTGTGACCTGTAACGGGAACACTTGTTAGATAAGCGCCTTTTAAAGTCACATATTAGACCACATAACGTCAATGATGCAACCTTGTAATCAACATGATAATAGTCTAGTAGCGTTTCTTTTAACAGAAATGAACATGAAGAGAATTCATGTGTTCATTGTAAATAAATCTGCCAGTTATCATCTCGATTGATTGATTGTTTTTTTTCCCAGAGATGAAAGCTATATATTCAAATGTATTTTTTTGTACGACTAATAGTCAATAATCCAGATGATCAGTTCAAAGTCTTTTAAATCACTTTTGCAAAACTCACTTTATGAAAAATTATTTTTGGCATTTTTAAATTGTTTTATAACACTTTGGTACATTTTACGCTCTTTGTGTTTAATTCTTACGGCTTTTATTGTGTTTTATTCTCTTGATGTTTTAAACATGTCCTGTTTTTTTATTGTAAAGTACTTTGTAACTGTGTTTTGAACAGTGCTATGTAAATAACGTTAATTTATTATTATTACTATCATATAAGACAAAACAGCAGCACGTCCTCACATTAGAGAGACCGGGAACATCACACTACTGGCATTTTACTGTTTTATTGAAAAACATCTAAGATGATTAATCGATTACCAAAATAGTTTGTACCTGTACCTGTTTTAATTGGATTGCTTGTGTATCTTGTATCTTCCATGATCTCTATTTGTATTGTTTTTGTGTTAATAAACTTGTTTTTTGACTTATACTTTTATTTTGTATCTTTTATGTCATTTTAAACTGTTACTTGATATCAGTGTAAAGTTAATAATACAAAAAAATTAGCTGCTGATTATTTTTCTGTTTTGAGCTCTAATTTCCTTAATTATCATCTTAGCAGTGCTCTTGAAGTATCTTTTCTGATGCCACCTGTAAACTCACAGTAAAGTCTATACACATAAATGAATGTCAACGTCAATGTCAACAGCAATTAGCAAACCACACACACACACACAAACACACGTGTTCTTTCGGTGTCCAACACTGACACAATTTCGTAAAGAGAAAATTGTAAAATATATTTTTGACCTAAAAGTACCTTCGAAACTATAAAAAATGTTGGGTATCAATCTACTGGAAACAATAAAATTGGCTGACAAACATCTTGTCAACATATTGCCTGTAGATGCTATGAAGCAGGTGACTGGGACATGGAAATTCACCAAATTTGAATTCATGGATATCAGTTACAGAAGAACTCATTTTAGACATAGAAAAAGTTACTGTCAAAAACAGAGATCAGACTGAACTTGTTTGTTTTTTCTGAGTGGGAGTTTTAATCATGTATTCAAAATGTGTAATGGACTGTAATGGAAAAAATTATTTTCCCGTGGTATCGGAGTTAGAAATTCCAGTATCATGACAACACAAGGTCTAAATGCCAAACTAATGAACAAATCAATCATATATGACACTCACTGAATGGCTCAGAAAGCAGGGCGAGGACGATGCTGGCCATAGCCTGGACCTGCTGTACTCCGATTTCTGGTGGCAGTGGGGTTGTCGGCTCCAGTGTGGCTGAGGGATCCCACATGGTGGGGACATCAGCAGATATACTGAGAGCTGAGGAGGACGCAGTCAAGGAAAGCAAACAAGGAACAGCCAAAGACAGTCGAACAGAGCGGAGAGGTGCCGTACACACATGCGTGTGTCAGCGTGTGACAGGTGTAAAATGGAAATAATTAATGAAAGAAATGAAGAGGAATTAAAAAAGAGACACACACACACACACTTTTCCTGTTTGAGTGGGTGTGTGTGGGGTTTGCCCTGTTGGCTAAACACACACTCGTTCGCTGAGCGCTTAGTAAAGGTGCTGCCATTGTTTCCCTATTTGCATTTCAAAACCTCTAGACCTGCAGCCAACACCCCGTTGCTCATAAACTTCTAATATGTGCGTTGCATGGAGAAGATCAAGCTAAACATATGGATGGATTACCAGAAACTGTCCACGAGTTAAACATTAAAAGCATCACATTTAAGAGTGAAGTTCACAAACATTCACTGACACACCAAACGTAAACAGGTGACGTATTGAAGGATACACTCTGCCATGGTGTGTACATTCAGAGCCTTGAGGTCGGATGTGGGGAAGTGCCTCTTGAACTCCTTCCGAAGGTCAAAGAAAGAGTAGAAACACTCCGGGACCAGGATGTTCTGCGGAGGGGAGGAATTAAATGAAAGGATGTGAACATGTGGCCCATCAGCAGCTGCTGTTTTATTGCCATCATCTATCTGTTTGCACACTCGAGTCTTCAGTGTGCAGCACGAAGACATGTGGGAGAATTTAATCAGCTTCATTGTGTGGCGGTGTTTTACTCCGCTGCAGATCAACTTTCACAGCTACATTTAATGCAACGAGTGCTGACACAACACAATTCCTTTGTGACTTTGTGAAGTGCTGAAGGATCCTGCAGCGGGGAGAGAACATCCGCCCTGGCTGCAAGGCGTTCACACTACCAGCTCGCTCACCTTGCTCGCGGCCTCGGGGTGAATCACTTGGCGGATGTGGAGCTGCCCGTCTGTACACAAACACACCGACGTGCCTGCGCCCGCGCTGTTCACCTCGTTTGTCAGTTGTAGATGAAACTGCAAAGACAGCAGATAATTCAAAACTCAATCCAGCCCTCGAGCATCTCTACTACTATGTAATAAAATGCCTTTGTTCTAGTGACTTCATGGAGGCTTTTACCAGGTTTAAAGCCGTCTCAAGACTCGTCGCTGTTGTGACACAGTCTGCTTTGGATCCACTCTTCTCCTCCATGCTTTCCTCCGCCACATCCTCCTCCTCCTCCTCTTCCTTCTCCTCTGTGGAGTCTAAGGGGTCAGGCTTAATGAGGAGCTCATTCACCTTGCCCAACTGGTTCAGAGGAGAAAACACGTCAGTCTTGAAACACGCTGACATAGAAACTCACAGGCTGATATAACAGCGTTGGCTGTAATGTAGATCTCTATTACACATATGTCAAAAACAAAAGCAGGAACGTATTAAAGATAGTAGTCCTCCCATTACTGAGAAACTTTAGCCAACATTCACCTTAAAGATGTCTGTTAATACCATTTTATTAAGGTGTAACAGACATCTTTACATTATTTTGTCTATGTTTGAGTCTCGAGCTCTCCACTCCTTTACTCACCACATTTCCTGCTTTAGAATAATTAGCTGTAATAACTAGTTTAGTATTAACAACTTCTTACCTTTTTGTCCTTTACATCCACCAGCTGCCAAACCAGCTGCACGAGCTCCTTCTCGTCAGACCCCAGCAGCTCTCCGCTCGCGCCAGATGTGGCGGTGAAAGCCACCACCAGGTAGTCTACCTGCGCCGTCATCTGAACACAAACACGGCTCCAAAGAAAAAAAGAAAAAGAAAAACTAATCTAATACTACACGAAACTAAAGGACAGTAAGTGGAGATACGCAGGAGAGGAGACACGCGGGGGGGCGACAGGTATAAACACGTTTACTTTGACACCTGAGCGCGAAGGTGAGCTCCGTAAATCCAAGTTTCGTCGCGTGAGAGATTGTACGTGAAGCCTCCCGCAGTCACCATCGCGGAGTAATGGCTGAATGTTCCCCGTTTTTGTAGTGCGTCTACCTGTGTGACCACGTGACTCTCTACCTGCCCCCTCCCTCCTCCAGGTGGTTTCACCGAGTAGAACGTGGCAGAGCATGGAGGACAAATGTTTTCTTTTTTTTAATGTATAATAATGTTGAAGTAATTCCAGTGTTTGTTAGTGTTCAGGCCCGGCAGATAGTAAAAGATAGAGTAAAATGGTTACCTGTCACCTCAGCGCACAAAATATCTAAAAGTTTTAGTTTCTTCTTAATAATTCAATAGTTTGGCTGCTGTGATCTCTGACTTTCTATTTTAAATGAAGGTCTACTTTTTAAAATTTTTGATATATTCAAATAAATAATAAAATATCATCCTATAGAAAGTGTGATGAAAACAAAGAACACCCAACAATAATATTTAAAAATTGTAGTTTGTCCTCAAATACAGAATACCATGAGATCCACACATATTTATTCTGATATTGACATTGATTAAATAAATAAATAAAAATATACAAAGGCCGGAACCTTTAAAGAACCTGGAGCCTACCATCTGAATATTCATACTTGTACGGTGTTTCATTTGACTTTGTTATTTTTTCTTTTTCATTTCAAAAGGTAGCTACTATTAACTGAATAATTAAATATGCCTTAAAACGATGCACTGAAAGGCATCTGTACTATTGCACACCATAGACGTACTGTATCATAATTCCCAATATAAAGTATTAACTGTATTTTAACCCTCTTTTCATTGAAACGACATTAAAAAAATGTATATTTTAAATATTGTTACATACTAGGCTACATTATCAAATGTGCTGTATGGGTATTTATATTGTATTAGTTTCATTAGTCTTAAAGCTTAGTTTATAAGCTTGTTAGTTTAGTTAGTTAGTTAGTTAGTTAGTTAGTTAGTTAGATAGATGAATATTAGATAGTTAGTTTAATGACAACAACAGCAATAATAATAATAATAATAATAATAATAATAATAATAATAAATAGTAATACCTTTGTTAGTCAGGTCAAGTTGAATCTATAGTTTTTATTTATCTTTAGAACAATATAAATATGTTTTGTATTTATTTGTTTAGTTCATTTATTTTCTTGTTTATGTTTTAACATCCGCTCGTGCTCCGGAAGTGATCACCATCCCGGAAGTGAACCCCTCGCCCGACCACGGACAGCAAGAAGGCGATGGCGGCAGACACAACAACGGAGCTTCTTTTCCTAGATACGTTTAAGCACCAGAGTGCAGAGGTAACATTTGTGCCGCCTGACCACCCTCTAGCATATTTACTTCTGAACCGCCTGCAATTTATACTCACACCGGTCATTTTCAGGAGTTTTAGAAGATGATGCTCAACTTCCAAGCTAACGATGTCAACTTGGCTAACATTAGCACTTCTATCATGGGTGTTATGATACCGTTGCAATTCACGGCTTTTGTTCCAATGTACACTTAATTCAGTGCAACCCTAATTATACCAAATACACCCCGATAAATGTGATTTATTTCCGTAATCATACAACCCCACGCAGCTGTCTCATGTTGCATCCCTGCGCAGTTTGTTTGCTAGTTAGCCAAGTGGCTAATGCTAACTTTAAAGTCTCACCCTGGCCGTGTTTACCTCAGAGCGGGTTGTAAAAGTGACTCTTATGATCTGCTCTGTAAGTTGTGGTTGTCGTGTTTAGTTAAACATTGTAATATCCAAATGTTTGCATTAATTATAATGTTCAATGCACTTTAGTTAACCAACGTGGATGTGGTGCGGTTTCCTTGCGGGGTGCTAATCACAGAGGTGCGGGTCATTCCTCCAGGGATCAAAGCACACAGCAACTTACCTGACAGCAGAGCATTCGGGTAAGAGCCCTATAACACTCTCAAACACTCATCCATGCAATAATTTGCCATTGATATTATAGTTTGGCCATCCAACTTATATTAACAATGGGAAATTAATATTAGGTGGGTCAAGGCTTACCCAGCAAACCGGCAACTGAATATAGTTGCAGGTTGGGATGCACCAATCTTTAATGCTGGATCTGTTGAAGGCTGCACAATATTGGAAATGACTGACGTTTAGATATTTTCCTTTCTGTGCTAAATATTGCATTATGAAAAAAGTACAAAAAATGTCATCCGATGATTTTAAAAGCTCAGTTTTGACTTTGAGTTTCTGTATTTCCGTAATAAGCAGCTTCTTGTGCAGGTGCTAGTTCAAATAGACAAAGTTAAATATTTATTTATTAAGGTAATGTAAACATTGAGCACTTACTGACTTGTCAAAACCTCTGTTACTCATTTGAATGTCACTTAATTACCTTCCTGGCTTCTGCCAGAGAAAAAACAAAGGCCTTACTCATCGCAGCTTGAATCATGTATAACTTTAGTGGATCTTAACACATCAGGCATGGAGGAAATCTGCAGACTCTCCTTAAAGATGAGGCCATACCTTTTTCAATGGATGGATGTCTTGACTTGCCCAAAATGTGGCCTGCAACACACAAGAAAAGCATTGTTTTAAGCATAGCAACGTGCCTCAATGCCTTTACTTTATCGCAACACGTATAATAACATGGTCACGACTGCCTTGCTTGACATTGTTTCTTCCTGTGATGTGACTATTGCACATGTGGACATTGCAATGTCAATGCTGAAATAATATATTGTGCAGCCCTATTCCAGACTTCATTAGCAGATTGTGTAATTATCATTATGTGAGTCACAATAATGAGCGTTTCTCTGTCAGTGTCATTATACAATTCTGTATTTCCACTAATGTTTAGATTAATTCATTCATGCATTTACAGTGGGCTGCCATGTCAGTATTTAGCACCACTGCTTTCACTGGCCTAATGTTACCTTAGTTAGACTGGTGCATCCCTAGTTGCAGGAAATCCTTAACCTCATTCCTAATGATGATATACCCCCTCTGGACACACTCCTTTGCTACAGATACCTGAGATGGATATGTGTGCCTGTAGGAAAGTAGTTTGACACCTGAGCTCCATTGTTGTGGGGGTCCTGATTCCCACTGAGCCTGTTGGGTGTGATGAAATTCAACTGAATGAACGGTTGCAGTCCTCAACAATGCACAAACCTGAGCAGAACAGGCCTCTATATTGTGTAGAGGTGGGCGATTTAGATCAAATAAAATCGGGATGGATGTTTTATTGTGATAATGTACATTTTCTGAAAAATCATTTGAAAAACTGATCTTTGATAATGTCTGTTTTGGCTAAATCAGCCACTTAAATACGTGACACATCAAAGATTTTCATCACATTGATCCCAGTTTCTGTTCATTGATTTGAAACATTGCCTATAATGGCCTAATACACCCAGATATAATATTCTGTCCCTCTATAAGCTCTTAATATAATGTAGTTCAGTACAACAACACTGCTAACTGTGACCTCAGTAATAAATATGCAATTTAATTTACACATTCCCAACTGTGTCACCAAAAACTGAATATTAAAAACTTAATAAAAGTAGGATCATTGTAAAACTGTTGTATTGTGGATCCAAGAGGATCGAGCCCTGACCGCTTCATATAATGCGTGTGTGTTTTTGTTTCCAGGGAGACGTCTCCTCATGCCTTCCAGTTGGAGCTGTTCTTCAATAATGTCACCAAACCTAACAGCCCCTCGTTCCACAGACTGGGCAGGTCGGAATGATTTTCACTCTCCCTCCTTTCACTTCGTTTCGTTTCACCTCTAATCCATCTCTTTATTTCCTGGGGGAATCTCTAAAGTGCTTAAGCTACAGGTGTCTGTCTCACCTGTAGAACCAGTCGTGGTAGCATCTGAGCCCTGTTCTCAGAGGGGGGTGTGTGTGGGTACGCACCCACCCATATTCAGCTCTCTTTGTTCTCATGCTGGCTAACTGGTCTCTCCAGAAACTCAACCCCACCCACAGTGTAGCTGAAAGAGGCTCAAAAACGTAGAGGTCCCAGTGATATAGATGAGCAGAGGAATGTTTGAGTCTAACCTCATAATAACAGAGGTGTGTACAGTAGCACCAGAGCATAAACTTCTATTTAAAGGTGTGCATTGTGTAAGAGTGGCTGAAAGCTGGAAATACGACACACCCCAGTTATTATCTCTGTAGGAAAGTTGGGAGTAGATTTTTTTTCGTAACCTGTCTGATTGCTTTTGAAATGTCTTCCAGTTGTTGAAAACAAATTTGACTAAAATGTTTTTCGGCAAATTAGTCTTGGCACAAGAAACCTTAATGGAATAAAAGCAGAATATTTTTTTTGGTTTATTAAGGCTTTATTGTAATATCAAACAATGTTATGTCCTGACAGAGACTTGATATAAACTTGAAATATTAGATTTTAATAACACTAATATAGTAGATTCAAATGACATATATAAGCAAATGTGCAGGTATGATGATAGCCAAATTTAATCACAGTAAACTACCTTGAAAACTACCGTCAGTGGATTGTGTGAATACTTCAACCAAAGACTGAACCTTCCTTGTTCTATCTGAATGTAATGTATAGGTCTGAAGAGTTGAGAAGTGTATTATAATTCACAAGAAAAGTCAAAATTAAAGGAAAAAACAATTCTGTGTAGCATAAGTATGATATTTCGGCATATTACAAGGTGTCTGCTTGTCGTGGAAAAAGCCTTAGTAGGTGTTAAAAAGTCTTATATTCAAATATCTGAGTTATAAAATGTTTAAAAGTCTTGAATTTATCTTGGTGAACCCTGCAGAAACCCTTTTATAAAGTGAGGTGATGCCCTTTATTAGACAATGACAGGAAATTAGGGGAGAAGGAGTGAGAGATGCATGATGAGGGAGACATACTGTAATTACACAGTAATTTTGTTCTGGTTGGAAAGAGCTTTAAATAGGACTTAACAGTTTGCTGCCAAACCTGTTGTCAAATTCTGTTTTCTAAAAAAATTATCTGTAATAGTAAAGATAAACAGACAAACACAAGTTGAAGAATATTTCAGCCTTGGTGTATAGTTGCACTGATGCTTTAATCTGCCCTGTTTGCTTTCTTCCCTCAGTCTGGAATATGATGAGAACAAGTCCATCGTGTTCAGACCCAGTGGAAAGGTAAAAAATCCTCAACAACAAGATGATTTTTATTTTATATTTAATGTCACTTTGTGAACAACTAAATGTGTTGGTATGTGCAGGTGAACACAGACGGCCTGGTGCTGCGTGGCTGGTACACCAGTCTGACTGTAGCAGTGTACGGTACAGCAGAGCGCTCACATGGACATGACCAAGGCTCACCCCCTCCTCCTCCACCCCCACCTCCTCAACAGCCCAGTGGACCCAAGAGGATCGTTAAACAAGGTGGGCAATTTGAAACTAGCTGGTGCTCTCGCCGAAACAGGAACATCTGATGAGCAGGTCTCTTATTGTCTTTGAATTCTTTGCTAAACCTCCAATCAATTACTGTTTGTTTTAGAGTGGGAAAAAGATGACCAGTACAATGGCAGCCCACCCAGACCAGCACCCAGAGGGCCTCGTACTCCACCTGGGCCTCCACCCCCGGATGATGATGATGAAGAGCAGGTCCAAGTGACAGGTCAGAACTGTTTTTGTTTATATTATATCAGCCATTGTTAGATCCTGAGTTATCAATAATGACAGAGATGCTGCTGTTTGATACTTATCATGATTAAATATTGCATCAGTGGTTCTTCTTATATCGTGTCCACAGGATCCATTGTTTCTATGCTTTCCATTTATTGTCTATGTAAGACGGCGACGATTCATTTTCTATGCAATGCATTTTGCTAGGGTAGGACACTGCATTTCGAGAGATGGGGCTGTGCTTTGCTCCTCATTAACATAAAGTTGAGGTTTAGGCTACTTCATGCAATAACCAACTGTTGTAAAGTTTTAAAAAAGATAGATTCAGCAACTGCATGACTTTTTAAAAAACTTTTTTGTCGCTTAAAAATGTCTACAGAAACACATTTCCATGAACTATTTTGTTGATATAAGAGAAATGTTCCAAACGAGCCGCTATGTTGGTCCAGTTTAAAATCCCAGTGCAGTCAAGCCCACGAGTGGAGACTCACACACACCTCTCTCAGAGTTGACTGCAAAGTTGACAGTGCCTCCTCAGATCTTGGCTGATTGGCTGGGCTTGCTGTTACAGTTATTATTTATGGCTGCAGACATTAGCTTCAGATAAAATGGGTTCTGTCTCTGCATTGATACAGAATCTTCCACGTCCGTATCACAATTCTTTTTTATAATGGAGAAGTTTCACACCTCTAATACTGAACCATGAATTTTGTTCACTGTTGCCCATCTATTGTCCAAAATTGGTTAGTTTATAACCAACATTTTTAAAAAATGAATTCTAACTCGGTTGCTCAATGTTTCAGTTAATGTCAAATGAACATACGCCATGGAGTTGAAAGTTAGCCTCCTGCAACATATATAATCGTTGCTACTGTAATGAAAGCTCTGCCTATGTGTTTTTGTACAGTTAAACGGCACAATATGTTCACTACGATGGGTTAGAAATGCTAAGCAAGTCTCTACATGCTGATTGACACAATGTACAGAAATTAATATCCACCGGCTGCCTGCCAGGTGGCAATTATTTAAAAAGGTCAACGTATAATCGTGTCACAAATAGGCTTTAATGATCCTAAAGCTGTTTTGTATAAGCGGGCCTACTATTTGCTTAGATGAATGTATAGTTTGCATGTTTATATGTGTGTTGCTGTTATGTTGGCTGAACTGTGTGCCCTCTGGTCTACAGTGGGTGTGGTCAAAGATGAACCATGCCAGGGCCGTGACGACTACCTGGAGGCGGTATCACCTGAAAGGTCACTGCCTGCTGATGAGACATACTCGGATGCTGAACAAGAGGAAGAAGGTGACGAGGAGGAAGAGGAGGAGCAGGAGGAGGAAGAAGATGCACGGACTGAGGGGAGCGCTCCAGAAGAGGAGGAGGAAGAAGAGGAGGAGGATGAGGGTGAGGACGAGGAAGAGGAGATGGAGGAAGGTAGGGGAGTTATTTTGTGAGAGTAGGATAGTCTATGATCCCAAATGGACGCCCGACCCTGAACCTTTTTGGTACCGCAAACTCATCAGACCTCCCAGGGTGCCACAGGGTCCATTTGGGACTGAGTGACAGTTGGAGAGTGTGTGTGTGCTCTGGCATGCTGCCTCCACCTTCTATCGCTGGATGCTCCAAACTCTTAGCTAGCCCACCCCCTGGGCTGCTCTGAAGGCTTATGATCGACGTTCATAAGCTGTCATGTTGAGGTCGACCTCACACATCCTCACAGCCGTGGCTGACGCTTGTGCTGTCATCATATCCTGCATGTCAAACTAACCCTGCATGTCTGGAGTGATACTGCCGTGTGTGAGAAAGCGTGTCTTTATATGCATTTATGAATGAGCAAGGGTAGAAGTCGCTGGCTCCTCATTTCAATTCATTTTTACATTCATCTATTTTTACAAAGGATATTAAAACTCTTGTTAATGATTTATTATCTTTTGTCAAATTTCTCCTCTTTCCTTCAGGCGATGATGGCTATGAGCAGATTTCCAGCGATGAGGACGATCTGGATAATGGCAGCTTCAAGTTGCCCACCTTTGACATGGACTACACTCCTGAGGACCTGGCATCTGTCCCACCTGTCCAGTATGACCCGTATGAGCGAGAACTCAGACCCCTGCTCTACTTCACCCCTCCATATAAGACCCGCTTTGATACCCAGTTTGAGAAGGCCAGGGTGGAGGAACCCAGGGACCCTGGTGGAACAGAAGCAGGTTCAGAGGAGGCTGAGGCTGTGACACAGCTGAAAGATCTGCTAACAAGTATTGGAGATGAGAGAGATGCCCGCTGGGTCGCTGCTCTGGAAGAGGCACCTGGACTACTGGCCAAAGGGTTGGCTTATTTAATTAAACAAGGAGAGCGAGAGATGGAGGGCCCTGTTGGAGTTTTAACCGAATGGGTACTCCAAGCTCTGAGTATGGAGGTTGCTCTCACACAACCCATTGCTCTTAACCTCAGACAATTGAAAGCTGGTGCCAAGCTAGCGTCATGCCTAGCAGAGTGCCCACAGGGCCTCACAGCAATGCTGCGTGCAGGGGCTCTGAATGTGCTGCTGGAGCTGCTGAACGCGAACCACGTCTCCTCCACACTGAAGCTGAGTATCCTGAGAGCTCTGGGTGCTTTAATCAGTGTTCCTGCTGGCGTGGAGGCTTTCTTACACGCAGGAGAGTCGGAGAAGAGTGGCTACCAGGTCAGCAACACAAAGACACTCAGTATAGATTTTCTACTATATTTCTTTAGTATGGATCCCCGTTTAGGTATTTTCCTTTACAGCTAGACAATAAGAATAAAA
This sequence comes from Pagrus pagrus, assembly GCF_965226575.1. Lineage (NCBI taxonomy): Eukaryota > Metazoa > Chordata > Actinopteri > Spariformes > Sparidae > Pagrus > Pagrus pagrus. The sequence goes on from NC_140191.1 coordinate 15,184,881, forward strand.
TAAAACTTTTAAACTAAAAATATGATTGCAAATGAACTCAGTTTACCATTTGTCATGATTTAAATGAGTCAGCCTTTAAATAAAGCACATAATAAACCAATGTAATTGACCCAGGATCTAATCTGCTTCAAAGACTCACCACCTCCCCTTCACATTTACAGAAAACATTCAGAAAGCACTTACTAGTTGAATGATATGATGATATGATACGTTTTTGCCTCATCCATCTGACACTAAGCTTTATGTCCTTTATAGCGTTTGGTGCAACTGTTCCTGCGTGAAGAAACAGTGAGGGTCATAACAGCCGGCAATGCCATATTACAGAAAAGCCACATGTATGAGGTGCTGGTGGACTTGCAGCGTGCAGCATCAGCATTGAGTGAACCACAGCAGGTAGAGATACACACCCATTCACACACACGATTGCTCACTTCAGAGAGTAAGTATATTTTTAATGATAATCACGACTGACTGTTATTCTCAGGAGGACATGGAGGATGCCGACAGCCCCATGGAAGAAGAACCATCACTAAGCTCCTCCCCTGTGAGCGAGGCAGAGCTTGATAGGCTGGCAGGGGTTTTGGAAGAGTTACATCACCTGCTGGAGACGGCCCCTAACTGCATGGTACAGCCACCTGGGAAAGCGTTCCCCACTTCTGCTAGAATAACAGGACCGCAGGAGCGGGACGATCCATACCCAGCACTGTACAGGTACACATTTCAAACATATATGCAGAAGCTCTGACATAAAGTTGAATGTAACTATGACCTGATTCATCATAATTCACTTTGCCCTCTATCAGGTATATGCATGCGTGCCATTTCCTGGAGAGCATGGCAGCAGTGTTGTCAGCAGCTGCGGCGGCCGGCCACCTAGGGGTCACACAAGCTGTCAGAGAGCTCCTACGCTTCCTGTCGCTCACCCAGTCCGGTCTGCTCTTCCTTCTCGCCCAGCCCACTCCCGCCAACCTGCTGCTGCGTCTACTGGCGTCAGTGGCAGAAGCCGAGGGCGAGGACACCACCTTCACAGGGGGAGAGAGCGGTCTCACTGGGCCAGGGTTTGGTGAAGAAGGCTTCGGTGTATGGCTGATGCAGGCGCTGCACGCTCTGCAGGGGGTATCAGAGCTCATGAGCCATGTGGCCACAGGGGGAGACGGAGGAGCTGGACTAGAGGAAGGTGACAACGCAGAGGTACTGGGCATGCTCCATGCCCTCTACCTGATGACTTTCACACAGACTGGACGCAGTGCTGTGGCTCATGTTTTCAGCATGGAGAACAACCTGTCGTGTCTGGTCACACTGCTGCAGCACCACAGCAAGGACGGACAGGGGTACAAATCTCTCCTCCTTTTTTCTGTGGTTTTATTTTAGGCACCTGTGCAATGATTTCTAAATATTTTTTTACTTCTTTGTCTCATTTTTTCTTGTAGTGAGGCCAAAGCGCGCAAAGCAGTGACCTATAACTACGCCTGTATGCTGGTGTTGCTGGTAACGCAGACCTCTAATGAACTGCGGATGATGGAACAGTATGCAGCCCCGCTCCTCGTCATAGCCAAGGCTGATGACACCAATGCGAAACTTCAGGGTAAATATTACCACTGTCGCATTCAAGTATTTTGTCATTAGGGATGAGCGAGTACACCATCGTCTGTATTTGTTCAACCAATTAAATTATCTGTATCTCTATCTCTACTCAGAGTGGCTGGAACTAACCAGAAGTTGTTAATTTAAGCCTGAAAATGATATGTGTTGATTAGAAGAATGATTTACAGAACAGCCTCAGAATCGAGCTTCAGATCGAAGTTTTTTATAGACTTGAATGAATTAATGTATCAGTAAAAACCTCAGGATTGCAGTCTAAAGTATACTGGAGTTTTGTTGTCTTGATCCGTGTGCTTCAGTAAACTTTGGACTGCGTTCCTGAAGTTTTTCCTGATAATAGATTCCCCTGCTCCACGTGAAACAGCTGAAGTGTGTTTAACTCTTTCCTTCATCCTTGAATGAATTAACTTCAGTTAGCTGCCTGACGAGGTCACAAGTAGAGATAGTGACACATTTTACTCAGATGATATTTGTTTACTAATTTCTGCCAAGTATTCGCTCAACCCTACTTGTCCTATAGGATCATTTTTATTGTGTATGTATGTGTTTTTCCTTCTTAAAATGTGGGTCTTCCTTTGTACTTTAGAGCTGAACAAATGGCTGGAGCCTCTGGAAAAACTCCGCTTTGAGATTGGCAGCATTCCCACCCTAATAGACTACATCAAACAGGTACCTTTCTCTTCCTGCTGAGGTAAAGCAACAGTTCACTACGTTCTCATTTTCATCTTCAGTCCTAATAACTCCTGAGTCCTATTAATGCCTCGGTGGTAAATCTCTTCAGTTGGAAGCGTTTGGGTGGCAGCCAATGAGTTGTCTATAACATTTAATTTAGGGTTTCCATCAGCGACTCTCCTGACCGTTCAGGCACTAACAGGGACTGGTCTCTTAGAGTACAGTATAATACAGTTTATTAAATCAACAGTTATATTGCATGTGTTAATGTTATTATCAGAGGGAAATGGTACAATGCTGTCAAATCTTATAACTGGGCCAGCTGACAAGGATGCAAACTTTAACAACAAAACATTTTAACTACAAGTTTCCATTTTATTTTGTACCTTAGAGCCACCAGATATACATTATCTCCTCTTGGAATGCAGAGCTACTCCTACAAGTCTGAACTGCTCAACCGTCTACCTGCTCTATATCATATTTGAGTTAAGGCTATATGCAGATAAGAGAGCTATATGTCATTTTTAACGTGTGTCTTTTCTTGACTTCAGAATGTGGAAAATGTGTTGACGCCAGAGGGAACAGGACTGGTCACTGCTCTCAGGGTCCTTAATCACATTGCCTGCCCCCCACCCGCTGTAGAAGGTAAAGACATAGAACATTATTTTTGTAATAGGTCAGCTGATAAAAATTATCTTTTGGTTTTGATTTCTTGAATATTAAATGGCACTGTGGAGTTGTCCTGTGAGCAAACAAAAGCTATGTTTACATTAAGAGTTACCACAGAAACCATACACACACTCAGACCAGAAGTCCATTCAACAGGTTTGTCCACATGGATATACACAACAGGCTTTAATTGAATGTATCCTTGTGGCCTAACAAACCTGTTTCATGGATTTCCTTTCTCATTAAACCTTTTAATAAGATAATTGTGTATGTTTCATATTCTAAATCCTGTATTGTTTACATCCATGTCAAAGAGCTCGCAGTCTTATTTTTTTATATCTTTGCTGATCTTTTTTAAAATGTCGTTCTCCTTTCTTCAGGTCAGCAGAGGGATCTTAAGTGGAGTCTTGCAGGAGTCCAGCTGTTCTCTGGCGAGGGTCTGGATACGTGTGTACGTGTCCTACAGAAGCTGTGCAGCGTGTTGCTGCAGCCTTGGCGTGTGCACGGACACATGGGCCCCACGCCACAGCGCTGCATGATCCTCAGTATATGCATCAGCACACTGCGACTGCTGCGCACCATGCTAACGGAGCTGCTGCGCGGGGGGGCTTTCCAATTCAGGGACACTCGTGTCGCCAGCGTGTTGGTGTCACTCCACATGATTGTGTGCTCCATCCCAGCGTCTGGACGTCTAGACGGAGAGGAGACCCGAGTGCAAGCGCTCATTGTTGATGTACTGCTCACCTTCACGCAGGGTGTTAATGAAAAGGTGTGTGAATGATGAACAGCGCAGGGATGTTTGTCTAGCCAAGAAATTTGGTGCACAAAGTGTTAATGGTAGTCAATGTGTGTGTGTTTGGTGCAGGTGACTCATACAGAAGAGACTCTGGCCAGTAACACGTGGTCGCTGATGCTAAAGGAGGTTTTGGGCTCGCTGCTGAAAGCTCCTGAAGGTCTGTTCTCCGGTCTGACGTTGCTCTCTGAGCTCCTGCCTCTTCCACTGCCAATGCAGAGCACTCAGGTAACTCGCTACATCCTACTAGTCACACATCTATCGTGCACCTTATTTCACCTCCTGAGGATTCTTGTCTTAGCACTGGCATTAATAGATCTTCGGCTTCGTAGGTGATATCAGTCCAAGATGTGGCTGTGGCCTTAAACACCAGGAAGCTGTGGAGCATGCACATACGGGCGCAGTGGAAAGTGTTTTCAGAGGCGTTCAGGTGTGTGTGTGCCACCAGCTGCCCTCCTCTTTTGGCCATGCTGAGGAGAATGTGCGTTCAGCTGGCAGACCTGTCTTCACCCACCGCAACGCTCATCATGAAGACACTGCTGGAGCTGCTGTTGGAGGAGCTACAGCCGTGAGTGAAGGAAAGACACTCATAGTTTGTGTTTATGCTGTGAATTGTGTTCTAAGTGTATGAATTGTGGTGATTGCAGGGCGGAGGGGAAAACTGTGTGCTGGGGCCAGGTCCTGCGGCTGCTTTCTTTGACGGATGCTCTGGTGTCACAGAAAGCATGTAAGAGTGCAACGTTGCACCTACTGTCCGGGTCGGTGTCTGGAGATGAGCAGCTGGCCGATCTGTTCCCCACGTTGCTGTCTCTATTGGTTCCTCCAAATGATCACCCCCTACAGCAGCAGCAATGCAGCGAACTAGTGGGGACAATATTACAGTCACTGTGTGACCAGGTGAGCAGTATAGTGCACGTAAAGGCAAACGTGAACAAGTCCTGAAAAGGATTAAAAGGATTAAAAATCTGAATCTCCATCTTCATCAGGACATTTCTCTGGTGGTATCTCCACCTGGTGAAAGCTGCGTGTCAGAGGCTGAGCAGCTGGCCAATGCACTTCCGGGACGCGAGATGATGTCATCTGTGTGCAGCGCCTTGTTGGATGTTTTGGGGAACTCCGAGAGCAGCGTCCCACTCCTCCTCACCTGTATCAGGACTTTGACATTCCTCACTGAGCACGACTATGGACTCTACCACCTCAAAGTGTAAATGGCAATGCTTTCCCACCACTGTCTACTTTTAATAATCTCTTATTTCTCTTGGTTCACACTGAAATTCACTTTGCATTCTTAAGCCATTCAGGACGTGTACACAAGGGTTAAACATACAGTTACACATATGATACTATGCATAGATGTACAAAGCACATCAGACAGTCATGACAATTATCATATCACATATCCTCAAGGTTCAGATCTCAGTTAGCAGCAAACTGATTTTGGTTTTCATTAGGACAGACAGATGTATGAAAGAATTGTTCAATCTCTTTTTCAGTGCTCTGAAGAAACATGGTGCAGGTCTGTGCTCACTGTTGAAGAGATTGGTGTTTCCCTTCAACAAGGACTCAGCAGATCTGCTCTCAGCTCTGCTCGACTTCCTCAGACAGATCGCCAACACAGAAACAATGGTCAGTATCGGTCAGCTTGTGCATGTTTCTTATGGAAGTACATGTGTACTTAAACTGTACATGCTCTCAAAGTAACTGTAAAATTACTGTTGTTAGGGCTGTAACTAGCCATTTATTTCATTGGTGATTAATCTGTCAATTTTTTTCACAATTAATAGATTAGTTGTTTGGTTTATAAAGTGTCAGAAAATGATGAAAAATGTTGATCAGGGTTGACGTCCCTAAATGTCTTGTTTTGTCCACAGCCCAAAGGTATTCAGGTAACTGTCGTTGAGGAATAAAGAAACCAGAAAATATTCACTTTTGAGAAGCTAAAATCAGAGAATTTAGACTTTTTTTCTTAAAAAATGACTCAAATCGATTAAACATTTTTCGAAATACTTGGCGCTTGATTTTAATAGTTGACAACTAATCGATTGATGATTTCAGCCCTTAATTACTAGTAACATGTTTGATGGAAGCAATTAGAACTACAAACAGTGACAACATTGTTTTTTTCAAGTTTTCATGCTTACACTGATCATTAAAACTGCTTAAAATGAATTCCTAGGCATGCGAGAGCTGAGTCTAAATCTATTAATTTTGCGTTTTTAAAAAAAAAGTGTGTGATGGTCAGATTTTATAATTGGATCTGTTTGTGTCTAATCCAGTGTGTTGACGAGGTCCAGGGGTCGGGCGAGGAGCCTGTCTTCACTGCTCCACGGTTACTGTCGGGCTCTGAGATGAAAGCTCTGCTGCAGTGGGAAGACTCAGACTCTCATCCACTCCCGACTTTGGAGAAACAGATAACGGTACAAATTGTGCACACTTGTAACTTTTTTGGAAAGTAAAGGTTGATGCTTCCATGGTGTTAAACTAACTCTGTAAGGCTGTATGTTGGTCTGTAGAAACTGTGTAAGGAAGATGATTCACTGGAGACCATGTTGGAGAATGTGATTGTGCTGAGGCAGATGCTGGAGACGGCCACAGACACTCCTCCTGTAGCTGAGACTGAGCCCACTCTGCCAGCACCCGAGACACTCGGAGCCCAGTTTAATAACAGGTACAAAATGACATGCATGAAGATTTTAAATTTATCAATTTTATCTTAATTCATTCATCAATCACAGGGAGGCAGCTACCATCACAGTCAAGACAATTTATGACTTTTGAAATGACAGTGTTATTTTAATTAATTTAAACATGACATACTGTATTTTCACCACTAAAGCCAGATGACATACTGAAATGAGCCTTGTGTCAACTTTGTGGAAAACTCTGGATGTAATAATAAGTATAATTTGCCTCTGTTGTTTATTTTTCTGCAGGACGGTGTTCATTTTGTCTGAAGCTCTGGATGAGCAGCTGAAGACTCTGTGGTTCTCCCCCTTCCAAACTGATGACATAGAGGCAGACCTGGATATGGTAAGTGTGTGTGTTTGTTAAAGACACTGTGGCAAGAAATGTAAGCAAGATTGGATATATAAATTACACGTGATCACATACGGTTATGGAGCTGTTTGTCGGTCTGTATGTGGTTGGACATAATGTCTATCATTTTGTGTGTGTGGCAGGTGAAGGTGGATCTGGTGGGTCTGGCTCAGGAGTGTTGTCCAGAACTGGACCTGAAGGCAGAGCTAGAGCGCTCCTTCCTGTCCGAGCCGTCCTCTCCAGGTCACACGAAGGCTCCAAAAGGCTTCCGACTGGGCAAACACAAACATGAGACATTCATCACATCAAGGTACAGCTCCGGTGTTGGGTTGCATTTTAACTTCATGCTATCTTCATACAACATCTTATTTTAATCAACTGACTGAACGTCACCTTGTGTTTGCCTCTTCAGCGGTAAATCTGACTACGTCGAGCCTGCTAAGAGAGCCCACATTATGGCTGCTCCTCGTGGCCGTGGAGGTCGAGGAGGGTTTGGACAGAATCTCTGCCGACCCCACGATATCTTCCGCCAGCGCAAACAGAACACCTCCCGTCCTCCCAGTATGCACGTGGATGACTTTGTGGCAGCAGAGTTTAAAGACATTACAACCCCTCTCGGACTTTTGCCCCCTAAACGGCCCCCAAAGAGCTCCCCCAAACCCCCCACCAGAGGACTGTTCACTGGCAACAGAGGCAGAGCCACCTTCCACAGCCAGACTCGCTTTTTCACTCCACCACAGCCTAAAGGTGTTCTTCTATCTGGTATGTACACACACACAATCATATTGGGAAAAAAACGTTCTTGTTAAAGAAGGTGATAAAATGTGTGTAGGGAAGCAACTAATAATTATTTTCATTGTTGGTTAATCTGTTGAATATTTTCTCAATTAATCAGTTAGTTGTTTGATCTATAAAATGCCACAGAGGAGGAGAGAAACCAGAAAATATTCACGGTTAAGAAGCTGGAATCAGCAAATTTTAACTTAGCGAAAAAATTACTCAAACTGATTAATCGGTTATCAAAATGTATCAAAAGCTTTGATTATATTTTGCAGCTCTAGATGTGTGCTTATTATCTTCCAAGTTATTGTAGATAAAGAACTCAGCCTCCGCAAATGTTGATACATTGCAACCAAGCTTACACTTGTGTGTTTTAAGCAAACACCAGAACCACTTGTCAGCCAGTAGAGGGAGATAAAGCCTCTCTTTTTGGTTCTGTAGGTAACTACACTCGCAGAGAAGGAGGCCGTGGTTCCTCATGGAGCGGGCAGGTTCCAGCTGTCACCCACAGAGGAACCTACAGCGAACCCCGCGGAGGCCAGAGCAACTTCACACGTGGACCGCTGCCCTCCAGACAACCCCCAGCAAGTACGGACTGAACACCCACATACTCTTTTTGCTTGATTTTACACAACGGATGATTCACAAAAGACTAAACTTAAATGATTTTTGTCTTCTCTTTCTACCAGGTGCTTACCGACTGGCTCCACGGGACCGAGCCCCGCGGGGAAGAGGAGGCGCTGGGCTGTCGTGGCTTAGTGGGGGAGGAGGCGGCGGCAGCGCTGGAGGTGGAGGTGGAGGAGGAGGGAGAGGATCTCAGGGGAGCAAGTTCAGTGGTGGGGGAGGGAGCGGAGGGGGGAGGGGCAGACATGTTCGCTCCTTCACCAGGTAAACCCACCTGGGCATTGACTGAAGCCTTTCATGGCAACATATGGACCAATCAGGATATTAAATATACTGTCTCCATGGAAACATGGTGGGATGATGTTGTCACGATGACGTACAGACTCTGTGTTGATGTTTTATGTTTTGTTATCATGAGTTGTATTCAGAGAATAAAGTTCCGAGTAACCAATCTTACACGTTTTTGTTTTTTAGCAGATACCAGATGAAATAATAAACAGATGTAGATGACAATTACATCGCATAACAAGCCTGTATCATGTTTTTAAAAAAGTGAAACTTGAACAAATGTTCTCTTATTTCGCTGCCTTTTCTGTGAGCCTCTGCCTGCCGTGCTCAGATGCACTTGACCCTGCTTTAGACTGACACCTTACCATTACTAATTCTGAGTCAACAAACATCTTTGAACATTTTAAGTTAGTTAAAAATGTTGAAGTTGTGGATTAGTTTTTGCAGGACACCAAAAAAGCAAGAAATGCAGAAATGATGAGGAAACTAGGAATAATTTGGTCCTGAGAACAAGAAAATGACTTGAGGTAACTGTTTTTAATTCAAACCTGATGGACACAAAATAATTGACATTACAGAATGATCTTCTTGCATAAATAATCAGGGGAGAGTCTACAAAGTGAATGAATGTCTATGCAGTTTCTCATTAGCCTACGATCAAGATCAGTTTGTAGAATTACACAAAAAAGACCTGGAATTCAAACAACATACATAGACTGTTTTTTCTCCTTCATCTGTTATTTTCAAAATAAAAAAATCTATGGCTAAAATGCCAGAAACTACAGAATCTACTGGACAGACATTACATTTCAGTGGTAAATTCTTGTTGAAAACTGCCAAATATAAAAAAAAATAAAAATTTAATCTTCTGGTTTGGCCAATCCTCTCACCAGTCCCATCTTCTCAGATGACGGTCACCTCCCGGCTCTTCCTCTTGATGCAGTCTAGAGTCAGGCTCCTGGTTCCTCCCTTACGCCCCCCCTCTCCCAGCTGAGGTGATGGAGGTGGACCTGACATATTTAAGCCCTGAGCTGAATGTAATGATAGACTGGAGGCATGTAAAGATGCCTCTCTCTGCTGGTGTCTCGTCGGCTCGGTGTGTAGTTCCCATCCAGACGTCTGCTGGTCCTCCTGATGCTGCTCCCTGGCTGCCTGTTCGAGGGGATGCTGACTCCTGGTTGGCTGCAGGTCTCTGAGGAGCTCCAGCAGTTCCCTCTTCTCCAACTCTGCTTCTGCCAGCTCCTGTCTCCTCAGACGCTCTGCTCCTAACAGGGCCCGCATGTCGCACATCACGCGGGACAGCTGACCCTGGATGGAGAGGACACGAGATAACAACATGCATTAACGTGGTTTCACAGCACAAACCTACCCTACCAGTTGATAAGTAACCTGTTCAATTTACTAAAAATTTAAGTTGTATTTACTTAATCTTGTGAAGTTCCAAATTAAACTAAACTCAAGTGAAATTAACTTGTCCTTAAGTGGGAAGTGAAGTAATGTGCCATCACCTTCAGTCTTCACTTCAAGCCTGTTGGTGTTCCCTTGAAAGCCGAGGGGTTAAATACATGAGAAGGATTGACAGGTCACCTTGAGCTCCTCCACCTCGTTCTTCAGCTGCGACTCTTTCTGCACCATGTGTCTCCTCTGTGAGTCCAGCCGTGACTCCATCTCTCGTCTCACCTCCTCCACCTTGCACAGCATCTCCGCCCTGCCGTGAATATTTAATGAGACACAAATATGAATTAAAAAAAAACCTTTGCTCTGTGTTCAGGATTTAGGAGAGAATGTGATGACAGATACACACCTGAGCAGCTCCACTTCAGTACGCAGCTCTGCCACACAGTTATGCTGTGATTGGTCGATGGAGAGAAGAGTGTGGCCGCAGCCGTTGGGACACTCCCTGCTGCGGAAGTTACATTCGGACAGGTGAGCCTCCAAGCCCCGCCTCTCTACCTGCACAGGACAACCTGAGAGGACAGCAGCACAGAGATGGACAGGCCTCGTATGAAGCAACCATGTACCCAGTTCACATGTCTTACAAGTCATAAGACTTTAGACAGGAGCTGAACACACAAAAATAGTGAAAACTTAGCCTTGATAAAGAAAATAAGCTCTAATTGAGATTTAAATAAGTAAAATTGTGAGATAAAGGTCACAATTATATGATGAAAAGTCACAAGTGTGAGATAAAAAAGGCAAAATTATGAGATAGTCAAAGAAATTAGATGCATGCTCATAATTTTTACATTTATCTCATAAATAAGAGTTTTTATCTCACAGTAATGATGTTAAATCTCATGATTTCAACTTGTTTCTCATAATTTTAACATTTTATCTCATATTTATGACTTTTAATCTAATAGTAATAACTTACAATGGGAATTTCTTTTCATTAAGGTTAGTTTTCATCCAAACTTTTTTCTGTAACTGGTGGAAAAGGGCTTCCAGACAGCAACAGAAATATCTTGTGTAAAACTGTATGCTGCTGTGTAGTATTTGACACTGCAATAAAGCCACTCTGCATGCACACACTGTGTAACTGTACCTACCACAGTAGTAACATATGTACTCTCCATCTGCCAATGACAGGTCACAGACGCGTTTGTGAGCACAAGAGCACATGCTTGTATGTACATACACACTTTTAACTCACTCATTAAAGAGTGATGGGAAGTTGACCCTGAATGCACTCTGTGTGAGGTCTGTGGGGGGCTTTCAGGTCCCATAGGTGTGCTAGTTTGGGATGTAGCCATGGCAACAAAAGAGCCACCTGCTGCTCCCACACACACAGGTGTCACGTTACCTTCATATGCCACACATCCACATGGATAACCATTTAACAAACACAACCCATAATCATTATTACCATTATCATAAGTTACAAAGTACCAGTGATGTAAAAAGGACTGTAAAGACATACTCAAGTAAAAGTAAAGATATTGTGTTAAAATATTACTACTACTTGACTACATTTATTAAGTGCTATAGTTACTAGTTACTTTGATTTTCCATACAAAATACATGATGCATTGTTATAGATTAAAGGCCCCACAGACCTGACAGTTCTCATCCTCAGGTTTGAGTTATGAGAAGCTCTGCTGGGATTTACGTGGAGTCATCATTATAAGAACAGATAAGTTGTAAATTGACCCACGACAAAAGTACAAAAGTAACCCCATGGTGTGAGGCTTCTTACCCGTGTTAGAGCAGGATACGAAGGCGAACTCGCACTCATCCTCATGTGTGTGCAGGCTCTCCAGCGTGCAGACCACCTCACAACCCTGCCCTGCATTCACACAACGAATCTGCAGACGGGTCAGGTCATTACGCATGTACCTGTCAACAAACACAAAAAGAGTATCAGAGAAATAAGAACAGAGAGACGTGTACAGATACTTTTACTCAAGTATGACTTTTGGGTGCTTTTTACAACACTGGAAAGATATTTGTGGAACCGGGAAAGACTTCAGGACAGAAAACATTTTTTCACGTTCCGGCTAAATGTGATGTTTTGGGCTATTTTGCTGCCATAACATGTCTTCCTTTAGACTAGGGGAAAGAACACGTCATTAAAAACAAACAAACATTTAGATATCTATTTTAGTCCAGATTTCTGGAAATGTATGCAAAATAGTTCTTATTTATTAAGATGGCCAAATTTGCAAATGTAAATTTAACATTTCATGAAATGCGTCACACAAAAAATGATTGTCTTAATATAATAATCAACTGGGGAAGTTTTATGGTTATATCTATTTTTACCTGTTGGTTCGGTTCTATTTTCGTTTTTTGTTCACATTCATAGCCTGTATGTAACATTTTGTTTCCTGAAAACATGGGTATGATTTATCGATTGATAAGATATCCAACATTTCCCCTGTGAAAACCTTTGAGTCAAATGTGTCAACACAATGAAACAAGAAATGATCTAATGTTCATATTACTGTTCTGGAAATGTGTGCCAATTAGTGTATATATTTAATCAGAAAGTGCCTTATTTGCATATTTAAACATAACATTTCAGAAAATAATTGCCTGGATGCAAGTCACCTGTTAATTTCTTACCCTATTAGCCTGTAGTATCTCCCCATAAGACTGAACTAGCACAATGGAGACCTACCAGAGGACACACAGAAATGTAGACGGACCTGTACAGTGGTTTGAGGCTGTTGACGTCCAGTGGAAGTCTGTCCTCGGGACAGGAGTGGTGATGGAGCAGCCAGCTGCTGATGCAGGCGCTGCAGAAAGCATGTTCACAGGGCGCCTGGAGGGGGCGCTCCAACACGTCTCGACACACACAGCACAGAAGACCCTCATTCACATAGCCCACAAACCTCTCCAGATCATAACCCATCCTGCAACCACACAGACAGGTTAAACAAAAGCTGGGAATAAAACTCTTCAAACCTGCTACAGCCCATTTGTTTCTTGTTTTGCTGATAATCAACTTTAACAATAATGTTCCTACCTGACAAATGAACTACTGCATCCAACTCTTTCTTCTTCCCTCCTTCTGTTGGTTTCCACCCCTCTTGTCAGGTAAGACCTTCCCTCTTATCTCTCCACAACTACGGTCTCTCCTTCTTCATCCTCTCTCTCTTGACTTGTTGCTACATCGAGGTGAGGGTCTCCTTTCCCTTAAAGCCCTCCCCTACCTTTGGGAGTGCGTCTCCATGGAGAAGTATCCCTTACAACGAGGGTTCAGGACACAGGCAGGCAGCTGTCAGACGAGATCACATCAGATCAGATCAGATCAGACAGATAGACGGACAGAATTACAGGAGAAGACAGACACACTCAAAAACAGAAGAATTCTGCAGCAGTGTGTTTTGCTCATTTCCTTACCATGAAGCTGAGTTCAGAGATTACTGCTGTCCCTCAACTGTTTCTGTCTCTCTTAATGACCATGCCTACCCTAGGTTTCTCTCTCTCTCTCTCTCTGGATGTAGGATTAACTTGGATTACACTCTCTCCCTCCCTGATTGGATTATAGGCTGCATGACATCAGATGACACAGACCAGAGAAATCAAAGAGCAACACAAACCTCTGGACTCATCCCAGGCCCTTTATATTCCTTTAACTTCCATTTCAGTTCGTCAGCTGCGAAATAAGTATTCAGATCATTTACTTAAATAAAAAGTCCATGAATGTATACATCATGCACCAGAAGGACTTCTATCAGTCTTGTTTATAATGAATGATACATTAATGAGATGAGATGAGATGAGATACATTAACACCAAGGCTGCATTAATAGTCATAGTGTACCCAACATAAACTATTTTAACTGTTTGGTATATAATATGCTCAGTATAGACATTTAAAATATTGTTCCAGTACTTGTACTAACATTCAGTACTTGAGTAAATGCAGATAAATTCCACCAACAATGCTCTTTGTACGTCTTCAAAATGTATAGTAGTGTGAAAACAGGTGGTGAGAGCACGACAAAATACTGTAATGGAGCATCAGTGTTGAAATACACTACTCAAAATTAGTATTTAATATTGAGATATGGGTGCATATATGCATGTGAATGAATATGCAATAAAAGTCCAATTAATGTGTCACATTATTGTTGGGGACCAAGAACATTCACACAAAATAAAAATTCAGATATGTCACAGAATAAACAATCAAGTGAAACTAATTTTCAGTAGTGTATTATTAGAAGCACCAGCACATAAAAGAAACATTAAATAAATGAATAAAGATCACTTTACTACTGCACAAACTCCTACACCAACATCCACATGTTCCCATCTATAAAATCTATAAAATCTTTAAAACTTACAAAGACTTCCTTCTCCTCCTGAACTGATATTAAAGGGGTGGAGTGAGGAAGGTAGGTGAGCTCGATTTCTCATACCGGCATTGACAGGTTTTGGAAGTTCAAATGGGATGGAGAGGGTAAACTACTGAGGTGATAGAAACCAAACGCACCCCAGTCAATTGGAACACGCCCACTTTCAGAGTTCAACCAATCACGTTCTTCAAAACATTCAGCGGGAGAAACGGAACAGTATTGAGAGTTTAGTGAAGAAGACAAGACATTTTGGGGAAAAAGTGACAATTTGTGACCTTAAATCGTGTCAACCAGCTAATGTAAGTTCGTCCAGGTATGTATGACATGTTGTCACGCGTTATAAAACGTGACATTACGGGGAGTTTAACCGGGGTAGCAGTGTTAGCGACTTTTTGTTGCTAGTGAGTCAGCTAGCTTGCTAACATGTCACAGTGATGCTACAGGTTAGCGCTAACTTCACGTAGCTGGAGCTTGTGTTGATCATTTCTAGCTCACCTGGTGTAGCAGGGAAAAGACTTTGAGAGACTTAACATCTTTTACTGATTGTGATAATGAATAACAATTTAACATGTCCATGAAAAGCTACCAGAGCCAAAGTGGTGTCTTCATACAGCCAACAGTGACATGAAAGTGGGGAAAATTGTGTTTGAGTTGTATTTGTCAACATGCAACTAAGGTGATATGTGTCTCATAGGTTTTTGGTGTGATGAATTATGCATCGAAGCTGCAAATAATTAGTTTCTCATTAAATAACACCACACATTATTTCTGTATTCACTTGTGTCCGAGAGTCAGCAGTGGTGGTCATTTTTTGTCACAGACAAGGACAACAAGGACAGCTTTGACATTTGTTCACTGTACAACATTAAGTACACTGAAATTTGTTAAAGGCTTTTAAAGACTCATGGGCTGGTCCTGGCCCACTGAGTTGATGAATGAAATATCCTACATAGTTGTCAGTATTATTGTGTTGATGTTCATTGCTTTCTGTCTCTAGGAGATACATTATTGTGGGTTGACAGTAGAAGTATGCGGCGATCAGGAGCTCCCAGCCGGCTCCTGGGTAATGCAGTGAAAAAGCCTCGGTTTATGCCTCCTGGAGCATGTACTTCTCAATCCAAGCCCCTCACTCCCAAGTTTGGTTTGGGCAATGCACTGGAAAAGGTACATTTTTCACAGCGTTTCATCGGCAATATTATCTCTTAAGCATTGTTTTGATTCCGATCATCCAGCGTTGTTTCAAACTTTCTCATCTCTTTTCTCTTCCTTTCATCCTGCAGGTTCAGGGAAGTCTAACGGCACCAGCTCTGAGTAAAACAGAAGATGAAGTCCAGCCCAAAGCTGCTCAGGCTGCTCCAGTCTTGTCGAGGGTTCTGGCTTGTGTTCTTAATGCAACGGACAGTAAGGAAAATGAGGCTGAGACAGAACATCCTTGCACTGGCTTGGAGGATTATACAAAGGACAACACACCAGCAGGTAAGACGCAAAGATCTTGTGGCCGAGTACCTAGTATGGGCAAGAATGGAAGACATCAACAAAACCAAACTGTACAATCATATGACGGAGAGGACTGCTCTATATTTCCTGTCAATTCAGTTGTCCTGTCAAAGCAAGGCAGTGCAAGTGTCTACTGTAAAATTAATAAACAATATGTTTGCTGCTACAGGTGCTTTAGATTAAAGCGATCAAAACTGTTTTTTAAGCGGCTATTTCCAATTACATCTTGGTGATTTAGTCACTAATGCTTATCAGCTGATTTGTATATTTTAAATGTACATATATGTATTTATTTATACCCGTATTATTGCCTATTTTGCAATTGTTTGTAGATTATTTACAATGAATGTACACTTCAGTTGCCTAAAAAATACCTAAATACACAATATAACACAAGGTAATTAAAACATTTGATTGACACCAACTCTTGTCCTTGATGTTTATAAGCTACCTACATAGGTGTCCTTCTTTTGCTGTGCAATCCAACCTACAGTGATAACTTTAAAAAAATTTATCCGTCTCGGATCAGGGACCTCAGTGCAGTCCTTAGTTTAATGCACATTGTAATACGTTTTTTAATTGACAAAAAAGGATATTATACCAACAATTCAGGGAAGACAATGGGAGCACATATAAATCAAATAATGAAACAAACATATTAGGAACACAAAGTGGAGGATTAAAAGACCATTTCATAAAACAAAACAACATCAGTCAGGTCTCAGGGAAGAAAAGAAGATTCTTCTTTTCTTCAACTTTTAATACTCTTTTTGTTGTTAAGTATGAGTGATTTAAGTTGCTATTTCGGTTCTAGGGGAAAAGGCGAAAACTCAGTAGTGATAATGATTTCACGCTGTTATCTGACATCATTTCATATACAAGTTAAAAACAGGCTAACTGGAGCAAGTCACTGCTCTCCATGATGAGAAACAGATTCAGAGATGTGAGAATTGGCTTCATAATTAGTCTTCTGTTGAATCCCCTGAATGAGAGTTTACTTGAGTGAATGAATGAATTTATTTCGGTTGCATACATCTTAAGAAACATTTACGATGATTTATTTTACACAAATTTTCTCACATTCAATAACCGAAAAAGGAACAGGGCTTATTTTTGCCTATCTTATATACTTAGTTCAGTGAAGGACTTTAAATATTTGATCTAAAACACCTGTATAGCTGTAAACCCTTCCTGAACAGCTTGAAAATCTGTCTTTCTCTCCAATGAAGTCAGACTTCTTGGTTGTTGACTTGGTTGCCTTTTTTAGAGACAGGAGTTAGTCTGCTTTAACTCAACACGCCCAGTTCCCTCCACATGTTATTTTTATTCTCCCTGACAGAGATTCATTGTTAAAAATAACCTCCACTACCTTCACAACAACACAGGCTCCATGTTGCGTTCACTAGATTTGAATACACCATCGTTGTGATTGTGAAGCAGTTAAATATCCTTTTTTTAAAAAAAACAAACAATTTCTACATAAACACCAGTGTGATGCTGTCAGTAGTGATGCGAAGCGGCATCGCTTTCTCATTTCGCAGCGGCTCATTGTCTCTTTGTGGCTAATAATACCACACACACACACACACACACACACACACACACGCCGGAGAAGGATGTTGAACCGGGCGGGCTGATGCTGAGTGACAGCAGGTCCAGCATTATGCAAATTGGCGGGGTAGTGCAGCGGCAGCGGCGGGCAGATTAGGACTCAGGATCAGTGAGCCACCGCTCCTCCTCCTGCAGGAGCAACTAGTGCCTCTGTTGTCCTCGCTGAGAACACGCGGCTCGCACGCTCTCTGGCTCCGGACACGTGTTTTAATCTCGTGAATCAGTTCCCTCCTCGCACAGCTGAGATTTCTTCCACGCTTTAAAACGTAAAACGGCACACAATGGATATTACCGCTCCGCTCCTGCGGGCATGCGCAGCGCGCTCACAGACCCCTCCCCCCACTCAGTTAGTTAAGCCAGCGCTATTTCAAAGCGTCACTCACTTTCAGAGAAATACAGCCCTGATCCTCAGTAACCTCTAACACATTGTTGTTGAGAGTGTTTCCTCCTTTGTGCGGGGCACAGACCCTCTGCTGATGCTGTCCTCTTGTTATAAAGCAGAGACAGTGGCTGTGCTCTGTGCTGTGCTTGGTTTGGGGTTTACAGAGACCGAGCTGTAAGTAGGTCGGGCTGGGCTTAAGCGGCTTAGCTACGTCAGCCTAAGCTGGGAGGAATTCATCCAAAGCCCTCCGCGGTAGGCGGGGGCCTAAACGAGGCTGGCCTAGTTAAGCCTGATTCTTATTGTGTGCAGCACAGCCTGTTTTTTGTTGTGCAGCGTAGCTGAGAGGGAACCAAGGAGTAGGGTATGAATCCATGCACATGTTAGACATAGCTTATGTTTGATTTAAAGAAGAAGAGCAGGAAAGTGAGAAATGAGTGGGAGTTAGACCGGTGTTAGCCTCATCACCGTGGACCAAAAGAAGCCAGCAGCAGGGACAGAATAAAGACAGGTGGGAAGAGTGAGGAGCCATAGTGTCAAGTGTATAGGCCTGACTTGGTCTGTGTGAGACCGCTATGCTCTAAGATGGCGTCCAGCTCCGTGTTTCTGTCCAGTATGGTGGGTAAAGCTCGCTCCTCCAACTTCACCCTCTCCGAGAAGCTGGACCTGTTGAAGCTGGTCCGTCCTCACATCCGCATCCTGGAGGAGCACACCAACAAGCATGCGGTCATCGTGGACAAGAACAAGTGTTGGGACACTGTGGCCGAACAGTACAACGCCTTGGGAGGGGACAGGCCCCATCGCACAGCTCAGGGCCTCAGGACCCTCTACAAGAGGCTGAAGGAGTCGGCCAAGCAGGAAGTGATGCAGCGGAGACACGCCCAGCCAGAGTACAGAGCCAGCATCTCAGAGCCAACCAGGAGAATTATGGAGATGATCCCTCACCTGTTTCACCACGTGCCCATCCATGAGAAGGACCAGGCGCTGCGCAGGTAGAGTGTGACACACACCTTTCGAACACAGACACACATGAAGGGATAACACAACAGTCTGGTGAGAGTTTAGCAAGTTCAGACATGCACCATTAGTTTGTGGCTGTGATACTGATTCAACTGGTAGAGGAGGGAGGGAGGGAGGGGCTGGACTCACAGCTCCACAACCCAATCAGATTACACACTCTATGTTCATCCTCATGCTCAACGGGAAAATACAGCATGTCCTGTCACTATTTTCTGTTTGTTTATGTGCAATCACAAACACTTAACTCTCAGTATGCTTTAATCTGTCAGTTTAGTTTCAGCTGAATAAGTTTTAAACAAAATAAGACGAGCACTGATCACAAATTACACTCCAATAAAATGTTTTGCTGTTAGAGCTAAGGAAAGTAAGGATAGTGAGGCTGAGGAGAAATCTATCAACAGAGTACTGAGAAGAAATTTAGTGTAAAAAGATACCTTCTTAAGATATTGCAAATTAGTGTGTAATTACTTAAATCAAGACAAATGATTCATTTTCAAATATACATTTTTATTAAATCAATTGTGTGATCAATGTCTGTTTCTTAAAATTAATCGTGTACTTATTCAATTCACAAGTTTAAACATTTCATTGAGGCACTGTTTGAGGCTTAGATATTATCTACAGTATTTATTGTGCATTATCATCAACAGAGGTCTTCACACACCTCACATAAACAAGATGTACACACTCAATAAACGCTCCTGTCTCACTTCCTTTTGTCCCTTGTTCCATTTTTAGATTGATATACAGCAAGCACAACTCTCCGATCGAACATCCTGGCAGCAGTTCCTCTCTGGCTGGACTCCAGGATTACTCAGCAGCTGTTCCAAGTATCCCCCACGAGGTGGTCCAGCTGGACCCTGAAGAGGATGTTAAACCCCCGCCAGATCTCCCCATCCTCTCCGCGCACACAGGGCCAGAGCTGGACGGAGGCCAGGAGGAGGAGGGGGAGCAGGACTTGGGGAGCGTCCACGATTACGAAGCATCCCTCTCTCCCACCCCTTCTTCCGTTAACATTCCCCTCTCCGCCTCGCCGCTACCCTTACGCCATGACCTCTACCCCAATGACATCTACCCTCACCACGAGCCCGACAGGTTTCGCCCTCTGCACCTGGCCAAAGAGGAGCACGAGCTGGTGCTGGCCAATCACAGGAAGGTTGCCATGTACCTAGAGGAGAAGCGAGAGGGGCTGAAGAGGAAACAGGATCTGGAGGAGGAACTTCTGCGAGCCAAAATTAAAGTGGAGAAACTAAGAGCTGCTCGACTGAGACATGGACTGCCAATTCCTCTATAACAAGCATGAACACGCACATCTGTGTCAGAAAGGGAGAGGATCTGAAGACGTTCAAGTGTGGAGCAATCAAACTCATCAGTTTCATGTTTGAGAGCTTGAACTTCTTTTGGAAACATAGTGCCTCGTACAGACACTAAAAGCCTGTTTGTGTACTGCAGGATCGTGTTGCCATCAGTGTCTGTCTATGCTTGTCAGTGTTAAAATCTATTATCGTTCTCTCACTTATTGACAGAAGCTGCAACAAAACATATAAATGCTGACATTACAAACACTGTGAACGGCCAAAATAGGTAAAATAAATGTGAACGTCCAGGTTTTGGAAGGGAATAGTAGCAGTATATGAATGTGTACAATGATTGTGCTTTTCCTGCCTACATCTGCCTCCAATATGGAAATTCCAGCAGAGCGTTAATAATCTTTATTATCCAGGACTGTTAGGAAAATTACTTACTGTAACGATATACTGGGGTCTGCCCAGATCATATCGGAGGGATTGCTAGCGCTCTGTTCATTCTTATTGAGAAAATTTCAACTTGATTGATAAAAGTCAGATGATTAAACTAAAGACGCATTTCCGTGTAGCACTTTAGGTAACCCGATTGGGGGTGCGTTTTTCTAAATTTTGCAAAGAAATGAAAAAGTAGCTGCTCCAAACCAACAACGTTCCACTTGGTTTTTTTTTAAGGCAGAGAAATGATCCGATACCCAGGACTGAAGCACAAGTTAAACTGTCAAAGGCCTTAACAAGCAATGCTAATGATGACGAATCCTGTTCTGTGAGTTGTTGAATTTAGATGGAAGTTAGTCAAACGTGAAAGTCAGACGTTGTCTCTGTTTGCTGAATCGATGGCCAGTTAAGTGATCAAATGAAGGGAGATGTGGAGCTGGTTTTGTGACGTTATTGTTATTTAATGTGCTGTATGTGACTACATCATTGATTGTATTGTAATGTTGGTAAGTGTTGTCGGTTTCTTTTTGCAGTTTGTCCATTTGTTCACTTATTTCTATAAAAAAACTAAGGTTGATATTCTGTTGGTCTTGTGTTTATTACATGTCAGACAGACATTTGCTGTCATGATTCAGCCTCTCTGAAGAATTTAATTCCTCTGAATTACATTTTCTTTATCTAATATCAAAGTAACATAAGTTTCTTGCACTTAGTTTTTAAGCATGTGTATTTACGAAGGGGACTGTCATCCTCTGTATGAAGGTCTAGTATGATGTGTAGACTTGATGCAACAGTGACCTCTGCTGGTCACTTCTGTCTAAGATATTCCTGTTTTTTTTCACCGTGTTGTCTGTCTTTGTGTTACAGGAGCGAATGGTTATCCTCACTTGGCTCCTGGATCTCCTCGAACCCCTCAGCCTTCAGTGGGGTCAGCATGTGTCTCTGGAGCTGCAGGTTCAGACTCTGGCTGCAGTCAGGACGGAGCGCGTTACTTCAGTGTGATGTGGTGTAAGGCCAGTAAGAAGAAGCACAAGCGCTGGGAGGGCGATGCTGTCCTGGTTACAAGAGGACGAACAGCCACACTGAAAGATATGGAGGGCAAAGACATTGGCAAGGGTTAGTTAGTTTTTCATTATTGTTATTCTTTAGTCAGGTGGGAGAAGGACTACAGCTGCCTGGAATAGATAAACAAATCTATAACTTTAAGTAGCTTTAAATTGTAATTGAATTATAATAATAATAATTTAATTTAAGGAAACATCAAGTATCAACACTGTTCTCTGATCTGAAGTGTGCTCTGTTGTAGATGTAACCACATAACAGTAATGTTTGGGTTAAGGGACTACACCTTGAGTACACTTGTTTACCCCCGCAGCAAGGTCAAAAACTCAAATAACAGTTTCAGCTGGAGCCAAGCTGTTCTTTAAGCTTAACCTTTAAGGGTGACTGATGGAGCAGAGTTTTAATGATTTGTTTGAACTTAGGGAATTGGTCGAATTTACTGTGGTACGTTATTCATAACTGTGGTATTTTCTAATCCAGAATAGTTTTAATTTATTTAGATTTGGTATTTCAAGGGGTAAAACATTTGTTTTTAACCTGCTTTTACAAATGAATTACCGCCCCTAACATTCAATCCCTTGACAAATGAGTTTAGATAATGCAGGTTAAGCCTATCACTGACTGATAATCAATCAATCAAACTTTATTTGTCTGTCCGTCCGCTGCTCAATGCTGAGCAGGTAGCGTACACAGTAGTTTTCTGTTTTTTTTGTCTGTAAACAGCTGCTGGCTACAGCTTAAAACAACTATGAGTGATCCAAAATCTTAAAGTTGAAACAAAACAAAATTATGCGCTAAACGACTCTAAAATGCCTGCATGTTTGTGTGTAGGAAGTGGCTACAAGGTGTCCGTTTTGGCCTCCCTGTCCGAGGGAGAGACCCTGATGATTGGAGGGAAGGAGGTGGAGGTCATGGGTGTCATTTCTGCTGAGGACTTTGCCAGGGGACGTTGTTTTCTAGATGTCCAGGTAGAGAAAGAGGAGCCGCACACAAAGTCTCCTCCACCTCCCTCTCGTCGCATGGCGTCCAAACCTTTCTGCCCTCCAACGATGTTTGGGAGAGCAAATCAACTAGGATACAAACCAGAGGAGGAACAAACCTGCAGACCTCGCCATGACCCACTTGCTCCAGGTATGTAAACAATCAGAAACTAAGAAATTCCCTCCTCGTTCCTCATCAGATTTGATGTTCTTCTGGTGAAAAATTGTGTCATCATTTTTTATTTTTGCAGGCGCACTGGTGATGCCTCGTCCCTCTCCTAACCACCAGTGGTCTAATAACAAGTCTGGGCTTCCTGTGGTTGATGTTGTCGTTGACCCTCACCTGACCACTCACCTGCGACCCCACCAGAGAGACGGCCTGCTCTTTCTCTACGAGTGTGTCATGGGCCTAAGGTACTGCAGTTGTTCCTGTAACATGTCTTGTCAAATGCTGTTTAAAGAAATCTGTCTGAGCCTCACAGCAGTTACTATTATTGGGATTCTTAATGGATCATGTTGGTGTGTTTAACCGTGTGTACTTCAGAGCTGTGGGTCGCTATGGAGCTATCCTGGCTGATGAGATGGGTCTGGGGAAGACCCTCCAGAGTGTGGCGCTGTCCTGGACGTTGCTCAAGCAAGGACCGTATGGTGGGAAACCATTTGCGAAGCGTGTCCTTGTGGTCACACCCGGCAGCCTCGTGCAGAACTGGGGTGCAGAGTTCAACAAGTGGCTGGGCCGTGAACGGATCAATGTTTTCACTGTGGATCAGGTGAGGAGAGAAGAGGGAAATCTTGCTTTTGGATTTACAGGGAACTCATCGGCCTGATGACAGCGCACAAGTAGAACCATTTCTGTTAAATCAGAAGTTTCAGGTTGAATTTATCGTGCAGCAAGGCAATTTTATTCATATGGAATTTCATTACAAGCAAGCTCATTGTACTTAGCCTTGAAGAGAATTTAGCACCAAGTAACATAAGAATATAATGAATAATTATATTAGTAATAAATACTTTAAAATGAATGCAAAATAATTGAATAAACTCCCAAAACATCTCCCATGCTCCCATAACATGAAAAGAGACATTTACAACAATAATTTAGCTTCCTAAGAAGGATACTTACACTAAGGTGCTACTTGTGCTGGAAATCCTTGAACACTTTTTTAATTAATTTTAATGTGGTGTTTTCAAAATTTTAGAAATTGTATTTGCATTATTTTCATAATAAATTGCTTGTTTAAGGTTTTTTTTTTTATATTGCTGAAGCCAGATTATAAAAGATGCCAAGTCTACTGACAGACAAGTGACACATCTTGAAACATTACATTTTTTTGTTAGCAGTCATTTTGGTTGTTAAAGAAAAGTAACAATAGACTTAATGTGATGAACTGAAATAATCGTTTTTAGTTTATATGTATATAAATATGTAAATATTTACCAAAGCTGTAAGGTGGAAAGCTGGAAAAGCTTGAAAAGGCACCTCAAAATGTTTGTAAAGTGTAGGAACCCTGTGCTTTGTACCTGACACTGTGTGAGGAGCTTGCTATTGAGTTGGAGAAATAATCTTAGATTAGACTCTTAACTTTAACTTTAATTAAAACTTTTTTGAAAACATATTTTTAAACCTGCCTTTTCTTAAACTGTTGTGTGTTTTGTCCGTCTGTGCTTTTATTGCATTTCCTCTTTCTTGTTCCACTTTGCATTTAATTTCAATAATATCTTGTTCCACTCTGATCTATAACTTTTCCTTGTCTTAATTCCTTGTCCCTTTCACTTTCATTTACCTTAATCTAGCTTGTAGTAAATTGTGCATACGTTCTTTGTTGACCACAGGACCACAGGGTAGAGCAGTTTGTGTTGTCCCCTCTGCACAGTGTTCTTGTGATCAGCTATGAAATGCTGCTGCGCTGTCTGGAGCAGGTAAGTTCACCTTCTGTCTCGCTGTCTACTTTGCATGTTACAAATAAATCAGGTTATATCATCGTTGCATTTTTATTTATAGTGTTTATTTCTTGTGTTCTCAGGTACAGAAAGTGGACTTTGGTCTTGTAATTTGTGACGAGGGCCACAGATTAAAGAACAGCAGCATCAAAACGTCTTCAGCCCTCAGCAGCCTGAGCTGTCAACGCAGAGTCATACTAACAGGTGCACACTTGACGGGAAATCTGTGACTGACAAATAAAACTTCTTTTAAAGGTGTTATAATACATTATTTCTGTGTTTTGAAGGCACCCCAGTACAGAACGACCTGCAGGAGTTCTACGCTATTATCGAGTTTGTCAACCCGGGGATTCTTGGGTCATCAACAGGGTACAGGAAAGTGTATGAGGAGCCTATTCTGCACTCCAGACAGCCTTCCTGCACAGAGGTAATGCTACCAATTGCTTATTCCCTTCTATTTAGTCACTTGACATATATAGACAACTTAATCTGATATTTAAACCTGATCTCATATCTGTCAACAGGAGGAGAGACTTTTAGGAGAAGAGCGAGCAGCAGAGCTCTCTCGCCTGACCGGCATGTTCATCCTGAGGCGGACGCAGGAGATCATCAACCGCTACCTGCCTCCTCGTCTCGACTGGACGCTGTTCTGCGACCCGTCACCTCTGCAGCTTGATCTGTACAAGCAACTCCTCTGCCACAGAGTCTTCAGAGCCTGCCTTCAGAGCTCCACGCAAACTCACACACACCTGGCCTGCATCACTGCACTGAAGAAGCTCTGTAACCATCCTGGACTGCTCCACTCCACTGTGAAGGTGAAGTTCTTTATAAGGCAGTATGGATATGTTGACAGTAATCAGCCTGTATTTATATTTGGATAATTATGTTGGATTTTCAGGAAAGAAAAGACAATGGTTCAGATGAGAGCTCTTTATACGAGGGCCTGGTGGAGCTCTTCCCAGAATCCTACTCCTCAGGTGGATTTAACATTGCTGACTCTGGAAAACTCCTGGTTCTGTCGGACCTGCTGACCGCCATCAGAGAACTCAGCCCCTCAGACAGGTGTGTATGTGTATGAGTGTCGGGTGTATTTGCAATTGCATTAGGGCTGCAACTAACGATTGTTTTCATTATTGTGTTATTTTTATAAAATATGTCAACAAAAAAACCCCGAAAACAGTCAAGAACCTAAAGACTCTTCATTTGCTGTAATAAACTACAAAGACTAGTCACAAATTCTTACATTTAAGAGGCTGAAACTAGCAATTATTTAACGTTTGTTTGAAAAATGACAAATGATTTATCGATTATCAAAATTGGTTTTCAGTCGACTAATTGTTGCAGCTCTAATTTTCATACGTGTATTTTTGTCCATACATACTGACAAAATATGTGTCCCTGCAGGGTGGTCGTAGTGTCCAACTATACTAAGACACTCGACATGCTCCAGGACTTATGTGCACACACGGGCTACACCTTCTGCCGACTTGACGGACACACCCCCACCAGCCAGAGACAACGACTGGTCGACAATTTCAACAGTCCCTATTCTCAAAACTTCCTGTTCCTGCTGAGCTCCAAAGCAGGTGGGGTGGGGCTTAACCTGGTGGGTGCTTCCCACCTGGTGCTTTATGATATTGACTGGAACCCTGCCAATGACATTCAGGTAAGACAGACACACTCAACATTGACATCACCTTGCTTGCACACACACATTCGGGGTGCTTTGACACCTTACCTGTCTGATTGGGATTTGCTTTGATTGAGCTGGTGTGAAAGCTTTCAATCGAACTCTGGCGTTCAATTGACAGGAACAACTATGGATATTTCTCCTTTGTTGGACCAAATTAACCTCACTAGATGTGTCAAAGTACCCGCAAACTATATCACATATCCACTAGATGGTGCTGTGTACACGTGTGTCACTCTCTCCTGCAATTTTTCCCTCTACTGTGTCCAGGCCATGGCTCGAGTATGGAGAGATGGACAGAAGAAGACTGTGCACATCTATCGTCTCCTCACTGCTGGTCAGAATACACAAGAACACGCAAAGAACCAAAATGTTCATCATGGTATATTGAAAAAGAAGGATGTTAAGTTTTATGTCTGGGTGTTCCTTCCTCGCAGGCACTATTGAAGAGCGTATTTTCCAGAGACAGGTGTCCAAACAGGGGCTTTCTGGGACTGTGGTTGACCTGGGCAAAGGGGCGGATCACACCAGCTTCTCCACCAGTGAACTGCGAGATCTTTTCAGCCTGACAGACACACCCTCTTTGACACACGACCTGCTGAACTGTAGCTGCAGCATGGACGGCTCAGTCCAGGGTAGGCACATAGACACATACACCAACGGCAGTATTTGACTTCACTGCGACTCATTAACTCACTGTTTTCTTCACTCTCAGCTGTTGTGGAGGAGGAGGAGCAGGTTTCTGATAGGCCGTGCCAGCTTGGTCGCCAAGGTGACCGTGGGGGGGCAGCACAGAAACATCTGAGCATGTCCGAGCTGATGCAGTGGAGACATTTCTCTGGTGACACACACACCTTCTCAGACCCCTACCTCGATCACGCAAGAAACCACATCACCTTCGCCTTCCAGACCACCATCTCTCACACGGCTCAGTAAACACACATGAGATTACACTGTAGATACAGATGACTCACACAGACACACAAATGTATTTCTTCTACATGTTTGTTTCAGGCCTTCTGGGCTTTGTCCCCATCCTGGCTACAACATATGACTGAAACACACACAGTTTCCAACAGCTTTAAGTGATTGTTTGTGAGATTCTGCTTTTGTCTTGAATGTTTCTTTATTTATTCAAAGACATTTTCAGTAAAGCGTTATTAAATAAATGAAATTTAAAAGGAATGTGTAATAAACAAGCTTTTAAGGAGTTGTTCATTGCTTATTGACTGAAGATACCTTCCTGGGGAGAGCAGAGCATTGTTGATGCATGTATGAATGTACTTCTATGTCCATCTGGAGTTATATTTACTGTGTCAATCATATGATTTATGTTGTTCTGAGGCATGTTTAGGCGACACAGAGCTTGGGTGGTATGGAGAGGCTTTGTATTTTAAAAAAACAAAACAAAAACAGGATTTAGTTTCTGGGTGTCTGCACAGTGACTTAACCACCCGAGGCTGAAAATTCTGATAGAAGAATAAAGGAAGTCATTAGCCTGATGTTTTGTGCTGTATGTTATGTGGTGACCTTATGAAATCAGCAGAGATTTCTGTCATTCTTCAGTCTGTTATTTTGGATAACACTGGCCTTTTTATGCTCTTCGACAAAAAGCTGCTGCGTGGGAGTTACATAGCTGTGTGTTTCTGTGTGTGCGTGCAAGACCTTTATTCGCATGTGGTTTGTGCTCCGGTCTGTCAGATTGACTGAGCTCCAGCACAATGCATCTTTACATAAACATTGTAATTTTTATTTATTGGATGATCAGCACTCTGCGTGATTGTTAAGCAACTCTGTTGTATAATAAATGGGTCTCTGGGATGTCAAGCTGTCCCTTTATCCATATGACAGTTGTAGCTCTGCAGCCTATCAGCCTGTGTGGCGTGTTGGAGGCAGCGTGGTGATTATGCAGGCACCTGCTGCTTCTTGGTGGCCGGAGTGTGAATTCAAACTGTTAGTGCCAATCCTATGCCAGAATGCAGGTCTCAGCTTCAAATGAACCTTACAAATGATATTACAAATATTTATTATGAAATTCAATTTAGGCTCTCTTGAGTCATCTGTTTGGGATAATCAAACTAGACTGAGAGTCTACCGCCATGAGGCTGTACTGTGGGCATGGCGGTGCTTTGAACTAAATGCTTACATCAGCATGCTAACATGCTCACTATGGCTGCAACTAACTTTCTCATTTAACTGTCAGGTCTATGTAAAGCCAGCAAATACTGATACATTTCCCAAATCCAGAATAATTCATCATTAATTAATGGCGTTAATGATTCAACAAAGTAGTTAATGAGCCAAATAATCAATTAATCTGTTGAGCAAATACACTGCCTACTTTGTTCACCATCTTAGTTTGACAAATGTAAGCATCTTGGGGGTGATGAATGTGTTTGTTATGTGACATAGCAAGCTATGCAATCCACCTCACAAAATCAAACCTTAACCTCATGGTGGCACTAGAGCAGTGTTTAGAAAAATTCACCTCAGAAAATATTAGCCAAGTACCACCATTATGACTGAAGTCAAGATGTATCTCCTTACTGTTTTGCAGCATTTACTGCTAACATTAGCAGATGCTGCGGACGCTGCGCTGCTTAAGTAGCCACTAGCACTTGTGCTCATTTCACTGTCGTCAACTTAAGTTTCAACAGGTCTGCTTGAAATATTCCCCTCCTGCTACGTCCTTCTCTTCCTAATAGTTCCCGTACTGATATTTACATGGGTAATAATGGACTGTAGCTTGGCTACAATACAAGGTTTATACATGTAAGTCCAGACAAGGACACAGACTTGTCTCAGCCTCCGACAGAAACCTATGGTGGCATAGCAACTGTCACCCGAGCAACTTACTCCAGCCCTGGCCTGGCCTTGGCATTGAAAGATACTGTTTGTGTTTTTTCAAAGCAATCACATGTTGTGTCGCAGCACTTCAGTATTGGTATTGGACACGTGTCTGACGAGTGTCAGACGTCAAAGCGAGACATTGATCCAAATCACTTCTCTAATGGTCTCAGAGGCCATGTGCTGGTGGGTGCATGAGGTAGAATTTGTTTGTCTGCCTGTGTAAAGCTCTTACTAGCCGCTGCTGGCCGCGCTGCCAATCCCTCTTTTAAGCTGTGCCTTCCAGCTCGACAGCTCAAAGACCTGGCAGTGGATCGAATGAATGACTTTCCACTGCTGGAGGGGGAGAAAAAGATACAGCTGTTTTGATGGAGAGACTGAATCACAGATTGGAAGTTTATTCCCTGTGATCCCAGCATCTCTGTGCAAGATCTGAATGTACTGTAGAGGCTTGTAGCCTCTGGTATTAACCCTCACTAAGGTCACAGTTCTCACATTTCATTCATCATCAGTCCTGGATTCATAGATTTGTAAGCGGCACATGGTTTTAGAGGAGATATGAAGACACTTGTGCATCAGCACTGGCAGTTGCTGCTTCTGTACTTCACAGGCCTGGAGTAGGTCTGTTGTTTTTGTACTTTAGGGCTTCAAGATGTCTCCAGACTTGAGTTTCAGTAGATGAATTTAGCATCAGCACATTTGTTTTCATGTCAGTTTCGGGCTCAGTTTGCTCGACTGGCATCCCTTCAGGAGAGCTGGAAACTCATATTGATTTCCCTACTTCATGTTCTCATCTGTACTGCTCTTTCTAGATAGTTTAGAGAGGCATAGGAAATATAAAATCTTGACCAAATTTGCTTGAAAGCCTTGTGGCTCAATTTTAAATTTAAAATCTATTCATAAGTGCTTGACCAAAATAAGCAGGAACATTTTAAATCCGATTGAAACATCACGTGTCACACACGGTATCAAAATGTCTTCCTTTACTTTGTTTCTTTTTATGTAAAAAAGCAATTTGGAGGTGTCTCCTTGATTTCTGATGTTTGATAGATCTAATGATGAACTAGATTTCGCAAGTATATGTGGCATTTTTTATTAACAGTAGGAGGACAGGTGTGATACAGTTCGATACAGTGTCAGGATAGGTGTTTTGGTATAAATTGTATTATTGCACTGAGAGAAGACACACACCGGTCTGTTTTCAGTGCAACATCACCAGTTGATAAGTTGGTCATTTGTTAGTACAATCTATGGCCTGAAATGTGTAATAACTACAGAATAATGCTGCATATAGTAAATAAACATTAAGCTACAACCAGCAGACACATTAAGATACACATCAGAAATAAAATTCAGTGCAACTATTGCAGGGAACATTCTGTACAGAGAAGTCGTGCAGGTTGTACTACTAGTTTGGACATCTACTGCATCGGTGTACTTGACCTTGCTCCGCACTTATCTCTGCAGTCGGATGTTTGAATAGATCCTTGATGCTGTGATTGTGTAATTATCTCCTTGGCCCACATCTGAATCTGGACATGAAAAGAAATCTGAAACCAAGTCACAGCAGCACCTCATGAAACCTCATCACCAAAACATAAAGACCTTCTTCCTGTCATCCGACAACAGCCTTCACTTGTCATCTGTCAGAGACTCACTCAGACTAAAACCCAAGTCACAATGGGGCATCTTCCCCTATACTGATTCTTAATGCTGTTTCAGCTGTGGGATGGACTTTGTCATGTGAAGTGCTGACCGATAATTTGTATTTTCATCATCATTGCGATGTGAACATGCATTGCTAAAAAAACTGCCTGAAATGTCATGAAAAAGAAAAGTTACTTTATTCACATGCGCCACGCATTCACAGTCTGTTCTGCCTGCTGCCATCATAGACGTCAATGCAGCTGTCACCACAGTCTGGCAGCAAAGAAAGATTCAGAGACGTAATGACCCTTCCTTCTTTTTTAGGTTCCTTGTGCATAACCTGGAAGTAAAGCAAGAAAGCGGATGTTCACTATCAATTTCTATTTAAAATCTATTATTGAATCCTTGTGGCTTAATATCAAAGACTTGCTGTCCTCTGCAATTTCAGCAGTGGGTCTCTCTTTATTGATTCAAGCTATGACAACTGTATTATATATAAGTGGTTTAGATTTAGTCATAACTTGGGGAGCTGGCCTGTCCGCTGCCCCATGAGTCCGTGAGTGTGCAGTTATGTGGTTCGATTGTTATATTGTAAACTTTTGAAGCTGCCGAATCGAGCTCACCTCAAGCTCAGATATCATCAGGGTAAAGAGCTGTTTGTAGGTTTATGATTATCTTTTATGTAGGCTAGTCTGTCCATATCTCCCATATCTCAACCTGTTGAGACGAGAGTATGTTTTACAATCTGTGGAGGAGATCTAGAAAGAAAGAGGTCACTTCACAGCTACAGCCACCATGTCCCCACCCATCTGTGGCAAGCCCGAGCAAACACACCCCCTCCAAGTCCATCCATCCATCCATCCCGTCCTCCTGACTCTGGTCCCGCTCCAGCACTTAACAAGGATTTAATGTCGCCCAATCATCTGTCAGGCAGATCAGATCAGGGCTGTAATACACAGCAGCAGGTCCAGCGGATGAGGCCACAACCCGATGCAGAAGTCCTGAAAAACAACAGCCGAAAAAGCAGCATAATCCCACAATCGCCGTAATGACTGAGTCGCTCTTTCTTTCTCTCACACACACAAAGTGCTTTAGCAAATGAAAATCTGATGTTTACGAGCTGGGAGAGTGCGTGAGGTGATGCTGGCATCTCTCTGGACATTTGTGTACGTTGTTAGATGGATCATTCACAAAATGGCAACTGGTGGTTTCCAACCCATTAACAATATGCTGCTGCTGCTGGCTGTAGACCTCACACTTATCCTCCTCCTACAGCTTTTATTCAGTAACACCTGGTAGGAAGCTGTGTTTAGATATTTTCTGACACTGAAAAGACACTGCAGAAGATCATGTGGATGTCAGGACAGCTAGATATCATCGTCAATTGCAGGTAATAAATCAGCCATATAATGTGCCCAGGGTGTGTCCTTTTGTTTGATATAAAACTCAGTTATCAGTTTTGAGCCACACCTTGTATGTTGAAGTTACCCAATGTCCATATGACACTCCTTCATTCACTTTATTGCAAGTGAGACGAGACATGTCTGTATGTTTTTGTCTTGGAGAAGCTCCTGGGAGTACATCCTCACCGAATCACTTGCATTTATTTGACCTTTACGCTAAAAAGCACATGCTGGTTGAAAGTGTTGGTATGATTAATCCAGGGGAGGGATAGTTTTCTGGCCTGTCAAATATTGCTTCTTTTTTAGGATAGAAAGATAGAAGAAATAACAATAAACTAAATGAGGTCAAATGAGACTTCAAAATAACATTATTGACATGACATGTTAAGTAAATTTGTTAGGCGTCCGCTCGTAGTCCTAATACCGCTTCTATTCAGGTCAAAATTGGTTTGTGAATAATTCATGCTTTCTTCATTGGCTCAAGTTGTAATCTAGCATGTCTGTTAATCATTTGTCAGGCTGGACAGGCAGCAGCAGACGTTTGGATCAATTATTATCTTTTGCACCTGCACACAACCTTATAAACAATATTGAATAATTCATATAGCCTACAAACTAAATCAGCCTCTCATTTAGGCTCTGACGGAGATTTGTACAGATCTGAGCAGATGTGAACCCCTTATCTTATATTGACATTGAAATAGATTATTCTTATGCTGTCAATATAAATGGAGTTTATTTTACCAATTCATAGTTTGTTCTACAAAATGTGGTAAAATTGTGAAAAATGCACAAACCCAATAAAACCTAAAGACATTCTGTTTATGATCATATCAGACAAAAAGGAGCAGCGAATCTTTGTATTCAAATGTTTTACTTGGTTTTTAAACATTAACATATTGTACATTATGCATTATACCAACATCTATCTCCTGCCCTACCCATCCCCATTACTCCCCAAGTAGGTAACGGACTCTAATTCTTTGAATCTGCTGCATTGGTTGCATTCGTTTTCATGATCTTCTTCTTTCCTTTACATGGACATATAATATGCCAAGAGTGGAAAAGAAATAATAGTGGTAACAAATATTATTAGAAGGATGTCTATTAGCATAAGGAGTGAGAAAAGTTTGAAACAGATGGTGGTGGAGTAGGTTACATGCTGGACTTTCCCTCTGGAGACTGGGGTTCCTGTTCCGCTTGTGGCCAACAGTCAAATGTGATTTGTTATAATAAGTTATGTAAGTAAGTTAACGTATGTAAATGACGTGTTACTTGAATGACGTACTTGTGCAGCATGACGTGAGTTACGAGACTGAATGCAACTATTTTAACCCAAAGTATGATCTTTTCCTAACCTAACCAAGTATGTTTTTGTACCTAAACCTAACCAAGTATATTTTTGTGCCTTAACCTAACCAAGTATGTTTTTGTACCTAATCCTAACCAAGTATGTTTTTGAACCTAAACCTAACCAAGTATGTTTTTGTGCCTGAACCTAAATGAAAAATAATAAGTAAATGACTCAAAAACAAATCTCATTACATACCAAAATAAAAGAAATAAAAGAAATACAGCAATGATTCCACAAAGTCATTACCAGTTGCAGGCATTGAGCTATATTTCTTACAGTGTAGACTATTATAATAGTCCAGGAATGGTGGACATACGTTTTGAAATGTATCACCAAGCCCTGAGGGTTTCTTTTAAAGTCAACATTTAATTTCTAAGCATAATGTTATTTATTCTCCCAAAAGTGACATAGCTCATCTAACTCTAACCTAGTGCATACATTCACACATTCCAGTTCACAGCCTGTGTCTCTATGAATTTTGAATATAAGAGCAAATCTGTTAATCTCCAGAAAGCCTCTTACAGCTGTTTACATTCTGCAAAGAAGTATTGTTTTGTTCAGTTATTTGATTTCATTCAAGTCCCATTTTCGTGTCGTAGGCAAAAATTCTGCACCATTTTCCTGTGAACGTAATCCGAGCAGTGAGTCAAAAAGTGAGTCAGATCGGTAAATACCCAACACATCACTGTCAACATCCATGCTCCACTTGTGTGACCGCCCTCCTCCTCCTCCTCATATAAGCCAGAGGGAAACCCCAGCAGCTTCAGAGACCTTAGCTGGAGATTACTGAGACAGACTGCAGCAGAGACATCAGCAGCACACCAGCTGTAAATGCTCCGGGATTTAACAACCAGATGATCCTGCAAAGTTCGAGTTAAACTTCTTCTGTTTTTTATCAGTAAAATCCTTTCTTTGCAACCTTTGTTTTAATACTTTTCGGAGAGAGTTTCTGCACTGTTTTAGGTGAACCTCTCAGAAATAACAGGACATTCATGTCTGGAGGAGTGGGCTGGAAGAAACCGACTCGTTGTATCGTCTTTGCGGGGGGGTGTTCCCAGTGAGAACAGGTTAAAGCAGCACCTTGTGAACAGTTCATCCGTCTCATCCTCGTTTCGTCGCCATGCTGTCCAGTGTGCGCCGACACAGCCTCCGCCTGCAGACGGAGCTGCACCGGTGGAGCATCTGCGACCCGGGCAGCCACCTGCTCGCGGACAGCTTCCTCACCCGGGTCCCCGCCTGCATCTCCCGCTCCAAGTCCTGCACCAGCTCCGCCGGGGAGTCGGATGGGAGCCGCGGGAGCTGGTCGTCCTCGGACTCGGTCATCTCCTCCGACTCTAGCGGGGACCTGCCGGAGCCGGGGAGCCCGTACCGGGTGGTGCTGTTAGGGGCCAGCGGGGTCGGGAAGACGGCTTTCGCGAGCATCTTCGCCGGGGCAGCGGACAGCATGGACAGTGACTACAGCGAGCTGTGTGGAGGTGAGGAAAACATGATCACTATACTGAAACTTATTTCTCATTTAGTTTTTGAGATGGATACTAACAGAAGCAAACCAAATCCTTAGAAATAATAAATAAAAACGTTCATATTATCTCATTATAGCATGGTTAGAAAGGCTTGAACTGCAGTGGCGGACACAGGATGTTTGAGGGTCCGGGGCGAAAAGAATTAAAAGGGCACCACATGTACGCGGAGGGGCACCAGCGCACAGGAAGTCGTGATATATTATATTTATAGTGAAGAGTGAGCACTTTGTTATGTTTTAGCTACCATAGGGGAATCAAATAGGACACTTTGGCATAAGTGTTTACCTGTACTCTAAAATGCCGCACAATCTGGAAAATGGAATATTTTACTATAATCTTGATCGTTATGTCCAACAGATTGCTGTCAACAAAGCGCCTATAAATCTATGATGTCACTAAAGTGTTGTTGTGTTTGTTGATTTCAGATGAAGTGCGTGAAAAGGACATCGAAGTGGACGGAGAGCCTGCAACTCTAACTCTGTTTGACACATGGGACACAGAGGTGAGATGAAAAACAGACGTGTTGACTTAGCTTACATCGTACTGTGAATCCCGTATCTCATCGTGTATGTTTGTCGTTTTGCAGACCGATGGCGATTGGCCTCAGGAGCGCTACATGCAGACAGGTGACGCCTACCTGTTGCTGTACTCGGTCACTGACAGAGCCTCGTTCCTGCGAGCCTCAGAGCTCAGAATAGCCCTTCGCCGCCTCCGTCCTGCCCAGCACACGCCAATCATCCTGGTGGGGAACAAATGTGACCTGGTGCGACGCAGAGAGGTGTCAGTCAGCGGTGAGGACACACAATCCCTGTTTAATTCTTTGTGATGAACAAGAGTTATTTGAGTTATTTCTCTATATGCTCATTGATGTTTGACTTTCTGTTTCAGAGGGTCGCGCCTGTGCTGCTGTGTTCGACTGCAAGTTTATCGAAACCTCAGCCGCCATGCAGCACAACGTCTGGGAGGCTTTTAACGGCATAGTGCGGCAGCTGCGTCTACGCCGAGACTCCAAGGAGGCCAACAGGCGTCGCAGGCACACAAGCTGTAACACACGCCGCGAGAGCCTTCCTAAGAAGGCCAGACGCTTCCTCGACAAGGTGGTGGCAAAGAACAATCCCAGTGTGGCATTCTGGCTCAAATCAAAGTCCTGTCATGATCTCTCTGTGCTGTAGGAGCCCAACAGAGACTCCTCTTTTAACTCTACACTAAACCTTTGAGCAGGTTACAGCCTGGAGAGCAGAGTGTGTGGACATGGGCCTGCTTCTAAAGGGCTGAAAGTCGGATGGTTCACACACGGTCGTCGGCGTGTTCACATCCGCCCTCGGTGCACATGAGAGGTGTTAGGAACATTTCTGCACTGTCATCCATACGTTGCAGTCTGAACTAGACTGAGTGGACTGAGCTCAGTGTGTCAGCCTGTGTAATGGACTGGAAATGAAGTGACGTTTCCAGTCACAGACTCCGATGTCTTTGTGACGTGAATGTTGGAGGTCAGAGCTCAACTGACAGACGGATGCAATGTTTTCTGTGTTTTGAACAAATTACATTAACACTAGCCTTTTGTTTCCTTTCTTCTCTCATCTCTTTTGCTCTCACTCCTGCCAAATGTGTTGTCTGTCGATCCCGAAGTGCTGACATCACCAGTTGTAAGCTATTGATGATTAAAGGTTGTTTTTTGTATGATGAGTTTATTTATAACGTGTTGTATTTTGCACTTACTGTAAATAACTACCAGATTGATAACGTAATGTATTTTGCTACTTGTGTGTAGTTTCAGCGTTGCTCATTGAAATAAAGTGACATCATCCAATTCAAAACTGTTCATTTCGTCTGTCAGCTCAACCTCAATAATGACATGTGGTGACTCAGCTTTGGCACAAAAGAGACACTCTTGCACAAAGAGCAACACGACTGTGGTGATAAAAGATGAGTCAGGTGGTGACATTAAAGCTGAACTTTCAGAAACAAAATTAGTCCACTGTGTGTGTGTGCGTGTGTGTGTCTAACAGCTGATTGGACACAGTGATCTGACTGCTCAGAGACTGATCAGAGATTTGGGTCACAGCATCAGCCTCAGACATCGCCTGCTCAGATCCCAAACTCTGTTTTGTCCGAAAAAACGGTAAAATGTGTTTCCAAGGTAACATTCAAAGGAGCCCCTGCAGATGGTGTCGGTGCCGCCTGTTGGACAGAATATCTGTCAGGCTGCCTGCATACATGGACCGGTGCTTTACATAACAGAGTCACTTCCATCTGAATTAATGGCTCCATCCTGCAGTCACAGGTTAGTCACTGGTTATATAGCAGTGACTCACTCGCTGCCCATTTTTCTCACACAAATCTGCCTCATTTCCAAGCAGCTTCCTACAGCTCAGGATGGCAGCTTGTGCCTCAGGATGTCAGGATGGAAGATAACCTCAGCTACATGTGTTGTTGAGATAAAGGATAAACATCAGTGACAAAACAGAGGCTGACGTCCTTTAAAGCATTTCATTTATACACTTTATAGAGGCGGTGAAGTTTAGACAAAACCAAAACCATGAGCTGAATCTGATTTTATGATATGTGCCTTGACCTGCTGAATCACCCTGATGACCCACAGCCTTGCATTCTTATGAAGCAACGGACTGTCAGTGTAATCTGTTAGTCTCATTGTGTACACACAGCTCCTTATCAGGCGCTGCTACTAATGGAAAATCTGACAGGAATTGGTGTCGAGGTGCGTAGGTCAAAGTCTGAGGGGAAATAAGAAATTTAAACCGCTGAATAGCAGATTTCTAGAGAAATTTCCCACATTATTACACCCTGTGTTTTTGTCTTTGTTGTTCACAACTCACACAAATGCAGTTCAAGAAGAACAAATCTTGATTAGAGCTGCGAGATTCCTTCAACTGGTTTGTTTTTTGGAGCTATAGACCTGCTAACAGGACTCCAAATATAAGAGTTTGAGGATTTATGTAAAATTAGCTGCATTAATAATGGATTTGTCTTGCATAATACTGTATGCATCATTGTTCTGTTCTTCCTGTCTCCCTTCTCTCGCTTGTCAGCTGCCTCCCCCATTGGCTACCTGGACAGGAGGGCAGGGTGATTAGACAATCATTAGATCCAATAAAACTTAGATGGTTAACACTTTGGTTAACGTTTGACCAGACACTATGGGGCTGTTCAGATCACTCTGAGTCCGAGGTCTGAGGAGTGAGGAGTGTCTCGCTCGATCTCTCCAGCAAGGTAAGTGTCCTCGCTCTCCTGTCGCCCAGTTTTGGAAATGTCGAGTACTTTGAGCAGCGAATGGGACACAAACTGGAACCCCTTCGTTGGTTTTAACAGCATGTGTTCGATGTTTGTGATGCTTTTTTTTCCGCTTTTTGTTGCAAAAGTGCTGTGATCTTCACTTGACTTTGGCAGGGCCTTGGAGTTAGGTGTGGACATTTCTGACAACCAGCCTCTTCTTCTTAGTCGCTTCCTGGGTTGTTGCTTGCACCTGGCATTAGGGGGGGTATTTCCTGTGTGGGACACTAGATTTGATATCAAAGTAGCCGATACTTAGACCGAGAAAGGTCATCTAGTCATTGTGCTAAAAGGCGAAACAGAGGGCCTGCAACACCTAAGTCATTGTCATATAGCTTTGCCACTTTGCCCTTCAATCATACAGTTACTTATTAGATTTATAGAACTTTCTACTCAGTCGGTTAAATCGTTGTAAATGGATGTCTGTGAATTGGTTATCCCGGCAACGGCTTGTTAGTTAAAATATGACAGTCAGCAGAGGCAGTTGTCAACTTGGAGGCAGACATACTAATAATTGGTAGACGAGCAATTCAGGCAAATTTAAGTGAAGCACGGTGGTCCCTTTAAAGGTGTGCTGTGCTAGATAAAGGTCACGACTCAAAGTCACCTTCACTTTTCTCTGGCAGCTGACTTCAACCGTTTCTCTCACCAAGACCAGAAAGCTCAAACGTGATCATT
Organism: Pagrus pagrus; assembly: GCF_965226575.1. NCBI lineage: Eukaryota > Metazoa > Chordata > Actinopteri > Spariformes > Sparidae > Pagrus > Pagrus pagrus. Next base: position 15,223,817 of record NC_140191.1, read on the forward strand.
TATCAACACATTCCTATATTTGATCATTTAATTCATGTCATGTAATGTTATGATGTCTCAAGTATTTTTCGGTTGTTATCCAAATCAATCCCATAGTAATGTGCTGCTGTCATCTGAATGGAAGACTGAGTTTATAACTTCTCTAAGGCACCGAAGAAACTGTCGTCAGAGTGAATCACACATAAAATCATCAGTTAACCTTCCCTTCAGAAGTTTTGGATGTCAGAGGGAAAACACGTGTTAGTTATTCTTTTTATAAAAAACTGAGTTTTCTGAATAGCACATACATACAAACACACAATGAAGACTTGAGTTATTCTAGACAGTGGCAGACTCAGGATGTTTGAGGGGCAGGGGCGGAAACATAAAAAGGTCACCAGCTGTATTCGATGGGGCACCAGTGTGCAGAAAGGGCACTAGAAGGGCACCCTTGGGGGCATTTCGCCTTGTTTTATCTACCATAGGGGCTGTTTTTTTGAACATGGGGAAACCAGCCCCCCTAATTCCACCACTGATTTTAGGCCAGACCTGCTCAACTGTTGGCTTGTGGGCCGAATGCGGCCCTTTAACAACCTCCTTCTGACCCTTTGATCTTTTAGTTAGTAGGCCCCTTTCATTAGTTGTGTCTGTTGTGAAGCACAAGCTCTTGTTTCATTAAAATGCTTTAACTCAGGCTGTTTAAGCAGAGGGAATTCACGAGAATCAAACCAATAATCTTCAGATTAAAGAAGTGCGTTGTAAAGAAGTTGCCTTCTAATAAAGTAGTGAGGCAGGCTTGTTCTAAACTCTGAGACTACTGTAGAGTCACTGAGGTCACACACCTTTTTTTTTTTCAGGACTTGCGACATATTGACACCCACTCCAAGGCTGGTTTTAAGAAATCGCCATGGCGTTGCGTGAAAGCTTTGACTTTCATTTTCTCCTTTAAGCTCAGGTGGACAGTTCAGCTAGTTGTGTAGGTGGAGCTGCTCCGGTGAGTTTCCTTTTTAGCTCAAAGTGTGAAGCAGAGAGAGATAGCATGTATGTGTGTGGAGACTCAAGGACAGAGGACAGATTTTCTGCGTGAGGCTCTTTATGAATCAATAACTTGTTGCACTGAGTCGAGAGAACAATGTAGCGAGGCACACTGGGTTTAATTGTTTCTGGAGTGACTGAGTGATAATTATCCACGTGAATTTTCATTATTTCTACACACATGATAATTTAACAGCAGAGCACAGTGAATACATTTAAATGTGTAATTTAAATCCTCTTCATGTCACCTCTCAACATCCTGCTTTCTCCTTCACCATCTCCTCCTCCTCTTCCTCGTCCTGGCCAGACTACGATCATGACACCCCTGGTGCATCTGTTGTTGCTCCCTCTCCTGCTCAGCATTGTGAGTACATAACACAGCCCACTGCTCGACAGTCATTTAATACATATTCATAGTAAATACTCAAATATATGAACCTGTCAGTCACTGTGGATGAATGTGTAGATAGATCATGCGCAATCTTGAGCAATTTGAGCAGTATTGCAACCCATGAAGTGAATGCATGCAGACTTTTCTTATGATATATTTGAAGCCTCCAGTACAAAGAAAATGTCGATGTCTGACTGTCAGCAAGGTTAAAGAAACATGTGCAGGAAAACCTTTGGTTACTCATTTAAAACACTGAAAGGAAGTGTAAGGTGTTACTAAACTTAGCATTAGTCATTTTTCCACAGACTTTGCTCTCCTGTCTTGCAGTGGGATGTAAGAATTACCATCGTCGTGTAATTTTGGTTCAATAAATAACTGGGCTGTAAAAAACGTCCCTCAATGCCTGACTACATTCAGCTACAGTACAGAGCTGAAGCAAAAAGGGCAAATGTGGGCGTGAGAGGTTCAATTTGATCTTAGTCTGTAGTATATTCAGTGACCTTTGACCTCTGTGTTCTGATAGGCTGCTGAGAAGGATCTGGCGGAGAAGAAGGGCCCGTTTGAGAACACGGAGCTGGATGTGTCGGAGGGAACACCGGTGCCATATGCCATGTATCAGGTACTACACACACACACACGCAAGTGAGGTACTGAGTGTTGACCGAACACTAGTTTCACTAGTCTAGTTAATCCCTTTTGTGTTAAGTTTGAACTACATTTAGATTTTAGGGCATTTAGCAGATGCTTTTGTCCAAAGCAACTTATAGTAATTCATACACTGATGGCGGTGGCTGCCAAGGTGCTGACCAGCACATCAGGAGGACATGCAGACCAGGGGAATTGAACCAGCGACCTTCTGATAATGAGACACTGGCTCTACCCCTGAGCCACAGCCACCCAAACTAACTGGCTCACTGTACACAAAGTAGTGACAACCGTGTGCATCTGCTCCAGCTACAACTGTAACATGCTTCGTTCACATAGATGCATTAATATCAACAATCTCATCATGTAAAATATCACAATTCATCAGTCACCAGTGGTATATAAAGGACCCCAAAATCATACTTAAGTAAAAGTAAAGATATTGTGTTAAAATATAAAAAGTGAAAGTCACCCATACAAATAGTACCTGAGCAAAAATCTTAAAGTATCTGATATTAAATGTACTAAAATATCAAAAATAATTTCCTACCAAAAATGAACGTAAGTATCAAAAGTGAAAAAAAATTATACACATATTTACATGTATGTTTATACTGTATACTACGGGTCGATCGTCTATTGTCCAGGACAATTATCAGATCCAATTTTCAGCATTTTTCAGTTTAAGTTAATACATTACTTTAAACATTCACTCATTTGGCTCTGTTGAGGCATGCAGTGTGTAACAAGTGATGAGTATTTTATGTTACTAAATTAATGTAGTGAGTTAAAAGTAGAATATTTGCCTCCAAAACGTGGTGTAGTGGAAGTATAAAGTACGAGAAAAAGGAAATACTCAAGTAAAGTATGAGTGCCTAAAAAATTCTACTTAAGTACAGTACAGTGAAGGTACTTAGTTACATTCCATCAGTCAGTCACAGGTGACATTTCCTTTTGATAAGTTAAGTACATAATTTTTATATAAAATAGTTGGAGGACTTTTACTTGTAACAGAGTATTTTGACAGTGTACTCGTACTTTTACTTAAAAAATGGTTTTGAGTACCAGCTAAGCATGCCAGCTAAGAAAGTGAGCTGTCAGGGCAACCTAAAGACACTACATAGTTAAATTATGTATCTCCACTGTCCTCCTTCAACACTAGTCTATAACACATACTCTACACACTAATGTGGAGTGGCAATGCTTACATGTACCAGGCTCCCCTCTTAACATTGAACAAGCTAGTTACCAAGAAACCATTTTTAAGCTCTCTTATGTGATCAGGTTCAAACATGTAGGATAATGTAATGCTTAATAAAAATAGATTTTAAACAACAAGGAACAATGCTAAATCTGTTGAACTACCTCTTGTGGATCACCTGTGAGTGTGTTTAAGTATAGATTGGAAGTTTCAGGTGTTTGTTTGTTTAAACAGGCCCTAATGGGAATTGAACCCATGACCCCTGGTTTACAAGACCAGTGCTCTAACCACTGAGCTATAGAGCCCTTGTTAGGTATGAAAATCATCTTATTGAGAAAAACACAACACCTTGGACAGTCATAGGCGCGGAAGCCAGACTAGATGAACCAGTTACAGGAGTGTCCTGAGCTTCACAGCAGAACAGCGTTGCAGCGTTCTCTTAAGCAGCTGAAGTAGACGGGAACTTGTTTTAAAATGTAGAAAACAATAATAATTTTAACTTTAGTTATTGTTTTCACAAGTCTCTTCATTTTGCCCTCTTCCTCCCCATCTTTTCGCTCCACAGTTTCAGTTGACCCATCCAGATGTTAATAATTTCAGGCTGAGTGGAGAAGGTAAAGAATACATCAGGATTTCAAATGACGGCTGGCTGTACCTGCAGAGGCCTCTGGACTGGTCTCAAGATAACCATTACATAGCCATGGTGAGGTGGTCCTCTCTCCTCTTATTAACACGCATTAAGTTATAATTGTACATTGTATAGCAATACAATTAAATGTATTTATCAATACTTGTGTCTGTGTGTGTGTGTGACTATATCCAGGTGGAAGCGTTGGTGGATGATGAAGTTGTGGATGGCCCAGTTTATGTCACCATAAATGTGTTGGACGTCAACAACAACGCTCCATACTTCAACCAGAGTGTCTACACAGCTTTGGTTAGAGAACACAGTCCAGCAGGTGTGTGTTGCATGCATAAGGAGTATTGCAGTATTTCTAATGATTCACCATGTAACAGCGGAGTTCCTATCATTAGACTTCCCTGTTCTTGAAACCATTGGGCTGACATCTCACTGTGTGAAGAACTGAACCTAGCTTTTTGGCTGTTGTTCCAGGTGTCCCATTTAGCCGTGTGTTTGCGTTGGATAAGGACGACCCAGAGACCCCCAACGCTCAACTGAGCTACAGCCTGGTTAGCCAGATCCCCAACAGACTCCACACCTCCCTGTTCCAGATCAACCCTGAAACTGGAGAGATCTCCACCACAGAAGAAGGTATAACACACATGCCTGCGCACACACCAATGAGTGCACGGACATAAACCCAGACATTGGCGCGCAGAACTAGGTGCACTGCCCGTGGGAAAGTCTATAATCTGTCCATCTCTGCCTGTAATCTGGCAGTATAGTGCCACCACAAATCCAGATTACACAGCTCATCTTGTGTGCTCAAGATTAACGCTGACTGGAGGCAGATTGCCTAAATGTGTCGCGTGATGTTGATCACAGATTATTCTTGAGCATGTGTGTGAGTGAGCAAATAAAGAAGTCTACAGAGAAAGTATGAGAGAAAGTTTGTTATCACGTTTCTCAGACAGCCTTGAGACAGCAGAGATGTTCTTCTTCCAACAATCTGTCAAAAAACATTGTTGTAATGTGAGTGACTGTGCTGAACAATGTATGTGTGTCCTTTAACAGGGAGCCAAATGCTAAAGGCCAGCGAAGGTTTCCAGTACGGCAGAGAAGATGATCGGAGCATTGATGCTTTGAAATCAAAGTTTAACGACTACTGTCCAGAACCGACGATCCCCCATGAACAAAACCCCTTCTTCACCTGTGTGGAGAGAGCAGGTTTGTATACAGATGTGTCCAGTGTGAAGCTGCAACAATTACTTGTCTATCATAAATTTGTCAAAGTTAAGCGAAAAAATTCAGTAATTCTCTCTTCACAAATGTGAATATAATATATTTTATCCAAGGGAAAAGGGGACTGGAGCCTATCAATTGCTTTGCAGCCTTTAAAGGTGCTATTTGTAAGAAAAGTAGATTTTTGAGTCTCATTCTCAACTCGTCAGAAACCGATGCTTTAGGATTATAGGACCGGTCGGCAGCTCAAAAATCTACTTTTCTTACAAATAGCACCTTTAAAAATGCTAATTTGTCAGAAAAACACAAATGTAGTCAACCCAAAACAGGTGTGCAATTGTCGTCGGATAACTGGTTGAAAATTATTACAAATGTATTAGATAATGGATCCAAGTGTCACACCCCATGCACTGGAAACACTTAAAGTTACAAAGATAAAGGGCCAGAAGTACAAACACTACAACCACCAAGTATAATAAATGAGAGAAAACCAAATTCAATGACAAATTCAGCTCTTCATTTAGGCGAAAAGGCTCAACTGCATAGCAGTGGGTTCATAACGTCCTCACCTCTCAGAAAGGTTTGATATTTTTCTATTCCAAAGACCTTGAGTGATGCTGCAGAGCCTTGGTCAGCCTGTGTATAATGTGTCTGCTTTTTTTCTTCCATTTAAATCTTTAAAGCTTTCAGTTCATTTGACAGAAACCAGACCACAGTGACATTTCAGCATGTAGACAACATGTGTGCTGCTGCAGTTTGTCAAGGGGTGTGTACTTTTTACAAGAACCTTTTACAGAGTGATGGTTCAAACAGCCAGGAGACCGTGTTCGGTTGGTTTTCTACTGTCAGAATGAAGCAGTCTGTCTCTTAGATTGTGAGAACGTTTGAATGTTGATATTCAAAGTCTTCTATGATATGATGAGGTGACTGTCATTGGACAGCTGCTTGGATGAAACAAGACACCACCCTGGGCTCTGACATATTATAACTGAATATTTAATTCCAAACTCCCAAAAAATAATCAGCAGATTAATTGAAATGCAGAAAAGAAAACTTATGAACTAAGAATTCCACAAGAAAAGTTTGAAGAAGAATAATCTTCATTGTAAAATTATAACATCTTCTGAAGAGTTGAGTACTAATCTGCAGTGTGACCTGTGGCACACAACTGCCATGTGTCCTTCGAAGATCTAAGAAAGTGATGAGTGATTCCAGTCGAGGGATTTGTGGTGCATAAAAGTCGACAGCTGGCGTCGATGTAGAGAAACACAGACTGTAACGACTGTCAGTGATTAGTGCCGGTTGTGTGATTTATTGGGTGTTGAGTTGATGAGTTCAGCGAGGGAGAGTGGTTAAGCCATCACTAATTTCTATGATAGGGTCAAGAAGAGAAACCTCGAACATCTCATCCATGTGACTCAGCTTCTCAAAATTTGAGTCTTTCTGAAATGTTTCTTGTGATGTTCAACCCACCGAACTTTTCCTTTTGGCTCTAAAAGCAGCTCCATTTTTCCTCTGTGGTTTCAGAAACGAGGCGGAGGAATGTGGACCCCCTGGAGGACCCAGACTTCACCCTGATTGTGCGAGTGCAGGACCTGGGAGGAGCGTCAGAGACCGCGCTGAGTGGAAACACCGAAGTGCATATTGTCGTGCAGCAGAACCTGTGGGTCAATCCTGGACCGATAACTGTGAAAGAACACTTACGGGAAACTTACCCTCTGTTCATCGCGAAGGTGTGGTGGGATGCACATGCTAGCTCTGCGCAAATGTCACAACTGCAGACACATTAAACTACAAACACACACTATACCAGTAACTGACCATCTCACTCTGGCCTCGTTCTGTCCTTTTTTCAATCCAGGTTCAGTCTAATGAGCCCAACGCCGTCTACACGTTAGTGCAGAAAGACCGAGAGCTGAGATTCCCCTTCCAGATCACAGAAGATGGGGAAATACATCTGACAGATGAGCTGGACAGAGAGGACAGGGACATGGTATATGTCACGTGCTTAGCTCGCTCAATACATCTCTCATTCTAACAGAGAAATAACAACTTACTTCTAAGGATTACTCTTGTAACTGTATTGGTTCTGTTTCAGTACATCCTGGTGGTGCGGGCAACAGATAACCATGGAAACGAGGTGGATCCGCCCATGGAGATTCATGTCATAGTGGACGATGTAAATGACAACCCTCCAGAGTGTGAAGAGGAGAGTGTATTTGAGTTGCAGGAGGGTGAGCCTGGAGGTAAGTGGTGTGTGTGATTATTACATAACCCATTCATGGTGCATAGTTCACTACATGTTGCCTCTTTTAGCTGGTGTATTTCTTAAACTTCCATTATCTTGCTCTGATGTCACTATTGCATCTTGTGTTTGCTTTGTATTCCGTTTTAGAGTAAAAAAGGTGGGAGAAGTATTCAAATCCTTCACTTAAAGGGTAATTTCACCAATGTTACACATTAAAGTGTGTTTACAGTTCTTGGGGAGTACTACTGCTTCCTCTGGAACCACAAAAGGCTTTATACTACTCCCAAGACCTGTAAACACATTTTAATATGTAAAAAGCCTTTAAGTAAAAATAGCAATACCAAACTGTTGAAAAAACTCAAGTAAAAGTTCAACATTCAAGCTTACACTTGAGTAAAAGTACAAGAGTATTGCATCGAAATATATTTCAAGTGTAAAAAGTACACATACACATTCTGCAGAATGACCCATTTCAGAATTATATATATTATATTGTTTTGATATGAAAGCATCACTTTAAAGCACATTATGTAGAAATTGGCATTTCGATTTGGCGCCCCCCACAGTTTCTGAGTGCAACACCACTGTCGTAAAAACAAATCCAAGGTCTGAAACAATTTGTCAGACGCAACGCAGGTGCTAACTCTGAACAAAACTCATGACGTCACAACAATGTTATGTGATGAAAACTTGTATGCTGAAGTAAACATGTATGTAACGCTGTGATCCTACCCTCTCACTGAAGCTACATAGCTCAGAAACAAGATGACAGAGACACCATTCACCTGATTACAAGACACTGTACCATTAAAATGATTTTGAAGCTGTTAGTTTAAGGTAAAAAAAGTCACATAATGTTTCTTTACTGTAACAGCTGGTAAAGCTGGGGCTAATTTTAACTACTTAATACACTGCTGGGTAGCTACATCAATTATAATACATCATAAGTGATTAGTTGACTCCTTTATGTAAGTGATTACTTAAGAGCAACCTTTTAGAGCAACTTTTTCAATGACAACATGATCAAACACGTTGACTCAGAGCAGAAAGAGAGAAGGATTTACCTCACATACCCTGTCGTTCAGTCCGTCAAACAATCCTTACATTTTACTCCGTGATATTGTTTAATCTATTCTTAAAAAAAGATATAAGATATCTTATTTTGAATTATATATAATTAGCTATTTTAATATTTTGCACCATCCTTCTAGAACGTGTCTCAAAATATGAGCTTTGACTGATTCTGCACTGCAGTCGTCCACAGAAGGATATACTGTACTCCTTACAAACTTAAGTGACCTCTGGAAGATTGTCTTACATTCTGGTTCTTGTGATTCCAGGCAGCGAGGTAGGGAACCTGTTGGCCCATGACGCCGATAAAGAAGGGACATTGAATTCCCTGCTGACTTACACCATCATGAATCCAGACGCCACACCTTTCTCCATCGACGCTTCTTCTGGAAGAATCCAGGCGTTGCGCGCACTCCAGCGCAGAGACCAGCAGGTTTATAATCTCAATGTCAGAGTCAATGACCCAGGTAGCCCACATGCTGTGTGATGTAACACACCTGTAAATAGATATAAATCAGTTTCGATCCAAGTTCACTCATGACTTTTGTCTGACAGCTTTCAGCACAGAGTGTAAGGTCGTCATCAAGGTCATTGACGTCAACAATGAGCTGCCTCTGTTCGAGAAGAACGATGTAAGTATGCGGCCCAGCTGTCTCTTGTTTCTCGAGCTGTTTGGCTGGTTGTCTTCATGTTTCTCTGTGTGTCTGTGTGCAGTATGGCAGTCACACTCTAGCAGAGGACACTCCTGTGGGACACACATTGCTGAACATCACAGCAACAGACGCTGATGACCCAGACAGCGGCAGCTCCCGTATCGAGTACCACATCTCTGCTGGCAATGATGATGGTGTTTTTGCTGTGCAAACTGACGGCAACGGCGTCGGCCATCTGGTCATAGCTATGGTACAGTATCTCCATTCTCTACATCTTCCACACAACACGCCACACACAGATGATTCCCTGATGATGTTCGCTGACACATGTGAGGCTTTGCAACTCATTCATTATTATTTTGTAAAATATGTTACACTAAAGATTTATTCTATAAAATGTCTGAAAATAGAGAAAATCTTCTAAGCTCAAGATGTCAGCAGTCTAAAACCCAACATGTAAAACTTATAAACATATAAACAGAAGAAAGCTGAAAATCCCCACATTTTAGTGGCTGGAACTAGCAAAATAATAATAATTAGATATCAAACATCTATTGTTTCATAGTCCGCCATCATAGCTGAGAGTGTAAACTAATCCTATAGCTCTTGGATCTAACTTCTTACCATATTGTTTTAGGAGGTTTTGAAATAAGAAGGTCATTTCCAGTAATTGTGTAGTATTGCTGCCTACTGTGACTTTAATGAAAAGGCAGAATAAGCAGAGATATTTCATTGCAACATGTAGCTCAAGATATAAGACAGAATCATGATCTTCACAGGCCTCTGCCATGACCTATAACATATTTTCTCCCTTATTCCTGATTTTCCTAACCAGCCTGCTTGTGTCCTAACAGCCTCTGGACTTTGAGACCTCCTCCACCTACAACCTCCAGATTGATGCCCGTAACCCAGAGCCCCTGATGAAAGGTCTGGATTACGGCAGTGAATCCACAGCCGTCGTCTCCATTTCTGTCACTGACATAGACGAGGCTCCAGAGTTCAGTTTGGACATCCTGGAAGTGACTGTGCCTGAAAACACCACCAAGGGATCGGTGCTGCTCACCGTGGATGCAAAGGATCCAGAGGGCAAAGACATCAGGTAAACACACACAGATAGCTTTTCAGCACCACAATCAGAACTGCTTTAAGAACAATAGCTACTGTATACCCTTGATTTGACTTTGTTAAGCAACTAGCAAAATCCCAACTTTACTTATACAGAGCTGTTAAATTTCTCTAAGTATCAAAATCTTCCTATGCAGTGTGACATGGAGGCAATTTAACATTTTTCATAAACCAAAGATTATTGAACCTAAACAGAGGTATCTTTCGGAGTCTGTTGATGCACCAAAATGGCTGCAAGCTGTTTCCCAAATACAGACTTCAAAACATCATCTTTGAAAGCTAACGGAGACTGACTTTATCTCTTCTGCAGTTTAAGAGCTGGACTCTAAACAACTGAACACATACACATGCATACAGTAGCTTTCACAGCTTAGGAATTGTTCCATTAGATCAGCATTGGCTTGGTTTTTAACGTTACTGCTCCGTACTGGCTGCCAGTTTGGGGCTTCATCTATTAGGACTATCACGTGTACCAAAAATTGATTTGTTTTGACTGCCATTATTTCCACTGGGTCCCAGTTCAGTGTCTGGTGTAGCATGAATTATCTCTAATATCTGCTCTCTATGTGTGTGTGTCTATGTGTGTAATTACTCTTGTGTGTTGTGCAGTTTCGAGTTGGATGGTGACACTAAGGGCTGGCTGCAGATCGATGCTGCCACAGGAGAGATCAAGACCAAAGCCAGTCTGGACAGAGAAACCTTGGAGACTTTGACGGTCACAGTCACTGCATTTGAGAAGGGTGAGATTATAGACGCAAAATCAGAACTAATGAGACTTTTTTGTGTTGTCGATTTGTTGTAATAAGGGTCACACAGGTTTTAAACTAATTTTAGCTTACAAGACTTTTTAGGTTTTGTGCTGAAAAAACAACGTTCACAGAAAGAAGAACATGGCACGAAGTGGATTCAGTAATTTCTTCATGACTTTTACAACCTGACAATTGTACCGTTATACAACAAAGTAAAGTTGATGCAATTAATGTTTTTAATGCTCTCTGATTTCCTTTTGAAGCAAACCGAAAGATGTCCACAGCGAAGGACCTGACTGTGAGGCTGCTGGATGTGAACGACAACATCCCCAGACTGACAGAGACCAAGGCCTTCATCTGTATGAAGAAACCCGAACCTATCATCATCAAGGCCGCGGATGGAGACAGCGCCCCCTTCTCCCAGCCCTTCTCCTTCATCTTGGGTTCTGGAAAATCTCAGAACTGGGCCCTTGTCAAGATTGATGGTACGTATGCTAACAAACTGTAGTGATACCAGAAGATGATGTGAAACTGATAAGCTGTACAGTTAGATATACCATTCTCCTTGTCATGCAGGTACAACAGCTAAACTGACCCTGAGGAAAAAGGCAACTGAAGATAAAACCTTCAACCTCCCCATTACCATTAAAGACAATGCAGGCATGGGAGTCATGCAGTCACTTGAGGGTGAGTTGATTCTTGATACAGGGTATGTCTGGCGGCCAATACCATTCAAAGATGGAAAACAGCACTGAATCAATGCTGACAGGATTGTCTGCGTAGCCTCTGTGCCATAGACTTCCAAACATTTATCCATCATCTTTAGCTAGCCATTTCTGTTTATCAGTTCCACCATGTATCTAACTTTTAGCTAACAATAAAACCTGTTCAGACATTAATGTTAGGTAATTATTTCAATATCCATTACTTTTGGGTTATTTCTAAAGGTGATTCTCTCTTAGCTAAGTCTTTTGACTGCTCTGCCATCTTGCTAACTAGCTGTCCCGCATTCTCCATGTGATTTTAAAAAAGTGAAAAAAAGTTAGATGTTTACAAAGACAGATTTCACAGAATTTCAAGGGACGAGATGAGAGACTGAGTTGACTTGTGTCTTTTCGTTGGATTTGTTGACAATAGGAAATACAGAGATTAGCCTCGTCCTTAAAATTCAAATTTACATGATTGCCTCATGTCATGTTAAAGGTTTAATGTACACACGTGTTCCTCTTTAATCTCTATGACAGTGAGAGTATGTAACTGCACAGAGCTGGGCTACTGCTACATTGCTCCAGCGGAGCGTGGCGAGATTTTGGGAACGGGAGCCACCATCGGGATCCTGGCTGGCACTATGGGATTCTGCGGTAAGACCGAAAAATCTCAAGTCTGTAACTCACACATGAAGCAGTATCCATTATACTGTGCTGTTTGATTTCATTATGTATTATATTATGTGTTGGTGACTCCATTTTGTTGCTACAACTGACTTCTGTTTCTTTTTTTTGTCTTGTTGCAGTCCTTGTAGTCATCATAGTGATCAGACGCAGTAATAAAAACAAGAACAAATCCAAGAAGGAGGGGGAGAATGATGCCATGATCAACAGGTCTAATCCCGAACCTTGAACCAGGTTTTTAACTCTTATCCTATTGCGATGGTTCCTTTTTAACATCTGACCAGAGACAACAGATGAAAATGAGACATGTAGGCAAACTCTGGCTCCCTTACAGTCTTTTTAAAAAAAAATGTTGTTATGTTTATTTTTTTCCTTGTCAAATAAAATAAATAAACCTCCACTAGCACAAAAGCAGAAGTATGGACTTAACTTTCCAGGTCTGGACGTTTAAGTCTCTCAAAGGTAGATGTACAAACACACATACACACATTTACTTTCGCTTTATTTTATGTTATTAAGAAGAGAGTGTTCAGCTTGATTAATAAGTGCAGTGCATACTTAATTAAACGGCATGTTAATCAGGAAATTATAAAGCTTGTTAACATAATTTATTTGAATTTCAGTCCCAGACTCAGGTTTTTTCATTAGCAGTTTCATCATCTCACATAATTTGATTTATTTTTTCAGCCGTGAGCTTGTTTTGTTATGCTCCTCTGTTTGAATGTAATAGCTAACGGCAACAACTGGGAACATCTTTAATGTTAAGAACCATCTGAAACATTAAAAACAAAAAAATGTAACCAAGGATGTCACTGTTGTCGGAACACTGTTTGTGTAACAATAACTACCGAGCACTTACTGCTCTTACAGTTTTCCAATAAAGAAAGAAGCTGGGAAGCACTTTGGTTTTCATTGTGTTTGTGACTGTGTGGGTGTGTGTTCATGTCACTGCAGACGCGTGGTGCAGCAGGTGATCGGTAGCATAAAACATGAGCATCCGCAACTCAGGTCCATACTTTTTCCCTACTCTCTCTTTCTTCTGACATTTACTCTACACTTAAAGTCACTACTGTTGCACCCCTCTTTTTCTCCCCCTCCCTGCTGGGCTGTCGATGAGCACTCAAGGCCATGCTGCTCCTGCAGAGAACGATGCTCTGACTCATCTCTTCAACAGTGGGAGACAAACTGCTGATTGTTTGCAGGGCTGAAAGCAGAATGGCATGATTATGGGCCTTTATGCAGCACAAAGGCTACAGCACACTAAAAAAACACTCAGACACACATGTGAGAGTTGATGTGGAAACCACATGTGCTGCCATGACTATCGTACCGGTCCATGTGTCACGTTTTTGAGTAATGTGTATGCTTTTGTTTGACAACCCCAGCTGTTATGCCTTAGTATTTCTAGTGTCTCCGCAGCCCACTGTCCCTAACCAATGAAAATGAGGCTCTGATGCACTTCTCTTTGGTCACTCTTTCTCCCTCTTTTTCTCTTGTAGGCACACTGCCGGTCGTTAGAAGACGGCAGCATTCCATTAGCTCCTCTATTTGTCTTTTATTCAACCTACCACTATTCTTCCCGACCTGAAGTCTAATATCTAACTTCACTCAGGCATAAATGTTTACAGACAAGGCGATGTTCAAAGTTTTATTCATGTTCACCAACTTCCATCCCCCTCCCAGAGGTTACAGCTTCAGGCAACCAAATGAAACACAGTTTCCTTGAATTTCTCTGGTTTGAACATTTGAACATTTTCGATAATGTAACAAAGTACATGATTCTTCAAAACATATAACATATAACAAAGGTCTAGTTGTTTTTAGACATTGTCATGCAGAAATGTTAGGCTACATATTTTTATGTTATACAAAAAAAGAACCTAAATGCAAGACACCACAGCCAAGAACAGAAGCCGAGCTATGATAAAATAAAGCCGAAATCCAAGGAACCAAAATACGGACGATAAAAAAAGACTGGCAACAAAACAAGCATCCAAGTGAATTTACCAGGGAGACACAAGAAACATGGGCAGCGATGCAAGTAAGTCACAGGGAGCAAAATGCAAGACTGGGAAAGTGACATAGAAACGCAGACAAACTGACAAAGATTGAAGGAAAAACACAGCCTTAATACACAAGGACTAATTCAACAATGACACACAGGTGAACAGGAGAAAAGGTCGGGAAAAAAGACAGAGACAGGAAGTGTAAAGCAAAACCTGACACATGACAAATAATCTGCTCAAGATTCATCTGAATCATCTGAATTTTACACAAACATCCTCCTGTTATTGCGTTGACAGTTTAATCAACACCCATCCATGTTCAGTTAAGCATTTTATTAATTTTCCTTATCAATAGATTAATTTCTTTTAAACTGTTCAAATGGTGTGTGACCCATATGTGCCCCAGGCTGTGACAGTTTGCGATGAGTCATCAAATGATCTGCTGCAGCTCTGAAGAAGCCAAGCTAAGAGCAGTGTCAAAGGCAGAGGAGTGGACTGAGCTACAGCCTCATTACGCCAAACTCAACATGGAGCCTCTCCAGTGTTTATGTCTGCACTCTCTCCTCGCCTGTATCCCGGCAACACTTTCCACAACAACAACAACACACACACACTCACACATGTTGGTGGGAGAAGTTGAGAGGTTGAGGGACAGAAGAGAAGAGGTGGAGGAAGACAGGGAGAGTAAACTGTGTGATGGATGATCCACCCACGTCTCTGGATATCGAAAGTCGCCATCACCACGCGCGTACACGCACACACACACACACACACGCACACACACACGCTTGTTTTTGTCCTAACTGTTACCTCTGTGCACTGTGGAGCCCTTGTATCCTAATATAGACATATTAAGAGAATATGTTGACATTTAAGCATCACAATCAACAATGATTAGTTGATTTGACACCAGCTGGTGTTGCATTTTTAACGGTTTATCCAAAAAGGTGTCAGAAAACCAAGATTCATTATATGTAATATACTGCATGCTCCCAAAAACAGAGTTAGAAAGTCATTCGGCCATTAATTGTTATAAAATTCACGCAAAAGATGTACACATGTGGTGACTCTTTTGCTGTTTACAACATCTTTTTTCTCATTTCAACATTTATAGCGCTTCTTTTCAGCGTACAAAGACAGCGTCAATGATACAAACAAAACACAGCAGCCACAAGAACTAAACATCTGGCTCAGATGAAAGACACATTAGTACAATGCACATAGTACATAATATAGCACATGACATACTCAGAGATAAGTACACTTACATAAATACACTGTGTACGTATGAATGTGAATATATCATAGCATATGTAAACATATATTTGTCGTATATAAACATTCAGGCCCATTACAGTAGACAGTGATGCAACAAACAAACATCTGGAGTAAAAGAAGGGAACATTTTTAAAGAAGTAAATAAATAAACTTATTTATAATTTTAATATAATAGGCAGTGAAAGTGAACAGTGTACCTCATAATCTATAAAAAATCAGTTCTTCAGTTTGAATCATTACAGTTTATCATTCCTCGATCACAATATTTTAAATGTTTTGACCAGTTCACATGTGTATGTAAAATAGCATCCATCTTTACATTTAAATCTTTATGACGATTTCACTGAGTTGCTAAGTTGCATTATGGGTAATGTAGGCAGCAGGTTTTGAAAAGCAGTCCACTGGTCTAGCATTGCACGCCTAAAACTGTTGGACTCATTGTGGACAGTTTAAAAACAAATTATCAAAATCGATACAGCACACTTGGTGCCTACATTACCCACAATGCAACTTAGCCACTGAGTGACATCACTGGAGGCGATTCATCAGATTACATGCAGCTTCTTTTGGAGCCACAAAAGGCTTTATACAACTTTTTCACATATTCATTAGTACTCTCCAAGGCCTGTAAACACACTTTAATGTGTAGAATTGGTGAAGTTATCCTTTTTTTAACATTGCAGTTAAAGTGCAGAGGAAGTGAACCCAACATTTTGTAGATCTCTGTGTGTTTGTTTCCAGAGATGTGACTCATAAAATTATAATTTTGTCTTCTGAAAACTAAAATGATGTACTCTGCTTTAAAAGTTCACAAACTGTTGCCTTGGAAATGAAACTGATCTTATTCTGCGGGGTTAAAAACAAATTCATCAAATAATATTACAGTGTTCTCTAAATACTGGAAGCCTGACAGGTTTTGACTGCCCCTATAATGATGAATAACTTTAAATGAATGAGGTGTTAAGTTTCCCCGGTTGCAATAATGTTTATGTGGGATGATTTTATTACACATCCTGCGTCTTAATCCCACTGAATTCCATAAGCAAATGTCACTCAGGCTGCTTTTACGAACTTGTCCTGGAAAAACATGTGCTCTGCAGCGGAAATGAGACGTGTAACTGACCAAAATGTTATGAAGAGAAGATTATTTCCAGTAAACTGACTGGATGTCACCTATAAACCAAATACACCCACGGTTCTGGGAGCCTACAGTGTGTCAGTGTGGTGACGGTCAGAGAGAGATGTTGAGTTACGGTAAAGCCTCTTTCCTCTTCTCTGTGACTCTCTGTGACATAACAGAGTAACTGGGATAAAAACAAATAGTCCTCTTAATTATAAAAGAAAAGGAATATAATTCAGACTTCATTTTCCCCCAGGAAATAAGTAGATTTTTTATACAAACAGGTATTTTTGCAATTAACGGCAGGATACTATCAATAATCTTGCATCAGGGTCTTTGCCAGATTTTCCTGCCAATGTCCTTATCTCCAGCAGACTGAGACAGTTTTCTGTTTGATTTATACTCAGATTTAAAACAGGTCTGCATTGTTCTTAAAACACACAAAAAAATGTAACTGTGATAGTTAGAACTTTGTGGTTAGCCTATATCAGCTAAGTAAACAGACAAAACAATCATTTAAATCTTTGCTTTTCTTTATATTTGGGGATTTGAAACTTTATAAAACTGGTTAAAAATGGATGAATTGCTGGATGAAATTGAACAATGATTTCAAAGTCACTATTATGTAACCACATAAATTAAAATCCTATTCTATGGACCCCCTACACAAACTACTAAACCGAGATAAATCATTAAATATGTGCCAAGGCCCTCACAAAAAGGATAATGAAGAGGCCATTAAATAAAATTGATTGTAAAAGAGTAAAATCACTTTAATTTAAATCCCCAATATTAAGCATTGAGGCTATAAACTCAATATAAACATTTCATTCATTGTTATAACACTGTATAATGTAGTTGTAAGTAGATACAAAGAGACACATTTTGAAATGCCATGTATGTGCAATATTTGTCAGCAATTATAACACCTCTCAGAAAGACAGACACTTAGTTGTCGGTGTATTAGGCACAAATACTGTCATTAAATTAATGCAGTCTTATGCAACAGCCTGGAGGTAAATCCTTCCTTTATGAAGTTATAATGTTCAGTGTCTGATTCAAGTCTTTCACAGATGTAACTGTATGGAGGCTGCAGGCATTTCTATTATTTTGTCCACCCCATCAACAGTGGTAGACTAAAGGAACTTTAAACTTTTTAACCATCTGATTGGAGGTTAACTGAAAAGCATAAAGCAGTATGTATAAAACTAACAACATGTTTTGATTTATTCAGATATATTTTGTCTATTTGACACTTTGGCCTGTGTGATACTGCAGCACCACCTAGTGGCAGTCAACTGTCTCTGCCTGTCTCAAACATCTGTGTAAGTGTAGGAGGAAGTTCTCTGATCATTTACTCAAGTAGAAATACTACACAGGTAAAATATTTCATTGCAGGTAAAAGTCCTGCATTGAGAAAGTATTTCCAGGGGAATCTTCCACCAAAGCAAAAGTACTCAGTGCAGATTAGTGCTCCCTGTGAGTGTTATGCTATCATATATCATATAGCTGAAACAAGGAGATGTACTTCAACAACCAATCAACTATCAAAAGTCATTGATTTTTGACAAGTACTTGAGTAAAAGTCTTAAAGTATCCAATATTAAATGTACTTAAGTATCAAAAGTACAAGTAAAAGTAAAATATTTTATGTTTATACTTTATGCTGTGGGTCGACTTATTATTGGCCTGTCTGATTATTGGATCCAATAATCATAATGTTTCTGATTATCAGAATCAGTGTGTTTTTTTTTATTCGATTGTGGATAAAATAAATTAATTTAAAAATGTACTACTTCGGCTCTGATGCAGCAGTAATCAGCTAAGTAATTAGTAACTAAAGCTTTCAAGTAAGTGTAGTGAGTAAAAACTAAAATATTCACCTCAAAAATGTAGCGCAGTGGAAGTATAAAGTGGCAGAAGGACCTCAAAATTGTACTTAAGTTCAGTACTCAAGTAGATGTACTTAGGTACATTCTGTCACTGCTCAAGTACGACTTTTGGGTACTTGTCACAACAGCGAGAATGCGTCATATTTAAAAGCTCTTGATATATTCTCCATCTAAAATCTCACTCTGAAAATTTGTATTAACTAAAGCTGTGAAGTGAAAGGTACAATTTACCTCCATATGAAATGGAAATACTCAGGAAAAGTACCTTAAAATTGTACTCAAGAACTTGACCACAGTTTCAGTCACATTTGCAGCCTGAAACATGCTGACGTTCCAGCTGATTGTAGGTAAGAGGGACGTCCTGCTGCATTCAGGGGTGTGGCAGTGCGTTCACTGCTGTCAGCCAAAACACACAACAACAGGAGGCAGTGGTGTGTATTCATGTTTTATTAAACCATTCCATATACAAAACTTAACCCACATAAGTTACAATTTATACATACAACTGTAGATAAAGACGTGTAACATACGGCTAAAGCTGAATAAATAACCTTTAATATTCAAACAGCTTCTTTCAAATTTACATTCCACTCATTCGTTTGGGCTTAAATACACTTGAACACAAAACCAAGAGCCTGCGTATAGTGTTTAACTGGAGAGTGTCATGAGCAATAAAATCATAAACTGTTAGCCACAATGCTAACGATCGGTCAGAAAAACAAGCAAGGCTTTTAACACACGTCCCTTTTAACCCCACAAACCTTGAAACAGAACTACAAATCTTCATTTTATCCAACTCCAATGTCTGTTGATTCAACCCCATCACAGCTGTGACATGTGGTTACAGCTGTGATGGGGTTGAATCAACAGACACCATTGTACCACAATAACAAAGTCATAGTGTCACAGAAAAGCCAGGTACAGATCAGTCTACCTTTAGTGGTGCACAGCGCAAGTCTTTCAGGAGTTCATGACTTGTTAGACTGAGCAGTCTGTAAATATTTGTGTTCCCAACATGTTTGGATGGTGAGCTTTTAAAATGAAGAAATGTTGATTATTCCAATTGTTTCATTTGAGGAATTTTAGAGGATTGAAGTTAAAAGTATCCAGAAAATAGAACAGTTAAAATATTGTGTAACAGGTTTACTTTCCCTCTCTTCTCTACAATATAATCTTGTGAACCCTGAGATTTATCTTGGGACTCACACAGGATGGGAACCACTACACTATGAGCTTAAAGTGTCAACTGTTAACTTTAAGTTTAAGTGTTTACATCCACATCAGATGGATCCAGCTTAAACACGATACGATATGATATCAATTCCTTGGACAATGATTCGATATTTGCTGATATCACAAAGTCTGCCGCAAAACGATAAGACAAAATCATCTGGACATTTAACAATCAGTTAACTACAGGAGAAGCTGTTACTTCTTTATTTTCTAATTGTGGCCATAAAGAGAAAAATAAATTGCTGTAAAAAAAGTTTACTTGAATTGACTCCTCTAGCACAGATAAAACATGGCTAAACAACAAGAAATTTAAAAGATAGCATAAAATTCAGCTCAAAATTAACCGTCAAGTAGACAAAGCAAGGAGGGGCACTTGGAGAGATGTGCAAGGGGAATTTTAAAATAAAGGCACATCTTTAAAATTATGATATTTATCGATGTTTTCACTTTACATAATTGATCGACACCCCTAATGTTCAACAAACGTGGATGCAAACACCTTAAGGCTCAAAGTCAACACTTCAACCTGATGCTGGAGTAAACATCAACATCCAAGAACTCACAGACTGCAGAACAAAACGTGTATATTTGAACAGTACTAAGAATACCTCATATGATGGCACACACAAAGAAATAAAAACAAACGGATGCAACAGTCCTGTGGTAACATCAGCCTCACAAATGCAGAAGTCTGTGCATCTGATTAACAAAACCCCACAGCAGAGAAAGATAGTGCAGAGTTATAATGGTACAGCCCAGTTAGATTCCATATCAGGAGAGCAGGTCGAGTCAGTGCTGCATCAACAAAGGCCTCTTTACTTGTAAAGTCCCAACCTTCGCCCTCTTTGGAATTTCTTTCATTTCAACCCCGCTGAGGCTTTCAGCGGACGAGGAGGTTGAATCTTTTGGCACAAGAATCAGTTTGTAACAGCACGCAGAGAAGTGTGTATGAAACGGTTGACCGAGGTTATTGGCAGCATAAATAACATGTGTTATATAAGAGACGATCCAGTGTTTAACAAGGATCTTCTCACTTCATAAAGACCTGGATCTTGTTTTGCGCTTCACAAATTCTTTAGATAAATAGAGTTAAAACAATCCATTGAGACTGCTGGACAGATAATTTCTTGACATGGCCTGTTTGTCCACAGAGTGTGCTTGTGTGTAGTCCTACAGTACAGTTACACAAGTGTGCATGTGTGTACTCCGCAGCGTAACATCAGTGAATGGCTTTTGTGCAGCTCAGGACTGCCCCTCCGGTCTCTGTGCTCCGATCACATGAGGGTTGAACTGAGAGATGATGATGGTGATGTCATCACGGTACATGCGAGCCAGCTCCTCGGGCAGCGACAGCATTTTCGACAGCCTCTCGTGGTCGACCGTGCCGAACTCGTTGTTCCCCACCGCGTGGCGCATCAGGTGGGTCGCCGAGTTCTGATCCTCAAAAGCTGAAGATACGCGAGCCTTTCTCTCTTCCAGCAGCCCCTGCATCTGTCCCAGGGTGACCCTGTAGCCCCCGACTGTGAGGGGCTGGCGCTGGTGCATCCCTGTCAAATACTCCCCAACAATGCGAACCACTTCCTGTCTGTGTAGGGTCTCCCAGAGGCCGTCAGAGCCAATCACCTGCAGGGACAGAGACACATCAGATAAGCTAAGTCACTCACGTAGTGACTGAAGTTGTCATGGCCACAGTGAGATCAGCAAATGAGATTTACTGAAAAAACACTGCAACTAGGAACGATTATGCAAAACTATGTTCTTCACAAACACAACTTTTGTCTTCAGGTCACAGAGTTCTCATTCCAAACCAACCTCAGAAATCAAGACGTCAGCCACCATGAATAATCAGGAGCCCGGCAACAAGAAAATATAAGAAAGGCCGCTCTGTTTCCAAAGAGAATGTTTCTTTTTCTAGAAAACCATCTTTGTTGAACATAACGGTACAGACACCAGCATGAAGCCTCAGCCAAGAGTTTCATTTTGTAATTTGGCCAGATCTCAGATTTAATTTGCTTTGCCATCAGCCAGTGCACTTAACGTTTCCCATCTAAGAGTGAGAAGCCAGATCTATAATGTGTCCCAATATCCTTCTAGCAGTTTGCAGAGGGGAGAAATCTCCTCCTCTGATTTGCCGCCTGAATTTTGATTAAATCAGCGTATTAAACATGTCTGAGTTGTACACATTTACGGCAGATGTTACCCTTTGATGAAACAGCTGTCATCTCACAGCTTTACAGGTGAGATTAAGAATGGGGAATATATACAGAGCTTTTTCTGTTGGATTACATGATATATTGATGAAGTTCTCATCAACTGTCATTCAAGAAGTGCTTCAACTTTGTTTTGTCAGCACTGAGTTTGAAAGGAAGACTGAAATTAAAGATGCTGCTACTTTCTACTGTCCCGTTTTCTGGCGTGTTTGTGACATTGAGCGTTAACACAAAACAGAATTATTAGAATAAAATACAGAAAAAAACTTGTCTACTGGCAATAGGACAGGAGTCAACTGCCCTACTTTGGCAGGTTTACACACGTTGAAAACATCCGTATAAAATGTTGTTTCAGTGATGAAACTGTGCCTTCTTTCTCACCATGAAGCGATCCTGTGGCCTCAGTTTGTGGTACGTGATCTCGGGCTCGGCGGTCAGGTAGGGCGGTGTGTGATAGTTTGGAGGGATAAACTTGGTGTGTTCGTTTTCATGGAGCTGATCAGGACCGGACTCCAACACACGCTTCTGCAGTTCAATACTCCACTTGAACTTCACATCGCCGAATGCACGGAAAGGCATGAGGAGGCCAAGCAACCGGTCCTGACAAAGAAGATGACAGAAGGAGACTTGTTTAAATAAATGCCTTCACAACAGTCACACAGAGCAAATTAGTAGAAGTAGTACCTGTCGTATGACCGTCTTCCTCTCTGATGGAGGGTGTTCGCCCCGTATCCGAGCCATCTCCTCATCATTCTGCGCGCTATGGTCATTAGAGAGTGTGTGAGCGCTGAATGAACCATCCTCCTCCTGCACCCCCAAAACTGCCCGAGCATCTCCTGAATTGGCAATATACCTTTAGTAAGAGAGAAGAAGAAGCAAGGCTGAAATTAGTGTCTTATGTAACACTCTGATACAATGATAGGAATGTGTGTGCATGTTTTTCTTCTCCGTACAGGTCTGATCCATCGATATGAGCCACGCAGGCCGTTGCTCCTGAAAAGGCCACTCTCAGGACCCAGTAGTGCAGGAAAGCGTTCGGGTCTCCGACCTGCAAGGCAAAACAGCACTGTGAGCCCCCAGACAGGACACATGGTTTAGATTACATGGAAAGGCAAGGACACCTGAGCTCCTCTTAAATCCATAAAAGTTTAAATTTGGATGCTCACATTTTTTGCACTGCTGCCATGAGGCAAAGGTGATATTCAATATGTATCCTAATGAGTGACACAGCACTCAGTCCTGCACTCAGAACAAATTGAATGACTTGCGATGATTTGATTCAGACTTAAATGACTGAGAGTCAGTAACAACAGTGATGCTTGAATTCATGCCTGATGATTATCTAGTTGTCGACTGTTACTGTTAAACGTACATGTATATAAACTGCATGCCATGACATATGTGATGCATAGTCACAGTGCACCGCCTTGTGCTAAAGAACACTGCACTGGTTTCCTGTGTGTCAAAGGATAGATTTTAATCACATTACTGACCTATAAAGAACTAAATGGTCTGTTTTATGTTACAAAGTATCCAGACCTCTCCGGTGATCTGGTACAGGTTTACTCAGTGTTCCCAGGATCAAAACCAAGCAAGGTGAAGCAGCTTTTTGTTTGAATGCTCCCCACCCAAAATACCTGATGTCTGCTAAAACTGTCTGCTCATTTATATCAGGGCTTAAACATTACTGTTTACTGTGGCATGCCATGCCGCCTGCAGCCTTTTCTCAAGCAGAGCTCTTTTCCTTGTTGTAATAATCAACCACATACCGAGAAGAAAGAACACAAGCCGCCTGGGCTGTGCCCGCTGCACAATGAGTGTGTGGTTAAGCAAGAGAGAGCACTTCGTATTTGTTGTCAGCTGGGCAGTAATGAACAGTACAGGTCACAGTGTGTTGTTTAATAAATGCAGCAGCTTCTCCAGAGTCAAGATCAGTCTCCCTTGTTGTTTCCCCAACTGCTGGAAAAGTGAAAGCAGTCACCCCTGAAGCCCAGTGGCTAAAACCCGCCGCCTCCATAAAGACAACTGTATATGGTGGAAACGCAATACAGATCTAAGTTCTGGGTATATTAAATCACTGGTTATGTACAGGTTCAAAGCGCACTATACAAAAGAGGAAACAAGGCTTTAGTCAAGTGGCAGATTAAGCCCTGTAAACTTAATTAACATGGATTTTACATTAACTAGTGTCGGTCCAAATGTAAAACAGGTAGACCAATGCTTGACCATATAAGCCCCAGAGCTCTGACTTTAGTTTTTTAAATTAAATTAAATATCCAGCAAAAGTCAAAGATACTCAGACTTTGACTTAAAGGATAAGTACCGTTTTTTACAACCTGGACCTTATTTCTGGCAAAAGATATGGTCATTTACTCACCCAGATAACTTTGGTGTCATTCGGCGTCGTTCGGACGAAATTAGATCCAGTGTAGCGGCGATATATCCATATAATGGGAGTAACGGGGCATCGACACACAGCCTCTATATAACACATTATCTGCCACGAAACTAGTTCATTTCATCAATATTTTGTTATGAAATGCTAGCGCTATTAGCCTCTGAGTCCGGGCTCGTCTATTGTCAACATCCGGGGTCTGTAGGCTGATCTACTACCTCTGACCTGGAAGATGTCGTCTCTGAGCTGCGCGCGCACCCGCGACAGCGCGCCTTGTTTACCTGTAGCTGCTGCTGCTAGTTTGACCCCGGATGTTGATAACGGACGAGCCCGGACTCAGAGGCTAATAGCGCTAGCATATCGTAACAAAATATTGATGAAATTAACTAGTTTCGTGGCAGATAATGCGTTATATAGAGGCTGTGTGTCGCTGCCCCGTCTCTCCCATTATATGGATATATCGCCGCTACACTGGATCTAATTTCGTCCGAACGACGCCGAATGACACCAAAGTTATCTGGGTGAGTAAATGACCATATCTTTTGCCAGAAATAAGGTCCAGGTTGTAAAAAACGGTACTTATCCTTTAAGATTTGACTCTGATGGGCTGACTGTTGTTCAACAGCCAACTTTACTATAAGCTTTTGCTGTAAGTCCTTGAATGCATTCTTTAATCTGCAAAAATGGACTGAGTTCAGTTCAGTTCTGCTACAGCTCAGCAAAGTTTAAGAGAGATGGATGTTTAAGGGTCTCTCTTCGAGAATAACCAGCAGCACATGAAGAAAGCAACCAGTTCCCACCTGAGCCTCCAGGGAGATGTCATTGTCCAGCCTCTTGAAGGCATTCAGCAATGCCTCGCGTGTGTCTGGAACTTCGCCTGGGCTGAAAACGGAGACAGAGCAATCTGTGAGCAGCAGATAGAGAGAAAGCCAGAGGTCGAGAACAGAGACCGACAACAGCACTATTGGCAAAACAACAGATGGGCCAGTGTTGGTGTGGGAGTGTTGCTACAAGGTACAAATGAAATAAGAAACCAGGAAGTCCAGTTTGAGATGTTAGAAGAAGCCAAGAAACTGGGCAGCAATTTATAACTGTTTAAAAAAGGACTGTGCAGACTTTTCTTTTCTTAAGCACACAACAAAATTAATCAGTACAGATATTTTGATGTATCCTCTGCTTTGTTTCCCAGGCCTCACCTGGTGAGATCTATTAACTCCTGCCAGTAGGTTCGGAGGCTGTTGAAGTAGAGGTTCTGAGCCTCCCTGCTGAAGTAGTCATTGGGGTGTTTGTGCCACTGCAGGATGGGACTGAGGGCCCTGCCGGCATCCACCGCTGCTTCCAGCTCACACAGTGTGTTGTGGGGCAGCAGAGACACTGCGATGTAGTAAAACAGCCTCTCACTCAGTGCCTGGCAGAGATGAGGAGAGGTGGAAACTTAAACAGGAGAAAATAATGTCAAAGCAACAGGGTTTAGCTAGAAAAAAAGATATATAATCCTTGGATCAAAAATGTTTCCAAATTAACTACATACACATTGTCTTTTAATCTGTATAAATAACAAACCTGCTTGCTGTTCATACTGTATATAACACAACCTGACCTAGTCTATAGAATATATTATGTGCACACTGTACATATCATAGCTGCACATTACTCACATATCACTGGGCATTTGTTCTTACTGTTTATATGTATATCGCTTTTCTTTTGGGGTGTAAATCCAAGTCACATACCTTCCTACAGGTGCAACAATTAGTCCCTTAAGCTGAAACAAATCCAGTTACCTACGATACTGCACCTAGAATTAGTCCCTTAAGCGATTAGTTGATCAAAAGAAAAATGAAAGCCAACTATTTTGATAATCAGTAATTTTTCAAGCAAAAATGCCAAATATTTGCTGGCCTCAGCTTCTTAAATGTAAGGATTTACCCCTTTTCTTTGTCATTTATGATAGTAAAGGAAAACTTGTTGGATTTTGGACAGGAAAAAGAAGCAATTTGAAGATTTCACTTTGGGCTCTGGGAAATTGCGATGAGCATTTCTTTGACAAAATGTTTGGAAAATGATGGAATGGAAATTAACTACGATCAACTTATCCTGAGTGTTATTATCCTGATATTCAATAAAATCTTATATCCTCCTACCTTGATGTTAAATTTTGTTGTACTGGTATTACCTGTGTGCAATGACTGTTAAGTTGATCTAATTGAATCTAACTACTGACAGATGAGCAGTTTACCAGAGGTTTACAGCCTAGAACTTTACAAAGCATGTTGCATTCAGATTTAGATTACAAATTACAACATAATTCACTTGACAAATTCAGATCAAAGCTCTATTTGATGAAGTAACCCTGTTATCTGTCACTCAAATAATGAAAATAAACACTTACAATTCAATTTTGGAAACATAGTGCTGATAAACAGAGCACTGACACAGTATTAAGTAAATATTACACACCTTATAAAGGGCTTAAGACAAAGTTATCTTGTTGGATTTGAAATGTCTGAGTTTAAACGTCCAATTTTGAAAGTATAGTATCAGCTTTACCTGTGCACAGGCACAGCCAGCATGGCCATCAAACACGCCCAGCAGCATTCCTCTTGTCTGCAGGCATGTAGCTGCACTTCGCCGGTCTTCTATAGGAGCATTGGCTGGCAGCTGATTGCTCTCAAAACCCATCACCGATGACACATTCTTCCCATCAAACTCCGGCACCTAAAACCACAACATGTAGAAATGGTCAAATGAAAACTTAAAAACAACAAAGGCGAGATGTGTTTTCTGTATGCATGAATGACCACACAAACCTTGAAGCTGTACTCGTTGGCTTTTAGGATAGAGTTGACCTGCGGCGGTGTGAGGACGTAGCTGCGGAGCGCTGAGGTTGTCTGGTAGCTTCTTGAGTGCTGGTGGCTCTGCCACATACAAGAGGGCCGTCTTGAGGCAGGTCGGTGTGTGATGGGGCCAAGCTGGGACTTGTGTTGTTGGCATGGTAACAGACTGGAGGCCAAGACCTTGGTGCGGGGCAAACCCCTGAGCAGCTGAGATGTCACAGGCATGGCTGAAGGTGCACTGCAGATACAAAGAGGTCAGAGGCTAAGCAGTCAGAAGGGCAACAGCTGGTTGTGCTTTTATCACGATGCATTCATCTGAAGATAACAGAGTGTACTCTTTATGCACCATTAAGCAAACAATGTGAAAACAGAACGAGACTATGTTGTGAGGTTTAGAAACAAGGACAGGCTGACTGAAGCAGGGCCTTAAATTAGTACCTTAATAACCAACTGACCACACTGGCCAGTAACGGTTGGCATTTAACCGTAACATGTTAATGTTTATTTACAGTCCAATCTTTGGTAATTGCCCTTTTAAAAATTCCTTCTGGCCATCGTTCACATATTTTGCATGTGAGTAATTCAGATTAAATCTGATCAATGGTTTGAACAGGTTGTTGATTAACTGTTCTTTAGCAAAATTCCTCTTTTTGTATCTATTTATCTTGCGTGCACATTCTGTTCAAACATCCTGCTCAGTGTACATTCAGTGAAGAACAGTCAAACCTAGTTACCCACTGTAACTTTGTTAACTGTTGACATGCCACAGCCTCACATGGGGTATTTTGGAGCCTTTTTCAAAAATACAGCAACAGACTGACTTTTGGTTTCAGGACTTTTGACCTGAAGTCTCTAGAAAATATGTTTAAACAGATAGCACCACGTACACGGCTCCAGGGTCGATCAATTAATACTCTGTCAAATCTATATATTATAGAGCCAACTCTATAGTAAGTAGTGTTAACACTAAGTTAAAATTTTCACATTAATTAATGGTTTTTATTATACTCGCACTTTCTAACTTTATTTTGTAAAAAAGAAGTTGAGGTTATCGCAATTTCTTCACTCCCGTTTATCAACCTGACTGCAGCAGCAATCCCGGTGGTGACCTCCATTGCAAGATGTTTATACTGGAGTTAGAGGGGAAATTTATTTTCATTCATGAAGACATTACAGACAAGGACGTTATGTTCTGGACAGTGTTTCGGAGGTTGAGCTCCATTCATTTCCTAGCTGCTCAGTGGTGCATGAAGCCAAAATGGCTCGACTACCTGGCTATAAAATTACCCAGATCTTTTTTGTTTTGTGTGACGACCAACTTCTGGCTAACTTCCAGTTTAGCGCACGGCTAACTCGATAGGGGTAAAAAAAAATATAAAATCTTGCAGCTCTTCTAGATTTTATTGGGCTGGATGGCTTAACTTATGATAGTCAAGGGAGGGGGTTGTGATGCTCAAACAAAATTATCCACCGTTATACAGCTGCTTCTTTCACAATGTTAGATGATGGGAAAAAGTATTTTTGGACCACAGTGCTTCACTTGAAATTTTAATTACACAGTTTGGCAACAAGGAAAATTGGCTTCAAAGCCTGCTGCTCTTCCTGGGGGCTTGATTACAGAGAAAAGCGAGGGAAAGAAGAGAGAGAAACTGAGTCTCTGGTGAGTGCTGAGGTCACTGAGAGTTGACCCTTGGTGAGTGCCGTTGCTTGCTATCAATAGCTTAGGGGTAATTTGGCTGTTTGGGGCGGATAAACACTGCGTGAGTAACACTAATAAAAACAAATGATCCTTCAGTCAATCTTGTTTCTTCGGTGTTGACTGCATCATTAAACAACCAACAGTGCTATTAAAAAATAAATGTGATGTGACTTAGGCTCAAATGTTCACAGACAAGGTCATGTTTTAAAGTTTTATTCATGACAAGTTTATTCTCGTTGCTGATTTCCCTTAAGTAGGCATGGGCAACCAAATGAAACACCGTGCACAAATCAACAAAATATATAACAAAAGGTCTCAGACATTTTAATGCAGAATTTCTACATATTGTATCTTTCAAGGACATTTAACCAAAAAATTTACATAATGTGTTAATAAATTACAATTTAAATGTATTATTGGGTGCACCTGATGAGAGAGTTAGGCTCACCAGTGCAACCAGTGCTAAAAGTTATTCTGGAGCCCTGACGTGCTGGCTCATGTCCTGGCGTTTGGCTTGAGCTGCAGCCCTGCTCTCAGCTTTAGCCCAACTAATAATAGCTTGAGCAAGAATCCCAGGCCTGACATTTAGATCTTGAGAAATGTTCTGTCCGGTCATGACCCAGTGAACTGCGTTCTGGCTGCGTGTCTCCTTATAACCTTTCATCGTTGCGTAATATAAGTAAGTGCATCTCAGCCAGTCCTGAAGATGCAGCAGCAGCAGCAGCAGCAGCAGCTCAGGTTGTGACAGCTCAGGTGAAAATCTACGCTGCTAAAACATGTCAGTGAAAATGTCCAACAAGGCTGTGTTGAAATGAGCTGGTCAGCCAAACATCCTCCCAAAGTCAAACTGGGTATGAGTCAGACGGACCACAGAGGGCCCGTCCCAGCTCTGAGCTCTACAAGAAAGTTGCCATGTTTGTTGACATCACTAGCCTCTCTCTCTCCTAGCTAGCTGCACAGCAAGTCTACAAAAACGTAAGAGCAGTTAGCGGGACTTACGACACAGAGCATCAGTCTCAGAGCCGAAACAGTGCCAAGATATGACATTAACAGATAATGTTAGTTATATAATGAGCACAGTAACCGTCAGTCAGCCAGGCAAAGCAGCCAAAGTCTTGCTAATGACCACCAGCTAGTGGTGCCTGGGTTACACCCATCAACTACCGTCAAACTGGATGCCGCCTGCTCGTGTAAGACATGACGGCACCAGCTGAAAACCTCTAGGTTTAACTGTCGGACAGTGTGACTGCAGAGCAAAATCCAGACTCACCTTAACCGGTGGATGTGAAGAAGTTATTGAAGTTCATAGCTGAGCACCGACCCCTCCGAGCTCTATCATTCTGGAGCGCCTCACCGCAGAGTGAGCGCTGATTGGCTGAGCTCTGACAGCCGCGATGACGTCACGTGAACTCCACACGCACGACAGGGGCCTTTTAAAAATCAGAGAGGTGAGCTCCAGCTTTTATTATCCCACAGGCACATGTTGATGAGGATAGAGAGGTAAATGTTAAGGTGACAAGCTCTCCCTGTAATCTGAAACATTAAGATACATTCTCATTTATACTTTATACCCGTTGAAGGGCACGCTCAATACTGTAATCAATCACAAACACTTAGACTGTTAAATAATGACTAAGCTGGGCAAACAATCCACTTTTGGTAGTAGGACATGTTTGTGTACGTTCTTGCAGAAACAACAAATAGCTGTGAAGGCGGGACAAAGGAGAAAATCTATAGTTTTAACATTGTGGTGCTTTTCAGATGTATAAAACGAGATATAAAAGATGCTCTGTCTTTCTGTTTCAAGCTGACTTGACTTAAACTAAACTCTCTTTTATATATCTATAATTCTATGAGTGCCGATTCAAGAGTCGTAGAGAGAAAAAATTTATGAAATAAAAAAAAAAATTCCAATGTTCATCTTAGTTTTACCGAATATAAGTAACCTTGAATACCAGAACAATTAAAACCCAAATGACAAAACAACTTCAACATTGTCGCATTGCAAGTAACCCACATTATAAGGCCAGTGATCAACACATAACACATTTTGAGACAGCAGCAGTGCACATCATAGTGCCTTTACTGAAGGTATCGTCATTGAAAATGTGCCAATATGAGTGGCCATCAGAGCCCCTATTTCCCAAATTTCTTATGGGGGCCCCAAACATGTGCCTGGTTTGCTTCTCCTGACAGTGCACCTCTGTATCTTGATATAAGAAAAACAATTAAGTAATTTTTACTGCATAAAATAACCCGATAGGAATGTCTGACTACTCTATAAAACATAAAAAGATTAGCAAAAATCATAAAAATACAGTGCTGAAATAAAAGTCTTGGGTCAGTGTTTTGCAACATTTCCCACAATGGATTAACATATCCAGAAATGCTATAATGGCAAAGCCTCTGATGATTGACAAATGTATATAGTCTTCACACACATTCAACTTTCTCTTTATGTTAATTTACATTTTATTAATATCATATTATATAAAATCACATTTTGAGAGGCAACTGTGTGTTATTAAAATGACCTCAAAACAAAACAAGACACAAAACAATACTGTAAAAACACATATCAAAATATTTTAATCAATAAAAACATCAACATCTTTACAAAAATTATGATATTTACATCATGAAACAGCAGTGAAAATACTGTAAATGCAAAGGGAAGTACAAAAAAGAGCTGCAAAAGCTGCGAAACAGTAAACATTTTGTCAGGAAACAACACTGACACTACCAGCTACTTAGTGGGGAATTTCATATCAGGAATCTTTCATCCACCAGAGTCTTGTTGACAAGGTTCTTCCTTCCGAAAGTGTTGCGGATCAAGCGGAATATCTGTAATGAATGAGACAGTTTCCATTAATGTCCTTTCTAGGACATTGAAGGCAACATAATGTATACGCAGCAATTACTGACCATTTGCTGTACGTATGTAAGCACGGCTGCAAGCACAAAACTCTGAGACCCAAGGTCGACGACACAGAAGAACAAAGTGTCAAAGATCAGCAGCGTGGCCTCATTTCCATAAAACAGCACATCACTGAAGGAGTGGGCCTCATCTGCAGTGAGAAAAGCAAACAGACGTTAAACACACACACAAATACTGTCCATACATGACCAATAGAAATGTACAGCCTGTATGGACCAGGAGGTAGTTACCATTGTAGAAGATGCTTTTTTCACTGGGTTCAAGGAACTCCATCCCTATGACCCTCTCAAACATCAGCTTGTCCTTCACTATATAGTCCATGTCAGGGTGAGCCTGAAGAGAATAACGCGACATGAGAGACAGAAAAAGCTTGTCTGTACAAAATCGGGTCAATGTATGTATA
The DNA here is from genome assembly GCF_965226575.1 of Pagrus pagrus. Classification (NCBI taxonomy): domain Eukaryota; kingdom Metazoa; phylum Chordata; class Actinopteri; order Spariformes; family Sparidae; genus Pagrus; species Pagrus pagrus. The sequence continues at coordinate 15,256,180 of NC_140191.1, forward strand.
TACAAATCAGGTCAAGTTGAGCTCTGCTGGGTTCAGTTTACTTGTGTGTGCACATTTGAGCTTACATGGTCTATAATGGATCCCAGGAAGTGGTTCATGGTGTGGTAGCCTCTGGCGTTCTGCTCAAACTGGTTACCCGAGCTTGCATCCATCAGCCGCGTAGGCCCGCTCCTCTGGAGCAGAGGTGACAAGCAACCATTTACATCAAACATTTAAGTTAGATATTAGTTTTCTTGGTTGTATATTTTATAGCTCAATTGAAAAACACAACAGAGAGAGAGAGTACACACCCTGCTGATCGGCTCGCGTATCCTGTCATATTGCGACCGCAGACGGTTGGTAAGAGACACCTGGAAGGTCTGGGTATCTGTGTTGGGAAGCAGACCTCTCTGACCACACAGGGACTCCTTGAGACAGGAAAAGACAGAGAGAAATAAGATGGATGTAATGTGAAATCAATCTGCTACAACCACTAACACAACATGTCGTCTGTCGTTGTACGTACACTTTCTCTCTTCATGTTGTTGTTCATTTCCTCCATGTTTGTATCTGCATGTCCGTGTACTGAACGGCCATGGATGTAGTAGCCAAAACAACGGTGAGATAACAGCAGCATAGAAATCTGTACACGGACACAGACAAAATAGTCTTGTATATAAAACATCCCAAACAGATTAACTGTTTAAAATAGAATAGGCACAATTCTACTTACGTTACTGATGGAGCAGAGATCTACGAACTGACGGATTTTGTCCTCCACAAAGTGCTCGTGAAAAACAGTGAAGTAAATCACCTGTAGGGATAAATAATAAATCTTCACACACCTATTGAATATGTGTCTCATCTTTTAAGGAAGACAGGAAAAGGCTAGAAGTCAAAGGAAAATAAAAAATAAAAATGAACAATGGCAGTTTTACCTGGAGTAGTCCGATGCAGAGCCACAGTGCGGCTGCCACACCGTAGCGCAGGATCAGGCTGTATGAAGGGGTGTATGCCTGTGAGGAGCGCTCTAAAGTTGGCCATGGGTCCCTCAAGGCCAGATTAGAGAAACCCAGCACCTGAACAGTACAGGGTGACATATCAGCAATGTGGAAAGGGGCATAACAAAAGCTGCAATCAAAGAACAGAGTGCAGATGTGAGATGTACTTCAAGAAAGAATAGCACAGCCATGATCTGAAAAGTTGGGCTGATCTTGCGGATGGTCTGGATCTCGTTCCATTCATTGGCCACAAAGTAGGTCCTCCAGATGCTGACTGGAGAGGGCTCGCGTTTCGACTCGCCAGTAGCTGAAATATAATGTAGCAGCAAGTATGGTAAATGGAATAAAACAGTTGGATAATTACTTCTTCTGAAGACTGCAAAATATAAACTCAGAATAAATATGTTTTAACCTTGAACAGTCCTGCTTGGTTTGCTCCGTGGCCTCTCCCAGTCAATAAAGAATATGTCGACTGACACCTGAAGGATCAGCTTGTGGAGAAACTGGACAGCCTGGATACAAATACACAAAATAAACTTTTGTAATTTACCTAATAGGAGAACACCATTAGAAAATAATAGTGCTCAGTAGGTGTCTAACCTTAAGAGCAAAGGCACAACCGATGTATGTCACAAACTGCTCCTCCTGAGCAGGTAGAGGTAACAGCACTGACACAAACTGTTGGGCCTGAACAGACACGTAAACAAATTAATCTCAGAAAGCGGCTGATAATAATTGCGGCTAAATCAATGCATTCAAAAAGAATTACTCATGCAAAGAAGGTAAAGGAGGAAAGAAACTTGCCTTTAGCGTCTAAAGAGTGCAGAAAGAAATAAAAAACAATTAAAAGTCCATGCAAAGATAAGAAAGACACTCTTTGTGTTAGGAAAAAGTGTAATGTTAAATAAAAAAGTGACAGAAAGGAGACCTCGCTGCAGACACTAAAGACCACTCAAGTATGAAAATAATCAATCCTGCAAAAGAATGTCTTGAAGGAATTAGACTAACCTTGTAAAAGATGAGCCAATAAAGTCCAGTTCCCACGGTGACGGTGAAGAAAACATTGGCCAGATCTCCGGCATAAAACAACATGAACTTCAGCATAGTCTGAGTCAGAGGGAGGGAGAGACCAACATCACTCCTGAGCTTTACACCAACATACGGATTGAAGCGCGCTCCAAATTATGACACATTAAAGATGCAATACCTCCGCATCAATGAGCGGAGAGGCGATCCTCCTCTTCCAGCTGACCGTCTTTAGCAGAGAGTAGAGCACGGCAACGCCGCCCATCACACCAAGAGCAGTCTGTGCACACAGATATATCAGAGCCACAGCTGATACCTTGTCACATACACACTCAGTCAGACATGAGCACTTCTCCCTTTTCTCTCATTCATACTTCTACTTACATCTGTCTTCATGCGAGCCTCATTCTGATCCATCTCATACTCCACAGCAAACGTTGTCTAGAGATAGATAAATGAGTTCAACGCGCAAGACAAAAAAAGCTTGTTTGTCCAGATAAATAAAGAGACAGTGACTCATTTCGCCATTTTTTCTTTTGAACAGAAAGCCTACTAATAAATACAATCTTTTGAGATAGAAAATGTGAGCGAAAGGTGAACATTAGGGTCAATGAGGTATAGAACAACTATAAAAAGACGAACATGTGTGTGTGCTCTACTCACAGACACAGTTTTTGAATTGCTATCCATGATGGGAATGTCTCGGTAGGTCACAATCATTAGAGGGGGAAACACTTTTCCTTCCTGGGTGCGTGGAACCAGCTGAAACCTAAACAACACACGCATTTGATGAAAAACTTCTTCACAACAAAATTACAAAAGAAAACTTCCACTTTTTTTGGTTATAAAAGGTTATATGCGCATGGGGAGCCCACCTTATCTTGACACTGCTGGCAACACGGATGACTTTAGGGCTGGAAGTGCTCTTCTCTCTCCCACTCAGTGTGTCAACAAGAAACATACGTCGAGACAGGTACCAGTTCTTCATGCTCTCTGTACAAAAATGAAATATATTCAGAAAATGCAAACACACATACACACGCACCCTTAAAAATTAAAACCTACCTTGGTTGATAAAACGTCCTTTGTATTGCTGGTTATAGACCAGTGTAGGCAGGGGGAGAAGTTTTCTGTTCTCTCCTCCACCGAGGTCCATAAACACATCGTAGAACAACGGCTCGGGATGGGTACGCAACAGCTCTTCTACTGAGTGATCACACTACACACACGCACAAACAGCTTAAACAACAACATAGCAGGAGAGTTTGTGCACCGTCTCTGAGCTGAATGACGGAAGAAACACTCACACTTTGTTTGTAAGCTGTTCCAAAGCTAAAGGCTGCTGCCAATTTGGTGGTTGTTTCTGGACAAAGCTACAACAATGGAAGAGAAGAAGAGATTTGGTGTATTTTACAGCATCCTATATTTTAGTTTATGCTTAGTATGATGACATCGAACAGACACAACTCATGAATTTGTGCTATTAAGATGCAAAATGATGGGCAGCAATGACTGGGTTACAATGCTCTTGTGTATTCAGACTAGATATCAATAGTCATCTGACATCTTACCTGGAGATTTCCTCCTCCTACAGGTTCCCATCTGAGGAACTCTCCTCTGACATTATAGACAGCAGCAAGCAGCTTAATGTCAGTGTTCTGTCAGATAAACAGAATATGTCAATTAAAAGAACATTTTTGTACCATTTCAGGTTTATTGCTCAGTTTGTAGTATTATGAAATCAACAAAGTACTGTCTTATTGTGCTATTCTTTTATGTATATATAAAGATGATCAAAGTCCATCACTTACCTTGTTTCTTCCTCTGAAACTGAATCCAATGGGAACGGGATCGGTCTGAAGTACTCGACTGGCCAGTCCTGGTTCGTCTCCATAGTAAAGCCAAGGCAGATTACCTCTCCTGGTGAAAGAGTAGCCAAAGTGCTTACTGTCCACTGCTGCATAGATAGCACAATATATACATATGTATATGCAATGACAGTGTTGATTACCAGTAGGAAATGTCTTGAGTTGAGCTCAAAGCAGTTCTAGATTTAAAGACGGTGTTAAAGAGACCACAGGCATCGGTGGACACGTCGCTAAAGGAGTGCATGTTCATCACGCACATGTTCCCGAGAGCCTGACATGCTGTCAGATTGGAGAAGACCTGCAACCACATAACATGTTAACGCTCAGCAGCTGAAACACAAACAAAATGTTACTAATATTATGGTAAAACTATCATTATGAGCTATAATCTCAGTGCACCGCGTTGTTTCAACAAGGATACTGGTGCATATTTACATTACATGTGCATTTAGGCATAAATTATAGTTAAAATTTCAATGGTTATATGGAATGTCAAATATCCTTCGGATCTGATGAGCACATCTCTTGTGGCAGTGTGTGGCTGCGTCCAGAACTGACTTCCTGCGATGTTAGATAAAAGACAAGGAAAACTGAAATTACAAGGCAGGCTGCTGACGAGGAGTATAGGTTTTTGACGAACCAGGCGGACTGGAGGCTGAACTTCTGCGGGTGTGAGCAGAACAGAAAACACAAATCAGAATAAAATAAAATAAACAAAAATAAAGTGAGCAAGTAAGAGAGATTAGAAGGAGACTCACTAATTGAGCGTAGTTAACACTGGGATTCACATTGGTGGAGAGGCTGCCTGGAGGGAAACATAATCCTCCTGCCTGGAAAATCACATACATATATACTACAGTATGAGTTGCATATATACTATGAGTCTGTTACTGAATGGTGTAAGTATGATGTGGCTGGAGTAAGGTACAAAGGTACAAAGGTCAGCAGAACTCACCAGCACATTAGGAGGGTCACACACACAGGAGTTGTTCATGAAGGTGGCCTGACATCTCTCACACCTGAAAGACAATTTTGGAGACTGTTCCAGCCCTGATATAACGTACGCAGAAAACCTTCATACACATTATGATAGCACTTCACCAGTGGCAATAAGAAAAAGTAAACATGCATAAGCCATTTGTCAGAAAAAACAAATGTGATGGAATGAATGAAATCTGTCCTGGGTTAGTGTTTGTGAGAGGCACAGAGGGAGGAAGACAGAGAAGATACACTGTAGATATGAACATGTGTTTCTACAAACCACAGATACGTTAAATTTGTAGGTTTAATACGCATCATATTACGTTCAGATCGAAACCATATAAGGTGACTTTTATGTCAGGGGGAGGTGAGGATGGTGTTGGTAGAGATCTAGGTGAGACAGCTGCTAAGCAAGAGGCCAATTTTTGACACAGTTTCAACATTTTGAGTTTCAACATGTGCAAACACAAAAGTGAATTCCAATAAAGAGAGAGTGTCTCATTCAGCCAGTATAGGAAGACATTTCTGCATTTAATTTGAGTCAATGGGTCAAATGACCTGGAAGCTATTGAAAGAAAAATGCTAATATTTTCATAAAAAATGCAGATTTTCCATTTAAATATTCATGAAAAATACAAGTACCACTAATATCCAATAAAAACAGGTGTGTCTCATTCAACCAGTATAGGAAGACATTTTGGCATTGATTAGGAGTCAATGGGTCAAATGACCTGGAAGCTATTGAAAAAATCGGCCGATATTTTAAAGAAAAATTGTGATTTATCTTTAAAATATTCATGAAAAAAATTAATTTAGCTAAAATCCAATAAAAACAGGTGTGTCTCATTCAACCAGTATAGGTAGACATTTTGGCATTGAGTTTGAGTGCGACAGACCTGGTCAGCCATCTTTTTCTAACCTGAAGCAAGTTTTTTTTGTGCCTAAACCTAACCAGACCATAAGCCTGGCGTAAACATAACAAAAATTGAACATAAAGAAACATGATGATGAACATGATGGCATGAGGGATGAAACCATAACAGCCATTCATATTCAACATTTTAAAACCCTGATATGCTGTGAATCAACTAACCTGTTAAAGGAATATTTTAGTATTGAGAATGTCCCCCCGTAAGTGTCAAGATTATATAATTTCTAAAAGGTATTACCTCAGGTCTCGGTCAACTTCTTGAGGTTGAATGTTAATGAAACAGCTGGATGTATCAGTGTTTGTACTGTATTGATACATACCTGTCTCCACTGCTGTTTGGTACAGACAAAGCAGGGGCATTTCCATTACACGTTTCACACCTGGCCTCTTCCAAAAGGCTTCCATCGACATCTCTTTCCACTGGAAAGCACGATGCATATTCAGTCAGTTATACAGAAAATACAGAATGACCTATGCTTTTGCTTCATTGTTAATTGTCATCCTGTGATCTGTGACTCACCCAGGATGTTGCCTTGTGGGCACTTGCACTCCCCCTCATCACTGAGACTGCCTGGACAGCGAATACAACCAAACCCACCTTTAGTTACTGCCTGTAAAGAAAGACAATATTTCAGGCAAAGTATTGTCACAAATGGTAACAGGGGTTGTATGTGAGATGCATTATTTACAGTTTAAAATGAGAAAATAAAGACATTGAAGGTATTATATTCCACATACGGGCTTGTCAGTGGGACATTGTTGACAGGTGATGGATGCCTTATCAGTGATGAGAGTTTGGTACCCGGTTTTGCAGATGCAGCTCAGTCCTGGGAAAAAAAAGAGTAGAATGATTAAACTCTCCAAGATATTGAATATTTACTAACACATGTGGGAATATAATATAGCGTATTATATTATCAATATACGGAGTTGATTGAGACCTAGGCTACTATATACCTGGAGTACCAACTCCTGATTGCAGGTACTGACTGAATCCAAACGGCACATTGTGGCTTCTGCTGTATTTCCCCCTTTAACGGTCACGTAAGCTATCCAACCAGGTTTTAACTTTATATTCAAAGTATCTCAGCCATTTAACCTACCTAACTTATTTAGCTAACAGTTAGCCGGCTCATTGTGGTTTCTTTGCGTTGTACATTACAGTTGAAGTTAATTATTTTAAAAGTAAGACTACTGCCACTTTCTGTGAGCAGAGTAGCGCCAGTAACTCAAGTCCATGTGTTGTTGTGGTGGTTTGTTACCGACCTGTTGTGCTCCGTCGCTGGTTTGGACCGCAGCTCACACACGAGAGACTCGAGATATCGAAGAATTGTTCCACACTGCAGTTTGAAGGAGCCTTAAAGGGGATGATAAACTGCTGACAGTGAAGTAGATCAGTGTATATTAAGATAAACAACGTTAGAGGCACTTTGTATCTGCTAACCACGAACGGCAGCGTCCCCGTCGCCATGGTAAACAACGGTCTTTTTTTTTTTTTTTTTTACCCACAATCCCCTTCATCCTGCGTGATGACGTTGCAGCTAAACTTATGTGTGCGTCGCAAAAAAAATTGAATAATGGTCGATTTAGTTGTAATTTCATTGCAAATATCCAAATAATTACAACTTTAAACAAAGAAAATGTACGTTAAGGATATTTTTAACTTAATATTTAATTGGAAATTATGAAATAACCACTTTTTATTACACAACTAAATCTTCATCACTGTAGTAGTCACCAGAAGCAAATGGCCACAGTGTGCTGTATGTACTTTGTCAACACTGACTTGACCTATTACCTCTGAATTATGACTTAATCGTGTCTAACAAGGAACTCATTCACGTAAAAAGGCAGCATCCTAACAACATCATTAGTTCCCTTCCACTTAAAGCACCACCAATCCAATTAGAGCACACCTCATCCTTTGTTGTGGGCTCCCAATTTACCACAATCCCATTTGTACACAGTTATACTCATGCTGTCAAGACAAAGAAGATGCATAATATCGTAAATGAGCATGGAATTATTTGCCAAAGATGACTTCTATGGCTGTGATTTAAGATAAACTGAGGTTTCAGATTTCACTAAGGATTTATTTAAGCTAAGGGAACATGAGTAAATAGCCTAACTGGCAGTTCTGTGGAATACAAGCAAAACATTTGAGAGCTTGACTAGGAGGTGTTGGACAGCTTATCTTTTTTCTTATCTCTTTAGTAAATTTCCACAGAGTGCATGAGTCATAAGGGACACTGGGCAGGAAACGTAAGCATCAGCCTTGCAGCGGTATCTTTCACTTCCTGTTACAAGTGTCTGCCTAGTCTTCAAGGGAGAGGAAACCACACAAGTAATAAGGTTGAGTAAGTAAGATTTTTTAAATATTAACATTTCAATATAGGACAGAAAATGCTTTATCCTGAGAGAAATTGTTAAAGGAATGAATTTAAGTAACAATGTTTTGATTGACCAGAGTTGATTAGACCGTGTGTCTTAGAAACCCTATAAAACCTGTTTGAGTTTTTCTATTCATGTGTGTGGATCGTTGATTGGTACTGGAGGCGGGGAAGAAAGAAGCTGTGAAGAAAAAATAAACGTCAGGGGCTTAATTCGGCTCTGCTTAAAATAAAATCACTGTTGACTGCTTAAATATTTCAGATTATTTTACTGTAGTCTTTTCCTGGAACTGGAAGTTTTTTTTGTTTTTTTTAACTCAAATAGCACAGTAGATACAAGACATAAGATATAAAGATATAATTGCTGCCACAAACAGGACACAGGAGGCTACAGTGTGTGTGTAAGCTTTTAGAGCTGTGTTTATTATAAAGGGGTCGACATTAATTGTGCTGTGTAACTTCAATGTCAACCAGAATCTCAGTATTGTCATGTCCTGACTGCAGCCCTCACTCCAGCCCAGCAGGTGGCGGTAATCCACCTTAAACACATTTCAGAGCCAGTGAACTTAAAGGGAGGGAAAAAAGCGGATTGTGGAGCTCGTTGGGGGCGAGGCAGGGAGTGAGAGGAGAGCTGTGGAAGAAGGTAGTCACGGCTAACTTGAGACAGGACGACAGCAGAGACAACACTCGTTAAAAACACCCGCTATTGATTATCTGTTGTGCCAAGCTGTGGCTGTAAGTATTTGTACTCGTTTCATGGTGACAGAAAAAAGAAACTTGTCTCTCTCTCTCCCTCTTTGTGCTGCTGTGTGACGCACGTGTTTCATGTCCGAATAGCTTGCCGTGATGCCTTCAGCACACAGCTGTTGTTAATCTGTGTGTGTCTCACCATTTTTGTCTTATTTACAGACACTGCCTGACCGTGGTGTGAAAAATGGCCGTAATCCTGCGATTGCAAGGCCTCGATGTGAAAGCAAGTACTGGAGATATACGCTCGTTCTTTAAGTTCTTTCACATACCTGATGGTGGAGTGTACATTGTTGGAGGAAGTCTCAGAGAGGCTTTTATTGCATTCACATCTGAGAGAGATGGCCAGCTTGCCATGCGGCAAACGGGCCAGTCTCTCAAGGGGTCTATGGTGACTCTACACATAAGCAACATGGAAGAGCTGGAGCACAAATTGAAGGCATTGTTAAAGAGGAGGAAACCCTACCCCTCCCAGCTCCCTGTGAAGAGACCTCGGCTGCACCCTGATGTGAATGTGGAACCTTTGAATGCAAAGCCTCGTACCCCCAATGCTGCAAGACCACCACCTACTACTGCATCAAATCTTGATCCCAGAACTGCGAATCTTCCACAGCCTCCTCAACAGGATAATTCAATAATACAATCTTCAAATGACATCGATTCCAGCACTGCCTTTCTTCTTGGGATTTGTACTGTCCTTCAAGGCCTCCAGTCGTCCCATCAAGTAGAAAACAATGAGCCAGTGCCAAGGGTTACTTTCCCAAAGACTCACAGCACAGTTGTGTCCAACGAGGTGAGGACACCAGAGGAAACTCTGAACTCAAAGCCAGGCTACGTCAGGCTCTTCGGTCTTCCAGCCTCAACTACAAAAGAGGTAATCTGCCATTTTTTCAAAGGGTTGACAGTGCAAGAAGCCATAGTGAATGTAAAGTTGGGAATCTCCCACGGCTGCCTTGTGATGTTTGCGAGCGAGCAGGAAGCATGTGAAGCTCTCCTCTTCAACCAACGGTCACTGGACCAGATCTGTGTGGAAGTACGCGGAGCAACTGAGAAGATGTGGACCAGTGCGCTGCAAGAATGTGAAAATGCTTTTGATGATGGGGAGAGAGTCAAACCCAAGCAAAGCCCTCTGAGGGAAACTGCAAACCACAAACAAAACCTTGCTGCACAGCAGGTTAAGAGGCGAAATGTGAACCGGTTGCTATCTAAACCACCAAAAAGACCTGTCGTTGCCTCAGCAACTGCTCTACCAACAACAATGGAGTACACTGTTAAGGTCAGTAATCTCCCCAAAACGTTGACGAAGACTGACATAAAAGAATTACTTGGATGTCCAGGCATTGCACACAAAAAAGTGATGCATCTGCTTGACAAGGAAGGCAACAGAACGGACACCGCTTTTGTTACTCTTAACCGCACTGAGGATTATGAATATGCACTGAATCTAACTGGCTGCCATGTGGGCTCTGATGCCATTGAGGTCTCTTCAGTGACTAAGACAATGATGAGGGAGATCATGGCCAGGACCAAGCCCAGGAGTCTGGAGCCAGACACAAAGAAGAGACCAAATCAGAAGAGGAAATTTCATCCAGTTGAGACACCAGAGGAAGCACAAATCACAGACACAGACCCAGCAGCTCAGACCTGCCTGTTTGTCAGAAACATGCCCGCAGATGTACAGAAAAGTCAAATATCAACCCTTTTTCGCAACTTTGGAGTCAAAAAGGGTAGTGTCGTCTTACTGCTCGACAGTGATGGCAAGGGTATTGGTGAGGCCGTGGTTAAGTTTAAATCACAAAAGCTTGCCGCACTGGCTCAAAGGCTCCACGGTCGGGAGTTTCTGGGAACAAAAGTGCTTCTTACCCACATAAATGTGAAGCAGATGGAGGACATCTTGACAAGAAATGTTTGAATAAGTGGAATGCAGACACCATGGCTAAAGACTGATTCAGAAATCTAAATTACCCAATTAGTTTCTCTCAACCTTAATTCTGTTCAATTAGCAAGTGTTCTCGACAGGTTAAATGTTTATCATTCTCAGTTACTTTCATTTCTACACAATCCCTGTGAATGCTCTGTACATTTTAAAATAAACATTTTTTGACACCGTTTTATTGCCCTTTTTTATTAACCCAACTTTGCAGTGAAAAATCCCGATAACTGTAAACAGCTACATCTCTGCAATGTCAAACGGGATCCTCTTTAAAACTACAAATCTGATCTGACGGGATGGAATCGATCTCAACCACGCAGCCAGGAGGAAACCCAGATACATTTTATAGTGTCATCTTGGGATGGAAGTTATTTGATGCGCCCACTGAAATTTTGCTTTCAAGACCACTTCTGGAGCTGAATTCTGAACCCCCTGGAGCATCTCCCATCATTGTCGAAGTGGCATGGGAACTGAAGAACGTGTTGTTAAGGGACTAGTTTAACTGCTGTCACATTTGGAATTAAAACGCACACAAACATGATTTTCCTGATTACTTTTAATAGAACTGGACCACGGTGGAAAATTAAAAGTGGTCATACACAGCTGCAGAAAACATGCACATCTTCTGTAAAACTTTTCAAGTCTTCAATCTTCTGAATAAGTCAAATGTTAAAAAATTTAGACTACTAGGTAGCAACAGAAAAAAACTATACCTAAAAAATGTACACAAAAATAAAGTTTTTTAACTCCTGGACAGTCATGACTGATGTGCACATAAGACGGCGAGATGAGAAGATGGGTGTGTCACATCTCCTGATGGTCATTTGTAATATCTTGGCGGACCAGAAGAGAACCTGGATGGACCTGCAGAGAGACGACATGCACAATAAACCAAAGGGCAGCACAACTGCAACTCCCATTTTGAGTTTAATGTTTAACAGGAATTTTCTTTAGTTTCCTCCAGTCAACAATTACAGTTACATGCCTTTCTACATTTGAGTGGCGAATGCATCAAATGGGACGACTTGAGAGGGGCCTACATACCTGAGAGACCACTGGAGAATCGATCGTTAGTGCTTGGCAATCTGGAGGGTGTAGAGGAGAAGCTTGTGGAGCTCATTGACAGACTACTCAGACTAGAACCCTGGGGAGGAAACAGAAGACACAGTTTAAGAAGAGACGATGCAAATTGTGCCAAACTCGCTGACTTGTAAAAGTCAGCCAGAGTGACTGATACTATTTATAATTGCATTTAAATAATTGGGCAAGATAAGATTTCATTTTAAATCTTCAACATTTGGTTTTAAATTCAAGATATGACAACAGGATTGTTTTTATTTTCTTCTCCATACCGTTGACACGCTCCTCAGTCTGTACTCCATCAGCACATCTGTTAGTTTCTGTGTCACCTTCAGCACCAGCTGTGCGTCACTCTCATTCTCTATCCGGAAAGTATCCTAAAAACACATTTAAGAAGTTATGGAACGAACAAAACAACACTGACACCTTACTTGAGGAGGAACCTTTTGTTTGAAATGAGACATGTACCAGGTAACTGAGGAGTGTATTAGGAAGACTGCCACTTTCTGGAGCTGCTCCCATCAAGCCTGGCCTCTCCAGAGGCTTGTCCATTGGTCTGTTCATCAAGCCACTCCCCATTGGGTTGGGTCGGTACTTATCAGGATACATTCTACTGGGGCTCTCATCCAGTAATCCACTCCGTCCAAAGCCATCTCTTCCACCACCTGGTCCAAAACCATCTCCAGCTGGGCGATGACCCATACCATCTGGGAAAGGTCTTCGATCCATACCAGAGTCATGGAAATCTTGCCTGCCCGGGTAGCCTCCAAAGCCGGGGTCTCGGAAATCTCCAACTGGATAGTCAGAGAGAGGACCACCCTGAGGAGGATACTCTCCTGGAAACCTCGGTTCAGAGAACCTGGGACCTGTGAGATACATGGTCATTAAATTTAAATAGACATACAGTAATTCAATAGAAAACGGACATACATGCATCAATAATAAAAATGACTTACCAAAGGGTGGTGGTCCTTTTAGTCCCATCCCTGGTGGTGGTGGAGGTTTGATTTTAGGAGCAGCAGAGCCTGTGAAAGAGGAGAAGACATGCAAGACTTTCACACTTCACACAACCAGCCAACAGGAAATCTTCTTTTATGAAACTTATTCATAACAGAGTAACTTACGGAGTCCTTTGAAAGCAGGTACATCATAGGGCTCCTTCAGAATCACCTAAAAGCCACAAGAACAGAAAGATGTCAAATCTTTGAACATTATGTAAAGCCAGTTCAGATATAAATATAACATTTTCAGGCATTATATGAATTTCTTTAATTCTAATTTCTTAGAAAAAGTATAATAGCATTGCTTTGAAGAAACCACTGCCTCCTCAATCATTCCAACAACACAGTGAGGGTTCAGTCAAAAAAATAAATGCAGGCTTGTCCAGCAAAGTAATGATATATATGTATATATATCATCCTAATGTTTGCAGCAATACAAGGCACACAAATACCTACAATTCCTGATAGGCAACATTATAACTTAAATGGCAGAATCAGTAATAAGCCTTCAGGTTAAAGGATATAGCAATTGACCTTGACAGTGGACCTCCAAGAGCATGCTTAATTGTCTTGTGAGTAAGTGTAGCGACATTCTCCAGCAAACATCTTCTTAACAGACATTAATTTCCAATGATCATTATATGGATCCAATATCACCAATATCACCATCTTTTTGACTAAGGAGGTTAAACACAAGACTTCTGTACCACTGCTGCAGTGATGTGTGCATAACGCTCACCTTGAGTTGTCCCCTGCCCTCTGTCTTCTCCACCTCAGCTGCAACTTCTTTAATAGCCTTCCTTACAGCAGGGTCTTTGACGGCCGCTTCCTCTTCATAGTCGACCTTGTCAGGGTGGACCTTTTTCTGTGCGTAAGGCAGAGAAATATACGAATATAGCAAGTAACTGCAACAACACACCTTTGAGGCAAACTAAGAAAACTACAATACTCACCAAGTATCTGAAGCAGTGTTTCCAGCCTTTCACGTGGGCAAGCATATCATGCTGCAAGCGGGACACGGCACAGAGTTTGCACTGGTAGTGTGGGGGGACAGATTTACTGGGGCTGCGGTACTCCCACACATACTGAAGACCTGTAGACACGTGATGATCATTGGTTATCCATTTCAATATAGGAAGAGAAGGAGTTCAAATAGATTTATGTGGGGAAAATAGCCCTTCTGCTTACCAATGATACACTCTGTGACCTCCTTCAACAGTTTACTAAGACAGGGCATGGTCTGGATAGATGCCCCTTTGCTGAACACTGGGAAAACACAACAGTGATGAGCACAGAGCAAAAGCTTTTATAATGGTCCACAAGTGAAATACAAGTGAGATAACAAGGTTCATGTCCCACAAACTCAGCGAGCCACTTTGCATTACATTTCTGGGAAGAAACCGGTATTGTAATCATAGTAAAGAGGACACTGAGGTAAGTAGTGTGTGTTGTTTTTTTACACTACCTGCAGTGTCCAATTAATTTTAATCTGCCTGTATGAATTCAACAACCATAACAAACCCAAACTCCTTGTGTGCTTTTGAAGCCTGGGGGAAGAACAGGGACACAAGTTCTCAGCTAACCCCCAAATAAGGCCTGAACTGGGCTGCAAGGCACCAGCTCCTCCTTTGCCTCTCACTGTGCCAAACATCAGAAGTATCACAGTTCTATCTCGCACTAATGAAGCAGTCCAACTGCGAACGTGCGATAAAAACCCCTGTATAATTTAAAATACTCTGGAAAGCAGGTGACGTTTACTCAGATTAAGGAATAATGCAATGGACACATGATCACTCAAGCCAGTGTAGCACAGGCAACAGAAAAGAATACTGCTTCCAGGAGTTTCAAAACATTTCTTGGGAGAAAAAAAAAAGTGTTTTTACAACCATCATAGCACAAAAAGTGCATTAAATCTCCTCAGCAGCCATCGCAGGCACATGGTTGTATCACTGTATATCTCGCTGTTTAGAGACCATGTGTAGCCAATGCTAATGGACTAATGGAGCACCGGGTGCTGGCCTTCAATGTAGCAACATCTTAGGAGAATGGATTGACCTCTATTTCTATTTTTATTTAAAACCATCTTAATGTGGAAAATTTGATTTTCTAAATAAGAAACGTGTGGCAAGATTCTCAAATGGTTTTGTAAGATAATTTCTGCAGTGACAAACACTGATCTCAAAAGACCGAAACCATAGATGGCACCACAACAGCCTCCAACTCTGAGAGTGTGAGTCTCAACTCAGAGTGGTGAACACGCCACCACCCATGACATGAAGCAGGGAAATCAAGTTCTCAAGCTTCAACTCTCAGCACTGGCAGAAGCTGTGTGTAAAGGACTTACCTATATCAGCAGAATGCTGTCGCTGCTGCTTTCTCTGTCAATGGAGGGAATAAACCCACATGAAGGAGAGAGACACATACAGGCATTAGTGACAGGATGACACTAAGCAGAGGACTGAACTCCTCGTCCATGTCCGCCACACGACATATGCCATAGAGCATTTCCTCCTTCTCCCTGACCCCTGCATCAAGCAGCGACAGTCACAGAGACAGATTATAAATGAAGTCTGGACACAGTAGTCAAAATTCTCATTAAATGAGAATGTACAACAGCAAGAAAGAGAAAAAAAGAACAGAAAAAGTTGATACATGCTAGGACACAAAAGTGCAATATGAAAATATGTGGCCACATTACAGAACATTGAGGTCAAGACCTCAGTATTTCCCCAGGAGAATGAAACTGAGATGTTGCACAAAGTCTGTAGGTATTTTGTCCTCAAACCCAGTGTCAGTCTGTTCTGGAGCCCTGAATCCAAGTTTGACAGATGAAATCAATGAACAAGATATGTGATGACTAAAAATTCACCTTCCTCTGAGGAAGAGAAAGGAGGAGAGTGATACTTCATACACATAAGGATGTAGTTCCTACTGTTTTTTTATCGCCTGAAAGTGGCAACTACCTAGGCTGAGGGCACCTGTCAAACAAGAAAACATGCTCCCAAACATACCCATGCTTCTTGCCTGAAGATGATCGGCAAAGGAAACACACAGAAACAAGCAGCGAATCACAAGGGAAAATACAGCGTGTAGCTCATAAAGATATCTGAAAAGATTTAGAAAACCCTGTGTGTTTTATGAACTAACTTGTATGGCAAATAGACAAAGTTTAAGAGCTGAATTTTTTGCACTGAACCTCATTTGTGTTTAGGAAAAAACAAACATTTCTGGGATAATCCCTCCAAGTACCTTTCTAAACATTAGGCCTTTATGGCCTTACAGCACTCAGAAGTAAAAACTGAGTGGCCTGTCATTGGATATTGGTTCAAAGAACCAAGGTCACACTGAAAGCTCATTGTCAAACCTGAGAAGAAGTTGGAAGTTTAAGCAGTTTCAGAAACACTGAAGAAATGTTTGCATTGTGAAGCCGACAAACTGGATTTTGCAAAACTGGTGCTAAGAAGTTCCTGTAGGCCACAACAGGCCACATATGTGAGACCCAGACCAGCAAGGGTCTTCATAAACCAGTTCAAACACAACCATGCCCGAGAGCACAAAGGCTGGCACCAAGACCACCTGGACTCCTGCCGCCTGGCTCGCCAACAGGCATCACAGCAGCCAGCGTACAATATCATTAGTGTGAAAATAAATGAAATCACGTGTCCTTCATGGAAGATCAGGACAAAACACGTGAGGTAATACGAGGGCAACTGTATTCATTTTTATGTTTATAGTAGTGTATAGTTTGTCGAAACCACGATAGGTACAACCTAAATGTAATCGCGTTACTTACCTTGAAATTTTTCTTTTGATTCGACTGCGGCCCATTTTTTGGTGGAGTCTGGTTGACTGGTGCCTGAGACTCCATTTTCTCAGTTTTTCCACTGTGGAAAATCAATAACATGCCAAATAATTAAAGAGTGAGACACACTTTCATTAGCTTAATGTTGATGATTTATTATCTCTCACAAGACATTTGTTAGCTAGCTACTTGTGCAGTTTCGTTTCACCTCAGGCCCACACAGCCTTACGGTAGGCCAGTTTTTGAAAAACATTACTGTAGCTGTGAAAGCGCCAAGGATCATGTATGTCCACTAGTTAAACAGTAAGATAATGTTCCTCACCTGATCTTAGATATTTTAATACAAACTCCAAGTTCTTCGAGCACAAGTTCAGGAGGACGAACTAGCTCGTATGTGAAAAAACACAATGCCGACAGCCGCTACAGGGAGAATGGGCCGCAGTGCCTTCGCCTGTTTAAAAGGACGTATTTAATGTTATTTTAATTCTGCGCTTTACGACAGAAGTGAATAGACTCTCGTACCTAAACTGAATAAAATGCGTCAGATGTAATGGTGCACTGACGGACATTTCGAGGGAATAACTTAATATTTCTAAGGCACCTGTGCGGACAACTATGCGGTGCGTTCGTTTTGTACACCGGGGTTTGCCGTAACACCTTGCTGGAGCAATATCGAACAAGGTATTAAAAACATTAGTATTTCCAAATACACTCAGGGGCAACGTTTGTATTTCATTCTTAACAATTATAAGTGAGTGCGTAAAATATCTGGAAAAAACCTCTGTATATTCAGTCATAGAGGTGTAATATTGTAAGCCCCACAGCCGTTAGCGCATGTAACCGTTAGTAAACATGTACACACACGGCCAGAGGACCCAAGGCTTCAGCACGAGATTGAATACAGAATATTTTTCTTTTTATATGCATTTATAATTGTTAGCAGGGGGGCTAGGCTTTAGCTCTAGTCACCGAGTGAGTGTTTGATGCCGTGTAAACCTCTGACGGGAGCAGCCAAGACTTTTTTCTGTGGTGAGTAAAATAAAGAACTGTCATACATGATGCTGAATCGGGTGCGAGGCAGCTAGCTACAAGCTAACTGGTGCAGCTGCCCTGTTGTGTTTCCTATTGTATAACATGCTTTGGTATGATTATTCTGGGCAAAAATTTTGCATTTAGTATAGACTGTATGTTTTGTGATGTATGTTTTAATGCTTCAGCCGCCCAGTCCAAATATAAAGGCTATTGTTGTTGAAATCAATACACTAATTCAATCCCATCCTCTCACCTGCACCTGCAGTAGAATAGACAGCAACGATGAAGGCCAAGAAGAAGAAGAGACAGGATGACTTCCAGAAGGTCAAGTTAAAGGTGGGAAAGAAGAAGCCCAAAGCTGATAATGCCACCAACACCAACTTTCGCTCAAAGGGAATCCATCTAACTGAACAGCTGAAGAGAGACACAAGTGGCCCCACCACCCACAGACAGCTCGGTATCAATGTAAGCTCTCCATCTGTGTTTCACATGTCAGCAAACTCACCAGCATTTTATAGAATATTAAAATGTGTCCTCTTTATCCCCCTTTCCTCCTACTTCACCAGGACCTCCTGTCTCAGCTCCACCATTACAACGCCAATGTGAAGCATAGTGCCTTGTTGGGTTTGAGAGAGTTGCTGCCCCTTAATCCATCTCTGTTAGAGCAGCATCTCTCTCGTCTGCTTTCTGAAGTGGCAGCTGTTTTCACAGACAAGGATGGCAACGTTCGTGTGGCTGCTACACGCGTGCTCAAGTAAGTGAAGCAAAAATCTAATACAGCTATACAGTATAAAGAACACTTGCCTTTTGTTTCTTTATCAAATAACATGGGCTGAAATGCCTTGCTCCTTCCAGGTTCATTGCACAGTCTGTGCCTGCAGAGCGAGTGGCTCCCTTCTTCCCTCTCCTCAGTGCCCATCTGTCTTGTGCCATGACCCACATTGAGACAGGCATCCAAGAGGATGCTATGAAGGTCCTCGATGTGTTGCTGGAGCACTACCCTTCTCTGCTAGCATCACGGCCTGCCGTGCTTCTCACCAACTTCCTGGAGTTGATTTCTCACAGACAAAACAGCGGAGGAGCCAAAAAGGCCCAGGATGCTAAGGGACGGACGTGGGCGTTGTCGGTTAATCCTAGCAGGGTTGTGACAAGCCAGCAGTGGCGGCTCTCTGTGCTCCTTAGGTATGGAGGCCATGTGCACACAGATTCAGGAGGGATTTGTTAAATTATAATTCTAGCTGCTAACCTCTTGTTTTGTGTCATTTTGACTTCAGGCTTGGACGCTTTCTGCAGGCAGTAGTTGAGGAAAGACCAGTGGAGGAAGGTGACATATTTGACCCAGCTGAAAGAGTGTTTGGCTCCACTGGAGAGGGAAGGATTACACCTCTTCATCTCATTTGGGAAGAGCTCACCTACAGCAAGGTCGGCGTTAAGGTGTATGAGCATTCTGGGGCTAAACCAACTCCACGGTCCACCTTTAGACTCAGGTACTATAGATACAGTACGATATAGGAGGTATAATTTAGGTGAACGTGTGTCATAATAATAACTAACCTTGTTTCAGTCGAATCTAAACAATTATATTTCATGTTTAACATATTCTTAATTTTAATCTGTCATCGTGTAGACCAGATGTGGACCCAGGACCCGCAGTGGGAGAGGGTCTGGATTCAGCTGAGGCTGTTAAGAGCTTCGCAGCCACACTGGTGCCTCTTCTGCTCGAAGTGTGGGTAGAAGCCACCACCAGCGACTGTCCCTGGAACAGCACCGAGGGTTCTCACCTGCTCACCCCAGACGCCATGTCAGTAATGTTCCAGGTGTTGTCTATTCTGCAGCTGCTGAGAAAACTGGCACCGCAGCAGGATCACCAGGACGCACTGGTGAGACAAGGAGTACACTAATACCATGCATTGTTTTTTTTTGTACAAGAAAAGATTTTACTAAATGTTTTTTTCGTGTAGGATGCATGGTTCTATAAAGAATACCTTGGAGATTTCAAGCAGCACTTCATGAAAAACTTTCCTTATGGTACTCGGGACACACCGAAACATAGAAAGAAGGTTGATCTTAAAAGGTAAGGACCATGTGGGTTCAGTTAATCATTGTTATGCACATAATGTGAGAGGTGACGAAAATAATTACAAGTTGTGGCATAGTGTCTTTGATCAAAATCAAATTTTCATGTTTTGATCATCACTGTATAATCTACGTAGGATCTGTAACCACACCTACTGTTTTGAAGACCTCAATGAACTGTAACTAGTATAACCGTCCTTTAGGAGTAAGCAGACTGCAGCTGTCCCAGGACAGACAGTCGAGCCTCTGGCCCTGAACATCACACTATGTCAGGTCATGGTGTCCCTCAGCCAGAGGCAAGGACTCGGCAGAGAGACAGATGGAGACTGGCTGGCGCCTCTGAGGACATTTGTCCAAGACACTCTGGGCAGTGGAGGGAAACTGAGCTACAGGCAGCTCCACATGCTGCTTGGTACAGTGTGGAAGATGGTGTTCACTCAGAGGAGCAAAAGTAAGCAATTGTTGTGTATGAAGTGAGTAAGTGAATCTGATTATAATAAACACAAAAGCAAACTGAAGGGATTAAGGTGCTTTATAACAAGATTATGGGTTGGTGTTGGGATAGTAGTTTGTAAACTAGAAGATATTGGGTTTCTGACCACTCTTGAACATCAATTAGTGTTGGAATACAGAGCTATTTAACACTTGTTTTAATTTATCACCTACTGCAGCTTTAATATCTGTTTGTGTGTTTGTATTTGTGCAGCAGTGACAGAGGACCTGTTGGCAGCTGTGCACGTCTACTATAGGCAGATGCACCTGACACTACAGACACGATCTCTGCTGCTGTCTTTCTATAGCAAGCTCTACCTGCAGGAGCAAGGACAGACACACATAGCAAGGTAAATTCAGCCATTGTTGCTGCGACATGTGAGATCTTCAAACAGGACTTTTATACAGCTAAATGGTGTAACAATAACGGCAGCAGTAGCCCTATATTATAGGGCACCTGTTTTAAATAAGAAATCAGATTTCTATTATCAAAAACTCAGCTTTGACTACAGGATTTGAGTCAGGAGAATTCATTTTTGAAATATTTTTTAGCAGATGAATGTTAAATATTTGATAACAAAACTCTCTACTGCTTGAAACTACCAAACCTTGGTAGCAGTTATTAAAGCTATGCATCATAGATATAAAATGAAGCTTGTTTATGCAACCACACTACTTATTTATCACAAATCAGTAAGAAATTATTTTGGGTGGGTTGTTTTCAAGAAATTTGACATTTCCAGAATGTCCACCATGCTTTGTCCTGTAAAAAAAAAAATGTAAGCACAGACCAGTGACTGCTGAGGGAGTAGTTTGCTCATCCAATCAAGTGCAGGGAGGGTTTTTTATGATCATGTGTTGTACAGTCTACATGAAACAATTCATCCCAATAATTCTAGTTTTTGTAAATAAAGTGGATGGCACATAATTTGAATCAGTGTCTATCAGTGTCAGGCCTATAAGGATGTAACAAACCCTTATACATTCTTATTTACTGTAACTGTGGCTGCAATTTAATTCACGTGCACCTCTGCATGTTATCCAACTGTCTGTCCCTCTGAAGGAGTAAGGTGCTGTGTCGTTGGTTGGCAGCTCTTCCTTTGCAGTTGTCCCAGCTGGGCCACCGTAACCCTGCCCTCTCTGCACAACTCATCCTGTCCATCCAGGCTGCCGCTTCTCGAGGACACAAAGACCTGCTGAACAGTCTGCAGACACATGCCTGCAGGCTCTACGGTACACACACACGATTAGAGGGAAAAACAAAGAGACGGCGTTGGTAGACTTTGGGGCAACTTGTAACAGAAACGTTTTTGTGATGCCACATATAATCATTTATATTAAGACAATTATATCACAACCAGGTTTTTAAAGCAAGTTGTCACCAACCTGTGGCACCTGTGGCACCTCTAGACACACCCCAGTCAGCGATGCCCGATCAGATGTTTTCCATTGACTGGAGGCTCTGTGGGTGAGGGTGAGGGTGTGGTAAGAGGTGGAAAGTTTGAAACTTCAATTCTGAAGAGATTTGTAGTAGTCTTGAGGACTAGGGACTTGTCTTGCTCTTTATCTGGATTAGTAACTGCTGTTCCAAGATTCAGTAAATGCAAGCCCTGAGTTTAGATGTTTCTTATTTCCAGCGCTGAATTAGTGAAAATATTTGTATCTATACTTTGTGGAAAAATATGTAATTATTTTCTTATGCATAAACATTCATACAATGGTCAGATTACTGAAGAGAAAACTGTTACTAAGCCAAGAGACCACCATAGAATCCCTAGGGGGCGCTGTAGCTCCATGTTTCCAAACCCAGACAACTTTGTGAAACTGAGGTGCAACCAGAGGCAGACAGCTGTAATGAGACCATACCCACTGCTCTGAGGATGGTCAGATAGTTAGGCTGGTGTGTTACAGAAGGGGGCCAGGAGAGGAGGGGGGCAGCGATCGGATAGAAACTGCCGCAGAGCCAGCAATTCACCATCACAAGACTCCTTTTGTCTGGGGGCTTCTGACATCAGCATGTGCGTCAGAGACAGACAGAACACCGCGCACACACACACACATTATCTGAGCCCTCACTGTAGTGGCTCTGCCTGCCTGTCTGTCTCTTTTTTACTAGTCAGAACATAGCCTGGTCTTCCTGGTATCGCTTTAATTTTCTTAATAAAGCTTTATGTTATATCCCCAGAGGGCGCAGTGCATTGCTGTCTTTATGTAATTACATGTGGTGTGTGTGTATCTGTGTTTGTGTGTGCGTGTGTGTGTAAAGATCCGGAGGAAGGAGTTGTGGTGCTGCTCCCCGCAGAGTCCCAGCAACGAATGGTGCAGCTGCTCTACTTCCTTCCCAAGATGTCTCAGCCCCTTCTGGCCAATCTGAGCTCCTGCTGCACAGCTGGACGAATCTCAGCTGGCCTGGCTGCCTCTCTGATTCGTATCGTACACCTTAGGTGAGCTTTAACTCGCCATACACCTGCAGGAGGCCACGTTAAACTTACTGGCCTGTGTGTGTGTGTGTGTGTGTGTGTGTGTGTGTGTGTGTGTGTGTGTGTGTGTGTGTGTGTGTGTGTGTGTGTGTGTGTGTGTGTGTGTGTGTGTGTGTAAGGCGAGATTTTTCCAGCACTCTAGCCTGTGACCATCAGATGGCAGTATTACGCTTTCACAGATGACTTCCTGACATTTTATCTGGTTTCTTACCTGCCTGTTGGCAGGTGCTGATGTGGACGCCCTGTACATTTGATATTTAACTTACTGGTGACAATAAATTATTATTATTATTCTGTTATGCACCCGCAGATTACCTAACCCCATAGTGGTGTGCGTGCATCTGTGTGTCTGACCTTTTGCTTGTGTCAGTGGGGCAGTGTTATACAAAGTTTGAGCGTAGGGAGTGCTGAGTTCATACGGGATGTGAATGAGTATAACGGGTGTAATACAAAGAGCTCTTTGGGAGGCAGGAATGCAGAGAGTCGTCATGGAGTATTGAGAAGACAGTTCTCTGCATGTGCCTCCCGGGCTTCACAAAACACACTTGTTGTTCACATGCATTTCCTACTGTTACAGATTTATCCCTTCCCTCAAGACAAGGAAGGATTTTTCATAACTATGTGCTGTTACAAAACATTCACAAAAACAGAGTAATGCGAAGAGATTACAATAAGGATTGCATGAGCAATATGAAAATTTAATGTAAGCATTGAGTCCATGAAGTGTAATATTCTGAAAATGGGCGTAAATCACAAGCTGTAGAAACATCTGATTCTCCGTTTTTATGTTCTCTAGGTCATCTCTGAGTAACTGGTCCGTCGGGAGCCAGGAAGCAGCTCTGCAGGACATTGACTACATCAGCTTCCTGTTCTCCACCCTGACGGGCTTCTCATCCGACAAGCTCGCTACCCTGCAGGACGCTGACGACGAGAGCGTCCTGCCTCCCTCCCCTCTCTCACCCCTCAGCCTCTACCCTACCCCGCTGGAGCAGTTCACACACCACTGGGATGTTGTTGAGGTGTGTTCACTGCACATCGTCTTTTCCTACACCTACCACAAACGTTACATGCATTTCAACTCTTACAAACTAGGAGTCTAGGAGGTGAAGAAAAGACGTTGTTTTGAAAATTGAAAAGTGTTGATATTCTGGACACAGCTGTGGTCTTTCAGTCCCCCCTGGTCCCACTATGTCTCTCATAAAGAGCTCAGAGGGTGGAAGCTTTATCGTGGCCACTCCGGCTGAGAGGGGAACCTTTATCGCGTTGCGCAGGTTGGAGATGCGTGGTTATCGGGCACAGCGGATATGCACAAATGCTAATGAGAGCCCATGGCATGATGGGAGTGTGACATTTCTGCGCAGAAATTACAGTTAAATGTAACTATGCCCTGGGGCAGGTGTGTGTGAGTGTGTGAGCAAGTGGGGGGCTTATAATCACTAATTCAGCTCCTCAATTAAGCCCTCAGATCCTGCCTCTCTCATCTCCCTGTCTGAGTCAATCACAGGCAAGTGGAGGGAAGGAGGAGGGAGGGGACACATGGTGGCGAGTGGGGTGGGGCGGGGGGGCATTAAGGGACGGACTGTGTCAACTCTGGTTCGACTAATGAGACAGGATTGTTTTTAATGACGGCGAGAATGCCAACAGGTGCACCATTGTGACACACACTGGCTCGGACTCACTCCTGCACTTCAGGACACACGCACACACGCACACACACACACCTCAATTTGATAAACGCTAATGAAAAATTTGATTTGGATTTGAAGTTAATGAGGAAAAGCTGAGCCTTATTTTTCACTTTTAAAAAGTTTGTGGCAGCTTCTAAGGCCTGAAAACCATCTCATCTCCATCGCAGCGAGAATTAAATTTAGATGCTGTTTCAGTGACTCTTTTGTTCGGTGAAAGCACGATGAATTGAAGGCCTCACACTATCCAGACAGGAATGTAGAGACACTCTCGTTGTCTTTCTTATGCTCTAATGCTCTGTATATTTACAGCAGTAATGCATTTCATCTGATGAATGCAGGTAAAAGTTCAATCAACATTCTGCCATTGTTTATGTCATAAAACACTGAAGATTTCCCAATACAGATTTTGAGCAGTTTCAACCAGCTGCTGCTGCATAACAAAGCTCTCTCCTGTAACCAGTTCATCTTGTCCGCTTCCACAGGCATAACAATCTAAGGTGTTGTCTTTAAAATTGCAAGCAGAGGTATGTTAGACATGGGCTCTATAGCTCAGTGGTTAGAGCACTGGTCTTGTAAACCAGGGGTCATGGGTTCAAATCCCATTAGGGCCTAGTTTTTACTTTTTTAGTCCTTAGCGGAGACAAACAAACACCTGAAACCTCTAATCAATTATTAAAGACACTCACATGTGATCCACAAGAGGTAGTTCGACAGATTTAATACTGCTTGCATTTAGATTGATGTGTGAATATCTTCATGCATGGTTGAACCTGATCACATCAGAGAGCTTAAAAATGGTTTCTTGGTAACAGCATTCCCACTTCAGCTTAGCATTTACAGTATGTGTAGTAATGGTCTAGTATTGGAGGAGCAAATGATTGGTACATTTTTGGATGTATCAGCTTCCTATAACCCAGTGGTTCCCAAACTTTTTCTGTGGGGCCTCCCTTTTATAGACAACAATGATTTTAAGCTACCCACCCCACCCATACACATACGTCTTTTGCTTGCAAACTCTGTAGAATTTATTTTTAACATTGTCTGTAATTAATACAGAACTGCACCTTTAGTGTGACATCTGTGGACAACCTAAATAAGGAACAACTTACTGCATCATGAGTCTACGGTGTAGCAGTTTAGTGAAGTGACTCAGTTGACTACTCAGCTGACCACAGTTGAGTAGCTGTTTTTCTAAAGAAATCTACAGGCTTCCCTTTGTGGTTCTGGATGTGTAGTCTCCATGACGTGTCTTTTTCGGCTTAATACTGTCTAATAAGCCAGTTTTAGAACTAATAATTTGAGACACAGAAAACACTGTGGTTTCTCTTCATTACCCATCATTTTACTGGTGAAGCTGAGGGCGGGATATGCCTCGTCACATTTTCTCGTCTTTGTTTTGGCTGTATGGTAGCCTTCCCCCCACCCAGAACTCTTTAAATCTCTCTCTTCTTTTGTCAGCATAAATCAATGAGTTCTATTGAAAGAGAAAATATGTTTGATCTTGTTAATTTAACTGTGTCATTCTTAGGAAGTCTGCCACTGTCTGGAAACTCTCGGTTCGAAGTCTCAGTGCTTTGACATCCTGCAAAATGGCATCTGCCAATACCTGGTAAGAAACCTTTTTCTTCATGCAGGATAAAATAGAAAGAGGACAACCACGGTACTGAAGAAGCAACCTGTGTATGTTTCAGACTAAGTTGGGGGTTGTTCCGGACAGTATGGCGGCAGGGCTTCTCAGAGCTGTATCCAGATTACTGGACCTATCCGTCCTGCCGATAGAGCCCGTGGTGCGCTTCTTGTCTCAGTGCTGCCTCAGCCTGTTGGCTCTGCTGATCACTCTGCAACAGGAGTTACCTGCTGAAACCAATCACAAAAGGTGTGTGTCGAATCACCACAACCATTTTCTGATCCGTCTTTAGAAATGATCTCCTGTTGATACCAAATCTTGAACTTTGCTGGATTTAAATCACCTTTGTTTCACACTTTCAGGGAGGCAATATGGGGCGCTTGTGTGTCAGCGCTGAGCACCGTTCCTCGCCTGCTGAGAATGGTCCTGCAGTTGATGCGTGTTGGAGATATGAACGAGGAAGAGCTGCCCCAGCTCGGACAGATCCTGTCGATGCTGCTGCAGCACGCGCCGCTCCACAGCCAGCTGCTGGCCAACGCCGCTCTGCTCCAAGAGATCATTCAAAACCTCACGGTAAACGGGTCAGACAGGGGATGGATTTTAAGGTTTGGATGGAAAGACGGAGTATGTAAACCTGATTTCTCTCTGCATGTGTGTATTTCAGAGGTACTCCCGCGGTCCGACCAGGGAGCAGTGGTTGACAGACTTACTCTACTATTACAGCGTCACTGTGGCTCACAGCTCTTCTGCTCGTCGGGGAAACATGGGCCTTCGAGACATTTACTGACCGACGCACTCACCAGACCCACCTGGTGTGTTCCAACATTTTACAGCCTCTTTTACAAACCCAACACTCACAGAGCTCTGTAGGGATGAGCACATACAGCAGAACTTTCAGACAGGAATACAGTGAAGAAGTGTCTTTTCTTTTTTTATTCTGTGTGGCAACGAATTCCACATTCTTCTATAAAGAGCTCAATTTTTTCTGTATCTTAAGCTGCCTCTTTATTGCTTCATTCTTGGCCTGGTAATTATTTGTAGGAGTTTTGTTGTTGTTGCTGAACATTGTCCAGTGCTTACTGGGGACACCTGCCAACTTTTGATAAAAACAAAAAAAGCAAAAAAAAAGGCAAAATAAAGTTAAATCCAAGCTGCCTTTCGTGTCAATTTTCATTTATTAGTTATAAAGCAATAAAAACCAACAAACATGTAGGTATAATATAAATCTAAAATTACACAATATGGAATATTTTTGTGCAAATGCACAACATTAACGTAAATAAACTGCATAGTTAAGACATACATATTTCCCTTGAGAGGGAAAGCACTTATAGACCAAACTGTTCTGGGTGTGTGTGTGTATGTGTGTGTGGGGCTGCAGGTGGGCTATCTGTATGACCGGCTGTTGATAGACTGCCTCATTCTCCACAACAGGAGGAAAGGTTATCTCAGTGTGTGTGCGGGAGCGACGGAGAACGAGGGAGACGGCGTGTGTATGTGTTCCTTCCACAATGGATGAAAGGTTATCTTTTACACACACCATTTCTGTAGACTTAACCCCACCCCGTGAGGTCATGGTTCTGATGTCATATGGCTTAATTTTAGAAAGCTTGGCACATTGAGCGAACAATGTGTGTAGTAATTCTATAGAGGTGGAGGCGGCCAGCCAGCTGAGAAAACATCAAAGAACATGAAGTGTGTGTGTGCGTGTGGTTTCAATGTTTTCCCCGGCCTCTGGTACCCTGTCCAGCACTATGTGGTCTCAGGTGGTAAGAGTACTGCTTGGCTTGATTCATGGCGTCAGTCAGGTGCACACAGTCTATACCGCTCACTGGAAAATAAGACATAAAACCACCTTTTTAGTGACTTTGATTTAATTTAAACTGCCTGTCTGTGTACGTGTGTGTACTTACACTGGCTCTGGGTGCGTAGCGGCATGTCCAGGAGCAGCTGAGACTGAGAGCCCCGAAGTGAACGCCCTCGTTTGGCCACAGAGTTGCCTAAAGGACGGCAGAGAAACAGTTTTGTACAATCTTCATTTAGATTTGCCGGTACATCCTGTGAACAGCTTCAACCAGCCGCTGATGCGTAACAAAGCTCAGGACACTCCTGTAACTGGTCCATCTGGCCTGACTTCACAACCATAGTAGTCCAGGGTGTTGTCTTTTTAGCTGCAAGCTGATTTTATCATATTTAATAAGGGCTCTATAGCTCAGTGGTTAGAGCACTGGTCTTGTAAACCAGGGGTCATGGGTTCAAATCCCATTAGGGCCTGATTTTTACTTTTTGGTCCTTAGTGGAGACAAACAAACACCTGAAACTTCCAATCTATACTTACAGACACTCACAGGTGATCCACAAGAGGTAGTTTGACAGATTTAATGCTTCTCTGCATTGACTTTCATATGTAAAATCTATTTTACTAAGAATTATTTTATTTTGCTGCAGTACAACAGAATAAACTCCCTGCTTGTTTGAACCTGATCACATCGAGAGCCTTAAAAAAAATAGCTTCTTGGTAACTCGTAGCTTGTTTATGTTATGAAGAAAGCCCGGAGCATGCAGGGTTCTACAGTGCAACTATTTGGGTCGCACATGCGCCAAAAATCTGTCAAGTGCAACTCAACGTTTTCATTGATTGCACCTGTGCACCTGATTTTCAGCAAGCACTTTGAACATCAGCACTTTTAAGCTTATCGCAATTTCTTGTTGTGTGTGCCGTGATTTGAATGGGGAAAAAAATAACACATTTATCTGAACTTGATTCCTGGTTTCAATCATTTACATTATTTTTTTTAAGAAGTAATATTAAAATGTATTATTGGGTGCACCTAAATTAAAAAGTTAGGTGTACGAGTGCAACCAGTGTGAAAACATAGTCTATGGCCCTGACATGCAAGCGTTGCCACTGCAAGTCATAGCCTTCATTTTCTATCTGTATTCACTTGTTGCTATAAAATAAAGGTACAAAACACATAAACTGTACATTTAGCAGACACTTTTGTCCAAAGCAACTTACAGAATTTTAACACATTTATACACTGATGGTGGTGGCTATCACACAAGGCCAACCAGCATATCAAGAAGGATTTTTGGAGTTGGTATCTCGCCCAAGGATACTTCAACATGCAGACCAGGGGAATCGAACCAGTGACCTTCCGATAACAAGATGCTGGCTTTACCCCTGAGCCACAGCCACCTTTGTCATGTTTCAATTTGTAATACCTGGATTCCATTGAAGAGGATTGTTTTGACTCAACAAATCAAACCTGCACAATGACAAATGTAGTTTTGTTGTCTGTGATGCAAAAATATATTACACTCTCTCCATGTGTGCTACTATAGATACGTGAACAACAGATATTAGAGATAAAGTTAATAACAGAAAATTTCAAAAATGGATTATGATGATTAACGGAGCAGTGTGACCCAGTCCAGGGTTGTGTGTCACAAGTGTCAGAATAGTGCGAGAATGAGTTTCATGAATGTGTGTGTGGCACTGTGTATGGATGTGTGTGTGTGTGTTTAGTAGATTGCTCTACGCAGTCGTCTGACATTCCCCCTGACAGCTCTGAACTTTTCACAGTGCCAGGACTGTCAGAGAGCGAGAAGGAGAGAAAGAGGGAGGTGAGGTGAGAAGGGGGAGGGGAAAACCACGTCAGAAGGTTGGGATGGAGCGAGGAGTCTGGGGTACAGGGTGTGGGTCTATCTGTCTGTCTGTGAGCGAAGACGCCGTGTGTGCTTGTATGTTTTGGCGCGGCAAGGTTTCTGCCTGTTCTCCCATCATCACCTGGTGATGTGTGATGAAGGTCAGGCCTGTCTGTGGGGCGAAACCCTACCGGTTCCACACAGCCCACCAGGCTGATAATGTCCTGGTATGTGGGCTGAAGCATCACCCACACATTTACACTAGTTCCTGTTCACGTACAGCGTGTTCTACACTGGAATGACAACTATCCAGATTTCCAGCTTCTTCCTTTAATCCCACTAAATCCAAGTCTGTTTCAAATCTGTTTGTAATTCAAGAGCTGTGGCTTCAATTAAGATGGAAAGGCTTCCACTTTGAAGGATAAATCAACACTAGAACATTCTGTTGCACTTTGTGGGTTGCAACTTAAAGGAAAAGTTCACCCAAAACTGAAACTGAATAACGTATTCAAATCAATTTAGGATCTCTGGTCTTCCAGAATCTTGGATTATGCTGTATGAGCTGTATGGAGCCATTTAATTAAAAGATTTATTGTTTTTTGGTTGTTTTTTTAATCATCTTAAAACAAGTTTCCGTCTACTTCAGGTGCTTAAGAGAATGCTGTAAGGCTGTTCTGCTGTGATGCTCAGGACAGTCCTGTAACTGGTTCATCCAGTCTGGCTTCACACCCATGGTTGTCCAAGGTGTTGTCTTTATATTAAACAGCTGTTGCACTCATAAATATGGCTCTATAGCTCAGTGGTTAGAGCACTGGTCTAGTAAACCAGGGGTCATGGGTTCAATTCCCATTAGAGCCTAAATATTGCTTTTTACTCCTTAATGGCCACAAACAAACACCAGAAACCTCCAATCAATAAGTAAAGATATTCACAGATGATCTACAAGAGGTAGTTTGGCAGATAAAATGTTGTTCTGCATTTAGTTTGATGTGTAAAATGAATTTACAGCAGCAAATTGCTTCTGGTGCTCTCTATACTTTTCAACTTAAAGGAAAAGTTCACTCAAAAATGTTAATTCATTCATGATCCACTCACCCTTGTGCTGATGGCAAGTCGGGTGAAGTTTCATAGTGAACAAAACATTTCTTGAGCTTCACAGCAAAATACGTTGCAGCATTCTCCTAAACAACTGGCATAGATCAAGCTACCGCCAAGAGCGTCACGCTTTGAAGCCGACTTTCCTAGTGGCCAAATCGTGTAATTACATTGTCCCACCTTTTCCCATAAGCTTACATTGTGAAAAAAGTGGCTGTAAAATGACGAGCCCAGGAGAAATGACTTGATTCACTTTTAGAATTTGAGCTGTTTGGTCCAACAACATTTCAAAAGCCTAGAAGAGCCACAAGATTAAATCTTGTTATCCCTTTTCACAGTAGCCGTCTCGGCCAGCGGAAGTCTAGACCTCATGCTCTATTGGACCCACAACATGGAAGATCTGGGTATTTCTACCCACGGGAAGTTGAGTTAGTTTTTTGGCTTTATGCGAAACTGAGCTGCTCTCATGGAATAAACAGGACTCCGCCTCCGACGCTGTATCCAGATTTTCCTTCTAAAATCCTTGAATAAGATGGGGAAATGTTTTAAAATGTAACAAAAACATCTGAAAAAAACATAAAATGTTTCCATAGAGCTCATCTGGAATGAAACAAGTCTTGAAGCGAGAGAACCCAAATTCATTTGAAAAGCAATATTTACACATTTACACACACACACTTAAACATGCCGTAATCTTTGTGATTTGGGGTCTTCCAGAGATTTAGATAACGCTTCACGAGCTGTATGGAACCATTTTATTTATTATTTTTACGTTTTAAAACAAGTCCTCACCTCCTTTAGTTGCTTAGGAGACTGCAGCAACACTGGATTGCTGTGAAGCTCAGTACACTCCTGTAACTAGTTCATCTGGTGTTACTACACACCCATGAATGTGATGAATGTTCAAGGTGTTGTCTCTAAATACATAACTTGATTTCAGTCGTTAACAAGGGCCCTATAGCTCAGTGGTTAGAGCACTGGTCTTGTAAACCAGGGGTCATGGGTTCAAATCCCATTAGGGCCTATTTAGGACTTTTTTAGTCCTCAGCGGGCACAAACAAACACCTGAGACCTCCAATCATTGATTAAAGACACTCACAGGTGATCCATGAGGTAGTTTGACAGATGTAACATTGTTCCACATTGACTTTCATGTGTAAAATGATTTTTTATTAATGTTTATTTTATTATGCTCCTACATGTTTAAACCTGATCACATCAAAGAGCTTAAAAAATGATTCCTAGCTTGTTTTATGTTATGAAAGTCCCTGCCCTTCTTCACTTCTTCCCCTGTGTGACTGACAAATTTGAGAATGTCTTTGTTGTTTCGATTTCAGCTCCAGTCAGTCCTATTTTTTTTTTTACTATTTGACCTTCAAATTTGGACTCTCAGCTAATCAGCCATCACTCTGATTAATACACGATTACACTGCCAGACATCCAAACCGCAGCATCACTCTCAAGGACTGTTTAGGGTCTGTAACTGCTCTGCTCAAAAATATATATCATAGACTTTAGTACGTATTAGCCGCATCAAATCTGTGACTGCATCCTTTACTGGTGCCGAGTGTGTTTGAGGGCAATGTCTCTGGACTGCTTTCAAACGTAATCATGTATATACAGTATGACTGGCAGGTTGTGGCTCAGGAGGTAGAGCTGGGCTATCACTAATCAGAAGGTCTGTGGATTTGCTCCCTGGCTCCAGCGGCATGTCAGATGTGAACAAGGATAATGAACCCCAAATGGATATGAAAGTGTATGAATAAATGTGTCCATACCTGTGATTCGTTAAAATCAGATAAACGTACGTATAAATAATCCTCCCCACCCATTAAAAAAGGAAGCAATGATCTCACCGTAGATGCTTTGCAGCACTGAGCTCTTACTCGCTGACAGTTTGGCCGGTTGAGCTCTGACTTCCATCTTCTTCCTGTGATGGCCGTTGTTTGACTCACTTGACTCCACCTCTTCACAGGCCTTCACCTCTCTCCGTCTGCGTGCGCAGAACCTGCAGACACACACACCAACACATGCAAGCGCAAACACGTGCACGCCGCTCAATAAAAAAAATCTCAGACTGCGTTCAAAGGTCTAAAAGCTGGCGAGTCCTCACACTAATATTCAGTGAGGATAAACAGAGTAAACAGAGTTTATTCAAGGCAGCTAATAGGCAGCACATACAGAATATAATTGTGAAGCTGAATGGAAACAGAGGGCCTCCTGCGGCGGACTGGCAGCCTCTAAGAGAAACACAGAGTGTGTGAGAGGCTGCTGGTAGCTATTAGAGCAGCGCGGCTGAACTTTTAGCCTCTTGTTAAAGCAGTATGAAAGCTCTAGATTACAGCCCGTCTGTCCCCTGCCTCCTCGTCTCACCCATCTCCCACGCTCTCCCCCCCACTGCTCAAGTGTTGATGGCATCCAGACCAAACGTGGGGGGAGGGGTTACAGGAGAGATGAGAACGGGTTGGCATGTACGTGGGAGAGGGCACATGTGGGCACCACATGGCACTGCCAGATAAGCTCCAGCTACTGAACAGCCCTCCAGGTACAAACACAAGCTCACCTTCGCCAAGCTCCCTGGATGATGCGTGCAGCCTCGTTCCTCGTCCTGCGCTGCTCTTTGTTGTGTTCCCTGTGTGTGCGTGTTGAGTTGGGTGTGTGTGTGGCAGTTTTTCTCGAAGGGCTTTTGTGGTCTAAAGATGATCTGCTTCTTAATGAGGGAGTGTGAGTTTGGTCTTTGGTGGCGGCCTTTTCTGAAGTCTGCTCCTTGTGGTTTCGGTGCTTTTGTGGAGAGGTGTGGGCATCAGTCTTGCCGGGGGCAGTCGGCACAGTCATGTGAGCGTTACTCTTTTTTACAGGAATGCATTCTCTGGTAATAGCGTCAGCCTGGTCCGTCGTGGAGATGCTCGTGGAGGGAGTGCATGTGTTTGAGGAAGGTCGTTCCCTGACTTTGGGCATGGATGGGGGTCTGGGTTTGAGGTTGGGAGGCTGGCTGCAGCTGGAGGGAGAGAGAAGTTCCTTCAGCCTGGTGGTCTGGGGAGCATCGGGAACAGGGTCAGCAGTCACATGACAGTGGCGGCTCGAAGCATCAGGAAGCTCATGTGGTTCAGCTGCTTTACTTCTTCTGGAGGATCGGGTCTTGTGGGCTAGGGAAAGAAATCAGGAAATGAAGAGAAATCATGAAGGAAAACATTTTCTCTGCTCTATGTGTCTTTAATTGTAGGAATTCTGATTTGTATTCTAAGGAAATATTATTTTGAAATCAAAAACTTTTATTTTATTATACCAATATAACAAATTGGCAAAACATCTTCACATTAATGGTGAAAAATGTATACAATTTCTCTCTCAAAACTTTCAACCAACAACTATCATCATAACAAATGTAAGAAATTCTGCACATTTGTACCTTTGTGTCTCTCCTCTTTGCTCTTTGTGCGTTCAGCTTTGGATGGTTTCTTTGTTTCCACCACTGATTCATTCATGGATAATTCCTCTATCATGTTCACTAAGGAAATCTTTTCCTGCTCGGCTCTCACCACTGCGACCCTCCGTTTGTCTGGAGAGATTTGCTGCACAGCTTCTCTCCTCCGCTGCTCTTCCTCTCGTTTCCTGAACACAAAGAAAAGCCGTCAGATTTGATCATGGCTTATAGTTTTGTCCGAAAAATAATGTGTAGGGTTTGTTTGAAATGTTTGGACATTTTTCTTTTGAAAAAATGGGTTAATGTAATGATGAGCATGGGGGTTAATGCACATCATTCTATGTTATATCATAATCTTTCATATTTTCAGGTGTTTAAACATGTTATTATATGTTCAAACAGACAGACAAACACATTGTGTTCATATCAAAGATCAATGATGAGAATATTAAACATGACATATATTTTAGAGGTACTATTTTACCGTCAAGCGTACAAACAAACGACAGTTCTCACAGGTGAAATCAAGACAACACCAGGTATCTGTTCTCATTTTAAAGCTGTGAAGCAATAAAAAAATTAAAAAACAAAAAAATCTGATTAGAAGGCAAGAAGTGTTAAAATATTTTGAGTGAGAAAAGCATCTCATAACAGACAGCAGACTTTTCGTCGAAGACTTGTCAATTTCTTATCCTCCTTTGTTGGTTTTATTTATTCATTTATCTCTTCATTTGCATTGCTCTTTTGGGATTTAACCTGCTTTTTTGCTTTTATTCCTTTAACTTATAATTACTCATATTGACACTGTGTTTTGCATTTTGCTTTGTTTTAACTTCACTTTAAACTATGCTTCCTGGTTTGGTTTGAGTATTGAGCGTTTATTCTGTAATATTGTCTTCCTGACTTTCCTGCTTTTTGCTAAGTGGTATTATCGTTGCCGTTGCTGTTTTAAAGACAACGGGATCGCTTTCCGTTTGCTCTCAAAAAGCATTGTGTAAGACAGGATAAAGGTGAGACTGGTGAGCAAATGACAAAAGCAGAACAAGCCAGAAGAGAGAGACAGGGGGAAGACGTATGTGTGTGCAGGGATGACAAGAGAGAAAGATAGATATGGAGAGAGTGTGACTGTTCCTATATGGGTGATAGAAGAAGACAGAGATGGATAATGAAGACAGAAGCAGGAGTGAGTGATGAACACAGTGTAACTTATCCTTCAAGTAAGTGTAAAATGCAAAAGAGAGGGAAGTTTATGAGAGTGTGTGGCTCTGCATGCACACAAGTAAGTATGTATGTATGTGTGCTCATCTCTCACTTGGCTGCATCCTTGCGCAGCTGCTCATGCCTCATGAGGAGCTGCTTTCTCTCCCTGAAGGCCTTGCGGACGGTGTAGCCCTTGTAGACAGCCTGGATGGAGGCCGCAGCGATGTCCTGGATAGCTGCTATGGACAGAGCGCCGTGCTCCAGCATGAACTGAGTCACCTCGCTGTGCCCCCCCAGCAGAGCGTAGTCCAGCGGGGTGTACCTGCACAACAAGAGAGTCATTCATAAATCTGTTTTTCCCACTTCCACCTCCAGTTCCTCCCGCTTGTCCTCACCTCTCCTCAGTGTGCTCCATGTGATTAGGGAAGGCATTGTAGCCCAGCAGCAGTTTCACAGCATCCAGGTAGCCATTGTTGCATGACCAGTGGAGAGCGGTCCGCCCCTGCGCACCCATAAAAGAAAGAGCACTCATTCAAACTGTGTCCAAAACACTCAGTTAACACAGACAGATGTGAGGGTGCAGGAGTACATTTTAACCTCCTTGTCCTGTATGTTTGGATCAGCGTTGTTCTCCATGAGAACAGCCATGCAGGTGATGTAGCCACCGTAAGCAGCACACTGCAGAGGAGTCCGTCCGGCCTGGTCCTGCGCAGGAAGAGTCAAGTATACAACCATTAAAAGAGTAGCTCAGGATTTATGAGGTACATCCTGGTTTTATGCTCATTTGCTCGTAAAAGCAACGCAGAGGAACATTACATTTCCACATCTATCCTCATTTATCCTTTGATTCACACTGCACTGCATTGTGGGTAATGTAGGCTCACTGGTGGGTAAGCAGTACAGTGGTCTTCATTACAGTCCTTTAACATGGTTTCACTCATTATGGACAGTTTAAAAACAAATTATCAAAATCGATACAGTACCAAGATACGGTCTTCTTTATTCCACGCATTCTTCTTCCTTTTCAAAACCTGGTGCCTTAATTACCCACAATGCAACATAGGAGCTTAGCTTCTCTGGAGCTACTGAAGGCTTTATGCTACTTTTCTCACATACAGTATTAAGTAGTACTCCCCAATACCTGTGAACACACTTTGATGTGTAAAATTGGTGAAGTTACCCTTCAATCAGTGGAAATGTGTAAAGAAGATACATAAAAATCCTCTGATTAAATGTGAATATTTACAGGCAAGACAGTAAACCAAAAATCTTTGAGCTGTGGAGGTTTTGGTAATGACATACATAAATGTGTCTGCATGACCGAATTTTGCAGCTGCTGATGGTCAGGAGAAAACACAAATAAGGGGACAATGTGTTAAAGTTTTTGAGTATGTTTTAAATTTTTGCACTCATACCTGCACATTGGGACTAATCCCATTCTCCATCAGTATCTGGCAGACCTCAGCGTTCCCTCCCAGAGCTGCCCAGTGTAGAGCAGTGTGACCATCCACGTCTACCAGGTCCACACGTGCAGAACCTTTATTCATCACATTTTCATGTCAGTCGAGGCATTTAGCTGACACACAACATGTGTAGTCAATGGAACACTTGTGCACGTGCATCATCTGCACCCACCTTTGATGAGCGTGAGGATGACGTCTCTGTGTCCCATCTCGCAGGCGCGAAACAGCGGTGTGTGCTTCATCACATCCAGAGAGTCGACCATCGCTCCCCTCTCCAACAGCAGCTTCACTGTGCTCACATGGCCTGACAGGGAGGCCGCATGGAGGGCTGTGTGAACGCCCACCCACACACACACACACACACACACACATAGAAAACAACCCTGAGATAATGTAACTGGACAATAAACACCCTCACTGCTCCTCCCTCCTGTGCACCTTCTTTGCTCATTCATCCTCTCTTGAATATGGCTAAAGCCTGGTCAACGAAGGGTTAAACAGACAGTGAAAGTTAATGAGAAGCGATACACTTGAGCCCCCTTGTGTCTCCCCCTCCTCCCCCTCCCTGCAGTCCCTAGACAGTTCAGACTAGAGTCAAGTGCATGGAAGTGATTCGGGCACCAGTCAGCTCCACTGCCCCTCACACCGTCTCATTAACGTGACTCAACCATTGCATGTTATGCATGCATAAGCAATGACCGCCTGGCTGAGCAGAGGGGCTATCGCCATGGAGATTATACGTCCAAAGAGCACCCGGGGTCAGAGCGTGGCAGGAAATCATGTGCGTCTGCATGTGTGTGTGTCTGAGGACAGTGCTGGCAGTGGTGGGAGTCTATTCAACGAGCTCACACTGATTTTGCTGACAGTATCACTTCCCTCCCTCACTCAGTCTCACAGTCTCTATAGCACCTCGGGGGGAATCCCCCATGACATCATCAGCCCTGACTCAAACAAGCAGGAGACCACACAAGGAAACAGGACAAGGATAAAAGTGTGTGCGATTGTGTGTCATCACGCCCATGAGTGGGGTCGTGGGTCAGAGCAGTTTAGAGGAGCCTCAGTTCATCCTCGTGTTTCTCAGGTGCTCACCAGTGCCTCCGTACTTGTCGGCCATGTTGATGTCAATGTGAGGGGTGAGGGCCAGCATGGTGCGGATGACATCATCGCTGCCCTTCCCAGCTGCCCACATGAAGGCTGTCCTCCCCTCCAGATCAGGTTCATCCTTCACGGACGGGTGGGACAGGAACACACCGACTGTCTCCTACATATACACACACACGAAAAGAAAATTAGACTCAGACAACTTTATTAATCATTTTGGGAGGTTCCCTCAAGGAAACTGAAGAAACATTTCTGTTGTAACTTGAGACCTCTCTGTATCACAGGAGAATTCCAGCCATGTTGGAGATGCTGGGGATTGAACCCAGGACCTTGTACATGCGAAGCACACGCTCTACCACTGAGCTACATCCCCCTTGTAATTATTATATGTTAGTTTATTGGCCATTTTTAGAAGGGTGACATTAAATCACACACAACAACAATGGGAAACCAAGACTTATTTTTATTATTATTTATTGTGTGATGAGAGTAAGCATTCGTAGAATAAAATCTGAAAATCTTGCAGAACATGCAGGATGAGACAGCTTAACTCTCTATCAACGATACTGTGTTGTGAATAAAGGTGCATGATGCTGGCTCAGCAGGTTTTCCAGCTTCATGAGTGTAAGCGTATAAGACTCACAGCATTGTTGCTCTGAGCACCGTAGTGCAGAGGTGTTGCTCCCTGGCTGTCTGAGGGAATGGTGCCTGATGTGTTTCTCTCCAGCAGCAGGTGGACGATTCTGGCGTGGCCTGAAAAGACATGTGTTAACCAGGATGTGAAGGTGACAGGTAATGACAAGGATATACACAGTAAGGAACTGGAACAACAGCTTAATTATACTTTCCTAGAAAGACACGTTATATTTTTTCAGTTTACTTTTACAGAAGTGTTAACAGAAAAGCAAAAAACTCCACATTGAGTCAACATAAGTCAACTGTCACTCTTTACACAATTACAAACAGCTCTGTTTGTCTTTGCACAGTGCTATAAAACAAGTTTTAAGTTTTTCTGCAGTTGTGTAAGCAGCTCAGTGAGGCTTAACTTGGTCTAGGGTGATAACAATGTAGTTTTTTAAGGTATACTATGGTATGAAAATCTACGGTTACCATTCCCTGTACATTTGCTTATGTATGGTGTGGTTTGTACCATATATATATATATATATATATATATATATATTTAGCCTGTAATCCTTAATTTCAGTGTGCGGCTGTCATTCAGGATGCAGTAGGTCAGATGTCAGATACTGGATGTGTTCACCCACCGAGCAGGGCCGCCCAGTGCAGCGGTGTTCTGAAGAGGTTATCATAAGCTGTCACATTACAGCCCTCGTAAGATGTCAGCACCTCCACCACCGCCTCGTTACCGTCGGCAACGGCAAAGTGCAGGGGTGTCCGCCCCTCGTAGTCCTGCCAGTTCAACAGGGACTCAGTAGGAGCTGCCTCCTTCACTCGATAACACACACACACACACACACACACACACACACACACACACACACACACACACACACCACAGAAATGAAAAAAGACATGCAGACAGACAGGTGAGGATGGAGGATGTTTATGACAAATGTACTTGACTGTGTGTGTATGTGTGCACAATAGTGTGTACCAGTATACAGCGGACAGTTTGTGTGGCGCTGGGCTCCTGACTGTGCGCTGCCCAGTGCAGAGGGATCTTGCCCTCGCTGTCTGGGATGCCGATGTTGGAGTCGTGCTTGATCAGGAGGCGCACGTGTTCTGGTCGGTTATAAAATGCTGACCAGTGGAGAGCAGTTTGCTGTACGGAGACATAGTGTGAGAGCGAGAGAGATGAACAGAAAGCCACAAAGAGTATGAATGAAGTTTAAAACAGAGCGGGCTTTTGTGACACCAGGTTTGTAGTTTCTATCTACGTTAAAAAAAAACTTACTCCACTTTGATATGAGCAGGAAATATGAGGGCCACTACCGCACAGAGCTCATATTGAGGAACCAGCAGTGAGATCGTAACTAAGATACATGTCTCCATGACGGCTGCTGAGCTATTCTGAGATTTGCTGAAACCACTGTCATCTGACGCGATGATGCATATTGGATTATTACAAAAGTAACTACTGATGTCAGATACTCATCAGCTGCAACAGACAGAGGAGACTGTGTGTTTGTGTGTTTGTGGTCTTATCAGCAGAACACAGGACAAAGCCTCAGATTGTTGAATCGTTCGCTGCTGTGCGAGTGAGCCCCTCGGTGCTTCTGTGTGTACGACCTCAAATTCCTGCCGCTCTAATGAACTATCCTCAGTCAGTCTGTTATCTTTTTACAGGTTATTGGTCAGATGCCCAGACTGGCTGCTTTCTAACTGAGGACAGTTGGGAAGAAACAATCTTCCAACAACTTTCTTCACTACTCTACCTTGTTCTTGTCTTGTGTGTCAACCTCCCCAGGTCCGATGTGTTTGAGCAGCAGGGCGAGGGCTTTTGGGGAGGGGTGACGTGTGGCCAAGTGGAGCGGGGTCATCTCCTCTAAATCTTTCTGCAGCCAGTTAGCACGCCTGGACAGCAGCAGCTTCAGGAAACGCACATTCCCCTGCAACGCGAAACAAAAAATTAGCTCCCAAAAGCACAGATTTCTTCGATATTAGTCATGAAACACACACGCTCCCTGGGCTTTCAGCTGTGTCTGGTTCAATCTGCAGGTCATCCATCTTTGTTCGCTCCTCCTGCCTCAGAGCTGTTAAACAGTAAACGTTAGCAGGCCTGTCATCCCCTCAACATCATCATCATCATCATCATCCTCCTGAAGTTTGCTCACCACCAGGCTGCTGGATGATGTATTTTGCGACAGCTGTCGTCGGATAGCAGGTGTGTATGTGTGTGTCCATGACCGCGTGTTTTGTATATTTGCCATCCCGTGACCACAAAGCCACAGTCTGACAGATCTATCTTGCGTGTGAGCATGCATCTAGACTGTGAGTGTGTGTGTGTGTGTGTGTGTGTGTGCGGGTGAGCGTGTGTGTTGCCGTCCTCCCTATTCTCAGTCCAATTAGATCGGTAATCCCTGGCCTCTCTCCCTGTCTCAGCCGTTTATTGATCAGATGTCAAAGAGACAGGGCTTCCCATCACTAGCATCCCCCAACACACACACTCACACACACACACACACACACACACACACACACACACACACACACACACACACACACACACACACACACTCCCGATCTATGAGACAGACCCCAATAACCCATTACCTCCCCTCTTTCTTCAATGATATGATGATCCTGTATCACAAGAAAAGGCTCAAACAAATAACTGAGATGTAAAGAGATATTATTAGTAGCACATCCAACTGGTCCCCCAATACACCCCTCTAGAGAGAGAACACACCACCCTGTCTGAAGGTGTTCTCATTATCATCGTCTCCTCTGACTGTTCCTCAGTCGAGACTGAAGTGAAAACAACATTAATCTCTTCCTCTTTCATAGGTTTCAGTGACCAAAATGCTGTGAATCAGGACTTCCTCATGCAGAATAATACTATTTATAAGAGAGTGTAGGTGAAACTCAGAATTATAAGTCAGTTGATACCCCCCCACACACAAGCCCTAAGGCCATAACTACAGCCACTAGGGGGCACTGGCTTCCCACTGCAGCTGATGGACAATTAAACCTTCTCTCTCTGTCAAGGCTTCATATCCATTCCACTTTTATTAATCCATCCACTTGCGAATTAAGTTAATGTCATAAAAAGAGCTTTTTCACACATTTGTGTATTTGATGTCCAAACCTTCTGTGCGGCAAGGTGCAGAGCAGTGCGCTGGCTGTGGTCAGTCTTGTTAACCAAGGCTCCGGCCTTCAGCAGGATCTCCGCACAGTCCAGGCGGTCAGCCAGCACACAGTACATCAAAGGGGTCCGTCCAAACTGGTCCTCACGGTCCCGCAGCGAGGGATCTGTTACATCATACACATAAAAAAAAATAAAAATGTCAGGTTTAATTCAGAGGGAAATTCGTAGGATATTCAGTTCCATTTATAATCAGAGGGCACAATTATGTGGCTTGTGATGGAATATGTTATAAACAGTTTTTTAAGGAAGCCCCTTGTCCTTAACAATTAAGGCTTTTACTGCTTTAATTCAATAGGAATTCCACTTCCATTTTTTCTAAATAGGTCAGAGCAGCTGGGAGTCAAAAGCAAATACTGTAACACTGATAACCTGGAGGACCACACCACCTCTACTCGAGAATTCACATTGATCATTTGATGTTCTTCTTCTATATTTAAATATCAAAATGGCCATTAAGCGTGGACAATCCTTTCGGGGAGGGACTGTGGTTCCAGCTTCCATGCTGACACATACCTGCTCTGCTGTAGCTTCTCTGTGCAAACCCCCAAAACTCTAACCAGCTTCTGCAGCTGACCCTGCCCCCTGACCTTGCTACAGACGTGGGAAATGCAAAGAAACGTTTCTTATAGAAATCAATAAAGCAGCAAATTACTTACATATTTATGTAGATTGAACCTTGTGTGTTTGGGGTGTCATGGTGGACTGGTGCAGGGCTAGATTTGTAAAGAGTTAAGTAGTAAGGGGCCAGATTTTAACATGAACTATGTCTGACCTGACCAGATGAGGAGGCTATAATGTGGAAAATTGGTTGCTCTTTAAGACAAATAAGTTATAACCATAATGTACCTGTTTCAATTTCAGCAAATAAACAGTCCCAAGAAAACTGAACACTTGAACCCTGCGTGCTCTACCTATGCGATGCAGTTGATTGTGATCTCATATATCAGCCAATATTCTTATACAGAATATATACATAAACACATATATTTTGCAATGATTCCTATGATGATGTGGTTGTGACAAATATATGTAATGGAGGCAGGATATTTTACAGTTTAACAATAAAAATATCGAGAATATCTGCCCTACTACTTACCTGTGATGAGCTTGAGGAGGGCGCTCCTATCTCCATTGACAGCTGCAGCATGAACCTGCGAGCCCAGAGACGCCGGTCCTGGGCCAGACGTCGCTGAGGCCTGCAACACAAACAGATAGAAGGTCACAACTCAACCTGCAGCAACATACACTCAGCTTACTTATCAAGTGTTAAATAAGGTGACATTAAGCTCAGTCTAGACAGTTTCCTTACCATTCATTTAGCTGCGAGCACACCCCACAACTGGACGCAGTTACACTTAAGTGGTTCATGCATAATACCATATTATCCGATATAATAAGATGGGTTTAATTGGCTTTTACTAATGAAATAGGTTAAACTGGCAATCTCAAAATGACTTCCAGTCGCTACATAAAACCTAAAATTGGAAGAAATATTAGTTAACTACCATATCCACTGATACTTTTTAAAACTGTGCCATGTTGTTATAACTCAGTTTACATGTACACCCCGAGCTCAGGCGGTTGGTTCACACTTCTGTTGTAGCGTAACAGAGAAAAGATAAAATGATCCTGCTTAGATATCGATCATATCTCAGGCAGATAACAAACATCTGAAGCTCACAATAAACAGATACTTTCCAATGTTTGCTTACAGTAGGGAGTATGTGCGAGTGTGTGCGCATGCTTGTGTGTGCGTCCGTGTGTGTCTGCTCCCGCTGAGGGGGCTAAATCTCTTCCTGGCCCCACTTAACCAGAGCCCAGTGAAAGCTGGATAATCTGCAGACAGGAAGCAGCTGGGGAGGGGGAGACCCTGTGTGAGCGTGTAAGAGGGGGGTCTCTCTTCATGTCTTATTCATGTCTCATTAATACTGCAGCATGCCTGGCTGTGCGTGTGTGTGCGTGTGTGTGTGTGTGTGTTTGGCGGGGTTTCGAGATGTGGGACAAGCCCTGCGGGGCACAACACAGAAATCAATTATTGCCCCTAAACACATAAACGCTGGAGGCACAAACTCATGCCACAATCTGAGATTTCTCCAAGACATTTTCATTAACAGTCACACAGACAGATCTGATTCGCTACTGTGGAAACATTCCATGCTGAGAGGTTTTATACAATACAACTGATAGGAAATATTGATAAATTACAGGCCGGCCGACTACTTATAAACTTTTAAACTCTCAGTAAGAAATCTGAATGATGTGAAGGGTGGAGAACACTCGGTGTCTTCCATCCTTCCCTCTCATCCCCCTTCTTCTCCCCGCCGCCACCTCATAAAGAGTGCTCCTGTAGACACTGCGTGCAGCACGGCAATTACCCATCATGCTCGCTGCTTTCTCACGCTCTGCCAAGCAGTGGCGGAGACTTAATACAGGTTAGTTAATATGTTTACTGCAAAGTAGGGAAAAGTGTGCGCTTAAAAGGAGAACGGGAGGGAGAGATGATAGATGCGGCACTTAAAGGTGTGTGTGAGCGTCAGTGTGTGTGTGTTTGGCACATGTGCCACGTCATGGGAAGTGATTTTCCGTGAGAGAGAGTTTTTACGGGGGCTTTATCAAAATCGACCACAAACATCTCTAAACATCTCTAATTTACAGTGATTACTCAGTTAGCAATGCACATGCACACACACACACACACACAGTCTGCGAATACTAATATCTAACACATGCGGAAATAGCAGAGATGCCACAGCCGCACTTTGTCATTTTGGAGGAGAAATTCAGACTTTACAATATTAATGAGGTAGCAATACAAACTCAGGGATATTTATTATTTCTATAACTGAATAAACAAGCTGTTCTCAGAGGAAAATAAGGTCCCTAAAACACTGTTGTAAGCTAGACAGGTGGCAGGGTCCACCAAATGTAAACAAAGTGAAACAGTATGAGGCTATGTTGTCCTTTAAGCTCAGTTTGTTTATTCAGTTTATTCAGTCATGAAAACAAAGAGAGTTTGTTTGTTTAAATTGTTTCTTTCTCTTCTGATTAAAATGTC
Organism: Pagrus pagrus; assembly: GCF_965226575.1. NCBI lineage: Eukaryota > Metazoa > Chordata > Actinopteri > Spariformes > Sparidae > Pagrus > Pagrus pagrus. The sequence goes on from NC_140191.1 coordinate 15,301,132, forward strand.
TTCCCCAAAACTGTATAGTGCACCTTTAATATCTTCTTACACAGATGACAAAATTATCTGATATTCACTTCTCAGTCTTGACAGGAGCTCATTCCAAACTTTCCTTTTACTTTTGTTGACTTATTTTGATCCTTTTCTACATTTCGGAGTCAATATGAAACACCCCCCCCAGCTGCCACAATAAAAATGTGAATTGATTTGTGAATAATCTTAAAGTGAGAAAAAAAAGTCATAATTTGGCCAAACACTGACACGAGGGACACAGGTCGATATCTGAATCTATGTGAGGGACTTTCATATCGCCAAGAGCGGGCAATTAGAGTTTCATGAGGATCTGAGTGTTTTGGAAACACCTACAGTGCATCCAAATTTGGCTAAAAAGCCTTTTGCGATGCAGTGTCTGAAATCAAACAAAGGAGGGTGTAAAAACAACGCCAGGTCCTGTTGAGAGGTTCAGAGCGCTCTCATTTAGCCATTCATACGCGTTCCTCAGGGAGCGCTCCACTTGTTAATATGAAGACAATAACTCAGAGTAAACTATTGATCAGAGGCTGAGGTCCAGACCAAGTGATTGTGCATCTGTATAAGTATTGATTCATGCTGATGCTGACATTATTTAGTCTTTATTCATATTCGGCCTCATATAACTGCAACAAAGAACACACACACTCCCACGAAACCTTTCAGCAACACAACAGGAGTGCTGCACACGTACACACCTCCTTACACACACTGACACACACACACCAGACTGTAACTAACACTTCAATTGATGCAGGCAAAGAAACCGGGGAGTCAAAGTGTGTGTGTGTGTGTGTGCATGTGTGTATGTCTATATGTCTCTCTAGCTGTCCGTCACTGTGAAGGTGTCTGCTTTTGATAGAGGACATAGCTAGAGCATGCTGGCTAAGCAGTGGGGGAGAGAGTCTGAGCCTGTGGCCTTTATTTCAACACACACACGCAGGCACACTTTTTATACAAGTGTATCTTTATATAGTTTATACAGTTATAACAGAGTGTGTTTAGGCTCTTTGCCAACATGTGGCCATTACAGGTGCCTACACCACCCACATGTTTCAGTGTGTGTGACTGCGTGTGTGTGTCTCAGATAGGAGATAGAGGCTGCAGGGATCAGTCCCTGGGTTTTGACTGACAGGTAAAGAGGTAGGAGGAAGGATAATATCAGCCCACAGGGATGCCCAATCTGTAAAGCCCTATTTCTGGGGGACTTCCTGTTTCCCCAAGGACCAATGAGCTGGCTCCCTCAGCTGGGGGGCCGAGCCCTGGGGCACAGCAGGGCCAATCAGCAGGGGGCAAGAAGACTGAGTGACACATAGATGGGCTAATTTACATCATTACCACAATGCATCCTGACAAATGAGCCCCCAGGGTGATAGCCAATCACCTGGGAGAGTAATGCAATTAGGCGGGACCACAGCTGTCAATCTCACAGCCACGGGGGTCAGGTAGTGACGCCTGTGGCTAAAACACCCCTGCCTGCTGCCTGTCGTTCACACACACAGACACACACCCACACCCCCACACACACACACACACACACACACACACACACACACACACACACACCATCTTTACATGCACACAGTATGTATAGAGAGGGGACACACAGTAGAGGCTGGTTCTCTATCTCCATCCTGAGGGTGGAGGGTAGGAGGTGGTGTGTAACTGCTTGAGGGACGCAGAGATTGACTTACGCCCTCCGAGGATTCGCACCTGAGTGGAACTGTGTGCATATCCGCTTACATCTGGGGTGTGTGTTTGCGTGTGTTTACATTTGCCCATGTGTTTTCGCCCACTGGGGCACAGTCTTGTTTACGCTCCCTGTGAGGACTATGACAACAAAAGGTGGAAGAGGGGACGAACCATAGGGGAGCTGAAACTGGTGCAGAATAGCCCTGCATTTGACTGGCATGTAAGCAAGCACTGCTGGTAATGAGGCTTATCTTAGTCTCATTAGGTGTAGTGATATCATACTGGAGCACTCCACTGAGTCGATAGGCTTCTGCCTAGCACGCCGTTAATGTTTGTGTTGGGTGTTGTGTGTGTGTGTGTGTGTGTGTGTGTGTGTATGTGTGTGTGTGTATGTGTGTGCATACTGGTCGATGTTACTGTGACTGGCAGACTGGCAGGCAGTGCTGGAGCTTAATCAGAGCCACTAATAACACTCTGTTTCAAAACACGATCTTGTACCCCTTCATGGCTTCAGTACCAAACAGGAGGAAGAGTGCAGGATTCTGTAAAGTAACATCCCAAAAAAACAAGCGGACAACTTCCGTAACAGTGAGCTGATACAGTCCCTGTCGCCTCGCGTGTGTGGCTCAGGCACTGCTTGAGACACTCTGAGAGTTAGGGGAGCTGTGTGTTTTGTGTCATCCCATTATATCACTAATGAGCCGCCCCCAGGAGGAAGGCGGGGGGAGAGACAGCAAGGCGGACAGAAAAAGACAGACGAAGAAAAAGAGTGAGAAGAGGAGCAGAGAGATGTAGAAGGAGAAGGGGGGTAGGGAGACAGAGACCAGCTTGGGGACTTTTTCCTCTTCTCCCCTCCGTATCCTTTTCCCAACACCTCTGAGTCTAATTGGACTAAAACTGTGATCTAATTAAATGTCCAATTAAAGTGCAGAGAGCAATGTGCCCACCGGCGAATCAGAGTACAGGGACATAATCAGCTGGAAAAACAAACAAAAAAATCAATGAGTGCAATGCGAAATGGAAGAAGATGGTGAAAACAGAAAAAGGAGGAGAGGAGGATGGATGGATGATTTCAGAATGCAGGGAGAGCAGTAGGGTGTGTGCTGCATGTAGTGGGGTAGGACACCGTGTATTACATCTTGAGACAATGGATGTACGGTTATGGATCAAAACAAATACACAAATCTATACTGGCCTTGTACAAGTACATGACTAAACACGGGCTGGTAGCAAAGTCAAAGTTTCTCATTTTCTTTCTTTATGGCCAGATTTGAGAGGAGCACGGAAAGAAAACATTATTATGCTGTGCCTCACTTTGTCAGTCTAGAAATAAAAAAAGATATTTTTTAATCAATATAGTCATTATTAGATATGTGGCAATATGTGTTCATTAAAAATGACTGACAATTGATTGAACACCTTTCTGTTTTTTGACTGCTGGCGATTTGAAGACCTCCCAATTGGCTCTGGTAGATTGTAAACAGCATCTGTCATTAACTTTAAAGATGTCTTATAGACTAAATGATCTCTTAATTGAAAAACAATGCACAGGCTGCATCAATCATTAATGAAAATAGGAATTTGTCACAGCTTCAACCACACATAAGAGTTGAATTTAAGATAGCTTGTGGATTCACACATCACAGGGCTTCTTACAAAAAATTACCCTTGTATGAGTTTATCACAAAAATTTGCCTTATAAGCAAACTCCCAAACCAAAAACTTTTACCGAAAGCTTAGTTAAACATCTGTGCTTCTTGTTTGTTCTTTTTTAAAACTTTTTTACAGCTTTATTAGACAAAACAGCTTAGAGAGATGACCGAAAACAGGATGAGAGAGAGAGATGGGGATGAATGCAGCAAAGGGCCACAGGTCGGATTCAAGCCAGTGCGGCGAGGACACAGCCTCTGCAGATGTGTTTTTATTAGATTATGTTTCAGGACTTTATTCATTTGATGTTACACGCTGTACACACTGTCTAGTGTGGTTATCAAAAGTGTTGATGCTTCGATGCTGATTTGATACCACATGTTTAAAATGATTCATATCTACGCTCAGGAGTATTACAGATATCATAGTGTTAAAAAAAAGAAAAAACTGATTTCCAACTCAACATTGTTACAGATGTGTTGATATGTGTCTTGTCCATTTTTCTGTACCAGCACTGTGTACAGGTTGTTCATACATCCTATTTAGAGGACTTTTTTTCATAGTATTGAAAGAGGGATTATGTTAAGTGTTGTAATGAAGTTTAAAATGATGGCATCATGACAACCTTACGATCTTATCATCCCAGTTTAAGCTTATAGTCTGAACAGTTATCCTTCCAGAGACACATAAAAAAGATCACATCCATAAATCACACTCATTAACAAATTCTGCAACTTCTAGTTGGAACAGGTTAAACTGGCTGCTTTTACTTTGGCTTAAATAAATCTTTACACCATTACTTCGTTCCTACAAGTAAAATACCATTAAGCTTTGTTATTTCATTTACTTATTTACTTGTGATGTGTAAGTCTGCGTCTGAATTAGAGATAAAATTGATCGGAAAAATCAATGTTCCAGTTTGAATTCACATAACTATAGTATAATACGACTAACAAAACACAATAGAGACAAACAATGTTTGCATCCTCATATCACTCATAACCAGACTTTGACATTTTTACTACCTGTATTATCATTTGTTTATAGTTTGCGTTTATGTACGTATATATCTGCAGTGTAAATGTTATGTATCTAGTATGATGTGTGTACATGTATACATGATATAATATCTTTATCTTTTATAACTTAACTATAAGCTGGATGGCCTAAAGTGCATTTAACTGTACATGCTCTGTGTATGTGACAAATAAAGGACGTAACCTAACCAACTCAACAAGTGATTTTTCAAACTTCAGCAGATAAATAGTGACATATATCAAATACTGGATAAAGATATTGTGATGCCTATTTTGTCTCTTATATCCTAGTATTAACAACTTAAGAAGGGCCTTCTGCTCGTCTTCCTCTCCACCACTGATATCCAGACAGGGTGAGAGAGAAATCTTCCTCTGACTCCATCTGTGCGTTGCTCGCACACTGTGAACCCCCTATGGACAGCTTTAGCCCATAAAATATTAATGCTGGGATTCAATTCAACATTCCACCTTAATCTCCTTAACAATTAGGCTGTTACCGCACACACAATTAGGTTTGTTACACATAGTCTCAATGGTCTTGACTCCAGAGAGAGAATTACAAACTGGTAGTGCAGCGGAGAGACCAAAGTAACCAACAGATTACGACAGAAAATAAAACTCCTCTGGGGTTTATAAACTTAAATCAAATCTGGAAAGCTGCTCTCTCTGTGTGTCGGATTCTTACCATAGCTGCATTGAGGGGGACACTTCAACAGATGTTTCTCAGTTCAGTGCATCCTTGGTGGGGGTGGATGCACGTCCAGGTCCCCTACCTGCCCTGATCCTGGCTCCTGCAGGGGCAGAGAAAGAGGATCACTCACATACTGAGAGCAGCCCACCTGTTCACACAAATAACTGCCAGCATAACACTGCTACTGTACTGATAACAGGCAGAGGGAGGATGAGTGACATACTACTTCTGTTGCATCAATCTACTCATCTAGTTGATGAGGCGAAACAACCTTTTGTTTAAGTGGTGATCTTTGCTTTTAGTCAATACACATAATAAACACATAATGTTGTTAAGTTTATGGAGAACATTTGCATACATTTTGCAGAGTTGTGCATCAGAGATCTTAAGGTTTTCCAACTCACCAAGTCTCATGTAATACAAGGCATTGCTAAATGGTGAAAACGGGTCGAACAGGGTATTGCAAAAAGTGAGCCATAATGATGCAACTCCCCCTGTTTAGAAGAAATCAGTTATTCATAAACGTACTAAAGAAGTGCTGACAACCAAACTGTGACAGTGGATAAACTGAGTACAACATTAATGCGATTACATTTTAATAAAGTGCTCCTTCCACTCGTCTTTCTTAGGTGTTATATTTACCGTTTAATTTCCTTTTCTTCCAGATGAGAATCTCAGGAAAGTTTTCTTCCAAGTAGTCCCGTTGAATCGCCACAGTCTGGTTGACAAAACACTACAACTCCCGTTACTGTTGTAAAGTAATAAATCGCCATGATTGGAGTTCTCCTCGCCGACGCGGTCAGCCGTTTTGGGATCCGGAAAACGACATTACCCATGAAGCCACGCGAATACCAGGAAGTGTCGCTCACGTTTCCGTGGTCACAGTGAGGTTGGTTCGCCGTCGGCTTCCTGCTGCAGTAAAGAGCGGCGTCGAGACAGACTGGGAAGACTCAACACCACCACCTCCAATAACTATACTGTACAATGAAACTGTTAGCAATATCTCCCCGTCTCGACATCCGCTTCGTCACGGTTATACTGCTGGTAAGCGTTTGTATCTCCGCTTGGAACATGCACCAACAGCTTTTAGCTACAAGCTAGCGTTAGCTAAGTAACGTTGGGCAGCCTGCTGCTGGATAGTTAGCTGCTAGCTAACTGCTCACATGAGACGTGGCTTTTAAAGTGGCTTTTTGAGGTGACTAGCGAGCCAGTTCACTCGCTGCTAAAAGTGTAGTTATTAAGCAGGTTCATTGAGGAGGCCCTTTGACTGGGTTTCATCGAACGACTCCAATAACTAATCAAGTTATCCAGCTGCAATGTCAACTTAGCCGGTAGTGTTGAGTAACGTTAGCTGTAGTGTTGTAACTAACCATAATCCATTTGATCTAATCGAGGTGTTACTCGCACACCTGGCTGTTTATTCCAAAATGTGATAATGAGCTAAAGTTGGACTCATGATAACTTTGTTGAGGGGTAAAGCATCCAGCTAGCATTGGGTGCTAACTACCATTTAATGACAACAGTGAGAGAATAACTGTTAGCATGGCTAGTTTAAGCATTTTGTTTATTAAATGGGTTTGTCTGTTGTGTTTGATCAAGCTTATTTCTTGTTATTTTACGGATTCATGGGTTTATTGTCGGACTCTTCGTGTGTCTGTATGTGTCTCTGAATGATGCTCGCCGGTTGGTGAATTCCTCTGTTGTGGCTCATTCTTATTGGCTGACAACCCGGAACTGGGCAAAGCGCAGTAGTTCTGCTGTTGTGAGAGTTTGGGCCTGAAATGAAAACTTAAAACTTGTCTTAGAGCTGAAGAGCAGTGTTATCACTGGTCTTATTACAGCAACGGTGGCGTTTCATATCAGTGTGCAGCTGTGCCATCTTATATGGCATAAAAGCACAGGGACTGTATTTTAATGTAAATGTTGAGATAGTTAAACTTTCAAAGGGATTCAAGAAACATATTCTAGTCATTTGTCATGCTTAAATGCTAAACATTCACCAGTCCCAGCCTCTCAAATGTGAATATTCTCAGCCTTTCTATGTCTTATATCATTTTACATTGAATGTCATTTGGTTTGGGACTATTGTTTATATAAAAGAAGCAATTTCAGGACATCACCCTGGGCTCCTAAAAATTGTGATGTGCATTTTTTCTCTCTCACTATTTTAACATCTCATTCACTTGATTAGCAGTCATTTATTCAAAAAATGTTGATTCAGATCAGTCAGTAATTGAAGTAATAGGAAGTGAGAGTGCAGATTTCATATCAGGAAACATTAACAACACTGAACTAATGGACTTTTTAACTACTGACTGTTGGTTTGTGTGTGAGCAAAAGTTCAGTTACATTATGTGTAGTAAAGCCTAAAGCAGTGTGATCTCTGGCTGTTTTACTTTTTTTGTGGGCTTTATTTTTCTTAGAACCGGTAGTGCTATCTGATTTTGTCACAGCCTCAGGGAGGATGAATGTGACATATCCTGTTCAAAGAGGAGCTTGAGTCAGCACAGCCCTTAAATTTTCTCCGTGCCGATCTCTTTCATACAGGATTGTTTTAGACAGTGTTGCGATCAGAGCTGGATTTCAGGAATCCCCAGTTGGTGCATCATAATTACAAGGTTGCTCCTTTTTGAGTGCTACCAGGAAGTTGCACAAAAGAAAACTGGATGGCTGCAGGAGTTTATTTTCCTAACTTAAAATACTGTCCCAGGCACCAGCTAATGTTATGTCAGAGATATTTGATGATGAAAATGTTTTTACTATGATGTGAGCAGAGATTATATGCTCTTTTACATTTACCATAGAGGTGACGGATTGTGGATTTAGGGTCATACAGTGATTAAAATGTGTATTCAGTCATTTTTGATTACATCATCAACATGCAACTGAGAATTTCTTAAGACTATGATTATTTGTGGTATGTTGCATAGAAATAAACTGAAAGACAACTCAAATACAGAACGTGGCACCAGAATGAAACCTTTGGCCTTAAGCTCATGCTCTAGTATTTGGTGAAGAGATAAATGATCTAGGTGGAGCTCATATTAAGTGCTGCTGACTCATTGACAAATGATGGCTGATGTAGTCTGGATACCCTCTGGAGATATTTAGGCGCAACACAGTATGAAATAGCTGCTGATGCACTGTTCCAAGTCTTTTCACACCTTGCAAAGTAAAAAAAAATACTGTGTGTCTAAGTTCTTTGTTAAAGGAAAAAGGTACGGATATCGTAACAAAAAAACACTCTTCAGAAGTTCAGGACGTACAGGAGAAACAGGAAATATGAAGGGGATAAAAACATCAATCTTTGATCAGCCATGGCATAGATCTTCATCAGGTGTCCAGTGAAGATGTACAAGATATTTGATAATTTGCTATTTTGTAACGCACGCCATCGTCTCCACATGTGAGCCTTTATGCAGTCTACATTTACATGCACACAAGGAACCAGGCCACAAGGAGTTATTATTTGTACATGGAATCATGAGAGCATAATTTGCATCTTGTTCTGCATGGATGGACAAGCCAAAGGTGGCATTGTTTACTGTATATTTAGGCCGGTACCAGGAACAACTGATCCAGGAATCACTGGAGAGATGACACCGCTCAGGTTTCCTGGGACACATTGGGCGTCCCACCGTAGGAGTTGGAGAAAGTTGCTTGTTCAAAGGACGCCATGGCTAATCTCCTCAATGACATCATATTTGCATACAGCTAGAAATGTTAAATATTGCATAAATTTTTTTATTATTGTATACATTGATAGGATTGCATGAAGCAATACCATAGTGTGTTATGTGTGCTGAGGCAGGAGTTTGGTACTATGGTCTGTCCTTAACACTTTGGGTGCTTGTATTCAGTTGACTCAGTCTGTAGATACCTTGATTACAGTGTATTGACAGACCTGTTGGTTCACTCAGTCTTTGGGATACTGAATTTTGTCTCTGGGCGTCAATAACAGCTCTTCTTATCTTAGTCAAACATCTTCCGAATCTTTCCTCCCCTACCTCACATAGTGTTTTTATGTTGTAATTGCTGATGTATCTCTTTTCCCCTGTGTGTCTGTAGGTGATGGGCCTCTCTACTCCTGGACAAGCAGAAATCACCAGTCTGGACTCAGCCAACATCGATGATGTCCTAAGTAAGGCATCACACTTTACTGTCAAAGTTTCTTATAGGAATAGTTTGACATTTTGGGAAATGCGCTAATTCACTTGCCCGCTGAGAGTTAGGTGAGAAGATCAATACCACTCTCATGAAGCTACAACCAACAGCTGGTTGGCTTAGCTTGGCATGAAGACTGGAAACAGGGAAACGGCATGTCTCTCTCATCTGATTCTTGGCTAGAAAGCTAATAAGCATAGTTCCCAAAATGTCAATCTTTTCCTTAACACTCAGTCAGTTCGATATTGTCTACTATTTTTTTCTAAGTTGTGTTTAAAATTATTTTAAAGACCATCTTTGTTGTCTTAGCAGAATATCACAAAAATCACTTGATAAATTTCTGTGAAATATGGTGCCCAAGGAAATAGACAGCCCATTAAGTAATTAGTTGTAGGTGCAGATCTGACCTGTGAGTAGGAGAGGAAAATTGTAGCTTTCCTGGATTCCATCCAACACATGTCATCATATTTGCCACACCCATTGCTGTCCTCTCAGATTTTCCAACACGCCTTCCACATATTTTCCAATATTCAGCAGATGTGGTAACTAAAATGTTTGGATAACCTGGAGAGAAAGTTATTAATAGTAGTGTTCCTTACTGTTATCTTAAAATTGTTTCCCACATCATTGATAGTCACTGGCCTTTGGCTTACCTTTTCACCAAATAATCATTTAGTGTGATTTCATCAGTAAGTGCTTTCTTGTTTTGTTTTTCCCTTCAGTGACTAAAAACTGAGGGGTTTTATGATTAATAAGCCTAATTAATTAATTCTACTATCAAAACATACATTGATGAGTGTATTTGGTTATATATAGAGTCATACATATTAATTCTCTGTTTGTGTGTGTGTTGAATTGCAGATAATGCTGGGGTGGCATTAGTGAATTTTTACGCAGACTGGTAAGTGCGTTGTTTCTGTCCTACAGTCACTGGACCTCTGTATAATATCTCAAGGATATTTAAATTGGATTTTGCTCATGATGCAGACATTTCCTATGAATGGCACATGGTGCAATAAGTATAATTAGATTGCTTTCATCCGCAGAAGAGATTTTGTTGATTTATTTTTAAAGGATTTTTACATAGTGCGTCTGTTTTTAATCTCATATGTTTCTAAGCCGGTCTAATTAATGGATGGATGATGGAACTGTGATAGGCAAAAATCATTCAACAACATAGTCATATACTGCTAAATGTAATCCTGTGGTTGAAAGAAAAATCTATTTCATTTACCCACAAATTATGGAAATCCTTTTGACCTCACACCACTCACTCCAACCAACCCCCCATACAGGTGCAGGTTCAGTCAGATGCTCCATCCAATTTTCGAGGAAGCATCTAACATAGTGCGGGAGGAGTTCCCTAATACCAAGCAGGTGGTGTTTGCCCGTGTCGACTGTGACCAACACTGTGAGTATTACTTACCTTTTTATTTTTCATTTTTTTTAACAATGACAAGAAAAGTGCAGAACATCCAGATAAAAAAATGAAAATGATGAGAAAAGGCCATCACAAGACACCAAAACCATGTTATAAATTAATTTGATCAACAGCTAAAAGTATTTAATTTCATACTGATGTAAAAATCACACACACAAAAAGTATTTTCAGTAATTTTAAAGCTGAAACTTGGAAAATGTTTATTATTTACATTTCAGTATTAGTATAGTAGTATTTGTGTATGGGGTGGTTGTTTTTTATGGTGATGTAATGCTACAACACCCTCATTCTATATACTGGCAGCTAAAAAGGCACACACACTCTACTGTGTACTATATTTGATGCACATATGTACACATAGATGCCCAGAACACCAAAGCACAGACACATAAACCGCCCGCCTCAGCCTTTTGAGATAAAGCAAATTAAAGAGAATTATTGATGACCTGCAAACTGTTTGAAGACTAATGACAAAACTGCTGCTTCCTGTGAAGACGGGAGGCTTAGAGACACCCCACAGGGAGATTGACACCTGCCACATACACACACACACACACACACACGCACTCATTCAGTGTGTGCAGAGAGAATATTTACTCTTGGCGGGGGGCAGCTTTCATGTGGGAGATCAGAGCTCAGAGCTGACTGAAGGCAGTGTTTTCAGGTTTAACTGCCGTCTCTGTCACCGCTCTGCTCCTCATCCACCCATCCCCATGTGTTTTTACTCTGCCTCTTCCTCTTCATCAATTGATTTGTCCTTCTTTACTTAACTTCTCCTCTGCCTCTGCGTAGCGGACATAGCCCAGAGGTACCGCATCACCAAGTATCCGACATTGAAGTTGTTCCGCAATGGGATGATGATGAAGAGGGAGTACAGGGGTCAGAGGTCGGTGGCGGCCATCGCTGACTTCATCCGCCAGCAGCAGGTCGACCCCGTGAAAGAGATACACTCATTGGAGGAGGTTAATGCTGTTGATGTGAGTGGCAAACACGCACACACACGCACAGTGTCTATAAAACATTACACATTTCCTGTTATTGTAAATAAAAGTGTATCATTCTCTCAACCTTTTTTTGTTTTCTTATTCAACAGAGGAGCAAGAGAAACATCATAGGTTACTTTGAAACAAAGGACTCCGATAACTACCACACGTATGGAAAGGTTGCCAACATCCTTAGAGACGACTGCACTTTCTTGGCTGCATTTGGGTGAGACTCCATTTTCCATAATCCTTCAAATGAAGCCCACATGTAGTGTAGAGTTGATATCAGAGGCTTAGTTTTTAGTCATTCTTCAATTTCTGTTTAACTTAAAACATTTTTTAACTGCTTTACTCTCACAGTACTGTATCTGAGCCTGAGCGCTTCAGTGGTGACAATGTAATCTACAAGCCTATGGGGGAGAGCGCCCCTGATATGGTCTACCTCGGCTCACTCAACAACTTTGACCTGACCTACGCCTGGGCCCAGGACAAGTGTGTGCCTCTGGTCAGGGAGATCACCTTTGAAAATGGAGAGGTTTGTTACCTGCTTTTTCTACTGAGTGTTGTCAGCATCATAACAATCTTTGTTGTGTAACAAAATGCTTGTTCTAGTTCTCTTATGCCACTTACAAAACAAAAATTACATAAGAGTGTAGAGAGTGTTGAGAATGAGATAAGGAGTCTCACAGCCTGAGGCAAGAAGCTGCCCTGTAGTCTGGTGGTACGGCAGTGTGTACTTCTTTATCACTTGCCAGACGGCAGCAGGGGAAACAGGCTGTGGCAGGCTGGGTATGCCTGCTAGAATTGGTAGAATCCAGTGATGTTCTGGGTGGTTTTAATCACCCACTGCAGAGTCTTCCTGTCCTGGACGTGCTCATCACATCATGCTAGTCTGCGATGTTTCAAGGCAGGACGCTTTCTCTTGCAATAATGCCGTTTCCAAGCTTTCTTTACCAGTGTGGATATGTGTGATGACCATGACAGGTTCTCTTCGATGTTGATTCCCAGGAACCTAAAACTCTTGTCCTGCTCAACCTCAGCTCCACCCAAGTACACAAGAGTGTGTGTCTTTGCCCCCTTTTTTTAAAAAAAAAACAACAACAATCAGCTCCTTGGTTTCGTAGAAGTTCGACATCTTCCTTGAATTTTTGCGACAAATGTAGATTCACACATGGATATTTACACACAAGCCAGCCTGGAGGGTATTTATGGTGCCTGTGGGTAGTCCATCTGTCTTTGACGCTTTCTGTGTGTGTTTGTGTGCGCGTGTTTTCCAGGAGCTGACTGAAGAAGGAATCCCTTTCCTGATCTTGTTTCATGTTAAAGAAGACGGAGAGAGCTTAGAGAAATTCCAACATGAAGTAGCTCGCCAGCTCATTGGCGAGAAAGGTGAGTGTGTGACATTGTTCACAGTATCAATACACCTGTACCAGTTGTTTTTTTCATTCTCCTCTCCAACAGTGAGTTCACACATGCATCGCTGTAGCGTTTAGACAGCCCAGTCTCCTCCTAAATAGATTAACTTAGATGCTGATGTTCTTAACACACAATATGCAAGCTTTGTTATATTTACCTTTTAGAAAAATCTAAAATTTTATGACCCCAGTGATATTTTCCAAGGTATTGTATCGAAGTCAGATATTCAGCATTGTGACAACACTGTTTTGTACCTGTCAGGAATGTGCGTTTCAGTCACTCCTGAGTGAAACAGCCCTGTGTACAGATATGATGTTCATTACATTTATATGTTCTCCTCAGGTTCTATAAACTTCCTGCACGCAGACTGCGAGAAGTTCCGCCATCCTCTCCTCCATATCCAGAAAACTCCTGCTGACTGTCCCGTCATCGCTATAGACTCTTTCAGACACATGTATGTGTTTCCTGACTTCAAAGACCTCAAGTAAGTACCACCTTTCACTCTTAAATTCTTCACTCAATCTGACACTGCATTACATATTTTATTTCTTTTGCAATACCACCACATGTGCATCTTCCTTTAATTCTAAAAATAAAATAGACCAAAAATGGGCTGGTAATTGTTTCATGTAGAAAGAAACGGCCTAATATTAATGAAAACTCCCCACAAATGCGTCTGTAATTAACACATGAATCATCCACATGTCAGGTCAGCATTCTTTTGGACATTTTTGATCACTGAAATTGTTCATTACAAAATCTCCTTAAATAAAGTTAATCTCATTACACACACACAAACATACACACACGCCATAATTCACTGTGCATTCAACAGCAGAGAAATGTCACACCTCCTAAAATCTGTCCTTTATGAATGGGCCAGGACACCGGAGCTAATGTGACATGATTTGGCACGTGCAATAAGTGCTAAACTAATCCAGTCTAATTTAATTTAATCTTATTTATTCTGTCCCCCACCACTCTGCCTCCCCCAGCCTCCCAATCAGAGTCTGATCAGATAGACAGAAGCCCCGAGGACTGACCAGCCCTCCACAACCTAATTACATCACATCACCACTGCATGTGGCACACAGCTTGTAATTACATTAGTGCAGTGTATGTTATATATATATATCTATGTGTTCGCGTGTGTGCGTGTGTGTCTGCATGCTGCTCTGACACACGGGGTTAGCTGCGACTGGGGAACAGCTCCGCCTGTGTGATATGACAACAGCTCATGACCTGTCGTTAATAAGCACACTTCACAGGACAGCGTTGATATGGATTAATGCTGCTTCATGACACGTCCGCAGGGAATAATGTCCTCTGCTGCTGCCACGAGCTGTTTTGTCTCATATCAACTCGGACCTGCTCTGTAGTTCAAGCAGGTCTGTCTTTATTGCTGAACTTTGTGTGTAGGAATGCCTTTGTCAAACACACAGTTAATGGGCCTCATGAAAGAAGCACTCGTACTAACACACAGGCTCTGAAGTGCCACGTATGAGTTATTTAAAAGAATTTGTTGGGTTCACTATTATATTTGAATTCAGAATTTTCTCTTAGTACAAAAGAAATTCATGAGCGGTCTAGACTGTCACCTATTATCATTAATCCAGGAGACACTGTCTAGTAAAAAATGAAAATCGTGTGTCAAAATTAAGAATTAATAGTGATGTTAACTCAAGTACTGTAAAATTTTGAGGTACTTATTGGTGTATTTCCAATTTTTGTTCCTTTAAACTTCCACTCCATTTGTTTGATAACTTAAGTTAGTAGTTACTTTGCAGCTTCAGATGATTTAGTGTTGATTAGACTTGGGCCGATATTAGATATGATCGAATATCACACTATTTGCCATTATACACAATATTTTTCACAATATTGAATATCCAACAGCTGTTAGGGCATCTTCAGGCTTTTATTTTGAAAAGAAAAAGCATGCAGAGCTGTCGTGGCAGCGTTACTACAGGTTGACTGGCCTGATGTGGCGGCATGCACGGAGCGATTTAACATGCAGGCATGGAGTACTCAGTTTCTCAGAAGAATGCCAGCTCACCAATTTGACAATATTTCAGGTTTAAAGCGGGAGAAAATGATGAGCCAAGGGATTTGAATGAGGCTGCATGGTGTTACCTTCGCTGGCCAATAACACAAATTTGCAGTCTCACCTCAGAGGCCAAGCGGACAAGTGCCGATAATATGGTCTGTTGTAATATTTGGGCAAGACGATATTGTGAAATATAATTTTTGATATTGCCCAAACCTAGTGTTGAGAGGCTATTACTTGTGATGTTAAACCACAGAGTGGTGACTACAGATAGAGGGAGGATGCTGCATCAGAGTCAAGTAATACATTTTAAATTCATTTATGTTATCGGCAGTCTGACTTAAAAAAAACACAGTTACGATAATCGGGAAAATGCTGGATATCGGCCCTGATAAGCTGCCTAATCGGTCTAGCCCTAGTACAGATAGTCATCTACTGACCTAAAAATAACTTAAATAATTAATGTTAAATTAAAATCTGTTCAGACCACATCGTCATCATGAGAACACTTCTTTCCCTATGAGATTTTCTTAATTTTTAGGCATATTTTTGCATTACAACTCAGTAGTTGTCTAGGAAAGTTATCAACAACACAAGATATTTCTGTCCAAGTTGCTCCTGGCAGGCAGGTTGGCCAGTGCGTTTCATGGCAGCTCACCCAACATTGCTATGTGAGTTGGTGAATGAGAGGCTAAATTGTAAAGACCTTTGTCCACTAAAGAAGAAAGCACTTCAATGCATAAATGCATACCATTTAGCATGTCATACCATTTCCTCTTTATTTTTTGTACAGTACGACGCTGCTCTGGTGAAGGCGTTGACAGCTGCACTATTAATATTTCCTAATAGTTTCAGGTCCACTAATACAACTACTGACTGGTTTCGAACAGCACGACATGAAGCTCAGTGGTGTGAAGATTTTTTTCTTCTTCACATTTTTGTGAATGAGACTTCAAACAGCTGAACAGGTAGTCGTGTAAAGCAATTTGGGGCGATTATGTTAATGATTTAATTTTATGCACATGCACCGACTCGTGAATAGGTGGAACCCAGCAGGCTGAAATTGTTACAAGCCTCACAAAAAAGTAGGGATTTTGGTTAAGAATCAAAAACTGTTCTTCCATGAAGTCCAATGTGTGTTTCTGTGTTTTTTCCAGTTTTCCTGGCAAGCTGAGACAGTTTGTGCTCGACCTTCATTCCGGAAAGCTACACAGAGAGTTTCACCACGGTCCTGATCCCACAGATAGCACGCCTGGACAGGTCAACATCAGCATCAGCTTTACTTTATAGAGTCCTTAAAAGTGTTTTTTGCTTTGTCATGCGAGACTTGACTTTTTGAATTTGGCTCACAGGAGGAGACGGGAGGAGAGGTGGCCAGCAGCCCTCCAGGGAGCTCATTCCAGAAACTGGCGCCCAGCGAGACTCGCTACACCATCCTCAGACGGGACCGCGACGAGCTGTGACCTCAACAGCCTTCCAGTGATCCTGTGACTCAATGCCACGCCCCGGGGTCAGGGAGGGGGTTAGGGTTGGGACAGGCCAGCGGGACAGAACAGCAACACCCAACACCCTTACTGAAGAGAGAGAGACGGTGAAGAGGAAGGAGGAGGAGAAAAAGAAGAACAGGAGAAGGAGTACAGTCCACGACACAACCATGTTGGAATAACCTATATTTTCATAACTCTTTCACGTACAGTTTTTATTTTGGATCAAACGGAAGTGGGGTAAAGAAGAAAAAGCGTGTGGGCAGGGGTTAGGGGCATTAGGACATCAAGAGACGTGTTTTTACTTTTATTTTTTGGAGCTTGTAAATATGTTTGTGCTACATGGGAGTCTCATTGTCGGTCTAAATTAAATGCAGAGTTTTCTTTATTTTATTCCTTTCTCTTTCATCACCCGGCTTTTTGTAGGAAAAAAAACAACCCCAGAGCAGTTCCCTCACTCCAGTCGTACGGTTCTTATCTGTGGGTAGTCCAGTTCAGCCTGTCTGGTAAGAGACGCTTCTTTAGTCTCACCGACCTCATGGCTGCATCTCAATATGATCAACTCTAGTCTAATTCATTTGTATAGCACAAGTTATAACAATATGCCTGTTTGAAGTAGCTTTTTCTCCATATCTTCTCCACACACACTTCTGAAGGAATAGAAAAATATTTTGAAATACTTGGTAGGGGAAACATAATTTCAAACCTTGAGACTTGAGACAGAAGATAAAGAGACATAGCTACTCCAGCCTATTGAGATGCACCCCTTCTCTCCCTGGTAATAAATGGTTATAGATTATGATGTCTCTCACAGTGCTTATAGAAAGTATCCCCCCGCTGCACCTTTTCTTATGTGTTACTGTTTTACAACACTGAAGCACATTTGATGTAATTAGGATTTCTTTTGTCAAAATTAATAGAAAAAATACTTTAATGATGAATGAGATTTTAGCCTTCAAAATAAATTCTGTGTGTTTTAGTGTTGGCCTAATAACACACCATCCCCACCATGAAGCCTGGTGGTGGCAGCATCATGCTGTGTGGATGCTTTTCTGCAGCAGGCCCAGGACGGCTTGTGGCGGTAGAATTTAAACTGATGCAGCAAAACACAACAAAATGCTGGTGAAAATGTACAACTATAGACGTATATTTCACAAAGAGCCAAATCTCCATAGGAAAACATCCAATCCAGAATTTGTCAGGTCTTGATAATTGCTATTCACTCAAAGTATGAGTAGCTTGACTGAAGCGTCCAAATGTGTAAAGTTGTTACATGCCTGTTGAAGGAGACTGAAGGCTGTAACTGTTGCCAAATGTGCCTCTATTAAGTATTGTCTCAAAGGACATGGATACTTATGCAATCAAGAATTTTTGTTTATTTTGTTCCCAAGACCAATCCGGAAAAATCTGAGTCTTTTTTTGTGTTGTTTAGTGTCTGAAATTCTGATTACCTCCACTTGCTGTAAAACCGTAAAACATTAAAAGTCAAAGCGGGCTGGATACCTTTTAAAGGCACGGTATTTGCCGTAACACCTCTGAGTTGTGATCCCAGGAAATAAGAGGAACAAAAAAAAAAAAAGGATTTGAAATGGTGTACTCTAACATGATAATGAAATGTATGAAATGGCTGTTGTTTTTGCTGTTACCTGTTGTCAAATGTCATCATGCTGGGGTAGAAAAGACTGCGTCCTTCCCAGTGTTTTTAGAAAAAAAAGCAGCGAGACGAGAGGGGAAACCCCATGTGATGAACGGTGGAAATTTAAAGTCTGCCACTTTATACAAGTTCTCTTAAAACTGGTTTTGTCTCTTTATATGTCTTTGAGGTTTTGGTACAAGTCTAAATCCCACTGTTCCACTGAGCGTGAGTGAATCCAAAAGCCAGATTATGGGAGAGTTAAGAGTATGGGGGACCCGTTGCTAGGTTTGTACTGTGCGTCCTGCCCTTCCATAGAAGCCAACAGATGCCTGCATAGTGACATATCAGCCCACATACAGGAGAGCAACAAGAGGGGGAGTACGATACCATTTCTAAAGCCAGTCATCTCAGAGGGGAAGAAGAGTAAAAAAAAAAAAGAAGTAAATTAAAAACCATTTTACAAGATGTCGTGTTGTCTGATACTTTGTATGTCGTGTCTCTGAACTTCACTGTTCATCCACTGAATGACATTAACTGTTGAAACCTTTTTATTTGGCAACAAAACAGCAGCAGTATATCCAACACATGGCAGTTTCACACACTCCAGTCCCTGAAGTGATCTGTGGCACTTTGGTGCTTTTTGTGCAATTTTGCTCTTACACTTTGCAAATACAAGTCTATCTATGTACAGTATAATTTACATAAACGCAGAAGCAGGACCACATTTACATCATTAGGTAAAGACCACTGTGACGTGAGGCAAACATTTTCTCCATACATCGTTCTTGAAGTACATCTGTTCACATTAGGATGTTAATACATTGAGGAACTAGGGCAGCATAATCGTTATTTTTTTCATTATTGATTAATGGTTTAGTCTTTATAATGTCAAGACATTTTTTTTTTTTTAAATAAATGCCCAAAGTGGCATCTTCAAAAAGAAAATTACAAAGAAAACCAGCAAATCATTCAATTTAAGAAGCTGGAACCAGCAAATGTTTGACATGAAAGGTGCACTATGTAGTTTTGGGGAATACATTTTAATTACAAGAGAAAGATCTTCAGTGATTTTTTTTATGCCTAAATAAACAGACTCTTTGTTTTCGTGACTTAATAAACTCAATAAACAAAGTGACCTCAAAGGACAACACAATTTCATACTGTTTTACTTTGTTTATATTTTCTATTTATTTATTTTCAGCTTGTTTATTCAGTTATGGAAAAGACAAAAGTTTCTTAGTTTGTATAATTACCTCATTGATATTGTAAATATTAAAAAGAAGAGTTTGAATTTCTTCTCCAAAACTATATAGTGCTTCTTTAATTCGCTTTCAATTGATTTGTTGAACTGTCGCAGCTCACCTCAAAGGAACACTGAGACATGTTTACTCGTTAACTGAAAAACCCTTTTGCAAAAGAAAAATCTGATAAAAAAAAGATGCTCCCACGAGGAACACAACAGAGTTCTTTACAGTGATTGCATTTGACAGAATGACTTACATTATATGGTGCCATAGAGTTATTTTAGTAATAAGACTTGCTACTAACAGCCATATTAGGCCGACCCAACCACACATTAATTAATCTGTAGTGTAAAAGACTGCTTAGCTGTTTTCAAAATAAAAAATTCATTTGTAATTATAAAACTGTCCTCACAGACAGGCCATTCACACCAAAACATCAAATAAGGCTGTTATGACGGCATCGTTTCACAGCAGTGCTTATGTATAGAGTCTCTTTGGGGCAATGTGAGGAGGTCTGATCGGTCAGTCAACAGTGATACCCCAGGACTCGAGGTCAGACGACTAACAAGAACTGTTGGGTCATTTATCCTTGCTCGACTCAGCTTCAGATGGTGATTCTGGTGGCGGCAGTGCTTTTAACTGTTTCATATGTAGCTCCACTCGGGCTTTGCGCTGTTTCTGGACCAGGTTGCCTCCCGCAAACCCCAGGGCACCGCCTCCCAGAGCGGCAGCTACCCCTGCAGCTTTGAACCCGGCCAGCAGGCCAATTGGACCTGCTAACACACCGCCCAGCAGCGCCCCGGCGACCGGCAACACCGCCAACTTGTAGCCCACCGCCTAGAGAGACAGGAGGAAGAGAGACATTCGAGTTTAATTTAACACCCAAGTATACACACACACCTTTGGAGGCCGTTAGGACTTTGTGGCTTCTGCGATAGAGTTTGGATGCGTCTATCCTTTCATGATCACGGACACAAACAAGCCTGCAAATGTAAATCGACACTTCCATAAGCTGCATCAAAGCCTTTTCATTATCTTCGTTTAGGGGAAATCAGAGAGATGTGTCCTGTGTGTTATTGCGGCTGTTATCATCAGAGTGGAAGGTGCTCTTTGCTGATGACAATTAATAATACACACACACGCGCAGGGACACACATTTGATTAACACTTCACCATTAAATTAATCTAGTTCAAAAGCTAGCATTGCGCGTCCCCACCCCTGTGGCAGTTGAGGGAGTTTTTAATTTCATCTGAGCTGAGTTAAAAGGACTCCGGGCACACAGGTTGTAGAGGATGGAGGGAATGTGGGTGTTGTGTGTGTGTGTCTGTGTGTGTGTGTGAGCGTGTAATGCTGTTTGACCTGATGACAGATTACAAGCTTTCAAACACGTTAAAACATCTGACATCCCTCTCATCTGCTTTATCTCCCCACACCCCCCTCGTCTAATGTGCAGCCCTCTGCATCTAGCAGCGACCTTAGAGGGAGGTCAACCTTTGTTTGTGTCGCCATTTGGGTGGATTTAATTTAAAATAAACATTTAGAAAGAATATTTCATTACTTGAGGCATTTATTTCATAAATGTTTGGAGTAAAGTTCATTTTGTTAAATGATTGGTGCACTTATAAAAACTGATTATTTCTCTTAGTTTTTACTGGTATCTAGCCAGGCAGGTTTGTTTTGGTTTTACTCTGAAATCACTGCTGTTATCCTAAGACAATGCAAGTGAATCACAATCAAAATGAGTAAAAATGTAATTATATCCAATTGGTTTTTTTCCAAAGTTGGTTTTTTGGTCCATGCATACACAAATACTGGGAGAAATTCGGAAATCGGTGTGTTGCTCACGGACACGGAGAAACCAATGATTGAACCCCCAACCCTACAATTTATAACCAACCTACTCTGTCAAATAATTCGTTTTTTGATAATACATTTTTTTTTTCCCAATTGTATTATTGTAAAGTCTCTTTCTAGACACAATGTGTCACTCTGGATAAACAGTTTTTCCCACATAGGATCTACAAAAAGATAGTCCAAATGAAAACTGTTTACAGGTGTAGCAGAGTAATGGAAATTCGGCATCAAAAATTAAAATGTATGACTATTTAAGGATTTTTACAGCATAATATTTCTAAATTCAAAGGTGCAATATGTAAGAATTTTGCTTTAAAAAATTGAAAAAATAACAGATGTTATCAACAGAACGTGGTTAATTCACAGGTTTGACATTGTGTCAAACAACATTTACACAAAGATGCTATGTATTGTGTTGCAGAGATATCATCTGAAGTTAGCATGCTAACCTGCTACCCCTGGCCCCTCCTGCCTCGTAATACCACTCGGAGCTCCCAGTCTGGACCACGAGCAGCACCACTAACTTGCGGCAGCTACGGTTAGCAGCAGTTAGGGGTTACTCTGGTGATATGCTGCCCACTATTTCTTAAAATAACTTTCCAAGGGGTGTCAATTCTTACATATTGGACCTTGAAGACAATATAAGACTTTTTAAGGACCTGCAGTAACCATTGGGCCAAATTGTATCATTCAACGTCTTGAGCACCACAAACAAAATGTAACTCAGCTCATTTGTAATTAGGTGCTGACACCAATCAGCATCTGCATGGCTAAATAACAATACAAGTGAGAATTCATTTTTAAAAAAAAATGTTTTAATTCAGATGATTAGACCACTGTGGCAGGAGACTGTAGAAACAGCAGTGAAAATGCTGTTTTTCATTTCAGGTAATTCACTTTCCAGTACGTTGCATTTACTTGTTTTCCTCAGCACACAAGAATCACAACTCTATGTCATCACCACGTCTGAGAGTCTGTAATTACATTACTTCACACCTCCTTTATGTTCCTTAAGTGTGAACAAAACAAAGATCAAAATAGACTACCTCATCTGACAGACGAGCATTTCTTTCTTTTAGTCTCTCTTAACATTGAGTAAAGTTAGAAAACAACACAATATTTTTTTGATAGACAATCCTTGGCAGAAAACTGCTTCCACTGGTGTGCTTGTGTGTGTGTGTGTGTGTGTGTGCGTGTGTTTGCTGTGGACCAACAAAAAAGAGGTGATTCATTCTGGGTATTACAGACGCAAAGTTCAACATTTCAAGTGCGTAATATGTGTGAAGGGCACTGAGTTGTCCTTCTGAGTTACACTCAGTGGAAGAGTTTATTGAATTGATAATGGAAGCCCGAATGCTGCTCTTGAAAAACTATTAAACAGTCATTCAAACCTCTCCTTATAGCTACACACACACACACACACACACACACACACACACACACACACACACACACACACACACACACACACACACACGCTCTCTTGTCTCATCCTACCTCTCTATCACTTTTCCTCCCCTCCACTCCTCTCTATCCCTCTCCTCTCTCTATTTCCTTAATTGCAGCTTTCCTCCGTATTCGAGTGGATCAATAGGGACAAACGCTGTGGAATGGCTGGGAGGCAAAGTGCCATCGATCTCCCCCATCTCCCAAACACTACACACACACACGCACACGCACACATCTAATCATCAGTACACACACACATACACACCTTCCCCAGGCTCTTGGTCCCCTCCTCCACGTTGGCAGCGGCTGTGTTGACGTTGTCCTCTATGCTGTCAATCTTCTCCTGCTGGGACTGATGCACAGGGGTTAGACACACACAAACACATATTAACACACACGCACACACACTCAAGCAGGCACATCCACATACATATACACACACGTGTGACAGAGCAACCACCTGTCGTGTATTACGCTTTTTTTAACCAGTCCAAATTCAGCTTCACAGCACAGGTTAACACAGGAAGGGTGTGTGCGTGAGTGTGAGTGCAGGCTGTAGGTATATTCAAGGGGATTTAACTGGGGATGGGGGTCTTATGGTGTGTGGGCTTGTGCTTGTGCGCGCATGTGTGTGTGTGTGTGTGTGTGTGTGTGTGTGTGTGTGTGTGTGTGGCATTGTGTAGATCTCATGAAATATTCAGAGTGGCAGCTGTCTCTCTCCATGTGAGGGCTGGATGGACACAGTGACCAAACAACAACCAGAGCACTTCTCTTCTCCTCTTCTTCCTCGTCTTTCCTCAGTGTCGCTTCTCCCTCTTTCACCTCCTCACTCTGAGCTAAAAGTCAAATTATTTAACAGATTCAGATCTGTCTATTTCAACAAATTCTCTTCCACAAACTCCACAAACCAAACTCAAACGCCAATGTTAACATATTCTGACTTAAGATGGCAGTTTTGCACATAACCTCCCAGTCTGACACATTTTTTGTCCCTCATAAGCAGAACCATGTAATAAAGCTGCACTATTGGGATGTTAAGATAATAGGGCTGCATCTAATGATTATTTAAATTGATCTGCTGATTATTTTCTTAATAAATCATAAAATGTTAAAAATGAATAAAAAATCAAACATAAAAAATAGTGAAAAGTGCCCAAATCATAATTCCCCACAACCCGAGGTGACATTATTCGATCAAACAGTCTTCAGTGAAATAAAACTGAGAAAATCAGCAAATCCTATTAGAGAGGCTGGAACAATCAAATATTTGGCACGTCTGCTTAGAAAAATGGCTGAAATGGGGCAAGAGGGTGATAAATGTGACAAACATTCACTGTCAACACTCCACTATTGCTATCTTAAAAAAGGCAGAAAATGCCCAATAATAATAATAATAATAATAATATTAAGAAGAAGAAGACAAAGAAGAAGAAGAAAAAAAGAAGAAAAGAAGAAGAAGAAGGAGAAGAAAGAAAAATGAGGAAAACATTCAATTATCAAAATAGTTGCTGATTAAATTTCGGTTGATCAACTAATTAACTAATCATTGATCTAAGCCTGTGTATTATCCTCTAATGTGGTCACATGTTTTGAGTGTGACGATGGTTCTTGGTAGAACATGGCCCATTCAGTGGTTGTTGGCTCAAAAAAGGGACTTTTTGACTCCTACAACTCCATAACAACTGGGCAAACTCTGTCTGCCGAGGAGAACACTGTGATCTGATTAAAAGCTCTGCTAAATGGCCCTCACGGTGAGAAGGATTTTAAACATTCAATTTTAATTCAACATTACCTCACGGCCTTCTAAAAATACAAGAAGTTTAAAAGCTGTCAAATGTCATTATTGATAAAGATGAAGCTAATGCTGAAGTAAGCTTTTGATTAAATGATTAATTATTTGCGATTAATATTTATTTTTTTGCAATAACATAATTTCAATATCAAAAAATAAACATTTTTCCCATTTGCGTGACTAATAAAAACACATATGTTTTGAAGCTATTCTGCTTTTCTTAAGGCTACTAATACTAGACATACTGGATCAACTTGTCAATAATTAAAATACTGTATTTGTCAGTTTGAACCTGAGTAGAAAAAACACGAGATAGATGTATGACTGTGTAAACGCCGAGAGCAGACATAAAAAAAACAAACAAACCTACAGATAAGAAGACAGACAAACACAAACAGTTACTAACATGACGCATGTACAGAAACAACCACACTCACTCACTCGCTCACTCACTATTTCCACTGTGGCTGAGCGCTGGAATATTACTCCCCTAACGGCGTTTTTCACCCTTGAGACACCACAACAACATGTCTATGCTCTTTCTGCCCCCCCACCCCCACTCCGCCTCTATCTGTTTTTTTACCCTAACTACATCTTCACTCTCTCTTTCCTTTTCACTGTTAATCTCTCCTTCCTTCCTCCACCCAGCCTCCCTGCTTCTACCTCTCCATCCCTGAGGACAGACTGATAATCTGCGCCGTCTGTTCTCCGCCTGCTCCGACGTATCCCTCGTTCCTCCACCTCTCCCCCTGTGGACAACCTGCCGTCCTCCCCCAAATCCTCCCTCGCGCCCTCCTCATCTCCTCCTCAATCTCTTGGTGAAGAGGCCTCTGGGGCCCCAGTGGTTGTCCTGAGCGGGTCTGTGTAACCTCCCTCTCGGAGGAGCCTTACCAGGCAACACAAGCACACATGGTCAAATACAAACCACATCCTGGAAACGCTATAAGCGACCCGCCTCTGTCACATTGTTTTTCGTTCACTGGGGTAGCTCTGCACACATGTAGATGGAGACATGCGATTGTGTGAATGTAGCAGCCAGGAAACACGCAGCAGAGTTGCGTGTTTGTACTCACATGGACGATCAGAGAGAACTCCGTCACCAAACCACACAGCTCCTTCAGATCCTGACAGAGAGAAAAATGACTATTTATTTCATTGTGATGCTTCATCACACAAATCTACGGCTACAGTGCGTCCAAACTGTCGGCGTCTGGAATTGACTAAAGAGGGTGAATATCAATGGGAATTGTATGTTTGACAGTAAAACGGCGTGAAAAAAGTGCGTCTGTAGGAACAGGTAAGAGGAGTCAATTGCATTAGATAATCTTGCAATAGTGATGAATAATGCATGTAACCATAGCAACGTTAGTACCGACAGGATGGAAACTACTTCCTCTGTACTCTTGCTTTGATTTGTCAGTATAGGCCTTTTTCACTGAAGACATTTTATTAGAGTAGAAGAATCACAAATAATAAACAATAATATTGATGATGTATGAATTTCATTTAGCTGCTTCAGGTTCAGGGTCCTGTTATTGGTTTTGTTATTTATAATGGTAGAAAATCAGCACTCAAATAATACATTCACCTCCTTTGTTTATGATCACATTGACAAGGGAAAGAAAGACAAATAATGTAAACATGGAGGAAGATGTCACAAAACAAGAGCTTAGATTGGAGCAGTGCCTCTCAGAGTTAAATCTGAAAACTGGCCCTATTTAAATATTTTATTTGAAGGAAGGAATTAAAGCTTACAGTAACTAAAACCTTGACTTTCTAGGACTGAGCATTATATTGTCATTACAGCGTTATTGTGAGACTATATATTGTCTCATATTTGGATATCGTTATATTGTGATGTAATTTTCTGAACTTAACAGACTGTTTTACTTGTTCAAATACTTGACTTTACCCACTTAGTCATTAAAAAAACACATTACTGGTGACTGCTCATCAAAAATCTCACATTAATTTTCATGAAAGTAACAATACTCATCCCTACAATATTTATTGAGGTATTTGGTAAAAAAATATTGTGATATTTGATTTTGTCACCCAGTCCTAGCAGGTATGAAGTGCTTTTAAGGAGATTTCGTAGCCCAGCCCTTGAACTCATATACTGTATCAAAATTTAAGGGACTATTAAAACAGAAACACATGAGCAAAAAAGGGTTCCTTTAAAAAAATAACATTCAAAAAATGTGTTTTCTTTGAAAAAATATATACTGTGTGTTAGACTACTGTTCTAGAAATGCACACCTCCTCCAGGTTGTCCCAGGACTCAGCTGCACTCTGATCAGCAGGGATTTCTGGAAGGCGGAGCTGGATTTGCCTGCCAGACACCGGCTCCTCGTCCATGTCGTCATCAGCGCGGCAGCTGTCGGACACACAGCTGGACGGCTGAGCGGCAGGTGGCGGTGGCTGAGACACGGGGTTAGAGTGCAAAAGCAGGAAGTCTCGTGCGGCAGTCGACGCCCTGTCTCTGACTGGCTTGACAAGCGCTTCCAGAGCGTCGGCGTCTTCGGCTCGGACCCGAGAACAAAGCTTCTCCATCTCTCTGATGTTCGCTCTCAACTGCTGCAGGGTGACAGAGGAGAAGCATTTTTCTCAGTGAGCTTGTATGTGAGGTTATATTTATCAACATATAACATATCAACACGGGACAAAATTGACAATCGTAGCCAATTCTCTTGCTTTTTCTTGTTGCCCCAGTAGGAAGTGCTCATACTGACAAGTTCAGCATCCCACTAAACTGTTCTAGCGATGAGAAATGTGTGTGCGCTTTGGGGTGTGGGCTTAATAAGGTTCAGATTTGAGGCTGGGGAACACAAGCCCCCTCCCCTCTACATCCCACCGTGCCCTGAGGGTGACAGGAGGATTACATCGCAGCCATCAGCCCTCCAGGCCACAGCACGACCCGGGCTCAGGAGGTCGACGCACTGCAGATAACACATTCTGCTAATTACACACCATGAATAAACATACATGGATACACTCGTCCTCGTGTGCATAAAAATGAAAAACACACTGATTAACACTGAGACAGTTGGGTCAGACACCTGTCAGCCTACAAATTAACCACAACTGTTTAGAGCTCTCTCTCTCTCTCTCTCTCTCTCTCACACACACACACACACACACACACACAACAACCAAACACACACTCAATAGAAGATATTCATGATAAAACTGACTCTGCTCCCCTCTCGTTGGCTGTAGCTGCTGTGGTAAAGACGGGGGTACTGAGTTTGTCTATGCTTTTCTCTTGGGGTTAGCAAGGCGCTAGGCTAGTGGGAGTAAATGTCAATCATCAAGAAGGGTGAGAGACTGCTGTCTGTCTTTCTGTGAGGACAGACAGATACAAAAAAATGAAATTGCAGAAACGACAGGCAGACTAAAGAGACATACCGACTATCTATCTTTCTTTGCTATGGAACATAAGCACACACACACACACATATACACACATCTGATGCAGAGTAGACTAACCCCTACTCTGGATTAACACCGTGAAGACACGGGAAAGCACTCTGCGTGTGTCCCTTGGGTTTGCAGGGTAATGGTGAGAGGATAGGTGTGCGCCTGTTTGGAGTTATTTCACCTTCAGAGACATGGTGGCTTCCAGGCAACAACATCCCCTGAGGTATTTCACACCCACCATGTGAACAAGTACACACACACACACAAGAGACGGTCCGTTTGAGGTTTGGTAGCAGCTCTTTTCATGCCCTGATTTTTAAGAGAGAATTTCTATACAGAGGGTTAATTTTGTTTGCGTTTTTATGTAACTTTTTTGAAGCAATTTTGGTTATATAATCCTATTTTCTTGAACTGCAGGGCTTCCAGCTGTGCAATGTGCTGTTCTTATTCTCACCCCACCGTAATTCAAAATACAAACCTGTTTTGTTCTCTCATTTCCAAATACAAATGTAAACATATAGCTTTAAAGTCCACCTAAAACTAATGTGAGCTCTTGCAAACTGCTCTTCCATGAATAAAGATCTCTGACTCTCGTTTGTTTATAGGCCTGTAAAAAATTTCAATAGCGAACCATTAAATACCTGATCCAGTCTATAGCCTTATTAGCATGGGACTCACATTACCAGGGGATCTCAGTCGAATTAGAAATTACAAACCCACATTTGTGTTTCCTGTGGCACATTCGCACAGGATAAGCACAGTCTGTATTTTACTCCTGATATGATGTGGAGGCTTCTTGTAACATCAACTTTCCAAATCGAAGCATCTGCTCTTCAGAGGCCAAATTATTAATATAGATTAGAGTTCATTTGTCCACTTTCTGCATGTGCTACAAGAATAAATAAAACTTTGCAGCTCAATTAGATCAAGTAACAAACGCTTTGTGGCTGGATTTGAATAAGACAACCTTTTGTTGCTCCTAACCTTCTCTTGCGTCACCATTTTAAAGGTCAATCTAGCTGATCCTGTACCACAGCTATGCTGTACCTGCAATCACATTTTGTACATTTTCAGTTGTCAACAAAATTCAGATGGAAAAAAATACATTTAGATATATATGTACACATATATACGTATATATCAAAAAATCTAATCAAATCATAGAAATGCCAATTCACATGGGAGTAATATTATCACATGACCTCTGTGTTTGGTAAAATATGGTAATATGCGGTTGAGTTTTTAGGGAGGTGTACCTAAAGGTAGTAGTAAACGGGCCCAGGAGCTAAATACAACAGTGCGTTAACATTTAACATGTATTGAAGTGATATCTGACCAGGAGTATCTATACTTTGACTCAAGTAATGGAGTTTTAGATATTTGTCCACCAATTGTTGAGGCTGGGTTCAGTTGCTTGGGTCATACATCAGTTCAAGAAGTGGACAGTTCTCCTCATGTACTCATATATAACACATCACATCCACTGGCCTTTACTGCTGATTTCCAAACTACAAAAACTCGCCACAAATCAGGAAACGTCTTGTTTCTGAGCTCCTAAGTGTCCAGACATTTTGAGACAAAAATATACTATGCAGTTGCAGGGTCATGCTTGTTCAGGAATTTTCGAGAGGCAATGAGTCACGTCATCATCTTAACAATCCTCACATTCACATATCCGCCAGGCTCACACTCAAGAAATATTGCAAATTCCGATGTGATGACGACAACATGATCCTGGGGCTCATCTCATGCCAATTAAAGGTACCACCCTCTGTTACACACCCCTATGCTTATTTGAAGTTTACAGACTTATACCTGAACCGTCCTGCTGGCGTTGATTTGCTCCTGATGAAGGCGTTCCCATTGCTGGCTATGCTGGTACTGCGAAAATGAAGGAGAAACTATCTGTTATCCATCTGTGGACAGGAAGTGAGAGTGTGTGGATGCGAGCGTGCGATCATGTGCCGAGCCAGATTTTTAAGTCGTCACCTTCAGTATGTTATTGTGGTGTTTCTGCAGCCTCTCCAGGTCCGTGGGTAGAGCCACTTTAATGAACTTGTGGATCGGTGCCTCCAGGCGCCTCAGTGTCAGCTTGTTGCCTTCCTCTGCCATGTGTCCTGCTGACTGCCCACAGCCAACACCTCTGTGGAACTTGGACACTGCACCTGCTCAGCTTTATCTCACTGCCCCCACAGACACTGTAAATACCAGCAGAGTATGATTCTAATAAATACATAAATCAAATGAATAAACTCTGTGACACATGCGAGTCAGCCCACACATCCAAAACTGGCATCTTCATACGACTAATAAGTGTTTTTTTTTCTTGCCACCATCCTTTGAGTAGAAAGAGTAACTGAAGAATTACTTCCTGACAGTATGACTAGGGATGCATGATACGGATTCTTTTCAGCCAAAACCTTTAACCTGCTTCTCGCGACTGACACCGATAAGAGATAATGGATAATTACACATAATTGTATCTTAAAAAGAAGCTCCTAACCTGTAGTTTAATCAAACCTGATTGTAAGAAAGGCTAAGATGAAGAGAGCAATCACAGAAGACAAAATATCAAAACTTGTAGACTTTCTCCCTCCTCTCTGAATTCTTGCAGGACATGTATTGCGTGCTGCACCTCTTCTTCTTCTTCTTCTTCTTCTTCCATTTGTTTTTTTGTGAATTGCAAACCAACTGTAAAGCTACAAACTGCCACCTTCTATATCAGAGTGTGTAGATGTAGTGCTTGTTAAGTCATTGAAACTATTTTGTATTATTGTCTCTATCCATCCACTAAAATTTCACAGATACCGATAAATAACTGATTATATAAATATCCCAATATGGGGCTGATAATTTATTGGCCTGATATCTCTCATGCATCACTATGTCTAACGTTTATGCTGAAAGTCAATCAATCAATTAGTCGAAAAAAATGTAAGCAATAATTAAGAGATAATTGTTTGAATTGTTTGTCATTAATTAAGAAAAAAGGCTCAACAATCTGTGTCAAGCAGTGTTGTAGAAAGTACCCAAAAGTCTTACTTGAGTAAGATATTGTGTTAAAACGTGTTAATGTACTTATAACTACTACTTAATGTAATCTTACAAGTATGCATATACTATATACAAAGAGTCGACTCATTATTGGCCTGGCAGACCATCAGATGTTATATCCAGAATTTTTTTGATTATTGGAATCAGTGTTTTGTTTTTTTTCCCTGGTAAAAATAAATGAATAGTACTGCTGTGGCTCTAACACAGCATATCCTGCAGAGTAACAAGTAAGTACAGTTATCAAATAAATGAAGAGAAATAAAAAAGTACAATAATTGCCTCTAAAATTTAGTGGAGCAAAAGTATAACATGGCAGAAAAACTATTACTATCTTAAACTTAGGGCTCCCTGATAAGGCTTTTTCAGGGCCGATACCGATTATTAGAAATCAAGGAGGCTGAAAACCGGTATTTGGAAAATAAAATACAATTTACTAAGTACTGTTCCCAAGTACAATTTTCAGGTACTTTACTTGAGTCTTTCCAATTTCTGCTACTTTATACTTCCTCTCCACTACATTTATTTGATACATTTAGTTACTAGTTACTATGCAGTTTCAGATTATTCAGTGTTTATATTAATTGTGACGTGATACCAATCAGATAGTGTTATGGGAGGGACAGTGTGTGAGAGGATGCTGCAACAGAGCAAAAGTGGCACATCTTTTAATTATTTTTTATCAACAATCTGACAGAAAAATCCCTGATTTTCATTATCAGCCCTGACAATCAGCCAGGGCTGATCTATCCCTACTCAAAATCGTATTTTAGCACAGTACTTGAGTAAATGTACTTAGTTACATTCCACAATTGGTCTCAAGCTTGTCAAATATATATACTTTTGGTTATTGACTGTTAGGGTTTGTTGCTGGACAACAAAAACTACTTGGATACAGCCATGGGCTCTGGGAAATTGTTATTTCCGCTTTTCTAGACTAACAATTAACAAAATAATTGACAAATTAATCGATAATGTAAATAACCATATAATCCTTTGTGCTGCAGCTCTATATAACACAGTCCCATGTCAAATAGACCTTGGTAGTCCACACCTAACCAACTACTGTATAACGTTAGTACGGGTTATTTAACGATTATTGGAAGCTGATACAAATATCTACTTAGCTTTCCAGACAAACCAGTCTTAAGCTTATTATAAACCTTCAGCTACATTATAGTTTCAGGCTCAATTTTTACTGTAGGATCTCCTTCACTGTCCTCTGACGCCTGAACTAAAACTGACCAGCAATGTTAAAGTTAGCTTAAAGAACGGGCTAGCATGATATTAGCCGTTAGCTAAGCACTGAAGCTAACAGCCTCGTTAGACGATATTTGCTAACTTACTGATTTATCCGGAATATCTTGAAGCACCTGTCTGACTGTCGACCACAGGTCAGGTAAACGAAACTTAACATGACATATGGCGACACTTACCACTGAAAACACCATGCGAGGATGAGTTACAATCGCTAAAGACTACTGTCAGCCTCCATGTTGTCGAGAAAATTAACGATTAGCTACATTTGCTAATTTTCGCCAACGCTTTCGATTTGTTTCTGACACTTTTGGTTGTTTGTAAACAACTCTCTTCCCAGTGCGTCCGTGAATACTTTCCGACCTCAACCAGCACCCACAGCATAATGTGTTCCTCCTCAATAAGCCCTGTGATACCATCCCTAACAGAAGGTAATATTTATTGAATAATCCTCGATATATTGTTTATTTTATATAGTTTTATAGTATTTATTTATTTTTTACTGAGTCTATTTGTTTGTGTTGTTTTGAACACACAAAAGAAAGTGTAACGACTCCAAAATTGACCAAATTGACACTTACTACAAAGCTAGACACACTAGTGGCCACCAGTTTCTACTATAGATATCAAAATGTAATTAATATATTATAGTATAGTTATAGGTATCTTTACATATATTAGGTATATTTTGAGGGGTATAATGGCATGTGGCATACTGCACACATGCAGTATGCCACATTTCACCTTTCAATGCTTATTTTATTTACACAGAGTATAATAAATATGGACAAAAGACTGGGATAAATGTAACTGGATATGACTGAACAGTTAACTGACAACATTTAAAGTCATTTTGTGTGGCTAGTCAACATTTTCTAAATTGGGTGGGTCTTTATTACCTAAAAATGTTCCAAAATCTTGGCTACAGACCAGCTACAGGTTGATAATATTTGGTAAAAGGTAGTTTTGACAGTAACTGTGGTCCCACTAAGTGTGGTAACATTGATTAAAATCAGTGACCTTTTCAAAATGTCACAATTACTCATAACAGCTACACTATCATCATTAAAAGTTGTTTGATTGAGCAAAAAAGAGGAGTGATTTTATTTCATTGGACATTTACTGTATGCGAAAGTTTTTTGTTTTGTCCTTTCCATTTGTCTTTTCACAGTTGGCTGTGTGTATAAACAGCATCAATCCTGTGGAAAGAAATGTAAGTGTGATATTTTTGTCTCTAATGTGTTTGGGAGACAGAGTTGGGGTTCCCCCTCCTCTACTCTGAGCTCAGCCTGTGTGAGTGGGTCTATTGCATGTTTCCACTTCTCTTTTCAGCACCTTTTACCTTTGACATTTAGGCCAACCCCCCACACACTCTTCCCTCAGCGGATGCTCCATGCGAGGGGCCACAGTGAAACACACAGTACCCAGCTACAGGGGATTTCCCCTGGTGCTGTACACGTGTGTGTGTGCGTGCGTGTTTTTGTGTGTCTGTCCACTTCCAGGGGACTCCCAGAGTTGCAGACTGAGGGGGTAGAACAAAGCTGACAGTGAATGTCTAAATAGCAAGTCATCAGAAATGTTTGGGTTCATGTGTTTGCCTCTGTGTTTGTCTTCGAGTGTGTGTGTGTTTATGTGTGTGTGTGTGTTATAGGCTCAGGAGGACTCAGGTGCAATTCGTTTCAGTCTAATCCAGGAAGTTTGTCAGCAGGTGAGGAGGCCAGCAGGGAGCTCTGTTCACTTTGTACCTCCTGCATCTTTAGAGCAGGTGTGGTCAGCACATCCTGATGGCTCGGTGGATATAGAGCTTTTTTTCACAGCGTCCATCTCGACTTGTCATAGTCGCAAAAGAACAGCTTTTTACTAATAACATTGTCCATGAATCCGTTCTATCCCAGTGAGCCATGACAGCGTGATGGTGAGCCAGTATGCACAAGACCGGGACCGTGAAACTGAAGCAGCTAAATTGAATTCAGCCATCATTAATTTTATTGCATACACCTGTGCTTCTCCTTCTTTGACATGTCAAAATATCCTCTAACCTACTGTATGTTTTTGTCTCTTTTCACATCTTAAAGGGGCTAGTTTACATCTCTGAATGGATTAGGATAAGTTATGAACCCACAGCTTTAAAAAAAATAGCTGCTTTGAATGAGTGTGTGCATGTGCATATGTATGCGTGTGTGTGTGTGTGTGTGTGTGTGTAAATATGTTCTAATGGGACCTCTAATTAAAACTCTGGGGTTATCTGCTATCTGTCAGCGCTGATCGATTGGCCGGGAGACTGACAGCTTGCTGTGTGTACGTGTGTGTGTGCGTGTGCATGTGCAAGATTGAGTGTGTGTGTGTGTGTGTGTGTGTGTGTTTCAAGCTCCAAGCGGAGCTCTCTCTGCTTCGTGGTCGTGTTATTTTTAGTTGTCACTCAGACATGTCACTGTCGTAGAAAGTGGGATTAGCACATATTCATTTGCACGTGCTCGCACCACTACAAAGAAGGTGTGAATGGTCTTTTTTCTGCACGCTGATCAAACACAGAGACGTCACAATCCCCGACAGGACACACACACACACACACACACACACACACACACACACAGGTGCCCTTCCTGTCCTGCTTACTATCATCCCTAAAAGAGTGATTGTGCCTCTGGTATCAAGAAGTTACAAATTTGAATTTCTTGGGACTGAAGATTTTGTGTTGTGTGGAGTCCCATCATAGATTTAGCTTTATTTTGGTGCACTTTTTTCTTTCCCTCTGTTTCTCAGTCACACTCACAGACAGATAGAGCCGTTCAGTTTCACTACCACAGTTACTATCAATCACCTGGCTGTCCAAGTGTGTGTTTGTATGTGTGTGTGTGTGTGTGTGTGTGTGTGTGTGTGTGTGTGAGTGCACACGCTCTTGCGCAGGAGAGCGAGTGAGTGATGGCAGTGACAGTATAGACGGCATGTGCTGTGAAATGTCACCGTGGCGATCGATGGTGTTTAACGAGGCTGGAGGCTGATCTGGACCTCATGCTAACATGAAGCTCTCCTCCTCCCCTCCTCTCCCCCTTCCTCACCATCCTAATCCCCCTCTACTCTCTGTGAGAGCCCGTGGGTCCCTCGGGAAAGAGAGACGAGGCCTTTTACCTGTCAAGAGGCTTTTGTGTCTGGCCGGACACACACATGAACACACACACACACACACACGTATTCTGGATGAAACTCACTCAAATTTAGTCTTTTGTTGACTTTTAAAAAGTCTTGAAACGCTGCATTGTTTAGCCTTTTTTTTGCATTTTGTGTGACTCTTAAAAAATCAAAACACAGGACTCAGTCAGGCAGAATAATCAGAACTAGTTTATGATTTCAAAGTGCTGAACAGAAAATCCAGTGAACCAAAGAGAAAGAAAAAAAAAAAATAATCGAACAGGAAACTCAAACCAAAGAGGGACATTGAAAAAACAGCAACTTTTTTCTTTTTTGTTTCTCTTCTTCAAAAAACAATGCACAACTCGTACCACAATATTTGAAAAAGCTAAAAACACTTCAAAAATCTTAGTTTTATATATATATATATATTTATATTTATATTTATATCTATATAATTTGCTTTTTTTCATATTTCAAACTGCTGCCGTGAGTGTGTGAGTGGGTGTTGGTTGGAGGCCCGGGGAGATCCCCACAGAGCCGCAGTCTGAGACACAAACACAGGTCGAGCTGTTTTGACAGGCTATGGCAGCTCTTTACAGCTTAAAACACACCATGCATATGATCCTGGCTTCTCTAAGCGTACACACAAAGACAGTATGCAACCATGTCCTCCACACTTTCATAGAAACAAATAGAAAAAGAGCATGACTGCGGAATGTTTCACCCCTGGACGTACAGCTATCTGTCGAGCACCCTCCGCTCCCCGACGTCCTCCATCCACCGGGGGAGCAGGTAGGGTGTGTGTCTGTGCTTCTAGCCCTTCTCAGGGTGTAAGTGCTTCAAAAGCCAATTTCTGTCCGTGTTCAATCCTCCGTACTCCTACTCGACCTATGATTTAAAAATGAGTTAATAAAAAAAAAAAAAAGTACTAGAGCAAGTTCAAGTCTGGGTGACTCAGTCATCAATCGTTAGTGCACAGTATCTCCTCGGCTCTCTAAAGCCAAACGGAGACTGTCTCTCTTTCTTTTAGCTACTGACAGTACAGGACAAGTCTTTGTATTAAAATAATTTAGAGTTTGAAATTAAACCATTCCTCCTCCGTCTCTCCTTCTTTTGTGGTGAGATAGCACTTAAGAAATTGCACTTGGAATCAAGAGCCCAACTCAACAGCCACTTCCACGTGTTTATGAAATATCTGTGTCCTGCTCTGTGCGTCTACGCTCAACGCTGTCTGACCTCTGACACTTCAGTACATGTCAGTATGAAAAACGCCCCCTTCCTTCTCTCAGCAGGAGGAGGAACTAGAATACACAGGGACTTATGTTTCACTGGGACATCTTCAGCTTTGAAAAACATTCGATCACACTGACACCTTTGCTAAAAAGAAGTCCTCAGGCCCCAAACACAGAAAGACAGTACTCATAAACCTCTGTGTTTTTTCTTTTCTCGCTGGATGAGCTGCCACCCAGACGGAGAGAGGACGGTAAAGAGTCATTTTTCCGTCGTCCATCTCAGCCTCGTCATCCTCCCCCATGTGAGAAAAACAGGGGGATCAAATAAAAAGTGGTAAAGCGTTTGAGTAATTGTCTTTTTATACTGGTGAAAGCATTTAGTTGGTTGTCCGTTTGAGTGAAAAGCATTTGATTGGCTCTCTCAGAGGGGAGTGAGTCTCTCTTCTGGATGTGTGTGCGTGCTCCTCAGGGGGGGAAGGCCTGAACAGGACGTGACTTAGGTTTCTCTCGGCGTGGTAAGCCCAGGCCATCAGTAGGGCAGAGTGTCCAGGAACCTGTCAATCAACGGAGGGGGCGGTACCAGGTCCTCCAGCTTCAGGTAGAAGATTCGTTGAAGGCCCTGGGTCCTCTGGGAGCGGAGCTCCGCCCTTAAACCCAGAATACGACTCAGGGGGGGTGCGGCTTTGGACGAGGACGAAGAGGGGCCGCAGCCCAGGTGGTCTCTGAGACAACATATCACTTTATTCTGCAGCTCCTCCACCCGCTTTGAGTCCTTCAGACCTGGGACTTGCTCTGTGAACAGACAGACGGACAGAGACGTTAGGAGAATAATTCATTAAACTGGAAGAATTATGTCCACGGAAAAATGAAATACACACACAGAGAGACACACACACACTCACACATACATCAGAGCTCATTCAGCTGAAAGAGCATTAGCTACATCTTCTTTTATATTGAATTCCACCTCATTACCCTGTATGGCTAATGTTCTTAACAGGCCTTAACCCGTCTCTCTCACTACAGATCAATACACAGTCTAACCTAATAAGCCCCTTGCACACTGTGTACATGCAGACACACACACACACACACACACACACACACACAGTATATATATATATATTTATATAAACATATACACATATACACACACAGACACACAAATAGTCCCTGCAATTGAAGACATTGACAGAAACAAAAGTGCTCAACAATTAGCTGATTATTCGGCCCTGTGAGCAGCCAAATGAAATTAGAAACACACACGCGCACACACATACACACACTGCTGCCCATAGCAACTCCAGTGGCACCCGCACCAGGCTTAATGTGACACTAACTCATTCTGCAGAGAACAGGGTGTCCAGCCCCCCCCCCCCCCCCAACACACACACACACACACACACACACACACACACACACACCAGCCAGTTGGTGCTGCAGGGAGGCTGTCACTAAGACCAGTCTCACTTTGAGGTATCCATTATCTGAAGCTTATTTATTGTTTGTTTATGTGCCTCTTTTGTTTGTTCTGTGTTTGCTGCTGCAGAGTCACTCCAGCCCTCCTTTCACCGTGGCTTTCAGACCCCTCACATACTCCCTCGCTCCCCTCTCTCTCTCCCTATCCCTTCTTTCTCTATGTTGCGCGAGCTCCTGGGGAGGGATCGATGACTGCCTTTCTGCACAGGCCACTCTGAAGCGGTCGATCGCCTGGTGGCTCTGGCGGCTCTGCCGTGGAAGTGCGCTGTGTGCTTTGCCGAGGTGGCAGAGCGCCACTGAGAACAGCGTAGACGCCATTCCAGAGCTGTGCTCAACGGTGGGCTGGTCGATCAGGCACAGAGTTAAGTGCTCCCCCAGAGAGTGAGGATGGGGTTGGAGGGCTTAGACAGAGGAAGAGAAGGTGGAGGAAGAGGAGGAGGAGGAGGCTGGGAGCAGGGTGAGGTAAGGAAGCTGAGCGTGGGGGGGAGGGGGGTGTTTTACACATTTATATACACTTTCTGCCTCTGACACCGGTGTCCTCCGTCACCGTGGGCTACATTTGTAATTAAGTATTTCTAATGCATTTCTAATGTACTTTACTGACAACTAAATTCGTCCTTTTCTGGTTTGTGCTCGCAGAGAAAGCTGTGACTCTCCTGCTTTTTTTCACAGATGCACGCTGATTAGAGGGCCAGGTGTGTGGCAGGTGCAGCAGGTGCTTCTGGGTATCGGGTTCTTGTTTCAGGGAGAGCTGTGTGAGAACACGCATGCACATGTGTGTCTTTGAGCGTATGTGTGACGTTGGTGGATGTATCCACCTGATCACTGTCACATTGAATCACCCAGTGGCAAAGCTCCAGACAAAGGAAACAAGGTGGTGTGGGTGTTAGGGCTGAAACCAATGATTTTTTTTCATCTTCCCCATTAATCGATTAATTGTTTAGTCTATTGTGAAAAATACTCATTAGAGCAAGTGATGTCTTCAAACCGCTTCTTCTGTCCAACCGACAGTCCCAAACCCCCAAACTCTTTTTTTATTTATTCACTGTCATAAATTACAAAGAAAAAGCAGCACATTCTTACATTTAAGTAGCTGGAACCAGCACATTTTAGTCTCAAAATACCTGGCAATACAATTTCTTTCAGTCGACTTATTTGTTATTAGACTTGCCATTGCAGCTGTAGTGTGTGTGTGTGTGTGTGTGGATTTGTATCTGTATATGTAGGCAGTTCATATGACTGACAGTGTTTGTGTGTAGTGGAGAGCTGACTTTAAAAACAGGCTGCCATTCTTATTAACGTCAGTAATTCTGTATCTGCTCATCTTATTTTCTCCTGCAGGTGATTTTGGATCTTATGTCACTGG
This sequence comes from Pagrus pagrus, assembly GCF_965226575.1. Taxonomy (NCBI): domain Eukaryota; kingdom Metazoa; phylum Chordata; class Actinopteri; order Spariformes; family Sparidae; genus Pagrus; species Pagrus pagrus. The sequence goes on from NC_140191.1 coordinate 15,340,671, forward strand.
CTTGTGTTCTCACCTGTGAGCAGTACGAGGGCGGCCAGGCAGGCGAAGGCAGAGGCGTCCAGGTTTAAGCTCTGGAGGTGGGTGGAGAAGTCCCGGATGGAGTCGAGCCATTCTCCGAAACCACGAAGGCACTGGAACCTGTGCAGCACCAAGCCGTTACAGAACACAAGTTTGTCCTCTGACAGCATCGATCTGAGACACGGAAAAGAAAAGGAGAAGACTCTGGTTAGAACTCTGTTCCAATGAAACGCTGCATTTTTCCCTCATTTATTGTAAATATGGCTTGAGATACTGGGGCAAGGAAACAATTACAATAAAAACAATGAGAAAACCTGGCAGTACGCGCGCTCACACACAAACGGGACACACATCAAACGGAGGCATGCAGCTGATTAAGGTTGTGTTTTCCAAATTATAGCATTTTAAAACATTCCTGTGTTTCCTTTCGACGGGGTGGGGTGAAGGGTTAGGGCAGAGGGCTGCTCTCTGTGTGTGTGTGTTTGCAGATAGGTAAACTGGTATGGCTTTAATGTGCGCAGGCTGTGGTGTGCAGTGGAAACACACAGCCTTAATGAGGAAATGAAAAGACTTCTCAGATGTATTTAGCCATCGGTTACTCACGACACACAACATCCCACTCCTTTACCACGGAGCAGAGAGGGAACGGGAACAAGCAGTGAAGGAAGGAGGAGCGCTATGACTAGTCTTTATTAGTGCATCAAAGAAGAGCGAGGCTTTCTTCTGAGAGCTGGTTAAAGTGTTTAGTCGGTGGATCTCAAGATGACAACAAAGGGTTGTAGGAGGTGGGATGGAAGATGTAGGACATGGGCAGAAAGTGTGTGCTTGGAGGGGGAAGCTTCAAATTACACTCTGCACAAACATTGGTTAAGCAGTTAGAAGCAGGGGATGAAATACCATTTATGTCTAATTATCTTTACTACAATTTAAAAGAGGTTCTCCACCCACACTTAGCAGAACACACGCACACAGATGCTCACACATCACCAGCTCTAACAACCGTGCATAAAAGAGGACCTTTCAACTACAAACACAAAAACAATCAGAAAAATCGTTGCGGTGTTGGGGAAGGCTGAACATGGCTTTCTTGACTTCCTATATAGTTCAGTGCTGATTTAAATCCACCTTGAATGGATTCAGTGTTTTATGCAAACTATAGAGTCTCAGAGTTATGGTATATTCTGGATCTGCCCTTTGCTTTAGTGTGCTTAAATTTGGCAAAATTCAAATCAAGTCTGGTGTGGATTTTACGGCTGCGTCATTATTTTTGATTGCAAACTCTTAGATGATTTATACATATTTTTTTTAACAGATTTCCTTCAAATGTAGCATAAAGTAGTGTGCATATTTCGAATTTCTAAAAAAAACAAAAGTGAACAATGCTTTTTGACACACACAGATGTGGCAAAGTGGAAAAGATTAAATCTTCTTGCACATACCAATGCCTGGAATTTAGCTTTTAAAACAGTAGAGCTGCAACGATTAGTCTTTTAATTGTTTGATTAGTTGAGTGAAAGAAAATGTGTTGCCAACTATTTGTATAATCGATTAATCGTTTCCGACATTCTTCAAGCAAAAATGTCTTTGGTTGGAGTCTTTGGGTTTTGGACCGTTGTTTGGACAAAAGGCGCAATTTAAAGGCGCCACTTGCTGCTGCGCCACCTTTTTGTTTTGACATTTTATAGGCTAAACAATTAATTGTGAAAAATATTCCTCAGAGGAATTGTTGATGAAAATAACAGGAAATCATTTGGAATGCAAAAAAATATGAAGCCAATTCACTGTTGATGTCTTTGAGCTGATAAGGTCTGCATCGTCCGGATATTTCAAAAATACTAATCGGCCCGTGGCTTATGGTAGCACATGGGCAAAACCACACAGACAAGCAGGCAGACAAGCAGTCAGGCAGATGCACGAACACACACACACACACAGCTGGATGTCTGCCACACATTCCTCTCACCCCTGACTACACTGTCACCACGGTAATCAACCAATAACCACAGAAACTGTTTGGTAACGGGGTGCTTACAGCAATGCCGGCCCAGAAGAGCGGAGCAAATTTACTCTACACACAGTGAGCACACACAGACACACACACACGCTCACGAACATACAGACAAACGCCTGCACAGGGGTCTGCGAGGCATCTGAGTTCAGCACGGGGTCGACGCAGGGCTGCGTCAACAACGAGATGGGAGTGAGTACTGACCGCATCTTTTTTGCTCTCACGGAGGACGAGCAAAGTGAGACAGTGCTGTGTTTGTGTGTGTTTTCCTCTGTGCCGTGGGAGTTTGGCTGATGGGAAGATGAGCAGTGTGTGTGAGCATGTATGTGTGTGTGTGCGTTTGATAGAGGCCTCTATGAGTCCACCGTTCGGCGTGAGTCAGAGTCCCAGCCTGATCCCCCTCCTGCTGGGACTGTGATGCCACCACCCAGTCCTCTACCCACCCTGCACCTGGACTCCACTGGGAGGAGGAGAGCAAGTTCTACATCATCAGTGTGCGTGAGTGTGTGAGTAAGCGTGCTTGTGTGTGTGTGTGTGTGTGTGACTGCGTTGGTTTTCTGCCCTAGACGACAGCGCAGACAAAAGGATGAGCTTGTAGCCCACACCACCCCCCCTTCTCCCCCATAAATTTAACCAGCCACATGCCTTGCGAGAGCAGACCGGTAACCCAGGGCGATTCTGGGGCAGAGATGGGCAGGGGCAGTCATAATGGCACCACAGGTATCCAGGGGCGAGACGCACACGTGCTGACGTGCGCAAATCACAGGACGCACGAGGTAAATTCAGCCCATTCCCTTTTGACACAGCTAACTGAATATGTATTTCCTTCCATAACAGCCCTTTCCAGTTCTTCAGCTGACTCGCTCTTAGATGGAATTGATCCCGTCAATTCACAGTTCACAATGCAAGCACAGTTTTAGCCCGCAGAACACACACAGAGCTCTCTGTGCGTCAGATATCAGACGAGCGGAGCGGAACTCTGTGGGTGTAGCTGCTGTCATAGCTACAGACTCCATTCATAATTTGGTTCATATGGCGATTACTCAGCTCCACTCCTCCTACTCTGGAGATACACCAACACAGCAGCACACGGCTCTGCCAGGACAGTTACACACTGTACTGAAATGGTAAATAAAAGTAAAGTTGCTGTTGAAGTCGTAGGCGCGCAGTCATTTTAAATGTGTGCATATGGATGGAGACTTGTGCACGAGTTTAGAAAGTTCACATCCATCTGCCAGTCTCACCTGTGGGCCAATCGCAGGACAAACAGCTCCAGGAAGGCAGAGTCTATGAGCAGGTTCTGATCTTCGCGCTGAAGCTCGGAGAACCCGGGAAGCCGGTCGGCCCAGCATCGCGTGGTCTCCATCGAGATGGTGAGCAGCCTGTAGAAGAGCTGGATGTGCTCGGCATCTGAGGAGGAGGTGGGAGGGTCGGCAGCGCTGAACTGTGGAGAAAGATGGAGGTAAACTACTGAAGAAAACTTCCATCAAGACGATAAATCTCACTGATCTCATACATTTCTCTCACTAAACAGAAAAGTCAGGTGTCGGGAAGTCACCTGGCTGTAGTCGAGGTCACGGGGCGTGCAGTGGGAGTAGGCCCTGAGCAGAGCGGAGAGCAGGCTGAGGGGTGGAGAAGGAGGAGACGCTTCCGTCTGCAGGGGGCTCTTTGGTTTGGAAGGCAGACGGCCTCGGCGCCCCTTCAAGCTATCGGTGCGCACAACTGTGGAGCAGAGACAGACAGCAATGAAGAGGTTGTTCGGCTGGAACAAACACAAAGAACTTCTTTTCTCTAGCTGATTGTTATCAGTGTTTATAGTGGTAGAACCATGGACAGGAAGGAGCTCTGCAGCATTCCCACAATCCCTCCTACACAGGAGGCTACCAGCCAGCAGATGGCAGTGGAGCTGTTCTACTGGCTACAGACATGTGTTAGCGGGACAGAGGTGTGTGTGTGTGTGTGTGTGTGTGTGTGGTGTGGAGGTTTGTTTGCGTTTATGTGAGTATGTGTGTGAAACAGGTGAGAAACCTCAGGGAAATGAGGGCAGAGTGAGTACAACGCTACACATCAGCAAAACATCTCAGCTATATGAGAGGTGATGACACACATGGAGAGATGTAGAGTGTGTGTCTCTTTTTTAAAGCTTTAAAATCAGAGTGTTGAAAAGGTAACAGGTGCTTCTGGCTGTGGTGTGTCCCTCCACCAGAGAGAGGACATGCTGCTGCCTCGTGGATGTGTGTGAGGCTGCTGCAGGTCAGGTCATTACCGGTCTATTACAGCCTAAATGCAGAGACAAAGTTGATGATCATGGACTCAGGTGTGTGTGGTCTCTTACCTTCCTTCACCATGCCGACACTCAGACACTTCTGAAAGCGGCAGTACTGGCAGCGGTTGCGTCTCCTCTTGTCCACAGGACAGTTCTTACTGGCCAGACACACATACTTGGCGTTTTTCTGCACGGTGCGCTGCGGAGAGAGAGAAGAGACCGGCATACCGATAATCAGCCTCCAAACACAATCAACCACCTAATATTTGATTTGTTTAATTCAATTTCTGTTTTTTTTTTCCTTCCCCATCAAAGGATGAAAGCAGAAGCTCGCAGGTCAGATTTTAATTACGCGCTGAAAGGCGGCGGTGACATCAGTATAATTAGATAAAATTAATTTTCCAACAAGCCTCGCCTGCAGGAGGGACAATTTTATTAGCGCCGGGGCTGACAATGGGGACCGGAGCGCGTGGCGTGCCGAGGCGGGTCCCGCGAGACAGAGAGGGGACAGCGGCCGCGAGAGCTGCCTGATCAGATTGTTTGTGAAGCTCGCGGGTCAGCTCGTGGCACCTCCGGGGCCTCGCGCATCGCGCCTCTCTCAATGGGCCCCGCGGGAGCTGTTTTCTCCTCGGCTGGCTCGCGCGATTATTACTGACCTTATTAAAATGAAATCAGAAACGGGCCACGTGGGGCGGGGGGTGCGCGTGCACTCCGCGCATGGACAATATAACAGAGATGCCATTGAATGCCTATGCTCTCCTGTGCGCGCGCTCCAATGACTCAATCCCGCGCGATTGGGACTGGAATAAGTGCTTTAAAGACTTCTCTGAGCAGAATCAGAGCTGCGTCTTATTCATTGTGAGAATGCGGGATAAACTTATTTAAAACAAGAAGTTTGGTAATTGTTCTAAATATAAACAGACAGACTACAATCGGCGCCTGATGTCCCCTGAGGCGTGTCAACAGACGTCTTGGAGAAAAGGATTAAAACTTTGGGGCAGACCTTTGCCGCAGGTGCATCTGTGACAACGAAACAATCACCCTCTCTCTCTCAAAAAAAAAAATCCCATACAATTACACTTTAATTTGAGTCATTTGCAAAGTTTTCACATTTCCTCCGCTGTCGAGCGGCGACTCCGGTGCTCCAGCACCAGAGCAAACTGTAAATTAAACTAACGGAACACACGGGAAGTGTCGCGGCTTCTCCTCTTTTTTAACGCCTCTAAAACACATCAAAACAAATAAATCCAATTAGGAGCCCCTCGCGCCACACATGCCCGTGCCCCCGGGAGACCAATAACACACCAATTATTCCATATGCTGCGGCGCGAGTGCGGAAACTAGCGCGTAATGGGCGCCAGCGCCGGATGAGAGTCGTTGCCATGGCACCGCAGATCGCCGTGAATGTCCTCCCTGTCATCCCTTCGATGGTCAGTGACCCGTGAGCGCGAGGATAAGTTAGTTATGGTCATTAATGTGGTTGAGGGAAAATAGCGTCCGTTTAGTGGGAGTCCGGAGCTGCAGCATGAGAGGCTGGATGACGCACAGCATTTATTTACACCAAACCCAACACAAAGTTTACAGACATGTTCACAGTCTTTGTTGTACGTGCGAAGTGAAATGAACACACGTAAGTTCAGCCAGCTCCTTCTGTAGAGTGACACTTTTGGATTTTAAGGATCGCTGGCCTTCTTGTCGCCTCATGCTCATCTTTTGCAACAAGATCTCATGTTTTGGGCGCTCAGGTGAAAATGCTGTAAGCTGAGTTGAGTCTGGTGGTCGGGTGAGGGGGAAGTTCTTCCACTCTCTGACCTCAGGGCCTAATTTATAAGATAGCTGGTTCCAATAAAGCCTTCCTTTAAAATGATCAATTAAGGTTCTGATAAATTAAGCTCTTACAAGTGAGTGCTGTCTCCTGTCTCTCTCTCTCTCTCTCTCTCTCTCTGTGTGTGTGTGTGTGTGTGTGTGTGTGTGTGTGTGGGAGGGAGGGGGGGCTCTTGTGACTCTGCTTTCTAATAATAAGCAGCATGGAGCATGACTGCCTCAGCAGAGACACAACATATCAGAGCTAATACTGCCTAACTAACTAGTCTCTGATTCTCATCAATTGGATGTGGTGCAGGTGAACACGAACACACACAGACACAAACACACACAGACACACACAGACACACACAGACACACACACACAGAGGCAGACACACTGATTAAATTATCTCAATATGATTATCAAATCTGTAGATCCTTCTTGTGGTCTGTACATTCCCTTCCTATTTAGGCCGGCCTATAAGTGGGTGCGTGATAGAAGTTCTGGTTCTAGTTTAATGAATTTAATCTGTATTTTTTTTATTTGGTTTGTGGCAGAATTTCACCATAACTGACTTTCAAAGTCACTTACTGTCAGAAACTGAAAGATTATAGTAGTGTTTGTGTGGGTGAGGTCTCTATTCGAGAGTCAGACTTCTATGCACTAAAAGCACATGGGGACACACAGAAGCTCACATACTGTGGGAGCTGGATGGAGGCATGCAGAGACATATTCTTGACATGTAATATGCACTAAAAGTCTTGGCTTGAATTTAAAGCCTTCAGGGGCTTTGTTCCCTCTTCTCCTCCATCTGTGTCTTCTATCCCCTCCTCTCCTTTTTGCTTCTCAATCAGAGGCAATGAGACCTCTCTCTCTCTCTCTCTCTCTCTCTCTCTGTCTGTGGAGAAAGTGTGTTGTAAGAATCATGTGGCGGTATCCAAGTTAATTTTATTGTTTTGCACGCAGATATGCCTGTTTGTCCATGTGTATGTGGGTGTTTATCTAGTTGTACTTTTTTCCGTGAATGAAAGAAACGACCGTTTTATATCTATATATACATTTAAGCGGTCAGGTTATGTGTATGTACGCTTGTTTCTTTCACTGCAACTCATTTCTAGGGTAACTTGCCACAAAATGCCCAATATAATACCATATGTTTGTTTTTATATAGTTCACTACTTGTGCTATGCATTGCATGCTGGGTATAGTTTATGGCTTTTTAAATGTATTTTAGTGTGACTCCCTGAATATTGTAAAAGTGTGGTATTCTGCTACTGTAGCTGAAGAAGAGACTTCTAACAGTGGAGGAAATGTGTTGCTAAAATGTTTTAATCCCCTCACATAGCACCACTTTTTAAGTGTGTCGGGTGTGACACATTTTACAGCAATGTAAATAATTTAATATGAATTGTGAGTAGAAACGGTAAAAGAAAATCCTTTCATTGATTAGCAGGGGTGGAAATAACTAATTGCAGCTACTCAAATTACAGGAATTGTGTACTTGTACTTTTATAAGTAATTTTACTCGTACATAAGTGTGCATTACACCATATAATCTACTTAGTTTCGAGTTTTGAATTAATATCTAAACCCTTAATTGGCAATTTTGGAGCCAATAAGGCTTTTTGATGACAAATGGGCCGATGTGACAAAAAACTGTGATAAAAAACACAAAACTCTGCAGCAGGCGCAGGTTTGGAGAGGTGACCACTGAGCAGAACAGAACAAGAGAACAATACTTTGCACTTTTACTGAAGTATTATCGTTATGCCAGAAGTTTTACTTGTAATTGAGTAATATGTCAGTAATGTACCTGTATTCGTACTTGAGTAAAACAACAAGTAACACATTTTCAGTACTCTTTCCACCACTGTTTATTACATTAAAATCACTGTGCAGTTACTATACCGTAAAACCAAGCTGCAGTAAGGGTAATATACTGTAAAATGAGACTGTAGCAAGCGCTACATGCTGTAAATCACATGTATGGTTAAGCTTCTGTAAAGGGGCCGCTACCTCCAAACCTTTCTTTGACTTGTGTGCTGTGTAAGTGATGGAAAAAAAACAAAAAGTTGTGTGCAATCAACTGAGTTGTGTATTTCCACTGATAAAAGCACGGGCTGAAGGATTTTGTAAAGGTTTGACAACAAACATCCTCCCAACTCTCTGCCACAATTACTAAGTGAGCTGTTAGTTATTAACATGTAGAGCAGCCTTGCACCTTTGGCTAACATTTATTCCGTGTCTCGTCTGTTTCTATGTTGTTTGTGTTGTTGTTCTGTGTCTGTGCACGTAACGTCTGCACTATTTTTGTGAGATTTTGAATAATTTAGTCTTATAACTCAAAATACCAATACACAGATGGTAAAAAAAGCAAGAGCTAAAGTGACTCACTAGTTAGGACAGTGGGTGCATAAAAACAGGCCACTTTTTTGTCTTTCTTGCATAATGTTTTGTATAATACTAATAGCTGAGATCTTGTTTTAATTTAAAAAAATTCTCATTCTGAATAGCTTCACTCAATAAATGGAAACCAGTGAATGGACTGCATTATTTTGCCAAAATAATAAACACAGGGAAAAACGAACTACTTGTTTAAGAGCTTAAATTAATTCACTGTGAAAATGCGTTTCAAATGGCACTAATGAAATAACAATAATCTACAGCAAGCCTCTGCTGTGGTTTAATGTGTAATAACTATTCAGGGATAATTAAATATAATCAGGAAAATATTTTTAGGGGACAATAAAACCATCAGAATAATGGAGTAATGTGGCTGATAATATGAATATGAAAAGAAGCAGGCGTGTGAAAGGCATGTTTCGCTTTGCGCTGCTGCATCCTGGAAATGTGTACATGTGGCTGTATGAACATGTGGTTGTGTGCATATGTTGTTTTTGCATGGTTGGTTGCATCTGCATGTGTGTGTAGAGGAAACATAAGCGAGGTCTGACAGGCTGTGTGGCTGCTGAGCGCTGCAGTGAGCAGACAGCCCCCGGCCTGCTGCCACCAGACGCTGCTTTCATTAATTACTAAATAAAAACAAATTGTGAAACTAATTGAAAAGAAGGATAATTCATTTCCACCTACCAGAGGCATTATTCAATTACCTCTGTGTTTGCGCCCTCCTTCTCGCTGTCTCTTAATTTCGCTCTCTTGTCTCATGCAACCAATTGAATGCTTAACAAGTGTGCCGGAAAACGCTATAATTCAAAAACTGTGAAGCGAAATGAGCTCACTGCCACTGAGTGTGACTTTACTGTAATTCAAAGGGAGTATTGTGCCAGATATACATGTCAGAGAAGTTTCTTGTTGTGTTTCTATGACTTGCACAAGGAAAATGAAAAATCTGTCTGACTAAAAACCGTCTCTTGCTGACGTTAAACTGTGAGTTGAGAGTGTGAGCACGTGCGCGGTAACATGAGATGTGACACAACAAGTTCACAAGTGTTAGATTGAATCATTTGACGGACCGAATCTCAACCTGACTCATATCGTCCTGAGCATTATGTCAGTGAATTTGTGGTCAATTTTGTGGCCACTGATTCACTACAAACACACTGAACGGAAACTTTGATTTCAAGGATTTCCTTTTCCACCGGACTATTTCTGAGCGGCTAAGCATCGAGCACAGAGGGCAAATTTTCCTATTTGTCTGAGTGAGAATGAGTTGTTTTTATCATCCTGTGCTCTCACGCAATCACACGCTCACACAGACCATGCGTACACACACACACACACACTTTGCCCACTTGGTTGCTGGGAGAGGCGACCCCTGTGGGTGTGTTGTGTTTTCATAATGACTCTAAAGACGATTTAGAAAGCACAGAGAAGGGTGCAGAGTGGGAGCGAGACAAATGCAAGAAGATTGTTTTTGAAAGAAATACATCAGTCGGTTTGCAGCTAGTTCACAAGATACTGGGTGATATTTGAAGGTGGAATGTCAGTTGCGTGTGTGTGTGTGTGGTGGATCTGCTACTTCTGCGTCCAAAATCCTACTGAACTTTGTAAGTTTGAAAAAACAAAATGTACTTAAGTTTTCATTCTGTAGAAAAATGTCCCCTGTGACTGATATATTATTACAGATGTTATTATCAGATTGATGCATCATGTGTCAGCACTATTTCATTGTTGAAGCTGCTCGGGATGGAGCTGGTTTAAACTGCTGAGGGTGATTAATGGGAGAGGAAAGAAGCAAATTGTATGTATTTATCTTCTGGACTTTTCTCTAAATATTGAATAATTGGATAATACACTTTTGAAATCAAACAGTTTTTGAAATGAAACCATGTGAGAGGTTTGAGGGGAAATGCCCCTCTGGTGGAAGGCTGTCATTTCTTTTTGTAAGTCACAAGTCAGAAAGATTGGGAACCAGTGGTTTAATATGTTCCTATGTGAAATCTAAACCTGTAACTATGGTAGCTAAATCTGTCAGACACATGCAGTGGAGAGAAAAGTACAATATTTCCCTCTGTAATGTGGGAGTAACAGTGTTCGAGCCAATTATGTATACGATAGGAAAATAGCTGGAAATAATTTACATTAAAAACATGCTGTCCTGTTCTTGTTAGATGATTCAGCTGAGAGCAGACTCGTCTTTCACTGAGCTTAATATGCTTCAATACACTGTTAATCATACTTGTGTAGTATGTTTTGGTATCATGTTTTATCCTGTATTTGAAGGAGAAAGTTTTCAGTGAATGGTTGAAAAGAAGAACTTGGGCGATGGAGTTTTTTATGAAGCATGCGTCAACTCTATGCTTCGACTCTACAGCTGGAGGGTGCATTTTTAGAGAAAGTTGGAGCCACACTAACAAGAAGGATCAACCAGCATAAAGTTGGAATTCACAAAATGTGTACTTAACTACAGTACTTAGTACTTGTGTCTTATTAGAAACCCCATGAGATTCACTGATATTTAAAATCAGAGTTACTCCGAAAAGCTGCAGAGGCATCGCTGCAGTTTCAAGCTTTGTAGATCGTTTTCAAAAGCTTAAAACTGCAACGACGCCTCCTTTTCTGGACTCTTCTCTGAGCTCTGAGGGGTCCTTACCTTGAAGAAGCCTTTGCAGCCCTCACAAGTGCGTACGCCGTAGTGCTGGCAGGCCGCGTTGTCCCCGCACACTGCACAGGTGCCCTCTCCTTGGGGTCCACGCTGGGGAGGCGAGGGCAGGCTGTCTCCTAGTAGGGGGCCACAGGGCCCGAGAGCCAGGGAGCGGAAGGCGAGGCTGCTGCCCCCGGCCCCGCGGTGCAGCTGGTACATGGGCTGCTCCAGGGGTGGGCCGTGATGATGGGAGACCGAGGATGACGAAGAGGAGGAAGAGGAGGACGTGCGAACCAGTCCTCCGCCCAGAGTCTCATAGCCGCCGACGCTGCCGCCACTGTGGGGCGGCGAGTGCTGGTAGAAGTGTGGAAAGCGGGGTGACTTTAGGGGGCCTGCGTCCAAGCTGGAGCCCAGGGAGTGAGGGTGCGATGGAGGGGCCAGGGGGTGGTCCTCCCACAGGAAGGAGGTGCCTGGCTGGGGCGGCAGGGATGGGGTGGTGGGAGTGGAGGGGGGAGACTGTTTAAAGTACATGGTGGAGGAGGACATGGCCTCCAGAGGCGGAGCAGTCGGGTAGCTCTCCTCCTCCTTTTTGATGGTGGGCCTGTGCGGAGGCATCTGGTAGAGGCAGGAGGACTTGGGCTCGTAGCTCCCCTCAACAAAGACGTTGAAGCTGGGGAGGGAGGTGGTGGCGGCGGCAGAGATCTCACCACCGCCCAGGTCCAGCTTGGTGTAGTCAGGGGTCATGAGGTCAGAGCTGTAGCTGTCGCCCTGGTAACTGAAGGACTGGCCAGAGTAGGCTGAGCCTGGAGGGGCGGGCCCGTACTGAGCCTGCACACAGGGCATGTCTGCCAGGGAGAGAGCACACACACACAGGTCAGAGCTGCGTGGCACTTTAAACCACATGTATTTAAGAAAACGTTTCATTCAACAAGCATTTTTACGGTGTTAGTGGAGTTGAGCCGCACGGCAACAGTCATTAGTCAGTGAGGAAAGTTTAATGACATATTAATTAAAAACTGATTGAAACAGAAAAGCCGGATTTTGCCCACAGATGCACAATACAGCAACAATCCTACAGTAAATCTACAGGGTTCAGGCAGACTCTGCTGGAGGCACATGCACACAAGGGTAAACAACGACTAAAAAAACTTCTGCACAGCTCGATTGGAACAGGCAGTTTTATTCAGCTCTTGAGGTAGTCTTGTACAGGCTTTGTGAACACACCTTTCAAGGAACATGAAAATGTTTGAACAAATCTTTCCATTTACTGCCATTTACTCAATTTCCTGCTTTAACACTTCTTTGCTGAATAAGTAGAGTAGAAACATTTGGAGCACGCACACACACACACACTCACACACACGACCTCAGACCCCGCTGGTTCTCCCACAGTTAGTTCAGCTCGAGAAGCTGCGGCTCATCAGTGCGCAAATCTGGGGCGAAGCAGTCAAAGCAAAGATCCAATCCACTGTGATGCTGCGTGTGTGCATGTGCGTGTGTGTGTGTGTGTACACTCTGGTTAGTCAGATGGCAAAGCAGATGAGATAACATTAAATAATAATGGAACCCCATGGTGGTGCTGGATACCACACACACACACACACACACACACACACACACAGACACAGACACAGATAGTCCATCTAACTGCTGCGGACGCCAGTCGGTATGTCTTGAGTTTTCCCCCTGATTTAATACTGTCACAGCAACAGGCCACCACCTCATCATCTGTGCGTGTGGACTACTACCTGCTCTCCTCTTATCAAACTCCCCTTACGTAATACACTCCACCTGCGTTTGCGTGAGTGCGTGCGTGCTTGCTCCCAAGCGTGCACGTGGATCGTGTGTGTGTGTGTGTGTGTGTGTGTGTGTGCGGGCTAATCAGTCATGAGTGTGTGCGCAGCCAGGGTTTTGTGGTGTTTGCTCGACGCTCCCGAGCAGGGGAACTGTCAACACAGCGCTGCTCCCATTGACGCCCAGCATGCGCGAGCTCTGCCGTAATCGCCCCCGCTCCTCGCGCGTCATGTTTGTCTAGTCAAATACGGGACATGTCGGTCCTGCTGCTGTCAGAGCACTCACAAAAATACCTCCATCCAGACCAGCTCGGGTAATTGCTGCCTCATTTCCTCTTGTGGGTCATTAAAATAAAAGTTATGTTTTTTTGTTTTTTTAACAAAATAAAAGTCATCGAATCCAATATTCTCCCTGTTTATATCAACTTCTACTGACGGGCTGATAATAATGCAATTTTTTTGAAAATAGCCCACAACGCTTAGTTTGCAGTCATATGTGGCTAATAGAGTGCACGAGCAGACAGAGTGACACATTAATTTCAGCCGCTGAAACACAATTAAATTCTACCTGAGGGGCAGCGAGCGGTTTGGCTGCGGGGGGCCAGAGGAACAAAAGGATGACTCAAAGCGTTAATTAAGTAAAAGAAAAATAATATGAAGAACACTCATCTTTATCTATTTATTTATTTATTTATAAAACCTTTCTTTTTAAAGGTGCACTATGTAGTTTAGGGGAAGAAATTTAAATCAGAAGAGAAATATCTTCACTGACTGTTTTTTTTTTTTGCCTAAACAAACTAAATAAACAAGCTCTCTTTGTTTTCATGCCTGAATAAATTAAATAAACAAACTGACCTTAAAGACAACACGTTTTTCATACTGTTTTGCTTTGTGTATATGTGGCGGACCCTGCCACCTTTGTAGACTCAAACAGTGTCCTGGGGACCTTATTTTCCTCTGAGAACAGTTTGTTTATTCAGTTATAGAAAAAAATAAATATTTCTGGTCCAAAGAGCCTCTTTAATATCTCTGTGTCTTTATTGTCATGACCAAGAGACAAAAGGTCAAAAGAGAGCTGACCTCTCAGACTGGACCTGGCGGGAAAAATAATAAAATAATAATTATAAATGAATTATAAAAGAGTCCCACCCTAAAACCACAATTTTCTACTGAAGTATTTAATCTCAAATATTAATTATTTCCACAAAATTCACTTTTAAGTACATCACACACTGCAGCCCTACAGTGTGTCTCAATGGGAATATCGAGCTGCAACATTTACTAAAAAAAAAAAAAAAAAAAAATGAGGATATGACTCAAGCTGTAGGCCTACGTGTGCTTGACGTCATCAAGTTTTGTTTTTTTTCTTCTACGAGTGACCAGCTCACTCAACCCACGTGGAAAAACACACATGCAGCACAATGGGCGTCATGGGGCTTTTCTGGGCTACACCTAAAGTCTTTTGCAACTGATTAGGCTTCAGAGGAAGGGGAAGAAAAAAGAAACCATGAGAGGAGGAGAGTGCAGCGGTGAACTCTGTGGCTCTCTGCGTTGTGTCAGTAGGTCAAGCCTCACATCAGCGTGTGCATTAGTGTGTGTGCACCTGTCATGTACAGCAATTTAGCAGCGCACATATATTTTTAAATACAATAGGTTTTCAGTTGAGTTTTGATGTGAGAGGAGATGAAAGACAAACAGAGAGCGGTGGAGAGACGTCGACGGCCGCCTGTTACATCAAACTGATATCTTTCCGTGTGTGCGTCAGGTGAGGAAAGACGCTTTTGATGAGCTGTTTAGTCATACACACATGTAGGCATACACACACGCTCATACTTTCATTACTAATGATGTTCAAGATGTCAACATGAACCTGCATACGTTCACTCTGCCAGCAACACGCGCCCTCATCCTGAGAAGAACCTGTAAAACCACTTGTGTCTGCTAAACGTCTCATCCTCCTCGTCGCTTTACATTTGGTGGTGTGCCTAGCCTTCACTCAGTGACAAACACACACACACACTCCCATACTCACATATGCACGCCCTTTCATACACACACGCACTCATTTACACTTGTATCAGAGGAGCATCTTTATTTTTACGAACAGATTTGTAGGAAGCTTTCTACACACCAACACCACCATCAGGTTGCCTGCTTTACACTTGCATGCAAGTAGGCGTGTGTGTGTGTGTGTGTGTGTGTGTGTGTGTGTGTGTGTGCAAGCAAGAGAGGACAGACAACCCAAGCAGAGTCAGACACACACAGGTGGTGCAGCAAAGTGAGGCGAAGGGAAACAGTCTCTAACCTCGAGGTGTGCATTTCAACTGGACAAACTGCAGCTGTTCCAATAACTGAGCGCGCTTGTTCATTGTCAGAATGCCATAGATCTAACAAATAAAAACATGAAGGTGCACACATGAATACAAAAAAAAACCACAGGATTTTTTTTTTTTTTTTTTTTGTCAGTGAATCATGAGATAAATTGTTTGAGTTCAGTGGCCATACACATACGCACACACAAACACACGCACACAAAGCACAAAGACACAGGAGCACAATTTTAAATATCTCAATTTAATCCTATTATCCTACTATCTTACTATCATGCTTAATTTATGTGGATATTGGATATTTATCTGACAGCTTCAGGATCAAATAATAAATAAATAAATGTATCAATACAAAAATAATAAAGTCATAATTTGCTGGTCTGTTTTAGTCATAAAGGCTTGTGAAGAGCTTGTTGAGTCATCAGGAGGATCGATGTCTCTGACCTATATGTGATTCGCCCACAGCTTCAGGATTTAGGTGTGCCTGCTATCAAAAGTGTCTTCATTCTGCCAGTATGTCGAATGATTGAAATGTCAACTCAGTCGGCACTTGCCAGCCGACACACTAACACACACACATACACACTCACACACACTATGACACACGGGCACACGAGCTGAGACTCACGCGGCCAGAGAAAAGATCACCAGCATGTTCATAAAACTTTATGATTTGCTGTTGAATTTTAATAAGAGCAGAGAGGAGAAGGGAGATGAAATATAGCAGCATTATCTGAGTTAAATTATGATTGAGTTTTGGGGGCATTTTTTTTTTCTTTCCACAATAAAACATTTCCAAACATCTTTCACACCACAGTAGGTGCACAAAAACACAGACCTAAGACACAAGGCATCAGCTGAGAAGACATGAAAGAAAGGAAGGAAGGAAGAAAGAGAAAGAAAGAGAAAGAAAGAAAGAAAGAAAGAAAGAAAGAAAGAAAGAAAGAAAGAGGACCTGATTGAGTTAAAAAGGGGCTGAGGACTGTACCTGGTGAAAGAGCTTCGCGCTGAATGGTGCTGGGTGTCCGGGGTTGAGGGGTGGCGTGGCTGCGGCCGGGACAGGGCTCCTGGAGCAGGGAAGAGTCGGCGTGCGTCGCAGGGGAAGTGTCCGATCGCCGTGGCTCCGAGCTCGGCTGGGCGCGCTCTTCCGAACCTGTGTCTGGAGGAGAGATGTCTGGGTTACAGCCAGTCATGTGGCGGCGGGCTGAACAAAAAGGTGGGCGCCTTCCCCTTCACTCACCGATCACCATAAAGTCATTCACACTCAGAGACAAGCATTCAGCGATGTTCTACTTTTTTTTCCTCTTTTCTTTTTGCCGACAAGCACTGCCTTCCCAAGCTTCATTTAGCAAAATGTAGGTGAGGCTGGACTTTCCCTCCAGCATTCCTCACATCCCAAAACATCTGAGCCCACTGAGAGACAACAAGTTTTTCATTTTGCTCGAAAAAGAAATAATTATTTGCAAAAAAAAAAAAAAAAAAATCAAAAAAAAAAAATCTGGCAGATGAAGTCAGTAAATCGGATGAAAAGAAATGATAAAGATGAAAGGACATGCAAACCACTGTGCGCACATCACAACAAGATGCCACTCGCAGAAACGGATTAAATAACTGCAATTATCCACGTGAATCCATAAGAACTTACAGATAAGGGAATAATGCGCATTTAAATTAAACGCAGGCTCGTTTTGTCATTAAATATGAATCCATGCCACAAACAGAAAGAACATTATGAACCACAACTGAGGACTTTTAGCTCATTTCAAGACTTACACTTACGTGGGCGACAAGTTTCATTCTAACACTAAACTCTGCTCCCCTGTTAATGCAATTTTGATTTTGCGCCACAAAAGATATATTTAACCACGCTCGACAAAACAAACCAAAACAAAACAAAATAAAAAAAAGGACACAACTTCTACAAATACAGACCTACGAAAGTGACAACTTTTAAAAAAGCAGTCTGCGCCAGAGCTTCCAGGCCATCGCTTTTCTTGCCCCTGATCAGCACCGTATTCGCCCGCTCAGGGTTCATCCAGAGGAGGAGAGAAATCTGGAGAGTCTGGAGAGTCGGACCTGAAACCAAACCAGCGGACTCCTGTGCGCCGTGCGCCTCCAACTCTCTCTCACTGCAGCAGGGCGCACTGTGGCCGCCGGATTTCAAGGCCCAGAGCGCCCCCTTTCTGTCACACACTCTTATAAACACACACACACACACACACACACACACACACACACACACACACACACACACACACACACACACACACACACACACACACTCTCTCTCTCTCTCTCTCTCTCTGCCAGACCCTTTGGGATACGGTCAAGTCGAGCAGTCCCTGTATGCATCTCAATACTGTGTGTTGACAAGCCACAGCCCCCATAGGCGACTCTCAGGGCTACAGGCACCTGCAGCCTGCTGTCCTCTCTTATCTTTGTGTCAACAGATCAAACCTGGTGTGAGACAGAGCTGCCGCTTTTTCTCCAAACTCCCGAACTTACAAGCCAACTCTGAGAGGAAACATTGGACCTCTCTTCAGGGTTCCTCGGCCGGGATACGGCTGTTACACACATGTAATGGCTCGCAGAGCTTTCAAATACGTTTAAATGAAGAAAAAAGACGACCCAGAGTAAACAAACAAGTCAGGCTGTGTAACATTTATTTGATTAGGGTTGATTTGGAACAGTTAAGCCATTATTTAATTTGGTGCGGGGGGCATTTGAGTGCAGAAAAAAACCCTTTACACCAATCATCAGTAGTTGGTTATGGCAGCAGCAGAAATAAGATATCCTTTGATAGAAGGCAGAATAACCTCATTCTTCAGGCTCCCTTCACATGTGAGGTACAGAACGTAATCGTGCGTAAATGCGCTTTGATCACAACTGTTGAGTGAAAATAAAACCCCATATTTGCTTATAAAAATATATTTTCCCCTGTAAAGTGAGACATTCAGTCTGTTTTATTTTCCAAATGAGCAAACTCGTCCCCTCTCACTTTCTTCTCAGGCCAAGCCGGTCGGTGGGGCTCTGGCCCTGCGCGCACCGGTAACCAAGAGAACGACATAAGAGCTGCAAAACACGCGCCCCGGAGCGCCGGTAGCCCCCGGTAGCCCCTCGCACCAATAACCCCGGACAGCGCGAGGCTTCCAGCAAACAGAGACAGAGAAAAGAGCGGACAGAGAAATATGTGAGTACTGTAAATCAGCCCTGAGAGGGGAGACTGTCAGAGGAGCCTGTGTGCGCGGCGGCGTGCGTGCGTAAACCTGAGCCAGTGTGTGAAAATAAGAAACGCGGCTCAACTCAGAAGTGGTAGTTTCTTATCATCAAATGGGCCTGCGTGGGTAGCCTGGAGCACTGGCAGCTGCTAGAGAATACACTATCTGTGTTGGGATCAGAAGTCTCCAGGAAATGTTTCATAGAGGGCTACAGAGAGCTGATGGTGAGTGACTGAGGGTGTTTTTC
Source organism: Pagrus pagrus (assembly GCF_965226575.1). Classification (NCBI taxonomy): domain Eukaryota; kingdom Metazoa; phylum Chordata; class Actinopteri; order Spariformes; family Sparidae; genus Pagrus; species Pagrus pagrus. The sequence continues at coordinate 15,359,402 of NC_140191.1, forward strand.
CTGCGATCAATGGGAGGAGAAGACGTGTCCTCACAGCTGACAACCAGACAGACTATATGAATTATTGGATGACAAACTACCGTCTATTTTTGCGGGTGTTTAATCCTAGGGCTTAATTATCACACACTTTCCTATCAGAAACATGGCATATAAACACAAACACACCCACCATCCCACTGACACGTTCATGTAAACAAGCTCCCAAGAAAGAAAGAAAGAAAAAAATCCTTCATGATGAGGTAAAAAAAAATAAAAAATATAAACAACAACAAGAACTCACATGGCATGAAATCAAAGAGCTTTAACTCTCCTCTCTCTCAGCTCCAGCCTCAATGTAGGTTAGACTATTCTCCACTCAGACCATTAGTGCGTCTGACTCCACTATTCATTGTGTGAGTGAGAGGCATCTCATTTCCATGACAACCAGAAAGGATATGATACCTTCCCGGCGCAAATTAAATTCGAATTCAGCTTCATTTGCTCTCGGAGGCACCACACACACACACACACACACACACACACACACACACACCCGGACAGACAATATGAGCAGCTGTACGCGCTTTGGCGCTCGACAGTATCAACAGGTTAGACGCGCAAAGTTGGTCGGAGCACACACATGATGATGATACCAGAGGACAGATTCAACAAAATGGTGTATAAACATGCTCTCTCTCTCACACACACATCGCTGAGGGTTAGTATGTCTGCTTCTCGTACACGGAAGAATATCAGGCACTCATTCATTCACAGTTTACTTACTGGTTTGCTGTAGCGGTTCCGTCTTTACATGTGGTTATAGCCTCGCATGAAGTGTCCTATTCCCATCCAGAATAATCACCAAAAGAGTCGAAGCAATGAAGAGAAAAATGTATCTTTCAAAAAAAGTACGCGGAATGCATCGGCGACCAGCAAAAAAAAGTTTCTTGTTCTTCCTCTGACTTTTTCTAAAGTACACAGAAGTATATAAAAAAAAATTAAAAAATGAAAAACTCCCGGGTGTGAGGAGTGTGTCTGCGTCCGCTCCCCGTGAGCTGAGTGTGTCAGTGCTGATGGGTGCTTTGCAAAGTGTGGAGTTGTAACGCTGGTTTGTTTATGTGCTCCTGCGTCTGAGGGGAGAAAGTCAAATAGTGCATTTATGTGGGCTCTGCCTCCACATAGGGCGACTGGTATGCGCTACGTCAATGTGACGCCATGGGAGAGGTGACGTCACTCCAAGTAGAGCTCCCTCTCTCTCTCTCTCTCCGTACAGTACCAGACACATAAGCCCCGCGCGCCGTGCCAGAGAGAGGATCAGAGAGAGCGAGAGAGAGCGGCGGTTGGTTTGATGGTTGCAGGGGAGGAAGCTGAGGGGGATCCGGCGGGCGAGCTTGCGCAATTGCTGGTTATGGCAGATGGCCCGTAATTGTGCACTAGCCAGGCTCTATTTTTGTCATGGAGAGTCAATTTTGAGGCTTGAAAAAAAAAAGAAGGAAATATTAATGTGCTTGAAAAACTACAAATAAAAAAAGACATTACTTTCAAACACTTATTAAAGAACAGAATCACATTTTTATTGATTTATCAAAACATCTAAATCAAACTTTAAATCAAACTTCAAAATGTCAATTCAAAACAACAAACACACAGCTTTTACCGCACAAATAACATTTATGTATAATTCTGAGGTACTTTACTAGAGTATTTCCATTTTATGCTACTATACTTTTACTTTACTACATCTTAGAGACAAACGGCAAACTTTTTACCCCGCTACTTTCATAAACAGCTACAGCTATTTTGCTGTTATTGTTACTTTGCAGTTTCAGATTTCATGTACAAAATATAGACTATTTATACATTTTATATCTATAGCATATAAAATATGATGCACTTTAAAACAAACTACAACAGTGTATAAAGCGGTTAGGAATAGCTCCACCCTGGACAGCAACAACATTAAAACTCTGCCTCCGTATTTAGTATACTTACATATGCTTTTTGAGCTTAACTTACTTAAATAACATTTTGAATGCAAGATTGGGGTAGACAAGACTCAAGACTGTGTGATGTCACATTTTTATATTGTGGTTTATTACTGTTTGTACCCCTTGCATATCTGAATGGCATAATCTTTTGGCTTTTTAATGACCTTTCGTGACCCAAGTTAGTTAAATTCTCTATCCCATCAAGTAACTTATTCCATTTATGAAGCCTTAAACTGTTATTTTTGCTAGGAGAAACAAATCATGCAGACAATTCAACAACCTCTCTCCCTGAACCTGATGACAACATCCAGCCTCATTCTGAGACACTGACACTTACTTAAAGAGAGAACAAGGAAGTGGGTTTATCTCATCCTATAGCAGAATTATTTTTTAATCTAAGAAAATACATGGTGAAGGCTGATAGTGAAATTACCTGACTGATAAAAAAAAGATATTATATTTAAACATGACATTTAAGTTGCTTAGCATCTCTTTAGCCTTGTAAAAACACTGTAGTTCAAATGGCTCAGGATGGGTTAGAGTTAGCAAACGTCACGTAGCAATAAAGAAAACACGGCCAAAGTAAGTTTGACTCAGTTAGGGGCCACGGAAACTCGCTTCAACTCGTTTTTAAATAAATAATGTCAATAGTGAAGAAGTACTACAACCCACCAGGTAAGGCAGACTTAGGACATGAGAGAAAATCTCCTCCTGGCGTACTCAGCAACCTGAAAATTAAAAAAGTCCCTCCGGAGCTGCTGAGAACAATAATTCACAAGAGCCAATCACGAGACGCGTATTTTTCAGTCAGCGTCCTAATTCTGACCAATGATGAGCCCCGGGGGGCGGGGGGAAGCCTTGACGCACTGAGGCTCGTGATTGACGCAAGCCTTGTTTCTAAATTTAGGACGGAGGCAGAGTGAGATAGCATAGAGCCCATTCATTGTAACGGGGCGGGCCCGACTATTTTAGCGTTGTGATTGTGATCCAGCCAAGCCAAATATAGTCGTAGACAGGTATTTTTAGCCGTAAAGCGCGTCCCCGATTTCATTCGGCGACCTGGGCCATACAGTTTGACATGAGCCACGGCTCCAAAATCAGCACACTCAGTGTTAACCTGCTTTTCCGTAGGGGGATAGTTTTACAGTCAGCTGATATGACCGTCATACCCAGAGAGAAACAACTGTAGTCCCGAGCTGTCGACAGTAAAACAGGTTCTCTCTTCACCCGGGGACACGGTTGGAAAAGCGGGGGAATGAAAAGACCATTGATCAACAGGTTTGTGAATGTGAAGGCTTGCAGCTTAGCGCCGCTGCTGCGCGCTGCTTCTTCCTCACCAGCTCAGCACACACTTCAGGCGGTTTTTTTAGCTGAGAGGACCGGTCGGAGGAAAGCCACTGTAGTCAGGCTGCACGCCGCTGCTGAAGGGGAAGTTCTAGCGGTCAGGGCGAGAAGCTGGAGGCTGGAGGTGTTTCAATAATGGAAAAAGAAACAGCCGTGCGCACACTTTACGCACTCAATGTGTGCCAGTCCGCCCAGGGAAATCCCTCTCCTGTGTTCCACCTTCATACAGATGTTAGCTGACCTGCAAGAAAGCAAGAAATACATGTGCTTGTTATGCATGTGCGCACCAAAACATCCAGTGACCCACATTCTCCCAGTGTATGTCATTCACGTGTGCAGTGAAATGGTCAGCCTGTTCCCGTGAAGTTTGTTTGTAACGTGCCTGAAGAGTGAGTGTGGTGGTTAATGTTGGAGAACACATGTGGTCACTCCCACAGTGCCAGGATCAGCTGCAGGGCACGCAGGTCACATGCGGCCAGGCCTCAGACTGCCAGGGACTCCAGTCTGACAGGGCGGCCAGGATTTCCCCCCTTCATTCACATTTATACACAGTTACTATTCACACCTGCTCTAATACTTGAGTAGTTTGTAGTATTGTCTGATGACTGAACAGCTTGACTGGCAGGTGCATTAACTGCAGCGTGGATACTGCATCCTCACTCCAGGTATCATGCCTTCCTCACTGACTCAATGAGTTTTTATTTTTTAATTCTGACTTTTTAATCTTATAATTTACTTTTTATTTCAGACTTATGACTTTTTATCCCATAATTGACTTTTTAACTCACAATTCCGACTTTTTAACTCATAATTATGACTTTATCACATCACCATGACTTTTTTTTAAAGTAAACTCTTGGAGATGGGCTTCCATAAAAGTGGCAAGACAATTATACATTATTTCTAAGTTGACCTTATTCCATCTTCATGGCTTTTTGGGGCAAAATGTATCCTATAGGCATAGATCACAAGTTTTTCTGCATGTCTTGTACTGTACTCTCCCAATGCTTGGGTCATGTAGGGTGAACTGTTATAAATGGATAATTTGTTTTATAGAGGAGGCTTTGACAATTATTTAATTATTTCACAATGTTCCCTCTCAGTATCTATGAGCATGCTTTAGAGGTTAACATTGTGAATGGCTCATTTATCCTCTAATTGTCTTTATAACTCGTCAGCTTCCTTGTTTGTGTCCCTCTCCTTGTCTCTGCGTCCCACCTGCCCGGTCTCTCTCCGGCTCCTCCTGGCTCCTCAGAGGGTATCAGCTGCCTTGGCTGTGACCTCACCATGGTGACGTGTAATCCAGATTAACCTGCTCTCTTATTCCGCCAGACATGGAAGTGATTAGAGATTATGACCGTGTCCTTTTAATAGAATTGGACGTGTGGGTAATCAACTGCGTCCACCAGCGTCGCGTGTCAGGTGACGAGCCACTCACGCACACCCAGTTGTACACACATGCACAAAGCACTTGTTTTTGTCAACAAACGGGACACTGCATTGGGTTTGGTTGCATATATTTCTTTGGAGACTCAACCCAACGTTTAACCATATACTGGGGCTTCAACTAATATTTATTTTCATTACTGTTCGTTTCTTTTGTCAAACTAACAGTCCAAAACCCCAACACTTGCCATTAAGTATCATAAATGACAAACAAAAGCAGTAAATCCTTATGTTTAGGAAGCTGGAACCAGCAAATGTTTGACATTTTTACTTGGAAAATGACTTAAACGATGGTAACTACATGTCTAACCCTCAAACTTAACCTAAACCTAAACCTGATTTATCCTGACCCTGAATAAAATGCAGCCCAGTCGCCAGGATAAAATGTGAGCAGTTAACGTTTCCAAAAACCACAGATACGTTCAAATGTGTTGGTGTCATAGGTTATGTACCATATGGACATTTCTACAAAAAGAAATCACGAGAGCCGTCTTTGCCGACCAAAACAGGTATTTCAAGCCAAAGCATGATGTTTTCCTAAACCTAACCAAGTGGTTTTTGTGCCTAAACATAAGCAGACAAAAGTACAGCGTTGTGATAAGAGAGAAAGTCAAATTTTCAAGTTTTAACTCTGCCAACAGTTATTCTGGCGATTGGGACGAAAACATTTATATCTTTTCTACATGAAAACATATAAACAAACATAAAACAGTCCATTTCCTCTTTGCGAAACATACACTTTATGGCTTTTTCAGGAACCTGAGCTACAGTATCTCCACAACTGGCTCAGTGCTGAAGGAAGAGAGAACACATTTTAGAAATGTAAAAGACAATTTGGCAACAAACACTTCCTTCATAGGAGGGTGTGTGCTGAGTGTGTGCGTGTTTCTCCTGTCTGTCTGTCTGTCTATGAAGTTAGTGCCCTTGAGAGTTCATCTCTTTTTACTTCCATCTTTTAAGGACACCTACGTCCTGAATTAGAAATGCCATATTTAATCACATACTTGGGCAAAAGGCTGGTGGAACAGGAAAAAAAAAGGTGTGCAGTTTTGTTAACCAACATTACCAACCCAAAAGTTAAAAATTAAAAATCTATTCATCAAACACTTTGTTCTTTGTAACCTCTATTCTTGTCCTCGTTCTCGCTGCCATTCATCCAATATCCTGTTTAATCTGCCGCTTTTATTCTGCTACTATTTAGTTTTACAAAACAGGAAAGGGAAAAGTCAAAACTTGCTGAAAAAAAAGGTCAATCCCATCCCCAGACATTGGTCGTGCTTGCAAATGGCGGCCAATTTGTGACAGACAAAAAAAGGAACATCTTGAATGAATGGTGAGTGAATTTTGGTTCCACGTAGTTTTTCCGCCAGGCAAATTGAATTTTACAAATCGAATTAATTCCTTTTGTTCTTCCTTTTCTTCCCGCATCTAAAACAAATTATTCGGCAATAAAGAATAACACTGACAGTTTGAGTGTCTGCTGCCACTGTACTGAACTGTTAAACGCTGCAGGCTTGTCAGTGTTGTTAGATTTATGATAGAGGAAGTCAGTCCTTTGCATAGAAAGTGCTTCGTTGCTTGCTTGTGCACGGTTGCGGTATATGAACGCTGGTCCGGCATCTTTAGGCCTTCTGTGCGGAGCCGCTGACTATATGGTGGCCATATTGTGCCGAGACGCTCTGGCTTATCGCAGAGCAGAAGTGAAAAGTGATTGTGTCAGTTTGAATGAGCTCTCTATGTCTACGGCCAAGGCACCAGCACTCAGCGCTCTGGTGACACTGGAGAAAGAGGAGAGCGGAGAAAGAGAGAAACAGAGGAAGGCTTTTATCTTCGTGTCACCAAATCTGCTCCAACTGTACGTCAGAGTGCAGGCGAGGACGGGAGGGGGCGGGGGTGCGGGGGAGAGGACTGCTGGCGCAATGGCAGGGCGCTCAATGGTGGCATTCTTCCCTTTCCTGCGGACACACAGACAACACAACACACGCACACACAGCCGCACCAGGGGGATTCCCCTCGGGAGTACCCAAGTGAAGTAACACAACCCATCACTGCCTTATCACACCAGTGCCCAAAGACAGGAGAGAGGAGTGTTTCCATGAACCGTGGCACAGGAGGTGTACTGTATATCACTCAGGGATTGTGGGCCATTATATGATGCTATCATGATGTGTTTTTCACTTTTTTAAACGTGTGTGTGTGTGTGTGTGTGTGTGTGTGTGTCGAGAGAGAGTGGGGGGTAATGCGCAGCAGCTTGTGCGTAATGTTCTGTAGTTTCCCTCGCTTGTTTGATGGCAGATTTATCACCTCCGCTTTTACGACCCTGCAATGAAATTGGACTGCATGATTCAACGCTTTATGTGTACATTTCGGAGGGTGTGTGAGTCAATCCCAGCGCCATGTTTGTTTTTTGCCCTCTTGTGTGCATTTATCTGTGTTCCTCTGTGTGTGTGTTCAGCGGTGCCAGTTTTTACACGACCTTCTCCACCGTGAACCCGTGCACTTCTCTTCATTGGCGTTCTAGCTGAGCAAGTGAATGTTGTGCGATGCGTGCGCGGGATAATTTACATGGTCCTAAAGAAATGTGTGGATTTAAGCCGCTACACTTATCCTGTCAGATCCATCATCTAGCAGATGACGCAGGCTTGTTCTGACTGTATGGAGAGGTGTACGGGTGCAAGGCTCTTGTGTGGTGTCTCTCAAATCACCTCAGAAATCTATCCTGAAGCACAAGCTTCTTTAAGCTCCATATGAAAAGAACGGTGTATACATGCCTCTCACACACATATACACACACTGTTGTGAGCAGCAGGTGTGTGTCAGGCAGGATCCAGCAGGCAACAACACATGACAGTGTCTGCTACTTCATACTTTCTTAAGTGGCTGATTATCTCACTGATGCCAGGCCCCCTCCCAGTTATATCTCCAGCCTCTCAGACTGAATCACATACAGAATAATAAAAAAAAAAGTCAGATTAAAGTCTGGATTAAATATTTAAGTTAGAAGGTGCAGTAGACACTTACATAATCATTGTCAGGTTTTGTGATCGAAGCTGCAATTCACTGAAACTGGCTCGACCACTTTATAATAACTATTATTGTGAGTATTGAAAGTTTGTCTACACCCTTTGAGCCTGGGTATGCTGGCAGACAAGGCAGATATGTCTCATTATTAGCCAGTCTGCAGTTATGTGCAGGGGCGGATCAAATGCAAGAGTGCAGACGCAGAGACGGTAGTGGCTGACAGTAGTCATTGCGTTTTTAATGAGAGACTGCACCGACAACAGATCAGTAATTAAAAGTAGGATTTGTATTGTGGAGTTTGGACCGTTGATGGACGGGCTTATCAGTCATGTCAGTTACACACAGATTAAAACAGGTTCTGAACAACAAGGATCCCATGCGAGTGATGTCGCATTCACACCCTTAATCACACCCTGGTTTATTGACAGAGCAGGTATTTGTCATGAACATGAAGTCCCCCTCAACTCAGAAATGTGTTTTTCTTCTTGTTACTTCACCTACATGTTGCAGAATGTATATGTACAATTTGACACTATAACACTACAGTGTTCCTCAGTGCACACCTAAAATGTGTTTAATATGTGTAAGTACAGGCATGAGTTTGTGACGTGTCAGCCAGTTGTGGTCCAATATGCAGCTCGCAAGTGGGAGGCGAAATATTTTGCATATTCATAGATCCTGGAGTTTTCAGTGATGGAGAAGGAGTAGGTGTAATTTAAAATTAGACATTGTCAACAATGTACTGTTTAGTTGAACTTTTTTGGGAAGAGTTGGGAGTATTTTCATATTTCTTTAAACATTTGTGGATGGGATCTTCATGGTTTGTTGATGTTCATGGTTTCCAAATTCTATATTAAAAGAGTAACTCCACCAATTTTACCCACAGCATAGTTGTGATAAAGTAATATAAAGCCTTTGATGGTTTCAGAGGAAGCTGCATGTAATCTGATAAATTGATGTTCCTCAGTGGCTAACGTGGCTGTGTTGCTTAACTGCTGTGGGTCACATGTGTGTGTTTGTTCACACAGATGGCGTCACCGCTGCCACTGCCTGCCCTATCTTTCTACTTGGAGTTTGCCTTTGATAATCATCAATAAGGATGATGACATGATTTTCCTTTACCCCAGATGAGAGAGCGAGAGAGAGAGAGAGGTGGAGAGATAAAGAGAGAGACAGAGAAAGGAGGGACTTCACCTGTTTTGTATATTCTCTTCATGTCTGTGACATATTCTACAGATATGGACATTAAAACTGTAGTGAAACGCTGGTGTGATGTCGATATAACTGGCCACAGATTGTTTTCAGGTGTATTTTTGCAGAGAACTGCTCACATGTTGAGGAAAAATAGGCAAGACTCCAGATCTCTGGATGAAGCGCTGCTGCAGCCCTGCTCTAACCTGGGTAGGGTTACATGGGTACCAAAATAAAAAAAAAAAAGTTCTGCCACGCACATGCACCTCTCACACAGGATATGTGCACCAGCCATAAGCATTGTGGGTAATGTAGTCCACTGGCCTAGCATAGCACTCCTATAACACTGTTAGACAGTTTGAAAACAAATGATCCAAATCAATACAGCAGAACAGAGAGGCAGAGCTATTACCTTTGTTATTCCACACGTTCTTCTTTTTCTGGTGCCTACATTACCCACAATGCAACTTAGAGTGACATCACTGGAGGCAATTTATCAGATAATAGGCAGCTTCCTCTGGAGCCACAAAAGGACTCCCCAAGAACTGTAAACACACTTTAAAGTGATAAAAACTGGAGGAGTTAACTTTAACCTTTAACTTTGCATGCCACAAAAGGTCACACAAAAAGCCCTGAAGACAATGAACACAATGGAATTTTGACATTTAGAAATTTTGGTATTGAGCAACAGCATCAGATGAAACATTTCCAGGCACATGTCTGCCAGCTGTTCATAGTTTTGGACACTGAATCCCAAAACTGTCTAGTTTTTAATCGATTCTGTGTCTGTGGTCACTTAGGTCATCCTGCATTTAAAAAAAAAGAAAGAAATCTTTTCAATAAATAACCATGCACCTGCCAGTCAGAAGCCCAGCCTCTGACCTGTCATGTGAGGTAACTGGAAAAAAACAAACTGTGTCACTACTGCAGGTATTAAGTTTACAACTTAACTACCGGCGGCGAATTTAAGTGTGCGTGGGTGCAATTTGTAAGATAGTGTGTGAGTGGAAATATTTGAACAGTGGGTGTATGAGTCACCTTCGTGTGGGCAGTTGTTTAAAGGCCATTTTCTAGGAGATGTCAGAAACAGGAACGTCTATTAGTATATGTGTGTAATAAGGTGTGTGATGTGGTTTTGTCATTTTAGTTGAAGCATCGCAGGATTCCCCCTCCGATCGTGTTGAGATCGAGATATCAGACAACAAACGGCAGAATCTCCTCGTGGCTCAGGCAGTAGAAAACACCCACAGTGAGCGGTGAAGTAAGTGATATGAAAAAAAATGTATGATGCAATCTATAAATAAGGTTAATATGAAGCATGCTGGTTAGGGCCTAGAATGATGCAGTGGATGTTATTTTTATAGCTTGGGAATTTCAGCTGCAGGTGACAGTGACAGTGACAGTATTTTAAGTATCTGCCGATGAATTTACTTGTGTTTGTGCCCGTGTGAGAAACAGTTGCCCTTTAGTTATTCACATATGTGCCCTTCTTTGGGGAGACACTCATGCCATCTGGATGACTGCCCTGCACGCCTCAATTAGTTTCACCTCCGCTCATGCCACTCCCACACCTTCAGTCCAGGTATTTGCCTGATAGCTTGTAATTGTAGTTCGGGCTTACTTCATATAAAGGAGTGATGACATTTCAGTAGCAGAGTCAGTGTCTTCGTCGCCCTTCAGATATTCAACACTTGAGCAGAATGTGTGTGTGTGTTTGTGTGTGTGTGTGTATTCTGTGATTTTTACTCAGCGTATGGGGTCTAAATATGTGCACGGTGTTTGACGCTCAGAGTAATGACACTCTGGGTCACACACTGACCACATGGGCATGTGCACGGGCAGACACACACACATACACACACACACGCCCACTCACACTTGCAGATAAACAAGTGGTTGCATTTCTGCATGAGTCACAGCCGTGGGCAGAGGTGGAAAGTTTCCTTGTTTGGGCTATTCCCCCCTGCTGACACTTTTTGATACTTTTTTGAAGTATCTGATGAGTCTCTGATTACAGATCAACTCGAAGTGGTCAGTGGATCAAAAACCAAATATTTCCCCTCTCTTTTTAATTGCTCACTGACACACACATGATGTATTACAGACAGTCAATACTATCACACAACCCAATCACCAGAATAAATGATGACAATGTATGTTTCTGCAAAAACCACTGACATGTTGAAACTTTACATTTCTTTGGGTGCAATTTTCTCTTTAAATTATGACAACGCTGCTTATCATCTGGTTTGGTTTAGGTAAAAAATCTCTTGGTTAGGGTAAGTCACGCTGTCTTAAATATTGAGGTGGACAAAAAAAAGTAGTTTGGTGAGATCCTCTCTCGAGGAAACTGTGTGCTTGGCTGTCTTGTCACTGTAACAGCCTTCAGGTGCAGGGAATAACAACATTTTGCACTGCAAAAAAAAAATCACCAAAGAAAACAAAACATTCTGCAATCAATCATCTGAACCGTAGTTGTACAAAATCTGGTTTTACGCCATTGCAATTTACTTTGGCCTGACACGTAGCTGCTAACTTGTCTCTCAATGGTCTCTTGCTTAGCAGCCATCTTTTGTAGCTAGCACGTCCTCCTACAGAGTCCAAAGTATCAAGGCAGTGTGTGAAATAGTGATGAAATGTGATCTATAGGAGGAGTGCACATTGGCACGAAGGGTCATTTTTGTGTGGCACAAATTCGTGTCTAACTATTTCAAAAACTGATTGTAACATAAAACCACAAATCACAATCTTTCCCTAACTATGATTTGACACTTATTATAGAGATGTTGGGATGTATGAAATGCACAATGGTAATGTATCCGTGGTTTACAGAAACGTACAATTCCAACATTTTATTCTTGCAGCTGGGACGTATCACACACAGGCTGTATTGAATTTAAAAATAGTAGTGCAAGAGGTTTAAAAAGGAATAGTTCAAACTCCCTATCCTGCTGCATTTACTGCTTTTACTTTTAGTAATAATACTCTTGCTGACATGGTGTATCATGCCCTGTTGGATTATGTGTCCTCATTTATGAGATTAGTGCTGCTCTATTATAGGACTTTTTCAAAGCAGACATTCTGACTTTTCACGGTAGGAAAAGCTCAGGTGTTAGTAATAACAATGACAGGGGCTTTGGTCTATTCAAAAATCACAGTAAGCCGTAACTGTGCGACAGTTAGTCATTATGCACAGTGTCATGCAGGAACCTGAACTTGAAGCATGCAACTGTCATTTTATTATTTTCCGACTGTGACATGTCAGAATGTCTTCCTTAGAAGTGCCTAAAAGTGAGTTTGTTCTAAAGGAGATCTGATGAACAGTATATATAAGCTAACCCAGGTACAATATATTAAAAATGTGTTTTATATTGTACTGTCATTGCAAGTGAATGTTAAATACAAAGACTGATACAAACTATGCTAATAACCACAGAATATTATTACTAATAATACATCTACTACCAAAAATGACAACTTTGTTTTGCATTATTTTTACAATGTTATTTATTGTTAACATCAATGTTCCTCTTACTTAATGTTAACGTTATGTATGTAATTTTATGTTATTTTCAATTAGGTGCATAGTCTTAAGAGGTTTTAATTACAGCTGCAACAATTAGCCACCTTATGGATTAGTCAATTGAAAGAAAATTATTTGGCTGCTATTTGGGTGCTCGACTAATTGTTTCAAGCAAAAATGCTCAGTATTTGCTGGTGCCACCTTCTCAAAAGAGGATTCAGTGCTTCTTTAGATCATATGTGATCATAAATTTAATATTTTTGGTTTTGTTAATCGAACAAAGGGAGCAATTCAACAAGAGCACTTGGGTTTCTGGGAAGCTGCAGTGGCTGATTTTCACTTCTTTTTAAATTTTTACAGACTAAACGATTCGTCTTGAACTATTTGGAAGATTATCATAAGATGCAGCCGTAGTTTTATCTCTTGAGAAGATAAAACTTTGACCTATCTGCATGGGGGAAAAAAATGAGGGAAACTTGCCTTTCTCCCTTTACCTCCCCCGAAGTGCCCTTGAGCAAGACCCTGAACCCGCGACAGATCCCAACAGATCAGACTGTGGTTGTACTGAGCGGCCGCCAGCCAGGAGTGAAAGTGTGTAAGCGGGTGACGTTACAGGGCGTACCTGTCAGTTGTGTTGCTCTGGGTGAGCTTAAGGTAAAAAAAACCTCTTTGCAGTAGTCAGCCATGTTTAACAAAGCTAAATGATCTAGTCTGTTGTGTTGCATCATCGCAGTAAATGTTCGTGTCAGCTGAAGTCTGTTTAAAATCTCACGGCTGTTTGACTTTGCATTGCAAGTATTCAGCTTTGTGCCTGACTGTTGTACTCAGGTCCGAAACACCTCGATTGAGACATTTATTGATTTGTTTTTTCAATTATCCATCCAAGGGTTAACAAATACTGACAACCAGCCAAGCCTCCGTTCACTCGCTCTTTCATAGTGCATGAATGAAATGCCGTGCAGAGACTCAATTGTTCAGGAGACATAATACGTTTATGCTAAATGAACTTCAGGTACGCAGTTCAGCTTAGAGGGAACAGCAAATCTTGGCTCTCAGGCACGAACTTGTCTGATCATGTCTCCTCCCGTGTCTGTCTGTGAGTGAGCACACGTGTGTATTAGCATGTGAGCGCTTGCATCTACAAGTTTATCTTTTACCAGTTGACTCATTACATGTCATAATTAGTCAGAACCCCATCAACCTTTGATATTTTGTTCAGTGTAGGTGAATGGGATTAAAATCATTCTTCAATGCAGTGTCACCAGTTTAACTTTTAACACACAAACCTTTAGAAAGGTTCAAGGATGGCTGACTTACATAACTGGCCTTGTGCGATCTGCAGTTAGCTACGAGTGTTCGTTCTAAATATGCAGACATTTTTCTGGAAAATAAACATAAAAGTGATGCAATTAAATAATTCTCGACAGGTTTGTAGATTGCTTAAAAGTTTTAATCTTTAGGGAGTTTTCACACCTGCTTATTTTGGTTCACAGAGATCCTCCTCCGAAGAGTTCCTGTGAAACCTAAATAAATGCAGTGGGCGTAAAACAAGGAACTTCATAAGAAAATTAATCATTTTTATTAAGAGTTGACAAGCATTGATATTCCCCCTTATTCACCACAAAATGTCCCTTAAACTATCATTGTTAAAAACAGCTCAATATCACATGGTATTGGGTGAACTTGCAAATTCTGGGATGGTATGACGCTAAAACTGTCTGCCTTACATTTATGCAGAAGTGTCTAACTAGACACTCACATGACATTATCTAGTATATTTCATCATCTGACAATGTGAAGCATATTTCCGTCAGACAAAACCAGAAACTAAACACCAGTTTCACTTCTTACTTGGGTCTCATTTTGAGAGCTGTTGGTATTTCAGTTTGGAACATTTACTTACTAACCGTGTTAATAATACTGATTTAATGTGCAAATCGAGGGCGAAAGTGACATTTTACCAATTTCACAAGAGAGCCAAACCAAAAAAATGAGCATCCTTTGTCCTGACTTTGTTTATTAAATTCAATCTTAAATATTAAAACTTCATAAATATGACTTGTTGAAAAAAAATACTTTTTGTTTTATTCATTTTACTTGTTGGTATTTGATTAATAACTCTGGATCAGTTCAGAATTCACATGTGCCCTTTTGGCAATAGAAAGAGCTCATCAAGAGCTCTCATTTGATAGATATCGCTCATTTTTACCTGCTCCTCTGGTTGAAATGTAAAATACAGCAGTAGGTATATAAAGATTTTTAATGGCTTGAAATATGAAGGTTATAAGGGGAAGGAAATTGTGTTTTCTCATCTTGCTCTATGAGCTCGACAAGCTGACTTAAGAGTTTTGTTCATCTGCACAATTAAAACATAATAAAACAAGTATGATAATGAAACTTAACAGATGTGTCCAGGGGAGAAAGGAAGCAAAAGGCTTACACTACAAATCCTCTCTAATATGGAAAAATAACATAAAGTGTTATCAAACATCGGGACAGGAATAAAAAAGGACAAATCAAAGACAGGCAAAAAAGGGAACGTACAGTAAAAAGAAAAGAAACTTAAAAAAATCAAATAAAAGGTAAAACGTAGTTGTTTCCTATGAAGTTATGAAATCTTCATTAAATGTTCATTAAATGCACAGGAATGACCTTGAATAACCTCACGCAGTTGCCATCATTACTTCCGGCCTTGTCATTGACGTCAACAAGAAACTTGTGTGAAAGTGTGAAAATATTTCATTTCTTGTTCTGTCTTCTTCGATCTCCTTCGATCTCGTTACTAAAGGTCAAAGTGCGCTTTAACGTGTTACGGCGTCTCATTTGTGATTAAAATCTTGCACAAGAGAATTTTGTCTTAGCCCTCGGCTTTGACCTTTTCCTTAAGCAAAGTTCACCTTTTATGATTCACTGTATCTCACCTCTGACTTTTAAATTCCATCTCCTTCTCACGATTGAAACCCCGGCAACAATTACCTGGGTACGGGAATCTAACGTATGCAACATGGCGTACCATGGCTGCTGCGTGGGCATTAACCAGCAGTAAACCCAAACCACCCATGTGTGCTATTGTGATCTTCCCAGAAGTCCTCAGTGCGCAGTGAGAGACACTCCCAGAAATTTCCATAAAAAAGCCTGGTGCATTAGGACTACCCTCCTGATGTACGACCAGCTGCATACCTGAAAAGCAAGTATTTACGCATGCCGCTCCCCGTAACTGGAAGCGCTGACTTGTTGTGTGGGAGTGCAGTGCCCAAAAATGCTGACATAATTTGCTGCTGATGCAAGATGTTCAGAGGGAGTTCCAGCGTCATGTGTAATTTTCAGGAATATTGGAAATCAAAGATCTGTTTAATTGTCAGTACGCCTACATCCAAACGCCCACCTGCTTGTGAAATTACAACACAGTGAAATTATGTTTAAAAAAACATCTTTTTGCATCATTTGAAGACGTGCGCTCCCAGTGTTCTCTCCCACACACACACACACACACACACACACACACACACACACTCAGCTGACCACATAATAGAGCTCCAACCACACTGGAGGTTTCTGAGGCTCGAGGTTCTGCCAAGTTGAGACCACCGAGGTCCTGCTTTCTCTCTTCAAAGCTCTGATGCATACATAATGATCTGCTGCAGTTTGATCTCTATGTAGGTCACTTGGAAGTGTGACAGCTATTGTGAAATCAAGCAACCAGTGGACATAATCTGAACCCTGCTCGTAAACATTTGTTATCTAAACACTACGTAATGGTTATCATACGTTCGATCGAGGCAAATGGCAGAAGAGCTCGATCATGCGATGAGCTGCTTATCATCACGAGATGATGATAAGCAGCTGCTCTTTAGAGAAAGGCAATGTCGTTTTCTTTAAAGCATTACAACTTTTTGGAACACATATTTTCACCTTTACATGTAATGTTAATTCTGTTAACAGTGGGGAAAAATGGCTGTGAACAAAAGCCGGCAGGTTGTAAACTGAAAAATGGTCAAAATCAAAGCAGCGAAGGCTGAGGTATCCTGACTCTTAGCTGGGTCAGGCCCCTAAAACGAAGAAACCTACAATTCCCATAATGCAACTCAATAGAGTGATGACCTGATGCCATCATCTGTGTTATTTTTCAGAACCTTTGAAAGTCTCTTTTAGAGCCACAGAAGAAATAACACAGCAGAGTAGCTCCTGAGTGAGCAGAACTTTATATATACGTTACACTATATTGTGCAGGAGGACACCTAGATCTCCATGAATGGATCTTACGCCGTACCAATCACGCTAAGAAAGAGGATTAGTGTCTTGTTACCTTGGAGAATGCTGGTTCCAGTTAAGTGACAGGAGACAGCGGAAGTAACATCCATAATTTGCACGAGGTATCATGAGCGCTAGGAATAAGGTGGATCGAAATAGGTAAAAATTAGCTTCTCTCTATCGTTAGCGATGTTGTTTCTACATATCTGTAAAGAAATGTATTTATTTGTATTGACTACTAGGGGCCTACGTAACACAAAACACAACTGTGTGGAAACAAGGTGTTAAAATAAACTCCAGCATTTAGTTCAGTTTGGCCAGCCATCCATCTTTCAAAAATTTTAAAGGTGTGTTTCCTAAACTTTTGGCAGAAACGGTTCTCCGTTCAAACTGTCCTTGTGAAGGCTATTATTACAGTAGTGATGCAGCAGTGAGCTGTGCCTTGTAAGTCAGCAGTGCGTTAGTGTGAAATATCTGTGATTGAGTGCTATTGATCCTGCGGTGATTAGTGGGAGTGACCATCAGAGCGGCTTTGGCTCTGTCACATCTCCCCTCCCTTTCTGTTGAATAATCTGCTTACTCACCGGATGTGATTCACCTAACTAACTCTGTTAGAGAGAGGGTTGTGTTGTCTAAATGTTTGGTCAGTAATGTTGTGTAATGTTTGGAAATTTGTGTGCTTATGAGATAAATAACTTCATCGGGGCCTCGTTCTGGCTGGCTGCTGTGCTGCTTTGAAATCCACATCCAATAAGTGGCTGAGGGGTCATTAGAAAAGGACGGTGACGTTATTGTTTTGGATTGTGCTGTGCACGCAGAGAGCACATAATTCTGACTGGCTGAAGAATGTGTGTAGCTATTGAGGGACATTTATTCCAAGTCCCCCAGAATATGATGAATTTTATAATTATTTTTTAAGTATATTTTGATATCTGTAATGTGGTCATGGTGTTAGCTACATGCTCTCCTTGTCACCCTGTATACTTTGGTGGCAGATCATCATGGATCGTTCCTTGACCAAAGGAATGTGTTCTTTAGCTAGAAAACGATTTGTGTGCGTCATGGAGGCCTGAAGTGACTTTAAAACAATTTTTACTTTCCTTTAAACTTTAAAAACTTTTTAACTTACCTGAAACGTAAGGATTGCCCAGAGGTGTAATTATTTATTTTAAGGCCTCTAGATCATGTGTTAATTATTACGTGATATGTTAAAAAGTCTGTTTTCGTGAGATCTCGAGAAAATTATTCCGTGAACTCTGGGAAACAACATTTGTTCTTCCGGGATACTGACAGACTGACAGATATAACTCATGATCTCAAGAAAACAAGTAAAATGTAGCTTGTTAACACGGTAAAACAAAGGAAATAATTTATTTGACCCATGACCATATAGGGCTTCCGTACATGACATTGGAGTTAGTGTAGTACGTATGATGTATGAGAGGGAACGACCTTTTGATTTCTTGTGATAATATGTTGATTTATCTTGTTTTCTGGAGATAAGGAGATAAATTAATCTGTTATCACGTGAAAACCTTTGATATCTCAAAATAACAGCATTAACAAAAATAATTGCACCTATTTGGCCGTTATGGGCTTCCATAGAATGAGTTTCTGCCATCCTCAATACAGTATTACGGTCTGACTTAAGGGATCAATATACTTTGCACAACATGCATTTCCTCCATCAATTTCAACACCATGAATTGGTGCGGCTTGACTCAGTTTGACTCAGCACTGCAGGGATTTCCATTTTCCATTAGAACAAGGCTACTGAAGGTGTGTCTTGATGATCCTCTTGTCTTGAATTGTGCTCAAAGGAGCGGCTGTAAATACTCTTCCTTCCTGCATTGCTATCTAAGAATAGTCGTTAACAAAGCTCCGCTCAATACATGTTCTTCACGATAAAAACACCTTGTTATCAAGTTTTTTTATTGTGAAGCAGTGAAGTCAGGAAGTGTTGGATTTTCATCAGCAGTAACTTCACACAACTTCTGAAACGGTTTAAAGCGAACATGATGAAACTGTAGAAAACAGCAGATGTCTGAAAGTACAAACAGAAACACAGGAGAGAAACTAAACTTCAAACCACAGAGATTCAGTTAAAGCCACTAAAGTACTGAGAGCTGAAAGCAGAGACTTTTAAAATTGCCTTTCGAGTTGAGACTCGTAACACAGGCTTGCTTGAGGGGGAGAAAGGGGGTCGTCATGGGTTTGCCACGGTCGCGTTAGCCCCCCCTCCGCAGAAGTTTCGCCTTCACCGTGCGGCTCAACTCGGCAAAAAGTGAATTTATCAAAAGAATAGGAAGAAATAACAGGTTTAGACGTCTATTAATTGTGTTGCAGAGATATCTACTGAAGTTAGCATGCTAACATGCTAGCCCCAGCCCTTTCTGTCTCATTATACCTCTCCACGCTCCCAGTCTGGACTGCTAGCTGCACGGCTAACTTGCCAACGCAAGTACAGTTAGCAGCAATTAGGAGTCTGTAGCGTTTGAAGTGACCTTTGACAGGTGACCAATTCTTACATATCGTTTCTCCTGGTCGTCTTTTTTCTTCTTCTGTGGTTTATGGCCTGCATGCATCTCACGTTTGCTCTATCACTTTTTTCAGTCATTGGGAATGTCTGTCAAGTTGCCCGTGTCCATGTGTGTGTGCTAGTAAGGCGCAAGATACAAACAACAACAGGAACGTGCGAAATAAAAGATTGCTCCACAGCGTCAATGGCAGGCCATGACATCTGCCCCTCCTCCCCCACAACACCGTCACCATCACTGTGTCTGCTCCACTCACCTCCTACGTTACTCTTTGTTCCTCTTTTTCTGTTCCTGGGTACACTGTCCTCTCTCTGTTGCCCTCTCTTTAAACTCACCACTCAGTCCTTCCTCTGCTCTCTCTTTCCCTCCTTGTGTTCCTTCGCTCCATGAGGGGGAACTTCCACTGCAGCTTCTATCCAGGAACAGACTTCCACTGTGGAAACACGGCTAAATAATACTGCTCCGGTTCGCTTTCCACACTGAGCAGGGGAGGGGGGGGAGCAGGGCTTCATGTCACTGCACATTTCCACTTGTTAACGTACAAATGATTTCAAAATAACCTGGCAGCACATGCGGGTACCGACATTAGAGAAAGATCCCGTTTTATCTCACCGTCCATCATCGGCAGCACTCCCATTCAAATAACAGCCGAACTTGCAGCGAACATCCAAAACAACTGCAACATGCAAAGCAGGGATCTATATCTGTCACTGTTCGTCTATTTTTTTATCTTCTCCTGAAAGACAGGTGCTGTAATTGGTCACTTATCAGCTTTAATGGATACACGTAGTTAGGAGCTTTAGGGAGAAGACACACACACACACACACACATGCACACACACCCAGGAAACACAGGAAGAGTCATCATATTCAAAGCAGACAGGAATAGAAACAGAAAACATGAGGTAACCACAGTGGCGTAAGCAGTAGCCATTACCTCAACAATGACCATGAGTAGTAGCCTTTATTGTGTCTGGTTGTGTGTGTGTGTGTGTGTGTAAAGGCACATGCGGCTGTCAAAGATGTCTTTTCCATGGTCAAGATATTCCTTTTCTCCATGAACGTATCTGGTCTTTACATAAGGTATGCCTGGGACTTACATAATTCCTGGCGCTTTAAGTTTCAGTGTGTGTGTGTATCTGGAAAGCTTGTGGAACTGCAATTGTGTGAGAGTGTGTGTATGTGTGTGTGTCCGTGACGCCTTGGAAGCTCTCCTGGCCACGACTGTGGAAATGCTCCACTGCCCCACTCCGCTCGGTGGGGACAGTGGTGGAGAGGCGGGCGGATGGATGGACGGATGGATGGATGAATGGGGTGTGGGGGCTCTGATGGGGGAGAGGAACTGTTAGACTGTGGCGCTGCCAGAGAGACGGTGGCAGGATGAGAGAGGAAAAGTTGTACTTGCTTCAATCTTATGTAAAGTAGACTGCCTCTGTTTTTTACTTGGCCGCAGGGTTTAACTTGATGTGACAGGCTTTATGTCATGTCACTGTCACAGTACATTTTGTGTTTTGTTCTTTTTGTGGCTGGTGCTACGAGAAGCACATCAAACTTCTTAAGTTCTTTAAGTAACTACTATAAACTGTCAGTTGGTTCTGTATCAGCTGCTCTGATGCACATCTGTCTCTCTGGATCTGCAAGTGACACAAAAGACGCTTTAAAATCCAATGAGTGGTCAGAGCGTCCTGACTGAGATGCATCCGTAGGAATCCTGTTGGAATCGCATTTCAAACCACCTCCAAATCTGATTTACAAAACCTACATTTCATTTTTTTGACTGTCCAGACTCCCTCAAATCAGTCCTTATACAATCTGGATATGCCAAAAAACACAGTCTTAGTAAAAATAAATAAATACAATTTTTTTTTTTTCTAGCAGGGTGCACCATTCACACACACGACTATCTGTATGCAACATGAAATATTTATTTTTCAACTTGTCCAGTACTTTGTTTTATGGCTAGATACCTGCAGAACTAACAACATTCCCATTAGCATCGGATTTAATTTATCTTTAGTGTGAATTAGCAAATGTTAGCATGCTAAAATGCTATAAGAAGTGATGACGACCTGCTAAACATGTTGACGTCATTGTAATCATGTTAGCATACTGATGTTAGCATCAAGCTCAAAGTACTGCTGTATCAACACAACACCTTACAGAGCTGCTAGCATGGCTGTAGACTCAATATACAATTCATAGTGACAGTTGAGTTTTTGTCATCGCTTGATTTTGGTGGATGTTTTCTGCACACTAGAGGATTGTTTTGATTATGAAAATCTCAATAACTAATCAAATACATGATTTAATGAATGAATCAGATCTTTGTAAAGCCTAAAATATTAAACTTTTGTACTTGTTTCCCTTTGTGTGCAGCACTGAGTTAAATAGTCTTATAGTCAACATTGCTTTTAATTTTCCCCATAAATTTCCAACGTTAACATCATCTCCTTGGTGTAATACCTGCTTAGAGTCTTGTGACAAGTCAGATGACATTGCCCTGCTGACATGTAAATAAAATATTTAGTGGACTATTTTCAGCTCTCTCTCGTTTGTCTTTTGTGTGATGAAGCGCGATGAAACTCACCACATAGGTGTTAATATATTCATTTATATTCATTCTTGTGTATTTCACTGTGCAGAAGTAACTTTTTCTTCTGTATCGGAGGGACTGTCCTTACTTTGCATGATGGGAAGCCCCATTTGGAGCTGTGTCCTGCTATGGATTTGCATGCTGCATGCATGCTGCGGGTACATGCCATGCAAGTTCACTGTAACAACCCGCCTGATTGAGCACCTATCTATAGGTTATTAGCTGTAAGGGTGCCTCTCTGAAGTCCTTGTCTTCTGTTTTGTCTTTGTCTCCTGTTGTACATGAGACAGGAATTCATCCCGAGAGGCAGCATGTGTGTGTATGAGTGTGTGTCTTTCTTGTAGTGGAAACTCTTTGGGAATCTATGCCATGGAATGTCTGGGCAGGATTCCCTCTTTTCCCCAGCGGAGAGGACCATTCACACACACGGCTATCTGTACGCAACATGAACACGTAGCACAGCTAGAGCATGGAAACACATGTCCGTTTGTGTGGACTTAACCTCATCGCACAGTTCATGAGATCTTCGCTTTGGGCTACTCAGTCCAAATTTTGATTTACATGAGGATGTGTTACCAAATCACTAAAACAAAAACTGCCTCTGTCTGTCTGTCACATCTGCTTTTCCCCTCGGCTCTATCTGACTTCTGACTGCTCTCACTTTCTCTGACTTTTCCTCTCTCTTGCTCTTCTTCCCCCTTCAGTGGAATGCAACTTGAGTTTGACCTTGTGACTCATCTCTCCCACACTGACCACACCAGCGCTGTCTATCCTATACAGACGCACTGCTGACCCGGACTCTCATACAGCACAACACACACACACTCCTACGCTCACACACACACACACGCACACACACACACACACACACACACACAAACACACACACTGTTGCGTCACTCTCCTGTGGTGTGGCTTGTAACTACTAGACAGCTGTTCCTGCTTAGCTGTCATGTCAGCCATGATGTCAAAGCTTTGTTGTGTGTGATTGCTGACGTATGACTGCGTCCTGTGTATGTGGGAGACACAATGTAGGCGAATGTCGCTCCTGTGTGACAGAGCCGTGGTCGAAACGGTCAACTGATCTACGACCTTCTAGCCTACAGTCGAGCTTTTGCGTCTTTCTTGTCACCACACTGTAAAAACTTGTTAAGTTTGGATCACGGAGGCGACTTACACTGCTACACAAGCACTAGTGACACAGACCTCATGTAGGCATTTGTGTGATACAGTGAAAACATTGCACTTTAAAGTTTAACTCAGAGCTGACTGTAGCTTCAGAGATGAAATGTCAGAACACAAAAGAGAAAGTTAAACCTACAATAACATTTTAAGATGTCTTGTTTTTAATGATACGTCCAGTTTATTACAAGTTGGATGTCATTTTTATAGTGTTGGCCATCATTTCCATCAGTCGTGGAAGCATTGCACTCACCAAATTATGTGCAGAGTTTTGGGCACTTGATGGCATCGCTACAGTGAAGCCTGATGGGGCAAAACACATTCAGACAGGTTGCAAAAATCGCTAGTTTGTCTAAATTTCTTTATCTGAAGTTCAAAGAGTACTCCAACAATTAAGCATTGCAGTCAACACTGCCAGACTCACAATGACCAGTTAAAAAAAGGATCACAACCGATGCTGAGATATCATCTTATTGATGTCAAACCCTGGCGCCTACATCACCCCCAATAGTGGCTAATGTAGCAGATGCGGAGCGAGCTACAGAGGTGTAGTAAACTCACTCCACACCTCTAGATTTTTTATTTCCAAACTTGTAGTTCTCAACCAACTCTGAGTCAAGTGACATCACTTGAGGCAATTTATCAGACTTTGCGCAGCTCCAACTGGAGCTACAAAAGGCTATGTCCAACGTCTTTCACATATGAAGTAGTGCTCTCCAAGACCTGTAAAACAGGCTTTGATGATAATTTGGTGCAATCCTTTCCACGGAAAGGTGTGTTTACACACCTATGGCAATTATGGTTCAAAGTTGACCAAGGAAGTTGGATGGATGGATGTTTGTAACAGACATTGTACAGTACGTAACAGTTGTTTTACCTTTCTTTGTCTCCTCCAATTAAGCTTGAGTTACTGTGTGTTGGTATCTTTGGACCTGCTACAAAATGGACCAATGGGGAAACTACTTGAACCCGATATAAACTAATCAAAAAAGGGAACCTGCCAGAAATGAGGACAATTAAAATCTAAAATGTGGTGGACCAAAGGGTAAACCCACTGTGACATCACCCATTGGTTTGTAGATTACTGTTTTGAAGCCTCAAGTCGGGCATTATGGGCATTTCTATGTTTTTAGTTTTTTTTAGCAGGAAGTGACCATATTTGGAGAGCAGGGCAGATCAGGGAACGATAATGAGAACTGACAACTCGTCATGGTAGAGACCTGTCAATCATAAGGTAGCCACACCCTAAAGCATGCTCTGCTTTATCATCTATTTTCCTCTAAATGGGACCACAACTTACCAAATGAACATCATGGCAGCAGCCTGACCAGCCGCCAGTGAAAGAGGAGAAGTACAAGTAATTCCCCCATGAACGTCAAGGTTAACACTCTGTCTCATGTGGAAAAAACCCAACTTATGTCCTGTAATAATGATGATGCGCCATGTGATCAGAGCTGATCGCGAGTCCATCTGGACCTACTCATGTACTAAATATGTTGACACACAGACCTGATCCTTGAGGTATTACAAAGGGACCATATGTGATTAGATTAGAATCTTTTTGATGCGGCAAACTCTGGTCCCGGGTCGGGTCTACAAGGAACCGAGCGGACATGTTAAGACCTCCCATTCATATCCAAATGTTTGAATTAAAAGCAGTTCATCTGGGTTTTTAATGATCTGTGGAAGATAGTGTGGCAGCAGGAGCTGTTTTGACAAAAAGCCTGTTTTCTTCTCTAAACTGGGTCAGGCAGAACTGCATTTGTGTGAAAAGTAAAAAAAAGACTAAAGTGTGTCATTACTTATTTAAATATTCTATTGCACAGGATTAAAATTGTGCGTATGTGTGCACTTATGTGTGTGTATGTGTGTGTGTGTCCAGTCATGGTCACCATGGTGAAGTCCTACTAAAAATCGTCATGACAACTCAATCCATCGACAGCCATGTTGTAAGCCAAAACACGTAACCGTCTCCTACGCATCAACACCATTCACACATGCGCGCACGCACACGCTTGCACACACACACACAACAAAGACGCCCACATGCACAACGACGTATACAACGAGTGTCAAAATAGAGTTACTTGTTGATGAGATTAAATTAGTGTGTTGTTTACCCTGCTCAGACTGATGTAAGAGATGAGAGCTCCTGTGATACAGCTACGACTTTTAATATCACTCTGTTAAGGCTCCTTTTTTATGTAGAACTGCAGTCGGACATGTTATAAATGTTGTACTGTTGAATATTTAGCAGAATATGAATCCAAAACCAAAAAGGTAGAAGTGATGATAGACAACAGAAACATCTGTGTGTGCCTTTGAGAGAGTAGGGCCAGCAGCATGTGCCTGAAGGTGGTGTCACCCTGGGGACTCTCACCACCAGCTCACCCCAGTCACCTCAACACAAACACACTCGCACACACAAAACACACCCTGCCCCCAGCATCTACACTACTCGATGCTCGCGATAGAAGCCCCCCTCATCCGTTCCTGTATCTGACCCATTTTCCTGTGTACACTGAGCGGCCCTGCCACCCACCCCTCCTTGTTTCCACTGGGGTGGAAAACACTAGTGGAGTGGGAAAAAAAGAGGGGAGTAGGAGGACAGGAGCAGTGGAAGACGAGCTCAAGGGGGGAGGAAAGTATCAGGGTGAGTGAGTACGTCCATTAACCCCCCCAGAGGTACACCGCGGGGCGGCGAGGGGATTGGCCCATGTGTTTGTGCGTGTGTTTATGTGTTTTTGCTTATGTGTTAGTGGAAGGTTGGAGTTGTTTCTGAAAAATACATCGAAAACATCCTCTATCTCTCTCTTTCTCATGCTATGATGTCCTGTGCTGAGAACATCAGAAAACCTTTCAGTTTGGCCCCTTGTTAACCTCAACTAGCACAGCGGGTTGGTTTTTAATGTTTCATTCCATTAATGGAGCTCTTTTTAACAATTTGAAGCAATTTACATTTATTAATCACTTTTTCATCGGCCACGGATTGAAACACGACATGAAAATTCAGACGTTTCCCGTCTGTCATGGTTGCCTATACAAACCTGTGGATGATGTGTTTAAGTTGTTTAATGCTGCTGGACTGTGAATTTCTTTGTGAAGGCCTCGGGTCAGATTTTCTGTGACAATCCAAAGGATGTGACTTTATGCACGTTCTCGAGTAGCTCTCTCTGCTCTGCTAACAGAAAGCAACAGTGGCTAATGTTAGTTACGAATTAAAGTCGGCTAACATGAACTATTGACTGGCTTCCAACACAGAGCCCCTTTAGAGAGACACTCAAGTTGCCGTGATTTGAGGCGAAAACATGAATTAGGAACGTTTACATCGACAGTTCTGGAGGGATTAAACTAGGCTACACAAAGCATACCCCATTAGAAATGGCGGTATGACATTGTGTATGGCAGTCATAGACAGAGTAGAGGAAGAAGAGGTTGTAAACTGGAAACAAAACCAGTTGTGTGCCAACTGCCAATAAACCTTAAAGAAGAAAAGGAAGCTATACCTGTCGCCTTGGCTATCTACGAGAGAAAAATAGACAGAAGTCTTCATTTCCATTGGGCGAGTTTTGAATATTATTTCATATCAGCTAGTATTGGTATTAATACCCAGGAAGAAACAGAAGGTGGAAACAGCTTCTTCGTCTTCTTCTTCATCTTCTTCCCTTGGAGCAGCTGATCGGTCAGAGTTAAATGTTCGTGTTTTCAAAAAATGTGCAATAAAATACACTGATGGAAACACAGCACAGACATCCTGTCACTCTCTAGTGCCCGTACGGGAAACACCGGATCTTACACTTTGCACAATACAACTTTTTGTTAGAGATTAAGGTTTGTTAAACCCTCCATGCGTGTTAAAATGGCCACTTCTATCAAACTGCACGCCCCCAGTTGACCTTTCGTCTTGTCGAATCTGATAAACTTGGGTGATGCTATTTGACTAATATAGAGACTTGACAAAGCTCCCCCAGAACCACAGAAGCCATTAAAATATTTTACAACTGTTTCCCCAGACTGAGTGGCACTTCCCTATTGTATAAATTGACTGTGACATATAAAATCAATGTGTTGCATCTTAAACGTGGCGGCTTGGTATTGAACTCACACCTTTCAAGCAGCAATTGGTTTCCACTCATTTCAGTACACTACGAAAATCACCTTGTCGAGACTAGAAAGCTATTTCAGATATCTGAGTCGTCTTTATTTTCGTGTCAGCGTCGGGACATCCTCATGTAACAACGTGGGTCCTTGTTTGTTGATGCAATCAAGCACTCATGGGGAACTCCAACTTCTGACATGGGATGTCAACAATAAACAATGCAAGGAACTACAGTATCACAGTGACATCATGTTTTATGTGTTTTCTTATTATTTCCTGATTCCTTTGGTTTTTATTTTCATACGTAACTTATGACTTCAATTTTCCTTGAATGCCATACATGGAGTAATTTTAGCAGTATGTGCTTGTAACTCCACTTTCAGCCCCAATATGTTTAATATATATATTTGAAGTGGACTTTTTAGCAATGTACAGTATGTAGGTTCTTGTGTGAAAGATCTTGAAAGTTAAAAAGGTCAAAGTTCCCACCAACAGACCCACAGAGAACACTGCTCCTGAAACACTTGGAAATTTCATATTTTGCCTTTCCTGGCAATGTTGATGAGCCACAGTGTTCGCAAAATATTTTTAACAAATATCTTGATTTTATGCTCAAAGTCTGGGAGCCATGCGTCATCCTCCAATGGGGCTATAAAAGCAGCGTTGCTCCGATAACAAACGGGGCAGTGCATAGTGTGTGAGTGGTCGCGCAAGAGAAGGAGAGATAGCTCAGGTGGTTGTATTTAGAGGAGACTGGTGTTAGCGACCAAAGCAGAAGGGAAAGTTAAGCAGAGAAGTTGTCAAGTGTCAGTAAATGTCCAGTATAGGTTACAGTTTGACCATGAATAAACTCTGCAGCTCCTCAATACACATAGCTATCGCTATTCCTGCTAATATTCCTGCTGCTGGTCCATGCTAATAATCCATGCTAAGGATGTTGATTTTCCCAGAATGGCAGTCTAGTTGTGATGGTAATAACTACGTATGACTAATCACGCCCCATCTTCTGTTTGAGGAGGAACATTTACCATTGGACGGGAAGACACACTGACTGGAGGGGGGGGCTTTAATTCAGAGAATTTGTTACATCATCATGTCACACATTTGCATAAATCATGCCTAGTGACTAGTTTGGCATGTGCGAATTAATTTAGCACAGCTGCTCTGTTGTTGTTAGCTGTGCTGGCTCAGGCGTGTGTGAGCTGACCAATCACAGCAGACTGGTTATTCTGGAGGGGGGGCTTTAAGGAGACAGGACAGGAGAGGGGGAATACAGTGCTGCAGCACTGGACAGAATGAGAAAAATTATGTGTTTTGAGCACTAAAGCATGTAAACACATTCTAGTCATAACTAAATAAAATTATGAACCTGAAAATGAGCATAATGAGTCTTCTTTAAAAATAATGGACACATATAGAACATTTATGATATGCCTCAGATAATGTTTTTTATCAGTATAAATATTATCTCATTTGTAGATGAAGGCCCAGGTCATGATGTGATCCATAAATGGTGGTAATGATTTGTGATTATTGAGCATTACATTTGTTCAGTCTTTGAAGCAGAAAGTGTATCTATGTTGTCTCTTCTGATATCAGCATTAATCGGGCCTACATTTCAAGTTTCAGTGAAAAACGAAAACACAGCACAGACTGGGTAACACCTACGTTTCACTAATCATGTTGCATGCAAATGAAGCCAATTCTCTCGATACTCACACAGTCCTGTGGGGTTTGAGGTTTAAACTGAACGACTGGGATGGCCCAGACAATCCGCCATGTTTTCCTCTGAATCCTTTGGTCACAAAGCGAGCAGGTTTGTGGTCCAGTGATCAAGGTAGTGACAACGACACCCACGCGACTCTCACATGCTGGTTTCATCCTGTTACCATGTGATGTAAATGGAAGTGAAAACACCTACTCTCTCCTCGGTGCCAATCATATGACATCAGTATTGCAATGACACAGCTTTATTATCACCTTGGTAGTCATGTGGGTTATTTCAGACCAGACAGTAGGATTAGAAAGTGGCTGATTGGTTGGTTAGTGATACGGATTTGAAACAGTGTGTTGGTGTGTCTGCGTCTCAGTACATATAAAAACAAGTTACTATATCATATGATCAGTAGTGGATAAAGTATAAAGATCAGATCATATGATCAGTAGTGGATAAAGTATAAAGATCATTTTCTGAAGTTACCACACTGTGAAAATACTCCACTACGAGGAAAAGTCCTGCATTCAAAACTAAAATAAAAGTATGTATAAGTATTATCAGCAAACTATATTTAAAGTACTCACTTTGCAGCAAAATTATCATGTTCAAGGTTGTGCTCATTTGAACTACTTTATATACTGTTGGCTTGTTTAATCTACAGCTGTGCATCATATTCTTTAAGATCATCATATGTTTGTAGGGTTGTTGAAACGTAACTAGTAAATATAGCTGCCAGACAAATGTAGTGGAGTGAAAAGTACCTTATTCCTCCCTAAAATGAAGTGGAGTAAAGTACAAGTACTTTGGATTTGTACTTAAGTAGAGTACTTGAGCACTGATGGAATGCAACTAAGTACATTTACTCATGAGTCTACTGTCTTCGTAGAATTTGTGAGGTACTTGTACTGTACTACAGTATTTCCACTTCCTGTTATATATTACACTTCCACTCCACTACAATTTGGAGACACATATTTTACTTTTTACATCACTACATTTGTTTGATAACTTTAGTTAGTAGTTACTTTACAGATTACATGCTGCATCAGAGCCAAAGTAACAGTTATTTTTAAATCAAGTTATTTTATCAGTGATTTGCTAATCAGAAAAATGGTGAATATCAGAGCTGATAATCGGTCGACCCATAGTACATACCCCCAGCATATACAGGCATGTAAATATTGTATGATTTCCTTTTACTGGTAAATTTAGTACTTAGGTATGTTTTTTGCCAGAAAATTACTTTTGATGAAGTACATTTAATATCAGATACTTTAATAAGACTTTTACTCACGTAATATGAATATAGGTGGCTTTTACTTTTACCCTAATCATATTTCCACATGTTATCTTAACTCTACACTCAAGTATGACTTTTGAGTAACTTTTACAACACTGTACTTGAGTAAATCTACTTAGTTATTTTACCTCTAAGTTTGTTGGCTGCAGGTCTACACATTGATGGAAGAACATCACCTGAAAATGATGACTGTGTGTGTGTGTGTGTGTGTGTGTGTGTGTGTGTGTGACTTAAAACTACAACATTGCATCAGATCCACCACTGGAAGACTGTGTTGGTGTTTGTGGCAAGGAAGTGTGCACTTTCACTGGTTGCTGTTGTGTCTATGTGTGTTTGTGCATGTCTGTATTTTGCATATGTGTGTGTGTGTCTGTGTGTGCGTGTCTGTATTTGTGTATGTGCTAATCCTGGAGAGTGAGATGGACACTTCCGCTCTTTATCTATAAATATACCTTCCACCTCGCATCACTTCCTCTTTCTGACACACCATGCATGCAAACACACACACACACACACACACACACACACACACACACACACACACACACACACACTTACGTATAGGTGCGTGTAACTTAACAACGCTTAACAATTTCCTTATCTGCCATTGCGTGGTAACCAGGCTGTGTGTGCGTTTGATTGTGCGTCTGCCCGTGTGTGTGAGTGGAAAGTGGTTTGGTGTAATGGCACAACGTGTGGGCTGGGAAGCAGCTGGTGACTCCAGTTAACATGCTTGGATGCACAAAGGCCTGTGCAACAGAGGGCTACTATATCTGTGATAGCACGTACTGTATGTATATACATTTATGGGCGCGCGTGAGTGTGTCTGCGTGTGTGTGAGTGTGTGTCATTGTCGAGTGTGACTTACTGAGAAAGAGAGTTGGAAAGTGGTGTCTCACTACGTGACGTAGGTTTCTGGTGTTTTCCAAACCAAAGAAGTGGAACTAGCTGTGACGAGGATGTGATGTCATCATCAGGCTTCATTTCTCACTCTAACTGCGGCCCCGCGCCTCACGCTACTCTTTTGTCGCTTTCTTTTTGTCTGTGTCTATATTTCCGTCTGTCTTGTCTCCGTACAGTATCTGTCTCCCTGTCTTTATCTCTCCCTCGTTGCACTGTAGGGGAGTAGGCGTTTGCTGGCTGTTTTTCTTTTTTCTTTTTTTTATGAATGGGATGTGTTGTTTACTCTCTGAGAGAGCTATTTCTGTCAGCGCGATGATGAACACATACAGTGTGACCACACTAACTTCCTCCTCTATCGCCCTGCTTCCTCTGATTGGCTAAGGCTCGCCTCTCAATGGCAAAAGGCTGTGCGTCTTCGAGGTAGTTGCGAATGTGTGTTTTTTCTTTTTTGTGGGAGTACTTGTGTGTGTGTGCGTATATGCATGTGGGCCAGAGTGTTGAGGGGTCTCAGCAGGCCTTGTTCAGATATAATTGATAAAAACATCCTGTTTCCAAGGGAGAAAGAAACAGTTAGATTTTTTTTCCAAATGATGTCATACAGCCCACAATGAGAAGAAAATTTATATTTCAAAGTTTGTCTGCAGCAGCCTCACAGCTATCAAGTCTTTTACAACTTTCTTAATAGAAGGAAACACTGAAGAAACAAAAACTGAAGCGCTGACCACTTTTGCTTAAGACTAGAAATATGTTATATTATTAAAGATCTGTTCATATTCATAACAATCTGAATAAATTAAGCTTTCTTATCAGCAGTGAGATTTCATGTTAGCCCCCTTACCTGCCTACTGAAGCGGTTTTGTACTTGCTGTCACTACAGCCTCCTCAAGTCTTGACAAAATAAATTGCACACACAGCTTATGCACACACTTGTATGTAAGCTCTGACACACAGAGACAGTGGCTGGAGGGCATTTACGCTCACATACTTTAAATGAATCCACCACGGTTTGGATAATACGTACATGTAAAGCCTGCGGTTGTATTTTTTTCAGGATGATCACAGGACATGTGCAGTCCTGTGCCTAATGACCCCTGTGTGCTGTAAATACGCACATTAACCGTGAGTTTGTGTGCTTGTGTGTGAGTGTGTGTGGTAGCGGTATGAGTGGGAGGAGGTGTTTGATTGATGTGTGAATGAGTGGGGCTTGTAGGGTTGGGGGTTTAAAACGATAGAGGTTGTGTCAGGGGGCACGGGGGTCACAGTGACTTTCACTTCATCCTTTTCTTATGTGATTTTGATGAAGCGCAGCGTGCAGAAAGTCACGGCCTCATGTTTGAATTCCCTGTGGTCTTGTGTTGCTTCTTGGACGGTTCAGATGAAGAGCTGAATGTTTAATTAGCATGCCATAAAGAATCTGCAGTAACAAGCCACGTACAGCGCTCGAAAACACAAACACAGACGAGCACACACATGCAAGCTCGCACAATAAAGCTCACATATATTAACATTCTCTACTGTACACTACAAACTCATCTGATTCAGTCACAAGGTCTCTGTTGTAGACACTCTTTTTCGTTTATTGTGTGATTGTGTGTGTGTTTGTGTCCTGATTAGCGCGTTACTAATCAAATCAAAGTTAAACTATAAGGTCAAGTTAATTCTCCTAAATTACAAAAAACACATTTATACCATTTTCACACCAAAATTAGCACGTTCATGAAGGTTTTCAAAACCCTCTCCAAATAGGCAATTGACACCTTTCCCATTGCCAGAAGATGAGTTTGCCTCTCTGTTTTTATTCTGCTATGTCACGTTCAACATCACAACCACGCCGGAAAACAGGGAACAGCAGAAAGCAGCATGGAGGCTAGCGACAATGTTATGGTGGTTACTTTTTTATGTCTTTAATTTCAGTCTGTCTTTAAAACTCAGTGGTGCCCAAATGAGGCTCGAGTACAACTTGAAGAGATGGATGGATATCTAGTTATGTGCCAACATACTTAAAGGGTAAGTTCACATAAAAGTATTCAGTCATTATCTACTCACCCCCATGCTGAAAGGTGAGGTTTCGTAGTCTACAAAACATTTCTGGAGCTTCGTAGCAAAACAGTGTTGCAGCATTCTCCTAACCAACTGAAGTAGATGGGGACTTGTTTGGAAATGTAACCCCAACTGGAAAAAAAAAACATTACATGGCTCCATACAGCTCGTACAGTGTAAACCAATTCTTCAGAAGCCCAGAGATCCTAAATTGATTTCAGAAGACGTTATTTCCACCCTTGACACATGATTGAGCATGCACCTACTTCAGATGGGGTACGTGCTACCGCTGTAAGCTTAGCAGCT
Source organism: Pagrus pagrus (assembly GCF_965226575.1). Taxonomy (NCBI): domain Eukaryota; kingdom Metazoa; phylum Chordata; class Actinopteri; order Spariformes; family Sparidae; genus Pagrus; species Pagrus pagrus. Next base: position 15,392,822 of record NC_140191.1, read on the forward strand.
ATGATGAAGACTTTGGCTTTAAAAAATATGTTATTAAAGTTTATTCAAATCAATTTAGGATCTCCAGGCTTCTGGAGACTTGATCCAGATGAGTTGTAAAGAGCCATTTTATTTTATTGTTTAAGTTGTTTTTTTTCTTCAGTTTTCTTCAGTTGTTTAGGAGAATGCTGCAACGCTGTTGTGCTGTAAAGTTCCTGAAATGTTTTGTGAACTACAAAATTTCACCTGACTTTCCGTCAGCATGAGGGTGAATAAATAATGACTGAATTTTCATTTTTGGGTGAACTTTTCCTTTAACATCAGTGTGCGTCATAGCAATGCGTGTGAAAAGGGCCGGAAATTAGCGCGTCCAAATGAGTGCATATTTTCATCACTGCTGATCGGTGCTTGACCTGATAAATACCACTGAGTCATTTGACCTGGTAATGAATGCCGATTGAACCCTTTCCCACTGAATACAAAAGCCAGATGCTAGTGTGTATTCTTCGGGTTTTTGTTAAGTGTGAAAGGAGTAATGGACATAGTTTCAGTGTTGTTTTCCTGGTCTAAACATACTGTATCTGCCTCTGTGCTTCCTGGCTTCACTCCAATACAGTGGAGGCGGTTGAAATTGATTTTTTTGGAAGCTGCTTCTTCTGTAAAAACTGTTCCCATGAAAACTGCTATCAGCGTCATCTGTGGATAATCCAGAGTGATGGGAATGTGGTTAAAATAAATATCAGGTCTAGTTTTTAGCGTCACTCAACCTCGAAGACAAAAGTCCATTCATCTCCTTTGTGATACGTTGGAGGCAGAAATCTTAAATGTGGATATCTCGTGGATGTCACAAGACATTTTTGACATGACACCTCCAACTGCTGATAAGATCAATTATTACTATTGTATAAATATTTTTTAAAGCCTGAAGCAAAGGGACTAGACTACTTTTTTTTGAATGACTCCTTTCCGATGGAAAGTCTGTTCTTGGATGTATAGACTGAATACGGCGCCACCACTGAGCCTTGCTGCATATTTGTCTCTGTCATTTTAAAGGACACCTCTGTAACTGTTGACAAGACAACTCAAATTGCAGAAATATTGTTATCGTTCTTTTTGCGGTGTTCTTTTAAATATTTAAATATTTCTGAAACTTTCCCAGAGATCATAAAAGTAATTTTTGTCTGTGTAACGTCCGATGCAGAGTCCATTGACTGACACTAATGTGAATGTGCAGTGAATTACAAAACAGAAAAAGCAAACCAAGAGGCAAAAAAATAAAAAATAAAAAATGCCTCCATGCAGGCAACTACTGTGGCTGAAGGCATTATGTTTTAGTGTTGTCCGTCCATCTGTCCATCCCATTCTCATGAACAATATCTCATGAACACCTCAAGGCATTATTTTCAAATTTGGCACAAATGTCCAATCGGACTCAAGGATGAACTGATTAGAATCTGATGGTCAAAGGTCAATGTGAACTCACATAACACGTTTGGCCGTAACCCAAGAACTCATCGCCAACTAGGACAAAATTTCACACAAATATCTAACAGGAGAGAAAGTTGAAGTGATGGCATTTTATTTCCAAATGTCAAAGGTCAACTTCACTGCGACATCATGATGTCAGTCACATACTGAATTGCTGACACTACTCTAGGGTGCCCACCTTGAAACTGTGGTGATTGTAGAGATCTTCTGCGCTGCTGCGTTGAAGATGTGGATGTCTTAAATTCTGCACAAATCTGCATTGCCAGAAACTGCAAAAGTAAAGTAGAAATATGTTTTTGTAAACTGGGTGAATTGACCCTTTCACACAGTTCACCTCATGCCTCGCCTGCAAGAAGTCTTTGTTAAAAACTCTTGGCCATAAGCTCAGTGAGATTGTTTAATGAGAATTTGTATTAGTAATAGATGCATAAAAGCTAAAGTGCCAAGTTGTGATGTAGCAACAGCAGCAAGTAGCAACCAGGCAGCCACTTGACAAAGCCTTTTAAGATTAAATGCACGTCATTGTGTTTGACAATAACAAAGAAAACATGAAACAATGTGCGATGAAGTTCTTTTTCCCAAACTAGTTCTCTTGCTCTGCTGCCCACTCACTACACTGTCCGATGTTTCTTTTGCCAAAATTCAGTATTGACATCTTTGCCTGCCTGCTGTGTGTGTTTGTGTATGCGTGTGTGTGTGTGTGTGTGTGTTTGAACTGCTCTGAGGACATCCAGTTTGAGTGTTTCTCCTCCAATGCTCTTTCCGGTTGAGGAACAGTAGTTTTTCTGTCGATGGGGCTTATGGATTGGCACATTCAGCATCCTTGCCCCCACTCACTCGCCCACACATGCAAACACAGGAACGAACTCGATTCAGACTTTGTTGCGTCGGTCAGGTGACAGAAGGAGTGCTTTTTGAGATGGAGCATTATTGTGGACAGAAGTAAAACTAAAAAAACTGGACAATTGTCCCGTCATATTAGCCACTTCATCGCGTTGTTGTTGGATTGTGCATTGTGGAGAACTTGAGGACAGACACACAGAGAGCTCTTTCACATAAACCGCGATGCATCATGTATTAGTGTTGAGCTTTTATTAATCAAGACAGATAACTCATGGCCTGGCAGAAGCTGTAACCTCTAGCAAGAATTATTCAGTTTAAGAACATGCTGTCTCCTTTAGAATATTATCAATACTGATGCCACCCATATACATGAGAAGAGTCTTTGTGTTTGCATATTTTTGGTGACTTTAATGTCATCTGACATTTATCGATGGATTAAATGTTCTTTTGTGGTTGAAGAAGCTTCTACAGTTTCAGTCCACTTGTTTTAAATAAAAAAGCGGAAATGCCGAAAAGTTGATGCTTGTCTGGGATAGAACATTTTATTAGATAGAAACTTCTGTGTCTTTTGCCAGACTGTGCCATGACAGACTAAACTATAACAGTGTTGATCTCTGATCCACTCAAAGAACGATGCCAAGGATAATACAATAAATAGCGAAATTTAGTCTGAGTATTTGTTCTTTGTGATACCAAGAAACTGACTGAGTTATGTAATCGTGGTAATGTGAACACTATCAGCTCTACCCTCGTCTTTCAAGACTCAGGCTTCATTCGGCAGCAGAGTTAGCAACTCATTAACAGTTTGCTCGGTTGGATCCTGTCGGGTAAATTATTGTCTTCCTCTCGGTGTCTTTCTTCTCTTGCTCAGTGACGTCACGCCTGTGTTGCTGACGGAATCTCCTGTTTGGTGGAAAGAGCCCGTCATCGGGTCATCGGGCCTTAGAGAGTGACGTCACACGCACGTCTTACTCCAGCAGCTTTACTATACACACCAGGGACACGGTAAGCCGGGGAAGCCCACACACACACATACACACACATAGCCACACTCACTAATCCAATTAGGAAATTAGTTAGTAGCAACCTGGCCCGGGCCTCCTCGGACACACGCTGATCCAGTTATTACTGGATGGATGGTCAGGGCAATCCCAGTGTTTCCCTGCTCTAAGGTGCTTAAGTGGCACTGTGCCACCACATCAGGAGGACACCTCATACGCACAAAGGATCCCCTTTCTATTTTTATGGACATACTCGCTGCCTGTCCGATGAGTCAACAAAGATGAGGAAGAAGCCAAGAAGTGACTTCCACTCAGTCAGCAGAGTTGCGGAGAGTGAACCGGAAACCCAGAGCTCAGCCAGGGTAAAGAGACTTTCCCCTACGCACTCGGCTCTGTCTACACAAAACTCCTAATCACATGCCAGGAATAGTCACACACAGACACACTCTGGAAATTATTAACAAGAATGCAGAACAATCGGCGGATGGGAGACCTTGGGATGCTGCTTTCAGCCAGTAAACATGCCCTCATTTTCCATGTGCTAGAAAACCATTGATACCATTTGTTGTGAGTGCGTGCGTGTGTGTATTTGCAAAGAGCCTCTTCATTAAACAACACGCCAGAATGCGGCGCACTCCAAACAAGGCCACAAGTCCATACAGAGGCTCTTACCTCACACTCACAGTGTAGTGAGGCTCTGCAGAGCTGTTATATTCTCTTTTATTCTCTTCTGTACACACACACAAACAAAACCCGCGTACCAGGAGGGTGACCGCGTATCATGGCCTCATTTCATGTGGCGAACTGTTGAAGTCGCGGACTCGCATGCGTACGCCACATAAACGGACAAACAGCAAACAAGCGGGAATGAGACGCCGCAGCTGCGTTTTGATGGAGGACGGCTCATCAAAAGGCAACAGGAGCTAAAGAGAGCTAGTCGTGTCTGTCATGTGTCATGTCAGACCCTCCCTTATGCTAATGTACCATTCATCTGTGTCATAGAGCGATAATGACTCTCAGCGCAGAGAGCCTCGCTGAAGCACTCAGAGAGTAAAGCCCCGCTGTCCACTCACAGTGAGCCTCTCTGTCTGCATGCTCCACCGACCTGTCTCTACACCTGTCTGTGTTTCTACCTGTCTCTTTCCCTGTTTCTGTTTGTGTACTTGTCTGTCTCTGTTTCTACACTTCCCTGTCTCCGTCTGTCTGTCAGGCCTCTATCTGTCAGGCCTCTGTCTCCACGCGCTGCTCTTTTTTCTTTTTTTGTCTGTTTCCCTGTTTTTTGTTTCTCTGTCTGTTTCCCTGTTTAACCTCGTCTCTCTTTGTCTTGTCTTTGTCTCCAAAATGACTTCACAAATGTTTCATTTACACAAAACATTTTTCTTTAACTCAATGTCAAACCGTATTATTTTTGTTTCCTGGAAAGCAGTCCGTCTTAAGTTTTTCCTCCTGGCGTGCCAGTAAGTAAAAATCCAAACCGCAATAAGCAAATTTGCAATTGTGTTTTTGCCTATTCTGCACATTTATCTTTTCTCTTTCATTGAAATAAATGAAAACTGATCTGCCTTAATTTTTTTTAGGAAATTATATTAAACAATCTGTGACAATCTGGTTATAGAAATACCATTGGCATTGTTTAATCATTTGTTTTTTAAATCTGTTTCTTAAAGGGTGCATAATCAGCCTACTCTACATTCTTCTTTGATTGTCAGAGGTGGGTTGGTCACAAGCGGACGTTGTTTACTGTAAACTGTGATGTGCAAAAGGCAAAACAACAACTTTTGTTTAGGCAAAATCAGAGTGAAAACGAGTTATAACCACAACTGCTTTTAAAAAACTGAATCCCTTTGGAGTCTTATGCAAAATATAGTTCGTCTGAGGTAAAAATAAAATAAAAAATGTGTGTGTGTGTGTTATGAAGTGTCTCATTCAGTCCTGGACAGCTTTCTGTGTTTCCCAGTTGAGCAGCATATGCTAGCAGTTGTCCAGAGTGAGTGGACGGCCTGTCTGACATGGAAAGTGAAGGGAGGAGAGAAACTGAGGTTTTCAGCTCGAGGGGACGTGGGGGGGATAGCACATAGCCCTGGGGAGGTTTAACGATGTACAATGCAAGTGTGTGTGTGTGTTTGTGTGTGTGTGTGTGAGAGAGAGCGTGTGTGTGTGTGTGTGTGTGTGTGACTGCCTGAGGTGAACCAGGGGATGTTGATGCTGATGTGTTCTGATGGACTCTTACACAGACACAGACCCTGCCTGTGACTCACAGACGAGACGCACGTATCCCCTGTGGGACGGCCCGAGGAACACACACACACAAAGACACACACACACATACACACACACACACACACACACACACACACACACACACACACACACACACACACACACACACACATTCATATGCATGCCAGGTTGGATATCTGCAGGAGCCACTCATGGATTTTGTTCTAGCAGGAGAGAGGGATTGGAGCGGGGAGGGCAGTGTGGGATCGTCGGGATGTTTGACTGCCAGTCTTCCGAGACCGAAGCTGCACTTGAAACATCTCATTGTCTCTCTGTGCATTTTTTTTTTTCTGCAGTGAATTTCTCTCGTGAAATTAGATTGGGACTTCTTGGGGTTTCTCGCTCACCTCTGGCTCACCCTTTCATTGTCGTAACTGTGTGTAAGCACAATGTTCTGCTCTGTTGCTGCCCATAGGATCGGCCATGAATAGTCGTTATTGAGCGGCTGTGGGAGTTTTCCGGGTGCATGGCTGACTTCTCTCGGGGCACTGACCGCAAAAGTTTCGGACGGAGACCGGAGGGTGCGGGCTTGATAAAGATGGATGATGAGGCTGGATGAGGAGAGCGAGGCGGCACTCAAGTCGTAGCTCTGAGCCAAAGACTTTGCCTCGTTCTTTCCCTGACTCACTGCACATAATCAGACATTAAAACATGAGTAAAACGCTTACATTAGCCATCACGAGGAGGCTAGCACGCTTTCATAGAAACACACTAGATGAAGACGAAGACACAAACACACAATCTTGCAGACGCAGAAAGAGCCAACGGGTTAATATGAGCTGTGTGTGACGCCAACCGTATGCTCGTTATAATAGTGCTGGGAGCCTCCAAGTGACAGATATCACACACACACAAACTCATACACACACATATACACAATGGATGATCAGTAGGTCATTTTGAGATCAAAGCATTCATCACAAGTGACTGCCCATTTATTAGGAGAAAACAGAAAATGACCTCGTTATCATCTCAGCCAGCTGTTAGACGCTGCAGCCGTTTCTCTGTGGACTTGAATCCATAGAGCTCTTTGATTCTCTGCAGTAATGATGTATGTGCTTGAGAATCTGGTTGAGAGCGAAGATGCAGCATCACAGTGTAAACTCAGAACAATGGAGAAAGTTGTAGGTTGCTTTGTCCGACGCAGAGACAGACATTAACAATGGCCGAGGGCAGAAATCGACCTCGAAGGTGACTGTGACTTTATTGCACAGCGATTTAGGAGTATCCTTTCACCCAGTTCGGACGTTTTTCAGCAAGCTGCCAGCTATTCATTCTTGAATGTGTCTATTGTCCCTCATGGGCTCCTGTAGGTGAGCTGTGGGAACTGGTGACGGAGGGATTCTTTCCAGTGCATTCTGGGTGTGAAAAATGGATTTGATGGTGTGTTTTTTTCCTGACTTAATGAGAAACAAGAAAGTGGAATAGTAGAATATGTTGGCACCACAAAGCCAGCAGTAGGAGAAAATGGCAAAAAGCTGTGCCAGAAAACAAAACAAAGAAAAGGACCTCAAGGGCACTATTCTCTTCTGCTGCGAGTTTCTAACAGTGGGAAACAAGCATGAATGTGCGATATATTATGATTTAAAACAAATCAGAATTGGACAAATGGACTGCTCGCTTGCCAGCATGCAGTAAAAATGTATTATGTCTTTGTTCTGACTCTGGCAATGCAGAGATATGTTGTGTGTGTGTGTGTGTGTGTGTGTGTGTGTCCAGTGAGGGATGCCCACAACTGCATGTCTGAGTTAATCTCCCACGAGTCCTTTGTGTGCAGGATATGTGTGTCATGTTCTCTCTCTCTCAACTGCTCTAACGTCCCTCAAGGTGTGCCTCTGTGCCGTTTCTGACATCATGTTAATATCAGTTTCTGCTGCCTGGTGAACCTGATCCACGTCCATTGTCTCAGCTGCTGTGACAAAAATCACGATAGGACGGATAAACAAATAATGAAACAGGGACAAAGCTGAGCCAATTGTGCCGATAGTTTATTCAAAACCTCAATATTATTTTCATAGTTTTGGTCATCAGTTCTATCAGTTGTAATCAGACCAAGTTCTCACTTAAGGTCCATTGTGTAGGGTTTTTTGGCATCTAGCTGCGTGACTGCAGGTTGCAACCAACTGAACACCCCTCGTCTTGCCGCTGAAAATGCAAAAAGCATTCACACATATCTGGACCCCTCTCAGGACGTGGAGAATGGTAACGGAGGAATGTTGTTTTATATTTTGTGCAATTCATTCATCCCTCAGTGCAAGCCTTACTTCATTTGTTTCTTTTTTATCTTTTCTTTAATATTTTTAATTTTTACTTATTTATCTTATTCTCTTTCTCCTATTCTATCTCACTGAGAGCTCTAATTGTGGAGTTGACTGGTTTGTTCTCGTCCAAAACATTTCATTGCACCGTTGACCCTGTGTTAACCTGCACATAACCAATAAACACATAAGAAGAATGTATGTACCATACATCCTCGTAAGGTGGAAATACTTCCAAGTGTAAACTCTACCTCTTTTTTCTTATTTTATCGTCTCATCTTACCTCTGCCAAGCAGGTCATGTTTTCACCTGCGTCCGTTTGTTTGTTGGTTAGTTTGTCAGCAGGATTACACAAAGCTACAGAACGGATACACTTGGATGGAGGATGGGTCTCGGCCCAGAATAGACCCCATTAACTTTTGGGGCGGATCCAGTAAAGGGACGGATCTAGGAATGTTTTCTCACTTTTTTTAGTGTTACGAGATAGCAGGCTCTACTGCATTTTCGTTTCTTAGGGAATAGATCATGGATCTTGGTATTTATGTGGCTGGTATCTATGAGTGAGTACAAAAAGGGACTTGGTGGAGGTACGCACTCTACAATTCTGCAATTCAAGTATTTGTAACTGTATTGTATTTCTATTCTCTTATCGTTTTAGTCTCTCCGGTTGGTTTACTTTAATTTTCTCTTACTCATTTATTTTTGTGGGTAGTCACATTACTGAAAATGTTTAGTCAATGAGTGCATGTGCTTTTTCTACCTTTAAAACCGTCATAAATAAATTGGAGAAAAAGAAGCTGTTGGTTTGTTAATAACCCGTCTGACAGTTTTTCTCGTCTTGGCTAACTTTGCTGTACTTCGGCGTGTAAAATGTCATCATACTTGACAGAAACGATGACCACATCTACAAAAATGAGACCAAAGTAAGACTATTTAATAAGCTGGAAATCGTCCTTCGAGGCAAGCGTTGGTAGTTTGGCCGTCCTGTGTAAACACTTGTCTATCTCTGATGTCAACACACTGTAAATGGGTTTACAATTTGGAACAGAGGCCAAAGAAAGGCTGTGAGTATTTGTAGTGCATCACCGCTCTGACAGATTCATCCTCTGTCCCTCGCTTCACTTTTCCTCTGCATTCCTTTCATCTGTGAGCCGCTTTCTTTTTTCCTCTGCATGACTTCATGAGTGCGACAGCGGATCACAGATTTAGTTTTATTCCACTTCAGACTGCTATTAGGTAATTGTCTGCACTGTTGTCTATAGTGAGGAATAAACCTGACCACTTAGGTATCTGAGGAATCCACAGCATCATCACATTCTGGTCAGATAACAGTGGAACGGCCTGATTCCTATCACCTGCGATGGTGTAACTGTCTCTGTCGACGAGCGTGTTTGTGTGTGTGTGTGTGTGTGTGTGTGTGTGTGTGTGTGTGTGTGTTTTGGTGTGTGGGAGTGAGATGTGTTGTGTCCTCATACCATAATAGGCTTCTCCGAATAACCATAAAACATAATGTCCCATAATTCTAGTCTCGTGAGTAGATACAGCCGGCCCTGGCCTCAAAAGGAAGAGACAGCGGGGGAGATAGCTGCTGTAACTCTCACTTTCACTCTATCTGTTTCAAACACACACACACACACAAACACGCTGGACTCTAATTCACCCTCGATGTCAGACAGCAAGGTTTCCGGAAGGAATTCCAGGCATCCCGGGAACTATCTTCCTGATTCCTAAAGGCTTAGTATTGTGCTCATCCCGTCTAGATCCTCAGCCAAGAAACACACTCACACACAGGCAGTCCAACAAGCCCAGATCTCCACTTGGACGAGCTGAATTTACGTCGTGACTGAGCTGCAGGGAATGCTGCTGTAATCCCGGGCCGCGAGTGATGAATTCCATCGATGATGCTGAGCTGGCAAACACACGCGGGAATACCACAGAGGCAACACAATATGCACAATATGTTCAGGAGGGATGAGACAGAAGGAGAGAGAGAGAGAAACAGATAACCTGTTGAAAGGTGGCATCTCACTTAACTTGAATACATGTTGTGGACATGAGAGGTGGGCTTTCACCGCAGCTCCTATTACCCTCATGTTACTCTCAGGTTGATTTTTCCACTCGGAGGGTAAACTGAGGGTCCACACTCCACTGTGTTTAGACAACATAGAGTCAGACACGAGGAGCTGCAGAGGTTTTCGTTTGATAGGGGTGGTAGCGACAATACGCGGACCCAAACACTTGACCCATATGTGATTGTTGAACACCTCGTTCCAGAACCATGAGCATTAATATAACAGCTGTAATGTAACGGCCTCTTCCTTTCTGGTTTCAGGCTTTCCTCTACATTTCTGAATCAGGATATAGGCATTTTTTCCCCCAGTCAGTCAAAACAACATCAGGTGGGTTCGCCCTGTATGCAGTTGGTGTTCCTTGTTATCTTACAGGTGTTTTTTTTTTAGAGTTGAGGACCACACTTTGTGGTTTTGTCATTTCCTGTTTTATTTTGAAGTTATATCCTCCTGTATCATGTCTCACTTTCTACTTCCTCCCTTTGTCTGTTTTCCCACCTTTGCGATTGTCTGCCCCTCCTTGATGTGTTTCACCTGTGTCGACTTATCCCTACCTCCCTTGTGTATATAGTCTGTGTGCTAGTTCCAAGTCTTCTTCAATACAGCATGATGTTCATTTTGTAAATCATGATCTCATTTAGAGTAAAAAGACAAGGTATGCTTTAGGGCGTGGCTACATTATGATATGATATGTTGCTACCACGGCGTGTCTTCAGGTTCTCAGTCAGATCCAATCAGAATATCCTTCTCAGTTCCACCCTCTCATCCAAATATGGTCACTTCTGGCTCCAAAAAACCAAGATGGTGACGGCCGTAATGCCAAACTCGAGGCAACAAAATGGTAGTCCACAAACCAATGGGTGACGTCACACCCATGAGTAAGGAAAACAGGCAGACAAACAAAGAAAGGCAAGCTTAAAGACGTACTATGCAGGATTTGCCGGTTTGGTGCTGTTTATAAACACACCAGGTTGTTTGTAAATACACTTTAAGGGTTGTCGAAAGCATCTGTATATGACGGCCTGGGAATGAGACTCCAGAATCGCTGACGCCACGAAATGCCAATCCCAAACACAGCAAAATGATAAGAAAATAAGAAAATACAGGCAGAGGGCAGGGTCTCTACAGATATAAAAACAACACCACACACTTATGAGTTTATACATTGTTTTTTTAAGGAAAATCCTGCATAGTATACCTTCAAGGGGCCAGCTAAGGTAACAGGCAGGCAGGTATGTTCTGTATGTTCTGCAGGGATTTTGAGCAAAGTGAGAACAGGTGAGCAGGTGGGTGGGGCTGTCAGGTTATGGGGTTATTGCAGGTCAGGAGGGAGTGAAAGGGACGGGCCGGGAGAGGAAAATGACAAGAATGAGGTGGATAGAGACAATAAAATATGATCCTGAACAGTAGTTTTCATTAACATCTGTAGCTTTTAAATAGCCATTGTTTTGACTGATTCTGTTGTGTTCTTTTATTCCTATTTCATCTGATTTGAACCGTAGCTATCTATTATCTTTTTGTATCTTTTGTCTGTACTCTTGCACTTTTTAATTGTAAATCTTTTAACTTTTCTGTGTTTTGTATTACTCTGCAGAACAGTTTGAATTTGCTCGAGTGTATTAAATCTGCTATACAAATAAGTTGCCTTGACTTGCTAACTATGAGAAACTATTTTTGAACTTTGAAGTTATGATAGAGATTATCTCTTCCATCAACATCCTCAAAGTAAACATACATTGCAGTACGGGCCAGGTTTGTTGTTGCAGTGTGACTGTGGTTTTGTTTCTTTTGTCAGAGGACTCGTCGGCACTTGCACTGCCAACAGTGCCAATTTTATTGAAATGAATAAATGAGTGGACTGCGCTTTTCCACACAGTGCTAAATGTATCATGGTTTGGGTTTTTGGTTTTAATCTTTTCCTGTTTTATTTGCAGATTTTGTCCTCATGTGTCATGTTTTACTTTCCACTTCTTGTCTTTGTGTTTTTATCAGCCTGTGTATTTAAGTCTGTTTTTCCTTCAGTCTTTGTAAGTTTGTCTGTTTCTATCCTCACTTCAGTCCTGTGTTTCTCGTCTGTTCCCTTGTATTCTCATGTTTTACCTGTGTTTGCTGCTTGTGTCCTTGTGTCATCCAGGTTTATCCTTAGTTTAGTTTTTTCACTCCTGGATTACTCCTGTTCTGTTGCCAGCCTTTTTTTACCTGCCGTTTGTTGTTTGCATTTTGGATTATAGATGTATGGACCACTGATTATTAGAGCTCGCTTTTATGTCTTTCTAGCTGCCTGCCTTGGCTTTTTTTTATTCCAAGGAGGAAGGACAGCTTGTATTTTGGTTTTGTCTTAAATCCATCACCCATCTGTGTGTGTATACTGGCCATTTTCATGCGCTCATTCTGTTGTGGCAGCATAGTTTCTGAGCTTTGAGTGTGAACCATCTGAACATAATCAGAAATATTTCACACTCAGCGCCAATTCCCACTTGTTCTTTCACTCAAATTGGAGATCTCGCACTCCATAGTGGACGACGGGTGAGTGAGTGCCTTTGGAGTGTGCGTGAGTGTGCAGCCGGTGGAGTGCTGTGTCCATGACAGACTCTTCTTCCCCCACTCGGCGGGAGGAGAAGAGTGGGCTGCTGTGGAATTGAGAACCCTCATCCCCTTCACTACAGTGGGAGTGAACCGCTGGGTCCGCGCTAAGTGCTGCCGGGCACTATTACTGTGAAAAGGACCCCTCTCCAGGGTGTCCTTTCAAGTGTCTGCTGAACGGGACACTACTGAGAGCCACGGCCAACTAGTCTGTGTGTGTGTGTGTCTGCATGTGTGGGCCAGTGTACCCTGCTTGTATAATCTGTTGCCGGGAAGGTTTGTGCAGCTGAAACCAGATCAGGTATGTGTGACAGCCACCGCGTGAGTGTGCATTTATAGAGCAGTGCGTGTGTGTGTGCCAGGTTACAGTATTAATAGACGGCAGTGTGTTTGTACAGGCCACTAATAGTCGGATGGCTGATATTAGTGGATCAGTTTCCATCACACTCTGTGGCGTAGAAGCGCCTGATTCAGCAGGTGTCCCCCCTGAATGTCCTCGATGTTCTCTGGCCCCCAGGAGAGTGTCTGGCTGTCCTGAGGAGGGTTTGCCTTGTGATGTGGTCAGACCTGCCAAGTGTCACACTCACACATAACGTGAAATCAGAGAAGTGTTTTTTGTCAAAGGGATAGTGCTGAGGGCTCTGGTGGAGCTACAGCACCTCGCAAATGCTTATCCAGCAATTTATTCATTGATATTTAATCTGTTTATCCCCTTAACTGAGAGATAGAACTGAAAAGGGACACAAAAAACTGATAAGTAGGTGAATAAAAGTGTGTAAAATGACAATTTAGTCAACCAAAAATACTTTTTGTATCATTTCAAATGATATATTTGCCATCTTACTCTTTATTTCTTAAGAAAAGACAGAAGTCTATGTATAAAAAGCAAAACGTGACATAAGAAATTAATGCAAAAGTGATATTTAAAAAAGGATTTTTCATTTTTACTAATTGGCTCTCCATTCACTTTCCCATTTGCTGCCTATTTTATCACCGGTGTCGAACTCTGGGGCCTTGTTGTGGCAAAGCTTTCCTAATCCGCCCTGAGAGCTCCCCATTGGGAGTCATCTATGCTTGTTGGCGACGTGCACCCTCGAAACCTTCAGGATGGCGTTCATTCATTTGTAGGTGGGTGTTTTTGGAGTAGAAGCTAATGGAGAAGGGAAGTGGATCTCGGAGTTAGTAGACAAAGCTAATTAAGTGTGTCTTGGGTTGAGTGTTTGTCAATTGGAAAAACACGGCACAGTGAAGGGTTTGAATCCCAGTGTGGGTGTCCCTGATGGAAATGTAAGTACTTGTGGTTCTTTCAGGATAATTTGCATAGTTTGGATGAAAATGTGCCAGAAGGGTTACCAGTGTTGTCGGGGTGAAAACCTGCTATTTAGATCAGAAGTCGCAGCTTTTAAGTTTTCTAAAGGATCTAAAGCACTCTTACTTTGGAACGACCTACTTGAGGAGATGAGGCAAAATCATTAATTTCCGCTAAATCACTTCTTAAAACCCATTTTATAAACATCTGAAGTCATTTTAGTCTTTCTATCCTTTTATTCCTTTCATTGTTCTAAATCTAGTCATCTGTTTCTAATTCCTCTTATGTGATGGTGTCTTCTCATTGTCCTTTAAAGCTTTTATTTATTTGTTTATTAATTATTCATTTAGTTGCATAGTTTTTATGTGATTTTGCCTTTTTTTAATTGCCTTTATTCTTTTTTCCCCTGTATTTTGTGTTTTGCCTTTTTGTTCTAACTTCTCCTCAGTCTGGGCTTCCTTGTGCTTGACTTGACTGTTTCTGTTATATGTTATTGTTATTCTGTCATATTGTTTTGTATATTATTTTTGCATTCTTTATAGTTTCTTTAGCACAATTTTTGCAGCAGGAGGGGGAAAACAACATATATCAGGCCTTCATTAGTTTTCTACTGTTAGTGGTTTTGTGAAGAAGTGGTTATAGAGTTTGATCTCATCCCATTCAGCACTGTGTAGTCCTACAATTAGTCCTATAACATAACATAACATAACATAACATAACATAACATAACATAACACAACACAACACAACACAACACAACACAACACAACACAACACAACACAACACAACACAACATAACATAACGTTTTCGAATGCCAAAGCTTTAAACTGGCATTACAAAATCTTTGAAAAACTCCTTGCAGATGTTGATCCTGTATGTTGCTGCAGTTCTGCATTAGGGGTGGGAATCAGAGAGTAACTCACGATAGGATACGATACAGTACAACACGACACGATACGATAAAATCTGATATATGATCAAATACGATACAAGATGAGACGATACAATCCGATATGATCAAATACGATACAAAATGATACAACACGATATGTTTTCATCCAAAAGGATCCAGTAGGATCCAATACAATACACAACGATACAATACGGCTAATCGATTCATTGCAATCTAACAATACATGACGACATCTGTCTAACTGAGGTGTCAATTTCACAAAATTTGACATGAACTGAGATGAAACAATTTATTTTATATAAAAAAAGTGCATAGATTCTCAGCTTAGTGCTTCTTTACCGTGCAAACTGACTGCAACTTGTCCATGTCCTTGTGTGGCATCACTCCAATGTAAAATGTAGAAAGGGGAATCTGTTCAGAGCGCCTGCAGGTAATCATAGAAATATCAATATTTGAACAGAAAAGTCTCCTCAACATATGAGGAGTTATGAAGAGGTTGGCGAGTTTAATCTGGGTGCTATAACTTGAAGGGAATCGTGTTTCTGTGCACAGCCTTAAAATGACAGGTGGTGTGATCATGTTCAAGGCACATAAACATATATATGTGTGTGTGTGTGTGTGTGCGCTCATATATACACATGGGTGTTACACAAGCCTATAATTACACTGTCAGGAGGAGGCTGAGTGGAATAATATACACATGAATACAGTACAGGAGTACACATACGTGCACACACGCACACACACACACTTTAACAGCATCATGAGTTGGCAGTGGGCTCCTTTTCCACCTCAGGTCAGGCTTAGTTCATGCACAAAGAGTGAGTGAGTGAGTGTGTGTGTGTGTGTGTGGGTGTGTGTGCGTGTGTGTGCGTGCGTGAGTGTGTGTGTGTGTGTGTGTGTGGTAACCCTGCTCCAGTTTTATTTTTAAAGTGAGCTCAGACAAAGGCCTCCAGTCAGACTGCTCTGAGAACAGGACCTTGGGAACATGACCAGTGGCTGTTGCGTCACATAGTGTGTGTTTGTGTGCGTGTGTGTGTGTGAGAGAGAGAGAGAGAAAGAGAGAGAGAGGGAGACAGTGTATCCGACTTGTCTCTTGTAAAGAAGTTGCTTGTTCGAGCTGAAAAAGGAACAAAAAGGAAAAAGCTCTTGAAAATCCTTGCCAGATGTGCACAACCACACAACCACACAACCACACACACACACACACACACACACACACACACACACACACACTGTAACACTGTGCCCTTGAAAGCTGGCTTAGTGGACACTAGAATGTCAAGGGACGTCACTGTGTGATGTCATAGGAAGGATTTTATATGTGATAGGAGCAATTCACACACGCGCACACACACACACACACACACGTTTTAGAGCACAGTGGACACAGTGGTCAGAGTTTGCCTTCACACAGACCACACCACACCCAGAGAAGCACTTTCTCACCAGGTTTGTGGACTAGAAAGAAAAGAAAAGAAAAGAGAGAAGAGGCAAGAAGATGGGAGGATGATGGGAGAGAAAGGAGATGGCAGGAAAAGAGACAGAGGAAAGTGTGTGGAGAAGAGAGTTGAAAAGATGAGGAGAAGCGAGGAGAGGAAACAAGGAAAGGAGAGGAGAGGGGAGGTACAACATGAGGGGAGGACAGGAATCAAAAGGAGAGGAAAGGAGAGAAGGAAGCGAGGAGAGGAAATGAGCAGAGAAGAAATAAGAAGAGAGGAGAAGAGAAAAAAAGTGAGGAGAGGAAACAAGTGCAAAGGAAAGGTGAGAAGGAAGAGAGGAGAGGAAATGAGAGGAAAGGAACCGAGGAGAGAAAGGGGAAAAAGTGGAGAGGAGAGGGGTGGAAATAAGAGAGGGAAGGAGAGAGGGAAGAAAAGGATTGAGAGAAGAGGAAACAAGAGGAGGAGAGGCAAAAGGGGAGGAGAGGGAGGAGAGGGAGGAAAAGGAAGGAAGGGAGTAGTGTAGAATAGATGTGAGACAAGAGGAGAGAAGTTAGAGAAGAGTAGAAGAGAAGATAGGAGAGGAGTGAAGTAACGACACAAGTAGAGAAGGGAGAATGAAAGGATGAGAAGACGAGAGGAGAGAAGAGGACCACCTCCCTCTCACCTCTTCTCTTTTCTTCTTTGGAAGCTTCTCAAACCTGTGGACACCAGAGGACTCGGGGAAGCCTGGCCTCAGTTACATTACATCACACACACACACACACACACACACACACACACACACACACACACACACACACGCACACACACACACACACACACACTCACACACACGAGCGTAATCTGTCCCATAACTACGCCGCTGCCAGCCCCCGTCTTTCATTTCTCTCGTTCTCTTTCTTCTGTGTTTTCAGGTCTTTTTCTTTCCAGCGCTCATGACGCACTCTGGCATAATGAAGCCGTTAAGAGGAGTCCGGTACAGAGGCTGAGACCAAGAGGAGGTGGGAAGGGGGGGAGGGAGAGGGCGAGGGGTGTAAAGTAACACCACACCAGGGCACTATATTTACAACGTGCCTCTTTAACACACGGCCTATTTATAGCCGCCAGATCTTTTCTCAGCGTCTGCAGCACACTGTTGCACCGTCACAAACACAGGCATCAGATGGCACCGCTGGATTTACACTGCGCTGCGCTGCCAAAGGGAACACGCCTTATCCTCTAGCATTTTCCTGTGCACACCTCACCTCGCTCCAGCAGCCCTCCACCCTTCACACTTGCACATTCAGGACATTCACTCCTCGCCGCTCTGTGTGTGCGCTCTCGGCCCTTTCTTTCCTCTTCTCTCACTGATCTGAGGATGAAAGGGGAGAAGAGGGACTTAACCCCGTCTCTGTCGTGGCTTGACTTGCCTATTAGACAGGACAGGCTGACAGGTCAAACAGGCGAGATAAGTGGAGGGGTTTAAACGTGGTTAAGGATTATGCACATTCATATGCAGCACTTTTTTAAAGTTCTCCTACGCACACAAACTCGCACACCTGACTCCAAAAAGAGAGGGATTCATTCATAGTATCGTGACTGCCCCCTCTGGACTGTTTCACTGTGTCCCTTTTGCGCACGAACAGCACCAACCCACACACGCATACACACTTAGGCCTAAGTAACAAACCAAATTACGCATTTGATCACATTTGTTCATGAAAGAAAGCCGAATTCTCAGAATTATTTAGGCCACAGCAACAACTTGTGCCCAGAGACACACTTTCACATCCAATTCTGACGTCCAGTGTTTTGATTAGCCTGCGGCCTGAGGGGTGGTTACTAAAATTAAGTTTTTTCTTTCACGCCATTACAAAATCCCATCATGCTCCCCATGTGCAAATATTTAACATTTTTTAAGCTCAAAGTAAAAGGGCTTTTCATTTTTGCCTTAATAAGCGATTTTTACGTTCAGCCTTTTGTTTTGATCTCCCTGCGTCTGATTCATAGAAAGTCACTCTTCCTCGCTGACACACTGGATCTGTTGACGGTTTGTTGTGTGCGTGTGGTTGAGGGAGCAAACAAGGCCAAAAGAAGCTGGAAATGAGATAGATTTCTTTAGCCTGAAGGCCCTTTTTTTTATCTAGAGTGATTCGCATGAAGATAACCACTGTGACAACTTTGAAGTGAGAAAGTCTGTGTTCTTACAAAAGTGATGGTTATAAAACATGTTGAGTCTGACCTCAGGATGATTTGCATTAAAACATTTTAATTATTTCAACTGTGGTGTAAACGACACTTGTCGTAAAACGACAAGTGCTGTGAGGGTTTGATGTGTTACTTACTCCAGCAATGGTTTAATTCAATCTCAGATTGTAGGATGTGAGCCTGAATAACCTACTGATCAAACTGGGCCCCAAAAGCCACTGGTTCACTGGATGTCAAGGGATTTTGGTATATAAACCATTTTAGTTGTGCTTAGAGAATAATTGGTGTGGCAGCAGATAAAACTAGACTAAAATCACCTACTTCCTCCATTTTTATCAGTACTATTACATATCATTAATTATTTCCTCCCCTCTCTTGTCTCTCCCCCTCTTTTCTTTGTTATTACTCACCCTTGTTACAAACACACGTCACCCAATCTCACATGTCAGGTTACAAACGTTTTGTAATGTTATATTGAACCAACTGTCCAATGTCTTATATATATCTTTTTTTTAATATTATATGAAACCAATAAAAACATGATGTAGCATAGTTTTTTGTTTCTTTTTAAGCTAATCAATGGTTAAAAGTAATAGGATATTTAGAATTTGGGTCCGCAGAGATGGCAGAAGGTATGAAAGGATGCTTAAAATGGATCCAGAAGGCAAAATATGTACATCTGAATTGTCAAGGACCACTGTGTCAAAATCAAGTTTAGAAACTTTCATTATTTTAGTTTATATTGGGCGTATTATGACAAATTAACTGACAGAAACTCCTACTATTACCAGGCCTCAGAAAAGTTGAGGTCAGATAGTATTTAGGAATCAGTATTTGGACCTTGGGCATACAAGTGAAGCTGCCATGTATAGTTTGTATGGACTGTTCTTCATAGGAAGTAATGAAGACACATATAATGCACAGTAATGGCCAGGTGCGCCCAAAAAGACCAATCAAACCACGGCTTCAGCTAAAGCTGTCTTCATAGTTTTAATTAAATATTCGGGGCATGACTTGGTCTTGAGTGTGTGACCTGCATCTCTCTGTTTTTTTTTCCCTGTGGGGCATGTCAGTGAACCATGTTGACAGTCAGAGGCTGGTAGCCCATAATACAGGTATGTGATGTTGTGTTTAGTGGCTGTATGTGTGGGAGAGCTGTAGTGAGGCTGCTCTGAACCCTGAACTGGCGCTGTTTGTTGGGTCTGTCGCCGCTAGCCAGACGGCTGTGGACGCGGTCGAGGTGCCTACGGAGCATCTGAGTGTCGTATGTGGCTGCGCCGCTGTGAGTTAAGGTGTGTGTTTACTCAACAGGGTGTTAACGTCAGTCAAGGATATTGATGTTTATCCTCACACGTGTCAAGAGAGAAGCATGTGAGTGCGTGTACACCACTTTGCTTTGCCATCATCTCGCCACTGTCCCCAAACACACACAGATACACACACATACAGAGACTGAATGTGTCCTGACTCAGCCTTTATCGAGCCAGCGTTAGTTAGTATACCCACCAGATGGCCATAGGACAACTATGGTAGTTTTCCATGTGTGTTGGAGGGCGGGGGGGTGCGGTAGGGGATGCTCAGTATCTTGGCATTGTAATATCTATGGTGGGCTGTGTGAGAGCGCAACCACTGCTTCCTGTGCACAATACTACACACACACACACTGACACAAGACATTTTAGTGATTACGTACAACAATGAGGCACACAGAAAGAGCATCACAATACATCCGCTAATGACAGGCTGTAGTTAGGGTCATCCCCTCTCTCTGTCTCTCTTGGAGTCCTTTGAGGCCATGTGGCCACTTTCCCAGCTCTCCCTCGGGAGTCTTTTCCAGCTGCTGCAGCTCAACGCGGTCCCAAACCTCAAACCGCGACTTCACTGACCACAGCCGCAGCCCGTGTGCTGACATCACTGTCCAGGCGTCCACGCAGACCAGCGCATACGCACTGCTGCAGAGACGTCACAGCTGAGATGACGGACACGTCGATGTCTCTCTGTGGAAGTTGTAGTTCCCAGGGCCTTTTGAGTTGTAGTTATTAGGGGTGACTTCAGGGCATTATGGGTGCTGGAGTTGCAAATATTTATGAGTTGCTATGAAACAGGTCTGGTGGGACACATAAGAAGAACAGAGACCTTATTAAAGGCACATTTACACTGAATTAATGTGCTTACATTTGTATTTTAACATAGTAACACTTGTGCTTTTCCTGCTGTGACCAGTCAAAACGTGTGCTGTGAAAAAGGCCTATAACCATCCCTGTGCGTGTGTGTGTGCGTAAAAATTGGGTTGAGCTCACAGATTCTCACATTTGTTTAAGAGTTGACTGTTGGCGTGAGTGTTTGTTCATGAGTTGAGCGTATGCGTGTTGTCCTTTATGTACAGTGATTCTGTAAAAAGTGCATATTTGATGGACCTGGGAGGCATCAAGCAGCATGCATGGATACTCCCTCCTTCCCTGTCGCTCCAGCCTGGCACAACAGTCATGTTTTCCACATGGAAGAATACAAATGTGCATGTTTGAGTGTGTGTGGGTTGAATTGTTGCATGATGAGTGTTGGAGGACTTGTGGACGAGTAATCAGGATCGACTGTAATATGTAACATTGTTCTTTCTTTTTTTGAGTAAGACCTTTACCGTCTTTGTGTGTATATTTGTGTGACTTTTACTTGTTACACCGTAAAACATTTATCAGTGTGCTTTTTAGACAGTTTAAAACTACAAACTTTAAGTTAAATTCACTTGAAATTAATTGAAAGTATATATTTATATTAAAGGTGCAATATGTAAGAATTGTTCATACTCAAAACAAACAAACAGCAACATATCACCAGAATAACGACTAACTGCTGCTTATTGTAGTTGACCTTAGCTGCAGTATTTAGCTCGGTTAGCCGTGCAGCTGGCAGTCTGGACTTGGCGCTCTGGGACCAGGAGGGTGCTGGTGTTTACACTGCAAGCACAGGAGCTTTGGACCAGGATGGGGCTAGCTGGTTAGCATTCTAACATTAGTAGATACGATGATGTAAAAACTGCGACTTTTACATTTTGTATATAATTTAAGTTAATTTTCAAATGTTTTCAATTCAAATTCTTACATATTGGCCGTGTAAGTTAATGATAAAGATAATTTGACACCACTAAATTCCAGTATGATGTTTTTCTGATGTACCTATTTGATTATATTTATGGATTGGTCATTTTTGGTTTTATTCAGTGCAGTTTGAGTAGGTATAAAAATAATCTGAACTATTTGTGCCATCGAAGATTCTCGCACTGAAATAAAAGATGTTTGTGAAAATGACATCATGCCTCATAATTCTACAAAGCATTGGTTTGTGTGTTGTTCACCTGTAAGAAATGCAGAGCAATGATGATCTGTAAGTGTCCAACATTCAGATTCACTGCTCACTATAGAGTCGTCTACTCTAGTGTTTATCACGCAGGGAAAAGTGAACGAGGGAACAAGAGTTTTAGCGTATGAACTGTGGGACATGTAGCACAAGTTCACACATCCCTGGCCACTGTTGGGTGTCTCCCCCTCACTGTCTTTCACTGGCTGTCATCCCTTGAGGTGAACACTCTCACTTTTCATGTTCACAACTCACTCTCAGCAGAAGAGTGAAGTGCGAAGGGAAAATAATCTTCTGAGAAATGTTGAGGAGGAAGGATAGAGCGGCAGAGGGAAGAGCCTCAGGGGGAACAGGTTCTCCTGTATCGGGCCTGGTTGAGTCTCAGCATTGATCTCATGAATAATAGAGCTCCGGTGGCCATGTGACGATATTAGACGTGACATCCAATGACAACCTGGATCAGCCACTCCACAGAGCCACGCACTTTGCACGTGTGCATATTTGTGCACAACCTTGTAAATCTGTGACTAATCCAGTCTAATCTGTCTAACGATGAAAACATTTTAAATGAAAGTATCCAAAAGGTCACGATTAAGTTAACAAAACGTGGAGCTGAATCAAAGTTATGTCTGTTTGGCTACAAATCACTGACTCACAACAGAGTCATCAATATGAAACACCCTCATAAAAGAATAACAATTTCCCTGCTAAACAAGACAAGCTCTTGTGTTTCTTTGTGTTTCTCCGCTTCTTAATAATACATAAGGACGCAACTAAAGTCCAATGCGCAAAGCAAACACACACACACGCTCCCAATGTCATGTTTACTCATGTTTGCTGTCTGTCCCCATTCATCAGGCATTCACTGTGACAAATCTGTGTGTGAAAAATCTGCAAGTCTGCATTTTTCTCCCCCCAGCAGATTGTATCTTTGTTTTACCTGGTTTTCTGCTCATCAAGTTATTCGTGCAAGCGGCTGGTGAACATCAGGGAGAGGAAGGAGCCCAGAGTGGGTGAGGTGAAAGGAGATGGAGGAGGAAGAAGCCAGTGGTGGAAAGTAATGTACATTTGCTCAAGTACAGTTTTGAGGCAGTCATACTTAACGTGAGTTTGTGTAACTTTTTACTTCCATGTTTCAGGGTGGAAGGTTTGTCCTCTTTACTTAACTACATTTACCTGACAGCTGTTACTATTTGCTTTTTAGTTTATGATTTTACTGAAAAAACATATTGTAAGCTTTTAAAATACAATGCATCATTAAAGATTAAAGGTGCAATATATGAGAATTTTGTTTTAAAACATTAAAAAATTAACTAAAATTATCAACATAGTGTGAAGAAGTAACAGTTCTGATGTCATGTCAAAGACATCTATGCGTAGATGAGATATCAACTGAAGTTAGTCTTGTGTTAGTCTCCTGTGCTGTCTTGTAATACCAGCGCAAGCTCCCAGTCTGGACAACTAACTGCACGGCTAACTGAGCTAACTAGCTAACTGCAACCTTGCTTTGATAGGTGGCCAATTCTTACATATTGAACCTTAAAGCCACTGCTTTCCAACATATTACTATTTTTTCCACAAAATTTCCAGTCAAAACTAATTGTTTCTTTTAAATAATTGTTTAAGCCCACAAACATTCAAAGATTAAAGTCTTTAATTTATATATATGTTTTCTTTTGTTATGTTAACCCCCACATGACCCTTCAAGGTGATCTTCTGACCCTTATGCTTACTTATGCATTATTGCAGTATTTAACCACACTTTTCTGAGGTTACATCCATTGTTTTACTGAACTCTACTTATGATTTTAATTGAAGGACTAGTTATAATGTATTTTGAAGTGCTATACTGGCTAAGATATGAATGCTGCTTCCACTTAAGAAAGGGAAGGAGGTAAGTAAGTGGAGAAAGCAGAGACCATCACACACCTTACCCCAAGGCCACTGGCGAATTATGACTAGAGGACTGTCATTATGTTATTATCGCCCCTGTCACCTGGGGCTTGACATGTTAACACACACATGCACCAACACTCATGGACAAATGCACACAAGCCCCCCTAAACACTTATCCTGATTTACAGTTGAACATTATGGGGGAATTCCCTGCTCAGACCTGCAGCAGGTAGGCACGTGAAAGAGAGAGAGATAAGTACAGTATGGTATGTGCTCATTCAGGGACTCCTATGCAAATTCTTGAATCTTGTAAGCAGAGAGAAAAGCTGACGTCACAGTTTCTGGAGGATGAGTAAGTCAGGGCAGTGTGTCAAGACTGTGGCTGCTTCCTGATGGGTCACAGCAATGCGCTGGTTGAGAGGTTAGAGAAGTGCTGACATTGGCTGGAGGAGAATTGTGAATGAAAGCATAGTTTGCAAAAAGGGGTTAGATAAACACGCTGTGCATCCCAGCAGCTGTAAAATCCAAGCCTTACCTACAAACAAAGCTCTGTTGCTTGGTTTTGTATTCAAAGCTGGAGGCTTGAACTGTGTGAGAAACCAATTCACACAATGTCCTTTCACTCCCTGAACACTTAAAGGAGATATATGTAAGATTTTTAGTCTAAAACATTCAAAACGTTTTTACATTCTGTCAGAGACATCTACGTATTGTCTTACAGGGTTATCTACTGAAGTCAGTATGCTAACTAGCTAGCCTCGGCCTGTCCAGTCTCGTAATACCACAAGAGGTGATAGTGAGCGTATTCTAACCACCAGCTACCAGTAAGAAACCACATCCAGCGTCCAAGAAAAGAAGTGATGAAGTAGATGTAAAATAAGAGTTAACAGCGGTGTTGCTTTCCAGCCCCGGGGACAGATCTTGACAAGTAAAGGGATGAAGTTTGATGCTGAACTTGCAACATTATTTCTCTGGTAGGCTGTAAACAGCTGTTTATACTAACGCTGGCTATCAAGCTATTATTTATAAAGGTAGCTAATAGCACAACAGTTTGTATGTGTGCTATGTCAGCTGTTTGTTAAAGGAAAAACCAATAGGATTGTAACGATCATTGATTATGAAAATAGTGATTAGTCAATTAGTCAAGCTAATGCATAAGTGCCTTAAACCAGCATTCTTACTATGGGCCAGCAAGGGGCGTCACAGTGGATTTACACTTACGATAGGGTCAGCCACCCTAACTTTCTGTTTATATGCTGCCCCCACTTTGAGCATGACAGGTGGCCAATTCTTATAGCACCTATAAGATTGCTTAATGCACCTTCACGTGCTGCAAACACACAGAGCACACGCAATAACATGCCCTGACAGACCTGTTAAGAAGGAATGAACATGCCGTAGAACTGAAAGAACATGTACTATATGCAAATCAGGCAGCCACTACAGGCAAATTAGGTGGGCTGAAGGAAGTTGTTGATGTGAAAAGATAATCCAGCACGTGTTACAATGTTCTAATATGATCACTCAGTATTTTATTGGCATGTGAGTCAAGTGAGGAAAGATAATACGTTCATAGACACAACAAGAATATTTATTAGTAAGGGAAGATTACCTGATTAGCTTTTGACCCAATTACAACTGATCAAATTACAGAGAATTGTATCTCTGCACTGCTGTTTCCCACCCTTTTTAGCATCTTTTAGCTCACTGTTTTGGTTTTAAGGCCTGCAAATTTGATTGATTTACGGTCACCATTCTCATCAGAGTCAATTCCAGACACAGCAGGCGGCTGTTGTCCAAGAAAAAGCTCTGATAAACCAACCTAATGCTACTTGACCAGCACCAAATGACAGAGGTACGACGTTGGCGGTGAAAATAGTGGGTCTTTTAGCAGCTTAAAAGCCTGATGCTTACCTCAGAAGTTGGTGCAGATCATAAACAGAGATAAAAGAGTTAACAAACATAAGTCCGAATGAATTTGAATGTTGCTCTGTAACTGTTGGATCGTTAAACTTACTACAAGGAACTTTTAACTTGTTTTGAAACAGTCTCAATTTAAAGGCACAATATCAAAGAATTTGGGTTTAAAAAACCAAAAATATCAACAAAATGTGAAGAGGTAACTTTTTTTAAGCATTTTGAAGTTATTGAAATTGTGTTGCAGAGACATCTACCAAAGTTAGCATGCAAGCCAGCTAGCACCGTCCCACAACAGGTACAGTTAGCACCAGTTAGCGGTTACTCTGGTAACATGCTTGACAGGTGACCAATTCTTACATATTGCACCTTTAATGCTGATGCCTCTATATGACTTTATACATAAGCAACCGAGACCATCAACAAAAAGATTATTATATAGTAATTTTTGTAATTCTTAATGCCTGTCAACAGGTTGAATTCTGACTTATGGATTTATGGATACATCATAAAACTATGATACATATTAGTCTCAAAGCCTAAAGAAAGAAGAAGACTGTAGTCTGAAACAAGATCTAAAACAAAGTTAACTTTATTTCACTTTTGTCCACAGAAGAATCAATTATTTTACTTTTGTCCACCAGAATCAACAAAAAATTTAAGTTCCTTGTGAGCAACACTTTGCTAACAAGTTTTTTGAACTTAAAAAGGAAATGCTAACAACTTGTTTCTGCTGCTCTCAAATGACCAAAAATTCCAGAATTACAGGTGTAAGTCAAGAGGAAACTCACTTACTGCTCTTATTTAAACCCGCAGAAACCACAGCAGCAGAGGTAGATGATGTTAAATCATTTATAACTCTATGTGATGCCATGTTATTATATTTGGCAAGAGAGAGAGAGCGACAGAGAGAGAAAGGATGTTGGCATTCCTTAATGAGGCATCTTGTAATAAACAATGGAGAAAAAACTCCCATCTACCGCACCCAATCCATGCATCTGTGATATGTACACACACACACACACACACACCCAGGCATGCATGCACACCACGCACTGTAACATTCAAAGTCATAAATCTGGCAATAAAAAAACAATTTGATTTATCACATTCAACACTTCTGCTGAAGTTGCTCTGTGCCAAGATTACACCTCGTTTTGCCTTTTCACATTCAGAATATTGTTCTCAGAATATTGTCTTTTTTGTGCAATGTAGGAAGTATTAGATATAAGATGACTGAGCCAAGAAAATGATAAATCTAACTCAGAAAAAAAGAAAGAAAGAAAGAAAGACTGCACGTCATTGTTTGGGCTATTTCTACTACTAATGTGGGCTTAGATGTAAAATAATGTTGGACTCAGTGAAAGTGAGTAAGCCCAGAATTGTCATATATATATAACATATAACAAGAGAACTGTGCCCACCACTCATTTTACAGTTGTAAAAGATGTCCATAACAATTTCTAAAGGAAATAGAAATCTCCATATTTGAGAAACTGGAAATATATTTTTGCATTTTTGCTAAAAAAAAAAAAAAAATATGAACGATATAATCAAAATAGTTGCCAATTACTTTGGTCACTTAGCTAATCCAATCAGAAACTTGGAATATTCAAATTTTCACTGGCAAAGCCCTTATAGGCATAACTTGTAAATACACTTGACGTTAAGTAATGACAGTTCTTACGAGACCCTGTTAGAAAAAAACGCTACGAAAGTGCCACCCTGTATGCCCCTGGTAGATACATGGTAAATGCATGGTAACATGGTAAAGAGCCCTCTAGGGTAACCTTTACTTCACTATAAATGTATCACGACTTTTGGTGCACTGGTTCCTTCTTTTTTTGCCCCTGCCCCTCAAACATCCTGAGTCCGCCACTGCCAGGAAGATATATCAGTAAGAAATTCCAGCACATGATGAACGAGCCAAGAAAATGATAAATCTGGCTCAAAGAAGAAAGAGAGACTGCGTACGTCATTGTTTGGACTATTTCTGCTACTGATGTGGGCTCGGATGTAAAATGTTTGACTCACTGAATGCGAGCAGTCCCTGAATTGTCCAATGCAAAAGCTATGTCACAAATATTTCAACTATTTGCAAAGAATCATGTGATGGAATAATAAAAACATGCTCAGAGTGTCTTTCAGGCTGCATCAATATATTTTGATTAGAAAAATGATTGAGCTTGGTGATCCCCAAGTTCAATGTACAACTCCCCTCCTCTGCTGCTGCCCTGGAGCTCTGCACAAGGAGTGGAAAATACAGTCGCCTAAAAATACACTGCACATAAACAACACACTTACAAACACATGGGCACACACACACACACAGGCCAAGTGTCTTTAATATTAGAAAGCACAAGGCTGACACCTGAGACACTCAGCCCAGCGGTGTCACTCCCTCCTCCTCTAACTGAGTCCAGCCCTGGCCAGTGTGACCCTTACGGTCCAGTCTGATCCGCTCTTCTGCAGGCTGGCACTAGGTGAAGTGGGGGGGTAAGGGTAGAGTAGGTGGGTATTGGGGGACACATGCTTATGACATCACAGTCCAGTTGGCCCGGCATGCTTGTGGCAGTCACACGGGGCATCACCAGGCCTGACGCGTCCTCGCCGCTGTCGGGTGGGGATGTGTGTGATAAGGTCACACCAACACAGGATTCTCCTTATCGTATCGTAACCCCCCCCCTTCCCCATTCAACACACACACACACACACACACACACACACACACACACACACACACACACACACACACACACACACACACACACACACACCGAAAAAAACTCACTCACTCTAGACTTTTCTTTTCTTCATAATGTGATATATTCTAATGTGGTTTGAGACACTTGTTGTATTTTGTGCGCTCGCTGTCTTCTCTTAAAAAAGGAAGATTGGTTTCCTCTCTCGCTCCTTTAAAGTTTGATTCATCTCTCATCTCTGTCTTCAGCTGAGCCTCCACATTGTTCCACTCTTTTAAATTCTTTGCATATCACTACAGACCTCTTCAATTTCTTTTGGTTTTCTCCCACCATCGACTGTCTCCACTTGTTTCCATCTTCCTGTAGTTATTCATATCTCTCTCCAGCACCTTTTGCGTCTTGTTCTCTCTCTGTCCCACACTCTTCTTCCAACTCTCTGTGTATTTGTTTTCTTTCCTTTGTGCCTATAGATGCGTCTTTAAGATCTCATTTTCCATTTCCAATTGACTGGTCTGCCTATTTTTAAACAACTCTAAGTCTCATTTGTCAGTTTTTTGTCTTTTACATTTCTTTCTTTTTTCTTTTCCTGTCTTTTTTTGTCCTTTGTGATATATTTATAGTTCTTTATGCCACTAGTGTCTCATCTGAACACATGATTGTATACATTTGTTGAGGAATATTTAACTTTATTTTTTGTTAGTATGCTCTAAAAAGATTTGTTTAGGTAGACATGGTATGAATTTTATCTTCTTTAGTCACATTTATCCACTCTAATTGAAAGATAATCGATCATAAATCTGGACTAGCTATACTTTATTATCTATAATGTTTGCTCTGTCAATTCAATATGTAGAACAGCCATAAAAGTGAATGCCAGCACTGTGGGAACCACCCAACATAAATGAGTACATGGTGTCTGACAACAGCAAGGTGACTAACATAGATACTTGGGGGCTGTGTGTGCTTCGTGTTTGTGTGTTTGTCAAACACAGTCAGAGGGAATTTTACAATAACACATCACCTTTCAAGTTTATATACTGAACCCGTTAGCAATTGGTCGCTTATTTACATATCGAGCAAACACAAAGTCAAATAGTCACTCTCCTTTTAGCTCTGTTTTTGGTCTCTACCAGCAGCCTTTAAAGCTGCTGTAAGCGTTATTACCCTTTTTTAAATTTGAACCACACTGCTAAAACAAAAGCGGATCATTCATGATGTTCATTGCAGAACTGAGTGTACCAAATAAAGTGGCAGCTGTATGTATGCTAATAAGCTTCACAGAAACCTGCAAAAGCTGTATATTTTTAGAGTAGCGGAGTGTAAATACCATATCTTACCAACAATAATCCAGATGAGCTCTCTTCCATATTCTGGCAATGAAAACTGTGGACATGGGACATCACTTTGAACTTCAGAGGGATGAACTCTTCCTTTTGTCTGGTCTTTTCTTTGTCTGTTTGTTTGTGTGTCTAGTAAATTCACAACAGTCAGCTGCTTGCGCATAACCACTAAACTAAAGTCATGTTTTTAACAGTTGTTCTAACAGATAAATTACAGTGATAATTCCTTGTCATCATGGCTCCCTGTGATTAAAGATGGTGAAAATGTCAATTTGTTTCGTAGAAAACATTTTACACTTGTGAGAATATCCAAGAAATGAGAGGAGGATCTGATCATGGCGAGTCCAACTTTCTCTGAAAGAAGCGAATGTACACTGCTGTTTAGGCGACTTTAATCCATTAGTCCCTTGTATGTATAGAAATGTATACGGCTGAAACAAATAATATGAATGACCTCTGCGTGTACGCACAGCATACCCCTGCAGGCTCAAGTCATGGTTTTCCCTGTATGCTGTCTGGGGGCCATTTTCATAATGCTTCCCATTACTAAGAATTACTAATGACGAAATTCTTTGAAAATTCTGAGAATTAAGATGTTTTCTAAGATTTTAATAAAGGGGTTTCTTTGGTACTGTAGATAAAAATGCAACAATAAGGATTTGAATATTACTGAAGACAGAAAAGTGTTTTGTCATTGTGCATGCTCTGTTATCAGCATGGAAATAATTTTAACTGAAAATTAACACATTGTGAATAGATGATTTTCAAGAAGTTAGATATGGGACACATGTATCTCTGGTTTACTACAACAAACCATATTACAACTGTGGAGTGTGCAACAGACAGACGCAACAGAACTAAATAGAAACATAAGACTTCTATTTACAGTTGCACCTCTCTTTGCAGAGTGAACGGGCCTCACACTGTTCATCTTTCATGCATGAAGCACGAGGTGAGTGTGTGTCACACAGAGGATTAGTGAGAGAGAGAGATGAGGTACTGATTGATGCAGACTCAGCCTTGGCTCCAACTCTGACTCTCTTATTTCTGTCTGTAGGATGGTCCAAGTCCAGAAAGATCAGGGAGCCCACACACACACACACACACACACACACACACACACACACACACACACACACACACACACACACACTCCCTCTGACCCTACTGACCCACATGCAGTTATATGGCAGCAACCATGTGGTCTGGATGGCAGAACATGTAGTCAGATTATTTTACAGTGAACAAGCTCTCACCTCTCAGCACATAGCCTGTGCTACTGAACACTGACCATTAACAGACTGTTGCACCAATTGGCTGCTATACTCCTGACTAATCACTGGTCTTATGATCACAGCGAGTGCACCAACATGATCTCACATTCACCAAAAAAAACAATTAAGTAATGCTTCAAGGTGGAAAGTAACAGTAAAACAATGTGCTGTACATTTATTTAATTATTATACTTTGTTTCTATTTTTACGTACTGGTAGAAGTAATAATAATAATATTAACAAATGTTTATTTATGGAGTATTTTTTAAGCAAATGGCACAAAGTTATTTCTGGAGTGAGAGCTAACAGACAATGACGGGACATAAATATCTTAAAAACAGCAAACAAGTATACAACATATATTAACGAAGACTCGACTAAAAAGGATAGAAAAAAATGTTTCTCAAAAAAAGTCAAGTTTGTGTATGTATGTGTGTGTAGTATATATATATATATACAGTATATGTCTAAATAAGAGATGAGATAAATAAGAGCAGAATATTTTTGTATAAGAAAATGAGTTAATGAGACAGTGGAGAGGACATAAGATTAAATAAGTGTATTCTTCCTTCTACTACTTTTTGAGCATGTGTTGTTTTTTCAGTTTCATTATTGAATTTGTTGTGTAGGTTTTCTTTCTTTCTGTTTTCATTTAGTTGTTCTTGACTTATTTCTGAAAGCATTTATTTTAATGCTTGTTTTGTTTTTAGATGTTATATAAGATGAGTTCTGATGGTGTGCTCATGTTCGATTTATAAAAGGTGCTGAATTTTAAAACTTTGCTCAAACAGGTTCTGAGAATACCTTTTGTAACTTACCAATCTGTGATCTATAAATCTCAAATCAACTTTGATTGACAGCACCTGCCTTCTGATCTCCACTTAAATAATGCCAGCACAGATGAAGGTTCAGTCAGGAATAGCCATGGATCACAAGAGAAATCTGATTTTATAGAAGATGAGATCACAGTGATGGTAGATGAGAATGAAGCCAGGGTACACATATTATTCAGTGGACTACATAGTAGTCGGAGAAGAAAAGCCAAATAAAACTATACATAGTTTGATTAAGTCACACTTAAGATCAAAATTGATCATAAGATCTTTTTAAGAATGAGGCCTCAGATCTCTTTAAATGAAATTAGTTTGCTCATGGGTCCGTGCACACCTTTAATCACAGTGCAGATCCTGTCGCAGGTGTCCCCACTTCCCCTTAACCAGTGCTCACTCTTTGGGACATCCCTCAGGATTCACTTGGTCAGTGAGCGTCGATCGATTCCACCCGCCTGTCCATTCATTCCACGCTTTACCAACCATGTGATCTGTTCAAAGATACACACACATACCCGACATACGTAAGTGTTTGCATGACTGGGCGCTCACACAAGGAGGAATATTCTGAGCTTCAAACCATACGCCCTCTGCTGCACCTGATATCCTGATCGACTGTGTTTACCTGCAGGGTGGGATGTCTCCGGGCATAAACGTGAGTGTGACGGATGAGTGACAGAGTGACATAGACATAGAGAGAGAGAGAGAGAGAGAGAGAGAGACTAACTTAAACATTTTATTTTCCCCTCAATGTTAAACCACACAGCAGCATGTGCTATGTAGAACAGAAAATACATGTGACCTATTTACAAGTCTCCTCATGTGCATGTGTGTGTGTGTGAGCACATGCGCATGCACACCTCTCTCTATGTCAGGGACCATCCCTTGTAAAAGCGTGTGGTTTCTTCACAGGATATGGGTTTCTGGTGAAAAAGACACAGAGAGGAAGCGCTCTAAAGAAAGCTTCTCTTCTTTTTCTTTCTCTCTCACTCCTCTCTTTATTTCTTTCCACGAGACAAACGTCACCTCACATGTGGATGTTCAGGATGATTTATGTAGAACAGAGATGCAGAGTTTGCTCGTCTGGTGACTTAACACGCACCTTGATGAAAGGTGTAAATTGTAAATTCCAGTTTAAAGAAAGACAAGTAGTTTCCTAAGAACTGTAAATATAGACCATAAATGTCGTATTTAATCTAAAATGGTTATTTATAGTGACAGTGTGTAGGATTCAGCAGCCAACAAAAATACTCACTTAAAACACCAAAAACTTTTAAGGCCCTCTGTAGAGTCAGTGTTTGGTTTGTCCGTTCTTGGCTCCTGTAGAAACGCGGAGGTGCAACATGGTGCAACCTGCTGCCTCTGTATATGTAAAAGACTCACTCTAAGATAATGAACACAGAATGATTCTTAGTTTCAGGTGATTGTACAATAATAGAAAAATAATTATGAATATTAAAGGGGACATATTCTGCTCATTTTCAGGTTCGTAATTTTATTTTGGGTCACTACTAGAATAGGTTTACAAGCTTTAATGCTCAAAAAATACATCAGTTTTCTCATACTGTCCAGTGCTGCAGCTCTGTACTACCCCTCTGTCTGAAACGCTCTGTTTCTCTCTGTCTCTTTAAGGCCCGCCTCCCTAATACCCAGTCTCCTCTGATTGGTCAGCTCACACACCAAACACCTCTAACAACAACAGAGCAGCTGTGCTAAATCAATTCTTACATGCCAAACAAGCCATTAGGCATAAATTATGCAAATGTGATACATGATGACGAAGTGTGATGTGACAAAGTCACGGAACTAAAGGCCGGACTACTGACGAGGCGTTTCAGAAGCAGCGTTACTGTCAGAGAGAGGAGCTTCAGTTGTTGTGGACTCTGACCTTTTTAACTAACGACCTTTTACATGCACAAGAGCATTATGTAAAACACTAAAAGGAAAGGAATAACAAAAGAGCACAATAGGTCTTCTTTAAAATCTTACACTCTGGACCGTTAAAGCTTTTTAAGTTACCTTGTGTGCATACCTATGAATAAAGTCCACGCTTCCTCTTCATCACCTTGTATGAACAGTGTCTACTGAGTGATTGCTGAATAATTAAGAAAACACACACCTTTTTTATCAAGGTGCATCAAAAAAATACTACAAGTCGCCCTCCAGTCAAAAATATGCTCTCCTTCTTGCTACAGTTGAATATTTGAGCTTCACTGTGTAGAATGATGTGTGTGCAGGGTTTGACACTAGAAGGCTGTTTTCACGTCATTGTTAAAAGTGTAAATTTTCTCTGTGCTCAATGAAAATTCGAATTTAAGAGGCGAGGCGGGGCGGCGGAGCATGATTTGTGACATCACGAACAGTTTGGAAGCCAATCCTGGTCCAGTTTTCAGCGTACACAAGTGTGATGTGGAAACCTGAAGCCTCCAGTGCTCATACACTGAGAATGGACTTTACAAGGAAGCAGGAGACATCTAGCGTCCAGCACTTAAATGTTTGAAATTAAAAATATACATGTACTGCATACATGTGGTGCCCTTTATATATTTTTTGCCCCTGTCCCTCAAACATCCTGAGTCTGCCACTGGTCTGAGGATCACATTTTTGGCGAACTGCCTTTTTTTAGAATAAAATCCAGTGATCACCTAACTAACATCTATACTAACTGGAGCAGAGCTCTCAAGTCAACGGAAAACATTTAAGTGCTGACATACTGAGTGATTTAAGAGCATTATTAACTCCTCTGTCTGTCCAAAACAAAAAGACTGAGGACTCTTGTCCCAGCATTAAGGAAACCTCTTGATGAAGCGCTGAGTTGACTTATATAGACGGTGTCAGGAGGAGTTTGGAACTACAGGTTGCAGCAGTGTGGAGGGTCACAGCGCTCCAGATGCTGCCAGTTTGACTCCTGAACACTGAGGGACCGCTCTGCCACAGCTCCTTCATATTTAATTGTAATGTTGAATTATTCTGGCTCACTGCCGTGTTGTGCCACCATGAATTGGGCCGTGGAGTTTGTGAGTGTATCTCAGTCTCTCTCTCTGTGTGTGTGTGTGTGTGTGTGTGTGTGTGTGTGTGTGTGTGCGTGTGTGTGTGTGTGTAGGACAGGGACGAGAGGGACAGAGTGATGTGGCAGGAGCCTAAGTTTGCCACGAACACTGGAAGCCTGTGGGAAAGCAGAGCCATAGCAACAGAATGAATTAATGAACAGGATCCGAATGCTACGTTTAACACAAGGTACAAGCTCACACGCACACACACACACACACACACACACACACACACACACACACACACACACACACGCAAACAAGATTAGCCAGCTTGTGGTTTCATATTCAACACAGATAACCTGGTGATGCAGTTTGGGCCAAAACCACCTCTACAACTACAAAACACTCGGCCAAGAGCTCACAGCAGCGCATACCAAACATCAAAATCTTATTTAGCTTAATGTGAACTAATCGAATCTAGAGCTTTTATTCCACTCAGATCAGTTATAGTGAAAAGGAATTAACATGCAGAAGTTGATTATCAAATTGATGAATGATTACACTGTGGGAGCCGAGTGTGGTTATACACTACACAGTATTAACAATCGACACACAGAACATGTGTCTACCTCAGTGAAGCGAATGTCTTGATATCCTCTGAGCCAGTGAAGTCAGTAAATAGTCTGCAGCGCCCCCCTCAGGAAAAAGCAAATAACACCTGGAGGAAAATTCACGTGAAGCACATTTAGGGTCTTTTACTTATTGTTAAAGGGAAATAGACACATGTAGACACATGCACACAGTATTCCTTATATGCAAATCAGCCTCCAGATTGCCATCAGCACATCTAGAAGGGCAGTTTTGTGCCCCCGAAGAACACTTTTGTTTGAGTGTCTTAGAGAATGATTTACACAAAAACTGCTCCTGATTGTTCAGTTGGTATGAAGCATCAGTCAATACCGAAGCCACCAATACGCACGCATCTTGGCCGAACAGTAAATAAGATAGCACCTTTTCATTTTTAACAAGAATGAATCAGAAATGCAGCAACTTGCTTCATATATTTTTTTTCTAAATCTTTGCATATATCAATTAACTTTATTAAAACAAAGAATAAATCCTGAAATTCCAGGACTGCAATATTAATTAAATAACAACTAACAATGGCACTCAGAAGAGCGCAAACCTCCATCAAATCCCAGCAGTCCCTTTTTGTTCTCTCTCATAGATACCAGCCACCTGAATACGTCTTTTTTTTTACATCAAGATCCATGCATTATTCCCTGAGAAACTAAAAAAAATTGTGGAAAAACACCCTATCTCGTAATATTAGGGAGTGAGAAAACAATTCCTGGATCCGTCCCT
The DNA here is from genome assembly GCF_965226575.1 of Pagrus pagrus. Lineage (NCBI taxonomy): Eukaryota > Metazoa > Chordata > Actinopteri > Spariformes > Sparidae > Pagrus > Pagrus pagrus. Next base: position 15,428,847 of record NC_140191.1, read on the forward strand.
TTATTTGGATCAGCACTAAAGTTAATGGGGTCTATTCAGGGCTGAGATTCAGGTGGTTTTCATATAATCCTACTGACAAACCAACCAATAAATGGAACTGTGTGAAAACATAACCTCCTTATTGGAGGTAAAATAAAACAAAAAACATCAACAACAATCTCCAAAAAAACTAAGAACAGGACACCTGGGCAGGCTTTCAGATGAAATTGCAATCAGGTGCGTTGCGAATTAATGATATTGTAAATATTTGGCAAAGATTGTTTCAATATGATGGCTGCGGAAAATGCACATTGACCATCACGATGTTTTGAATGGGTTTTAAATAGTTAAATAGTAAAACGGTGTAAGCATTGGGGGGAAAAAAATGCTTCAAAAATCTTGTGTTTTACAGGTGTTGGACTGCAAATGACAGAAGAGTTCATGGAGTTTGGGAGATGTGGCCATTTAATGAATTTTGTGTGAAAAGATTCACAGGTCACCATCACTCATTTTGCCTGTCTGCAATTATTGAGAGCGGCAGAAAAAAACTTCAGTATCGGTGGTGATTACAAACCCTGGGGGCAGCCGATGCCTCTGAACCTTTGAAGCGGTATGCAAACTGAAAAGTCAACACTTTCATCCAGTCAACAAAGACAAGTCAGGACTTCTTTGCTCATATAGATAAGATATAATCCTGTTACATGGATGAGACCATAAAAACCTCAGATCAGTCAAATAGTTTTAAGTAGCTGGAACGTGTTTAAACCAATGTAGCATTCGATGAACTGTCAGTCACACTGAAACAACACCTTTCTATGGTTCTCCTTTCTGTTATTCCTGCTGCTCTGTCTAAAAGCACAACCATTCAGAATGCAGTTTTTGTTGCCTTTGGCAAAAGATACAACTTTCAATAGTCTGGCTGTGTTTACAGAAAGAAATTGATCACTGAAAATATGGTTGAGAAGCATCTTTTCTCTTTAAACAAATAGGTTCACCCAACTTGAAATATCTCAAACACAAAATGTTATTTCAGAAAACAAAATAAAGATACATTTAAACACACGCATTGATTTTACTTTTTTATTGTACAATAATACAATTACATTTGTACAAATGCTGTTAACAAAAAAAGAAGCAATTGAGGCTACAAGAAGAAATGTTTGCTGTGGCCCGAAAACAACAATGTCCTTGAGCACTAAACCTTCACGCAGCAGCGGCGAGAATTGCTACTGCTGCTGCTTGGAGAGACAACCACATACTGAGGAGGCCCAGTGTGGCTTCCTCCCGTTCACCTCGTCAGATCTTAAAGACGCAGGGTGAGCAAAAGCAACAAGTCAGTGCAGATGAAGATCATGTACTGAGACGGTCGCATAAAAATCCAGTTTGTGTGTTGTAGTGATATTGGAGCAGGGAACTCGGGGAATAAGGATGTTGTTCGTTTGGTCCAGGTCCAATGTGTTAAGAAGCCGAGGCGCAGGGTCAAAGGTCATCAGGAGGGGTTTAAGAGCGGGTGTACTTCCCCCAGATGTGCAGCATGAAGACTGAAGCGATGAAGAGCAGACTCATCACCAGCACTGGCACTGGGCCGCTGTCACAACAAAGACAAACTGATTAATACACACAAACACACACACACACACAAAATCCCATCATTTGCTGTAACCCCAACCAGAGCGCGAGTCTTAGTGGAGTGGCTGATTTTATTGATGAGCTTTGGAAACAAGGAGGGGCTCTCATCGCTGAAGGAGGGACTGAGTGGGGGGTGGGGGTAGAGGGCGCATCGCTAAGTAGCAGCATTGCCATGCCAACCATCTCTTCAGCGGCCCCCCTCCTCCCCCTGTCAGGAGGCTGTAATTGAGTTGACCTTTCAGAGTGGATCCTTTAATGAAGCTTTGAGGCCGGCGTCTAACGCAGGAACAAACACGCACTCGATATACAACACTGTATGGCGAGTATGCCCTCCTTCGACTGCTGGAGAGACGCACTCAATAACCACCACAGCACCATCGATCAACCACGGCCGGGTATGGCCAGGAGACAGGACGTCTTCTCTAATATTAGGGGCCGAGGATGCAGCAGAGTACAAGTTTAGGAAGTTGCGAGTTTTGTAAATGTACACTTTCCTAACACACATAATTGTGCGTGTGTGTATATTCTCGCACACACTTAAATCAAGCTGGTCCACCGCTCATGAATGATTCGTTTTACCACAGAGGCACGTCTGCCCAATTTCCTGCCATTAAACACCCCTCCTATTCTACCTGATGAACATAAATAACACTGATGAAGCACTAGTGTCGGAAATCCTGAGAATTAGTTTATGTTTGCGAGGGGATGAAAGTTAAAAATGTCAGGAGGTTAAGTTTGTGAGTGTGTATGTTCCTGTGGGGATCATAACTGCTTTTTATAAACTGCACTTACACTTTGAGGCCTGGTGAGTCTTCTGTGTAGAAGCGCCACATGCCACCGGTGCCTGCCGATCCTGTGGTTCTGCCACCGCTGCGTGTTCCGCTGCTGGTAGCTTTCCTGTGGAATACAAACCAGTCAAGAATATATCGACACTTCCAAGTGATTCAGCACGTAAACATATCTCATTATCATTCCTTATTTAATTATGATTCATTTACCCATGGAGCAATTGTCATGTTACAAATTTAACACAACTTTCTAAAGCTGCAACAACTAATCGATTGTATTATAATATTAAAATAATTGCGAACTATTTTGATGATCAATTTCTCAGTTTGAGTAATTTTTTAAGGAAAAGAAAAAGATTCAAACTTCTTAAATGTGAATACTTTCTGGTTTCTTTGTTCCTCTATGAAAGTAAACTGCCTATTTTTGGGTTGTGGATAAAAAAAAAAAAAAAGACATTTGAGGACGTCATCTTAGAGTTTGGGAAAAACTTATTCACATTTTCACTATTTTCTGACATTTTATAGAACAAACAACTAACCGATTAAGCAGTTTCCTAATACCACAAACATTTTGATAAAAAACCATCACAGCCAAAAATAATAATAATAATAAAAAAAGTGTCCCTTCCTTGATACCCTATATTCATAATGTAACTAACTACAGTAGCTGGTGATGAAAGAGTGCAGTGATTCATGGCTGCTTCACTCATGTGATGAGATTAAACGGAGGTTAATGAGGTAATGAAGAGGGTGATAGTAATGGGTAATAATGAGAGAGGTAACAGTGAGCCTCTGATTACACACTGATTAAGTCCACAGCTCAACATCTATCTGCTGCTCTAATCTACTGAGGACACAAAAAAAAATGCAGGGAAGGGCCATCTGAAAATCATCAATCACTCTTTACAGTATGATGACATGAGCAAGTGGGGGACAATGCTTGGGGTACTTGGAAAAATAATTATGGAGACTGTGTGCAGGCAGTGACGACCACATAACTTATCTATAATGTGTAATATGTAATGGTCTTCTATGGCTTCTTTTTCACTGTGGAGGCCAACATACAGATGTGGGATGGATGAATGAAGAAACTGACAAAGTGTCTAGAAACGGTGTCATGGTATACAATAAAGACAGCAAGCCGCCACAGCAGCTTCAATGCTTCTTGTCATGGTTTCTCGAAGTTTGTGTACCGTACTGGAGTGTTGAACTGTGGTGGTGCCTTTAGTCCTGTATGGATGAATCTTCATTCATTATCTTACTTCAACCTTTAATGCAGGGCTTTCCTTTAATGTGTCACTCATCTGTATGCACTTATAGTAAGTTTACGAATCCGTCTACTGTATAAAGTGTATAGGAAAAAGTTTGGTAGACTGTATGTGTGTGTACCTCTGTCTGACTGTGGAGCCTGCTGCGCGGGGAGCCACTGTCTTGCTGGGGGAACGGCTAGACGCCCCAACATTGGTTGCACTTGCTGCTGGTCCAGGCTGAAGGGAAGACATCACAATTAATACACATTACACATATTAACAGGATATAACTCCGGTATACTCTCTTCCTGGCCATCTGTCTGATCTGTCACACACTTTTAGACGTACATAAACACAATTACAGCTAAAACTAACCTACAACAGTCAGATAGATATATTCAACATGATTCTTGAAAAGCTAACTTACATTTCATAACTGTTCAGTCTGTTTATATCAGAGACTGATTGTAAAGGCCTTGTCCATTGGTCCTCACAGTTCATTTCAACTTCTACCTTAGTGTTAACACACAGAGTATGAACCAAATGTGTTCAAGGACACATATTTATGAATTACTGCTGGGCCAGCTCTAAATAGGTGTTTTCGGACTGTTTGGGTTGCTGATGAACAGCCACGTCCACAAATGATGAGCTGACGTTAGCAAGCTAGCTAACACATAGCAAAACGTTAGCCCTAGTCCCACGTTAAATGATTGCAGTAGAGCTGGTTAGCTTCCCTGTAGTAAGACTTTAAGATGAAGCAGAGAATCTTACCATTTTGTTTTATTTGTCCCGATGCGAGCTGAAACCCTGAGCCTCTCTTCAAGCTGATGTCCACGTCAAATGAACAGCAGGCAGTCGGCGTGTGAATTGACCAAAACTTGAGAAGAGGTCTCGCAAAGCTGACGCTTGTCTAAAAAGGACACGACTGCGAAACACAAGACCAGTGTAGGAGACCGAGCAGAAGCCTGACCGGCTCACCGCCTCCACCAAAAAAACAATGAATAGATAATCATTTTAGGAGGTAGTTTTTGTACTGCTGTAATAAAAACATTTTTTTTACTCTTACTAATTTTTTACTATATTCATTTTAGATATGTAATTGTACTTTAATACAAAGGCAACTAATTTGCCCGCCTCGAGTGTGAGGGAGACGTGTCGCACAGGAAGCGCCACCGTTGCATCAAGGAAACTGGGCGCCATTGTGGTTCCACCAGAAGCGTTTGTAGCTTGACTACAATAGTTGATTCGAGCCAACATGGCGTCGAAACGATATAGTTTCTTGACAGTTTTCTTGCTGCTACGAGCGTCTGGACAAGCATAATCACAGGTTTCAAAACTTGGATAAGCTAGTCAAGAGATTCAGGTAAACATAACTGCATTATTATTAAATTATACGGAGATGTAGCTCTGGGTTCAGTTACAAAGAGAACTGCCTCTATAGTTTGCTACGGAACTTAATGTCGATAGCTACACACCGGTAGGCTAGTATGCATAATGTTATCCTAGTAAGTTAGCTAACATTAAAGGAAGCAGTGTCTTGTGGTCCTTCTTCAGTGCCAGCTAGATGTTTTCTTCATAGTAGATAGCGGAGTTATTGTCAGCCAGGGTGTTTTGCATGAACTTAGATGTAGCTTAGGTATATTGAATACAGTTGTACAGTCCTGACATGTTGTGCTTCAAAGGGCAAAAGTTATAAATTAGGTTACTAAACCACAAGGTCTGATTGTACAACGTTGTCAACAATGCAGCTCTGGAAAGTTTCTTTAATCATGTGGATTCATAATCATCTAGTTCCTTCTGCTGGAGAGGCGTTTGAGATTGTGTGAACTGAAAACTAGATTTATCTTTTTATATGCCTTGTTCTTATGACTTAAGGGGAAATTTGCAAACTGATGAGCACAGGACTATGCTCCTATTTCACATTCAACTTGAACTTTTTCCATTCTTGTACGCAGGATGGTGCGGGTGGTGTTCCTCCATCCAGACCTTGGCATTGGTGGAGCCGAGCGACTAGTGGTCGATGCTGCCGTCGCTCTGAAGTCTCAGGGATGCAGCGTTCAGATCTGGACAGCCCATCATGACCCAACACACTGCTTCTCTGAGACCCTGGACCCTGACCTACCCGTGGCACGTTGACTTAACATTCACCTTACTACATTATGTTTTCCCTCAAAGATTTTTTGATTTAATTCTTATTATTCTAACAGGTATGTGTGGGTGACTGGCTACCCACCAGTGTGTTTGGGTACCTGCATGCTCTGTGTGCCTACCTGAGGATGATCTATGTGGCCCTCTACCTGGTCTTCTTCAGCGGGGTGGAGTACGATGTCGTCTTCTGTGATCAAGTGAGTTGTGTCACACAGGAACTGACTACCTGTCTGTTTGGTTGTCACTCATTTGACTTCTTCTGAGGCGTCTGACTGTCTCTGTTCAGAGAATAGCTTTCATTGTCAACAGTTACAGGTCTCTTTGCACGTCACACCCTTTAACTATACTATGCCGTGAAGTGTACATTCCCTCGCTTATTTTCACACGTTTTGTCTTTCATACAAATGCACACAGCTATTACCACCTTTCTCCCGCCCATAATTACAGTCCAGAGAAAACACATTATTTAGATCTACATGGACCAAACCTCACTTTTGCAATCATAAAATTGCAATCAGTTACGACATTTCATGAGCACACAGAGCGTTTACAGGATTTGTCTTAGGATGTGTATTTCAAAATCAGATACATTGTTTAATATTAACACAGTATATCATTCCTATTTGGTCTCAGTTATTTTATAGAATGTTTAGCTTTGTTATATATTTTAATATTCAGTATTAAGTTGTACATTCTTTACTTTTTACTGTTTTGATTGGGTTTTAATTCCCCTGCTGTATTTCCTTCTTACTTGCCAGAAAGGAGGAACTTTTCTTAAGGAAGACATGTTCGTTTTTGTTTTTAACCCTTGTCATTCCACTCCAGGTGTCAGTTTGTATTCCGGTGCTGCGACTGTCCCGTCACAAGAAGAAGGTTTTGTTTTACTGTCACTTCCCAGACCAGCTGCTGACCCAGAGGAAGACGACCCTGAAGAAGCTTTACCGAGCTCCCATCGATTGGCTGGAGGAACGCACCACTGGCATGGCTGATATGGTACGTAAAGGCTGAGGGCTCTGTCATTCTCCAGGTTTTTTATCCTGATGGAAAAGTGGACACAAGGTTCTGCACAACAGTGTCTGACATTTATTAGATCAAGCTTAAAAATAAAAATGAATAAACTAGAATAGTTGTAAGTGAATTTCAAAAGGTACTAATCATGTGACCCAAGTGTTTTTAGGGCCAAGATGGTGAATGCTGTCTTGTTTTATGCACAGAATTGTCGGAGGGTCCTATGTTATATAAAGGTACACGAGAGCCAGAGGCTTAAACTTAAAACATGTCTTTTAAGAATATGTATATATTTTAACTAATAGGATTTATTTTTATTATTTTAAACCTTTGTTTTTGCATCTTACACAGGAAAGTGACTGTCTGAGTTTAAAAAATAAAAAGATCTGAATTTCATTTCAACTTTATGCACAGAGTTGGTTTATTACCCCAGACATAAAATCTCAGATAAATGCAGATAAACAATATTATGGTAAATGAAACAGTAAATCATCATTTCAATCATCACACAGCAAACTGGTGGTGACGACAACATATAGACCTAACCCATGATCAGGTCACCAAGTAGATCATCTGCTGTTATCTTCTTTTCAGAACAGTAATGTTTGCCTTCTTGACTTGCTAATAAAGGAACTGTTTGTAAAGTTATGCATATGACATATTCCATATGTTTGAATATAGGGGCAGCACAGAAAAAGAAGAACTGTGTACTTACAAACAATCTATTTTTGATATGCAATGCCTTGCAATAATGCAAATATGTAGCTTTGGATTCATTGCAACTCTGTCTCACTACAGTCCATTTAAACATGTAATTAAAAATTAAAGATATACATTCTGTTGTTAACTGACTATGCTTACAAACAAATTAGGTTGCAATCAGAAACTAATTAAATGCCGCTCTGTAAAAACGAAGATGTAATGAATGAATTCAAATACAAGGTTTGTTATTTTTAACAGCTTGAATAAACCAAAGTGATTATTTAAAATGTGATAGAGCCTGATCTCTGCAGGCAAACTGTTGTAAAAGCTCAGGGCACTGATAGAAAGGAAATGACATTCTGATTTTAGTCAGACTTCAGGATAATCAAAGGCCACAGGCTGTCATTCAACTCATAGGGAATTAAATTGCCTGTGATATATATGTGAGATCCTCATGAACTAATCTTTCTGTACTGCCTCATAGATTCTGGTAAACAGCCAGTTCACTGCGGGCATCTTCAGGGAGACCTTTCTTGGTTTAAGAGGAGTCCAGACAGATGTCCTCTATCCCTCCCTCAACACGAGCACCTTTGACCAGCCGTCCACTGAGGCACAAGGCCTGGAGGGGCTGCTCCCTGAGGGAACCTCCTGCCTGTTTCTCTCTCTGAACCGATACGAGAGGAAGAAGAACCTGGGGCTGGCACTGGAGGCTTTTGCGGTCCTGAGAACCAGCCTTCCTCCTGACCAGAGAACAGGCATTCACCTGGTGGTGGCGGGGGGCTACGATGACCGAGTTACTGAGAACGTTCAACATTACACCGAACTGAAAGAGCTGGCAGCGCAGCTCCATGTGGACAACTGTGTCACCTTCCTGCGCTCCCCGTCTGATTCGCTGAAGGTGGCGCTGCTGCGAGGCAGCGCAGCCGTGCTTTACACCCCGAGCAGAGAGCATTTTGGGATAGTTCCCGTAGAGGCCATGTATTGCTGCTGCCCCGTTATCGCGGTTAACTCTGGGGGGCCCCTGGAGAGCGTGGCAGATGGGGAGACGGGCTTCCTGTGCGAGCCCACGGCGGAGGCCTTCTCTAAGGCCATGGAGAGGCTGGTGAGGGAGCCACAGCTCCGCAGGGACATGGGACAAGCTGGGAGGAGGAGGGTACGAGATAAATTCTCTCTTCAGGCCTTCTCAGACCAGCTGTATGGGTACATCGTCAGGCTGAGCCAGTGATGAGAAAGCTGGAGGAGAGGCAGGAGACAGGGTAACGGCAGGAAAATGATCCCCTACTGAACTTGGAATTGTCTGTGTACGTCTAGAGTGTGCAGAGAGTTGGAATGGATGTATCCTTACAGAGAGCGTATGTGTACATGTGCGGGGAGGTGGGTGGGGAGGGGGGTATTATGAGGACTTAGAGGACAATCAATCAGCATTCCCCAGGAGGGGTTGCTGAGAGGGAAAAAAGGACGGAATCTCTACACCAATTAAGAAAAGAGTAACGAGTTTACCTCGCCTATCTCTGGAAAAATACCACCCCTGCAAGTGTGTACGAGTGTGTGTGTGTGTAATGTTGTATGTTTAGCCATCAAGAGTCTAGCAAATGAGCGTACCAAAAGGATTGATTGTTAGAGTGAAATGTTTTGCACTGTGCATTTTTTTTTCTTCCTGCTTTTCTACAGTACTCTTTGTCTTTGTGTGTTTGGGGGATAAAGAAGAAGAAGAATGTAGTTACCACCACGCGCCATCAGGCAGTGAACAGTCCCAGATCGATAAACAGGATGCTTTCCGCTACTTCCTGTCCACCCCGAGCTTTGTTCCCCTCCTCGCATTCAGAAGATGCTGCTGGCTTGTCCATGACTCTAGCTGCTGCGCGGAGGTTATTAGCAGATGATAGAGAGTGTTTGGCTTTATTAGATGTCTGGCTGATGGCCAGTGTGTCTTTGTCTGGGTCATTATCAATGGGGAGAATAGCAGAAGGTCATTGTGTCTGCTCGCTGCCCTCCTCAGCCCTCCTACTATATAGAAATGCTCTTATTGACATTCTTGAAGTCTTAATAAACAAGAGGACACATAGTTTCCTGACTCTTATGGGGTTTGCTTTGTTGGTAAGTTTTTTTGGCCTTTAATAGAGTTTGCTAAGGATTTTGTGGGTGAGCATGGAGGCAAAGAATGTTGTGCCATCCTTTTTTTTCTTTTCATCGAACAGATTTGATTGTTAAATGAAACATTCTCAGGCAAAGTAGCAGCAGATTAGTTTTATTTTTGCTCATTAACAAACAGGCTACACAGATGAAGCTTCTGTCTCCGTCCGTTGCTGCATTATCATTTGCAGTGTTTGAGTTGTATCCTTCTGCATGTCATTTTTTTTCTGGAAGGGAATCTGAAAAAGAGTTAAAAAAAAACATTTACAGGCTGATCAGCTGTAGATTAATTATCGGTGTTGATGAGCCTACCTGGTTGGACACAGCCTCGCCGTATCGAACAAACGTGGCAAAATGCTCGCTGTTGAAGTTCATCAGGTCGTATTTGAACTCCTGGTGCAGAAAAGTTTCCCAGCGGCTCCTCATCGTCTCCTGGGAAGATGGAACCAGATTGTGCTTGTTGTTGTTTACCCTGATGGAAGTTCCCGGAGCCACTTTGATGTCAGTAATACGCTGAGCGCAGATTCTGGTCTTCCTCAGAATACTGCCGGCTTTTTTCTTTGGAACCATTTGTTGAATTAGGCTGCGACAGGCTTTCTGCGTCAGGTTCTCATCTTTGAATCATGGGAAAAATACAGTAAGGGGAGAGAGGTTAAAAGAAAAATAGGCTTTTAGTCAAATAAATCTGTTACACCTCGGTTTTTTTTAAGAAAGCTCTACAACCCCGATTCCAAAGAAGTTGGGATACTGTGTGAAACAAAAAATAAACAGAATGAAACTCAATTGAAAACAGTACAAAAACAATATATTATTATAGGTTGGCTGATATTATTGGCCGATATGGGCCCATCATAGTTATTGGTATCAGTGTATATGTTGTCAGTGTGGTCTGATATAAAAGCATAGTCGGTAAATCACCAAAAATAAGCACAAATTTCAAAATGACCAGCTTCCTGTTGGGTTTAGATCATGTCACCAAGAGACTTTTTTTTTTATACAGGTATAGGGGTCATACACATGAGTACAGACTTTCAAAAATGTATGTGAAAGTAGCCCCAGGGGATGTATTCTAGGGGGTGCTAGTGAGCCATTTTACCACACCAATGGCCAAAACCCATAAAATAGATACATTTTCACCACGTGTGAATTATGTGCAAAGTTTCATGAGTTTCTGAACACGTTAACGCCCTCAAAAATGCACTTCTTTTGGAGGAGAAATAATAATTCCTTGCATTCCAATAGGGGCTTCACACCAATAGGTGTTAAAAAGAGGCTTGGGGCAATTTATAATTATTAAATCCTCTGTGAAGTTTATTGTTTTAGTGCACTGACACCATTTTGGATAATAAAGTTTATTGTTAAACTATAAAATATCCTGCCTCTGTCATGTACACATCTTTGTCTTTGTCAGTGTTTGATAACCACGTTTGAGGAATCTTTTCAGAAAGTGTGTGTTAACGTATAGGCATAGCTGATGCATTGATATCATTTCTTTGACTCCCCAGTCAAGGTGTTGGCATCAACCCAATATATATATATAAAACATATGTGTGTGTTACAATAATCAACTCAATTGATTTTGCAGCAACACATTGCAAACAACAGAAGAAAGGGACTGGGAATCTTTATACAGCTTTCCTACTTTTTTTGTAGCTATGCATTAAAAAAAAAAACCCCACATGTCAGTTTCTTACCTCCCACTCCAAAATGGATGACATGGCCCTCTCCAACATACACAGCCCAAAGAGACACACCTGCCCATGGATGCACAAACTCAATCAAGTCTCCAACTTCTGCAGTGGACACAGTCTGATCAATCTAAAGAAAAAAAGAGTAAAGTCAGAGCAGCACACAGTATTGTATCTTTTCTTTCCACTTGATTTCCTGACTGAATTCAAATGAGAAGAAATTGATATTTATGATGGAAGTCTGGGAAATTAGAGGAGGATTGACATAAAATCAAATAATTTGATTGGTTTTTGGAGAGCAGAGGGACGAGAATGAGTGAGACAATATTCAGCAAACAAAACTGAGCTGCAGCATCAGTGATGATCTAACTAGACTCAACATGAAATAAAAATACATTTTTACTAAATGGCACAAAAACCTTCACTGTGGAAAATGTGCCTGTTTAGCCCACCTCTTAAAGTGGAAAACAACATAAGCATGCTCATACCTTGACTATTTACTGCTTAATCAAGATAAAAACATATGGATATATTAAATAATGCTCACCCCTCGGATTGTCATTTGGGAAAAAATGCCATTCCAGTTTCCCCAAAGGTCCATTGTTGGTGTGAGCTGAGGTCAAAAGACGGACTGAAGCGCACTCTCCAGTTATTAGGTGGCTGTGACCAGGTTGTGTAACAGTTGAAAGGTCTTTATTAGTTGCCTCTTCATTGTTTCAAGATAATAGCCAACCTAATATGTTACCTATTCATCTAATACGAACTCTGTTATCACATCAGGTCGAGTCGGACATTGTGAGACATTTTTCCAAAATAAATTATTCTGATATTTGTCTCAGTTTGTTTAAAATGTGTGTCTTACCTGCATTGAGTTTTCAATTCCCACGTCTCATTATTGATTCAGATATTTCTTCTTCAGAGTCAATTTCAGAAGCTGAATGCAAAGAAACCAACAGTGATACTTCTTGTTTTTCAGAACTGAAAATTATTTGTCCCTATAGGTCCAATTAGTTCAGGTGGCCCTGGTTTAATATGAAGTGAGGTTAGGTCGAGCATTTCTGATTTATCACAGCGATAGACTTCAGTCAATTTATGTTCGTGATCCTGATATTTTGATATGTGCGAATAGATTTAAAACATATACATATTTTTTAATTTAACGTTCAGGATCTATATAGGCTCAGAGATCCCTGTTTGAGCCTACATTTATATATAAATATTTAAAACTGTGGTATTTGCTGTAGGTTGTTTGATCTGTCGCTGTTGTTTAAACAAACACAAAACGTGATTTTCATATGTAACTTTTGTTATAAAAAAGCAATTATTAATTACATAGCCTTTTATGGGCAAAATTTTAGTTAAACTGAATGATCACAGAATGCGTAATAATGAGAGTAAACCGAGGGATGATACACGAGTCAGAAGACAAAAAAACATACAAACCAAAACATCCATGGACATTTTCAGTAAGAATGCACAATTGTAGAGCAAGAATCAAAAAGCAGCAGTGTGTGTGTGTGTGTGTGTGTGTGTGTGTGTGTGTGTGTGTGTGTGTGTGTGTTACGTTACTGCAGTGTTCCCACATGCGGAGGTATTAAGAGTAGATGATGAGGAGGGCGTCGCTGCAGTGATTTAGGGGCCCCGCGAGGCGAGATGATAAAAAGGCCCCGTGGAGCCCGTAAGGGAGGGAGCGATGCCCAAACACAACCACACAGCAGCAGTAAACACTCATCAGACTCCATTCACTATAAATGTGTCCCACTTTACTGCCTACACCGGAAGATGGTGTCTGAAGACTCTTTGCCTCACTCTTTACAGAAACTGTCTTTATACCTCAAAGTTGTGAAAGAGAATCAATGTCCCTCCCTCCCTCCCTCCCTTCCTCCCTCACACCCTGCCTCCCACTCTCTCAGTGCCCTGTGGTGGGGTGGTTATTGAGATCACGGTGTGTCTGAGTGGCAGTGATAACCGGTACCCAGGTGCCACTGGCACATGGTGTTTAATTAATTAATGAGACCGCGGGGTTGGTTTTTTAATTCCACCTAGCCAGCACCGAGGTGTGGGGGGAGATAGCCGCGAAATGTTTAGGTATGTGTTTTCAGGCGAGGAAAAGGAGAGATGTATGTGGGAGTGTGTGTGTGTTATGGGTGTATATCTATTTTGTTGGCAGTTTGGGAGCTGGCTTCCTTGTTAGTGGAATATTAAGTATGTATGGAATATTTTTACTCTGACTTTTAATCACGCCGTGTGATTGGGAGTTAATCATGGGCTAAATGGAGCTGATGATGAGAGAAACATAGTGTTAATACATCAATCTGAACTCCGGCACACTAACCAGGTCATGGACTCATTGCCCTGAAACAGAGAAATGTACTTTAGATTCAAACATAATGCAGGTACGGGATGCGGTGTGTGGGAGGCAGGTTTAGATATAATGAAGTGTGGGATGTAGGGTTAACATTGTTTGAGGTTATTTAAACAAAGTGATTTTTCTTTGATAGTAAGCAGGGGTCCTGTGAGATTTTAACAAATGCATAACTATCCTTTTCGATTTAGTTCCAGAAGCTGAAGTACTTGAAGAAAGAAAAGTTTTAAAGACCCCTATCAGAAAGTGAGTAGTTCACCTTTAGATTACTTGAATGCAATTAATCTTAAAATGGAAGTTAGAAGAGGAGAACACAAACAGGATGGGGTAAGGAAAGTCACTGGGTTCAATAAAAACATAAAAATGAATGAAAAAAATAAAAAGTCTGCTGGGCAGCAGTAGTGCAAGTTATAAGATCCGACGTGTAACACCTGTGCAAGAGTGCAACAATATTAGTTTGTAGAGTACAGTTATGTGTATAATATATAATAATGTAATATACAAAGTTTGCATGTTCCCAAAATCAAATCAAAAACACGTATCTACTGTGCATTTCACTGTGTATGATTGTTTATGCGGCAATAAATTTGATTTGATAATACCGTATACCAGATGTGCAATTTAAACTCAAAAGTGAGGTAAGCAGTCCCAGTTTTTGCGAAACAGGGAAAACAGCGGCGAAAACAGGTTCAGTGTGTGGCTGTAAATCTTTTCAAATTCTGTGTTTTAATCAGTGATCAATTAACAGAGCACCAAAAAAATGATTATATTCTCACTCTTCTGCTGTGGCTCAAGATGCATTACTATAACGTCACCTTCCTTCTCTCTCCATATTTCCTGTTTTGCAGGAGAGACAGGAGGAGTTTTACTGGATAAATGCAGCGCGGGGAAAGAGCCTTCCTGCTCATGAATGATAGAATCTGCTTAAACAATAGAAAATCTGCATTTGTATTCACAGCTCATCTTTAAGAGCTGTTTTACATGGTACATGTTAGCAAATTATGTATTTCACTCTTTACTGCTTCCATAAACTATTCAAATATATTAGCTTACACCTCATAAATGTTAACACTGCACAACTCTTATACACACACAGGCAAACAGTCTTAGGAGCTGATATCAGAGAGGAAAGGAATGATTTACTAAAGCTACATAAAACTCTTCTCTCTGTGGGAGATCACAATAAAACTTCTATAATCTGTGATAGTGGAATATTATAGATAGCTGCTATAAAAATAGCTTTATGGCCCGGCGAAGAGAAGCATTACGACTTGTTCTACCCTGCGTGTTGTGGTTTAAACCATCTTATAGCTTAAAGATAAACGAGTCCATAGATTTCAAACATCAGACGTCATCTAATTCACTGTGGGTTTCTCCATAAAATGTAAGGAGTCTTGTTTCAGATGTAAAGTTATGAGGGAATGTCCACCAGCATTGATGAGGTGCAGTCAGATAAGAAACAACACAAGCTGACACAGAGATAAACACAAAAGATTTTCGCACAGTCTGTTCTGATACACAGATATGGATAAGATATAGTCATTAAAGTTTCCAACAAGCATTGGAGGGGAAAAAGTCTGTTATAAATTGGAAACAGCAGCTGGAGGCCGTGACTTCCTGTTGGACATCTTGTTGGAATGTTCCAGCGGATGAGGCCGAGCTGGATGGACAGATAAACTGTTCGCCATTAATAACTTTAAACCACAAGTTGACGTTTCAACATTTCTTTTTATGCATGGATTAAACGAACATGAAACAACATTACAGTCAACTTTAGAGGAGTCGAGATGGAAGTGCTTTTACGTTTGGATATAGCTGTTTCCACCTGCTTCCTCCCTTTATGCTCAACCAGGCTAAACAAGCCTGCATCCAGACTTCTAATAACTCCCCAGATCTCAGATTTATTTAGCAGTCTAGTAGGCGTGGTGTGCCCGATGACAAATGTTGCTGATGGTTGGAGAAACAATAGACAGAGTGTTAAAGCATCATTCAGAACGTGGATGCCATTTTCCTACATAGTTAGCTGTATCATGTTCACGTTGTATCTCTCTGACTGTAATTACCGTGCAAGCAACCAAGTCATAAAAAAGCATTCATGATAGGCTCTTAATTATTATTCTGAGTTACAGATATCAGACATTTCTGACAGCTGTGGTATCTTCCTCTTAGAGAAAAGAACTAGGCCTACGTAAGTGGCAAACTGGTGACAAATTGGCTGCAAAGCCTCCATCGCTGGCATCCAATCTTAACACTAATAGACTCTATTCACATGGCGGCCATTTTCCTCTGGGATAATGTTAAGCTGCTGTGTTTCAGGTTACAAATGTAGAGAATCTGAAAAACTTATCATTTCACCACCTCCTGATTGATCGGGATGATGGATAACGAACATCTGGAGGTGCATCGAGCAGTATTTCAATATAAAACAACATATTTGATAACCCAACAAACTTTACGAATTGACGTATTCCTGTCACACTTTCATTGTGAAGGACATTGAGCTAACTGCTACGAGCAAGCGCTACTGCAGCTTCTTTTCAACTGGAATCGCCTTTGGTGGGATAGATATGTTGCTCGCTACTCATTGGTCAGGACAAATATAAAAAAAAAAATAGTGCTCCGAACAAGAAATCGATTAACATGAGCACAATGTCAGGCTGACTTAATGAAGCAGAGCAAAATGGCAGTCCAGTCTGATTATTAGCTAAACCTAATTGCCCTCTGGCTCCAGCTCCATCCTTGACACACAGACATGACGTTGGTATCGATTTTCATACACAACTTTCAAAAAGAAAAAAGAAAGTGTTGAACTATTCCTCAACATGCTGAATAGCCTGCAATGTAGAGCTTAATTCAGAAATTATATCATGAACTTTCTGCTTTCATTCATCTGCTCTGCTGAATTCGTGTCCCAGATAAGCATACTGTACGAGTGTGAACACACACAAGCACACACACACACACACACATCCTGGCTCCCTGGTTGCCCTTCCTGGAGCAGCAGGGTAATGCGGGAGGAGGGGGAGGAACAGGAGGGGGAGCAGGGGGAAGAGAAAGGAAGAGGCAACAGGAGAACAGACCTCCCATTGAACTTGGCTCTCTTCCAGCACTCATTCACTTAGTAATCAGCTGTGAGTCAGTCAGTCATACTGGCTTTAAACAAACACATTAACATTTGAGTGCACATTACACGAGCGCTCACTTGCGCACGCACAAACGCATGCTGTCACCACATTAAACACACACACACACACACACACACACACACACGCAGAGAGAGAGAGAGAGAGAGTTTAGCACCCTGGGTGTTTCTGCTGCACTCTTACCTGCTGCATTTTTCTGATTTTCAAGCTTTTTTCCCTCAGAAAGTGTGTTTGTTTTTTTACAGACGTTGGCCTAAAAGGTGTGTTTGGTCTAGTTCTGGTGTGTTCTAGCTTAGGGCGACCACAGAAAGGAGTGTTGCGATAGACAAAGGTGTGGGCTGACGTACAGAGGTTGGCTTGGTGCACCCTGATCAAGGGGTACCATGGACCACCTTTGTCACAGAAGGAGCTCGCAGTTGCCTGCAGGTTTGACTCTACAGTGCTGCGCAGGAGAAGCAGAGCAGACCCCCGCACAGCTGGGGAGGATAACCTCCGGTGATTACACTCACAGGGGTGAATGTCAATCACGCTGTCTGCCTGAATGTGTGTGTGTCTGCATGTGTGAAACAATGCCCCTTGATTGTTGATGCAAGTATGCTTTATGTACAACTATGCGATCTTTGTTGTGTGTATGTGTATGTGTGTGTGTGTGTGTGTGTGTGTGTGTGTGTGCCCAGTGCCCAGTGATGGCCCGTTAGATTGAGCTGTCAGTCGGCAGGCAGGCAGATGAAGATTAATGGAGCGCGCAAACAATAAGAGGCTGGCAATGATCATAAATATGCTAATGGACATTATCAATACACACTCACTGACATGCATAAGAGTGTGTGTGTGTGTGTGTGTGTGTGTGTGTGTGTGTGTGTGTGTGTGTGTGTACAGTATTCATGCAGTGAAGATTTGGGATAGGAGGTGATTCAGGTTACTGAGTTAAAATCGTTCTCCCTCCCCTCGGGATTTACACACACACACACACACACACACACACATACACACACGCACACACACACACACACATTTTTTGAGCGGCGGTGTGTTGGCTGACTGATGGACGGGAGAGACGGGCGTCCCATGTGTTATGTTTGTGTTGTGGGCCGCGAGAGGGAGGGGAGGCGAGCTCATTGAGTAGATGACATGATTGGTGTCGCATTAAAATGTGTTTATTTAGTGTTTGTGCTCGTGTGTGTGTGTGAGTGGGTGTGGGTGTGTGAGAAGGGCAGTGGATATAGCGATGATGTCTGTGCCAAGCCTCTGATTAAGACTACAGGTTCAGCTAATGGCACAATGAGAGGCTGATTAAGAGAGGAAGAGATGGTGGAGAAAAAAAGCGGGAGCGGAGGGAGATAAAAGGGGTAGATAGACAGATCTATTCACTAAACTGATGATGGGGCTCTTTGTTGTCTCATCCCATTCTGTGGTTCTCTGGGGGTCCTTCCTGTGTCTGCAGCATACGCTCATTTTTTAAATGAAAAACCTCTTTCTTTATCTCTCTGCCTCCCCTCCTTCCTATTTTTCTCCCTCGCGCCCATCTGGGTCACACGGCACATAAGAGCAATACAGGGGCCCCCGAACTGAAACCTGGTCATCCACTTCATCACCTGAAAACACACTTCTTAACCTCCTTCTACCTACTTTTCACCTCTCCTTCTCCCCTCTTTTTTTCTGCTCTACGAGGGTCTGCAAAATCCACTGGGAAATGTCTGGGGCTCAAGGGGGCTCTCCGACCTTCCTTGTCCTTTAAACACACTCCTGCAGTCAAAGACGCGCACACACCACCCGCCCAATCCTGATGGAGAGTGTAATTTGTGTGTGGCATGGTGGCGATGGATGGAGCATGTAATGTAGACATAGGGAAGTGGTTATGATTGGGGCTAATGAGCTCACAGGGGACGCTGGGATAGAGGAGGCTGGCCAATGACAGGCTTGGCTCAGATGCACCTCTCTGGAGGGTCCCTGCTGAGCTGAGACCCTCGAGGCCTCATGGGAATTTGTTTGTGAATGAGTCTGGGTAGTTCCCGTTTGAAAACCCAACAGTCCCTGTGGTCATTAGGCATTCATTCTGCTGAGCTGGTTATTATTGCGCTCCATGGACAGGGGTGCTTAAGCATTTAGATGTCGAATCGCATCGGTCATTAAGTCAAGGTCACTGCTAACTGGTAAAAACAGAGGGACTTGCTTGTTTTTGGAGTGAGGTTGAAAGCCAGAGCAAACTCAGAGAAACTCAGCGATGATTACTAACGCTGGATCAGTGTAAAGTGTGGGTGTGTGCGAACAGGTGTGTGTGACAGTGTGTCATTCTCTGTGTGTCTCATTACCATGCATCGTGTGTCAGTGTTGTCCAGGAGGCTGAGCCTCCGCGCTGCGCTCCAGGGGAGAGTTATAGATTACTGGCTGGAGCAGGCAGGGGCCAGGGGAGCCGCTGGAGCCCAGAGCCGAGAACTGTAGGCTGGGCACGGCTCTCAGCTCATCAGCCCGTCTCTTGAGGCTGCGGAGCTTAACCTGGAGCAAGGCTCTGATTAACCAGACTAATGACGGTGTGGCCCCCAGCTCCCACTGCCCAACACCATAATCACTGCTTAAGGCCCCGGACAGTCGGCGAGTCTATATGGAGAGAGAGCGGTGTCACAGCTTAATGGATAAGTCGTCTGACAACAAGCATTTTAAGTCAGCTGTCAATACGAGCTTTGAGAGCCACTCACACGGCAGGACGCCGATGTCTGAGAGGCTGGAATGAGATCAAATACATTCAGAGCTTAAATACATTTTTCTGTGTTTGTCAGCTGAATGTTTTCCTGTGGATGAGTGTGTGTGGAGGTGTTTAATGAGCGCTGATCGATGCCTCATCTGTGCCGCCTTATCTCTAAAGCAAACATTTCATCAGCACAATGGAAGCTCTCAGCCTTTGGTACACACGGAGACCCCCACAGACAAACTGCACAAACCAAACGATGTATGCAAATAAGACAGAGACAGACATGCTTTTGTTTCATATCCTACTGTTAGAGAGAATCACCGGTAAAGATGAGTGTCTACACGGGTGTGAAGGTGTGAAGGTGGAGGTGCATTTGCTCTGCAGACAGAAGAAGACGCCAATAGTGCTTACTGTCCTCTGTGAGTGAAGCGATTTCTGACAACTCCCAAATGAAGCCCTGGGGGTGACGAGACCTGCAGCTAGATCACAGAGCTGCTTTATGACTGTGTGTGTGTGTTTGAGAGAGTTAGAGACAGAGGTAATAGCTTGGCGTTATAAGAGGAGTTGAGTCGATAAATGATTTCGCCTCTATCCGACAGAGAATGAGGCGGGAGGTGTCTTCATGGAGTTTAGATGCCAAAATAAGACAAAACCAAGAGAGGGTTTATTTCTGCAGCTCCATGAGGGAATAAAATGGTGCTACTGCAATAGTTCTCCACATACAGTATAAACCAAGGGCCAACAAAAAGCGACAGAACAAAGAGGAAGCAGGCCTGTATCAAAGAATTAGGCGAACAAATCCCTTTAAAACTAGCTTAGAAAATGGAGTCTGCTCGATCGATTATCGCTGGTTTTGTTCCTATCATAGGATTTGTTAACATTAAGAGAAATGTGGATCATGCCCAGCTGCATCCTTTAGGGTGTCAGAGGGAAGAGAAGAAGCAGAGCAGATATGAGTATGCAGGACATACGTTCAATAGGCCGGGCCTCACCGGTCTACAGGGGCTGCTATTGACTGACAGCCCTGACTAAGCAATCCACATCGCTGCTGATCCCTCCATAACATCCAGGGCTTACCTTGTGTGTCCAGACGTACAGTTGTGACTGCACCAGCCATGCGTTTTTCTAGGAGTGTGTGTGTTCACGTGTGTTTATGTGTTTAGCTCTGCCTTTACAAGTACCGGTAGATGGCTGAGCAGAGGACGGATCCAGGCATGCACTCATAGCAGCTGTGTTTCTGAATGGATCCAGCGGCCATTGTTCTCCTGTCACTAACTCGTCTCTCAGGCCCAGGAGACACACCGCTGACATTTACCAGACCCTCCCCGCTCTCCCCTTCCCTCCCTCCCCCGCCTGTCTCAACCTCACCTCATCTCTTCTCTCCCACCCTCCCCTTCCTCTCTCCTGTCTCGTTCTCTCTCTCTCCTATTGCTCCCATCAGGTCCCTCGCTCATCCTCTCTTTCCGTCACTCTATCGCTCTCTGTGGCATGATGTGCGGGGACAGATGTGTGTGGATATGTGTGTGTGAGTGAGACAGTGAGTGTTTGTGTTAATGAGTGGCCCTTTAAGGCTATTAAGATAAGATTGGTACGCCCAGAGTCCCTCATTACCCAGCAAGCATTGCCCCCTACACAGAATGGTAATTGGGAAGGAGAGAGAGAGAGAGAGCGAGAGAGAGAGAGAGAGAGAGTGTGGGGGTAGAAGTGGAAATAATAGGAGGATAAACGAGGGATAATTGGGCGGATCGGGAGCAAGAGGAGCGATTGATCAGGTTGATTTGTGTCTGCGGAGAGAGGCGGTGTGAAGAGACGAGGGGTTAAAGGTCACACACTCTTTGTATGTACACACACGCATGTTCACAAGCGTGATACAAGAAACACGCGTGTTTTACATTCATGAGTGGAGTCTCTTCAGACCTGCAAACAGTCCGATGTAAAACTGGAATGGCACTCAGTAGAGCGCATACCTCTGCTACTGAAATACGACTGATGTTCTTCATCAGGAGCCATGCATTATTAAATTATGTTAACGAAAGTGTTGAAAAACACCCTATCTCGCAAAGTTAAAGAAAGCGAGAGGAAAACTCACTGGATCCTCACGAAAAGTGAATGGGGTCTATTCTGGGCTGAGACTCATCCTCCTTCCAAGTTTTGTGGATATCTGTTCAGTAATTTTTATTTAATCCCGCTGACAAACCAACAAACCAACCAACAAATAAACAAATAAACAGACAGGGCTGAAAACATAACCTCCTTAACAGAAGTAATTAAACTTGTGTATATATTCATCACACATCATGTGTTTTGGCTTTTGAAAGAAACATTTTACATTGCTAGACTGTGAGTCTGAATATGGATGTCAGTCAGCCTTTAATCTCCCTGACAGTCACTGTTATCTAGTTACAGTTTCAGTCCGTTTCAGATTGTGTAACAACAGCATCACCTACAGGACACAGACATGAACAGCCTCATTCCTGCCTCCCTCACCTGCTGTCCTACAAAAAAAATCTGAAAATCCAAGGATTTTCAACAATTTGCTGACTTTTTAAGCCAAATACTGAACCAAAGTAAATGGTTAAAGTAACTGCATTATATATTTAATCAATTCAGGTAGTTTAATTGATTTAGCAGTGCAAACTGTAAATCTTTATTTATATATATGTAAATAAAGGTGTGTGATAAAACATTAAATATGGCCATATACTGTCTGTAGAGTTGCTACAATAAATGCATTTAATGATTCACTGACTAGTTGTCAACTGTTAAATAACTCAGCAACTATTTTGATAACTGATTCATCTGTTTCAGTAAATCGTTGAGAAAAAAAAAGGCACAATTTTGTGATGCCAGCTTCTTAAATGTGAATATTTTCTGGATTCTCTTCTCTTCATGACAGTGAACTGAATATCTTTGGTTTGCGGACAAAAAAAGACATCTGAGGACATCATCTTGGGCTGTGGGAAAAACTGAATATTTTCCCCATCTTGACTGATTAGATGCAAATAACCTATTGATGAATGAGGAAATAACTGAATGATTAATCAAGCACTAGTATTTAATGTAGGGGTTGCTGTCCTCATTATGATGTCTGAGACTCTGATGCAAATTTAAAATGATTTCCTATGTTCTGTTAAGATGGCAAACCGTGTTAAAGTTTTACAATTCAGTGAGTGTAGACCAAATGGACTGACTCGTTAAATATCAAAGTATTGAGGAAATAACATGATGATGGTGATGACTGGTCACACATCAAGTGTAAAGATATTCATTTCGCTGTCACCCTCATGTGTCTTCCTGAGTCATTGTTTCTACAAAGGGCACAGTGGTGATCCATCAAACAGCTACAGATGCTGCAGATTTCTTCTGTTTTTCTAAACTGTGGAGATTAAGTAGTGCGCTCATAATTTACCAGGATTTCATCTTTTATAAGTAAGAAACAACCCCACAGAGGTTTTTATAAGTATAGCTAAAATTTTATTATCCTTTTTTTTTCCACTGTAAGAGGGCAAAATAAAAATGATGATGAGTTGTGCATTTTACCCACGAAAAAAAATCCTGCTGATGAAAGAAAAACAAAGAAAAGTAAAAGTGAAAGAGTTAGTAACCTAAGAGGAGACTCTCTGCTGGCCTGAGTATGAGGTTCAAACCGTGGCTTTATATCACCATCAAGTGGCAGGACTGTGTACAACCTGATAAAGACAGAGATGAGAGAGAGGACGGTTAGATGATGCTTTCAGGAGGAGTTTTGTTTCATATTCATCCATTCACACTCCAACTTCCACAACTTCTGTATGAATTCAGAAATGAATCAGGACTGTACCTACAGGCTTACCTGCACTGCAGTGTTTCCAGACATGGAGCACTGTGAACCAAATCCACAAATTATACCTGAGATACACATTTGTTTTTCTACATAATATGTCAGAGAAGCTTCACAATCCTCTATGTAATTTTAAATGACATCTACACCTGCATATAAAACAAACAGTCACATCATGCAAGAAATTGCAGTGGAAGTAGTAAGATAATTTTAAGGAAGACGTTAACAGTACATCTAAATGTAGTCTCGTTTAGGCCTAAAAAATAAAGGATTTCTCCAGCAGGATGGTGTAGAGAGAGCCTTAAAACAGGAAGATAATATTTAATTTAACAATTGAATGACAAAAAATATGAAAAATCTACATTTATTTTTGGTGTGTCTAAGCTTACGGACACTCAAAAAACTAAAATCCTGGCTGTGGTTTTGAATATGACAACATGTCCTAGTATTCTCAACCAACTATAATGTTTTTTTATTTTTTTATTTCCTTAAGCCTATTTATACTTTTGTTTTGCTCACCAGTGGTCCAGCTTCTTAAGCATCAGTGGAAACAGGTTTGGTCGTCACACTTTCTACCTTTATCCTTAAAGAGGAATTAGAGCATTTTAAAACCTGGGCATTGACATGTTTGGTTGTGTAAATGATTCATACTTAGTTTTCCGTAATGTTTTCAGACACTGTCAGAATAACAACCTCAGCTGGTCAGTAACAAAATCAAGCACTTTCAGTGGACGCAGCTTTCACAGTCAGAGTTGCCCCAAAGGATACTTTGCAGCCACTGCAGCTGTGTAGCAGCTGCCAGCTGAGGTGATCTACTGGGCTCATTCCAAAACTTTTGTAAGTATAAATCATTTACACGCCCTCATATAGGGCCCAGGTTTACAAATACCAGAATTTCCCTTAAATAGATTCTCTCTCAATGTGAAGGTCGAAGTGTCAGGTAGGGATGAGATAGCTGTCAAATACATCTTGTGCACTTGTGACACCCATTCTCATTGAGAAGTCAGTGGTCACACACGTTGTTGGTTGTCCCTTTGTTATTTTAATGAGGAAAAATTAAAAATGGGGGCAGTCTTGAAAGTGATTGAAGATTAAGTTTATCATAATGCTACTGAAAAGCAACCTCAACTGGGGATACTTGTCACTTAGCTTGGGGAGTAACAGAATTGTACGTCTGATACTTATACATTTATTGCCAGAAATTACTTTTGATACTTAAGTACATTTAATATCAAATACTTTAAGACTTTTACTCAAGTACTATTTCTATGAGTGACTTTCATTTTTACCAGAGTAAAACACAAAAGTTTTACTTTTACTCAAGTATGGCTTTTGGGTACTTCACTGTTTCATATTAACATAGTCCAGAAGTAACGGATAGTAAACAAGTTACACTACTTTAATTTTGTGATGCTTGGATTATGTTACTGACACTATTTATTTCTATAAGTAATTGGTAATACATTTTTAAAAGTAGCCCGTCCAATCTTGTTTATTATAAACTCACTGTGGAGAGCTGAATATTTCCATTTTGACATGTAAGTCCTCTCACCTCACTCTGTAAATGACCCTGTAGGTGACCTCTGACCCCAATTCTGAAAACTTCACTACCAACATCTTCACCAGAGAGCGAGATGTAGGCTAATGAATGTGACACCCAACCCTGCTCTCCTCTACATGACGGCTTAAATCCTCCAAATCTCTAAAATGTGAGCGTAAACTGATGTGGAAATACCTCTCCATCTCTCTGTGACTGTGGGGCATTAATCCCCAATCGATTGATCCTGATAACAGCACGTAGCGGCTCCTCATTGGACGTCACTGTGATTGGCTGAAGAGGAAGAGGAGAGGGAGGCCGGGCGAAACCATTCACCCGGACAATACTCCGACTGGAAAATGTAAAGATTAATGAGCTCTAGTGGGCATCTAGATTCGGATTTCAAAGAGGATTACGGGCGTGTATCCGCATTAGATAGTGAGGTTACAAATCTGGGTAATTTGGTTTTGGATTAGCCTGTTAATCTCACGGTGATCGGCGGTGGCTCCCCCCCAACATCCCTGCGCACAAACAGCCGATCAGGCACTTAGGATGCGGGGATGATTGTGGTGACGCTGCGATGGGAAACCTGCGAAGATGGCGAAATTCAAACAATAATGACGATCCCGTTTGAGTTTCTTTTCTAATCGCTGATTTTTTTTCGCCCCCCGGACACTATTTGGCGATGATGAGACTCGTGCAGCTGTCGGTGCTGCTGATCCAGAGCGGATGGTGGGGGGTCGCGCCGAGCCCCACCGATGAAGGAGCGCTCCGGGCCGGCCACGGGGAGCACGGAGAGCCGGGGCACCAGGAGCCGCACAAGGACTCCTACAGCACCTTCGCCTCCGAGTTCCTGGAGTCCAGATATCTGTCCGATGACGGTGAGTGATCTCCTGCATTGTGCTAAAGAGTCCAAGCTGCTGGATTTTGTTGACATCTCGTGCGCCATAAGCAGACTCACGCAAGCTTGTGGCAGCACACAAACAAAAACTGCAGCAGAAACTGAACATGAGCTGTTTATTATTGTCCTGCATCCGACCTGTGTCCATTGTGAGAGGCCTTTCAGCACCCAGGCCAGCTCCCCGGTGGTAGCTGCCCAGCCCCCCCCCCCTCTCTCTCTCACACACACACACACACACACACACACACACACACACACACACACAGTGCAGATGGCCTCTCCATAGTTGGCCCTTTGACTGCCTCCACAACAAGCATAAATTGTTTTCTGCTGATTTTGCATTTTGCAGGATATCCCTTCCCCACCGCCCCACCGGTGGATCCCTTCGCCAAGATCAAAGTCAGCGACTGTGGAGTAACCAAAGGCTGCATAAGGTTAGAGAAGGATGCATGCTTTGCCAGCTCTCCCTTTCTGAACACAGCTCCACTGCAGCTCTACCCGCACCCCCCCACCCCCCGGGCTGCGTTATCCTAGATGCTGCTGTGGCCTGACTTCAGAAAAGCTGGAGCTAAACACTCTCCTCTGTCAAGTCTTCCTGTTCTCCTGACATTCAGTTAAACAGTGCCCCAGTTTGGCTCTCACATTATTATGAGTAATCTCTACCTCACATTCTCTGAGTGCGTCTGGGCTTCTATTCATTTGTCTCTGCACAGATATGGGAAGCCAGGGTGTGATGCAGAGACGTGTGACTACTTCCTGAGTTACCGCCGCATCGGGACAGATGTGGAGTATGAGATGAGTGCAGACACAGACGGCTGGGTGGCTGTAGGTTTCTCCTCTGACAAGAAAATGGTGAGCAGCTGCGCAACCTGTGTCTAACTTGGGACAGATCAATATATATTTGTGTCCGCACAACCAGATTTTCTTTCATTTATTGCTTTTACAGACAGTTACTGCACATGTTGTGTGTATATCGATAATATAACACATGGATGTGTTGAAAATGATGCATCTTTTTAAGCGCTTACTATCATTAAAGGAGCACTATGTAGTTTTGGGGAAGGAATTTTAATCAGAAGAGAAAGATCTTCATCGACTGATTTTTTTTTTTTATGCCTAAACAAACTAAATAAACAAACTCTCTTTGTTTTCATGACTGAATAAACAAACTGACCTTAAAGGACAACACAGTTTCATACTGTTTAACATTGTTTGTATGAGGCGGACCCTGCCACCTTTCTAGCTTCAAACAGTGTTCTGGGGGAACAGCTTGTTAGAAAACTACATAGTGCCCCGTTAAGTTTGAAGGTTTTTATTCCAAATACGAGTTTCCTTTGTTTACCTTCTTTTCTTCTGAATTGTTTGACTCTGATATACAAAAAGCTTACACACAGACATTTAATGATAGATTACCTTTAAGGCAGCAGGGGCCCCAAGATTAAACCACTTTGATTGAGCATTTGCAAGACTATTAAAGGCATAAAGGGGTGGAACAAAATATCTATACAGCCTTATATCATATCGCTTCCTCTTGCAAAAGAGTTTGCAATTGTTTTTTTTCACCAATTAGACAGATATCCTGATATATTGTTAGATGATTGTCTTGGAATCGATAGCCATAGCGCGATACTTTCTTTATTGTGGGCAAAGCATCATGAATCATCTCTTATCTTAACCCACTCCTACTGGTGTCCAAAATTATGCTTACTTCACTTCTTTTTATTGTATTCATCTGGCGATGTTGGCGATTTATCTGTTGAAATTGTCGCACCAATCAGCATTTACAAACATTAAGTACAATCAGATGTTTAGAGCCTCATAATAAAGGCTGAGCACTACGTCAGTATTTATCATTTACTCTCTGATATACACTTAATCATTTTTAAAACATATTTACTTCAATTTGAGCCTAACAATTCAAAGCATTTAAAAATGTCATCAGCTAACGTACAGTCCTTTAAAGCAATGTTATGTAGAAAATTGGCATTTTGCGTGATTTGGTACCCTCCACAATTTTTTCAGTGCAATGCTTTGTATTAATCCCAGGTCTGAAACAATGTGTGAGATGTAATGTAGGCGCTAACTTCAAACAAAACTCATTACATCATAACAATGTTACGTGTTGAAAACTTGTATGTTGAAGTAAACACGTATGTAAGTTACATAGTGCAGAAACAAGTGATGTGGGGCAGAGTCGTGAGACAGAGACAACATTCACCCTATTACAAGACACTGTCATCAACATGATTTTGAAGCTGTTATTTTAAGGTAAAAAACTTACATAATGTAGCTTTTTAACAAAATTCATGGCTGAGCTGGTGTATTGGATTGCATTAGACTGCACAGGTGTACCTAATAAAGTGGCCACTGAGTCTCAAGTACCTCCAGCTATTATGTGACAGCTCTCTGGCAGAAAACACTGGGCTTACTGGCATGAACAATAATAGTACTACCTGTCCCACTTACTTTATTTATATCTTGTATCAGATTTTTTTCGAGTAATGAATGTGTCGCACTTTGGAGTGAAGCTCTTCTTTCCCTCCTGTTTCCTCAGGGAGGCGATGATGTCATGGGCTGTGTCCACGACGATAATGGGCGCGTGCGGATTCATCACTTCTACAATGTCGGCCAGTGGGCGAAGGAAATAAAGAGGAACCCTGCCAGAGATGAAGAGGGCATTTTTGAAAGCAACCGGGTGACCTGCCGTTTCAAACGACCGTTATACGTCCCCAGAGAGGAAACACTTGTGGACTTACACCTGTCGTGGTATTACCTGTTTGCATGGGGACCTGCCATACAAGGTGAGTGATCAAGCTTTAGCATCAAGTCTACTCTCTTTTTTTTTTTCTTTTTTTGTCTTTTACATTGTTTTAACTTTTCCTGCAGGTTCCATCACGAGGCATGACATCGACAGCCCGCCCGTCAGCGACCGCATGATCAGTATCTACAAGTATGAGGACATCTTCATGCCTTCTACAGCCTACCAGACCTTCAACTCACCGCTCTGCTTACTGCTCATAGTAGCACTCACCTTCTATTTACTAATGGGGACGCCATAATGAAGCACAGCAGAGCACACACCGGAAAACACAGGGGAGAAAAAGGTGAAGCAGCAATAAAAATTAGTTGCCATTTTTGTCTAATGCCACATTGAAGTGTGCGATTTGCACAAAGAGACACTATTAGATATAATAAACACAATAGAGAGTATATATTCATTACTCTGAGCTCATCTTGACAAAGTATTAAGCCTATAATCTAGAGGTGTCACGTACTGGTGTCAGTACAGACAAGAGGTTTGATAAGAGTAGTGTTCTAGTATAAATAGGCCGGTTATTTTCAATATTTATGATAGCTTCCAAGCATTTAAAAAAATATGAGGACGACACACCCCAGTAAATAAACCTCACTATTCTTCAGAATACTGCATGCACCGGGAAATCTGGGAATGATTTCAAAAACCCACTGTTCACTGGTGATGAGAAGACAGTGCCTCATCTAGAACTTGGCTTAAACACAAAGGTTTTCTGGGGACAGAGGGAGCAGCTCACAGCTGTTTGCACACACACTTCCTGTCCCTCTACCCTGTACGGATATCATCCCTTGCAAAAACGAAAAGAAAAAAGACAGTTTATTCGGTTTCCAAGTTTCCAAGGGACAGTTTCCCGAAAAGTTTTTTTTTTTAGATTAACATGGTAAACACATCACCATGTTAATTTTAAAAAAACAACCTTTTTCCTCATGTTCCATAATTTCCTTTTCCTTTTATGCCCCCCCCCCCACACACACATTTATCAACCACAGTGGCTGTTGGGTTTGTTTATCAGCACTGTGGCACTGTTACTGTGTTTAACAGACAGAGAGAGACTGTGACATGAGTTACTATTGCCTTCAGCAAGCAATAACACACTGAACAGGAGCAAACTGTCCACTGAAGATCAGTTTGCTTGCCTGGACATGGACTTATTTTTCCCCCATGCTGTTATTGTAGCCTTTTGATCTGTAATAAAAATGGATGCATATGTTAAAAACCCACTGAAACAGTCTGGTACAGTTGTGTTTATTATCAAAAAACCTTTTAAGGAACACAGGGAAATACAGCCCTTCCTGTGCATGAGCAGGCAGCTCAGTCAAAGAGCACATAGGAGGTGATTTTTAATACAATAATAATTATTATTTTAAATTATATTTTTGTCTGAGAGTACACAGGCTTAGCAACCTGTTCATGTGTAACTTTAAATGTTGGTGTAAATCAGGTGTGGCAAAAGTCTTCCAGGGTAACCATCAGTGACAATCCCAATTTATGATTAATAAAAACCTAATTTTTTTTAATGAAAAAAAGAAGAAGAAATTAAACGTTGGTCTTACCTCCAACAGAATTTTTTTTTGTGTGTAGCTGAAAAGAAAAGTCACAGATGCTATATTATGAATTCAATAAAATTATCATCGTATTACATATTTACCATCAGCGAGGTTTCAAGGGGCCTGCTTTCTTGGCTTCTATGCACACATTTTTTCTAACATTTGCATACAAAATTAGACCTTTAAATAAAAATGTGTCATGTAGTCATCAAACATTGGCTTTAACAGTAAGTTAACAAGACATCATTCTAAAAACACCTGATAAAAACACCTATTATCCATCCAAGCCACATGCAGGACTTCTGACCCCAGCATTTCAGTCTGCATTTCATGTGATTCTAGCGTCTTTCTTGTTCTGATGCCTCAAGTGATGAGCAGTGCTGTCCTCCACACTGTAGTTTTTGAACATTACCACTGTGTGGCACCAAAGAAATGAGAGATGCTACACATAATAGTTTTTAAAATAATAGACTTGATATAAAAGAAAAACAAGGACAGTATGTGTTTATGTGTGTATATATATATATATATATATATATATATATATATATTCTATATAATAATAATAATAATAATAATAATAATAATAATACTGTATAGAAAAGAAGAAGTGCCCATACTGCGCACTGGTGAGTAGGCCTACCTAATATCATTATTATTATTATTATTGTTATTATTATTATTATAACAACAACAACAACAACAACAATAATAATAATAATAATAATAATAATAATAATAATAATAATAATACAGCTATTATTAATAATAAAATAGTAATAATAACACATGTTGAAATGTATTATTAATAATTAATACATTTTAAAAACACAGCGTTTTATGTTACGTACACTACATTACCCATAATGCCCTGGGCATTTCGTCCCTTCTACGTCATATGTTTTCCTCCCTCACGCGGTGGGTACTCGGGCAGGATACCGAGGCAGAATCGGAGAACATGGCAGACGAGGACGACTCGGCGCCGGATCCTGCCGCCGCCTCTCCCCCGGAGAGCCCTCGCCGTGAGCGGCCTCACACTGTCTCTTTCTCCGAGAGCGTCCAGCCAGCCGTCGGGATGGTGAGCCAGCTGCTGACCCAGCCGTCGTCCCTGAAGTTTGATAAAAACATCAAACAGGCCTTTTACAACACGGGGGCGATGATCTTTGTGGCTATCTGCTGCGGAGCGGCGGTGCTGGTCTACTTCATCCTGGAGGCCTTCCTCCGCCCGCTGCTCTGGGCAGTGCTCTGCGGGACCTTCCTCCACCCCTTCAAGTACTCCCTGGCCCGGCTCGGCCGCTCGTGGCTCAGCGGCCTGCAGGAAACCGGGACGCCCATCGTGGTGGGGACCCTGCTGGTGCCGGTGTGGTGTGTGAACTACGGGGTGGAGGCGATGGGCAGGCTGGTGCTGGAGAGGCTCACGGTGCTGCTGGTGATCGGGGCCGGGGCGCCGCTGGTTTACTTCTTCTACCTTTTCTGGAGCGTCATCGGCATGCAGGTGATCCTCGGGCACATCTGTGGGGTCGTCGGGACCGTGCTGGACTGCTTCCACACTGTGTGGGTGAGTGAACGGACAGTGACAACTGGTGACCAATGATAACAAAGACCCTCTGTGTCACTGTGTGGATGCCACTGGGGTCAGATCTGTCAACCCGGTGACCTCAGACGGGCTGCAGACAGCTCAGGGTGGGACTTAAGGATAAAGAAACCAATATCTCAATGTTAATAAGACAAAATTCAGTATTGATTATATAATTATATTTAAAATGATGTAGTGCAAATACCCATGTTGTTATCTGTTATTAAATATAGAGCTAAAACAACATGAACGTGAGTCAGCAACAAGTCTGACACTCAATTTATCATTCAAGTCATTTTTTAAAGCAAAAAAACCCCCAAAGTTCACTGGTTTGTGCTTCTTCACTGTGAATAGCTGCATGTTGTGCCTGGCACTTTTCACCTTCATCAGGAATTTAATAGACCACATTGACAAAATGGTCTTTGTAGTAAATTATACTAAAAGTAACAGTTTCTACTCAAACAAATGTTTCAAGTTTTGATTAAGATAAGTTCAGTATCAAGTGTACAAGTCAATCCTAACATAAGTCAATAATACTGAATCTAAAGTACTGCAGGAGGACAAACAGCTGAAAAATGTCTGAATTGCATGTCCTCGAATGCGCCTCATGACATGTTATCTCATTAACCTCAATGCAGAAAGTATCTTTCTTGGAATTTATGCGTAAATTTGTACCTCAGCTGATCTAATCTCTTTTAGTTCCAGCGTCTGATCGTTCAATACCTTATTATTCCCAAACAGCTCCAGGGGCCCGAGTCCAGGCCGAGCTCTGACCAGATACAAATTGCATTAAATGTTCCTCCTCAGACAGTCTGTCCTTTCTCTAAACGATAGAGAAAGACTGTCACAGGGCCCCTGTCTATAAATAGGATGGAGGACACTATATTAAATTACATCGAAAGATGTCTTTGTGTGCAGACGAACCAGTTAAGATCTTTGTGACCAGCTGATGACAGACTGGGACACAACAATATTTCATGCTTTTCTTACCAAACGGGGGGTGAAGAGAAGTCGGGGCGTGTTTCACAGTTTAGGAAAAAGACCAGTCATGTTACACACACATTAATGACATTTAGAGACAGAAGCAGACGCTCGGTTGAATTATAGATCCAGTGACATTTATTAATGTCAATCATTAATAAATCATTCATTTATTAATCCAGATATCGTCTGCTGTGGTCTTGTTGACCATCAATCTCTCCAGTGATCTTAATAGCACCGGCAGCTGTGTTTGGATCAATATCATTGTATACAAAACATTCTTCAGATGTGACGACATGGCAAATTAATGCAACATCACATGTAAGGTAATGAAACTGACGTTCAGTGTAATGTAGACAAAACTCTTTAAATTAGGGCTGCAACTAGTGATCATTTCCCTTATTGATTATTCATCGAAAAAATTGTTTGGTCTATAAAATAGTGAAAAAAATCACCATCACAGTTAGATGACCAAAGATATGAGTGATATCATTACATTTATTCAGGAGTGGTGCACCCCCACATGAAGAACGTCACTGCCACAGCTAGTTAAAATGGGAAATTGCACATCATGACCTAGATAACACAACAAAACAAAAAACACCAACAAGCATGAAGCCTTGTGTGGAGAAGTATCCCTTTAATTGCGATCAGTTTCCCTAAATGAACATTATTGGTGCTGCAACCGATCAGTAAATGTTGATTGCACAGTGTAATGGCTACAGTATAATGAAACCATCTGCGTTTACATCGGTCCCTGTAAAACTCACTATACTATTGTCTCTACCATCGGGCACGCAGTCACTTGGGAGAAGGACGATTAACTGGCGATCTATTTCTGTTGCAGACTCTGATGATAAAATAAGTTCATGTTTTATCCTGTGTTGTTGTTATTTGTGACTCTGGGGAAAATGGCAACGATCCAGTTGTCTTTGCAGAAGTGCCGCCAACAATTATACCACATGGAAATGCTAGAAGGAAAAAGTTGTCTGTCAACATTTTTTGTAAAATGATAACACAAAAAAACTTTTTTTAAATTTTATTTGGCCAAGACAGCATAAAAGTTACAGACAACACAACAATAAACTGAGGATAACGGCCTAGAATTACATTAATTAAAATCAGGCGCAGACCAGGTCCCTCAGTCAGTCCAGTACCTGACTGTCACGATGCAAACCTAAGTATTAAAGTATTAAGTTAATAAATTCTGCGACAATGCTTAAAGATACTGGAACAATACTGTATGTGGAAGAAGCATCGACCTCTTGTATCTGAATGCACCTGATGACAACCCATCTGTTTGTGACCACTTCTCCTCTCAGGTGTGCACTGTGGTGATCGGCT
Source organism: Pagrus pagrus (assembly GCF_965226575.1). Taxonomy (NCBI): domain Eukaryota; kingdom Metazoa; phylum Chordata; class Actinopteri; order Spariformes; family Sparidae; genus Pagrus; species Pagrus pagrus. The sequence goes on from NC_140191.1 coordinate 15,462,890, forward strand.
ACTTGCTGGCGGTGTGTTTCAAGTGGAGTCCCCAAACCGAGCACTACCTGAGGGCTCTGGCTCTTCCCGTCTGGGCCGCCCTGCTCTTCTACATCGGTGAGTGTGGGGAGGAGGTGAAACCTGCTCAGACATGCTGGCCGTCCTCTCATACTTCTATACAAACGCTGCTCTTTGCCCCCTGGGAGGATTTCTTCACATTTCACAGATAGGTGGAAGCATGCTGCAGAGAATGAGGCTGAACACTGTGTTTTTCCAAAGGTGAGGGAGTGAAGTCGTTTTTCTAGTTAAGATAAGGCGCTGTCTCTGCGGGTCCACAGGTTTTATTACACTGAGCACATGCAGAGTTTCATAGTAAGATGAGGAAGTGTTCAGTATTTTTAGCACACTTAAGGCGTGGTGAAATGAGGTGTTGACTTTCAGGCGCAAATGTTAAAAGTGACTGGGCGCTATTAAGAATAAGTTCTGCTCCAGGAGGAAGATTTTCACATGACCGTCGGCAAATATGAGAAAATGTTCTCTGTCTGGCGTGTGCCTATATAAAAATGTTACGTACAATTGGCCAAAATGAGCAATTTTATCGCAGTAATTTCTTCCCCCTGACATATTTTCATCATTTTATGCCAATAAAAATCTAGAAATATGTTTCCGCTGGTCAGACAAGACGTACTGTAGAAGTGAAGTCGGAGTCAACGTTGCTGCCAAGACATAACAAAAATAAACAAAATATCTTTCAGTTTAAGATCATCATGTTTGTCCACGATATTCATCACCCTGATTTCTGGATCTGTTTTTAGTGTCTCTGACCGGCTCGTGGAGGGTGCCCATATTTGTGGTTGTGGTTGCTCTCCTTATCGTGGGCTCCCAAGAGAAACCACCTGTCCCTGGCAGAGGTGAAGATTTATGGACAGAGACACACACACACACACACACACACACACACACACACACACACACACACACACACACACGCACACACACACACACACGCTCACTACAGTAAGAAGCCTCCACATCAACTAAATATACTAAAATAATTCCAGTAAATGTTTTTGTGAGCTATAGAAGCGCTGGTAGATGGATGTTGTTGCCTTCGCTCAGACTTAGGCTAGTTCTTTCCCTTTGACCACAGTCTTTATGCTAAGCTAAGCTAACCTGCTGCTGGTTGCAGTTTCATATTTACTGAACATGAGAGCGTCCTTGATCTTCTTATCTATCTCTCAGCAATAAAGTGAAAAGGTGTACTTGATAAATGTTGAACTAACTGCTTTATAAGCCAACAGAACCAAAGAGAAAGGATCTTGTTGAGCAGCTTTAATCCTTCCAACAGTGGAAAAATACATCTGCTATAATAACAATTATAACTTGTCTTGTCAGGTCCATAAACTCACCCAGCTTTAAAATAAAGTTACAAACTATCCAACCTTGTTTTTCTTTTTCCAATTTGACCTAAAAAATAAGTGACGGTTTGTCCTTCAGGCCGGTGTGACCATTAGACACACACAAACACCCACATCAGTGTGTTGCTTTTTGCTCCGCTCCACCTCTGCTGTTATGTTTCACTGTTGTCTTCTGTCTCACTTATCTCCTCAGGAGAGCTGTCGGGTCAGGTGCTGTCATTCGCTGCTAACACTATTTACATGGCGATCTCCTGTAGCAACCTTCAGGTGAAAAGCGAGCCCAGTGAAAACTCTACTACAGGTAAGATACCGCCAGCTCTGTTACAGGGGTGTTCAGACAGAGGGAGAACAGAGTGCTGCAACAATGGACAGTATGAGAAAAGTAATGTGATTTTTTGAACATTAAAGCATGTAAATGTTCCACATTTCCATTTAATGGACATTGATGGAAAATCTTCACAGAGATACCCATCAAAAGAAGTCACTTCTCTTTAATTTGCATTTTAATGGAGAGGTTTATTCTACACTGTCAGCATTTTTTTTGACCCAGCTTTTAGCAGCCATTAGAGGAACTGCAGCTCAAGACATGTCTGCTTTGGTTTCACCATGCAGCAGTGGTGGTTGGCACTTCATGTTTCAATATTCACTTTATTGCCCCATATTCTGCATGCTGCATTCGTAAAACATGTAACTGCATTCTACATACATAAAAGACAAGAGCGAGAGACAGAAAACCTAAGAGTCCCACAAATGTCATTTCTCTTCCTCTTCTTTGCCTCCTCTGCGCCCTCATCTCTTTAAAGAAGGTGTCCAGTCAGTCCCCCTTCCTTCGACGCCTGGATTCCCTCGGGGCTCTCGCACATTACCAGTCGGCCTCTTCCAAAGAGAGAAAAGCTCCCAAAAAGCCAGCGATATCTACTTTATTCTCCTGGTCTGGGCCATCGTACTGGTTCAGGTCTGGCTCAACCTCTGGATCCTCCAACTGCTGCCTATCCCTGTGGCTGGTACACACACACACTCACATGCACACACACTCCCTTTTCGCATGCAGATCTGCTGAACTCAGACTGACGTTGTATTGATACTTTAGTATGGGTGCTGAAGAAGCTGGTGGTCCACTTTGGCCTGAAGAGCTTTGCAGAGAGGACGCTCGCCTCGTGGTGGGCCGTGCTGGAGAAGCTCGGACGTGAGCGAGAGGAGGCCCTGCTGCCGGGACCGATCAAAGGCCTGGCTCTGTTCCTGCTGCGTATCGACACTAAGGTAACGTCTCTGATTGATCTCCAGGTGCTGCCGGCAGTGCAAGAGATTCCCTTATTTCCTCTACCTTTGATTTCTCACATCCTCATCCAGGCACACACACATCCTCTGTCTCAGCGGTATATAGTATATTCATTAGTGTCCGTCTGGCCAATAAATGTTGAAGGACAGGCCTACTGGGTGCCTGCAGTACAAAGATTATAGGATAAAATAATCTGTAAGTATTGAAATAGTTTTGAAAAATTATAATTCTCTGTATAATGTTTTTAATGTATAACAACTCTGAGGTCTGTGTGTAGTGGTATTGTGTTCACCAAGAGATTCCTCACATTGTTTGAAGAGCACAGCGAGACCATTTTCTTGACAAACAAGTTCCACAGTGGTTTTGTTAAGTGTGTGGGATCCTTTAATTAGTCCTGAACGTGTTTGTTTTTGAGATGCGGCAGGCGGCAGACCACACTTGCAGTCCCACCACCAAAAGGCAGGCAGACAGACTTGTGAACATGCGAACACGTGGAGCATTTGGCAGCCAAAGAACAGGAGCTTAAAGAGAGTCAATATTGTTTTATGAACACAAACAATGTTAAGCGGGAACTGTTGGATGTGTTAGGAAGGCAAGTGTTTGCTAACATGACGTTGAAACATAAACTGCTTCATGTTTGCATCCCAAGCTAGGCTACTTCTTGAGTTTTGGTAAGGATATCTGAACGTGAGCAGTTCATCAGTTTCTTTCAATCGGGGATCATTTCAAAAACACTATGTTTTAAAAGTAGTAGCAAGTAGTCACACAGTGAGAAAAGTAGCCCTCTGAATCAGAATCAAATCATATCGTCGGCTGCTTAGAGATTCCCAGCCCTTAATAATAGAGCATGTTGTGCTGCTTCAAGTGGCCAAAAGATATGTTGTTGTTGTCTTAAAAACACCTTAAAGTAGGGCATTTTCACACTGAACGGTGTTTCTCCTGATGTTTTTTTAGGATGTAGTTATGTCATGTGTTTGTTAACACAATAATTTGCATCCCACTGTGTAGCTAGTGCACACTCCCTGTATGGTCCGTAGTTAAATCCTGCCTGTCACGCTCCACTTCCTGATCCCTCAAGAGGTTGTGTTCCTGTCGCACGGGTACATGTGATGACTGCTGCACAGATCTTTCCAAAAATAATCTTCCCAATGTCTCTTTGTCTCCTCCCCAAGCTCTGGCATTGGCTTAACAAGCAGGTAATGACTCGGAGGAGCAGAGTGCTGAGAGAGACTGACAGAAAGAGTGTGTATGAGAGGAAGATAAAGAAATATCTGTGTGTGTGTGTGTGTGTGTGTGTGTGTGCGAAGGCGTGAGCACACCTTGTAGTAGCTTGGACTGGCACTTTACCCATCCACTGTCGTCACCCTCTCATCATGTCTGTCCGTCTCCCGCTGCTTTCCTGCTTCCTGCTTTTATTTTGACAGGAAGCTACGGTCGGGGAGGCGGGACTCTCAGGTCCCTCGGCCTCGTCCGTACCTTCCCCGCTGTGATCTAACCGGCCGCTTCGGCTTGAGAGTGTGTGAGTTGCATGGAGAGATGGCTGATGTGGACAGAGCAGAGCTGAGCGGGAGGAGGGGGCAGTGTTTCTGGATACATGTTGGTCGATGAGCCTGATGTTAGCGATGGAGGAGAAACACTGCCCGAGGTCTCCCCGAGGGAGCCCTTGGAGAGATGTGGTTATGCTTCAGGAGCTTTATTGGGTGGGAAAATGGGGCTGGGGAAAGACAAAATAATGGAAACACCTAAGAGTTTGTCAATATGAAGCTAAAATTGTACTTTTCGAAGAGCTTTACTTCTTTTTGTGGTGTTATCATGTGAGGCCTAAACTGTTTGTAGTTGCGTATTAGACATTTGCTGAAAAACAACTATTTAAAACACACCATAGAAGAAAACTTGCGCATTGGACGATATGTTCCTTGATTACCATGCGCTTCGGGCACTGTAGTTTATTTTGAGTTGATCCCACATATATCTTCTTGCTCTCATAAATATCAGGAATACTTATTAGCGTACTGAATTTGTTGTTGAATGAAAAAAAAACATGATTTACAAAGGGGCTTGGATCTGATTGCTACAAACAGGGTAGGGACATTTTATCTAGGGACTGATTAACATTGTGTTTGGTTAAATCCTGAGACTACTGCATAATGTAGTTTGTAATTGTAATTTTTGACTTTATCATGATTTTAAGGTTTTCCTTATAGTGTTTGTTACAAGAACTCTGGCTCGCTGTGTCGTTGTGTTAAGTGATCATGATTTTTGCAGCTCTTCTAAAGCAAACCCCGACTGCTTATTGGTTCTCAGCTCAACATACTGCAAAAACCTGCTTTTTGTCTGATTAAGTTATTTCAAAATAAAAGTCCCTGCTGATGGTGGTGTTTCCATTTTTTTGTTAAACAATTTATCGCTGTTCTGGATTTAATCAGTCAGCAGGCCAACTACCATTCCTGTCTCAGGTAAGGCAACATTCTTAGAGATGGTGAGAAAAAAAATGACAACTTATTTTGGACTTTATCACATTGTGTAGCTGAACTGCAGTGGGGCCTTTACAGCCATATCATTTCACCATAGCTATAATGACAAACCATCAGGACGTGGCCTTGTGGGAGAGAAGTGTCCACTAACAAAACCTCTCCCATTAACCTCCCATTGACTCCAGTAACACATGGCTCTTCTTGTGACCTTTACTCGGAGACTAAAACTGTAATACGTTGGCTGTTGATGCAGTTTTGGAGCATTGAGAAACCTGAGTTAAGAATTTCACCACCTTTCAACACAATGAAATGATGAAAGACTGACGTGCAGGTCTGCAACAGTTTTAAAAAAAAGTTCCTGAAGGTAAAGTCGTGCATCCAAAAGCACACAGCCTGAGCTTTTCACTTGCATGTTCCCATGTTTAGGGATGTTTGCATGCATGTGTAGAGATCTCCTGCCTGTTCCTTAACTCAGGCAACTACCTTACTGTTCTCAGGGCCCGAGGGAGGCAGCTTTTAGATCCAAAATGGCTTCTTCACATGGGAAGGACACAGGTTTCTCCATGTGTCTGATCACTGTATGTTTCCAACCTCTTCAGAATCGTACTGACTTTGTATCTCGACTCTGTTTCTTCCCTCTCTATATGTACGTAGATGGTCGTGTGGCTGGAGCGATCTCTGGATAAAATCATCAGCATCTTCATCATCTTCCTCCTGGTCACAGGGACCCTGCTCATGGCTCTGCTGCTCACCGCTATGGTACTGTTGTTGTTCCTTTGAGCTTCTTTTCTGTTCTGAAACATCGTCTTGGACAACAAAGTCACTTTTATCTTTCTAGGTTCACCATGAAAGTGTTCACATCATCGACGTAACCAGTAACCTCATCAACGAGACCGTGTCTAACCATCCAGAATGGGCCAAGTATGACAATTTGCTCTATTTTTATTTGTAAATTTCTTTTTTTCTCCTCTGATGAAAACTTTGTGTCTTTTCTTTCTCACGTTTTCCTCCTCTAGTTGGCTTCCAGAGGCTCGTGTGGTGCAGAAGGCTCTGAATTCAGCTGCTACTAATGTTTATCAACACGGTCGAGAATGGATAACACAGAAGGTAAGAAAAACATTATATATTAAGGCTGCAGCTAACTAACTTATCAATTAAACTGTTGACTATTGTATGGAAGAATTCATCACTGCTGCTTACTGTAGTTAGCTCAGTTAGCTGTGCAGCTAGCATGCTGGACTTGTAGTTTGGAGAACCAGGGGGGTGTTGATGTTTACACCACTAGCACAGGAGCTTTAGGCCTGGATGTGTCTGGGCTAGCTGGTTAGCATGCTAACGTCAGTAGGTATCCTTACAACACTGTGCATTAATGTCATCAGGTCAGAACTGTTAGTCACATTCTGTTAATCATTTTCCTCTTTTAATGTTTTCAGCTGAAATTCTTACATATTGTCCCTTTAACTGTTTGGTCTATAAAATGTCAGAAAATAGTGAAAAATGTTCATCTCAGTGTCTCAACGTTCAAAGTGATGTCTTCAAGTGTCGTGTTCTGTCGGTCCAAAACCCAAAGATATCCAGTTTAATGATATAAAACAGAGAAATCAGCAAATCTCCGTATATGAGAGGCTGAAAACAGAACTTCTTTCATTTTTGCAAAATAATTACTTAACATTTAATCGATATATATGATCAGCCAATCGATTAGTCGACTAATCTTTGCAGCTCTACTATTGATTTCTCCACTAAATACTTAATGTCCTGTTATGCAATGAATCTTTTCTTGTTTTGTGCAGCTCCATAAGATGTTAGGAGACAAGGTGAACCACACGGCTGTGATTGAGAAACAGGTTTTGGAGCTTTGGGACAGACTGTACCACTCCTGGTTTGTCAAGGTAAGGTGAAGAGGGTGGAGTACATGCAAGTCCATTTAACTTCCATACGTTGGTGGGGGGGATTTCTCCTCTTACAATGTCACGCATACAAAATATTTCATGCATTTTCCAGAACACCACCCACCCTGGACGCGGCCGTGGTCAGAAGATGATGACTCCGAGACAGAACAGCTGGCTGGGAGACATCCTGGACTGGAATGACATCGCCTCCTTCCTGCAGGAGAATATTGAGACTCTGCTGTCTGTGAGTTTGAGCATGTTTATGATTTGCATGTATTTTGCTTTACATGCATCACATGCAACATTACAGACACTTTATTGAACACAGTCAGTGCTAAGGGGTGTAGATCATTTGTTTGTCATGATATTTCTGAGAAGTAGTGAATTATATTTATTGACAAAGTAATGCTGCTCGTCAGCTCTGCCCTGATTGGCCTTCAGTGGGTGTTACAACAACTGCAGGCCATAAATCGTTGCTACATTTAAAGCTGTGTACCTCAGAGGGGTGTACAGTTTTCCTGTGGCTGACATGTTTACTGTTGCCTTGTTGTTTTGTAGATCCTGGAGTCTCTGTGGGTGGTGATGAGCAGAAACGTTGGCCTCCTCATCTCCACCACCACCACGCTCTTTACGGTCCTGTTCCACAGCGGCACAGCTCTGCTCAACTTTGCCCTCAGTCTGGTATGAAACACTGACCGCTGTAAAGCATCTACAACATATTCGTTCTCAGTCCTCACTCGGAGATGGGGAAGTTAGTAAAACTGCAGTCTGGTCTTAATGGAATCATTTGCAGCAGATCTTGAAGCTTGATACATATCTGAGTTATAAAGGGCACGCTTATTCTTAGTTGTACATACCTAGGTGGTGACGTATGAGTGAAGGCAGTCCACATGTACAAGAGGACTCTGCTCTTTATTGGGTTTAAGAATCTGGATTAGTCGTGCAACAGCAAACCTGCTCCTCATTTTTCTGCAGGTGATTTTCCTGACCACTCTCTTCTACCTGCTGAGCTCCAGCGGTGAATACTACAAACCTGTCAAATGGGTGATCAGCCTGACCCCCCTCTCCCAGCCGGGACCCTCCTCAAATATCATTGGCCAGTCTGTGGAAGAGGCCATCAGGTAGTCTCACATACACACGCACACCAAAACTCATCCCGAGTGTGCAGTGACATTTAAACACTTCCCGAGGACGTTATTTTTGACCTTGCGTGTGTGTGTTTGTTTTGAAGGGGAGTGTTCGACGCCTCTCTGAAAATGGCCGGCTTCTACGGCCTCTACACTTGGCTCACTCACACCATCTTTGGCATCAACATCATCTTCATTCCTTCTGGTGAGTCAGCGTGCTCACAGCAGAACCGGCTGTCAGTATACCTGCAGCTGCCCAGTCACAGTCAGTGTCGTCTCACCCTTTGTGTCCGTCTCTCCTGACATGAAGCGCTGGCTGCCATCCTGGGTGCCGTGCCGTTCCTGGGGACGTACTGGGCCGCCGTGCCAGCAATGTGTGACCTGTGGTTGGTGCAGGGCGAAGGTGTCAAGGCTGTGCTGCTGCTGATCTGCCATCTGCTCCCGACGTATTTTGTGGATACAGCCATCTACTCTGACATATCAGGGTATGTGTGTGTGACAGTGGTGTGTTTGCATAGATGCATCTGACCAACAAATGTCAACAAACCAACCTCCTGGTTGGTATCCGATTATGGCTTTGTCTACATAAGTGTCTATAAACAGTGCGACCATTTGCCTCGGCCAGTTCCATCAAGTGTCAGCTGTTTGAAATAGAAAACAACACCAGACTGTGGGCCAGATAATGCTTCATCTCAGCTGTTGTTGGCAGCCAGGCCATGTGTCCAAGTCTGTTTCCCCTTTGAACATTGTTTCCTGTAGCAGTAGCCTTCTAGTTAGGACTTAATTTAGCTTAATTTTCGAAATATTATCGAAACTGCAACACGGCTGAGAGCAATATCCGACATGTTCTTAAATCCAAGACTCGATAGCTGCCATAAAGGTGTGTTAATATTGTACATTGTTTAAAGTAAAATCTGGAAAATAAATCTCAGATTACGTTTTTCGAACATATCTTCTTGGTATTTCTTTGTCTTGATCCGTGTCTTGTCTCTGTGTCTCAGGGGTGGACACCCGTACCTGACAGGTCTAGCAGTGGCAGGCGGCGCGTACTATCTGGGTCTGGAGGGCGCCATCATCGGACCTATCCTCCTCTGCATCCTGGTAGTTGCAGCCAACATCTACAGCGCCATGCTGATGAGCCCCAGCTCTGCAGTGCCGACGCCGGTGCAGTCGAGCTGGCCGGTCCACCCCATGAGGTAAAGATGAAGCTGAAACACAGAGAGCTGATTTGAAGATTCAGAAAAATGCAACAATACCCTCACTGTCCTCTTCTTCGTCGCTCTCAGGACCTACGCAGAGTCCACCCCCTCAGTCCTGAAGAAGACCAGTGAGTGAGAGCCAGAGGTTGTGTCCCTGTGGAACGTCACCTGGCCTCCTATTGGCTGACTCCTCACGGGAAGTGCTGCCCTCCCTGAAGCTCCTCCCAGGAAGTCAGCCCCCCCCTGAACCGAGAAGAGGAAGCAGCGTCTTGGCTGGTCACCCATGATGCCGTCTGCTAACCAGCGCCGCTTCTCTAAGCAAAATGGCGCCAGCTGCTCTCACAGAAGACCCTAATATTAGAGATGCGAGTGTTCATTCTGATCCAAAACATGGACCAACGGCATCATATTGAGCTTTATGATAATGAACTGCGGAGGCGTTGATGCTAATCACATCACCTCTCAGAACTCAGTGCCTAAATTGATTTTGTAACATTTAAAAATGCCTAAACTTATCGTGCGGTGAATTGTAAGGTGAGATATTTTATCTACAAAGCCCCTGATTTCCACCCCGGCTGTGTTTACGCAGTGTTTGCACTCCCTACCTCTCTCCTAATGGAGGCTCTAGTAGAGTTTGTAGTGAAAGCTGGTTTGTGTTAATGAACTGAATGCCTGGCTCCCCAGAACGAGTTGGTGACTGTTTATTTAGTTTAACTTAATGTGTCATTCATGATTCTTTCAGCTGTTTTTCTCCTCACACACCTAAAGCTCATCAGAAATGTCTTTATATTTTCTACTGGCCTCGTCCACTCCTGCACTTCCTCACGACTACAGTCTGAGCACTTTTTCGGAACAGAGAGTAAGAAGTAGTTTACATCGCTCGACGCTTTAATGAACGAGCTGTACGGATGTTTGTAATGTGACACATCGATCATACATGGCTACTGTGTTAGCTGCCTGTGATAGCGGGGAGGGCTGTGATGTGTTCTGTGTTGGAACAAGCATGTGGTTCAGCAGCGGTTTAACTGAATTGCTGTAGTTTTTATTTGGTACTTTTATTACTGGATGCACTGACACAATAAACATCATTTTAACTGTGGCATTGATGGTTGTTTTCGCTGTCGCGTACTCTCTCATTATGATTTTCCATTCATTCATCAAATGTTTGGTCTCTAAACTTCGAAGGAAATGGTGAATAGTGCTCATTACACTTTATAATTAACAAGGTCCACATGTCCAAAGATAATGAGTTTGTTCGACTGAATAGAGTTTTTTTTATTTGATTGAAGGAAAATCTTCCCTTATTTTCAGTCCATGCGAGCAGGTCTGCCTGGAGATTTTAATGTTTACTGATAAACAAACATCTGCTGCTAAACTAATTTACCTGCGAGCCCTTATTACGTTTGTGCAGACGATTCTCATCACAGAGCAGAGTATTGTTCTGCCTGCAGTGGATGGCTGATCTGTACTGGGCAGCTTCCTGGTGGGATTATGTTGAACTGTGTGAATATAAAACAGGCTACAAACAGAGAAGAAAGAGCATGCATTCAAAATCTAACGTTCCCTGGACGAATACAAGTCAAAACTTCCTTCTGTTTGTTTGTGTGAGTTGAGTCAGACGGTGTCAGCTGTTCTGTGAAGGCTTTACAGATTGTCAATGTGTCAGCGAGGCGCTGCACAGATGGACCGAATAAATATCAGAGCCGCAGGAAAAGCGATGGTACGGCTGCTGAGGGAGCCAGTACCTTTCAAATGAAGTCTCCAGTAAACTAATAAACAAACATGTTGAGCACAGGAAAGCTTGTGACAGTCGTTTAAGTTTTTTTTTTAATTTTGTTACAGGAAATAGAGGAAGTCAACCTCGATAAACTAAAAAGGTTTTAGGTACTTCATTTTAACCTGGCAACAGTCTTTTATATACAGTATTTAGTATAGTATAGTAAATCTTTCAAAGATTCAACCCTTCACTTGAATTATTAGGCTTATATTATAAAACCTCTTTCTTAAATTAGTTCTGTCAAAGCAATAAATCCTCATGTGATGACATATTTTACTGTATTCATATGCACTTGGTTAGTCATGTAATTATAGGAAAAGTATCGCCCTATAGTATTTCATCTATGTTCAGTTTACATTTCATTTTAATGTGTCTTTAATTATTCAGATTCAGATATTTAAATGGAAAAGAGATGCTCTCTCCTGACTTGCGATGAGGTGAAACCACTGAAAAACCTTTCCCTGTACATTTAAGCAAAAGAAGAAAACATACATGAATAAATAAATATATAAACATTACAATAACGTTTTAGATTGGACTTTTTTTCTTAGATTTTTAAAAAATATTTAAAAGTATATGTTAAACATTATCTAATGTAGGTAGTCGATGTTCTTTTCCCGTCTGTCTGGGCCCCTGATTGGCAGCGAGGCCCTGGGCAGGTGTCTAGAAATGCACATGACCAGAGCCACTCAACCAAAGATGAGTCTAAATGAATGAGATTAAGCGCAGTGTCTTAATAATAAAATAGAAAGCTGATGTCACAAGCAAAGATCAATAAAACACAAAAAAAAAACAACCTCATTAAGATGGACATCCTTCTGCTTTCAGAAATTCACTCTGTTCCTCCGTACGCGCTCGGTTAGTTTCCCTCCGGGCTGCAGTCTGATTCGGCTTTGATCCGTTTCTGCACATCAAAGTCTCCACACAGTTCTTCTGAGGTCTGCAGCACATAAACCGGAGCATCTTCCTGAGCTCTCGCAGCTCCAAATCTCCTTAACGGCAGAATCACTCAGTCAGTTCACACAGAGTGAACAGAGGGAGGAGGTGTATCCTCGAGGAAGACTCTTCTTTGACTACGGGGCAGGTTAATCTTCGTCGAGGAGAAAATCACTCTGCAGATTGACTTTTTCACGTCTCAGTTCTCAGTGCCTGACATTTCCTTTTTTTTAAATTTTTTTTTTAGGTGTTCTCTGAGACAAAATTTCAGCTAGATTAAATCTGTAATGAGAAGCTGTTGCAGTATAAAAAAAAGTCCCAGCGTCTCATTTCCCATACAGGAGACAAGTTCAGAAAACAAAAGCATCTTTTATTAAACATGTGTATGCAAAACTCTGCTGTCTAATACGTCTTCCTGATGGCTCTCGCTGGGTCTAATCCTGCCAAATGAATAATTCAACAGATCAAGTGAAGGAGTTTGAATAATCCACTCAACACAAAACATGTAGTGAGTCTGCTGCCCGACTCTATTACCTTCACCGCACTGTCATGTTTATTAAAAAGACAGAAGAGTCCCATTTTCCCACAGGACTCCTCTGGCTTCTGCCCACACTCACCTCCTCTGCAGCGCCGTGGCAAGATAAGACAGATTATGATCTTCTAACACCCATGGGTGCCTCATGCAGCTGTGGTCACACTTCACACCCCATGTTCGTGTGGTTGCCACTGGGCCCAACTCTTTCCACTGAAACCAAATTATTTTTTACAAGCGCATTTTGTTTGCATACTGCACACAAACAAGCTGGTTTCACACTTCTCTACTGAGAAAACACAAAGAAATGCAGCAACCGGCCGACAAAGGCGACTGCAAACTATTAAACATGGATGTTTATCAAGTGCAATTTCAAATATTTAAACAAAATCAGATTTTCTAATGATATATGAGGAAAGAAATGCATTTGGGGCTTCGTCAGGCCTCGAGGATACGCAAAGTCAATGTAAACATAACTTTAGTTTGTTTACAAGAAACCTCCAGAGGGCATCGTCCAGCAGAGATTTTTTTGGTCAAGAATCCTTGAATCAATATTTGTTTATACTATTTGTTTATAGAAATAAAAGAGATATTTTCCGATCTGCTGCTTATGACATTAACTCCTCAGGTGTGAAGTCCTTTTTCGATACTCTATAGTATCGAGGCAATCTGGTTGGTGCCATAAAAGTTCAATACCCAGCTCTCTTCCGTAGTTTGCACTAACATACAATGCCAACATTTAAACTGGCAATTGTGGTGCTTAGATCCCATTTTTGTGAAGTGTTCCTGTTTCTGACTGAGAGGAACGTGTGTGTATTGAGTGTGTGTGCAGACAAAAAGAAGAAGCAGAAATCAACATTTGCCTCGTATCGTTCTGTAAACTTTTTCGCCTTTATTTTCTACATTTGGATCAGCTCAGTGTGGAAGCCTGGACATGTCGGTTATCTTCAAACCCCCACCTGAACAATCGTTACCCTCCCCTCTGTCTCACGGTCAGAAAATAAACGCTCACATCTTCACCACACAGTCACTCGCTCAGACATGAAATCAGTCAACGGCCTCCTCTCGCTGCCACGCCCACAACAGAGACGAACCGGTGTCCTATGTGTAAACCCCTCCTCCACTGGAGGAAGCCCAAATGGTTAAAACCTTTATGAAACTCACCTCTCCTGCTCTGACTCGCAGCCGCAGGAGTGATACAAAATTAAAAAAAAAGAATAGAGAGAGCATGATGGTTGAAATGAGAATGACACACTGATGTAACTGCTCAGCTGTCTGCCTCACTGAGATATGAATGGTGAAATACTGCAGGTGAGCTTTCAAAGAGAGATATGTAGTTATGGATTAAGATATGCCTGCTGTGATCCACAGTTCAACTCTCCACTCCCTTCAGCTCTTTCCAATTATCATCCTGTCCCTGATTAACTCTCCAAACACACCTCAGCGACTCCTCTTTGATATCCTAACGGCCGCTCTCCAGGATTTTTTTCCTACTGTAGATAAACGTCCTCGGGAGAGCGCGGACACTCGGCTCTGTTTAGAAAATAAAAGCAGCTTTTTGCTCTTTCGTACAACGGACGCAGCGATGTGCTGTTCTGCCGTCAGTCTACGCTACGGGCTCTTGGTTGTCCAACAGCGAGGGAATCTGAGAGCTGTTTGTTCAGGACTGGGATTAGTACTGAAGACACGCGCACACACCCACACATCCATCCACACACTCCACCGGAGGAAAGAAGCCCTTGGAGTGTATTTTTTTTCAGAGGTCATTGAGAGGAAGATATGAGAAAATGGATTTAAGTTTCAGGCTAGTGCAGCCTTTTTCCTATATGTATACAGAATGTGTGTGTGTGTGTGTGTGTGTGTGTGTAGTGTCTTGTGGGAGAGTTCCCTATGGTTTAACACTACGTTAGGCAGTGAACATCAGTTACATATGCAGAGTCCGCTGTGTGTGTCTGTGTGTGTGTTAGCTCTACTGTATGCATGTTAAACATCTTTAAAGACAACAGAGACAGACAGACAGACTAGGGTTACTGCTCTGTGGCACTCTCACAGGACTGTAGAAACAGACAAAACCATGTAAAAACTGGACATAGAAATCTCAAGATATCACAAACATCATATTTCTCTATCTCTAGATCTCTGCCGAAGGCAGACGTCTGGTCCTCGTGTTCGGTCCTCTCGCTTTTTTTTTATGTGCAGTCCTCTGGAAGTCCCTCAGCGAGAAGTCTGTAGGGTGAAATGCCGAGGAGTAACACCAGAGGGAGACATACACTGCTGCAAGACTGTAGGAGGGGCTCTGACACGCTCACACATGACACACTCACACGAGACACACTCGCTTACACATGCATCCTTCTTCATAGAGTTCACCAGAGTTAATTTTCAAAATCCATTACAAAATTAAATAAAAAAGAAAAAAAGAAATCAACAAGGAATTCAGCTCCCTTCTCAAAGCATACATTCATCTCAGGACACACACACACACACACACACACACACACACACACACACACACACACACACACACACACACACACACACACACACACACACACGAGTGCACACACTCTCTCATAAGAGGCAGTCAGTAAACGTTAAGTGATGAGTTGAGGGGTGGACTGCTTTGTCCAGGGAAGCCTTGAGTGCAGAACCAGCCAGTCTCATATCCACGCCCGGGAGCGAGTCTCTCTCCTCTCTCCGTTAGAATCTCTTTAAAAACAACAAAAACAAAAACGACAGCCATCGTCTCCGAGAGGGAGTCTTTCCTCGTGTCAAACACACTTCTCCCTCTGATCTCCGGCAGAGGTAGTACCGTCCAATACGTCCACATCTCTTCCGAATCCCCTCATGGGAAGTCTTTCCTTTCCTCGTGCCCAATTGTAACAAACGCTCTCCGTTCCCCTGATTGCTCGCTCTGGGCCACTGTGTGTGTGAGTGTGTGTGCTTGCAAGTATGCGGAGTGTGGTCAGAAGACCTCTGGTAGTGTGACGTTGCGGAGTAGCCACTGTTGGGAGCGTGTGTGCGAGCAGTCTCTGACGCTGGGCACCTGGCTGTCCTCCTCGCTGGCCTTGTCCAGACACTGGTTACTGTTGACGTGGATCAGGGTCAGCTTCTGCTCGGCAGGGAAACAGACAGAACGTGTGTTAGCGTGTCTGTGACGGGATGCAAATATACTCTTGACTGGCTCGTTGTAATCTACATGGCTATGCAAATAAAAATGTGTACATACAGTTCCTCCCATTTTTTTTAGTCTTGGCTCAGCTCTCAGTGTGAAGCATGCTGTGGTTGAGTTGGGTAATGTGTCAACTAGAATATATCACCCTAAAGCTGAAGACAGTAAATATGTCAGAATGACAGCTCTTAAATATGTGTTGTCATAGTGTGTGAGGATTGGGAGCGCTCTGGGTTTATTTAAGGTTTAAACTAGAATTACCACCTTGCACCAGTCAAGTTGCAGTTTAGACTTTGAAGGAATTTAATAAAAGGTATTAAGTGGAGCTCTTGGTGAAATGGTAGTTATCACTGACATGTATGATTCCAGTGAGAAACATGCTGTCTTCACTTAGAGACTTTACCTTTTTTTTTTTTTACAGAGGAGCACAGAGGACTGAGAGCTCTGTCCCATGGTGCAAGACAATCACATGAAGCTCAATAACAGCTCATAGTAGACTACTGCTGTATGTCTATTAGTGTGCAAGTTCACGAGAGAAACAAAAAATCTAATTCCTTTCATGTGTTCACATGCTTGGCAATTCAAAATGATTCTGACTGAACAGGAGAAGCTACACATTTCTAAAATGAAAATTTTGTCATTATTATCATATGAATTCTTGAGCTATTGCAAAAAAAAAAAGGTTTTGTGAGGTCACAGTGACTTTGACCACACCAGTGAACGTTTGTGCCAAATTTGAATTACCTCCAGGTGTTCATGAGATATCTCCGGCCGTGGCTATTGCCGGCGCAGAGGCATAAAGAAGCTGTGTTACTTTCAATTTCTTTACTTATAGACAGATTGGTGCACGTCCAGCACCCCTTTGGTGTTTTTTCCCATTTCCCTTTCCATTAAGGGACACATTTTCTAAGCTGTTCATTGTAAACTGTAGTGATTCATGTCTTTCTGCAACAGGAAACACTGACAAAAAGTGTGGGGACATAAAATTAAGTCAGTAAAATCAAAAATGTATTGACGTTTTTTGTCCTGTCCTGTAGCTTTCTTGCATTTACTTTTCCTCACTTTTATTTTATCAATGTTGCTTTTTTAATTTATGCCAGCTTCAAACAGAAAATACAAAAAATAACAAGCCTACAACTTGCGATGCTATTCTGGTGTAAATGCAAGAATACATTTTCTGCACCGGACCTGAATGAGAAGCCTCTGCGTAAGTTAATATGTGCATGTTTACTCCACCAGTAAACCCGTGCATTTCTCACTTCCTCAGATACTGTGACATCAATTTCCTCCACTCACCACGGGGTCGTACTCCCACAGCTGGTTGCCTTTGAGGTGATGACACTTGAGCATCATGACGGGTCCGTTTAACTTGGACACGTCTAGACACAAGTCGTCTGTCCTGATCTCCTTATTGGCCGTGTAGGAGAAAACCTGCACGTCGCACAAACAGTTACACACTTTAAAACAAATCTTTTTCCGCATTCATACTCCACAACATTCTTCCTTGCACTTCTCTCCTTCATGAGTACTGACAGGAATGACCCTGATATCACTGTGGAAAACAGTTTTTACACCTTTTTTAATGATATCTCTTTGTTTTGCTTTTTTTTCTTTGTCTTGGTCTTTAGATACCTGGTTGCCTCCCATGCCGTGGCAATTGAAAATGCCGACTTTCTCATTCTCCTTGCGAGCCATGTTGTCCAGGCACTGGTTGGTCTCCACATTACGGATCTGAGCAGAATACACAGACAGAAAACACATGAAGCAACACAATTACCTGAACATAAAACCACACCCTTTGAGTCAAACAGGTTTCGGGGTTTTTTTTTTTTTATGTCTGCTTGGATTTCAGCCTTAAGGAAGTGAATCACAGTTGTGTCTGTGTATCTAAGAGTGTGTGTGTGAGTGTGAGTGAGAAAAAGTGTACCTCTCCCAGGGAGTAATAGTGCCTGGGGATCTGGGAGTCGGGGTAGACGTTCTCCAAGTACCAACTGAAGGGTTTACATTGAAGCTTTTGTCTCAGAGACGTGCGAGACGTGATGTCACCGTAGTCCACTTTGGTCACACCTGGACACACACACATATTAATACAAAGGTCAGTAACGATGGCGCCAAACTACATTCATACAGCCCAGTGTTTGTTGACAGGCTGTTAAACTCATTTTCCATGTGCAGATTATTTAAAAGGGTTTCATTGGTACTACAACGTAGAACGAGGTCACGCATTGATCTGAAGCACCCACAGCTAGACCCAGTGTCACTGAAATGCAGAGCTAACCATCTGACGGCCAAGAACCTGAAACTGCCAAATGCTGAAGTGACACTTCAACAAAAACCTATTTGTTGAACATCAAACCTCTCTAGACGAGGTGGAGTGGCTGCAGTTAGCCTGAATTCACGACTATCAGAAAAGCTTCCGTAAAATGATCTAATTTCTGGAAACACACATTTCAAACCAGTTTTGCAGGATAATCTAATTCTTCATTGTCAGTAATGATGTTTGCTCAATATGTTCTAAACACTGAGCAGATAGTGTGTGTGTGTGTTGGTTTGTCCACAGTGTAGTGCCGACCTCCTGCTCCTCATGCTCATCAGTCCCATGATTTTTATAGGATGTGCAGGGTCAGACTAGAGTGAGTTATAACAGAGCAGCTCTCCTGACTCATGGAAGAGCAGAAAACACTCGAATGTATTGTACAGCCTGGCTCCAGACCTCTGAACTGCTCTCTTGTTTCAGCGTTTTCAGTGATTCAAAATAGTCCAGTTTCATTTCTCTAGGTGGAAGAAGCTTTGTGGGTGGCACTGATAATAGGGGCATCTTCAAGTCAGAAAAAATAGTTAAAGAAAAGCCATAAAGTTTGTTGTGAGTTGACTTACATATATATAAGCCTTACCAGCCTACTTCCTTGACTGACACCATTATCTTAAATGCTCTGAGCAACCACTACCACGAACATTTTCTGTGCCGACTCAAAATGACTAACGTGTCACACCGAATAATTACATCACAGTTCAATCTATCAGGCTACATGGGGCACCTCAAACAAACAAAAAAAATAAACAAACAAATAAAGGTAAAAAATGTTCGCCCAAGTAAAGTCTATGTGTGGGAAACACTGCTAAATGACTAACCGGTGCAAAAATTATTGGAATTGGTCCGGTAAATCGCCTTAGGCGGTAGCCACTACACAGGCTACCAGCAACTGTCGTTGAGTAGGCTACGTAGTTAAATTGTGTCAGCTTTTAGTGTGTTTGTTGTTAATCTTTCCGACTTTGTTGTGCTGTAGATCCTGAGTCAGTACACAATGTTTTATTTTTAATAACTGACGGGTTGCACTATGCTGTTCCGCTGCCTGACTTCCTGTCAGACTTGACAGACTTGACCTGCTCTGTGCTGATAGACACAGCTACGGTCCGCTTACGTCAAAAAAAAAGAGAAAAAAAAGGTGGTATTCTCCGCGGAGCAGAGCAGAGAGCTGCTTCGGGGACTCTAATACTGCTGTTTCGCTGTTACTTTCTTTGCCTGTAGGTGGCAACATCAAAATATGTACTTCTGCAGGTCTAAACTGCTGCTGCTGATGTTATTTTACTACCTCGTAACTGGTGCAGATTTTGCATGTTTAGAACTGGTTTGTCAGCAGTCGCCAGAACAGCTCCCCCTTGTGGAGAATCTGTAGCCTGCTAAAGGAAAGTGAACGATTGAGTTTGTGAGCGAGTTCAAAGCCGGTTCTAAGAAGTGCTTTGCATCTAAAAACATTCACTATTTAAAGAATTTACTTTTGGTTGTCTCTTCATTGCCAGCCTGTGCGTGTGTGTGTGTGTGTGTGTATACGTTTGTGTGAGTCAATAAATGCTTAGTAGCGTGAAATTACTTGCCGCCCCCCCCGTCCCGCACTGTTGGGTCACCACTGCAATATCGCACTGTCACCGGGTTAATGGACAGATCACAACTGCCACAGAGATTAAGCTCCACACACAAGCACATATATGCATGCTTAAATGTGCAGACACACACACACACACACACACACACACAGACACAGACACAGACACACACACACACACACACACACACACACACACACACACACACACACACACAGACGGGCCAACTCACCAGGAGAGATGATATAGAAGAAGTTTTTAAATTCATCCATCCAGACTTCGGCCAGGCGTCGGTTGTTTTTGTTGATGATCTGTCCCGTTCCTCCGGGAAACGTGTAGGGCGTGGCCTTTCTGAACACGTGACCCACGTGAGAGCATGTGACGATCTCCAGGGTCCCACCGCACTGCCAAATCTGTGAAGCACAAAGAACACATTTATACAGTATACAGTGTAGAAATGACAGAATGTAAAGTCTGATTGCTTGATGAGCAAAGGCTGACTGGTGAACTCTGCTAGGAGCTGGATGACGCAGCTCGCTCCTGTCTGTGTTGCGAATAAAGTCTGATGAATGCCAGTCAGAATGACGCCCGACAAATATTACTCAAGTCAACAATTTAGTCAGAAAGTCACAAGTGTCATTTGTGCATGTGTGTGTTTCTGACCCCGAGCAGACACTCCTGACTGCCTGCCAGTGGATGGAAGAAAACAGTCATGTCGATTGGCTGCGGGTGTGTTCACTCACTCTGAAAGAGATTTCCAGGTTCTCTCCACCCCAGATGTCCATGCCTGCGTCATACGTGCCGATCTCCTGGAAATAATCTCTGTCTATGGAGAACAAGCCGCCTGCCATGGTGGGAGTCCTGCAGAGGGACGGGAGAGGAGGTTAAATTAAGGGCGAGGTGCCACTTAATTCACTGATGGCCGGCTTTCTAAAAGGTCACACAGTATCTACAGATTCCATCGCAGATCCCACAGTTTTATATTTCACTGCTCTCACCCCCTGTGCTTCGGCGCTTTCCTGTTTTTATCATTCACTGTTTTTCTGCTCACTTCACTGTTGGTTGTGTTTAATGGCCTTCCCCTATTTCTCCCCCTCACAGAACGGTTTCCTCCTCTGTAGATCAGGCGTATTTTCCTTACTGCCTGTTTTTGCTTTCAGTCGACATCCAAGTTCACTTACCAACACACAATCGTTGCATACAAATGGACAAACACAGATGAAACACATCCTGAGAGCATGCAGGGTGACAGTTTGTTTACAGCACTGTACTGAGAGTGGGAAATAATAAGCAACAAGAACACTAGCTCGCTGAACAACACACATGCTGTTTAACAATCTCAGATAATAACAGAAGAATCAAACCCAAGTGATGACAATATCATTCATACATATACATTTTCTTTTTACTATAAACACATCAAAGCTCTCTAAACTCTTCAGCTGACAATTAAACCACTATTTTTACAAGACTCAACACATCACAGAAAAAGAAACAAAACCTACTAATTTGTGGGAATCCTGATAAACACTGTAGTGCAACACAATCTCTAATTAAAGACATTTATCCAAACAGTGAGTGATACACAATGTGTAAAGTGATACACACAAAGATGTTTTTTGCTTCAACCACATTGACATTGAAAGAAAGCAAATACTGCTAAAATAAAAGGCAACTAAAATTTAAATAAAGGATTTTTCTCTCAGCTCATCGTTTGGAGGAGTTTCGGCATCGAACTGACACGAGGTCCTTTAATCTGTCATTTCATAGGTCTACTCTACGACCTTGGATACTTTGTTCTACTTTTTTTCTGTCCAACAGCTGAAACGAGAAACTTTCCAAGTGACCTCAGACTTTTGCGCAGCACTGTAAATTATAAGGTAGACGAGCCTTTAACAACCAGTTTAGCTGTTGACATTTCCTCCTGTTTCGTCACTCCATGAGGCTCCTCAGAGTGTCACAGCAACAGGCCTGTAATTGCTATGCATTAGCTAATGAAGAGAAATTCCCAAGGTAGTCGTATTAGCAGCCATTTAACACCAAACGCACATGTGCGAACACATCTGTGTTACTCTGTCTTGACTTGTTCTACTGTATCTGCTCATTTCCCACTGGCAAACTCCACAGTATGAGAGCTTTACTGGAGCTCGACTGAAATCTTCTCTGACTCACTCTGACATACACTGCGGTTACAAGTCTGCCATTGGGTGCCTGTTTCAGGTCTGTCTGTGTTTTATTGTTCTCAAAATCCCCGTCACTGTAGGAACAACAAACTTAAAGGTAGCAACGTGCACACTGAAAATGCAAAATGACTTAAACCCTGATCTGGTCACTAAAGGTATGACTTTAAACAAGCTAGCAGCGGTTATTTTTTTCTTTTGCAAGAATTTAGTCATTTTGAGGGATTGGTAAACCCAAAAAGGAAAATTCAGTCATTATCTAAAATCATACTCACAACAATGGAAAGTCCACAAAACATTTCTGTAGCTTCACAGCAAAACAGCATTGCAGCTGTCTCCTAAACAACTGAAGTAATTGGGGACTTATTCAAAAAAATTTAAAAAATCTATACAATTCTTCAGAAGCCCAAAGAACCCTGATGGATTTGAAGAGACAATGCCAACACTTTTAACTCAGCTGCTACAGTGAAGATTTAGTCTTTAAAAAAGGACACATAATGTCGTATCAAAGCTTTTGATCTCAGGGCTTCCAGGGACTTGGATTATGCCGGATGAGCTGTATGGAGCCATTTTATTCAGTTGTTGTTTTTGTTTACATTTTTAAACAAGTCTCCATCTACTTCATTTGTTTGGGAGAATGCTGCAAGCTGCTTTGCTGAGAAGCTCCAGAGATTTTGCAAGCTCAGGAGAATACTCCTGTAACTGGTTCATCTAGTCTGGCTCCACGCCCATGGTTGTACAAGGTGTTACCTTTATATAACTGCGCTGATATTGACCTCTTAACAAGGGCTCTATAGCTCAGTGGTTAGAGCACTGGTCTTGTAAACCAGGGGTCATGGGTTCAAATCCCATTAGGGCCTACATTTTACTTTTTAATCCTCAGTGGCCACAAAACAAACATGTGAGACTATCAATTAACACTTGAAGACACTCACAGGTGATCCACAAGACATGGTTTAACAGATTTAACATTGTTGAGTTTGATGTGTAAAATTATCAATATTTTTTTTCTTCAGTTGTTTCTATGTTTTAAAACAAGTCCCGACCTACTTCAGTTGTTTCAGAGAATGCTGCAAAGTCTGTTTTGCTGTGAAGCTCCAGAAATGACTTCTGGATTACAAAACATCACCTGACTTCCCTTCAGCATGGGGTGAATAGACAAAGACTGAAATGTCATTTTTGGGTGAATTTATCCTTTAATGCCAGGGATCGATTCCCCACGAGCAAAACAAGTTATTGCTGCATCCTGGGTTTAGCACTGCCCAAGACAATTGTGATTCATTTAAAGAAATACAAACAAGCCAGAATGAGAACTGGTGCTGTGGATATAGATCTGGCTTTGCTAGAATAACTAAAACTTAATACACAAGCTCCAAACTGAAAAATAGCTCTTAGTTCTAATGCAGAACTTCTTCGTGACAGGGTTTATGTAAATCATGTCATTAGTGTAAAGTGCTTCTTAATTTCCTGCCCTGACACTACATCCCATTTTTGTTTTTTAGGCCACTTACAAGACACCCTTAGGAACATTTTGTCACACAGAGCTGTGAAAAACAGCTGAAAATAGGGGCACAGAGTGTTACGTAAGATATATTATGTGTGTGACCTTGAATAACGGCGTCAAGCATGCTTCGAAACAAGAGCAGGAAGAACAGATGATAGACAGGCAAAAATAAGCTCTTGAATTTAGCTCCCGAGGCCTGGACCATAAGAAATGATACAAGGGACAAAATGACACAGAATCTTATGAACATCTTGACTTCAGCTACAGAGGAAAGTTCAACTGATTCTTGCACTATTTCTGCCCGAGGAGCATTTTATGATTATTAACTGTGGTAAATTAAATGGTGGAGGGTGATTACTCCGTGCACATCAATTGTGAATGCCTATCAGCAATGCTACAGCTCACAGGATATAAGTTATTTTAAACAGCTGACTGGCTGACTTCGTGTGTATGATTCATGTGGTATTTTACTAATGATTCAATTATGTCCCTGCAGGCAAATTCTCTTTTCACTTGACTCAACAGAGAGGTCAGGGTCAGCTGCACAACAGCAGCCCGGAGCTGGTGGGGATTAAACTGGCTGAGAGACACTTCGATACAGCAAGTCAAACCCGGATCGTCTTATTTGAAAGTTCATCCCTCCGTTATCACCAACCTGACGGGCAGCGTGCGGTCTCCTTTGCGGCGGTCCATCTCTCTCTGGGGCACGGGGTACCAGCGGAAGTTGAGCTTCCAGTTGAAGCCGCCGTACGTCATGTCGGATCCTGCCATGTACTCGAAGGTATCATCGCTGATCACGTCGATGATTGGGCACACCACTGTTCTCCTACAGCAACGCGCACACACACACACACACATCTGTCAGACTGCTGTTTATAACCTCAGGTGGTCATCAATCATGACAAAGTGCGCATCTGCGAGGTGCCGCACCTCCAGAACCACATGCATTTAAACAATGGACCATGCTGTGACTTCCCATCAGCCATCACTCATCACACCTTTGTAAAGCCTCTGTGTGTTTGGTGTGTGCGTGTGAGTAGCTGCTTGCAAAAAGCAGTTAACAGAGAATGAGTAATTAAACAGCAAATAAACACAAGGGCAAGGGCAAGGCCCCTGCAGACTCAACAATGCTTAATTGATTTTTTTATGCTTGTCATTGGTGTGTCGACTTTTTTTTTTTTTACGTGCGTGTGTCTTACTTGTCTTGCTTGATGCGGGCGAGCAGCGGCTCCAGCCACCCAGTTGTGCATTCGCAATGCGCATCCAGAAAGGTGATGACCTAGAAACATGGAAAAGGGATCCTTAGACAAACCAGCCAGTGCACACACCATACAGAGGTCACTGGGTAGCGGGGTGTCACGCACCTGGCCAGTAGAGAGGGATGCTCCCTTAAGGCGAGCGCGGATGAGTCCCGACCGCTGCTCCATCCTCACCACTCGGACAGGGACTTCCAGCCTTCTGACGTACTGCTCCAGTGGCCGCTTCAGGAAATCTTAAACGTAGGAATAAACACATAGAAAAGAGTTAATATACACACAAGACAGACAAAAACACACACAAGCGACTCCTCCAACATTCTGTAGCAATGGAGATCAAAAAGTTAAGTGTGTTTGTGTTTTTTGCTTGTGTGAATGTGGCTGAGCATGCCTGCCGACTTCTCTGCCACCTGCAGATAGCTCCCCTTCCTTCATTCACCCCAAACACACACACACCCTGTGACGTGCAACATCCAACCTGAGGTCCCATAGGGTGAAATGGTGCGGTGTGGTGGCGGATGGGGGGGATTGAGGGTAATAACAGAGTGTAATCCCTGCGGCTGGCGAATTAAAGACCTAATCTCTCCCAAACAGGGATTAGCAGCATTGCACAGGGTGGAGTGGCACACACACACAGCCCATATATGCTGACTGGCTGTTGGGCATCAGTGCAGACACACTCACACACACACATAGATGAACTCTGCAAAATCATACAGTAGCTCTAAAAAAAATAGGCTAAGCCTCAAACAAGAGGCACAAGCACTGAAGGAATTATCTGCAATGTGTGTGTGTGTGGATATACCTCGCTCGCTGGCATCGTCCACCAGCACAATCTCCTCCAGCAGTGTGTGTGGAGAGCGGTCGATGACGGAGTGGACGGTTCGCAGCAGCGTGCTCCATGCCTCATTGTGAAATACAATCACCACGCTAGTACGAGGAAGGTTATCTGGGTATAACTTGTTCTTGCACCTACGAAGACAAAAAACCAAAACAATCAGAATGTGGCTTTGAACGCGGAACGATGGAAAGATACTTAATGAGGATGTGGATATGAAGCAAATTTCAAATTGTTAAGATGCTGAACAGACAACACATTGTCAAGGCACAAGAAGTGTAAGTGTGTGAATTGCATTGGAAATCCAACACAAACATGGTTACACAAAGACATGCGCAATAAGTGAAGTTGTAGGCTTTGAACACAGATAAAACTGAGCTGACAGAGACAGAGCGAGAGAAGAGAAAAACACTCTAGTAGAGACATCACAATGCAGCCTCTGTCTGATTGTAAGAGACTGTTACTGAGAGAGAGCTGCAGCTAAAGTGAGTCTACACAAGAGAGAGATGAACAAGAGGGAAATAGCTGCGGCTTAAACATCAACTAAACCACATTAGTCAGTCGTGGAGTCGCTGCATTAATCAACTCATCATTTATGGCTCTGTGAAAAAATAACATTTTTATCGACTTCAAATAAAGAAAAAACACTGAGGGTGAATAATGAGCGAGCATCCAAGCATGTATCCTCAAATTTAGATGGAGAAAGACACACACAGAAACAGCGGGTCAGCATGATGACAGTTGATTAGTGATGCTAATTAGAGTGTGAGTCATTATCATAGCAGTGTGGAGCACACACATCAAAACCCACTTATTGAGACACAGAGGAGAGCGGGCATGAGTGGAGATGGATATTATTGAAGTGGAGACGGTCACAGGCTTATTGAGATAATCCCCTGAGAAATATTATCTTAAATGATCACACTGGTGGGTTTGCTTTGTTTAAGCAATTAAGTATAAAGTTTGTGTAGTTTTAATTACACTTGAGATCTTTCCAAAGAATAGTTAATGTTTTAAGGGCGGTTTTATTTGATTTCAATATGACAATGAGCCTCTTAGCCTGTCGAACACAGTGAACCTTTACTTTGCACCAGTTGCTTCTGTCATTGTCTTGTGCCAACTGCCTACCCATTCCCAAGTGAATTTTCAGAAAATCTACTGCAGTATTTTTTTTTTTATATTCATCACTTTTATTATAGGCTACATCATATACTGTAACAGGATATTGTGTTCATATATTTTTCATGTCTAGCTCATAAAAACGTTTATTACCTTGGCTGACAAAATCAGTTTGGGGTTGAAAGAAGAAATTTGTGGGTTCCCACAAAAGCTTGATTGATGGCATTTTAGGCACTTTTATTTCAGTGTTACTGTAAACAGACTACAATAGATGGTGGTTCTGCTAACAGTGGCACCTCAGCATCTTAGAAAAATGGATATTAATGACAACAAAAGAAACAAGAAGAAAAAAGGTTCTTCAAAGATGAGATGAATAAAGAGAATCCAACACTCAACAAGAGTGGTTGTATATGGAAAAAATGTTTTTCATACTTTACTTGTGATCGTCCAAGAGGACATCAGTAAAGACACTGAAAGTAAATCTTCCAACATTGTTCCACAATGTCGTTGTGGTTATAGTTGTGGTGTGGAAAGCCCTTTACACAGCAATATTCATGTATAAAATACATCTTTGGATAACTGCATGTGTTACAGACAAGTACATGGCCATTTGTAAAGTCTTTAACGAGGTTTGTCACATTATATCTACGGTTTCTTAAGGCGTACAAGTCTTGATAATTATCTCATCAACCAAAATTAACAGATATATTTCCAGGAAACTGTTTTTAAACCTTTCTCTAATCAGTGGGAAAAATACACATATTACAGATGGACTGATTTGCACAACAGATGGCAGAAAATATGGACTCGTTCAATTCCAAATGAATGTTAAATGTTGCTCTCCAATTAAAAAAAAGACCAAAACAAATTAGGCAGACATCAGTGTAATTGGAGAACATGATTTAGAATCAACTGTCATCGATTGACGACAAATCTGAAACCAGCTTGTGAAGTCCTTCCTCTGACAGACTCAACTCTCAATACAAAACACAACCGAATATGATTTCTCTTCCTCAATCTTCAAAACTCCCTCCCCTCCTTGTGCTTCCTCTCTCTCTCGCTCTCTCTCTGACAGAAGGAATGTAACAGCAACAGAGGAGAGGAGGTCAACAATACACTCCATCCTGCAGCTGCCTCTGGAGCACGTTAAATAACACACACACGCACACACACGCGCGCGCACACACAGTGATTCTCAGTCTGTGTGCATGCTCACACTCTCTGCAAGGAAGGGAGGTCGATGAGCACACAAGATGATTCACTGTAAAAACAGAGACACCCTTTGAGTCCTTTAACTGTTACACACGTCAGTTCATTATTTCTCTCTTCATAAACATAACAACCAACACTTTCCACTTTTCAAGAACAGGACCTCTGTGTGACCACAAAACCAACATGTGTTGACACATGTGTGTCACATGATTTCAAAAACTAAGGAGTGGTTGCTCTGAGTCCTCTGTGTGTGTATCCAAACAGTCAGGGTGCTGGAGCAACGTTTGGCAACAGCAAAGCGGGGTAATGAGTTACAGGCTGTTTCTCCAGCCAGTGGATTGTAGGGATAGTTGGGATGGGCGGGCAGACTGGTTCTGATTAAGCAGCGTCAGTCTTGCAGCATAAACACACACATACATCTATGTATGTATTCTCATAAAAACATTGCAGTCAGGATCTTTAAAAAAAAAGGAGAAAATGTCAAGTTTTCTGAAAGGTGTGGTCATGGAAAGTGTTTTCATATACTGCAGATCCACCCAATTACATATGCACACACACACACACACACACACACACACACACACACACACACACACACACACACACACACACACACACACACACACACACACACACACACACACACACAGGCTTGACTGTAATGTCAGAATGACCTGTCTTTCATTTTGTCTGTACTCAATAACTGCACTGCTGAAAAATAAAAATAAACCATCAGTGTCTTTCTGCTTCAAAGTTTCAGCTAATGACGACCTGCTTGTCTATGATGAATTCATTCAGTTTCCCTACACCTGCCTTTCTACACACACACACACACACACACACACAAATAAACACAAACGTACGCATGCCTTCACACACAGACACGTTGCCCTGCTCGATATTGACTCTGTCTTATCTCCTAATTGGAAAAGCAGATAGACGGAGAGAAGGCTGAGTGAAAACACACCTAGTAATCAACTCTCGCTCAAAGACTAAAACCCATTTCACGGATCAATGTCCTCTTTCTTTCTTGCCCGTCTAGTGTGCATGTGCCCCTGTCTGTCAGTCTTGTGACTGTCAGTCAGTCTTTCTGTCTATCGTTCTGAAAACCTTCATTACTGATCTATGCATGTTCCTCTGGTGAAGTGCAGAAAAGGGGTGAGGAGTGGGGGCTGGTTTCCACCTGCTTAAACTAACCTTGACATTTCTTCCGAGCTGCTGGGCGGATGCACGCCTGTCTGCTGTTCTGACTGCCTGTCTGAAGACTGAGCGACCTGCAGCCACTGGCACTGACAGACACTTAGGTAACACTAAACGACTCATTATAGAGAAGGACTCGGGAATCACAACCTAGTATTACTGAAGTAAACAAAAGCGGCGTCTTTTTTCGCTAATCATTATCCTTGAAACTGACTAGTGTTTATTTCTGTTTGGTTTTCTTGACATTTTAGTAACTACAAGGAAGTGAGCTTAAAGTGTGGTACGCCAGAGCTGAAGGTGCTGTTACCTTCAAGGTATCAGGAAATTGTATCATTATTTCCCTAATGTGATGTATTTCCTGCTGAAACAGGAGAGTGAGGGAACAGTCATCAGGGTGAGCCAAAGGGCTATTAGACATGGATTAGAAATGAATCTTACTTTATTGCTTGGACCTTTTAGTAACACATGCCGGTGCAGCATGAGGTCACCACATAAAATCTCTGGCAAGCTATGTCCCACTTCCATACTCTATGATACTTCTTGGGGGTGGCTCAGGTGGTCGAGTGGTTGCCAACTAATCGGAGGGTCGGTGGTTCGATACCTGGCTCCTGCAGTCTACATGCCGATGCTGTGCCATTGGTGTATGAATGGCTAAATGTGGCATGTAATGGAAAGTGCTGTGAGCGTCTTGGACTCTTAGTCTAGTAAAGCACAATATAAACGCCGTCCACTAACCTAAGCAGGTTTTAATAAAGATACTCAAAAGACACTGTGGAAGGTTACTATCACATGTGTAGTTTGGTTCATTGGGTCCAGACCACAGGGGAAAAAAAACATCATTGGATTTTAGTTCTGGTACAGTTTGTGTTCACGCTGGTTTCTTAAAAACAAACCAAGAGCTGTGAGCTTGTACAGACTGATAGGAAACTGATTCAAAGGACAGTTTTAGCCACTGTCATCCTGCGTCATCAGAGCTATCATTGAGTCATTAGGGGAAATCAAAATCCAGCAAGTAGAAGCAAGTCATGCTCTACTTTAATACTTCTCTATATGTTAATTTAGCTCCCCTGGTTTTAGTAAAGGATAAAAAAAAAACCATGTCAACAACAACACTTCCGTTTTTTTCACAATAAGAACCCCCACTTCCTCCCAATACATGATAATATGTAAACTCTCATACAGGGAGTTTATTGTAGCCGCATCAGACAGTTTGTTATACAGAACAATCGATTGGATCTGTCTACTGTTGATCACGGGCTCATTTTAACCAACAGCAGTAGGAGAGCGCTACCAGTGGCAGTTAGCCTGTTGGTCAATCAAACTCCAGTCAAGAGAAGAGTGAACACATCTTTTTTCCATCAAGAAAAGCCTTCAGTGTCTTCTTTTCTTCTTCTTCCAATAATCCCAAGTTATATCATAACTGAGACTATAGCAGTATCTACACTAACCTCTTTTCACTATTCTTGCTGACCGTCACACCTAGACCACGCCTACAGCTGCCAGTAGTTCCTCATAGCACGCTGATCGTTCCAAACCATTGTGGTTTGTATTGCTTGAAGCCTTAACAATCAATAATCGGTTGAAAATATAGGACATTGGCCCTTTTTCCATTGGAGAGATGTTTTAACGACTGACATGATCTATGTGCTATACTTGGATGATAAACTAAATAATAATGACCACATTACATTAAAACAGTTCATGTCTGTTGCTATTCAACAACTGGCCCAACAACATCAATTATCAATTTGTATAGAACGTCTTGTATTTTGTAAACAACAAATTACTTTTTTAATTTAATTTTAATTAAATACATTTTCATTTAATTTTTGAAATTCTGTTTGAACCCATCTCTGATTGTTGGTGAATACATTTTGAACGCTTAAATCCGTAATGGCGATAAATCGATCTAATGATTAATTCTGCCACAGAACACACAGACACATCAAACAAACATCAGATCATGAGATCTGAGATCATGTGTAGTAGCCATCATCAATGTCCTCACAGTCCAGGCAGACATTTAAAGTGCATGTAAACAATTATCATAAAAAATGTCATAAAAAATTAATTGTATACTGTACTGCACATCCCCTATATTTATTTCCCATCCTCTGGCTCATTTATTTTCCTTGATTCCATTCGATCACAGTTTCACTGAGTTATTGCCATGGGAATAAAGGGAATAAGTGATCATAGGTACCCTTCCTGAAAGGTTAACAATCATAAGATGGTATGATAATAGTTTAGCTTTTGAAGTGATGACAAAATCCCATATCTACTTACATAACATCCTGTTGCTGGTCTGTTTCCTTTCAGATAATAAACAAACAACACCAGAGTTTGTGGTTTGCGGTCTCAGTGTATTTGTTTAGTTTAACTGACAGCTTTCACGCCAGCCTAAACAAATTGAATTTGTTTTAACCACGAGAAAAAAAAGAACAGGTACGACTTCTGAGTGCCCATGGATCATACAGTATTGTCCCAAAACACATTGCACAAGGGAGGTGGTAGGGCTGCTCACAGCTGGAAAAAAACCTAATTAATTATGGATGATAGTAAAATAGCTTTGTGAACATCCTAAAAAACAAAAAAACTACAACTAATAAATCTTTGGGAAACGTTCTGCTGTCTGCCTGTGCACTGGTATTTCAAAATTACAGCTTGACTGATGAATGTATTGTATCATCTTAACATATAATTGATATACTAACTTCAGGAAAGTTTACAAAGACAGTATTTTATACATACTGTGTATAAGCGGAATGGAATTGGGATGCTGTTTTTCAGGAAGCTGACCAGCAGTGTGGACTGACCCAACGGTGTATGCTTATTAACACACCTCAGGAACAGCACACATCACCAATCAGATTCAACCAAATTACAGTTAAAACAGTTTAAACTAAATGATATCACCTATTGGCAGATTGAACAAAAGCACTGAGTAAAATGCAGATCTGGCTCTAAATCAGCAGCAGATTATTTGAGCATGTTGACTGATCAACAAATTAAAGGAACCCTGCCAAATTACAGACCAAGCGAGCATTTCCTTGCTAAAAAGAGGAGACGCAGGAAAACCTGGTTCCCTGCAGAGCAAAAACTGTGTTGTCATTGCACCGTAATTGAACCTGTACTGCGCCACCTGCTATTTCACAATGCTAACTCTCAGAGATGGAAAACAAACACCTGAAATCACGAGCAAATCGTCTAATACAACTGGTATCCACACTCCCAGCCTGCCAACTCTTATTGACACGAGGGATAGACCAATTATCAGTCTGGCGATTTATCAGGGCAGATACTCAGCATTTTTCTGATTGTATTGGTGACTTTCGGTCAGATTGCCATTAAAATAAATGTAATTTAAAAATGTGCTACTTTGGCTCAGACAATGGCCCATCCACAACACTATCTGATTTGTAGTATATCACAATTAACAGCCTATAAACAATAAAATAATCTGAATCTGCAGAGTAGCTAGTAACTAATTGTATCAAAGAAATGTAGCAGAGAGGAAGAATAAAGTAGAAAAAAAGGAAATACCTCATAGATTAATTCCATCACTTGTTATTTTTGACACTTCGCCACCACTCGCAGAGCACTGATCATAACACACGACCCCTGCCATCCCTTCAACCCAGGCTTTACCCTCCTTCCCTGAGGCTGGCGATACAGACAACCAATGTTTGTTTTTACCTCCTGAAACAGAGCTACACTTCCTGCAGTGCCTAGTGTGTGAGCAACGGTGGTTGCTCTCAAAGCAGACTGGTGTTGGCGATCAGAGCGGAGGGGAACGTTTAGCAGAGAAGTTTTGCCAGTGGCATTAAATGTATAGTACAGGTTACAGTTTGACAATGAATAAACTGCAGGAACTGCAGCTCCTCAATACACACGGCTATTGGCTCAGGGGTTGAGCCAGCATCTTGTTCTCGGAAGGTCGCTGGTTTGATTCCCCTGGTCTGCATGTCAAAGTGTACTTGGGCAAGATACTGAACCCCAAAACTCCTCCTGATGTGCTGGTCGGCACCTTGCATGGCAGCCACCGCCATCAGTGTATGAATGTATGAATTACTGTAAGTTGCTTTGGACAATAGCGTCTGCTAAGATGCCCTAAATGTTTGAGTACAGCTATTGCTATACCTGCTAATATCCATGCTAATGCTAATCCATGCTAGGATGTTGATCTTGCTAGAATGGCAGTGTGGTTGCAATGGAATGGATTACGTATGACTATTAACCAGACCCACGTTCTCTGTTTTTGAAAGAATGCCGAGTGGTAGACAGGAAGAAACACTGACTGGAGGGGGGCTTTAATGAGTGGATTAAGAGTAAGTGACAGGACATATGATTAGCTGTAGGCAGGCTGCTCACCCTTCCAGGCGGACGTCAGGCAGTGACCGATTGAGAGCGATCATCTCAGAGGCCATGAGGTTGAACTGGTTGATCTTAAACATCTCCTTCATCTTCTCCTGGTTCTCCTTTGGGATCACCACAGGCTTCCCCCCCTCACCAGGCCCGTCCCGCGGCCTGGACAGGGCATCTGCAGCAGATACACATACATACAACACATTCAAGAGGATGCTGCAGAATGTGAGAGTGTGTCCTTGTGACATTAGGGGCAACACACACTCACCATCTCTCCCAGGTAGTCCTCTTTCCTTTTTATCGTCGCACTTGTTGCACTCACTGAAGTAGAGTAGAATGAACATGTCCAGCATCACCCACACCAGAGAGGTGGCCAAAACCACCTTACAGTAGGCGAACCTCCTCATCCTAAAAATGTAATGAGAACAAGAGAGAGAGAGAGAGAAAGGTATGAGTGATGAGTCCTGAGCTGCTTCACACAATCACAGGCCTTTCCAAATCTCTGCAGAGGAGATCACTCTGTATTTCTTCTCATATTTCCCTGACTTTCTCCTCACTCCCTTCAACCTCCACTCTTCCTACAAGTCTCTTCTCAATGCCTCCATTTGTCATCCTGCCTGTCCGTCTGTCTGTCTGTCTGACTATCGGTTCTTATCTTTCGGCTGTTTATCAGAGCCTCTCCAAATGGTCACCTTCACACTCAGAGAGAGCCTCAAAATGAGCTCGGAGGACAGCTGGGTTTCCTTCTAATATCGCTCCACTAGAGTATGAGAGCGTTTGTGAAAGTTTATCAGTTAGGTTGGTGTCTGGCATCATTACAAGTAGTGTGAACACTGACATTTGTGTTTTGGAGAGGATGTTTCACAGTATCTAAGCAAGGCTTTAGCTGCTTTCAAGTTTCAAGTGGTAAACACACATCCTCTGTATCAGAGTTCCCAAACACCCTGCAGTGTACGAGCCAATCTACCC
The DNA here is from genome assembly GCF_965226575.1 of Pagrus pagrus. Lineage (NCBI taxonomy): Eukaryota > Metazoa > Chordata > Actinopteri > Spariformes > Sparidae > Pagrus > Pagrus pagrus. The sequence continues at coordinate 15,497,203 of NC_140191.1, forward strand.
TTACATTTAACATACCAAACCCCTGTGTGCTTGAGTGTAGTCGTATACACACACACACACAAACACACACAGAGCGGAGAGAGAGGAGCTGTGATAGTAATTGCTTTTCTTTGGCAGGCAGCGAGAGACAGACACAGCCACATTAAAATTCCTCTGCTCTCCTTTCCTTCTCTCCTCCAGCACCATCTCTCCTCTCTTTGGCTGATTCTCTGCCTCAGTGATCCCTCAGGTTGCAGCAGCACAAGCAGAAGGGAGAAAATTAATTTGGCCACGGTGATTTCTTTTGTGCCCCTGGGAGGGGGGGAAAAAAGGTGTTTGTGCATAGCTAGCTTAGCTTAGCTTAGTTTAGCTTTGCTTAGTTGCCGAGGAGGATGGCAAACTGCAGACGAGCATTTCTAAATTCCACCTGATAGGATTCTAGTAGCACAAAGTGCCGGGCACAGCAGAAAACAAGAACGAAAATCTGTCTATTCTCTCAAAGTTTGTCTTTTCTCAGACTTTTGTGCCTGTGAAGCTAAATAGTTACAATGCTGTGACGATGTAGCAGTTTGAGCACTTCTACTACATTAAAGTTATGTGCTGTGTATATTGTAATCTCAAATATATTGAAATATTGATACTCATTTTCGCAGTATGGATACACCCGCACCAGCTGCACTTTCTCACTCTTCTCTCTAACAGCGAGACACACACACCACTGCAGTGCCCACATTGACCCACCTCCTCCACCAGTGGATTTAACTTAGATACTGTCGTGCTTAACACACAGTGCATCAGCCTTGTAAAATGTACCTTTTCATAAAAATCTAAAATTGAAAACACTCAACATTGTGTCAATTTTTCTCTGTGCTTTCAAACATGGTGTCAATTATCAATGTTTTTTAAGGTACTTTATCGAAGCTAATAACTCCAGTGATGTATCCCAATGTATAGCAGCATAAAGTCCATACTAATATATATTTTCATGCCGGGCAAAAACAGAACTAGAAGTTCTCTCAGAAAAGGGCAGAAATATCCAACAAAATAACATAATACTGAATGTGGCCCGAACAGAAATGGCCTTTACAATCACGAAGCACTTCAATGAGAGGTGAGAGCTGCAACCGAGCGTCAGTAACAATGAGCACTAGGTCAAGCAATGTGCTACAGTTTGATAAAAACCCAATTACTGCTCTCAGATGCAAAGCTGACCTTGATTGGAGACTTAAATTCCAAAGCTCTCGCTTGTCATGCGATTCACAGACTTTTCTAACCTTTAGAGAGATTTCCTGTCAGGCTGACAAGGTGAAACTGGTGCTGAGAAACCTCCAGTGGCTTAACGCTACGCTCTGATTGTTAGTCGCCAGGAAGAAAATAATTCAATCTAATGAATTACAACTACAGCAACAAGGGTTTTGACAAGGTTAATCAAAGTGCATCATGTCACAGCAGTTTACACTGGCACTCAGTCAGCTACAGATTTAATCAAATTCAAAATTTGTTAAGTCTCTCAGTGGCCTGGCATCTACATGACTCTTCATGTCTGCGGCTATTTTAAAAGCTCTATCAGCATTTAGCTTTTCCTGAGCCTCACCTCTAGAGTTTTCCCTCTCAGACACACTGGAACATGAGATGGTTTAAGTAGGAAATAAGACGTTCAAATGATACATATTACACAGTTATATAAAGTTGACAAAGTTTGTGTTTATCAGCGTTGACACAACTATTAAGTTTATTGCTTTGATTGACTGGCCATTCTTATGATAAGCGACTTATCGTAAGTAATTTCTTAAGCAAAATAAAACACAAAACATTCACAGGTCATCTTATGTGAGAGTGAACTGAATAACTTTGGATTTGGGAGAACAAAATTTAGGACCTCACCTTGGCCAATTTTATATATCAAACAATTGATGGATTTATCAAGAAAAGAGCTGGCAGAATAACTGAGCATGTTTACACATTTTTTGATTTCTTAATCATGAATGTTGTGTTAACATCAAATACACACATTCATTTGCAGTTTCACAAGAATCTCCAATACATTTCTTGAGTGTTACCAGAGCAGCATGTTCGCACCTTTGACTGTTGTCATGGTTCACACACACAGGTGTTACTCTTAGCACTGCATGTGTAAAGACAGAGCACATGGCAGACGACTGAGCACTATAACTAATTCCAAAATTCCTTTCTTTGATATATAATCTGTATTTTTTCTGTAAACCACAGTAAAGTTCGAAGGTATTCTCCTCTGATACACACTCAGGACAGCTGAAAGCCAACATAAAACAAAATAAACATGGTATATAAGTCAATTATATTCCTGTAAGGTAACTGGAAAATTCCCAGATCCTCCCGGATATCCTCAAAGAATTCATCAGATTGCTTGTCTCACTGTTCAGATCACTCCTCTCAAAATTCTTGAAATTCCAGGAGCAGTGGGAAGCCTGAAATTCAGTCCCTGCTCTACAATCACTTCTCTCCTCTCTTTTGCTCTGTACCGGCCTCGCTTGACCTCCATGCAGTAACATGACACGACGTAATATCGCAGCAGAAACTTGGATATACCTCATTTTTTCTCCTTTCCTGGCGCACAGGCAGAGCCTGGCACATAACAGAGCACAAACGCCAACATGGAAGCGCTCTGTCAAAGACACACATATATTCCTGCTCACAAAGTTGTGTCAACATGCTGTCAGAGAGATGTCAACTGGTTTCCCTGAATGCTATGTGATCACAGCGAATGTGAAGCTAGTGCTCAGCAGCACGCCAAGCAGCGGCAGCAGCAGCAGAAGAGAAGATTTATATGCGTGTACATTGAGTAAATGCATGCAAACACGCTTTCTCATCGCCGTCTTCCAGCCATGCCTCTCCACTCACTGTATTTCTAATCAGGCATGGCAGTGGACACCTCAGGTCTCCTCTGTGCTCACGGCAGCCCCGGGCCCAGCCTCATGTGTGTGTGAGTGTGTGTCAGTGTAGTTTATGCTGGGCGCTCAGCTCTTTGAAGTCTCTTTTAAACAGCCTGGCTCCCTATGACATTAAACAGACACACAATTCACCTTCGCTCCATCTCTGCGCTCTCTCCCTTATCCATTAACATATCACGTTACCTCTATCCTTCTTTTATACCTCCATCCTGGGCATTTTGCTCTTTTTTTCTCTCCCTCTGCCACCCAACCCCCACTCTCCCGTGCGTCTCTTAGTGATGTCGTCTCCTTTCAAGAGCGGTTGCCATCACTACTTCCCGACAAGAACACAATTTCCCCCTTCACATCCTTCTCTGTGTCTCTCTTCATATCCCCTCCTCTTCTCTTCTCCTCAGGCTTAATCCCCCTTTAGAGATTGCACAACCAGTGTTTCTCACAACCACTTGGAGACAAACTCTGAAGCGAGAGGATCCAGAGTTTTGCTCGCTTTGCAATTTATGCCTGGGAGCGAAGAGCATCCCTTCTGGGGATTTTAAGTTTATATGTGTAAAAGAAAATTAAGAGGGAGGGCGGAAGATCGTATATATGAGGGAGTGGCAATGAGAGAGGGGGGTTTGTGTGTTACAAATCAGCGCAAAGTTTATGCTGTTAAGTTGTATAATAAACTACAAACAGAGTTTATTTGTTTGCTCTCTGTACAGTTACTCTAACCACTTTCTCTGTCATAAACAAGTGTGTTAAAATACTGCTGTCTGAAGCATTTTCCATGAGAAAGCCAGAGATGCTGCTCAAGTGTGCGAGCTGTCCTTGGGTCATGTGCGCTCGATAAGCTCAACAGTTTCCAAGACAACGCTGATGGCCGCGGTGATTTTCTGAACAGTCGTAATGCCTCTCAACTGGAGCAGAACAAGGCACAGGCTAATATTAGTGAAGTGAAACAGAACAAGGCGGCCTGAAGCGCAGTCTCTATTCCCCTCTGTGGAGTAGCCGAAGTACATAGCCGCTGCTGGCAAAAAGGCTGGGGTCATTTCATTTCCAGGTCGTAACCTTGACTGCAGAACACAGACTTGCCCTGTAAAAAGAAGGAGAGCAAGGCAAGGACTGGGACAGAGAGAGAGTGAGAGTATAGACAGAGTATATGTGTCTGAGGATATTTCCATAGGATGAGTGAGTTTTAGTATACATGCAATTACAGGGTTTGCCTCAGTGTTTCATAGTGGGTCACTTGGGTTCAACTTCACTAACATCATAAAATTTACTACACGTTTATGAAATAGAACATTAACCTTTAGTGAAAGAGAGCGGAGGCATCGTCCACAAACCCTGATTTATGCATGTCACATTTTTTCATACGACTTATTTATACTTACTTATTTATAATTTGAATCATCAGAGACCCCTGACATGAAATCTAATTTTGACATTTTTTTAAGCTACATCATTATAGGTAGAGCAACACATGACAGCAGCAACGCAGACTATAAACTTTTACAAACCTTCTCTTGTCCTGTAATGACCCAACTACAAAACCGAAATAAAAAAGAAATGGACGGAAACAGTGAGAGCAACAAAGGGCACAAGCAGTATAACTCAATTATGTCTGCTGCTCGAATGCTCTCTGCTCCGGACCTGAATGTTACAGAAGTCGGCTTAACTACTTTTGAACCAGACATTAGCTCAACCTCTTCCACCTTATGGCAAACTGGCATCCAGTACAACTGAATCTTTGGCTGACTGTCAGCAGGCACGCAAGGAAATCTGATAGTTTCACAAAACAGATGATGAACACAGGCATTAAAACATGCAACTCATGGGGGCTGTTACTCTGCAGGTGCAGTGGCCTGTACTGTAACTTGGCAAGGCATTGAATTGGATATTGCTATTGCTTTGTAGGTGAGGTTTAAAGACATTTATCTTGAGTTGATTGTTCTGCCAAAGTCCTTGCTCCAGGGTTAAGGTTCCTATTTGTAAGAAAAGTGTATTTTTTTGAGTCTCCCAATGCTTTTCTTACAAATAGGACCTTTAAGAATGAACTTTCATACAGAGTACTACTTTAATATTTAATAAGCTTTATTTCTAAACAGTTTATACATTTAACTGACCCTAATAAAAGTGCATACATTAGTGTAAATTAAGATAATATTAGTCACTAGATAGTCATTATTCAAAGTGTTCATATAGGGCTGCACAATATATCGTTTTAGAGTCAACATCGCAATGTTTGCACTTGCAATAGTCACATCACAGGATGTTCAACGTCATGTAGGGCAGCCTTGGCCATTTTACAATATGAGTTATGACATAGTCAAGGCATTTAAGGCAAGCTGCTAGACTACATAATATCGGGCAGCCCTAATTTTATACTTAAAAAAAAAAAATCCATTTGAGAGAACAACTCCATTCGCGATTGATTGTGTAGTGAACAATATGCCCTGCTCACAATTACACGTGCTTTGCAGAGTGAGAGAGAGAGAGGCTCTCTGGTATTACATCCCTCCGGTACAAGCACTGATTGTGACTTGTAAGTGCACCTAGTTGTTGCCATGTTGTTTGGTGCACCTTAGTTTTAATCGGCTACATAATTTACAACAAGCTTCTGCTGTTATGACAACAGAATCACAGGTTGAAAAATAAAACCAAAACCTGAGGTGTGCTTTTTTGGCGACCATATAAAAAGACACTTCTGACGAAGGGAGCAGATAACATTGTTGGGAAACACAAAGGTGAGGCAAGTCTGTGTCTGTAGATTCTGGTAGACAATTAATGCAACACTACGTAATGTAAGAAAACTCTTAAAGCGATTCCAAAGAACACGGCTATTCTGTGGGAAACACTGCACTTATATATTTTAACACACAAAACTAATAAAGTCCAGTATTGATCAGACTTTAAACACGAGCACTCTTTTAAAAGTTCACAAACTCAGTGTAAAGAAGGCCAAGAGTAAAACAAAGAGAACTGCCCATGGCAGCGTAAAAGTCCCAGCTGAAATTGATTACCAATGCAAAACTTGGCAGAGGCGCAAAGTGGAATTAAACACTTCAATCTCCAATCACTCCGGCATTTTCGGCCAAAATCAATATACATTATTGTCACGGCGGGTGTTCCCTTGGCGACTGGAGAGAGTGCAACGGCTTGGCTATACAGTACCAGCAAACCACAGACACACAGGCAGGCACACAGGGCATGTATAAAAATAAACCAGTTACAACAGGCATAAGAACACACAAACCACAGCATCATGGTTCTTGGTCTGTGTGACGCCAGTGTGCTGTAATTGTTCTTTTAACAACTCATCATCCGACATTTTCTCTCCATTCATATTTATTTCTGTTTCTAACAGAGCAAAGGTACAGAGTGGCAGCTGTGATGGCACTTTTGGATGACACAGTTGAAGACAAACGACAATACGACTATTTACGAAATTAACACACCACCAACACAGACTGTGTCTTAATTGGTGTTAACAGATTCACAAACACGCACACACACACACACAAACAGCCTGATCAAATCACAATATTTAGAGTCTGAGCTGTTTGAGCGGGCAGGTTTGTGTCTTCTGTAAGTCAGCTGCTCTCAGCCCTGATACTCCTGCTACTACTCATGCCAACCAGGCATGCCAGAGCCTCATAGATGCTCTGGTATCACAGCAGGGTTTCCCTGCCTACAAACTACTTTAACATTGAACCTTGACTTTTCTCTGAAAATAAAAAAGCGTCAAAAATGTGAAAGACATTCGACTGTGCTTTTACTCTCCAGACAGAAATGTGTTCCAATGAAACCATATTGTTCTAAATCCAAATCTTATTTCAGTGCCATGGTAAAATAAGAGCAATGTTCCTGAATCTGAATCTGAAGTATCTATAAAATCAGAGATAACATTATTTTACACAAATATTTGTTCTTTCTGAATTGTTAAATATTTATACTGGGAAACCTTGGAGGAGAGAAAAGAGAGAACAAACTTTTGTTTTCCATTTCTTAAAAGTCTTAGCGTGATATTTTTGCATGTCTAAGTCCCACAAATCATTTATTATTCACATAATGGCCCAATATTTTCCAAAACATGCTAAATATTTGAAATGGGTTTTCTTTTTTCGACCTCCCAGGCAGCTGTTGGTTAAGATTAATTTTGATACAGCACAACAAATCAACTGGCAGGGACTTGAAACTTGACTGAACACTGTAATCCTTTACAGTATACATCATGTTATGATGCTTTGTACAAAGTTATGCATGACGTTCAAACACTTGAATTCAGGGAACCACACACTAATCAAACATGATCAATGCTATAAGGCTAATGTGGTTTTGACAGCTCTTCCAATTGAAAGTCTCAGCAGGCAAGTATTGTACATTCTGTTGTTAATACGCATCATTATAATATAATAAATCACAATAGAACAACGCCTTTATTCGTCAATATGCCAACGATAAACCACCAACGGGTTTCATGGAAAATCTGTCTCAGTACAAACACTTCAAAGTAAACAACACTAAAGAATTACAAAGCATGTTTTGCATTGGTGGTACTTTGGAAATGTAACGCCTAATCAATTTTGATGTCACCTACTTCGACCAATGAGCTACACAAAACCTTGCTTTCTCTTGAACACGCTGTCTTCCTGTTTGGGTGGTCTGAACAGTAGCCATAGTCCATACTATAGTATTTGTTGTATACACTTCAGAGAACATTCAACCCTGTCTCCATACACTAAAATAACCACTCCAGCAATGCACCTACTGTAAGACGTAAAAGAACGTGCCTCAATAGCACAACTCAACAACTGGGCTCAGTTTTTAAGACACAGGGTCATCTGCAATGCATCGGAGACACAAATCAGAGCCGTCCCTGTCCACGGATCTGCACTAAAAGTTAATGGGATCTATTCTGGGCTGAGACCCACCCTCCATCCAAGTTTGGTGGAAATCTGTTCAGTAAAGTTTCAGTCAACCAACCAATAGACAGGAGTGAAAACATAGCTTACCAACCAATCTCCAATGCAATTAACCTTTGGGAACATCTAAATCCTAATACACTTTGAATATCTTCAATAGATTAAATACACTTATAAACAAATACAACGTAAACACAAATCAGCTGTTCTTAAAGGGAGCTGTTCAAGAACATGATCACTAAGTAAATCCCAGCATAATAACACATGAAACACAGCATCCAGAATTCAGAGATGGTTTGAAAATATGTATAAACAATAACAAAAGCACTGTTGGCATGAGGGCACCATCAAAATAATACTACAGACTGTCAGATCCATTTCATAAGGCTCAACCATTCGCACACTCACCTCTCCAAGTAACTAAAGGGGTCTCTGGTCAGATGTGCAGGGTGCTCCACCAGCAGAGAGGGCGGAGCGTCAGAGATCCCACGTCCTCGTTCGGTCGTCACTCAAACATGCTCCTTGAAGAAGAGAGAAAGACACAGAATAAAAATTTTGTTTTGCTACAGATGTGAAAAAGCAGCATGGATGCTAACCTTTTTTTTTCACACTCTCGTCCGATCTTGGATCTATGTGTCTAAGTCAGGAAATACTTTAAAGGTGTATTCATTTCATTCATCTCTAACATTTCAGCGATAGTAATTCGGTTTGGGACTGTGTTTTTTTTTTTTCAAAATGTCTCAGCAAATAGATATAGAGTGTTCTGATCGCACCTTGGGGACGCAAAAAACACAAAGTAACCACAGGAAGACCCAAGAGAAGCTGTTACTCACCGGCCTCAAACATACTTCCTGGCTATACACGCACAATAATAACTCTCTCACTTAATCACGCTGTCAGAGTCACATGTCACCAGGCATGTTTCCAGTTGTCAGTCATTCACACACGTCAATGTAGCTCTGCATCTCTTTGTACTTTGTTAGAAATCCATCATCCTCCATCCTCCCTCCTTCCGCACCCACCCAAAGGTCAAACATAACCAAAGACTCTCTGCCAGCCTTGGAGCGGGATAAAAAGAGAGACAGAGGGATGGAGGGGTGGAGGGATATAGGGATGGACAACTGATGGATTCTCAGAACTGCTCATTTTTACTGGATTAATCTGCTATTTTTGAAAAATCCGCAGAGAATGAAGATGAGAGTGAATATGACTCAGTTTGGGTGTATGTGTATGTGCGTGCGTGCTTCTGTGTGTCCTTCAATCTGGTCCTTGGCCTACTTTAAAGCCAAGTCATCATTCTGGTCCACTGGGGCTTCGGATTGCCAGCCTGTGTATGCATGTGTATATTAAGAGTTTGTATTACAAGAAGAGCCACACCATAAATCTTTTCCTGCCTGCCAGCCCACACACTCCTGCATTAGAGTGAGGAGGCTGTACTGCAGTGCAGGTATGCTTCAGGATGTGAAGGTTCGTGGCCACCAAAGGTGTCTCTCTGGGGTGAGTCATCTTCTCTCATCGCCTCCCTACTTCTTTTCCTCTCTCTCCCTCTCTCTCTTTGTCTTACTCAAAGATGTCACGAGCCGTCTCTCTTTCTATCCCCCTTTTCTCTCCTATTATCTTATACACACCTCCACAAAGTTTGAGTGGAATGTAATCCATCTGCAAATTGGAAGCAGGACAAGCAAGAGCTTCTATAAATACTCACCAGATTCCCCTGACAATCACAAAATAAACCTAGAGAACCACACACAACACTGCGGTGAAAATAGCAACCCATCTCTGTCTCCGTCTGCAGAGCAAACCTTTCTCTCCTTCTCATTCTGGTTTCAGCCCGTCTCATGCCGTAGTGACTGCATGAGTGCGATATGTTGATGAGAAAAAGAGCCAAGAGAGGAGAAATTGAAATTCATTGAGGCAGGAATGAAAAAGAAAACCTTGTATCACATGGTTTTGCAATACTGTACATAATCATGATGTTAATGACATACTGTATACTCCGTGTCTGTGTGTTTTACTGGGCTCCTCTTTAGCAGTGCAACAAAGTTCAGAGGTCTTCCACATATGCAGATACCTCTAGGATTGCAACAGTGTGAGATTTTAATACTACGATAACAATCTCAGAAAATATCACAGTGTCATGGGGTCATAGTGTAAGGCATTGCAAAATTATTATTATTTCCAGTTAAACATGGCCTGTGATACTCTTGTCATCTTTTGTTGCCTTTCCTCTACTCCCTATTTAGCATGGATTCAGTGTTTCGTGTGTGCATGGGGTGTTGCAGGCCCCTCACGGCTTTCCTTTCCCACACCACTTGAGACGTGACGTGTGCGACATGGAAGCAGGTCAAAGGGAGACCTGGAAGGAGGTGGAAGGGGGGTGCAGATGGCATAGGAGAGTTGCAACGGGTTTTTAGATTTTCACAGTTCTACTATAATTATGAAATTATTATTATTATCAGTTGCAATTTCTCTTAAAGGAACAGAAATAGAAGGGTTATTTTTGGTTGAACAATAACATTATTTTTATTACACAATATATCAAACATAAAAATTGAAAACATTTGGATTTGCTTCATTCTCAGACCAAAAACACTAGCCATTTGGTTGGGGGACAAAGAAGTTTCTCTTGCACCGTGGTTGTAATAACAACCGCCTGATTTCAAACACACACAAATTTACTGGCTGTCAACACAAAGAAGCGCACACCTAGCACACCTAGTACATCAATATGTGACGCCTCAGTGGTTAGGCTAACAGATGGACACTTAGTCAGATGTGTAATGCAGAGCAAGTGAGCAGAGATGGACCTGTCCAAACAGTGTGCTGTGCCAGAGGAACATGACATTATGTACTGTATGCCATCACTGCACTGACACAAGCCTCCACAGAGCAGAGACAGAAGTACACTGTGTGTGTTTGTGTTTCCAGGTCAAGAGGACTGGTGTTGTGAGGTGCAGTAACGCACCAGAATCTGTCCTCTGACATGATCTCCCATTCGTACTTTAACAGTGTTCTCTTCAATCCCAAAACACGCATTTTCTGTGGGAATGACTCGATGCAATCTGTTGGATTGACATTTGTGCCGATACTGGTCTTATTGAGCAGATCAGGTATTGACCTGAAATGAGCGATCGACATTAAACATAGTTTTCTGTTCTGCTCCATTCATTTGCTTCAGCATTCATGTGTTGATGTGTTAAAATCTCAAGTCAGGGTACGGTAAGATTTATACTGATGTTTCTGCATTATTGTAAAAATAATCTCATATACTGTCTATCAGACTATAATTAAAACATGCACAAAAAAGAAGACAGTAAAGTAAAGACACTTCTGTACAGTTCTGTACAGTGATAGTGTTATATAGATTTTAAATTTGGGAAGATAAACCACTGGTAAAATATTCAATATTGGCAGATACAGACTTCAGATCTAAGTTGTTTTTGGGACAAAATCAAAAGTTGGATCAGCACATCCCTAATTCTCTGACTCTTACAGTCTCAGCCCTCCAACTATTTTGTACAACTCCTTCTTTACTTCGTTCCAGCTGTGACCAGCTGAGAACCAACACAGAGAATGCAGCACAGCAGCCAAAAGGCTGGGTCCTCATCATCCCACCCTACTCTTGCCTTTATCTCTATCCCTAGAGAACACTCCCTGTTATTAATCCACAAAGTCTGTCTTTTCTCCCACGCAGACCTCTTTCCATTCTGCCTGGGTCAACGTAATTCTGATCGTAAATCCGAAAAACCTGTGACTGAGGCAGCCTAACAAATGCAGAGGTGAAGAGGAGCTTAACGGTGGACTGATGATGAAATCTCTGCTCGCAAACACAAGTTGTCTTTTCAGCAAGCAGAAATCACTTACCACAAACATCATGTGGTTTACAGTTTGTATGCCTGAACCCACCAACACCTTGCCAGCTAAAGTTGGCATGTTTAAAGCTTGAGCGCTCTGAGGTTTCAAAGCAGGACTGGCGCCAAACAAGGTTGAGGGGCTCTGAAATGACCTTTGCTCTGGACAATTTAGAGGCTAGTGTGGTCTGAGCTAAAGCTAACAGACAGTCAAGTCAGTCCTTCACATTTCCCCAAGCTCAGCGTGAACTCACTGTGATCAACCAGCCATGGCGAAGCATTAAACCTACTGTTCCGCTCTCTCTCTCTCTAAAGGCTGCCAGAGAAAGACACAGAGAAAAGAAACTGGGTAAGGCAGGAAGAAAGGTTTCTTTCTCAAAACGGTGATAGCTTGCTTTGAGCATCCGGTGTCTGTCTGTCTGTGTGCGCGCGTGTGTGTGTTTGGTGCCCAGCCAGGGTGGTTTCTACATGTGTTACTCTGTTTGTAGCGTATGTTGTAACAGAGGGAGTCCAAAGATGACATCTTTGGTCTTAGCAACAACAAGCTGTGCTGTGCCTGTGTAGGACTGCAGCTATATACACCAGGTTCAATTTATATCGTGGTAAGAAAATCAACTTTGTAGATTTGTTTATCTATGGTATTGAATTCTACTGTATTATGGTTATTGGAAGTCGATATATTTTAAGTTGATATCAAGTTTCATGTCTGTCAGATAGGCATGGGTCAATATGACAACCTAATGTCACGATTATCCTGGACATAGTAATTATGATTCATGATATCATCCAAATAGTAAAGGTGCACTATGTAGTTTTGGGGGAGAAATTTTGATCAGAAGAGATCTTCACTGACTGATTTTTTTATGCCTCAATAAACTGGATAAACAAACTCTTCCTTTTTTCATTACTTAATACATTTAATGAAGCAACTAACCTTAAAGGACAGCTCAATTTCATACAGTTTTACTTTGTTTATATTTGGCGGACCCTGCCAACTTTCTAGCTTCAAACAGTTTCCTGGGGACCTTTTTTCCTCTGAGAACAGCATGTTTGGTCAGTTTTGGAAAAATGTATATTTTTGAGTTTGTATTATTAGTTCATTAAGTTTGAATTTCTTCTCCAAAACTACACAGTGCCTCTTTAAAACTCTTAAATGGCACAAAAAAAATGTACCTTTCATTACATTTTGTTGCGAAACATATATTTTGTTTTTGCATAACACATGAGACACATTCTTTTTGAATGAACATTCTCATTTGTGAAAAACAAATAATTCTTAAATAATGTAATGTATCAATGAAAGATGAATAAATGGAGGGCACCTCACCTCCCTGTTGTTCTTTAGTTGAAATCCATAGTATTTCCACAAATCCGATGTAATGGTTTTTGGTATGGATTTATTTCAGCAGATAATGATAACCGATAATTACCTGCTTCTCGTGGGATGTGAGATAACGGTTAACTTATCATTTTTGCATTTTAACAATTAGTTTATAACCTGTAGTTTATGAATAGCTGAGCGTGAGAAAGGTTGGCAAAGATAGATAGTTTAATATTCCATAGATCTGATAAGAGTTGCTGTTGAAACTCTGAACCTATACGAGACATGTAAGCCTATAGTATGTTGCTTTTGTTCTGCTTTTCCATCATCTTCTTCTTCCGTGTTTATTGGCAGATTACAAACCAGCTGAAAAAGTGGCTATCGCCTACCTTATTAGAGTGTGTAGATGCCGTGCTTGTTAAGTCCATGAAAACAAAAAAACTGATAATATAAATAATTGAAAGAAAATCCTAAACTTAAATATATAATGAATCTCTAGTTTTTTGTGAGAGATACAACAGGTTTAGGATTTTGGAATCACTTATATTCACTATTATCTTGATTCACGACTCTCCTGATATTGGAAATTCACCACGATCAACTTATCCTTAGTGTTTTTATTAGCCATAAAATCTTTTATCCTCCAATCCCGACTGTTAGGACATAATATTTTGTGAAACTAATAGTCAAGCATTTGATCGACCAACATTAATCCTCTCTGTTTTCATTCCTTTCACGGTCATTGTAACTGATAATAATAATAATTGTGTAATAACTGTACAGGATTAGGGTTGAAACAGTATGAGATTTCATGGTATTACAAACTGCAACCCTCCACCTCCTTCTAGGTCTCCCTTTGACCTCCTTCACTGTCAAACACCCCATGTCTCCAGTGGTGTGGGAAAGGAAAGCCGTGAGGGGCCTGCAGCACCCTATGCACGCACAAAACACAGAATCCATGCTAAATAGGGAATAGAGGAAAGGCAACAAAAGATGACAACAACAGTATCACAGGCATCTGTAGCTGTAGCTCACCATTTCTGACAGCTTTCCAGGGGAAGCCCAAGGAGGAAAAACAGGAATGCTAAGAATAGAGCAATGAGAAATAGGTAAGAAGCGGCTGGTTCAACCTCCCTGGACACGCCACTGTGTCACAGTTTTCCTGGATGAAAAGACTCGCACAACAGCCTGCTTTGCTTTCCATAATAAGGACGTGCTCTGGGAGCTGGGGGCCTGTCACTTTCTAGATATACTGTATGTACTCACAGAGGGAGGCAGGGTGGGAAGAGGAAGAAAGAGGGACCCAGAGACCGACAGAAAAGGACAGATGAAAGGAGAGTCGCAGAGAAAGAGGGATCTGTTTCCTGTTTACAGAGAGCAGAGAGCACAAGAAACAGAACAGCAGGCTGCTAGACTACAATACACACACACACACAAGCACACCCTCACACACACTCACTACCTTCCCTCCTCTGTGTCCTGATTGATTACACAGAACAGATTTAGCCCCAAACTTTCCCATCTATCTCCGTGTGTCTTGGTGACTTCTGGGGGCCTGTGATTTGTTCTCAGTTCCATATCCTCCTGCTGTCCCCGCTCTGGCCAGCAGCCGTGTTAACAGGATCAGGCTTACAGTAAGTGCGTGCATGCCCCCCAGCTGCGTGCTCAAACACTCCCGGCAACATTCCCAATCCAGGACAGACTTCCTAGCAATTCTACGCAGCATGCAATCTCCTCCTCTTTGTGGTGTTGGTGGCAAAGAGTGGGTTTAACACATTTTCTGCTCAACAGAAGCGGGGTTTTAGCTGTATACACTGCGATAACATTAATGATCCAAAACTTTATTTTCCATGGGGCACTTAACAAAAAGGAAACTGCTTTTAATGTAACGGCTTCAGTAGGCCCAAAGTTAGGATGACATGATTCATGTCCAGCAGACATCTGGAGACCCCATATAATAAAACCAGTGAGCTGGGAGAGCGTGCTGAGTCACTGCAAGTGTGTATAATATATATATGTATAATAAGTGTGTATACTGTAGTCTGCAGCATCAGCCTTCAACAAAATTCACACAGTTCAAGCAGAGCCATCGAAGGCCAACAAATAAAGGCGTCTATTAGCTGCTGTCATCGGCAGTTATCATGTAGTCCACCTGCTTGTTAGCACGCTCGGTCCTCATTTATCCTATTTAACATTACTGGTTTGCAGTTGAAGTAGTCTGACCAATGAGACTATATTTCAAAAAGTCGACCCTAAATAGCCAATTGGCTGCTGCAAAATACACAATCAATCACTGGACAAAGTTCTAAACGCACACACACACATTTCCTATCCAAGCTAGCACTATCAATATTTCATTTAAGCAGCTCCGTCAAGAGGTCAATAGCCCCTACACACACACACACACCTAGTCACACTACATAACCTCCAATAAGCTTTCACTGTGAGTTCCAAATGTTCAGCAATAACTTTGGCTTAATGACTGCAGGTGAAATCCACTATGAGCCCGAGGCATGACTAATCTGGCCATCCTCTTTCCAATCTGGCCTTGTTAAGAAGTCACACTGATTTTCATCTCTATTTCTAACACTGTGCCTCTGCGGACCCTGTTCTAATAAGGCTGGCTCCACATGCAGTTTTGGAAAATTTTAAGCAAGTCTATCTAAGAACAGCCAAATAATTTAGCAGCCAAAACGCTGTGTTTCGGGGTATCTGAAAATGCATAGCTAATGCACAAATTAAAAAAAAAAGATATCAAGTGCAGGTTGGCCCCTGCTTTACTGCATTTTTTAAGCCAGGCTAGTCCCCCGACAGTAAGTACGGAGGCAGTATCCTGCTGTTGTCTCTCCCTGGAGAGATGTAGCCACACTGACCCACATCCCAGCCTCTGGCAGTTTACACTGCAGCACATGTGACACACACACACATACAAACAAACACACACATTCCCAAGTTACATGAGCACAGTGTGTCTGACATTTGTGGCTTGTAGTAATGCAATTTCTGACGGCTTAGCATACTCGCCTGTGCGTGCACACTCAGAAAAACAATGGGCCTGTTGTTCTGCAGTCCATCAGCAAGGACTATCTGTTGATACAGCTATCAGTGTGACCGGGCCAGAACAACTCCACTCAAAGAGTCCTCAGACATATAAACACACAGACCCACACACATGCACACAGACACTCAGAGTAGCAGCCTGGTAGCAGATAAGAGCTAGAGATGGATGGTTGTGTGTATGCAGGCCCAGGGGGGAGTGCTGTACCTTGGTCAGGGTTAGCCTGGGGCAGATAGCTTGCTGTCACACAACGAAGACAGAGCACAGAGCTGCCACAGCAGGGTTTTGTCCTTTCTGCCCTCCTCCAGTTCTCTTCCCTTCAGATCCAACAGTTAAACATTCTTTTCTATTTGGGATACACATTTGACCTGTGGCCGTGTTTACGACACGTAATGATCTAAACTAAATTGAGAGTGCAATCACATTTTTGACAGTGTAGTCACACTTCTAAATTTCTTCCATTATATTTGTTTGGCTTCACAGTGCTTTAATTAGAAACAACTGTAAACAAAGACTAAACTAAAATGTCACTCAGTAGAGAGCATACTTTCGCCAAAGCCCAACAGTCCTCTTTAATTCAGTCAAGCCTAATCTAATATCACACTTGACAGCCCTGTATCACTCATAACTGCTTAACCATGACTTAAAGCAGCATAATGTAACTTTTCTACCTTTAAATAACAGCTTTAAAATAATTTTAAAGGTACAGTGTCTTGTAATAGGGGGAATGGTGTCTCTGTCACAGCCACTCCCCCATCACTTGTTTCTGCACTATGTAACTTCAGTGAGAGGGTAGGATCACAACGTTACATACATGTTTACTTTAACATACGTAACATACGTTATAAGTTTTCAACACATAACATTGTTATGACATAATGAGTTTTGTTTGTAGTTAGCACCTACATTACATCTGAGAAATTGTTACAGACCTGGGATTTGTATTTATGATGGTGGTGTTGCACTGAAAAACTGTGGGGGGTGCCAAATCGCACATAATGCTCATTTCTACCTAATGTTGCTTTAAGCTCTCCACATCTAGGATTTGCATCAAATTGTACTTTCTAATAGATACCAGCGACCTAAATACGTGATTCTTTTCCATCAACATCCATGTATTAATCCCTGAGAGATTAATGAAAATGCTGAAATCTCACAATGTTAAAGAAAGTGAGGAAAAATTCCTGGAGCCGTCCCTTTATCCAGATACGCTGCATCAGCCATCTATTCTGGGCTAAAATCCATCCTCCAGCCAAGTTTTGTGAAAATGTGTTCAGTAGTTTTTGAGTAAACCTGCTGACAAACCAAACAACTAACAAACAGACAGGGATGAAAACATAACCCTACTACTACCCTACCAGTAGGGCTGACTGGTGGTGACAGGCCTGCTACTGTAGGTAGTACCCCTGCCATTGTCCTTGACCAAGGTACTAGTTTAGAACTAGCGTTAATCCTCCGTCCCCTGCACTGTGGCTGCCTGCTACTGAAAAACAGTATGGTTGAGTCAAATTCAGAGGACAAATATCCCCACAGAGATCAATAAAGTGTAACTTAAGGCCACTGTGCACACACAAAATACCCTCCTTTTAGCTCAGTTACAGCACAAAGTAATTTTCTTTTGAGATTTAAATTCCTGTCTCACAAAACAAACAGGCTTATGAGCAGCTGGATGGAAAGGCCAACGCACACCCACAAACAAACAGTGTCAAACACATTAAAAAGGCACACAAACAAACAATCCAGGCCAGAGTGAGGGGAGACATCTGTGTGCAAGTGTGTGACACACAATTGTTTCTTCACGAGTCAGCAGAAATTGGACATATTCCACTTCCTCCTATGGCGGGTGTGGGGAGGGGGGTGGGCAAGGAGCAGGACTGTCACCATGGAAACTATGTCTTTTCCTGTCGGGTCATATCTCAGACTGAAACAGATGCTGTGAGCAACATACGGGCTCATGAACAGCACACTATTACAAAGAAGGGAATTGTTGGAGCTAAGCTGAACATAGTGTATAGAGTTACTCAACGATACCGGGCTGAGCTGTCACAGACCCTTTTGTTTCAGTCTGTTCAGGTGTTCAAGGTGCCTCTTACAGCCTCATACTATCCAAGCACAGGATATGTTAATGCAGTCAACCACATCATTGGATGGCTAGAAGTACTAAGTAAAAGCTGACTGCAACAACAAGCCAATCGCAATTTCGTTCAAGCTAACAAAGTTGCATTGACATATCCAGGTGTAAAGGGAATGTGGAAAAATAGGATTTGGATATTTTCCTGATGACTTAAATGAAAGTAGGGCTAACAATTGACATACGCGTCCTGTATAGACATTGAAACCTACTTTGCCCTCACATATGCCAGATTTGTATGCATTTCACTCACGCCATATAATATTCATGTCCCCAATACTGACTCATCTAACATGGTCCCCAGCCACAGTATTCCAGCTACCTTTCATCTTTTTCATACTTGAAGGTGTAGATCTCTCTGATCTAAACCATTAGGTTCGGTCATTGCTTGCTGCCCACAGATGTCCTCAAACCTGTGGTATATTATTTTTGGGCTACTTGGGGAAAGCTGTAAACAAAACAGTGACATATTACCTATTCAACTGAAGTGACAAACTTGTTACAGCAGCAGATGCCGAGCTGCATTAACACATCATTCACACTCTTTTGACTAACATAGTCTGCCTGTCTGATGATGCAGGGGCCGGTAGTGTGTTGTTTTTCAAAGCTGTTTGAGAATGATGATGTGAACCAAAAAAACAAAGCAGCAACCCATTAAAACCAAACTAATGAGCTGAAAGAAGTAGCGCTGCTACTAATGATTAATTTAATAGTTGACAACTAATCGATTAATTGTTGCAGCTTTAGAAAGCACTTGGCTGAGGGGAATTTCAGAGTCGTCGGATAATTCTCTATGGGTTCATCACTAAAAGTGACCCATTACACCTCACAAATCCAATGATCCTTAAAGTAGAGCCACAAAGTTTAATTAATTAGCTGTCAACTATTACATTTAATCACCAACTATTTTGATAATCAATTTGAGTCATAAGAAAAAAGTAAAAAATTCTCTTAATTATGATTCTTAAATGTGAATATTTTCTGGTTTCGTTACTCCTCTATGTCAGTTAATTTAATATCTTCTGGCTGTGGACAACACAAGACATTTGAGGACCATCTTTTTTACAATATTTGACGTTTTATAGCTCAAACTGCTATTCAATTATTTGATAAAATAACCAAGAATTTAATGACAATAAAAAAAACATTACTTGAGAGTTTTCCGCTTTAAACATTTTTACAAATTTCCCTACAAGATCCTGCAAATGCCACAACAATGCCTTGTGTGTTAACCATTCAAAGTGCTGAAAATCATTGTACCCTGTT
Organism: Pagrus pagrus; assembly: GCF_965226575.1. Classification (NCBI taxonomy): domain Eukaryota; kingdom Metazoa; phylum Chordata; class Actinopteri; order Spariformes; family Sparidae; genus Pagrus; species Pagrus pagrus. The sequence continues at coordinate 15,516,640 of NC_140191.1, forward strand.
CTCAAAGACAAAAGAAGCATGTTGCGGTATCTTGTGAGGGACCCATCATTCATTTACTGGAATGTGGATCACTTGCAAGTTGAGACTCGCTTCTTCAAAATATTTATGTATTCCTATCCACAATCATCCATCACAGATTTGAGTTCTTCTTCCCATAAAGTTCACAATGCTATTTATTGTGAGGGTTCACACAGTCAACACTGTGGAGTATATAGAGACTGTGTAAATAATAAATACAGAACAGTATTTACAACTGACCACTTGAAACAATGCCCATTAGGACACCTGGCTGGTTGCAGTAGAAAGTGGGGACAGACTATGCCGAAAGACTTCCTCATTGTTAGGAATGAGCTTTACAACATTATCTGACTGTGAGAAACACTTCATTCAGAGCAGCAGCTTTTATTTGTATTGGATGGAAGTTAAGAGTGATCTCTGGCATATTGTGCAGTAATTCAGTCTTGTACTTATATTGCCGTCTACATATTACCTCATGATGTCATCTCAGTTCAACAATGGAAGGGCATAGGCCAGCAAATTGAGAACAGAAATAGACCATTCTTTCCTTGTCAGAGTAGAACCAATGCAGAAAACAAGAGACTGCAGCTACGAGATGAATTGATGAATTAAACCTCTGCTGAATACTGGGCTAAATCCTATTTCCTTATCAATATGCCAGCAGAAATAGTGTGTCCCTCCAGCTGAGACACACTGAGTGTGACAGACTCTGAATCATCTGTAGAGGCCCTATATTCACTCTACACATACTGCACCATAGCTTAGGCTTGCTTTCACAGCTACAGTATACAGTATTTCAGTTTCCAGCGATGCTGTTAATAAGGAGTCAAAGTACAGTGAACAAGGCAGGGTCATTGAGGGTTATCACAAGGGATGGCAAACAGCAAAGATCATACTCACTCTGCGCCTGCACATGAGCGCACACATTAACAATTAATGGCCACAAACAACACATACACTGGACACACATGCACACAGCTTAGGTTTATGTGCTTGTGTTGGCCTTTAGCTGGTTCCAGCCTCAGGAGGGAGAAGGGAGCTGGCAAGACTCCCTGGTGGCACTGCCTGACCCACTTCTATGCAACTCTATCCCTAATGTGACCCGCTGGAGAGCCAGAGAGGACACACAAGCATAGGCAAACACACATATACACACACACACAAACATGCACACAGGCACATGTGGAATTGCCTGCCTACAAACCCCTGAGGACTGAGAAAAAAACTACTAAATGCTGCTGATGGCAATCTCTCTCTGCTTCTCATCCCTCTCCGCTTTCTGTTTCTCTCGCTTTGTCTAAAGATCAACCATTTAAGTCTCTGCTATCTGATCTAGCTAAGCTAGCTATCAACATCCGGAGTGAGTTTCTGTTAAGTCTGCACTAAATCTAGGCCACCAAATTGGAGTAGAACAGTCAATCTAATAATACGAAAGGCAGGATACAGGTAGCACACCCAAGCCTGCTCTTTCAATGACAAGATATATGTGGCCTACGTATATAAGTAATTACAGCATCCCTGGTTAGAGCTCAACCAGGGACCTTTCTTGCATGTCATCCTTTATCTCACGCTTCCTGTCACTCTCAGCTAACTCCTCTAATCAAAGTCTAAAACTGCACCAACATGCTTGTCATGGTACACATAAAATAGCTAGATCTGTGAGAAGTAAAGCTGCTTTTTGCTGCACTGTCACACTGCCAAAAACCATTGATGCAAAGTGTGGAGATAAATCTGTCTGATGTATGCTGTGATCAGACAACATTATTAAAAACAAAACCCACCTCAGAGGAAGTAATCAGACGTCTTACTGACAGCTGGTGTTTGTGCAATGTTTTCTTGCGAGAGGAGGATTTGATCAAAAAGACAACTTTGAAGTAAACAAAGTCAAACTGACAGTTCCACTGCGAGAACAGACGCAAGAGGTGTCACTACACTTGCTCTAGTCTTTTGTGCAAACATATTAATGTATTCAAATTGAAATTGAAATTTTGATTTTAAGGCTGCAGCTTTCAGTTGCATTTTTGGTCTGTTAGATGATTAACTGATCTCTTCATTTTTTGGAAAAAGTGTTCATTGTTTGGTCTGTGAAATGAGAAAATTAATCATTTCAATTCCCCTGAGACCAAAATGCTTGTTATGTCTGGAAAAAAATGCACAAAACCTTAAAGTATTTAATTTGAAAAAGAACAGACAAAAAAGGAGACAGAGGAAGGCTGAATATTGGAGGAATTGCTACAAGAGCTTTATAATCAAAACAAATGTAGCTACATGTATTAAAATCATAAGATATATTGACAGTTCTTAAAACACTTCAGGGTCCTCTGAGTGATTAGCCGTCTTATCGTTCCGTCTGTGTGGGGTGGCGTGGTTCCTGTAGTTGCCATGGTTACATGACAAGCACAAACACGAAAGCCTTAAAAGCTCAACATTTTAATGGCAAAGGACAATTACTGCGGAAATCTTGAAAACAAGTATTGATTTAGATAATTGATGTGTTATTTTTCTGTAGTAAGTAGTAGATGAGTGGTGGAGGAAGTACTCAGATCCTTCATTTGTGTAGAAATATAAACAACAATGTTACACTTACATTACAAGTAGAAGTAAGTGCATTCAAAATCTTAGTTAAGTAAAGGTATACTATGCAGATGCAGATGGTGGTACAGGGGGCCTTGCAGACCCAGATCAGGAACAAGTATCCAGCCCGAGCTCTCTAAGAAGACGAAGAAAAACTCCCCATGAAGCTTAGAACAACCTTGAAAGGACACGGGAAGAAACCACGGGAAAGGCAATTCAGAGAGAGATCCCCTTTCCTCAGATGGCTGGGTGTTTACGCATTTGTACTTTAACACTCAAAAAGTGATCATACGGCCTGCGAGTGGCTCCGATCTGGCAAACAGGAGTTGACTGTCCAAGTGTCATCACTCTACACAGTATGTGGGCCAGATGAACGTAGATGGTGTGGGCCAGATCGTGCGATGCCGTAGCACCCGGAGAAAACCTGTCTAGCACAGGGATGACAAACGTGTGTGTTTGAGCAAATCTCTGTTCCTTAGCGTGGATCTGGGCTCTAGAAGAGCTTTCGGAACCATTTCTTCTTTTTTCTCAAGGTCATCCTCAGTGTTCATCAGCACCTCCACACATTTGAAGAGCTGTGATTCCAGGTCTTCAGTCTCCTCTAACTTCAGATTCTTAAACTCTTTCATCTTGTTCACTGTGCCTTGAAGCTCATTGTTCTTAAAAAGCAGCACTACAACAGCATTCTGAGCATTCAGAGATTGTTTCAAGCTGTGATTCCAGATATTTAATCTTCTCTGACTTCAGACTCTTATCCTCACGCATCTTTTGCAGTGTGCCTTCGAGGGTCCTCCTTTGCCTTTGCCTTTGCCTTTCTCTTTACTTTGAAAAAGAAAGAAAAACATTAAGGAAACTGCCTGTAACTGAAATACAAAGTTGTGGCTTTTAATGTTGTTCTTTTTTCTCCTCATAGACTGTGATTGTTGAGGACATGCACCGAAAAAAAATGTTTCCATGGATTGTGGAGCTTCTTTCGGATTATATTAATAAATTACAAATGGTCTTGGCTGTTAAAAATAAAAAAGAAGAAGAAAATTCTCCTGAAAGTAAAAAAAAACCATCCACAGTTTGTGGACATTTCACTCTGGTTGATGCTTCTTTCCAGTTGTGCCCTGAGGAAAATCCAGTGTGGGTCCAAACTGGTTAGCATTTTTCTTTTTGTAATTTTTTACTCTGATATATTTTAACTAATAAAGGCTTTTTAACTACATCCTTGGCTTGGAGCAAGTGTACCTGAGGTAAGCCTATGTGCGTCTGTTTTCTAAGTAAAAAAGAATAAATAATGTGCCATGACCCCTGGGCTCGCTTTCCTCCCTGAACTCAACAGTCAATATATTTTACTGTAAAGGTGAAAGGCCCAGGATTAAAAAAACACTCAAAAAAAGCCCAAACTTTACGGCAGGCTCGACGCACCATACCTTTACCACTAATTCCTCTCGCACCAGCTTCAGTACACCCTACACTAGACTTCAAACAACTCCAATATGCCTGGCTTTGAACTGACCATCTGTGAGGATCTCCCCATTCAGAATATCGCATTCAGAGATTAATAAAAACAAAACCCGCAGCTACCTCAAATGTAACACCACAAACACTACTCTCTCTGCCTGGTGGAAAGCACATGACATACTTAACCTCAAGCTATCTCCTTCTACTCTCACCCGTCTCAGGCCTAACCCTGTGTTTAAAATCAATAAGGAACCCATCAACTTCCCTGTGTGGAAATGGAGAGGAGTAACCAGCCTGGGGCACCTTTTTAGTGGCAGCTCTCTCATGACCTTTGACCTTCTCAAACATACATACTTACCCCACCACTGTCATTACCAGTACATTAAGCTGAAAGAGTGCATGAAAAAGAAAATTGATGTCCATTGATTTCCACAACTCCTCCCTTACAGCTAAAACAAAGTTAATTTCGACCCCAATATTGCAGATTTATAAACTTTATAAATCACTGTAATGTCCTGCACAGAGTACACATTAACCACTCACAAAACAGGCTTCACAGACAGCAACACCTTTGCACTCTGTCCCACTGCAACATAAAGCCACTTCCAGTCATTCTGGCTCTGTTCACCAGTTGGAGGTCATGGGAAAGCTGTCAGAGATCCAAAACCACAGAATACTACTCTCCCACTCCATCTCTCTTTAAAGCGACGATACCTCACTCACAATACCAAAATACCTCCAAACCTTCCTCCTGATAGCATTAACTGTGGCCAAGAAAACCACATTATTCAACTGGAAAGACAGAAGAAAATTACTACTAAACCACTGCCTCAATCTGTTAACAGACCACGCCAACCTAGAAAAGCTTCTTTCAACCCTAAAGGAAAATATGATTCCACTCGATTAACACCTGGTCTCCTTTCCTTTAGCTCATCTCGAGAGGATATTGCTCTACACCACTTCAATCATTCAGAATTATAACAAATTGCCTGCAACTCATTCCTAAATTCAAAAGAATATTCTGCTGGGTTTTTCTGCAAAAGAGCAATTAATATCCAGGAATTTAAATGGTAAACTCTACCACTGACTACAGACACGGTCCAGCCATATACTAGGTTTTGATCTAGTCTTGTTTGAAATTACCCCAGGAATCTTGTCCCACATTATGTCCTTTTAAAAAACAAAGTTGGATGTGGCCAATATCGGCTGATAATATCAGCCAACTGATATATCGATCGGGCTCTACTCTGTAGTTCTGCTGAGATGCCCTGGCCTACAAATCGAAAAAATGTGCAGCTAAAATAATGAGCAGCCACTCAGAGGAGCATATTGCTCTGCTGCTAATATCAGGTCTCAGTGGCTGAGAGAGAGAGGCTTGATCTTTCTCTGCCTATTTATGTAAGCAATGACGACGTAACAAAGCAGGGTGACCTAAGTTTTGGGGGACACACAAGCTGGTATGAGCTCCTGCTGCATACTGTGTACTAAACGTGTGTACATGCATGTGTCTGTTTATGTGTACGTGTGTGTGTTTGCATGTCCGTCTGATCCGGCAATAGTCTGGAAGGAGGAACAATGGCATTCCTGTGCTCTGAGCTCCAGGTGGCTGTGGAAACCCAATCCCAAACCAAGCCTTGCTGGCACACAGAGTGCCGGGAACGCCGAATGCTGCTGCCTCCCTCCGGAGACGTGGGCCAGAATAGAGCTATTGTTCCAGACCAGCTCGGAGCAATAAATGCACCACAGCCACCCTCTACGACAAACACATACGCTCACAAATACCAATACACACGGAGAGGATGTCAGAGATTTTCACCTTAGACTTTCACTTTCATATCTAATATACTGAGGAACAAAATCAAGGAAAAAACAAAGGTCTACTCATTTCTGATGATTAAAAACACAGAAAAACAGAACATCTTGGTTGTATTTATGCATGTGCTTTATAATTGGGAGTTTTGTAAACGTAAACTAATTATTACATTCCAGAGCATGCTATTATCATGATTATTACCACCTGTATTACCACTGACACAGTGGAAACACAAACAACCTGTGCTATTACTTACACCTACCATTTGTATGGGCCAAAACCACAGTGACGTAAATCTATACTGCACACACACGTTTCGTCATTGATGTCACTCAGTTAATAGCATAACCGTATTTCATCCTAATCCACATAACCGCCTCTCACTAAGTTAGGTCCCAAAATGTTCCCAATTTGTGACAATCTCAAATCAGCCCTCACAAATATTGGAGCAGTGGGACACATGCACACACAGGCACATCTGCCGAAGCCTGAACTCACACTCAACACACACAGGGCAGGAAACGCATCATGCCGACTCCACGGCCTTGAAATGAGGAACATGAATCATTTCCTTTCAATGCTGGACAGTCATGGCTTAACACAGCGCTAAGTTCAGATATAAAGCACCGAGGCAAGGTCCTGGACATGACACACATACAAACCCAGGTCAGGAAAAACGCATGTGCTGCTGTGAACTTGCAACTCGCATGTACTATGTACACTTTAAGGCAGCAACCGCTTTTTTTTTTTTTTACGATACTGACCTACATGGTCAAGTGAAGTCAGTGCTTCTTTTATGTGATTTGGCTGCAGATGTTCAAAGCATTGATCTAAGCCATCGGCCCATGTTCGGGCACTGTGGGAGTTATTCTACAGGTAGTGCAAATGTACAGCAGCTTCCCTCCAGCTACACAGCACATTCTCCTCCTGCACACGTACAGGTAATGCCACACACACACACACACACACACACACTGGGGGATAAATAATACATGCTCCTTTTTTCTCTCCCTTTAAAGAACATGACAGATTAATTTAATTGGCTCCCTGTCAATCCTACATCTTCATCTGCTCTGCTCAGCAACTGCAGACTCTTGCAGGATTGATAGCGAATCCATTTTCCTATCTCTTGAGATAATTACAGCATTGTTAATGCACGCTCACACTCGGGCACACTCATTCTCCCTTCTGTCGCTCACTCAATGAGTCTATCTTTCACACGCAGAGGTCAGGCCCCGCATGCTTCAACCAAACCCTATAAAAGGTCTCTTAGTGATTGAATTACACAAAATGTAATTAACCTCTGTTCGCCAGAGGACGAAGGCCCTTGAAATCTGCAGCCCTACAAGAAGAGAAAGAGGTTCATTCTGGCCACTGGATAGTGTCCTCCTGTGTGTATCAAGCTGAGCTAAATCATCTGACCTCTATCAGGACACAGGAGACACAACAAGCACCATCCAGGGGTTAAATTCCGGGTGTACAGCTCATCTTTCCTGGCTGTGATGCAACACTGAAGCTCTGATGTGTGTAGAGATAAATGAGGAAGAGTCCACCATGAAGAGTTGTACATGCACAGTCCATAAAATCAGCATTGTGTGCTCAACTTTCAACATGGACTGCCCTTTTTTTGTATGCCTGTTCAGGCGGGCTGGCTGACAACTGTCTCATCAGTCATTTGAATAGATGGTTAAGAAAACTCGCTGCAGTCAAATGCGGCAAGTGTGAGATACAGTTAACCTGGCAGTGGCCCATTCACGGCACATCGACAGCCAGGAGTAAACGCGAACATAAGATGGCTAGGGAAAGTATTTACGAGGTTATTATCGACTGTAAAGGCATGGTTTCATTCAGCGTGTCCCTGGCTGCTTGTGGAGCAGCGATCGTCGGCTAACTAGCGGCGAAGTAAAGTGACATTTTGTGTGTTTAACGGTGAGTCGCATCACATCCCCGTTGCTTGGCTGCTTCTGTCAACAAGCACCTCTCTGCCATAGCGCCAGTCTGCGGCTACCAGATAACGTTTTAGTGGTCAAGCCAGCGTTTGACAGTGTGGCTCACACACACATAAAAAAAACTTAAATGCGTCTTTTTTTAAAACATAAAATGTTCGCTTACCTTGAGTGACGAGGCGGCTCAATCCTCCGCTAGACCGCGAGAGACCGCAGGCTAGCTACGAGGCAGAAAACTGACGCCGATACGGTACAAAGTATCACAGCTAAGTTAGCGGGCTAGCTAGCTTAGCGAGCTAACGATGGAAAGGGGGGGTGGGGGGGGTAGTGTGGTCCTCTCTGTGTCGTCGAGACAAACCAGTGCCCTGAATTAAAAAAACACACACGAGGTGTGGTGTGCTCACGTTGAACGCGGCTACGAGAGCGCAGCAGTCCGGTGTCAAAAGGATGTTGTAAGAGTGGAGACATCCGACAGAAAGGAGCGCGAGTGTGATGACTGCTCGGTCGGCAGTGCAGCTATGCGGTGTGGGCTCTCTCTCCGGGCGGACGCGCTGCCGCTGCCTGCTGGCCTGGCTCTGTCTCACTGAGAGAGAGGGAGAGAGAGAGAGGGAGAGAGAGAGGGAGGGAGAGGGGGAGAGGAGCCTGGCTGCTGATGTGCGGAGCAAACAGGAGCAGCATCACTGCTCATCCCTCCCTTCATTACCTCAACCCGGAAGAAATACTATAACTGATCCCATCCTATTTTACATAGTCCAAAAAATGCGAGAGCTGCATGCAAATGCTGTCATCAACGTGGGTCTGCTGCAGTCTCCCAGTTTCTTTGCAAGTGATACTGGCAACAATAAATACATTCATTTATGTATTTCCTTGACAAACAAAGCTTTACATAATGAGACTGGTGCAGCCATAGCTTTGTTCAAGAGTAAGCTGAACTGGGTGAGTAACAGTGACTTAAACAATTTAGGAATGAATCTGAATCTAATCATACCAATATCAAGTCAAACAGCACCAGTCAGATAGTACGGGTGTAAATCACTCATCATGAATCACAATATGGTAAAAAAAAAAAAAAAACAACCATCATATTGCTATTACTTTACTGATACTGCGATATGGTTCACCGTTAGTAAGAATGATGGTTTTCATTGTCTCTGAAAAATCTATTAAAATCATGATAATGTGACATTTGTTGGGGTCTGTACCAAACAAACATGTTTTCTCACATCCGAAGAACAAGATTTGTAGGCCAGATCATCTCTGCAGCACTACTACACTTCCATTAGAAAGCTGTTTTGTCACACATTTTGCCTTTTTGTGAATAACTGCAGCCTTACTGGAGGGTAAAATCTAAACATGAAGCTATTTAAGATGAAAGAGATGGGGCCTGGGCGTTGAAGAACCACGTCGATAACCGAGTAATAAAACAATTTCATTGAGTAAATGATGCCAATATCCGAGTAAAAGATTTATGTCATCCACCTTTTTGCACGAATAGGCAGTAGTAAGTATTTGTATGACACCAGTGGCTCAAAGACCAAGTTTGTCCTGTTTTATCCAAAGAGGAAAAACAGCAACACTTTGGCCCTCAGGGAAGCCACTGCTGTTCATGCAGAAAACATGACTTGCAACACACACCCAAAAAACTTGTTTCATTAGCAGAAAATTTTGAGACTAAGCATGATTAAAACATGCCTTCTGACTTCGTTGTAGCTTTTATCAAGTGTTCGCACTCCAAAAGCACCTCAATATTCTCCTCTACAAGTTTGATGTTTATGATGTTCATTCTAGTTTTATTTCTTTTACTTGAGGACATTGCAACTTTTCCTTTTCGCTACAAAACCAGATACAAACTAAACAGTACTTTAAATTTTGAAACATATCACAGCCCACAAAAACACAGGATATGAAAAACGGATACAGGATCAGACATCTCCCCCATATTTCTTCTATCCTTAGTGATCCATCCATCTGCCTCCTGAACTTATCCGTCTGTATTAATCAGAGCCGCCGCATGATGCCCAAAGTCTTATCAGGCCATTAGACTATACCATCTTGACAGTGCAGGGGACTCTCATATCTGAAGTAAAACTTCCAACTTGAAAATGCACAAATTTCTATGAAATACAACTGCGCATTGGAGTATGTACGTAGACTACAAAGCACTGCTGTTAACAGGGTCAGTATGGCAGAGGGCCATAACTTCCAACTGTTTTTATGAGCCACTACTTGCAAACATACCATCAATCTGATGGGACATCAGATGCAGCAAAGAGCTTGTCATTTATTGCTATATATTGAGGATAAAAATTGGACTGAAAAAGTAGAGAGAAGAGAGTAGAGAAACGAAAACTGGCTCCACTTTTCCACAACAATGTATAGGAGGGCTGTTGGATGCTCTCAGTTACAAGAAGCTATAAATAAGATGTCAACAGTATTGCTCACTATTACCTGTTCCATCAGGGGAGTGTTCAAATGCCTTGACTGCAGGCATAACCTTTTTCTCGTCACAATTTATTACCAGAAAAGGAGAAGCACTGGGGAGAGCTCAGTCCGTTGTCGGTGCCAGGCAGAGCTAGCTGCCTGACTCTGTGACTTCATTTTCTTCAGTTGGTGCCATTTTATCGATCGTAAATTCTCTTTTTGATTAGCAATACATCTGCGGGTGTAATTCGGTTAAAGATTCAAGGCGACCATTATATGATGTGCAAGATACGGTGTCAGTCCAGTTTTACAGAGTTACACATGCAAATTGGTTTGTGTCAGCATCACTGCCAAACTCCTGTTGCACATAATGAAGTCAGTGAGCAGCCGTGTCTCATTTTTATGACTCAACCTGCAACCTGCACAGACAGAAAACACTCTGCCCAGACTTGATGAGATGGGAATCGCAATACAGCTGCATTTCTAGGTCAGGTCATGCAGAATGTATTCAGGAAGCGAGATTCAGCATGGTGAATGATTAAATATGCGATACACAGCCTATTTGCATTCTCCCCCTGACAAGCTTGCCGTCTTGTATTAGTCATTATACATCTGCAAAAGAATCTTACAACCTTGGGGTGTTTCTGTTGTCTGTAATTATAATCTTTCATTTGGAAGAGAAAACCTACTGTCAGCTGCTTTGGGGATGCACCAAATCCACTTTAAAGCTGTGAAGGCTTTAATCTGATTTCTGTTATTCTTAAGAAACAAATATTGCCCACATTCTTTGTACAGCATGTGTATATGTTAAGAGAGCAGGCTTAGGATTGAAATCTTCTACATTTAAACAAACAAAGAGAGGGCCGAGCCCTTCACAACTCATAATTTATCAGAGAGATATCAGTTTCTTTAAAGGTGCTGTATGTAAGAATTAGCTCAGTTAGCTGTGCAGCTAGCAGTTCAGACTGGGAGTTCAGAGAGCCGGGGCAGTGTTGGCGTTTACACTGCTAGCACAGGAGCTTTAGCATGACAATCAAGACAGATTGGAGCTAGCTGGTTAGCATGCTAATTCCTGCGAAACAACACACAGGTGTCATACAGTCAAAACTGTTATTTCTTCACATTCCGTTGATAATCTTAGCAATCACATGTTGCACATTTAACTGTGATGTAAGGAACTAAACAAGACTAGTCTTGTCCACCTAGTTAGTCTGTTAGTTTTCAGCAGACGCTTTGATAACCCTTTCTATGAAGCCCATATCTGTAATGCATTATGAATACTTTATAATGCACCTTGTAATTGTTATAAGCACTCACGAATATTCATAATCATTTAACAACAAACATAAGTCATTATCACACCAATGTCCATAATGCATTATAAACATTAGTTTAATGTAGTGTAATGCCCCCTATTTGGCCCTACAGCCAGCTTGTAATGTATTAAATCTGCCTAAAACACAGGGATTTTACTCAATGAGCACTTACAGTAACTTATAATCACATTATAACGCATTATAATAGTGATTATGTGTTGATCATTATAATGTATTACAAGATGTGAATTTTAACACGCTATGATCCTAACAAATTAGTGCGTGACCAGCAACTATGAAATAGTGATGTTATTTTATGAATTATGATTATTGCTATAAAGCATTTGGAATATTCATGAGTTCATATAACTATGATTGTACAGCACTATAGGTGCATTATAATGCATTAAGAGTAAGTCCATAATGTGTCATAATGCATTACAGACATGGGCTTCATAAATGCTACCGACCGACTCTTTTAATGTGCACTCAGTCCTGCTGAAAAGTTGAAAGGACACTTTATTCATGCAGTGCCCACACACAGGCACGCACACACGTGCATGCATGCATGCAGACACACACGTGAGAGCCATCCATCCCCATTACAAACATTGACTTATATCCAGCACCAGTCAATGGCCTGCTGACACAGATCAATACGTTGGTCCTCAGGCTATGGCTTACATGTTAGACTTGCATACCACCCAGAGTCACTAGAGCAGAAAACTCCACAAACACACTGGCATAATGTGATTTTAAATGACATCCCTGGCAGCATGTACGCTTTTGTGCGTGCGTGTCAATATGAAAATCAGCTTCACGGTGAAAATGCTTTTTCTTTGGCAGTGGGACAGTTTCAAGAGGCTCACAGACAGCTTAGCAGAACACAAAAATAGCTTCCCTTGTTTGACAGGAGAACTCTGTGTGGCACCCAGGTGTGTTTAGACTGTAAGCTTTAGTACAGCAGGGGCAAAATCTTTGACTTTGATGTCGCTGGTTCCAGCATGCTGCTCCAGCCTGCTGTCTGTCTGACACAGTAGGTGATGTGTTTATAAAGAAAAGGGGTGTGTGGGTCCAATGCCCCACGGTTACAGCTCATAGTTTAACTTCACCCATAAAACATTCATATCTGTTTGCTATTGAGCTCGAGCAGAGTCTCTAAATATACTTTATTCATGTAGCTGGCAGCAGCAGTGTGCCAGTGCTGAAAAATGGATGAGACATTTGGGAAGACCTTCCTCTGAATCAGCATTTCCCCTGCAAGTGTGGTCCTCTAGTCTCCGTAAGACAGTACAAGGACAGCAAAGTAGCAGTAAAGCTTCTCTGTGTGTGTCTCAGATACACCCCCCACACATACAGTATTACACCAGCATCCATCTCCCATCGACGTCTCCGCAGAAGCTCAGAGGGCACCGTGCTGAATCTGGATGCGGTAGATCTCTTGTGTGGTGATGTCTGGATGCTGACAGGTCCTTCCCTGGTGGGCCAGTGCAGAGTGATGGATGCGCTGGAGGCACTTTCCCCTCAAATGTGTTTGTGTGAAACACTGACTGAACTACAAGTGAATAACCCTGTACCTCCGAAGGCATAGCATTCTGTTATAATCAACCAGCAGATTACCAGAGGCCACCTCGGCCTGCAGAGTTATTCTGACAGGGGAGCTTGTTGAGTTTTACCCAAACTACTTTATAGATCCTGGTAAGGGAAGGTTTTCCTCACTTCTACTCCTGGCAGGTCAGATTAACTGAAGTGTCTTTGGTTGCTGTTATTTAAATAGGACTTAAGCCTAGAATAAGTATTCAGCCGTGCTTATAGGCTAATTAGAGTGCTACTACAGTGCTTCCCAACCCCATTCTCAGTGATGTATCACACCCTCTGGTGAATATGAGTTGTTACATATTGGTATATTTATATTCCTAATTTTTGATGATAATGTGAAGCACATTGTTGTGAAATGTCTGTCTTTAACTGTAACTGTTGTAACTAACAACCTGCAATGTGTTGCAAGACAGTTGTGAGGGTTTACAAAATGATTCATGTACATGAAACAAGAACAATGTTTATAAATGTTTAATGCTTTGCTACTCGATTTTAGATTCATTTTTTTCCCCCTAACTCTCCTTTGATCTGTGCTTTTTTCATCTGGTGAAATACTGGATCGTTTCACCTCCACAGGCTTAAAAACACTTTAAGATTGAGGTGAAACAATCAGTGAGGTCAAATTTATGGTTAAAACTTGTGTTCTTTACCACTTAAAAAACAACACGATCTGCACTGTCTGATAAAATTCTTACCTGGAATGGTAAACAAATTGCAAAAAAGCTTGACTTTTAACTCCCATATCCAGCATGTTACAAAAAAGCAGAAACTACTATGATTTCACTATAAAAACAAGTCTTGGGCAGAAATGGGTAGAGTCTACATTTTTGCCTGTTATTGATTATGGAGATGTGTTGTATATGAATGACTCTGCTCATTGTCTTCACATGCTGATAGCGTGTATCACGGGGCTCTGAGATTCATTACGAACTGTGGTTCTCTTACTCATCATCATGTGTTATACTCAAAAGTGAAATGGTCTGCTTTATGTGCACTCCGCCTCAGTCAGTATGTTTCTACTTACAAAGCCATTCAATCTTCTCTTTTAAACTTGAAATGTGGAAATCACAGTCTTTGTTCTCTTGATGTTTTTGCAATTTGTTGTTCCCAAAGTCCGAAATGAAGAGAGCTTTTAGGTTTTCAGCACTCACTGCATGGAACAATCTACAGACTGAACTTAAACTTCAGAATAGTGTACCACTGAACAGCTTTAAAGCTATGGTGAAATCAGTTGAGTCCAGGTTGTTTGTGTACAAATGTTTTATCTGATTATTTGAGTGTGCTTTTTTCCTGATAATTTGCTGTTGTAACTCTGTGTTGCTGCCATTCTTGGCCAGGTCTCCCTTGTAAAAGAGATCTGTGATCTCAATGGGACTAACCTAGTTAGAGAAAGGCTAAATAAAAACAATAGAAAAACGAGGAGAGTGGTTGTGGCTTACAACTCATAGACATATTTTATCAGGGAAGCAGAGAAACAACCAGACGCTGCTTCATTTTAGAGATTATCAGATGAAAAGGTTGGGACAATTGGTCATAAACATAAATGACAGCATAGGTCACATCAACTCCACTTAACCAAGAACATTTAGCAATCAAAACAGATTTATTGCTTGTATTTGGCTTGTTAGTGTACAGTTTGTATACTGTGAGAGCAAATGGCAACAAATAACAGGTCTTTTTCACTGTAATCTTAATGGAGTTAACATTATTTACAATAACTGAGCAGCTCCTGAATCACAATGTAAGTCAAGTAAAAAAGCCTCCTCAGTTTCCTCCATTAGTGACTGAATAATTTGAATATTCAACCTCATTCCAGCCCTTTAAATAGATAAGTAGAAGAAAATTGGTTAGTTTAAGACTTGCTGGACGTGCAGGCCTGCTTACTTTTGTCATAGTTGTGGCTACGTTATTATTATGTTATTTCATTAGTAATGAGATAATAATCAAGATAATCAAAAATATTGTTGTGTGTTTGAATATGAATAAAGCTCAAAGAATGGAACTGGGTGAAAGCCCTTGTGGATCAGTGCAACAGAGGGCAATAACTTCAGCCTGTGTTTATGGGTCACCATCTCCTAAAATACCATCAATCCAACTAGGCCCCAAATGCAGCTAATGGCTTTATATTGTTTTATCCTGGAAAATATTAAGGATTAAACAGGACTTTAAAAGTATTTAAAAGAGAGAGTGGGGATGAGATTTGGCTCTTTGGTTATATATTGAGAATAATAAATCAGATACAAGATCAGTAAAAGGCTGCAAACTAAACATGCTGAGTATCAAAAGTACACTGTGAACCTTTACAGGAGGGTTTGCAGCTTTATCATCTGGGTCCTCTGAGGAGCTAAAAAGTCTTCACAGTGAGCGTTCATCCATTATATGATCCTCCTGTTTCTATTAGTAAGAAGAGTGTGTTTGCAGATTGCCTCCAGCTCTCCGTGTGCAGGACCTCCTATAATACACACGGTGGCAGCAGCACTCCACTGACAGCAGTCAGCTGCTGAGTCACCACTTACTATAATATTTGTTTTGGTTTCGGCAACACTGTTGTTCTGCTTATTCCACTCTACTTGATTTGATTTTCTTATTCATTCTGTTTTAAATTGTGTTTTAATAAATTTCTGTGCCTCACAGCTCTTTGAATTTGACTACTATAGAACAAATTATCTCACCTGTGTGTGAGTGTGTGTGTCTATGTGTGAACGGCTTTCTGTAGATTCTTCAATATGTAATTAAAGTTTTAACAGTGAAGGTACTCTCGATGCAAAATGGCCCCTGTCAGAGTGATAAATTATGGAGCCTTGAAGATGCTTTTGTTAATCTTGAACATGAGATAATAGTTTTTTGTTTTTGTTTTTAAATTGTATAATTCTTAGTTTTTTAAATGCACAATTTTCCAGCAAAGCTCATATGTATAAAAAAAGAAAGCCAACTTAGTGAGAAATGAGAAAAAGAGAATCTAAGACATTAGACACAAAATAATTCTAGGTTAAATGTAGGAATAAGATATGATATATCAAAAAGAGAATAAAATAAACTATATAAAATATACTGCTGTGGTAGACTAATGTACAGTAGTGATAAAATAAATACACTATCATGTGGACATGTTCTCATTGTGTATAATCATAATGAGAACAGGATGCACATAAGTATATAAACTGTTTAGGTTATTAGTGGTATAAAAGTATACTGAAGGTGAAGTGTATGTTCCACTGGGGTACATTTTGTGTACATCAAGATAAAAACAATATATTTTTTTGTGACTTAAAGTTTTGTCCTGTTGTCTTTGTTGTGGGACAATTCACAATGTTATCATTCTTGTGTTTTTCATGAAAACCAACCCCTGCCCGACCAGATATTTGATTTATAGATTCCTTATATTTTGATGTTATCTTATTACTATTTTCTTTTACAATATGTGGTTATGATCATTTTGTATGAGTCAAACGTATTCTTCTAATTAAAGATCAGACCTCAAAAAGTGATACAATAGGCTGCCTGATGGTTTTAGTTTCTTCCAAAAGTTGCAGGATGTGAGTGAATAAGTAAGTTTAATTATCAATTACAATAACTGCACAAATAGTGGACATACAAATCTCTCAAAAATAAAAGATCTATCAAATCACTTTAAAAAATCTGTTTATTTTTGCAGTTACGCATGTTTTTAAACTAAGATAAATAATAAATATTAGCTATTTTAACGATTTCGTTCCTACCGGATACCACCGGAAGTGAAACACTTCCATATCCGGGTCGAGCGATGTTTACTATCTCGGACGGCTAATGCTAATGCTACGTACCGAAGGAGGAAGGTGCATTTTAATCGTTTATAACGACCACAAATGGCCTCTCAGGTCCCCATAACCGTCAGAGCCCCGCCGACAGCCGCCAGCTCTGCCGCTGTCCGGGGGAAGAAACGTCCCGGCAGTCCGGCTGTCTGTGCCGCTCCGCAGGCTGCCGGGAGCAGCAGCAGCAGCAAGAAGAAGAAAGGACAGCTGACAGCTCCAGCAGCAACACAGACACAGACACAGGTCATCGATTCATCCGTCCATTAGTGTCCAGATCGATCATTTACACTCTACTGTATGGACTATTCTTATTTAATGAGCAGTAATGGTATTTGTTACACTGTTCCTGTCTGCAGGGAGCAGCTGACACGACTGTAATGTAGTGTAACTACTGAACAGCAGCTCAGAGCAGAGTTCACTTATCTTAATGTTGTGCTGGTCTCAAAAATAACTAACGTTAGAGGGGAGATGGATGAATTAATAAATATCAGGCTAACAGAGGGGCTTTCTGTGAGAGAGAGAGAGAGAAAAGAGGAAGAGACTTCACATTGTGGCAGACCCTGACACATTCATGGCAGTACATTTCTGACACTTAAAGAAAGAAAAAGATTAAAATTAGTCTTGATGAATTGTTTTTCCCCATGGTAACTCATAATCATGAGATACTAATTCAAAACTATCAGATAGAAAGTCACAATTATGAAATAGAAAGTCAAAATGCTGAAAAAATGCAGTATTTGTGATTACAGTAGTGGTTGTTGGTATTAATGACCCCCACAAATATATTATTTTACTGCTTTCATGGTAGCTCAATATGAAAAAATATTTAAAATTTCAAAACTAACTGATATATTCAGTGTATTGTTATTCGGGATTGACTGGTATGTTTACTTAGGACTTTATTTTCCCATAACTGAATAAAAAAGCTGTTGAGGAAAATAAGGTCACCAGAAAGACAGTTTGAAGCCAGAAAGGTGGCAGGGTCCATCAAATATAAACAAAGTAAAACAGAATGAAATTATGTTGTATAAAAAAATCAGTCAATGAGGGTTTTTATCTTCTGATTAAAATTTCTTCCCCAAAACTACATAATGCACCTTTAAGTACACATGAGCTTTCCGAGTCATTCAGTTTGTATCTTCGTGGTTCATGTTACACTGTGTTTAGCCAAGAGTCGTCTTTGTTTACATTCAACAAACATGTGAAACAAGTAGCTCAGAATCAGATGTGGTAACTGTTTGTCTGAAGAGGTGTTGTCTTTCACGTTTCATCAGGTGGCAGCAGTGGAGTCCGTGGCTGAGGTGAAGGCGGTGGCAACAGCCGACAGCGGCCCGACCGCCACCACAGAGTCCACAGCAAAGCCTCCACCGTTCAGAGACCCCACGTTCATGGTGAGTGACTGTGTCCATCTGGGTCATTTAGTTTATCTGCTGCTGTTGCTTGTCCCTCAATTTCTGCCCCCGTGTTTCCTCTCTTAATCTCGGCAGCATTCTGGGATCGGCGGAGCAGCAGCAGGTAAAAAGAACAGGACCTGGAAGAATCTCAAGCAGATCCTGGCTTTGGAGCGGACTTTACCCTGGAAGCTCAGTGACCCCAACTGTAAGCTTTTGTATTCAAAATTCTGCCACATCTGTGTTTATATTTTAGTTTATATGAATAAAAGAGGCTTTATTTTATAGATGTTGTATTTGAAACTGAATCTCATAAACAGCAAATTGTGTCAAGAAACTATAACATTTAGTTTTACTTGGTTAAATGCATTATAAATTCATTTTTAGGTTACGGTGGTGTAATGTTTAAGGCAAAGGAAGGCTTTGATAGTCTCACCCTACATCTTGCTCTTTGCTGTTGCTTGCTGTATGTCAAAGCTGTATAATATTATTACATTATATATGAGACTGCAGTGATGTGTCTGCATTACTTTAACAAGAAAGTTAATAATAGTAAAGTTTAATCAGCTGTTTGTGTGTTCACAGACTACAGCATTGACGCCCCTCCCTCCTTGAAGCCAACCAAGAAATACTCTGACATCTCCGGGCTTCCTGTGAGTGATCACTTTGCTAAAAATCCTCATTGCACAATAAACAAAATGACTTCAAAGTCACACATGAAGCATACACTGAATCCTCTCTCTTGCCTTTCCTCAGGCCAACTACACAGACCCTCAGACAAAACTACGCTTCACATCCTCTGAGGAGTTCTCCTACATCCGCCTCCTCCCCACTGATGTTGTTACAGGCTACCTAGCTCTTCGAAAGGCAACTTGCATCGTACCCTGACAGCTGAACAAGGCTTGAAATCTGAAACGATTTCCATCCAGAGCTGAACTCATGTCAGTGTAGGAAGCTTTTGGGTCAGCAGAGACACTGAGAGAGAGAGCACAGGCTGCTGAAAGGACTGCTGGAGCTCACAGGCTGGGCACTAAATATTTGCACGACTGTCTTCAAGAAGATGAGATGATGTTACTGTGCGACAAAATGAATGCATGAAATGTGAAATGTATGGTTTTTTTTACTACTTAAAACATGGAAGTGTTTGAGTTCATTCTAAAGCAATCAATAAAATTGAATTGTTCTTATTTGTTAAAAGACATTTCCTTAAGATGTTTTCTCATTGGCAGCTTGAGCTTTGGAGGACATTCAGTTGTTTCTGAAGTATGAATACAAACACTGCTGCTCAGATGCCCCCTTGTGGTCGAACATCTGTTTCCAGTGGTGTAAAATCAGTCAGCGTGGGTAGAGAAAAGTAACAAAGCTGTTGGAAGATGTTTGTCTACTTCAGATTAACTGTTTTCAAAAGGAGCCTGTTAAAGCTAACTTGAATTTGAACCCTGAATAAAAATATGCATTTCCTGTCGAGAGGGACAAAATTACTTGCTGAAATTTGTTTTAATCACTCTTGTTGGATATAAAATACGACTTTTGACAATGAAATCCCATACCAACACCTCCACTACTGTGACTGTAGGCCTGCGTGACTGATTCTTGCATTAGCCTGCGTGTATGTAAGTCTATGTAAATGTAGCTGGGCCAAGAGTCACGGAGCGGGACTGATTTCATGTGTGTCATATGTAAATGTCGAATTGGTTCCACATGCTTTTAATTCCACAGCCGCATTTGATATATGATCTGCTCTCTGACTGGTGGAGTAAGCATGTCTCATTAATCACACATGGCAGGCATCCAGGATCATTTCCATGGTGTATTTTACGCTTTCACACACAAACTTGATGAATGAGGACCAGAGCATTTCTCATGCCATTGATTCCTATTATGCACAAACAAAGAATGAAGGCACCAGAACAATTATTGAGGATCAGGAGCTTGAGTAAAAATAAACATGCACCCTCAATAACTCTACCTCTTAAACCACTGAGCTACGAGTCCCTCCCTGCTGCGATGGGGAGACACGCTTTCCAGGATAATAAATAAGCTTTATTTACATACAAAACACACCACATGGTCGTCTTTATTCGCCACAGCCCAGCTGTATGTGTTACCATTTAAGGATAAAGCTGGTAGTATTCCATATACTGAAGGTCTTATTAACAATAAATTGATCCTATTAACAAATACTGCCTTTATATACAGGATTATACAATATATTCTTCTGAGCCTTAAGGTCCCAAAATCTATTAAAGGACATATTATGCTTTTTCGTTGTTTTTCTTTCCTTTAGTGTTTTATGGGTTCTTGTGCATTTAAAATGTCTTGAAAGTTAAAAAACCCAACCAGTCACATAATTAACACATAATTAATTAATGCCTCGCGGCTAGTTTGGCACGTAAGAACTGATTTAGCGTAACTGCTCTGTTGTTGTTAGCGGTGCTGGGTCAGTCATGTGTGAGCTGACCAATCAGAGCAGAGACTGGGTATTCAAGAGGGGGGACCTTAATGAGACAGGAGCTAAAACAGACAGAGGGGTAATACAGAGAAGCTACACTGGACAGTATGAGAAAACTGATGTAAAGTAAACCTGTTTCTAGTAGTAACACAAAACAAAATGATGAACCTGGAAAATAGCATAATATGTCTCCTTTAAGATAAACAGAAATAGGTGACACTGTTGTACAGGTCGACATGTTGCAGAAATACCAACATATAGTAGCTTTTCTGCAAATGAGCAGCAGTCTTACTCACGCCTGAGTCTTAATTTCCCCCTGCTCTGGACTTTTAGCAAAGCTGATGGAGGCAGTATAGTATATCTATGAGAGTCAGACCAGCATTTCCATTCCTGCTGTGGCATCAAAACCTCAACATAGTGATTAATGAACAGTGCCAGGGCTTTCTGCTACCCAAGCACACGACCCACTAGAGTGCGTCTGTGAGTGTGTCTGCAAGCATGTGTGTTGCGCTCTTACATTTTTGGGCATCAATGCCACCTTTGTCCAACTTAGAAAGTGTACAGTTTGTCTTTAGGGCTATGCTTGCAGTCAGGAATAGATTCGGATTTAAGGATTGCACGTTATTATGAAAAGTCCTGTGATATGAATGTCTGTCTTTAAATATTTATTGCATTTGTCTGCTTAACTGAGTCTCCCTGATCAAAAATACATGGAAACACAGAGTAACATGCAGTAAATGAGCCAAATTGAACTCCTCATGTGGCTGACAAATCCTGCAGGTACACCTGTCCTTGAAGTCACCACCTGGGTGCGCCAGAGCTCTGTTTATTCTGCCATCCAGCCTTGCTGTTGGGTACCATAATGAGTCATGTCAGGTCGCACAATTGTGTCCATTTCTGAGCAACGTCTGGGATTTATCCACATGTACTGATCTCAGTTCTGACTGCCTACCACACATCAGCAGCTCATAGCAAACATTGTAAATATTGTAAATACTGTCAGTGTTTAACTGGCAAACATCCTCATAAAAGTGGCATATACACTTTATTAAAACGCTGATTTAAGCAGGCTGATAATGATCACTACAAGTTTCCGCATGGGCACAGAAATGGATGTAAACAACTTAGGATTACGGTTCAATCACATAATAACCGTCATTATAAATTGATTGTGATGTGCATAAACCAGCTCATCTTCCACTGATGGAGGATTTGGCACCTGCT
Organism: Pagrus pagrus; assembly: GCF_965226575.1. Classification (NCBI taxonomy): domain Eukaryota; kingdom Metazoa; phylum Chordata; class Actinopteri; order Spariformes; family Sparidae; genus Pagrus; species Pagrus pagrus. Next base: position 15,538,634 of record NC_140191.1, read on the forward strand.
GCATTTCACAGGATGTGTGTTTTCAGAGAACACACACACGGACTGATGAAACCAATGAGTCACTCCTCTGTCGATAATATTTTCCAGTCGATGTATACTTTGCTGAACTTCTTCCGGCAAGTTTCTCTGACGCTGGGGAGATGCAGCCGGTGAACAAACGTCAGGTTGGTGCTCATTTAGGTCCTCTCTGCCCGCGGGTTTTTGTCATTTTGTCACATTTTAGTGATGATGGAGCATCTGTGCTGTATAATGACTACAGACAGTAATGATATAGGACTGCTTTTTCACCTGTTTTTCATTGGGCTTACTGACTGACTGAAGCATCATCATTTGACAAATGAAGCGTCTACAGGTGTATTTGCTGGACAAATGAGCACATTTGATTTCCCTGAAGTTACTGCTAAACGAGCAGATCAGATCTACAAAGCTGCCTCGCTGGAGAAGCACAGGCCTTTGACAAGAAGTTGGGGGAAAGCTGTTGGTAGGAGCCATGTTGCATTAATCATCTGACATGTCTGATTTCTTAAAATATATGAGAAAAATTCATGAGAACTCTCCTCAAATGTCAAGTCAGAGAAATGGACTGCAGCACCGGCTCTGGTGAGCTGATCGATAGACCGACTCCAGTGCCTGCTGAGGCAGCAGGGGAACTTTCATATTTATGTTTTTGACCTATTGGAACAGCAGAAGTAGCTTGGTGAACTTCTTTACTCCCTGCTAACAAAGTAGTAACAGTTGGAATTTGTTAGATGCTACTTTGATGTGCCATCAATGATTTCGCTTCGGCAGCTAAGGCACAGTGTTTATGGTGGACTCGGACTGCAGCAGCTTCAACATGACACTGAACAGCTAACTCAAGAAAGTGATCAGAACTAGAGACACACACTAGTCACATTCTCTTTTTGCAGCAAATGAAAATGAGCAGGTAGACCCGTAAAAAAAAGAAAGAAAACAAAATGAACAGAGCTCCAAGTGCTCACAAATTCTCGTCTGCACAACGTAAATCAAGCAGGTAACACATTGTAGGAAATGAAAAGGCATCAAAAAGATGAGGCCGTTTGGATTAGTAACATTTTCCTCAGACATATGGTGAAATTACAAAGAAAAACTCTGTATGACTAAAATTACAATGTATTAAAGCTGCTGTAAGTGATATATTTTTAAGTGTTAAATAGCTCTATATCCCAAGAGTAATCACTATTACAGAGTGTTTGCTCAGTAACTCATGTCTCTCCTCCTGCTCATGCAGTAAAAGAGAAAATACATTTTCTGGTATCCCTGCCTGCTTTATCCAATCAGGACAGAGAACTCCATAAAGGGGCGGTCCTGTCTGCTCGTAAACGTGCAGAGAGGGGGATCCTCCTGTTTACATTCATGCGATGACAACCCTTACAGCAGCTTAAACTACCATCCACCAAAAAATAAACTTCCACAGCCTCCGCCATTTATGAAAACGTCACTTAATACGTCAAAAAACTCAAAGCTTTAAGAAAATATCAACATACGAGGTTGTGAGACCACGAGAGTGGGGCGTCATGAACTCTTTAACACCGTAAACACGACCCCTTCTGAAGGCAGCATTGGTCTTTATGCTAAGCTAAACTGACCTGCTGTCGACTCCAGATTTATGTTTATCACATAGATGAGAAAGTGTTATCAATCCTCTTATCTAACTCTTAGCAAGAAAGCAAATACGTATATTTCCCAAAATGTCAAACTTTTTCTTTAAAGGCTTTTTCCCCACTTTGTAATAGGCCAAGCATCAGTGATGCTTGAGAAGCTCTCCTGCCCCTTTTTCCTCCAACATCCTCACAATATCTCCGTGTGTGTGGTCGTATTTAATCACTGCTTGTCTTTGTTCATGCACTTCTGTCTTCTTGGGAAGCCTTTGACCTTCACCACCTTCGTGGCCGTACTTTGTCACCGCTCGTGTGATTTGTCCCCCTCTTAACGGGAGCAAACCACATGAAAAACTGATGTTCAACCATAACTGATCATGCCATGGCTGCCCACACAGTGACACGGTTTCATGGTCCATTTAGCTGAGAGAAAGCACAGATCGCTGCCTCAAGGAGTCCCATGTCTTTTTTTTCCGCTCTCCCTGTTAATGCAGCCCGGGTGAATGTGATGAGTTACCAGTTGTTATTGGGCTGTGGAGGTCAAACAGCAAAGTGTCATCAGATAGCTAATCAACTCATTCAGATATCATTACACTGGGCTAAATCCCTGTTAATCCCACTGAAGATTCCATCAGTGTTCCCTCACAGGTCAACTTGTTCCTCTGTGTGTGTGCGTGTGCTCTCATGTGGGCATAAGGGACGGAGAGAAAGGTAATTCTTCATGTTGATAGACAATGATTGTCCTTCAATGGGCCACGTTCGGCGTCTCCTCTCCGTCCTCCACCTTCTCTCCATTTTCCTGTCCTGTCCGCTCCTATCTCCCCTCCTCACCTTCCCTGTCTTCTCTCTCCTCACCGGGCTCCCCTTCTACCTCTGTTGGCTGGAGGATTAGCACTCTGCTTTGGTCTTTGATTGATGAGACTTCTGTCAGTCCATCTGTCTCTCTCCTTGTATGTTTGTGTCATACCCGCGCTCACAAGCATGCTCTGTTTCTGGAGAGAGAAGAAGAAGAAGGGGTTCTGTTCAGGCCGGGTTGTAAGTGTAAAAGTCGCCTGCTGTGACTGTTGCCTGTAGAAAATAACAGACACTGGCTATTACATTATCTGCTGACTTCCAGCTAAGCTTGTTTGAGGTCCAGGGGTTTCTGGCACATTCGTTTTGTGTTTCTGAAAACACACGTAGCCTCTTGTTTGGCAACAGACGAGTCCATTCATTTAGATATTTATAGCGACTACAGTTTTTTTTGGCTATGAGTTCACTTTTTTAAAAACTCTTCACACAGTCAGTACAACAGAAGTCGACGTACTAAACTGTGGATCACTTTTCATTGCTTTGACACAAATGCAGTCTATGCAGTGTACAATTTCCCATATATAAAAAATATGTATATGTATGTACAAACCATATATGAAACCAATTACACAAATGTGTATGTTTATGTATGTAAATCACATATTTTGGCTTTCTTGTCACATATATGATTATGTATACATATAACATATATATGTACTGTAGGCCACATATACTGTGTACATGTAAGTCATGTACATCTTAATATGCGTAATACATGTTACTTCCATTTTACATTCGTTAACATGTGTGGCTGCAGTATATAATTCCATATAAAAATTCAACATATAGATATTTTTCATACATGTACATATACAAAGGGATTTCATATATGTTTTAAACCAATATTTACATACACCGCGTTGCCAGGTGAGCCCAATTAAAGGAAAACTACTTAAGAAGGACGTTCCACATTATTAAGCAGGCCACAGGTTTCAAGCAATATGGGAAAGAAAAAGGATCTCTCTGCTGCCGAAAAGCGTCAAATAGTGCAATGCCTTGGACAAGGTATGAAAACATTAGATATTTCACGAAAACTTAAGTGTGGTCATCATACTGTGAAGAGATTTGTGGCTGATTCAGAGCACAGACGGTTTGTGCAGATAAAGGCATAATGAGGAAGGTTTCTTCCAGACAAATTCATCGGATTAAGAGAGCAGCTGCTAAAATGCCATTACAAAGCAGCAGACAGATATTTGAAGCTGCTGGTGCCTCTGGAGTCCCGTGAACCTCAAGGTATAGGATCCTCCAGAGGCTTGCAACCTACTCTTCGGCCACCCCTAACCAATGCTCACAAGCAGAAATGGTTGCAGTGGGCCCATAAATACATGAAGACTAATTTTCAAACAGCCTTGTTTACTGATGAGTGCCGTGCAACCCTGGATGGTCCAGACTGATGGAGTAGTGGATGGTTGGTGGATGGCCACCATGTCCCAACAAGGCTGCGACGTCAGCAAGGAGGAGTCAAAACATGACTCCGCCAAGTCATGTTTTGGGCTGGAATCACGGGGAAAGAGCTGGTAGGCCCCTTTAGGGTCCCTAAAGGTGTGAAAATGACCTCGGCAAAGTACCGTATATAGAGTTTCTGACTGACCACAAGAACCGTGCCTTCCGTAGCAAAATCATCTTCATGCATGACAATGCACCATCTCATGCTGCAAAGAATACCTCTGTGTCATTGGCTGCTATGGGCATAAAAGGAGAGAAACCCATGATGTGGCCCCATCCTCCCCTGACCTCAACCCTATTGAGAACCTTTGGAGCATCCTCAAGCAAAAGATCAATGAGGGTGGGAGGCAGTTCGCATCAAAACAGCAGCTCTGGGAGGCTATTCTGACATCCTGCAAAGAAATTCAAGCAGAAACTCTCCAAAAACTCACAAGTTCAATGGATGCAAGAATTGTGAAGGTGATATCAAAGAAGGGGTCCGATGTTAACATGTAACTTGGCCTGTTAAGATGTTTTTGATTGAAATAGCTTTTGATTTCAGTAAATATGACCTCCTAATGCTGCAAATTCAACAAATGGCCATTTTCAGTTCTTTACAACCTATAAAATGTTTTGAAACTCTGTAGTGCATAATCATTTGGAACAGTGCATTTTGAGTTTTTTATTTTTGAAAAAAATAGTTATCATTTGGAGGTTTGTTCAATAAAATTCGAATTATACCCTAACGGTCGATGACTGTCATTTGCATCGACTATTTAGGAAAATCAGAGAACAATATCATTTGCATAATCATTTGGAACGCGGTGTATATACACAGGAAGTATGCATGTAATAATCATATTCTCACTTGTAGGCAACATCTAAGACAGCATCATTCTATCTATCTATCTATCTATCTATCTATCTATCTATCTATCTATCTTTCTTTACTGACTTCCCATCCCTCTCTGTTGCTCAGATTAGCTCCATCCATCGCGCGCTGCCAGACCTACATCCAGGTGAATGAAGTGTCATTGGACAGCGAGAGGTAATAGGAGGGATGTGACCCCGCACCCTCTCCACAACAGATGGAACCAATCTCACCAATCTGAGACAGACCATCTATTCATGCCTACCTACCGTGGTGTGTTTGTGTGTGCGTGTGTGTAATGATAGCGCCCATCCATTCACACGGCTGCCGGTGATGCAACTCAATGCTTTGCTGTGCTAAAGGATGTGTGTGTGTGTTTGTGTGTATCTTTGAACCTGTGTCTCAGACCTGATATTATATCACCGGCTCAGCTCCAAAAGCCAATTTACTGTCTGAGGGCTGTTGTGTGAATTTCAACCGCCGACTGGAAAAATAATCTTGGATGACTTTGAATGAACTTGTAAATGTTCTCTCTCCCCTGGGAGTGTGTAATGCTTATTTTAAGACCATTACATTTCACATCAATCCATACATTACAGCAATACATAAACGGGAGTATCCAAACTGTTTTTTATATTGCAAAAATAAAAGCATTTTTGTAAAATGACAATAAAGCACCGCCTTGCTGTGAGATCCCCTACCCTGCAGCGGTAGAGAAAGTTTATATTGATACTGAGGGGCTTTATGAGCTACAGCGTCTCCAATAACTACTCCCCCTTCTCTCTCTCTCCCTCTCTCTCTCTCTGTCACACACACACACACACACACACACACACACACACACACACACACACACACACACACACACACACACACATTAACAGCACGTCTCCTAGCCATATTCATACATTGGATACACCGCAGAGAGAGTAAAGAGGTAATTGCATTGACTTTAGAAGTAAAACAACAGTTACAGGCTTAGTGTGTGTGTGAGTGTGTGCGTGTGTGTGTGTGTGAGAGAAAACCTTTCATCCATCCATATCACTGTGCATAAGAGCACTGGTCCATTCTTCCTTATGCTCTGCTTGCCCTTGGAGAACAATACAGCACCTAGTGACTCCAGCAGATATAAGCTGCTCTCACGTTCACTATCATTTACCTTTTAAGTATGTGCGTGACTGTGTGTTGTGCTTGTGTATGTGTTTGCTGGTGTGAGAGAAAGAGTGAGACGAAGAGTATGTATATGGAGAGAGGGAACGACCCTGAGCGCACACACACACACACATACACACACACACACACACACACACACACACACACACACACACACACACACACACACACACACACACATTCAGATGCACAGTTAGTGTTTTGGGAGAGTGTGATGGTAAATGAAGCGTGAAATGAAGAGTCAGAGATGTTAGAACATTCCTTCCCCAGGGAACCTCTACAGCGGACTGACACAGACCGGGCCAAGATAGATCAGGACGGCCGAAGCAAAAAACCTTCAATCTCACTGCGTCAGCACGTCCCCTGGTGGACAGAGTGTGACGTTTCCTATCCTGCATGTGGGCGAGCACACAAAGTAATAAACATGATCATTTAGACTAAACTGCCATTTATTTTTCACTTCATTATTCCGTCTGACATCATGTACATGGGTTCAGACCACACAATACCAACCCAATAATAGTCCAACAGATACTGGGGGTTGGGACAGAAATGGCTGTTTGGCACAAATACTGATTGTTTTCATTGTCCTAGTGTTGATTGTGGAGGATAACCAACGTGGCATCTGGGAAGCCTCCTGACCTCCTGACAGAAAGACTAACATGGGGAGCACAGTGTCACACACAACAGTGCAGATGAAGAAATCAAGCAGGTCGTGAAAGACGGCAAGGTGTGATTAATCAGGGACAGTAGTCCGGTGAGAATTTTTGTATACTCTATAACCACTCATTCTGACAAGTGACCATCTTTCTTTTTGCAGTGCAGATATCTTCCCCAAACCCCAAAGGTAATAAGCTACTTTCATCACCCTGCAAGTGCTTGGGACGACCTATCTATGAGGGAGTAACTTGTCCAAATACAGACCTCAGCCATATGAGTGACATACTCCAACATTAAAAGTAAGTGGTCTTCCCCTTTAATGGCCATTGTTAACATTATTATCCCAGACTTGACTGCCGTAGCAGGTCATCTAATTCTATTGGAGACAGCTTCAGCCTTTCTCTCCTCCACCAGAGTCCATTACAATCGGGTCTTATCTCCTCTAATATGCTCTGCTGTTAATGAACAATCAGTCCCGTTAATGTCCTGCTAATTAATGGCCCATCAGCCTCTTCAGAGTGGTAATTAAGTGCCAGTTGAGGCGTCTAATTGGCATGGTTTCTGATTGGATCGAGTCACGCTCGACCCTCTGGGACACAGGAAGTGAATTATAGCGTTGTCATCGTTGTGGAGAGGACTTTTACAAAGACTGCTGACTTGCTTGTTTAAGAAATAGAATCATCTTGTTAACCTGAGTAGAAGTGAACTGAATGACAGTTTCACTTGAGTGACTCTGTCAGAGGACAAACTGTCAAATCTGAATTAAAGAACAATCAATGATGAAGGCCTTTTTTCTTCTACACTGATTGAGAGCTGTCACAGGGGTGGTTTGATGTACAGTACATATAATCACACAAGCGAATTTAGCTTGGTCTGTGCCCACATCAGCTGGCATAAGGAGACAGGAAGTGCAATATTTAACATATTTAATCAGAAACGTATTCAATAATGTATTTAAATTTGATTTTCAACCACTTGGTGACAGTACAACAAGCTGTCAATACAACATTGATATACAGTATTATCACATTAAGAAGTTGTAATGTTGAACGTGTTAGTAATCTCATGGCCATTTTTAGCGTAAAAGGGTCTCTTTTTTTTAAAAACTCATACCATGATGCTTTCCTAAACCTAACTAAGTAGTTTTGTTGCCTGAACCTAACCAAGTAGTTTTGTTGCTTGAACCTAACAAAATTGCACTGTTGCCCAAACCTAACCAAGTACTTTTGCTTTCAAATTAATCCAACCAAAAATATTTGATGCTTTATTGTGAAATCCAATGTGTTTACTACCTCGTTGCTAACAGAGCACAGTTGTTGGCTGTAAAAACAAAAAACAACCAGCTGAAAGACAGCGAAACGCTCCATAAAGCTCAGTGGAACTGCAGAGTCCAATGATAGTTCTCTGTGTGATACCTTTTACATCACATGTGATCATTTTTACCAACAATGTAAATCTTGATATGTAATTGTTGACTAAAGCAGCTTTAAATAAAGTAAAACTAAAAACTGAACAAATGTAAGAAGACTCAATTCAAAATCCCTTAATGGTGGACAGGACAGAGAAAGCTTGTGGCCAACACAGCTTCAGTCCAAACAAGGCTAAACAAGCTTCATGCATGGCTGACAGTGAGCTCCTTCACTAATTAGTTATACCGAGAAAAAAACAACACAATAGAAAAGATTTCAAGGCAAACACGAGTTCAAAACCAGCTTGCATTATGAGATAGATACACATATGGCTGAATACTGGCTGCGAGCTGCTCAGTTAATTAGTTTTACTGTTAAAAAAGAACAGAAATAGCCAAAGGTTTAGGGCAAAGTTTAAGGCAAAGAGCAGACTCGATATAATACAAGCTAACAGTGTGAGGTGACAGTTTTCACTCACATATGGCTGACTGGTTGCTTCAAGCTGTTGGATAATGAGTGAGAGAAAGGTAACGAGAAGGGGAAGAGAGGGAGGGGTGGTGAGGAAAAGGAGGTTGAGAGTAAAGGGGGAAGGAGAGGGGAGGAGGGAGGGGGAGAGAAAGAAAGGGATAGGAAGAGGAGAAGGGGGAGAAGGGGATAAAGTGGTTTTATAATGAGGGGACAGAACAGACAAACACCTGAGTAGAGAGAGAGAGAAGGTTGGAGGCAAATAAAGACTCCATTTGGCAGCTACTGTACTACACACACACACACACACACACACACACACACACACACACACACACACACACACACACACACACACACACACACACACACACAATGCACAGAGTATACTGGTTGCTTGGAGCAGCTTGGGATAATAAGAAACACAATAAGGTGGTTTTTATAATGAGAAACAACAGCTGAACCACCGATGGCAGAGAGAGGAGTGAAGAGGGTTGCAGGCAACGGACAGCTCCACTTACTGTACGAAACGAGGTTCTGCACGGAAATAGAAAGTCGTTATATGACACCTATACTTATTGAAAGAGAAGTATGGAGGCTGAGATGGTTAATGTGTCCCTGACTAAAAGCCTGGCCCTTCGTATGATGCTTATACAAACTGGTGCCAGCTGGCAACACTAACAAGTTGTAGAGATACAGTGAGACAACTGAAATCAGTTGTATGCTACACTCCATTAACTGCGACAGAAAATCCTGTCTGGTGTAACCAGTTATGAACAAGTTATATTAAGAGTCTCAGGACCAGTTACCATTGAGCACACTGAGGTCATGTCATTGTTTTCCAGTTAAACATGTGTTTTTTTTCTTGTTCCTACTGTTGATTGGTACATGAGTTGCTGCGTTGATGTTATAAAAAGCTGAAACATGAAGATAAAAGTAAACATTGGATTGATGGAAAGAAACTTTAACCAATGTCTTGTATTGTATTGTCACTGTATCATCTCCTTTGAACTTCCTTGTCACTCAAACACTGAAAACAGCTGTCAACTCGCTTAAACGCCCTGAGCAATAAATAGGAAAATACCTTTTTTTTGGCGTCCATGTTGCTCCCACATCCCGACATGACACACTAAAGTCAGAAGAGCGACTTCCAAACTTGGGAAATGGGACCATCTGAGGAGCATGTGAATGCAGCATAAGGTCTGAAGTGGCATTTTTTCCTTAACCTGATGCAATCTGGAAATAAACTGTTTAGTTCTGATAGTTTAGACATTGAGGTGACTTGTTTTAGTGTGGGTAAAGGAGTGTTCGAGGGGAATAGGACTCAGATGATCTCAGTATTTCTAATATCCAACTATCAGGATCAAATCCTGCTTTGAACTTTAAGCCCATTCTTGGAGTTCATTAAACAACCAATACTGTCTGTGAACTTTAAAGTGGTTAAGCCAACTCTTTCTCTAATTAATCAAAAAAGTTAACTTTTATTTAATCTGGGTTTTGTTTTACATTATCTTTGGCATTTAATCTTTATTTAATGGTGACAGTACAGAGGACCATGAGGAGAAAGAGAGTATGATATGCCACAAAGATCCATGTTAGCTTTAGTTATTTGGCCTTTTTTCATCATTGATTTGTGGAGAAAACTTTTTCAAGAAATGTGTCTATAATTGCTATAATTGATGTTTTTGAAAAAAGTAAAATGAAAGATGGAAGAGTGTTGGAGGGAGCTTTTGACAAAGGTAAACATTGCATGCAAAGATACTGTAACCTTTCACAACAGACAGTTAAATGTAATTCAGCCATGATTCGTTTTTATTATTTACACATTTGCTTTATCTTAAATGTCATAACGTCTTTGATGAATTAGGCCTTTGCAACAGATTCCCATCAGAGCCTATAATGAGCCTCCATCAAAATAAATCTAACTGTATTAAATGTACAAAGTAATTGTGTTGTTGACATTGCAGCAGGGACACACAGCCCAGACAGATGAGTTGACAGATACATTACTGTAAATGTGTGAGTGGTAGAGACGGACTCATACAGATATCATGAGACAAGGAGAAGGACATTTAAACAAGGTGCACACATGCACGAGTTAAGAGGCTTGTTTTTCTTTTTATGTCCATACATGTGAGCCTATATAATGAATACTGAGGTGTCTGTGTGTGTGTATGTGTGTGTGTGTGTGTGTGTGTGTGTGTGCGATCAGAGAGCTCTACAGCCTTCTTCTTTTTTTTCCTCCTGGATAAGCACTTTGTTGTCCTTGGGAGACTGCTGGTGCTTGGCTTCTCGTGCACAGTCACCAGGCGCTGTTCCACTGAGCCGTGCACGTGAGGTGACCTTCCTTTGCCTCTGGCTCCGTCACGCCTCTGCACACCACACACACACACACACAAACACACACACACGTACAGTCGTATGCACACACATACCTTTGGGGCCTCGGGATAACACACTCTGTCCCCTGCGATGTCTCAAACTGACATACATCCTGTGTTGTTCACTTTAATGGACCAATAGAAACACAAAACTACCATCTTTACACACATGAACACATATAAAACCACCGCACATTACCCTTCCCCCACCACACACACATACACACACACCAGGTAACATACAGTATGGCATCTATTTCCATCTCCAGGGGCAGAGCCAGGAGCTGGTCACACAGGTGTCTAGGTGAAGACATCCACCTTCCACTGGCAAATCCACACACTCACAGATTGTACGTCAAACAGGTAACCAGGCTGCAGAACAATGATCACTTACACAGTCATTTATCAGGTATACGGATCTGAAAAATGTCCAGCCATCTTTAAAGTGTGTTAAGGACATTTAAACAGTCCTACTCTCAAACAAACTTGAGAAAGGTTAGTGTTCATTTGCTGGAGGACCCCCGCAGGGAAAAACAGGTGCAGAGCTGGTGCAGAAACACAGTGGGGTGTGCCTGCTCAGTCCTGTGAGAGCTGACCAATCAGAGCAGGGCTTTAAAGAAGAGGGCCTTAAAGAGACAGGCACAAAAACGGAGCGTTCAGTCAGAGGATGAAAAGAGATGCTGCACAAGAAAAATAATGTGTTTTAAATGTTAAAACATTTAAGTTTTTGGTACAGACATTAAATAAAAGTATAAATCTGAAAATGAGTGTGATATGGGGCTTTTAAGCAGTATATTGTACACTGATTTAAACACCAGAGACTTGAGACTTGATTTGATTTGAGTGCTATGAGATCTTACTCCCTGAAGACCGGACTTGAAGCCGAGCGCCAAGCTGAAATCAATAACAAAAGTCAAGATAAAAGGCAGCGACAGACAGGCTTCATGTAAGTACACATTTTGAATATTAAAGTAAAAGGCCTATACACTGAACAAGGTTGGTCTCAGCTATGTAAAACAGTGGTTACCAAAGTTTCCCTAAAGGAAGAATAAAATAATTTCACAACCTCCACTCCACCCTCCACCCTAACCGTTAAATAAACATACATGTTTACCTCAAGATACAAGTTTTCAACACATAACATTGTTATGACATAATGAGTTTTGTTTGTAGTTAAACCCTACATTACGTCGGACAAATAGGTTACAGACCTGGGATTTGTATTTACGATAGTGGTGTTGCACTGTTGGGGGTGCCAAATCGCACAAAATGCCAATTTTTACATAATGTTGCTTTGTAGAGTGTCACTTTACATATATGTGACATCATCACACAAATAGTTTCTGGTAAACTACTTTCACTATTTTAATAATACAACTAGAATGGCACTCAGTAGAGTGTATACCTCCGCCAATGCCCAACAGTTCCCATTAAGCCTTGTCCAATATCAAATAAAACATATTTAAATCAGATGGATGCTGTTTTTTATTTGGATCCGCATCAAATTTTACTGACTCATAGATACCAGCCACCTTAATACGCTATATTTTTGCCTCAAGATTCATGCATGATTCCCCGAGGATTTAATGAAAATGTCATATCTCGCAATGTTAAAGAAAGTGGGTAAAAAATCTCTGGATCCACACCAAAAGTTAATGGGGTCTATTCAGGGCCGAGACCCATCCTCCATCCAAGTTTTGTTGAGATCCGTTCAGTAGTCTTTGTGAGATCCCGCTCACAAACCAACAAACAGTGAAAACATAACCTTCTTGGTGGAGGTAAAAAACAAAACAAAACAAAACAAAAAGCTAAACTATATTGACATAAAAATACATTTTCATAGAAAAAAGTCCATCAAATGCAAATGACAAAATAAAACTCTGTATTTCAAATGCACATTTTAAACACATCTCTCAGTCAAACTGCCCATCCCTGCCAGCAGTTACAGCGTTACAGAAAGTACCAGTTCACCTCTGTTAGAACATTTTAATGACAGCAGCTATAAAAGTGTTGCAGGGTGTGACAGTTGTTCTTTTAGCCCAGATGTTGACCTCGCTGTAGAGCCTCAGAGCTCCTGTGAACACGGGCAGAAAATCACCCCGGGTGTTACCATGGTTATCAGGTCTGCACTGACAGATGCTCATTAGAACAAACCAGCACACACGCACACGCACATACACAGAGCTGATAACTTGATAGCTTCTCCTCACTTGAATAGTTCAGACTACTTTCTTTGAGTCTTTGAGTCTTAGACCTCTGGAAGCTGCTCTGAGGAGAACTTACATCACCGGTGCCACTTTATTAATTTTTAAACCATTGAGACCCTGATTCATTACAGATTTACACGTCCTGAGAAAAAATAAAACAAGAGCATCACGGTGTCTCTTAACAAGGGTGTGAAGAATATACCTGAAATGTTTGGCTCATCTGAAAATGTTTTATGATTCTCATCCTTACTGTAAATTTACAACTAATAATCAGACTGGGAGGTGGGGAAAACCTCTTCACAACTATGGCTCCCAGTAGAATGATTATAATCCGACACACGTTGTTTGTTTGCCGCATCGTTAATTCAGTCTTTCATACCTTTGATTTACAGGTCATCAACACCTCTCCTGTTGAAATCGTTGGCTGTATCTGCGATTTAATTGTGATCCGAGCACGCCCCTGAGATATATTTGTGTTTAAATCCATATTCTCCCTTTTTCCAAAAAAAACAGTGACATGTTTTGTTAATATTGGTGCTGCAATGTCCCAGTTTCTCCGTGGAGATTATAAAAGTTTAATCTCTCTTCTCTTGTCTTCTTTCCTCTTCTCATCTCTAACTGGCCCTGTATCTCCGCTCAGTTAAAGACATGCTCGAGCAGTGTGTTTGCAAGTAGAAAAGGGAGAGGTTGCACATTTTTTCCCCCAAACAGCACCAGCCTGCATCGCAAGCCAAGTGTTTCGTTTGTTTCAGAATAAGCAATACAAACTATCTTTGCTGTACAGTAGCAACAGTGAGTGCAAAAGGAAGAAGTGCACATTTATTCTCCACAGAGGCAGATATATTTATTCATGGATTCACTTCATCAATGTTTAATGTGATAGTGATTTTTGGCCATCATGCTACAACCGAATGTGACAAGAAATATTCTCCAGACTTTTGATCCGGTCCGCGCATCTTCGCAATACACCTGAGTTTCATTATTCTGCATTTAAAAGCTAGCAGCAGGTCATAAATGTACAGCAGATTAGCATACAGTAGCGGTTATGAGCAGGCAGACAGGTGTTAATGATCCTCCGAGGACGCAGATATTTATTCATGGATTCACTTCAGCCTAATTCTGTTCCTATATCTAAATGCACTGTGATGGCCCACCCAATTTTCACTCGGTTTTGATGTACCTTAACTGTATCTCAGGCGCAGGACGCAGACAGAAAGTGTCATATTAAATCTTCATCATCGTTTTCCAATAAAGGCTTCTGTCTGTATTGCACAGATGTCTTCATGCAGAAAAACATTAAAAAACATGGTGATTTTCGTCGAGACTGAGATATTGACAGATTGAGTCCATCATTGATCTACTGAATATAATAACTTTGTTCCATTGTTACGTTTTACATTATGTTTTATTTACTAATTTAAGGTGTTTTTTTTATGCCTAAACAAGCTAAATAAACAAACCCTCTTTGTTTTCATGATTGAATAAACTCAATTGACAAACTGACCTTAAAGGACAACTCAATTTCGTACTGTTTTACTATGTTTATATGTGGCGGACCCTGCCACCTTTCTAGCTCCAAACAGTGTTCTGGGGACCTTATTTTCCTCTGAGAACAGCTTGTTTATTCAGTTATGGAAAAACAAATATTTGAGTTTGTATTATTACCTCATTAATAATGTAAATTTATAATTCTGAGTTTGAATTTCTTCTCCAAAACTACACAGCGCCCCTTTAAGATGTATTTATCTTGCTTTCACTGTGCATTTCTTCTATTTAGCATTTGTGAGTTACATAACTTGAGGCAAAATAGAAAAAGATTGAAGTGTATGAATAATTATTATTCTCTTGTCTCTTGTGTGGGAGATAAAGAGACGCTTTCTTGTGTTTTTCTTTGTAGACATTTCTGAATTTCACTGCTTATCCAAGCAGTCAAGCTCACTGAAATAACATTCTTATTTAAAGCAAAAGCCTTTGGGACGATTTTAAATTGAGTGACTGTCTTCTTCAGGGATTCTCTCAAAATTGTGTTGTAATTTTTTCTGTTTTAATTAGAGGTTAACGCACTTTTAGTACACCGCAGATTCAGAGCAGACAGACAATATTAAATTGTCCTCTGTGGGGCGTCTTTCACAGATGTAATTTATTCTTCTTCTGCTGTATAACTACTGTTGTGCCCCAGTAAAAGAGCAAAACCCTGTGCCTTTAAATGTTTGAAAAGCACAAAAAGCACATTTTATAACATTAGATTAAGATATGTTTTAATTTACAATACAACTCACAAGCAGAAAAACAAACCAGGATGAAACGATCAACTGTACCACTAAATGAAAGCTAACATACAGAGATGAACAACAGAGGGTTTACACTTTTCACTTGTTTTTAATAGTGGGTCACGTACCTTCAATGTACAGTAGGCACAGTAAGCAGATAGACGGGTGTAAATAATCCTCTGTGGCCTCTGAATTTTATTCATAGATTCAGTTTACTCTAATTTTGCCGGCTCATTGTTGTGTCTGTTGCAGGCCCCTCCCTGGCGGCGGTGCGGCTCATACATATTAATGAGCGGAATCTGCATAATTAGATGCAGTGTTATCATAATAATAAAGGCCTACAGTATATAGTATCTCTTACAAGATCCGAGACCTCAGATCACATCTTTGAGCTTTGACCTAGAAAAGAACAAAGATGAGTGTGTGACTGCCAAGATCCCGCTTTGGATCCGCAGCCATCGGCAATGAGAGGCACAGACACAAAAAACTTTATCGTCTGTAAGTTGTCTTTGAGCCCAGCTCCTCTGTGTAAACATGATAATACATATATGTAGAGCGTCACAGAAGAACTGGTGCAAGAAGAAGAAGGAGCCCAAGACGGCCAGTTTTATGGGGCGAAATGTAACACGATTTAGAAACTGTTACATTTGTGTTTTTCTAGTGTCGGCTAATGGTTCATTAGCTTTCCTTCTTTCTTTCTTACTTTATTTCTTCCTCTCCTCTTTCTTTCTTTCTTCTTCCTTTCTGCCCTTCCTTCCTTCCTCCCTTCCTTCTTTCTTTCCTTCCTTCCTTCCTTCCTTCCTTTCTCCCTCCCTCATTTCTTTCTTTCTTTCTTTCTTTCTTTCTTTCCATTTAGGTCACTATAATATTGTCTATATACCTCTCTTCATCCACTCTTTGTCTCTCTCCACCTCATGATGCAAGACACACACACACACATACACACACGCACGCACGCACACACACACACACACACACACACACACACACACACACACACACACACACACACACACACACACACACACACACACACGCTGATGATAATTATCTAACCCACAGGGGGGTTGCCAGCTTTGAATCTGGATTTAATGTGGTTTCAGAGTTTCATATTTACTTCAACACTTGACTCCACTGACTCACATACATACTGATACCATAGATGCAAGACACATGCGCGCGCACACACGCAATTGCACACATGCACAAAATCCCAACGAGACACACATATGCACGTAAACACATTGACTCATGAGCTTGTATGGTCAAATTAAAAGCACACGCACGTACAGAGACACTCACATACACATACACAATATACAATACATACACGTGCAAATAATCTCCTTTACCCCCCACCCATCTCCCTCTCTCTCTCTCTCTCACACACACACACACACACACACACACACACACACACACACACATACACACACACACACAGACCAACACACACGCTCGCTGGCTGTGTCCTGTGGTCTGTGTGTGCTGATAAGGGTTTAATCCTGATTGGAGCCTCAGTAAAAGGCTTTGTTATGAACACTAAATAGACTGGCCCTCGGCGAGCACACTGGGACGCTGCTGATAACATATACACATGTGCACGGACACACGCACAAATGGATGCACATAAACACACGTATGCACACGTCAACATGCAAACAATGCATAGAAACTCAGGTTGCATGCATTATACACCTGTGTTAATTTTCCTCTACACAAACATGACCGTCCTGTGCAGACGCAAGCACGCACACACTCCATAAAATCTCCCCTTAAAATCGTGTGCATGCATGTGTGTCTGTATGTAAATGTGTGTGCGTGGAGTTTATCAGTGGCTTGATAAAGCTCTGGAGAGCGGTAAGTGTTGGCAGACCCCAGACTGAATACGCTGTAAATAGACTACTAATAGAGAGAGAGATTAGAGGACTGGAGGAGAGGACAGTAGAGGAGAGATATGAAAGAGAAGAGGAAGAAGGAGATGAGAGAGGAATAGTAATGTCAGCAGAGCCACATTTTAACTCCGGATTTGACCAAACATGGGAGGCACCCCCATCAGGTCACACCTGTAGCAGCAAAGTGAAACTTACAGCTCTTACAAGTAGAAGTGTGAAGGTTATCTCTTTGTGAATGCACCTGTTAGCTGCCCAACACAACGGCAGGAAGCTCGCACTTCTTATACAGTGGCAGTGTATTGTCTTTTCTTGATGTTGTGTCTTTGTTCGCCCCAAAACTGTCCTTAAAAACACTCAACAAGCTGAATCATATCTAGTTGTCCTTATCAGTGGGCTGCTTTTAAGTAGGATCAGTCGTCCCGGTTACTGCTTTCATAAAAATTGTTAAATGAGCAGATTTAATTGCACAAAATGTAATTTATGATACTCAGACTCTCTCAATCAAAACAATAAATCCAAAAGTGTTACATTATGAAGTAGTGTGAAAACACATGCTGTTGTCTTTATTGTTAAAGGGTAAATCCACCAATTTTATACGTTAAAATGTGTTTACTGGTTTTGGGAGGTATATGTGAAAAAAGTAGTATGAAGCCGTTTTTGCTTTGGAGGACGCTGCATGAAATCTGATAAAATGGCTCCATTGATGTCTCTCAGTGGCAAGTTGCATTGTGGGTAATGTAGGCACCAGGTTTTGAAACATAGCATTGTATTCCTAATACTCTGCTGGACTCAGTTTGAAAACAAATCGATAAAAAAAAAAAAAATCGATACAGCACAACCAGAGATATCATCCAACCACTGCTCTTTCTTTTCAAAACCTGGTGCCTACATTACCCATAATGCACCTTAGCCACGGAGTGACATTACTGCAGGCAATTTATCAGGTTGAGTGCAACTCCCAAAGACCTGTAAACACACTGTAATGTGTAAAATTGATGGAGTAACCCTTTAAACTAAATGCAGATGTTGGCAGGTGAAACAGGGCTTTCACACCAAAAGCATAAGTTCAACATTATACAGGTAAAGGCCATTATGTTTCCAATGTAAAGAGTTATGGCTGTGCTAAGCAGAATTTCCTCGAGGATTTGCGGCCAAAGTTCAACTAAACTGACCCCAGTGGCATTGTGCAATCAATGGGAGGCAGACACTGATCATTCTACTGTAGCAAGGCATCGATGAAAAGTTCATTCTGTGCATCTCTGAAATCTTAAGCGTGACAGGAAATATCAGAAAGGACAAGGATACCAGGCAATTAACATCCAGATGTAGTTAGCAGCCAGTTGACATAATGTTGTGTTCAAACGCTGCAGAGCCCTCTCATACATTTCAATGAGGTCACTGTGCTGGCACAAGAAAGGGCTCTGGCAAAATACTGCAGGATTGTCCAGCAAAAAAAAATTGAGCTTGGTCCAACGTTTGCAAGAAAACAATACGGCGTCATCCGTCCACTGTGATGGACAGTCAAAGCCGAGAAAGCACACATAAACGGTTGCCATTTCATTGTGGAAATTCTACTCATAACTGTCTGGAGAATAAAATGATTGTCGATGTGATAAATATCTGGGATTGTAAAATACTCTCTCATTGCATTATCGATTGCTGTGCAGAGTTTCTGTTTCTGATATGGCTTCAAACTCAGTGATCTATTGCTCAAACTGGCCGTCCTGATCGTATTTTTTGCACCACACCCCCCACATCAACACTCCAGTCTGACTGCCCGTGCAGAGGGGCCTGCAGCTTGGCTGGTTGTGCTGTCTGCACGGAGGAAAGGGACTTTCTACTGTATTATATTAACCATTTGAATAAAGTAAATTTAAAGGTGCACTATGTAGTTTTGATGACTGAATAAACTGAATAAACAAACTGACCTTAAAGGACAACACAATTTCATACTTGTTGATGAAGGTTCTCAGTCATCCAGGTCATGGTAAATCTAAGTGCTGTATCTTAGGCAAACTTGTCCATCCTAAGGACAAAACACCCAGGCATAAACACAGTAATGTAGTTTATGCTGTTCAATGTAGCCAGGACTGCACAGATTAGTACATTGAGGAGACAAAACAACCTCTCTTTAAACAAATGGCACAACACAGGAGGGCCAACTCCTCAGGTCAAGACTCTTCTGTCCACTTACATCTGAAGGAGACAAATCATTCATTTGAGGACAACAGTGTTTGAAAGAGGAGTAAAGGAATCCATCTATGTCAAACTGGAACAACCATCTTTGAACAGAGGAGGTGGCCTAATACATTACTTATCACCCACCTACAATGCAGTTCCCTCCCCAGACAGCTTAACAACCATTCACACCTGGCCTCAGCTAGCCTTAGCAACCCACATGAAGGCCAGTCAACGACCCACAAGTGGTCCTAATGACTCTGAAACTCAGAGCCCACACATGTTCTTAATTACTCTGTAAGGACACTCCCACACAGAGTTTAAAACCCTGCAACTCCCCTCCAGTTAGTTAGAAGTGAAGAAGCCTCTTGGATGAGAGGTGAAACATCTTCAAGAAACTGAAGTCCAGTTGCCTACGATACCTGTTTTACTTTATTTATATTTGGCGGACCCTGCCACCTTTCTATTCTTATTTTCCTCTGAGAACAGCTTGTTTATTCAGTTATGGAAACAACAAATATTTCTTAGTTTGTATTATTACCTCTTTAATATTGTAAATATTTTGTTGAGTTTGTTTTACTAGGAGAACCTGTGAGCTCAGCAAAGTTTAAGTTTGACCAATTCTGGCAAAGATCCCAATCCCAGAAGGTTTCTCTCTCCTGTAGAAAAATCATACTGGGTTCTTGTTGTACATTTCTCCTGCATGGGTGCAGCAAAAATGGAGATCCATCCATCCATTTTCCATATTCACTTATCCTGCTCAGGGTCACGGGGAGCTGGATCCTGTTCCAGCATGCATGGAGCGGGAGGCAGGGTACGCTCTGAACAGGTTGCCAGTCTACCACAGTCATGTGTATCTGAGTTGACCTTGCTATATTGTGACTGCTATATTAAAGTTGCTGTCTTACTCTTAAGACAGCCAGGCAAACAGATAGACAGTGTATCTGGATAGCCAGATGTTCAGGTAGGCAACATACATACTTAGTAATGCCCTTTTCTCTTCTGGTTATCACACCATGATAAGAAAACAGCGGATGGAAAGCTGAGACGATGATAGGAGGGGAGGAAGAAGGAGGGGAGGAGGGGCGATAGGGATGAGAGGAGGAGCAGGAGGCAAAAGGGGGGGTGGACCGGAGAGGAGTGGGGAGATAATGTACTGTAGGCTGATTAATGTCAAAGGCGCTGAGTCCTGAATACTTATGAAGCAGATGTCAATGGAGCTTTACCCCGCAAGGTTACACAGAGGGAGGGGTGGGATGGGACGGGAGCGGGGGTGTCAGAATTCAGAGGCGCTGGACGTGGGATGAGGAAATGAAGGTGAGAGTGAAACAGAGGGAAAAGTTGAATGAGAAAGAAAAGAGGGACAAACAAAGCGGGGAGGTGATGGAGGCCACGTCCACTTCAAAGTTTTCCAATTGCACACCGGTCTGCTGTTCGAAAACCCTCTTCTTTTGTCTGCGCACGGGCCACTTGAGCCAACAGCCATACGTCATTTGAATGCAAGCGGCTTTGTGCACTTTTTGAAGCTTTGTTTGCTGTTTCCAGAGCCGTTTTGGACGCGTCACGGATCACGCCACAATCAGACAGCTGAGATCAAACATCGGCATTTCCTGAAAAGCTCTGTGTCCCCCGTTCGCATTAAAAGGCAAATCCACAGTTCTCAGATGTATTCACGTTGAGCTGTTTCTTCTAAAAAGACTTGTGTTTGTTGAATGGGACGCCAGGAAAAAGGAGACAAAATTATTCATTGAGGACATGAGGCGGGGAAAGAAAGCGGTCCAGACAGTGACGATGGTGTCTGTGTGTGTGTGTGTGTGTGTGTGTGTGTGTGTTTGTGTGTGTGTGTGTGTACAAAAACAAGAAACCTGTGGACTAAATCAGCAATGTCTGTATGCCTGAAAAAGCTCCCACATCTGACTGAACACCACAAGGTGAACATTCATCTTAAGCGAATGGATTCAACATCGAAAGGGCAACACACAGTGCAGCTGTAGCGCATAATGTATTCTGCGTTTAAAAAAACTGTCACACGCAAACAAACAAAGGCAGAGATACACTCCTGATCCCACTGATGTGGCCCTGTGGGAGCCGAGCCCTGCGTCTCTGCCTGTCACTACTTGTAGACAACAATGGACCTTACACCCTGTCTGTTATTGATGACAGAGCAGCGACCTTTCACCTCTGACCTCCAGGAGCAGCCTTGACCTCATGTTTGACCTCTTGGGACGGTTTTAATGATACAGGGATACGTCTAAGGACCCCTGGGCAGGAGAAAGGTCATCGATGAAAGGTCAAGAGCAGATGTCCCACAGCCGCCGTGACCTCAGGAAGGGACTGGATCTGCTGATTAACCGACCGGACAGTCAATTTAGGGGACGAGGAGTAGCGCAGGGGAGGAAAAGCTGGAGGTCTGTTATCAAAGATTACAGGTTAATGCTGCTCAGAGATCATTCAGAGGACACTCTCTGTTTGAAACACGAGTCTGGAATTAGAGGAGGACGGAAGAGGGAGGGAAAGAAAGAGCAGAGGCGTGAGGAGCATCTCTTTCATGGAATTCACTTTATTATCGGCATATTTGCCTTTAGTTGTTTTTTGACTATAGAGACAAACAGGAGACGTGAAGAAACAGAGGGGTCTGATACTTTAAGAATTAAAACCACTATAACGGCTTGTTTAGAGTATCGATAATTGTGTCAATAGGATATGTTCCAAGAATAATGTATCTCCCTTCTGTTACATCACATTCTGGGCACGTAAACTTGTCATGCACTCAGTAAAGATGAAGACAGTGACAGTTTGCTTTTTAAAGCTGTCCTGTGATGTGACATCCAAGTGAAAGGGTCGTATGAAAAGAAATGTTTAAAGGAGCACTATGTAGTTTTGGTCAATTTATCAGATTTCCTGCAGCTTCCTCTGGAGCCACGAAAGGCTTTATGCTACTTTATTCACAGACGCAGTAGTACTCCCCAAGACCGGTAAACACACTTTCATGTGTAAAATTGGTGAAGTTACCCTTTAATCCAGACCATAACGGTAGTCTAATCATGGTGATCAATAATTATTATATAAATCATTTCAATTGTCATAAGTAGCTGTTTTGAAACCACTGACAAATTATATTGATCTATCGACAGCAGTGTCAGATCGAACATATTCTGTTTTTGTTGTCTGAGAATTAGTTCAAATCAGCACTAATCAGCTGTTAATGTGCTAATGCCTTGTCCTCAAGCCTGTGGATTCAATTCTATCTTTTAATTGACCTTCCTGTGACATATATGAAAATGACACATCCTTTGTGAGATGACCTTGTGTGTGTGTGTGTGTGTGTGGGTGTGTGTGTGTGTGTATGATGGCTGCATCAGTGCCTGTAACTAATGCATGCTGCTACACACTCTGTTAAACCCCTCACCTGGTGCGGCCTCCATCTTCCCTTCTTCACTGTCTTCAGTAACCTTCTATTGTCTCTGTACATTTTCTATCATCTGCTGATGCATGCTCCTGTACACACCACTGCCACTGACACACAGGCACCTACACACACCACCCACACACACACAGAGCAGACACGCACAGGCCTAATGTAGACTCCTGTTCATTGTTACACACACATATGCATCCTGTCCTCTAACACTCTCACACACACTCATAATGCGAGCCCTATGACATTATATTATAACTAATGCTAATCTTACAGAATCGCATTATTAGCTGTTAATGTATTCTGGGACACTATTAGCTGCTAACACTAATGCTAGGGCACTATTAATGCTTAATGCTAATGCAGTAACAGTGAGAGTCCTGAGCCAGCCCGCCCATCCAGGATTATGTGAAGCTTTATAATCCCTTGTTAGCTAGCAGCGGAGGCATACATCACACCTCCGAGCTAATCTGAGTGCTGTGTGACAGCTATACACCTCGCCTTGTCCTCATCTACTCCCATAATCTACTCCTTCTGGGATAGTCTCTCTGTGATGATACGTACACACAACAAAAAACTCCCTTCAGTTTAAAGCAAACTACAGAATTACAGTCCGACTGTGAAGTATACTATAAATTGGCCATTAGCTGTTTTCTGCTTGCCAGAGGGGGTCAAAAGCCTTTATAGGCACGATATCCACTTGATGATGTGTTGTAGCTTTCAGAGTTTCTGTAGTGTTTAAATGCCTTTGGAAAATGGAAGTTGAGACACGGTGGATGGAAGCCTATTGCCTTTTTTTCACTCTCCCTTCTGTTTTCAGTTGTTGTCATTAAAGTCTACCTGTCCATGATAAAAGTAAAACCTTCACTGAAAGGGTAAATCCACCAACTTTACACGTTGAAATGTGTTTACTGGTTGTGGGAAGTATATGTGAAAAAAGTAGTTTAAAGCCTTGTGTGGCTTCAAAGGAAGCTGCATGAAATCTGATAAATTGCCTCCAGTGATGTCACTGGCTAAGGTGCATTGTGGGTAATGTAGACACCAGGTTTTTAAAAGCAGTCCACTGGTCTCACATTGCACTCATATAACACAAACAAATGATCAAAACCAATATAGCAGAACCAGAGATATCACCTTTTTTTATTCCAGGCATTGTTCCTCCTTTTTAAAACCTGGTGCCCACATTACCCACAATGCAACTTAACCACTGGGTAAAAAGATTGCGGTCATGGTTAATTGAAAACAACATTGACTTTCAGTATGAATACTAACTGTTGCACGGTAACCATAACAAAGTCATGGTGCTTCTACAATTAAAAGACATTCACATTAAAGGCCGTTTTATGATACATGCAAACAGTATGTAGATCATATTATTAGACAGACAGACAGCAAGATAGATAGATAAATAGATAGATAGATAGATAGACAGACAGACAGACAGACAGATAGATAGATAGATAGATAGATAGATAGATAGATAGATAGATAGATAGACAGATAGATAGATAGATAGATAGATAGATAGACAGACAGACAGACAGACAGACAGACAGATAGATAGATAGATAGATAGATAGACAGACAGAGCTGGTAAAGTCTGTGGGTAATGAACTCTAGAGGAGGTGTTAGAGTACAGACAATACAAAAGAGGACGAAGCAACAAAGAAAAGGAGAAAATAATAAGAATAATAGCTGAAAGAACAAAACAGACAAAGAGGAGTGATGCAGACAAAATGCAGAAAAGGGGAAAAGACAAACATTTCACAGAAAGAGGTATAATCATGCAGCTATTCAGTGGAGTCATTATCGGGCTGCAGGCTGTTCGCTTCTTTACAGAATAACAGCAGGGGTTCAGAGGAGCTTCTAAACCACCCACAGATACACACCGAGAAAGGTCCTGCCAGCTACAGTACTATCTTTAGCCACAATTTTTTTAAGTGGCATACCACTCAATCTCAGATTTTCTTCCTATGACCCAGGGAAGTAGAATGAGGATTTGCGAACTTGCAGATTAAACTGTATATTCCTGAGGAGGTGTTGAGCTGCTGAGGAGGCGGGTTTGATGCTGCCGTCTTATACTCTTAAATGATTAAAGGAGAAACAGGCAGAGAGGGAGAGAGACAAAGAGAGAGAGGGACAGAGGCAGACTGATTGGATAATTTCTGGTATCAGATGTTCACGGATAACATATGTTAATCACTGCTGTTAATGATGCCATAGATTATCAGGTGACACAGGACAGCCGAGACAAAAGGGCAGTCGTGTGTCTCATGGTCACCTCCCAAGGTGCTCGAAATGACAGTGCCATTAGAAGTGCATGGAAGTACTGTATGTGTATGTGTGTAACTGTGTGTATGAAAAATCCAGCGTAATTGCCCTGTCTATCCATATCCGCCCACAGCACCATGTGGGACCCCGGCTAAAGTGGCTGCCACTGCTTTAGAAATAGCCGTCTAAATGGCTGGAGGGAGTAGTAAAATACCCCATTGTCTCCATGGTCACACAGCTCGGCCTTAAGGGACCCATTTACTCACTCACTCCAACAAATAGAGGGCGACGAAATTCTTTCTTTGTTCACATATGTTGGATTTTTTTTTATTTTTTAGAAAAGTGCAGTGTGGAAAGGTTGTAGTTGAAGTTTTTGGAGCGACATGATTAGAGTTCCTGCTTTGCACAGTAGACCTGTCATATAATCCCTGGAAATCCCAAAAGCCCGGTCTGCTGAACAGGACGTGCAATTTGATCGCATCTGCCTTGTTAAAGGGAAATCTTGACATTTTCAATCTAAGTTAGTTGCTTTCACAGGGCACACAGACGGAAGAAGTTTCCACATTTGATGCTCATTTAACCCGTAATGTTTGTTAAAAAAATATTTCTATACATCGATCGGTAAATTGTGCCATGCAAACATACAATTCCTGCCGGTCAATTGTATGGTTAAGATAAGAAAAAACCTTCGATGGGCAAATACATCAAAAAAGTACACCAGCTCTGGCACAGTTACCTTCCTCTGCTTAGATGTGTAAAGACCTATGGTTGAGCGAGTACCCAGCTGAAACACATATCCAGAACAGATGACGTACAAGTACGATACGAGTAAAATGTGTCAATATCTGTACTCGTGATGACAGAAGATCCTCATTGGCTAGATGTATTAAGTTTATTTATTGAAGGTTAAGGAAAAACTGTTCCTTCGAATACAAATGTACAGTAAATAGAGACTTCTCATCAGTCCATATCAATTTCAAGATATGGATTGGCCACCTGTCAGAATTATACTCAAAACAACTCCAAACATAGCCGCTAAATGCTGCTACCGTTAGCTAGTTAGCTCAGTTAACTGTGCAGCTAACGGTTGTATAAGCTGACTCTTCCTGGACTGGGAGCTCAGAGCACTGGGGGAGTGTTGCTGTTGTTAACTTTTGGACTATTGCCTCTTGAGGTAGAAAATGTCTAGGGGCTAGCTGTTCACTTCAACAGACATCTCTGCAGCACAATGCACAGACGTCTGTCATCAAATCAAAACTGTTATTTCGTCATATTTTGTTTGTCTTTTTGAATTTTTACAACTAAAAATCTTACATATTGCACCTTTAATTAGCGAGGATGTCTCAACACAGAGCAGGACAAGCTGTTTCTCCCTGCTTCAAGGTTGTTTGCTAAGGTAACCCACAAATAGAAAGTGGTATCCATCCGCTGCTTTCTATTTTCTCTCTGTCTGCCTCTGTCTTCTTTCTCACCTCCTCCATACATCTTTGTCTTTACATTCACTTCATCTCCTCTTTATTTCCACCCATTTCTCTGAAAACATAATGAACCAGTCTCATAAAGACCACATATACATACCGTACACACACAAACGGAAACTCTTGTTTAATAAGTTGATCCTCACTGCAGCTCTCTGAAAAGGTTTGTGTGTTTAATATTTGCATATGAGCAGAAGTGTTTGTGTGTCTTTGTCCATAATGTGGATCATTATGCATTTTGCTGAACATCAACGCACACTCACCCTCTATCAGGAGTAATTAATCAAATCCTGTCACCAATCTGTAATCATTTACATCTCCGCTGCTTACTATATGTCTGTCTGGCAGGTTGAATGTGTGCGAGTGTGTGTGCATGTGTGTGTGTGTGAGAGTCACCTACACCATCTGGAGTATAGGAGAGTGTGCAAGAGCATGTTGCAACACAGAGGGGGTCCTCCGAAAACACACAGACACATTCTAACATCCCCCTCAAGCTGCAACGCATATCACACACAAGCACACACACACACACACACACGCACACACACCGATTTATGTGTTCATTACTAACCGTAATCACAGCCTACATCTCACACCTGTGTTCTCGTCTCTGTTACATGCTCGGAGGTTTGTGTCCGCATATGTGTGTGTGTGTGTTTGTACATGAGTGTACGAGGAGGAATCCTTCATTTCAGGATGGACAGAACCACAAACACTTTTACTTTGTACGTTTTTGTAACACACAACTGATCTTTTTTTTTTTTTAAGACGATATTTCTTCTTTGCTTTGGCCTTTACCAAACTGTGGGAAGAGATAGTTACCAGTACATGGCTCAGACCACTAGACCACAGAGACAACCCTGCAAAATCAATTTATATACAATTGTATCATAGTAATAATTGGATTTGGCTCTCTTAGGCTGTAGAAATCTGTGTAACCGTTCTTGATTTATGATTTAACTACTCCTACTAAAATGTCAGTATCAGTAGCTGCGTTAACATGGACGCTAATATTCCAATAATATTCAGAATCAATGCTCGATCAGAATAAAAATGCTTCATTTTAACACCTCAATTGGAAAAAACTGATCTGATCAGGCCCGATAGGGGTGGTGTAATTCTTTGATATTCCGATTGGATAAATATATTCTTTCTGCACATGCTTGATCCTGGTGGGGTTAACATCAAAGATGTTGACAATACAAAACTAGTCCGTTGGGACTTATTTGTTGGGGGTCTTAAAGGAGTTACAGATTGTTAAAGAACTCGAAACAAGTTGTTCAAACAAGTAACGGAACGATTGACCAAATCAAGAACTACTGGAGGAGTTTGAAGGCCGCCTACTAACATTACAAGGCTAAAAGTCAAAACAGCAAAAGTGGTTCCGACCCAGACAGAATTATGGGTGATCCAGTGTGAGAGCGACGACTGGCGAACAGGACTTGCTACAGTGTGGGGTTTGAGGATCACTCGTCTGTAAACAGTTAAGTTGAAATCTCTTATCAGAGTGATTTCAATCAGATTGAAGAAATATTGCCAATCTCAACAAAGCTAGTGTTACTACATTGCCTTTAACCCCCTATTTGAATAACCCTGCTTTCACCTTTTTTGTGTCAAACTATTAGATATTATCAATAAATGCCCCATTTTGCAATGTTAAAGAAAGTGAGAAAACATTCTTGGATCCCTCCCTTGGTTCCCTTCCCAAACCTTCTCTCTAGTCCAGATGGCAGCTCCACCTCAGACTACAGTACATCTACTTCCCCCTACAAGTCACTCATGTGGTTTAAAAGCCATTCATACAATGTTTTCTTTCTGAATGACGTTAATAAAACCTAGACCTTACATGTTATTTGCCAGAGGTCAACAGATTCAATTCAGTAACATGACAGAAAGGCGGCTTAAACACGAACTGCAGACGTTTCCACTGAGCATCGAAACAGAGCAGAACCACCCAACCGTGCCCGTCATGACTCCATGTTTCATCGAAGTATGGCTTTGTTTTTCTTTGGCCCTGATGTCTCCTCCTTTTCACTTGCTGCAGTGCTCCCGTCTGCCTGCCTCATAAATCCCACAACATGTCACCACATTCTGTCTCCAGTTTACTGTCTCAGCTCGCCTCAGGGCGGACAGGCAAAACTGACATAGTGGGCGGTGAGACTGCCCTATTTAATGTTTCCTTCAGTAACGAGATCTCTAATCAAATGAAAAGCAAGCATGAAAGTACGCACATCCTGTGTTTACCGTAGACACTTTACTTCCGAGATCATCAAGTTGATTGAGGGCTACGGTTGTATCTCTTCGGCTCTGTACTCAGTGGTTGTTTCATAAGAATACTGTTGTGTAAATCAGGTTAGCTGAACTTAATTTGAACCTGATTTGCATAAAAGGAGAAGCTACACAGGATGCTGACACCAAAGAGACAAACTTGCATACACTGTCTTTATGCAGGGATTGGACAAGCGCTGTCCACCAGTGAGTTGGGAGCCATCTGATAGCTCTTGGTAGAAGTCTGTGATGGACAATATACAAAGGATGTAAACAAAGAGCGTAACAATGTGACTGTGGAAGAATGTGGATGAATTTTTATCCCAATTTGATGGATTGATTGAAATCTTAATTTTTTTTTTATAAACAAACAAAACATCAAAAGAAAAGTGCATATGAAAATTCTGATGACCAAAAGGAAGGAAGAAGTGTAATCTTATCTAATCCCACTCCCTCTCCATTAATCTTTAGCTAATAATTCATCATAGACTTCCTTATTTAATCTTTACTTATGAATACATAAATAAATAAATACATAGGTAATATATATGTATATACGTATACAAACATACATATATAAAATGTATAGCAAATATGTCCTGCAAAATATTATTACATTTATCATCCATTATCTTATGTATCATATCTTATATATTGATTTATTTTATCTTCTATAAACATGTACTATTCCCATAATTAATTATATATATTATATATTCATGATTCAACTTTTGCCAAATATTTTTTATTTAGGGGCGTTTTGTGGGGGAAAAAAAATGTATTTCCTGTCGCCTGTATGCACATTAACTGATACCCCTGCCTGATGGAAAGGCATTTGTTTGGTCAGAAAGTGTTGTGCATGTTACCTGTTATTCTTTTCTTCTGTCATTGTGTGACAAATAGTTGGCTGGCTCTAATAGTCTTAGTCTTCTTAAGTGACTTGGTTCAATAAAGCAATAAACCTCATTTTCCATAAGTGGGATGTATAAATAGCTTGATTTGATGTTATTTTGCCCTTGACTAACCAGTCATGAGGGCATACAGTGATGATGCTGTGATGTGGCAATTTGTATTGATCAATTGATTTATTGAAGGCCCCAGGGAGGACGAGAACTAGAATAAGAGCCTTGCTAATCCAGCTTGGTTTAAGGCTGCTCCTGGCTAATGTCTGGTAGCAGGAAAAGGAAATGGACAAATGGGACACATGAAGTCAGAGACTGTTGTGCCCACAGAGACCTGTCTCCACCACTACTCTCGGATCAAGCTGTTGCACTCGACCGTGTTCCCAGCCAACGTGCAGGACTACAGCGGGACGAGGAGAGTTGGACTCGGTGTTTATAACATTGATGCAAACTTGATGGACAGTGTTTCCCTGATGTCAAACTTTTGATATGAAGATGTCGACCATGTCATCATCGCCATCATTTGGCTGCTGATTACAACTACCCAAAGGCAAAATCAAAAAAATTTAGTAAAAGTAGTGTTTAAGTATATTTGTATATGAATGACTGTATATATGTTCTGTAATGTATACAGCATGAAGGGGTTTATAAACTTCAATTTTGTTATGCAACCCTGTGTTGTATTAAATCACGATGAAATTACCTTGTTCCTTGATTATCATTACATTTCAATGTGTATTTAGGACATGCTGCTGATGCTGCTTTACACATTTTGCACTTGACAAGTAGCCTAAACATGAAGCACATTCCACTACATTAGATATGTTTTGCATTTCAAAATGTCACACATAATAAAAAGCAAGCAGGTACTTCTGGATTTGAAGATTTTTGCAGCCATAACACTTTTTAGATTGCAGTATTGTAACCAAACATTTGACTTCATGCTATAATGAAGATATAATCTAAACCATTTATGGTGAAATGATCACATACCACGTACACACTGCTGTATGGCTGGATTTAAAGGGAAATGAGCTGTAAATATATTGAATATACAGGGGGTCAAACACAATGGCTACACATACATAGACCGTCTGCTCTCAACCGCACGCACACAGGGTTGCACACACATACATATGCTTACCCCATGTGGAGCTATAAGGAGGTTTGTTGAATGGAAGTGTTGGGATTAACATGTCAACAATAGTGTGGAAAAGGACACACGCGCACACTCCCTGGCAGACGCACTGAAACCAATCTGTGTGTGTGTGTGCATGTGTGTGTTTTTTCAGTGGGAACAATGCAGTGGTCTTCTCATTTTCATGTAGATGATGAAAGAACCCCCATCACACACACACCCTCACACACACATTTGCAGCCCATTAATGCACAGCAAAGAGGAGAGTGTGATACTGTGTGTTAATTAAGGTCAAGTTCAGCATGTTTAAGTACTTGTTACTTGTGTTTCTCATTCATCCACACATGGTAAAATGCAATTAGGACTCAATAAATGTGCATTTGTATCCATTCAGTAATTCAATCCATGCAGAATTCTGTGTTTCTTTGCCTTCTGTGGCTGCATTCATACTCTGAACATGGATGTGTAATTGACTGGCCTCCTGCACGTGTCAGGCTCTCATCACAGTCGTCATCATTTTGAAGCATCTTCACACTTCACAACATGTACAGTAGAGGCATCTGTTTCTTGTCCCAGTGCAACTCATCTCTGGTCTAGGGAGGTTATTTCCTGTATTGATTTTAAGAGGAAACGTCCCAGCTGCAGCTCTCTCTTTGAAACTCTTCCTGAACAAGTCTCTGGGTTGTAGTAATGACATTACTGAGTGTGTTCTCACAGAATAGTGAACAAGGGAAGCCCTGCCTTTGGGCTGCGAGTGGTGCATCCTTCCTGTGTTTCTCTCTGTGTGTCCTCAAAGATGTTCTTTCAAACATAAATCACACTTCCAAGCGGTGATGAATTCTGAAGAGTTCCCATGATCAAGGTTATTGTCCTCGAGTGTGTTCTGCTGCCTCAGACTGCGTCGTTCTATAAGCTAAGCCCTCTCTTGCCTTGGAGACTTCGCTAAATTAAAGGCATGCTGGCATCTCTTTCAAGACCTCAGATCTCTGTGAGGAGCGCTGAGCAAACTTTCAGTGTCTGTACAGCTCTTCTGAATCTCAAATTTTTTCATGCTCCTGCACACACTGCCATACAGTCTGTAACTTTATGTTTGTCTTTGAAGATACTGTTGTCAGAGGGTTTCCAAATGCCAATCAGAACAATTGAATCTATGATTTGACTGATAGAAGATGTTGCATGTTGTACAGATTATGAAGCCCTTTGAGGCAAAATTTGTGATTTCCAGCCATATGAATAAAATTGACCTGACTCGACTTGAACTCATGAAGCTGATTGATTTATTTTCGGGCTTTACATTGGTCTGCTTTTAACTATGTAGTAACCATAGTTTACATCAAACAACCAAAACACTAACGTGGAATGGGAGATGTAATAAAGGGCTGCTGAGCAGTGCAGTCAAGGTTCAGAGTAAATTAAGCACATTTATTGTAGTTTGAAAAAAAGACAATTTAAACAGATTGTTTTTATCCTGGGATTCCTCCATGCGTGGCTCGTCTGAGCCGGCCAAAGCTGACCGAGTCTACTGCAAAACTTGTCCGTCATAGATCTGCTAAAGAAAGCTGCTGTGTGCCAATTAATTTGCCTACTATTTTAACAATGTTGGGCAAACAATTTTTGTTTCTCGCTGTGAAGTTCCAGTTTCAACAAATCAAACAAAAGGTTACAGGTGAACGGTCCTTCATGCAGAATGCAGATGTGTTGAGGTTGAGCACCTGTAGCACTCAACTGTCTTAAAAAGTGAGCAGTTAATTATAGTTCAGGAGGTTGATTTGGAGGTTTTGCTGAAGTAGACGGAGATATCTTTAGTTTTCTGAACATTTAACTTCAAGAAATAGTTTTCACTCCACTCTACGAAGTTTTCCGCAATCGGCTTTGTTAAGTTTAAGTTGTCTACCTGAATCCAAACCACCACAGACGTCACAGATCAAAAATCAGAAAAAAAAAGGAAGGCACTGACAAACCATATCGTCCTGTCAGTAGGGGCATAAGATTGGAAATCACTAAGAGACTAACAGAATTGGTCTTTCCAGGAAGTGCCTCAGGATCTGACAAACCCGCTGGTGCAAAGGAGGAAGTCAGTGTAGCAAGATGGTTGGTGTGAATGGAGGGTCCACAAAACAACTGGCTTAACACACGAGAAACAGCTGTTCTTTTCTGGTTATCAAACTGACAGTCAACATTTATTTTTTTAAGCATAACCACAATCATTTGCTAACTCAACTATGTGTTTATTATGGCGACCATGGTATCAGTGATGGATCTATGAAAACAACAATTTCAAGTTCATCAGCCAGATGCAGTCTGGCAAGTTTCCCCTCCAGTTTCTAGAGTTTAGATGTTCAGTGGTTAAAGATGCTTCAAGACTTTAAGTAATGTCACTGTGAACCAATCTTTGATATTCTAAATTAAATACAACTTATTTCTTACGCTGCTGACATTTGCCTCCCGTGATGACAGACACTTAAATCTACTGTATGTATTTACAGGACCTTTCAATTGGCAAGCTTCCACATCCTAATTGGACTCTTAATTAGTGCCTTAATAAAGGCAGGTGCACTGAAAAGGTCAACCAATTACTGGCTAGCATTAGTGACATGAAAATGTACAGTAGTGTGTTACCTGTTACAGGTGCCTAATTAGTGATCAAGATGTGGGCCATTGAAATTGAAAGTCACGCCTTTCTAAACCCTCTTATTCGTCTCTTTACAGATATTCTCTACTCCATAGCTTACATGAACACCTGCACTCTGAGCTACAAATATCATATGTTTTAATCTGTTTACTGAAAAGAGATGTGAGTCAATGGGTGAGCATCTCAAGTGGCTGAAAAACACATTTTCAGTTGCAACTGTAGTTGTTTAGTTGACTCACCATTACATATCTCTTCAAACGCACTAATGCATGCAATATTTGCATTACAAGGCAAACAGATTCAGTCTGTGGCAAATGTGCCACAGCTGTAGTAAAGTTCTTGTTCTTGCAGGAATAAATGTGAGATAAACTTAACACCAAGTGGTGTCAAATTAATTTGGTCTTTGGTACTGAAATTTCAATGCCATAAAATCAAGAGTACAGAGTGTAAAAATGAGAAAGTGATGTGGATAAAGGAGAAGAATAGATTTAACAAAAGCTGAGAGAGGAGACGAAAATCAAAGAGCATTAGCATAGCTGCTCTTTGTCCCCAGTCTGTCTCTGTGTCTAATGAGTAACCAATGGTCTGCCAGAGAGAGCTGAAGTGTGTGTGTGTGTGTGTATGTATGTCTCCCTGTGGACTTTAGTGTGACAGTTAGATGGATGTCGCCCGCAAACAGCAGCTGATTACTACACACGCAGTCAAAACATATGATGACTGAGCAGAGCTGAATCACCATGTGTCGTGTGGCACGAGGTGCAGATTCATTGTTATGTTTGCTGCCATGTAAACAAACAAACATCTAAAGATGATGACGATGCAGAGCTGTCTGCTTCGAACCTGGTCTGGTCTGACATTTGTCAAGGTCTACAAATCATTAAGATCTAGGGAACAGGGACATTTTTATTTCTAGAAAGCAGGAGACAGGCAGCTGGGGAACTGTATTTTTTGGACCATATCAGCACACTATTTCCTCTTCAAACGATGAGCTTTAAAGCTTCAGGAAATCCTGACTCACCCTCAGTACTGAAAACTCTGACCTTTCTGGACTGTTAGAGCAATGAAGAAATGAAGATTGGTGGAGAGGAAAAAGAAGGAAGGTGTATTCCTTTCAATGTAAAGGCAGAAATGAGGAGATTCTCACATTGAAGGTTGATGTCTGGACACAAAATATGTATCATAA
The DNA here is from genome assembly GCF_965226575.1 of Pagrus pagrus. Taxonomy (NCBI): domain Eukaryota; kingdom Metazoa; phylum Chordata; class Actinopteri; order Spariformes; family Sparidae; genus Pagrus; species Pagrus pagrus. The sequence continues at coordinate 15,573,329 of NC_140191.1, forward strand.
CAAAAACAAAAAATCAAAGTCTAAATGAGTCGATCCAGAGTCATCTATACATTTTGTCATGCAGGAAGATGTCACCTCACATGCCTTGCATTAGTTTTGAAAGTTTTTTTTTCCTTTTTCAAGTTATTGTGACGTCTAAATTTACCCGGTGATCGATCTGAACAGTTGGCCAGTTAGCTGTGAAAATCTGTGACTGATCTCGAGGTAAACAGTTTATCTAAAATCGACGACCTTTCATGTGGCAAAAGACTGGTTTCAAGGAAAAGACACAAGAGATTATGTCATGAACTGCCCCTTTACTGTTAGTCACTGAATGTTTTGAATGGACATATATCATAATTACGAAGAAGAAATCCTTCCTCTACATATGGTGTCTCCATCTGGAGAATTTGATATGTGAGACATCTAGTTATAGCTATCCAAACTCTACAGTTGCAACCTGACAAAGATTATACAGCAGTTCTCTTATATCACCATATACAGTGTGCATACCTCAACACTTTCAGTGCATATGTGTATCCTTCTGGAGACCTGTTAATGTAAATATTGTCACATCTTTTCACCATATGAATACTTACTCATTCTGCGTGTGTTACTATTGCAAAATATTTTTCTGCAAAACCACAGATAAGTTCAAACTAGTTATATTTCTTCATGTTGAAACTTTACATTTCCTAGGTTCAATTTTCAGTTTCTCTCATGTGCTAATGCTTTGGTTAGGGTAAGGAAACCATCATGTGTTGGCTTAAAATACCGGCTGGAGATGTCCAGAGGTCTTGTTAAAAAACTTCTGGTCTTGTTGCCAAAACACGCCTGCAGACGTCCGGTCAAAAATATAATTTTTGTTTTCACAAATAAGACTGGAAAGTGTCCTGAGGTGTCCTCAAAATTATCGAGTGGTTTGACATTTACAAATGTTAAAATGCTGACTCAGATTACTGTCACCAGCTTGGCAGCCTTCTCACCTGTAACTCTGCCGTCATCCCCTAACCCTAACCCTGACGTGATATGACATGTTTTGTGGAAATGCCAATACGAAGCCTTTCACATGTACAAATACAAACATAGCTGTGGTTTGCAGAAAATTTACCTGACAAGTGTATATATATATTTTCTGGTTGTTTTGTGCCTCAAAGCCACAATTATTCTAATCATAATCGTCTTTGATTATATTCTATTAATCATCTCAATATAATGACATTGTGTTTTATGGGTATTAAAACATTAAACATTACACTTTAAAGTTTTTTTTAAATTTCATCTCCCTGGCTGTGCTATCTACTGTAGATAAGAACCCTTTCTTCTTGGAGTCGCATGGCAGGAAGCCAGATGCAACAAAGATGACCTTTAAGTTAAACTTCAATGTAACTTTAAACTTTCGGCAATAATTGGTGTCATACTTGGTCACTTTGGACACCAACCTATTTATGGAAAGGCACCGATATCATATTTACAGCGATCAGCCACAACATTAAAAGGACTAACTGGTGAGGAGAATAACATCAACCATCTCCTTAAGATTTAATGTTCTGCTGTTGAACCACAGGTCCTGGTATTCATGTGGATGCCACTGGACATGCACCACCCACCCAAACACTGTAGCTTACCAAGGACTCCCTGATGGCAGTGACACAACCCCACAAAAACTACTCAGGAATAGCCCAGTTTACATGACTAAGGCCTCTTCTGGACCAAATCAGGAATTGCAACAAAAAGTTCGCCACACACAGTTTTCGTCACACAAACAGGGCATGGAAAGACACTCCCTCAATGCTGCACAGCCCTGCAGCTAATTACTGCAAGACCTTATTTGGTCTGAATGAGGCCTTAGTGTTCAAGGCGTCAACATGGCCTCCAAATTCCCCGGATCCCCACTTTGGGTCTGACTTGACTCCGCTGACATGTAGAGGCATGGACACAGGACCTCTGGTTGTGTCCTGTGGCACCAGGACTTTGGCGATAGATCATTTGAATCCTGTGGGTTGAGAGGTGTGGCCCAAACTGGAAAAGCCCCTGAAATATCTCAGAGTGCTGCACATACCAGTTTTCAAAGCTCTTCAAGTTCAGTTTTCAAGTCTCTTTTTCCATAATGACATACTGTAATTAGTTAAGGTGTTGACTCAAATGTTGTCTAATTCTGGAGTAAAATATTTTCAGATGTCTTGTACAAAGATGGTTGCCGCAATATGTGCAGTCTTTTTTCTTAAACAGGACTTGTGTGTGAAGATTAAATTCAAGCAAAACTCTACAGTAGTTCAGATTAATAGCCATGTGCCGCAGAGCAGGCGGCGCGGCTTTGAGCCAGCGGCCCCTTCTGCTCATACGGACAGGGCCAACAGCCAATTAATGCCCTTGTTCAGGTTTTGGGCCAATTAGAGCCACCGGTCAGAGCTGAACCAATATGAAGTATTGGTCGGTGCTTTTACCCAAAACTGGATTGAATGTGGTCAGTCTGCTTTGCGTCTCATATCCAGAACATTCATCTGCTTTGGCAGTTATTTACATGATGTCATACTGTATACTATAGAGTGACACAAGGTCAAATATGCTGAGTAAGTGACTGACAATTGAACTTTAAGAAAAATAAACATCACCAGCAAATTAGCTGCATATCACAGCAGTATCTGTACATGATGGTCACGTTGAGCTGCCCCTGTTGGCCCGTCCTGCTCTGTCCTGTTGTGGGTCGAGGCCCATGGCCAAGAGAGGAGAGGAGGGCCATCAGTCAGCAGCTTGAGCCAATAAGACCCTCTGCTCTGAGGTCGGAGCCAGACAGAGAGGTCAGGCCGGGGTCAGGTGGTCAAGACTGGGTTCAACAGTCTCCCTCAGTGACCAGCAGTAATATATTTCACACACACACACACACCCTCTAATGACTGGCAACCCTGTCCAACAGTGACCAGTGACTGTGACTGATTCTCTCAGCTGCCCAGACCTTCATTTATCACACGACCTGCGCCGATTTGAATGAGCTAGCGAGAAAAGCTGTTTGGAAAGAGCTCCGAACATCTCAATAATGCGCTCAGCACAGAGGTCTTTGCGAGTGTATAAACCCCGCAGTATGAGATCTATGTGCGATTACTCGCATGAACTAAGTACATGCTCCCAGAAATCAGAACAAGATAAAAAAAAATGATAAATGGCGATGTACCGTGAAGACGAGGGGAGAGGGTTTGGTTTGATGCTAATCTTTTTCTCCCTCCTCTCAGGTGGCCTCTCTCAATAACACATCACCGATTCAAGCAGCATAAAAGAGCAATCACAGAACAATTTAACCTCTCCTGCTTCTGTGCTCACACTCTCGGCGCGTGTGACGCCACAGTAGAAGTGGCAGTAACTGCCAATTCACAAAGCTCCCACTCGACGAATTCCTCGCAAATGATAACTTTCGGGCCCCCTAGCGATAAAGTAATTTCTCCATCTCTCCTGTCGGGGGCTTGGGGGACGGCAGAGGGCTGTGATAATCTCATAAACAGAAGCTGTGTAGATATGGGCCATCTATTATGGCCGGGAACAGTAGCGCAGATAGCAGCATTTATTATCTGAGACAGCAGACAATACATTCTCATTCTGTGATACTACTGCTGACAGACACAGAGTGATCCATCTTCACCGACCGAGCGCAGAGAGAGGAGGGAAGAGAGAGGGAGCGACAGATGGGGGGTGAGAGAGGTACAGAGAGAGTGAGAGGGGAAGGACAGCGAAGACACTGAGAGAGAGAGAGGCGGAAAGTTAGTGTGCATGGAGAGAGGGAGAGTACGTAGAGGAGAATTATTAATGCTCTACTCTGCCTCAGCTCTGCTTCTGTCCATTGTGGTTATTAACAATCAGACACACTATCTGTACGTATACTTACATACTGACACAGACACACACACACAACACAGGCCCTTTTCCACTGGTTGTTGTAGCTGCCAGGGCACCGGTTTGCTGTTGCCTGAGGCTACAGCTAAATAAATAAATAGGTAGATATAGTGGTTTTATTGCCAGAGAGTTATTTTACTGCTAATACTAATATTATAGTATAAACCAAGTGCCCACCCAGCCTCTGTCTGACATTCATTCCTACTGTGTTCCTCTACTGCAGCTGCTGTACTTGAAGTGGTACTCATAAAGCTCTACAGGGATCATAAGCACATTATGAACACATAATTATTATATATAATGTAATCAGAGTGTACTACAACAAACAGAACGTGTGAATGGAATAACTGAATACTTGCAGGGTGACCATACAACAAATCTTGTAGATTTCCAGCACTTTAACTTCACTTTTAAAGGTGTAATTTATAAGGAATGGCCAGATTTAAAAGGTATAGCTCCAAAACTATAGGGGGCAGCATAACTGCTGACCAGTGCTCACTTTACAGGACCTTCCACTCCTTGTTGGAGCGAGCTTTGGCTGTAGCGACTAGCTACTGTTAGCAAGTACCACAGTCAACTGTGGTGAGGAGTCACCGCGGGCAATGGGGCTCAACCGGCCTCCCAGTGAACACAGCTTGACACCAGACTGGGACTAATCACAGCCTCTGAGAATGAATGATGCCATGTTGAAACTAGCGGATACAGTAAGGAGGTGATTTACAGCAGCTCTGACCAGGACTATGACTCTGGATATCAGAAGACAAGGCAGGTTGGGACAGGAGAGAGTGAGAGAGTCAGGCCTCAGGTAAACACAGCGTGTAAAGCCAGAATATTTACACTTCTTTCTCTGTGAACTAAGGATTTATTTCAACAAAATAAGAGGTGATTGTGGAAAGACAAACCAAGACTGTTTTGGTGTTTATTTTGTTTATATCAAGTTTGAATGAAGTATGTTTTATGATGAGTTAACGATGCAATTAAGCTCATCTTAGTTCAGTAAAAGAGGGAAACTTGAAAGCAGCAGGTGAACGGTTGTATTTTCCTGTTTAGTAAGTAAAAGTGGCGAACTGTGTGCTTCCATGCTTTCATTCATGTTTATTTGCTTTGTTTCAAAGAGTTAGATGAGAGGATTTATATCACTCCCTTGTCTGCGCCGGGAGGTGATGAGCTTAGCTTAGCATAAAGACTGGAAACAGAGGGAAACAGCTAGCCTTGCTCTGTCCAGAGGTAACCAAATGCACCTAGCAGAACCTCTGAAGCTCGCTAATTATCGCATTGTATCTCCTGTTCAATCTGTCCACAAACAAATATGTAAAAACAAAAAAATTTGGATTGGCGGTTGGAGGAGTTACCTGCTTTAACAGTTAATCCATCCACTGAGAACTTCAATGCAGAGTCCAGGAAGTGACTGCACCCGGCTGTTCACTACAAAATAATAACAGCACCATAAACCACACGTCATAAACCACAAAGGGTTGTTTTTGCATCTCTGTTTGTGCACCTATTAAACAAAGGAGAACAACTGAGGTGCTGAGAGATGTATTTTTATACTTTGGCTAAGTGGCTCAAATTCCAGTCTTTAGGCTGAGCTAAGCTAATGGCCTTTAGTCCTCAGCTCTGTTCTTCCTACTCTCTAATAGAAAGCGAATAAGCACATTTCCAAAAATGTCAAAGTGTTATTTTAAAACAAATTGGACCAGGTTTTTTTTTTCTTTTCTTTTTTTTTAGCCCTGACACCCTGGCTACTAGTAAATAACACACTTTTAATTTATCTCTGCAGGTTTCTGGCATAAGTGCGTGGTGATGTTATGGAGGATAGGGATGTCTTGGCAGGAAACCTGCATCTTCAGAGAGAAGGAGCAGGAAGAAAGAAATAAGTAAACAAACAAACACGCATAAACAGAAAGATAATAATAGAGTAGTTGGCAAATAGATGATAAGGAGTGAGACAGAGTGGCGAAGATGGAACGAGTCCAGGTGATATTTTTATTTGTTTCTCAGATTCCTCCATTAACTCAGCGGTTAGAGCGCAGAGACGGTGGACTGGAAGAGAACAGGTATAAACACAGAGAAAGCTGTGGCTTATTATCAGTGTGTAATGACAGATGAGAGGAGATGCAATTAGAATGAGCCATATGGATGATCATATGGTCATTTTATAATTAGCACTATTTAAAATAGAACACAGACTCGCATGAAACAAGAGAGCGTGGTGGTTGATTTACAAATAACTTTTTCAAGAGAGTGATTTGATTCAATTAACAGACAATGCAGGAGAGGGATCTCTGTATAAATCTTCTTCTTGTCTAGGACTTGGTGCTAATCACTCATTATCATTCACAAAGTTCTCACACATCTTTTTAAATTGGTTCATTTGTCATGTTATGAGTAGTCCAACCCACCACCTAGTCCTGCATTTGTATTAAAGTGTGACTGACCTCATAGATCAGCCACCGTTTCATCACTTGCATCTAAATCACTTTTACTGAATTGAATTTCTTTAGTACACATTCCTACCAATGTATATTTATTGTATGTACTCCATTAACAACTACTGTTGAGTTTATGTTAATGGGGAAAAAGCTACATTAACCACCACTGAGACGGAGCTGTTTTATGTCTTTATTTAGTATTAAAATGTAATGAACATCTCAAGTATTATAGATTTTGCAATATGATACCAATTACGATCCCCATCGTTTGGGGTATGGTTAATAATTTCTTCCCGTTATTATCAAACGTTGCTCCGGCTGTCTGTTCCATAAATGACTAACAAGGAAGCTGGTCGTTCCAGTTTTGAGGGAAAGCTGTAAAGGAAGTTGTAAGGATAGTACAGAAGAAAGGAGATGGGGCACTCAAGATGGTGATGGTGGTGTAACATGCCTCTCAGTGATACTAAAATCTCCACCAACCTTCCAATGGAAAATGTAAAACAACCATTTACTGTATAAAATCTCGACTTAGCTTTAATTGCCAGCAGGAGGTGACTCCACTTGCTTCAAAAAGAACTTAGATTGTATTTAAGCTACTATGCTACTTTTCTCTTGATTTACTATGGTTGCATTTAGAGTAAAAGAGACGATAAAACAGGTTATCCTTTAGGGCCTGGCTACCTTATATGAGAAATTTTCTGCTGGATAACCTTTTGGAAAGGTTGGCCTTTAAGTGATAGTGTAGAGATGTTCACAGCAAATTGTGCTAGATGAACAGATTTTGCACAAGACATTTATTGTTTGCAGGTTTTAAAAAGAATATTTTTCAGTTTTCAGACAGTTCGGTTAGGTTGAGGCAATAAAACTTCTTGGTTAGGTTTCGTTCATAGTTTGGATTAAAATAATTAAAATGTAATGCTTCAAGTGATAGTCCACAAACGAATGGGTGATGTCACAGTGGTAACAACATGTGTACAATATAGTTTGCATTTTTCAACGCTTACACCTAAACAACATTTAACATTCAACAGTTTTGTTCCTTTGCCCAGTGGAGCTCTTGCATCCTTGTGATCCACAAAAGGTCACTGCCACACAAAATACACAATAGCGGCGACATTTTCACATAACACTCTGCAAACAGTGGGGGAAACCCTGGAGACAAACCTCACTGCCTGTGTACCAGAATTAGAAACATTCAAGTCCTCACTCAACACTCACCTTTACAGCTCACCTTCTTGTAGCTTTCCCCACCTCCTTTATGTAAATGTATTTTACGTTTTACCTTCACACATTTCCTGTCAGAAATTTTTCTTATATCAATCCCGAGGCTGTACACACTTTGTACGAACATATTTTATGTTTTTGTGTCGTGAAAATCAAATCTGAAATCAAGTTCAATATGGTGACACAGAGAGTTGTGGTGCCTCTGAGGGCTCATGCACAAGCTATTCTGTCTTTACTGTTTCATAAAGCAGAAACAACATGAACATAGTCTCAGAAAATGCGTATAAGGCCTAACGCTTATTCTAAAAAACACATTATATGAGCATAAAAAATATGATCATGTAATGGGTTCACTCAAAGGTCATTTCATTTCTTCATAACACAAGTGTGTTTGTAAACTGTTTGCCCTCTGGAGGCATATAAAGTTGATTTAGCAGTATTGACAGAAACATTATAACATTTGAACAGCAGAGTGTTAGAATAGTAATGTGTTGTCCTGCTGATGAAACATCAGGCGGCTGCTGATGCTGTAGCACCGCCTCAGGGATACATTCATACAAGACTGTGTGTGACTCTGAACATGAGTTTGTGTCCTGCATCGTGGTCGTGTACAGTATCTGTAATCGTGTGTGTGTGTGTGTGTGTGTGTGTGTGTGTGAACATGTGTGTATGAGTAACTGCGTGTCTGAGAGACGGATTAGACACAATAGTGGTGTGGATGGAATAAAAGAATGAAACCTCTGATAATATTGGAAACACTCGGCGAGAAGAGGAGGAGGAGGAAGGAGGGGAGGAAGAGCACCGAGCCTCTGAATCCACTCAGGAACAATGCTGGTTATATTTATATAAAAATATATCTGATCTGTGTTACCAACAGCGCTAAAGGCTGTGAATAGTTTATTGTTTAGAGCACTGAATGGAAGAAGTTTAACAATTTTTAACAAACAAATTGCAAGATTCATGTTTTTCAGTAGATCTTTGTTAGTTAAACATGCAATAACCAATTTTCTTTGCCACTAGGGGGCAGTGAAAACAGCCGGCGCTGCTCGGTTCAGCGTGAACAAACAAAGGCGGCGTAAGGGCGAGCCTTCGTTGTGGCAATAATGCAGAGTCTCTGTGTGAAAAGGGCTTGTGTTTATGCCCAATGTTTTGTTTAGCCATCCATCCATAAAGTGAATCCAAATAATGAAGTAGCGGGACAAAACAACAAGACCAAAACAATAAGCTGAAAGATGCTAAAAATACATAAGTGAACTTGAGAGTCAGGTGCTAATTCTCTCAGTACTCAAACCTCCCCCGATTTAATGTGAATTTATGGATGCAGCGCAAACTCAATCTTGCCTTGTCGTCATGTGATCCAGTCCTGGAACAAACAAAACCTGACAACATCAACCTGATGCTGCCGTGACTGCCTTTGTACTGTACGTTAATGCGGGCTAAATAAGTAATGTCAGTTTCAAAGCCAAAGCTTGCATTTGCAAACACTGCTGAGACCTTTTGTGTGAGTGTGTACAGATATTTAATTATTTGCTTGATATGCTTGATCTTGCCATTTAAAAGGTATACAGAGCGTCAGAATGGACAGAAAACAAAGAGAATATGAATTGAATTTTATGTCCTTTAAAAACTCATGGATAAAACAGAGTGTGTTCTGACCCTTCTCAACCGTTCGGCCTCCTAAATCACGGCTGAAATGTTCACTTTGCTGATAGTATTTCAATTTATCGTTTCTTCTGACTTTATCTCCCATCGTTCTGCTCTATGCTCCAGAATAACCGAATAAACGGCCCATTCTGTAACACAAATAAAAATGTTACCTGGATCGTTTCCACAACCCTTCCTGTGTCTCATCCCTTCTTTCATTTTCCCCACCTTCCTTCCGTCCCACCCCTTCCTCTCTCCGTGTTTCCGAAATATGTCTCTCTTTATCACATGCGACATAGCAGGATAGGCCTGTCTGAAGCAGGTAATGATTTTTTTGTTCTTATTTCTGCGTTGAGAGGGATCAGAGTAGTGCTGGTTATCAGGCCATTTATTACCCTGCCAACTCGCCACTCAGCTGTCTGGCTAAATGCAATCTCTCCTGATTCACACAATTACCCCAAGATAGAGAGGGGAAGAGAAATATCCCTCACAACGGCATTGTGGGTCAGAGAGAGTTTAGGGAAATACACAGGAAGGGAGAAAGGCCAATTCAGTGCTTTTGCAACCAGACGAGCAGTTTGTATGTGCACAAGGGTTGTTTGTTTGGATGGTGTGAATCTGTGTGATGTTCATGTCCTACGGGAGAAATGAACGCCAGGTGAATTCATCTTCTGTTGCAGACTGTGAATCTTCTGAAATGGATCCATCATGAGCATTATCCAACTGTTAGATATTCTTAACCACTTCCTGAGGAGCACATTAATCCAATATTTATTCCAGATTCATCTAACTAATGAAGCATTTCTTGGTTTTCTAGATCAAGCTGTAAAGACCAAACGCTGAGAAAGACAATATGTGTGTGTGTTACACTGTGAGTAATGCAGCGTGTTCTCTGGGTCAACCAATGACAGCTGGTATTACAAATTATACATGTTGTGGTTGACAGAATTACTGCTCGGTCAGGCTGTCTCCAAAGAGAGAAATGCTCTTTGTGGTGCTTTATATAAATAAATACGTAAGGTCACAATAATCATGACAACAATAATCAACATTACACCATCAAATTTGGTTGTATTCTCCTCTTGTACTCCTGATCTACCAACCTGTCCTGATCAGAAAATACCTGACCACATAGATTGAAAATGAAAGCAGCTCATTACGACACATTTTTATGATTGTTGTTAAGCGGAGACCTCTAGTGATCACAGCTTCAAAGGAGGAAGTGAGGAGGAGTAGCGTAAAGAGTCAGGGATGGGCGGTCAAGTTCAACAAGCACAGGACTTTTATTCAGGAAGCCAGTGTGAAAACCATCGGTGAGTTTCTTTCAACTTACTAACGTAGTGAAGTTATGTCACGTACATAATATGTTTGTACAGAAATAACATAGCGATTTGAACCAAAAACCATGATTTTTTCCTAAACCTAACCAAGTAGTTTAAGTGCCGCCAGGAAGAGCGCCAGGCTTGGAAGCCAACTTTCGTAGTGATAGTAGTCCCATAAGCTTACATTGTGAAATAAGTGGCTGTAAAACGCTGGATACATTTTTTTTTTAAGCGAAATGACTCATAACTTGAGCCATTCTGTCCACTATGATTTGAAAAACTCTAGAAGAGCTGCAAAACTAAACCATTTTATTGCTATTTAAGTTAGCCGGGCGCTTAACCTTAGCCAGCTGTGTGAATAATAAGTGGATATTAACAACTGTTCCTGAGGATCAGATATGTTTTACTCTTGAAAACATCTATGACACCTGATATTAAAATATAACATTTTCCTGCTGTTAATGAAGCTGCTGTTTTGTATCTCCTCTCCTCTCCTCTCCTCTCCTCTCCTCTCCTCTCCTCTCCTCTCCTCCTCTGTTTTGGGACACTCTATCCTGCGTAATGTACGCTGCATTCTGTTTCACCAGTACAGCGGGAGTCATCAAAAACTGCAAAGAAACAGGCCACATTTCTCCCCTAGCCCAGCACTTCTGTGTGTGTCTGCAAGTGTGCATGCGTGTATGTGTGTGTGTGTGTGTGTGCATGTGCCTTTGTGTGTATGTGTGTGTGCGTGCCTGATGAGAAGAGCTGCTCAGCAATATTTAGCGTTACTGCGACAGAACAGCTTTAGGACAGAACAGAACGAGGCTCACCTTCAGAAAAGACGAAATGAGAGGCAAAGAGAGAGAGGGGAAGAGACAGAAATATATTTTGACTTTTGATGCTCCTTGATGAAACATTTTGCTTTAAGTGAGAGGAAAAATGTCAACGTTACATCACTAAAACCTGTTTTTCACCCCTGAGAGAAAAAGATGGGTGGGAAAAAAACTGTAATGACATTTTGTAGCAGAAATAAACAGGCATAATCAAATTAATTACAACATTCACAACGATTTGTCACTTATTTGTATTACATGCAAACTGGGACCTCAGTTTGTGCAACATGGATTTTTCTCACTATATCATGCTGCAGTTAGTGAGTCCTTTAAGTCAGTGCATGTATAGACAATTAGATCCACCAGGCAGTGTGTGTGTTGGTTAGGGTCAGGGGTGATGCGTGATAATGACTCGTAACTCTAAAACCACTGTTATGCCAATGAACTGTTTTTGTGTGTGCATGTGTTCGTATTGAGGTACAAGGCAGCAGCTGCCTGCCTGTCACACGCACCGTGCACTATATACACACCCACATCCACCTACACACTCACAAGCACACAGACCAGCTGGGTAGCGGCTCCGTGTTCGGCGTAAAACACATGTGTCGGCCTTCAACGTGGCACAGCATCAATTAAACCAAACAGGACATCTATCACAGCTATCACACACACACACACACACACACACACACACACACACACACACACGTGCACAAAGAGGACATCAACATATCCTCCCAGAGTAAAACATAACATTCAACAATTTCACTTAAAAAAGAACAAAATTCCCAAGTTTGCCTCAAAGTAATTCATGATCTGCACAGCATACAACACGCTACTCTTAGACACTTAGGTTTAAGTATGTAAAAACTCTGAAAAAAACATTTTAATCTGAAAAAATATGAAAGTATCCTCAAGAAGAGCAACAGAGGAGGAATACCCTCTTCAAATATAAGCCATATCTCGTCATGTGCTTCAATCTTTAGTTGAATAAAAGCATAATTTTCAATAGTTATGTGATTTATTTTGCATTTTGTTCACTGAATCATGCTTTAAATATTTTCAAGCACTGTGAAACATTCTGAGTCCTTGCAGGAAGGTGTCATGTCCTCAGTTCAATGCAACTTCATTAATCGCTGAATGGGCAGTTCTAGACAGCAGCCTGCCACCCCAAAAGTCCATGTAGTTATCTATAGATTAAATGCATAATATATCTGGCAACAATTTTAACAATCTCATAAATCAGACGTTGAAAATCTTTAGTTTTTAGAGCTGAAAGTCATAGATATACAGTTGTAGAGTCCAACTATGAAGTGTAGCTCAAAGAGCTGAGTTTGATGATGATGGACAAAGCAGACTTTTTCTTTAATCTTTAAAATATGGAGTAAAATTATAAAATACATATACAGTATATAATTACATATTATTTTGGCATAAACAGTTGCAGCAAAAAAACTAAATATCTGTATCAGAATATTTTATATATGTTGCCCGTATTTTTCTAATCATACATTAAAAAACTGACCAGATTAAATAATACTGCACCCATGGCAAACCTTATTTGAGTATTTATTTTCGGGGTGAGATTTGCTCACATGGCCTTCTGACGAAATCAAAAATCTCCTGTTTGCCCCCAAAAATAAAGTGAGGTGATGTTAGCGAAGTGCGAGGATGACACCAACAAGAGAACACCCAGAGCTTTCCACTTTCGCCTGCAAGTCACACTCATGTGTGCTGCAGTGAAACATTGCCCCTTTCCATCTTTAGAAATCACCCTCACATCCTCAACCTGAGAGAGTGACTTGCTGGCACCTGTTCTCTGCTGGGTTAAAACAAAACTGACAACGATTAAGAAACATTTAAAGTTTAATCATAGTCAGAATGCAACACGAATAATGCATGGGTGGAGATCTGTGTGGAGTACTTTAAGTACTTACATGTTATCATGTTGAGTCAATGTTTATGAATTAAATAAACAGATGTGTGATGTATGACAGAAGACAGAATAACCGATTTGAAATGACTTCTATGTATAATACTTGAATAATAAACACTTGAACAGTGGCAATTCTAGAGTCTGTTGGGGCACAGGGCAAAAATTTCCAGGGGGCCCTTCCGACCTTTGGATGTTTTAAAGCAGATCTATCATGCTTTTTATTTTTTTCCCCCTTTCCTTCAGTGTTTTAAATAGGTTCTTGTACATGTAAAAGATCTTGAAAGTTAAAAAAAGCCCAAAGTCTGCACCAACGGGAGCTCCTCTCTCCCACAGAAAACACCTCTCCTGAAACACCTCGTCAGTAGTCCTGCCTCTAATCCCGTGACTTCTTGATATCACACTATGTCACCATGTCACACATTTGCCTAATTTATGCCTATATTCACGGGAATAACGTTAACTGAAAGCTGGAAACACGACAGAGCCGACTGGTGACGCAATGAACGGTGCTCAGTCGTGTGTGAGCTGACCAATCAGAGCAGACTGGGTATTCAGGAGGGAGGGCCTTAAAGAGACAGGAGCTAAAATGCAGCGTTTCAGACAGAGAGGGAATACAGAGCTGCAAAACTGGAATGAATGAGAGAACTGGTGTGTTTTTTGAACATAAAGCATATAAACTTAATTGTAGTAGTAACCCAAAATAAAATTATGAACCTGAAAATGAGCAGAATATGTCTCCTTTAAATAATCTCACACAATGAAAAATGTACAAAATCCAAACCTTTTTTTTAAATTTCCCGTGTTCATACATTGGTAGAAATTTCAAATAAAACTACAATGTTGGCACATTGCAAATAACCGACATTATAAGGCCAGTGATCATCATCACATTAATTTTAAGGCAGCAGTGGTGCACAGTATAGGGGCTTTAGAGTTGTTATTGCAAAATGTAATAATATGAGTGGCCATCAGGGGCCCGTTTTCCCCAAAATCTTTGAGGGACCTGAAACATTTGTGTGGTTTCCTCTCCTGAGGGTATGCCTCTCAACCTCAAGGACACAATATGTTTATATTGGAGTTTCCCCACTTTATATGTCATAATTAAATAAACATATAACGTTTACGTATTAGTCTGCATTAATTCAGTGCAATCAGAGTAAGCTATTTAATGTATTCACCTTGACTCGACATGATTGATTTAAATGTGACACTTTATTGAAGTTATGTAATAGAATTAGATGGAAGACTGACATGTAATTAAAGTATTTAAAGTCAGTTTTAACCAAATTATATTTATATACCTATATATGTCAGTGTAAGCCTGTATGTGTGTACTGAGACCTGTCTGTGTGTATGCTGATTGCGTCAAGTGTGTGTGTGCATGTTTGTTTCTGTGAGGACCGTGTGTGTGTGTGTTCACACAGCCTCTAATGATGATGAAATATGTTGCTAATGTTGTAGGTTATTTCATTCGACTGACAGTTGTTGTAGTCGGGTGGTGGTTGAATGATGTGCGTGCGTGTTAAGCCAGTTGTGCGCGAGTGCATGTGTGTGTTTAATTGGACCTCCCTGAGCCAGTCTCCAGGTGACGGAACTCATCTGCTCTTCCCCTGATTAAGGACAACAGATGGACTGGTATCAAAACACTACACCACACACACACACACACACACACACACACACACACACACACAGAAAATACTTCTAGAGTCATGAGTCATCATCAAACACGTTGAACACAAACACACTGTACAAGTCATGTAATCAATACTTGACACACAGACTGGAGATATATCTGGAGCTACAGCAGAGATCCATGCATCAAGCTCTAATGACCCCGAGGCCTCAGTCTTCATCATCACCAGCCTTCTCATCATCACTGTCAGCTACCAACTCCTGTATCCTTCTTCGTGCTGCCTCTCTTACGCAACATCTCTTCTGCCCGGAGATCACAAGTTCATTTATTTAACCAGCAAAACTTAATTAGATTTTTTGAAAAAGTCTCATTTTGTTAAGTCGTGACCAAAAACTAAATGTTTCTGGCACGGAAATTCCCTTTCCTGTTGCAGAATGAGTCATATTTGACAATGACGTAACTTTCTAAATATTCAACATACGTGATATTTAATTCATGAATACTTTTACTCGTGCTCGTTGACTCACAGGCAGACTCCAACACACGCTGACAATCTGAATAAAATATCTTTGAAGCACACAACCTTTAATGTGATATTACTGTAAGCACAGATTTTTATAGAAAGACAGAACGACAAAGAGAAAGAAGGAAGAAAGATCTTTTCTTTGTTAACACTTTATAATAACCATCGTAATAGTTAAGTTACAGTTAACCAATAATTACATGCTTCATAAACTGTTTATTAACCATTTCAAAAAGTTTATAAACGTCAGTTGCAACTTGATAATGTTTATAGATGAACTACACATTATTTATTAACCATGTATTAAGTATTTTAAACATCAGTTGCAACTTTACAATAAACAACTGTTTAAGAAAACAGCCCAGTCGCCCAGATGTAATGTTAGCAGTTAATGTTCTGCAAACCACAGACATGGCATATCACACATTACACTCTTATTAGCTTACATTCAGACTGGGAGCTGGAGGGGATATTCCCGCTATTATAAGCCACGAGGCTGCAAAATTAGTGTCCAAAGCTCGACTCTCCGTTTTTGTGGCGACCAAAACAGGAAGGCAATTTTAAGCCAGACCGTGATGTGTTCCTAACCCTAACCTAGTGGTTTTAGTGCCGAAACCTAAATGGAGCATGAGCACGCTGTTGTGACGAGAGAGAAAAAGAAAATTTAACTGAAAGAAACAACAAGTAGCAACATAAATAAAGTTTCAGTTTTAGCCGTGGTTTGCAGAAACATACTTAGCTGGCATGTATTCTGCTGATTGGGTTCACTCCTGTCAACCATCGCTTATAATTGAATACATTGTGATCTCGTTGATCTGCTCTGTACATGCGACATCTATTGCACGTCTGTCCGTCCTGGGAGAGGGATCCCTCCTCTGTGGCTCTCCCTGAGGTTTCTTCCGCATTTTTTTTCCCTGTTAAAAGGGCCTTTTTTTGGGGCAAGTTTTTCCTCACTCGAATCGAGGGTCGAAGGACAGAGGGTGTCGTCTCTGTACAGATTGTAAAGCCCTCTGAGGCAAACTGTGATTTGTGAATTTGGGCTATACAAATAAAATTTGATTTGATTTGATTTGATTTTGAAAGTGGTTTATACAGCATTTCATTGTTTGTTAAGAGTGAAATAACTATTTACAAGTCTAATTCATAGATATAGCATGTATGGTTATTACAAAGTGTTATCTTTCCTGTTTCTGTCCTTGATAGTTAATATTGATATATCACATGTACTTATATGGTAGTTAACATGACACCTTCGAACTGTAGTTATTTTAAAAATAAATATATTTATTTGCATTGAGATTTCTCTAACGTTGATTACGATGACGTTCACCTAAGTTACGTCCCCACATCGGCCAACCATCTATCAAAGATCCCGAGTCATTATCTAAGCCCAGGTCTTGATTATCGATTTAAAGGATTGAAGATCACCCAAAAATGACAAAACATTTCTGGAGCTTCACAACAGCAGTCTCATAAACAACTGAAGGAGATGGGGACGCGTGTAAAAACTTAAAACAGCTGGAAAAAAAGCTCCTTACAGCACATTCGGCATAATTTACGGAAGCCTGGAGATCCCAAATTGATTTGAAAAGATAAAGCTGAAACCTTCAACTGAAACTGCTGAAAGTCTGACATGGGTGTAAAGTTTTATAGACAACAAAACTCCCCTCTCTTTCCATGCACGTGGGGGTGAGTAGATAACCGCTGAATTTTCATTTTTAGATTGAACTAACAAGTCTGCAACAACAGACCCTATTAGCTCCAATAAACTCTCTAACATCAGCGCTGATACGACAGACTCTCCCATTACTGTAAATACTTGATCTTCACTGGGTTTATCTCTGAGTCATCCGCTGAACTTCCTCTAACCTTTGACAGATGTTCAGCAACTTTCAGCCCAGAAACACGAGTCAGTGTGTCCAACACCTGCCTCATTAAAGCACAGCAACGTTTTCTACATCTTGTGAAGACACATTCTCAGTAATCTACACACCCTGGGACTAATTAAATCATATTTATACACTGTCATTATGGGTCTCAGACTGATAAAGTGTGCTCCCTCAGATTATAAACCACTTAAAACTTGCCAGTATTAATTTTTTAAAGTCTCAGGCTGTAGTTTATGTAAATGTCAAACTTGACAACAAGCTTTTAGACGGTTTAAGCTTTAAATTAAATCACTGGAATACTTTAATCAAACGTGCCATTCTTTCTGAATTATGGCTTCTTTTTAACATTTTTTATTAAAGTGACATTATTAAACTTACGCTCAGGGACTGGAAGGGAAAGTGAGGCTACATGAACAGAGATGATTCATTAATCTCTCAAATTATCTTTGTTGTTGTTACATAATACGGACACAGAGCAGAGATGATCCTCGATCTTGCAGTAAAACTTGTCAATGAACCCAGTGTGACCCTGGAGCAGATATTAACTCTGCTCTCATATTAATCCTGCAGTCACTGTAAAACACTCCATTTGGTCTACATCCATTTGCCTTCAGGGCCACATTAATGATAATTACGAGGCTCTCAGCATGCTAGTTAATATTCCCACATATAATCCATGTCATTGCAGAAAAAATGCTTAGCAGATGATAAAGGAAGAGGAACACCCCCCAAAAAAGTAGCATGAGGACTCCCCAAAAAGACGCACGCACAATCGGACAATATTTAAAATTCATAGCTGAATCAAATCGATGAGTGCTTTAAAAAAAAAAAAAAAAACATAACAATTTCCATTCTTATCTCCCCAAAACATGGCGACACACACACATTACACACACATGCTCAAAAAATGAAGAGGAAGGGGGGGAGGAGGGAGAGGGAGAATGAAAGACAGAGAAAGAAAGAGAGAGGGGGGGTGATAACAGCTTCAATAAATCATCCGGGCCAGTCGCCGCTCCCCCGGGATGTGGGATGGATTAAATTAAGCACTCCCTCTACCCCTCTGTCTATCCATCCCTCCATCCCCTCTCTCTATGCCTCCCCCTCCCTCTCTTTCCCTATCTCTCTCTATCTCTCTCTCCCCCTCCTTCTGTCTCCCTTTCTCTATCTCTCTTCTCCTTACCTCTCTATCTCTGCCTCCCCCTCCCTCTCTTTCTCTCTCTCTCCTTCCTCTCTCTCCCTCCTCTCTCTCTCTCTCTCTCTGCCCCCCTCTCCTCTCTCTCTCCTTCCTCTCTCTCCCTCCTCTCTCTCTCCCCTCTCTCTCTCCTTCCTCTCTGGCTCCTCTCTCTCTCCTCTCTCTCCCTCCTCTCTCCTCTCTTTCTCTCTCTCTCTCTCTCTCTCTCTGCCCCCCCCCCCCTCACTGCGCCGTATAAATGCCAACAGCTGATCGCGAGACGGCACACTCACGGGAACAGCTCGCGGAAGCTGCAGAAAGAGAGACCGAGGGGGAGAGCGAGAGAAGAGAGAGGGACAGAGAGAGAGAGAGAGAGAGAGAGAGAGAGAGAGAGAGAGAGAGAAGGAGGGGACGCTGTTGATCCTTCCGGCCGCAGGCAGGAGTCTTACTGTGATTTCTTTTTTATAACCGACCCGAGTAAGTCGTCATCACCGGGAATTAAGGACTATTTCTGCGGCAGAGGGAAGGACGAGGTGTCCGACGCTTCTTCTTCTTCTTCTTCCAAAAGCTTCCAAAAATCCGTTTTTGTTCCCTTCTTATTTTCTTCGCATCCCTCCTCTTCCTCTTCCTCTTCCTCCTCCATCTCTTCCTCCTCTTCTTTAAAGAGGCCCGAGAGCCGCGGCGCGCTGCAGGGTGCCCGCCACCTCCTCTCCTCCTGGCTGTACGGACAGAGACCCCGAGGCTGCCCCCGCGGAGGGAGCTGTCCGGTGCTGAAGTTGCATTTCTCACCTTCCCCTTCTTCTTCCTTCTTCTTCTTCTTTTTTGTTTGCACGAGGACTAAAGCGGTCAGAGAAATAATCAATAAGTCAACTATTTCACCGGATCGATTCCCAGCAGCTCGCGCTTCCTTACTTCCTTCCGTCCGTCCGTCCTTCCTTCCTTCCTTCCTTTCCTCCAACACCTTGAAGACAATCTTCCTCCTGCTTCGCCCGGACGAGTCACCACGCTGGCCAGGCCGTCGGCGCTCGGCTGTGTTTGTGAGTGTGTGTCGTTGTGTTTGTGACAGTGTGTGTGTGTGTGTGTCTGTGTCGCACCACCATGCCGAGGTCTTTCTTGGTAAAAAAGGTGAAATTGGATGATTTCGCCAACGGGGCGGACCTGGAGACCGCCTACCGGCACAGGACGGACCTCAGCCTGCGGCTCCATGACAAAGGTAGGTCAGGCTGCCCACACAGTCACACACAGCCGGCGAGCATTAACAGGTGTCTCAGATACAAGTCGCTCTGACTGAGGAGGAGGAGGAGGAGGATGACAGGCAGGCTTCCAAAATCAGGCTACATGTGTGTGATGAAGAGGTGGATTTACCAGGTGTGTCCTGGAGGGATTCCCTCACTCTGTCTTTAAAATCCACCTGCAACAAAAGACAACTAAATATCCCATAATATTTCTATGGGTTGGGTACCTGTAAGGCTGATGTGGCTGTCCTCCAGGCGGATAAGAAGCCTACAATCATTGATTACAGTGATCACACAGTTATTACCTTCCTGATGGGGAATAAAAGCATCAGAGAGTCCTCTGCACCGGATGAGATGGACACGGTGAAACACTGATGAACTGCCAATCTCCAGTAGCCACTACACACCCAGCTCAGACCAGGCAATCCAACAGCTCATTCACCGGGAGCACGGGAGCCGAAGCAGGCAGGGTTTTTATTCAAAGCGTTAGGAGTTGAGTTGTTACAGGAGCGGAAAGGTCACTTGAGAAATCAACTAAATCCAGCGCGTCCCATGTTTCATCGATTCTGGCTCAGAGTCAGCGGGGACTTTTCCCCCCTAGGCAGGCTAAGTAGGGTTAAAAGAGATAAAGAGAGGACGGTGCTTATTAATATCTGGTCCACTTTCACTGGGCTTGGTGGATAACAAAGATAAAGATCAGTCTCAATCTTTAAAGGAGCACTATGTAGTTTTAATCAGGAGAGAAAGATCTTCATTGACTGATTGTTTTAACGCCTAAACAAACAAAATAAACAAACTTGACCGAATAAACTGACCTTAAAGGACAACACAATATCATACAGTTTTACTTTGTTTATATTTGGCGGACCCTGCCACCTTTTCTAGCTTCAGACACTGTTCTGGGGACATTATCTCCCTCTGAGAACAGCTTGTTTGTGTTATGACCTCATTAATATTGCACATTTTTATAATTCTGAGTTTGAATTTCTTCTCCCAAACTACGCAGTGCCCCTTTAAGTAGCACATATACTTGCTTTATATTAAAAAAAAGACATGGAAATTTAACTTCCTAAAATATGGGACCTTTAAAACATCTAATATGTGAAATTCTGAGTTAATGACACCTAAAGTTGCCTTTTTAATACTCTCTAATTCTCCTAGAGTTGCAGGACAAATAAGCAGTATGAAGGATGATCCTTTATATAACGAATGATCTGACCAAAAAGTGTCAAGCCACATATCTTACATTCTGCATGGTTTTCCTTGTTTTTTTTTTTTTTATCTGTGCTCCCTCTCCAGGTACGCCTGTGCTGTTTTTGCAGTGTTGGCAGATTTTTGCAGGATGAAACAAATGCGTTAGTGCTCTTTGTGTGGCTGCAACAGCTGCCACACGCCTTCTTTGTCACAATGTCACAAAAAACTCAAAACACTGACACGCCTGACTGCTCTTATCTCACTCTACAGGCACAGATGAACTGTTGAATATGAGTTAATGCAACAGATTCTGAATCAAAGTCACATTTCTGCACCTGGGGATTCAATATGTTGGACTGTGTTGGTGAAATTATTGAATATAGAGACTACTTTATAGCATTATTTCTAAATTCACTCTTCAGGCCTGACAGTGCTTTGTGAGGCCCTGTTGCAGCTATCCCGAGGACAGTGTGATTCATGTCTTTGTGCTCGTCTGAAGCTGTGAACTTCCTCACACCCTCTGACTGTGTGCGTCACATTTTACACGAAACAACCCAGAGATGCCATTGCCATGTAAATGAAGCCACTGCACTGCTTCTTCCTTCCACCCCATTGTCATTGACACGTTGTTGCACATCAACATGTGTATCCCGTGCGCTGTCTCGACTGCTTTTCTCCGCTCGTAAAGCAAAAAGCTGTCAGGGGTGTATTTATAATGTCGAGGTTAACAAGCCCTGCTCGGCTTGACACGCGATCTGCCGCCTCAGCAGCAACGTGCGACGCTGCCTGTCCCGGCAACCTTTTGTCTCCATCCCTAACATCTGATGGTAACTGCTTGATGCGGCTTCCACGTACAGTGCAGCACATGCTCTACCCACAACAACTCTCCGCTTTTGGAATAATTCATATCCCACCCATGTCCCGTGCGTTGCGTGTGATGGGAGTGTGCGTTCAGATGGGACGCAGCTGCAGATATGTAGTTGCTGTTATCGTGTGTAGGCAGATATGTGGTGTCACATAGAGCTTGTTGAAATCCTCTGAGAGACTGGGTGAATAACAACATGTAGAAAACAGTTAAATCCTACATTTTTCCCAAAAATGCACCTCCACACTACATTATGTTGCATATTTTGATGATGAAATGTCTTTAATTATGTCCAATTTCCCAATTATGAACTTAGTCAACTGACATACTTGAAAATATCCAAGAAAGAAATGATCTATATCTTGATATGTTGTAGAATAGCTCTTTTCCCTTGAGTATCTGTGGACAGTATGTTGTTTTTGGTTGGCTCAGTGTAGGTGTAACTTCGAAACAAGTTAAATGAGGGGAAGGCATTGGGTATGCATTGGGTGTATATGTTTAATATAGAGAAAAGGTGGAGAAAATAGCCTACTTTGCTACTATTGTGATTGGTGTTGTGTTTAAGGTTGCCTGGTGTGTTCAGGGACAGTTAAGTCTATTAACTTATCAACAAGTCATACTGGTGTAAAAGTAAAGATATCATGTTAAAAAGTCACCCATATGAATAGTACTTCAGTAAAAGTCTAAAGATATCTGATACTAAATTTATTTCAAAATAATTTTCTTGCAATAAAAGTAACAAGTGAATTATACATATATTTACATGTATCGGACCCGATATTCAGTATTTTTCCAATTTGGAATCAGTGTTTTGCTCTGTTTTGTATCCAATTGCCAAATTAAAGGTGCACTATGTAATTATGGGGAAGACATTTCAATAATTTTATGCCTAAACAAAATAAATAAACAAACTCTCTTTTGTTTTCATGACTGAATAAACTGAATAAACAAACTGACCTAAAAGGTCAACACAGTTTTTATAACGTTTAACTTTGTTTTTATGTGGCGGACCCTGCCACCTTTATAGTTTCACAGTGTTGTGGGGACCTTATTTTCCTCTGAGAACAGCTTGTTTATTCACTCATGGACGATACAAATATTTCTAAGTTTGTATTATGCATTAATTTTGTAAATATTCAAATTCTGAGCTCTAATTTATTCTCCAAAACTACATAGAGCCCCTTTAATTTAAAAATGTGCTTTGGCTCTAATGCAGCTGGCAATCTGCAATGTAACACACACGTGTAGTACAGTGAAAACATACAATATTGGCCTCCAAAATGTAGTACAGTGAAAGTATAAAGTAGCAGAAAATGGAGAAACTCAAGTAAAGTACAACTACCTAAAAAATATAGGCCTACTTAACTCAGTACTTGAGTAAATGCACTTAGTTACATTCCATCAATGCTCATCAATTGTGTTTAGTCAAACCATCGAATCAAACCTATCCTGTAACACTGATAATAGATTAAAAGACAGAAGGCCACAAAAAACTGACTGGTGTGTGTGTGTGTGTGTGTGTGTGTGTGTGTGTGCGTGTGTGTGTTGACACACTCACAAACCGTGTTTAGACTGACAGTTGAACCGAGGTGAACCAAATCTAAAGGTATTTCCTCGTGTGTGTGCTTCTAAATATGTGTTATCATGTATTTATGCACTGTGTTCATATGTTATTATGCAGCTCAATATCTAATTTGTTATTATGTTGACACAGTCACAGATTTACGATGCTGCTGAAAAACATACGTCAAACTGGAAAGAATCAGTATCTTTCCTTCTATCAAAAGGGAGTGTTGGCATCATCCAACCTGCCCATTTACTGTAAATCTATACTGTTTTAGAAAGAGTCTCAGTCACTGTATTTTGCCGTGCAAGCCTTCAACCCCCTGATCTGTGAAAACCTCCCCTCACTGTTGACTGCTCTGATTGAGCCTGCACAGCAGCCTCTCAGTCACTGTGCCAGCGACCTGCGCCGCACTGGATCTGTCCGTGGTGCTGATGCTCATTTTCACACTCTAAATCAGCTTTCTCAAGTTCAGGGTCAGCCTGTGTGCATTTATCTCTCCCAGAGGAAGTGTTTTAACTGCAACCTCTGAGAACTGGGAGGAATTATATTGCTGAATTATCTCTGGGCTAATACTGCAGGCTTTTTTTTCACACTCCGCTACCGGCGGCCACAGGTGTGCAGGAGGAGAGAGACAGATGTTATGTGTTACAAAAAGGGACTTTCACATATGTGAAAAGTTGTTAAGAGTAGTTACAGTTGGTTCTGCTTTCGTGATGGTGAATTGGGAATCATCCAGCATTTATGCAGGGTAAATGCCAGGTCTGGAACATAGTTGCTGCAGTATTAATACAGGGCAGAGACATATTGAAGGACTCTGGCTATCACTGTATTCTTTGTCCTTTTATACCTGACAGGTTGCAGCTTAGAAGCGTTTTTATCAGTGCATTTAGAGTGAGAGGAAGTGCTCCTCAAAACTGCATATTTCCACTGATGATCGTGACATTTTCTGTTTCTATATCTCTGTGTTGCCATCTTTGGGTTTTCTGCTCTGTCAGTTTCTCAGCACATACAGAACCGTGCCGCCTGTCATGTGAACATTTATGTCCAACCGCAGCACGTTAACAGTGTTTTCTACATACAACACGGTAACATGCTAGAAACATGTGAGCGGCTGAATGAACCGGCTGTTTGGAATATTTATGTCGACCCATCGTCTCTGTGTTTTGTATCATACTAAATGCACTCAAACAGGATGCAGAGGCAGAAAAACACCACACAGCTGTATACAATGAGCTGTATATCAGTGTGTAAACAACACTGTGTAAGCACTTATTTAATTACCCCAATCCAGACTGTGTAATGCTGGTCAGTTTACTGAATACTTGTCATTACTGTCTCTGTGAAGAAGGATAGGCTTGAGAAAAGAGGACTATCTGATTTCACTTCCTGTCCAGCTGTCTACTGCAGTCTAATGGCGTCAATCCAAAAACTTTTTTCTCTGTTGTCTCTCTTTTAGACAGACATGTGCAGTACTTTCTGTCATATAAAAACAACCCATGAGTCTCTCCTGTGATGTGATGTGTCCCTCTGTGCCTCTTAGGATGGTTTTAATATAGCTACTGCAGAAGCTACAATTTTTTGATAAAGGTCAAATGTGTGAGAAAACAGCATTATAATGAAGTCCTGTAGAGCTGCAGAGATGCCCTGTCCCACTAATGTCGTTCTTCAGATCTAAGAAAACATGTTTGTTGATACAGACCAAAAATGTCATATAATCATGATTTTAAAGGGGCACTATGTAATTTTGGAGATGAAACTTATTAATGAGGTAATATTAAAACGGAAATATTGACAGACAAAACAGACAGAAATATTTATTGTTTCCATAACTGAATAAACAAGAGGAAAATAAGGTCACCAGAACACTGTTTGAAGCTAGAAAGGTGGCAGGGTCCACCACATATAAACAAAGTAAATCAGTATGAAATTGTGTTGTCCTTTAAGTCAGCCAGTTTGTTTATTCAGTCATGAAAACAAAGAGAGTTTGTTTATTTAGTCAATGAAGATCTTTCTCTTCTGATTTAAATTACTTCCCCAAATCTTCAGAGTGCACCTTTAACAGATTTCAGAAAATGAAAAGTGTGATACAAAAATGATCATTCACACTAACTGTGAATCACACTGCACTCATAATATCCATAAAAAATAATTAGAATATGATTATTATTTTTTTTTTACTGTACTGTGCAGCCTTTGGTATGAGTATATATCTTGGCTACATGACAGTCTGAATCTCTCATTCCCATGCCAGGCTTCAGTGTAAACCCATTTTTATTATAACTTCTTTAACCTAACACTGTTTTCTTTCTTCCATGTCAGCTGGTTACATCAGTGACTACATCAGCCCCGTTGTGTACGACGCTGAAAGTGACAGCGGGATCAAGGTGCCCTCCCCTGACCCCCTCTACGATGGTATCCACAGTGACTACGGGGCACCTGACTCGGAGTCTCCCGACAGCCCTGGCTCAGAAATCACTGACGGTTACATCAACGGAGATGCTGCAGTGAGCGAGGGTTACACAGTCGATGCCTTCTTCATCACGGACGGCCGCTCGAGGAGGAAAGCTCTCAGCAGTCCCCGGACCATCCAGAGGCACACCTGCAACGAGTGCGGCAAAACCTACGCCACGTCTTCCAACCTGAGCCGGCACAAACAGACACACCGCTCGCTGGACAGCAAGCTGGCAAAGAAATGTCCGACCTGCGGGAAGGTGTACGTGTCCATGCCCGCCATGGCCATGCACCTGCTCACTCACGACCTCAAGCACAAGTGTGACGTGTGCGGGAAAGCGTTCAGTCGCCCTTGGCTTTTGCAGGGCCACATGCGCTCTCACACGGGCGAGAAGCCGTTCGGATGTGCCCACTGCGGCAAGGCCTTCGCCGACCGCTCGAACCTGCGCGCGCACATGCAGACCCACTCGGCCTTCAAACACTTCAAGTGTAAACGCTGCAACAAGACCTTCGCGCTCAAGAGTTACCTGAACAAGCACTACGAGTCCGCCTGCTTCAAAGGCCCCTTCTCTCCTCTAGGTCCCCTAGATGCATGACCCCCCTGCATAGACGAAACAACAGACACAACTGCAGACATAAATTACCATTATCCTTACAAAATGAACTGCAGACACAAACAATCTATTTTTGGTCAGAATATGACCTTGCTTTCCCTCCTCCCCCTCTCTCTCTCACTCCTCCCCCCACCTCGCTTTCCTTCGGAGCCTATTCACGACGATGAAGATGATGAAGATAGCACAATTTTTCTCTCCTTGAGATTTGCCCACTTAAGGATTTAACTGATCTACGCATGCACTTCCTCAAAATAACTCCTCTTCCTCTGTCTGTTCTGGATAGAGACAATAATACTAACATGGCTTCCCTCTGGCATCTAGATACAGTACAGCACCATATATTTTGGGACACTGATGGTGGTGATGATGACGACAAAGACAATTGTAAGCCTCTAGCTACTGAGTTCCTCCCTGCACTGAAAGGCAGTGAAAGAGTTTTTCCTTCTGATTTTGTTTTTTGGGGGAATAATAGTAATAATAATATTAATAATAATGATAATAATAACGTTCTGCTGCACCAAGTGACCATATTCTCTCCACTACTGAGGTAAAAATACTATTTATTTATTTATTTATTTATTTACTTATTTATTTGAGCATTTTTCCTTTTTTATTTATTGTGTGTTTATACTTGATTTGATAACGATGAGGTGATGCCGTTAACTTATTTGTTGCACTTTAATTTCTGTATATGTACGTAGGATATTTGCCAACCTCTTTCTATCACTACAGGCCAAAGCATATGTCACTTTTTTTAAGTACTATTTTTTCCTATTATGTTGTTTACCTTTTTACTTATTAACGTTTTTGCATGCAAAAAAAAAAAAAAAAAAAAAAATGAAATCTATGCCAACATCATAAAAAGCTTATGATTTTTTGCCAAAATCCTATAGATAGAACCTGAGGGCAATATTTTTTCTCTTGGAGCCTCCGTAGGACTCTTTAAAAGCAATAATCACCTAATGCATGGTATTTTATGATGAAGTTATGAAGTATTACCTACTACTGTATAGCAGTTTAAAAATCAGGTATGTTTTACTTCACCTATAGTCATAAACAGAAGAATACTAATATTACAGACATCAGGGAACATGCCAATGTAGTGTTAGAGTAACAAAAATAAAAGTCCTGTCTTTCCTCTCTTGTTATGCACTGCCTGCCTCTTAGTGAGTAGAACTAATGTAGGATGTAGGCTAGAGAGGCTGGGATCAGCTGCCTGCTGGGTGTGAGGCCTATTGTAGGATAGCTACAACCCCGACCGACCTGTGCTAGGCTAACTCTAGCATGAAATAAGACTGCTAAGATTTAGCAGGAGAGGCTATTTTGGATTAGGCCTCCAAACATTTTACTCAGATTGGATCATTGGCCATTCTTTGAAAGGTTCTGGGATGTTAAAGATGTGTTGAGGAGATCTTTCATACATCATGCAGCCAAATAATGTAACAACAGACCTTTTAATAAGCATAACAGACCTATCTTATTTTTGTACTACTGACAATAAGAGGTTAATACAGAAATCAGATTGGAAAATTGTGTGATGAGATGTGCATTGATCCAAAATGTTAGCTGGAACCCAACTCTCGGTATACTTTCAATAGTTTGGTGCATTGTTGAAGTTGGACCAAGGTCGGCTTTAAATGCGATGCATTATTCAACTACCCTTCCAGTGCACTTCCAAACCATAAAGCGTGCATTCTTAAACCACAGAAAAAGCATGCACTTTAGCTGGATGGTCCGACTGCAGCTTAACTTTCACAGTCCAGAAGACGCATTAGCCCAAGTCCTGATTATTCTGCAGTAGGCCCCATTTAACCCTCTTGGGCCGAGCATAGGCTAACTCTATGAGTGATATACCTACAAGGCAGGCTAACTCTAATCAACCCCGACCCGTCGATGGTTTACCCTTTGATTTCGGTCGCCAATACCAGTGTTGCTGAACCCAGTTCTCTGCAGCTCAGAAACCTTTTCTGCAGATTCACGGAGCTTCCTGAGAGACAGACTGAGGACACACAGATCTGCACAAAAACATGACGTGCTTATTTATATGCCATATGTATTCATTGTAACCTTGCATAGACACACTTGTGAGCACACAGTGCCTGCTGATGAGCTGATGGAGACACACAGATAATCTGAGTCTACAAGTCAAGTTTTCAACAATTGAAAAGAAATGTGTTTAATATTCAGATGTGAATCTCTGTCAAAGGAAATTTTGATAATTGCAGCTTCCTCAGGCACGAGATTACTCAAATAGAGATAGGGTTGGCTGATATCGAACATCATTTAGGGTTAAAGGGACAAAAGGAGAGTCTGATACATGAACCCATTACCTAATTTCATTCACATCTCAGAGATAAAGTTTGAGGACCTGAATGACGTCAAAGGCGGTCAAATCTGACAGCGTTCTGAAGTCAAAAAGTCAAAATGATGCAATGAAAGTCTTGGAGGAGATGATACAATCTTTAAGTCATTTACAGAGAAGCTTTTTTTTTCTTCCAGAAAATGTCGCTCACAAGTCAATAAGAAAGAGGCAGTTTTTGTTGTGAGTGGAGCAATCAGTATGTGAGTCAGCAAATTGCAGGTCTTATCTCTCTCCCTGATGTGTGAACTAGATTTGAGCTGCAATTATTTGAATCGTATTAGACGATTAGTCACAGAGCTTCAACTTGTTAGGGCTTAAATTTTTGCCTTTGTCTTTTTTATCTGCGATTTTTAAGCCTCAGCCAAAAAAACAGAGTGGATAAAAAAACGTTAAATTAAGTGCTTAAACACAAGGACTACACAAATACAAATTAAAAGCACAAGGAAGGCAGAGAGAGCATATATGCAAAGAAAAGAAAAGCATTACCTTCATGAAGTATTTCTCGATTCAGGTCGGAGACATCGATCCCTGGTAGAGGTATAAATAAGAATATGCTATTATCTCAATCACCGACTCTGAAGTCTTATTTCTCATTTCCATCTAAATGAGAGCGAAAACAGTAATAACACAGTCTGTACCGTAGCAACTGATCACAGTGTGACGGGTATAAAAGTTGCTGAAGAAAACCACTGAGAGGATCTCTGGCTGCGGTTGTTGTTTACGTATCACAAACTCTATCATTGTGTATGAAAACTCATTGCAACTTTGCACTGAAGACTGACTGTCTTCGGGGTATTTTGAAGTCGTTGTGTGGCTGTTTAGTGGTTTCGGAGGCAGAAAAGCTGAGTGTGTGCGACTGTGTGCGTCTGTCTCTGGGTGAGCTCCTGGTCTGTTCTCTCTAAGCACTTCCATCTAGTCATCTCCACCTTAAAGAAAGTAGCACAATGAAACTAACTAGAATTCAGGTAGAGAAGAATTAAAAACCTTGTACTAGCTTGACCTCTCTTCTTTTTTTGTATTTCCAAGTTAAAGAATGATGATAACCTAAATAATCATTTATTGCAAGAGGGTTTGTAAAGAATCCTTTGGATTGAGACATTTTTACTGCTGTATAGCGATATCTGACACACCTTATCTCAGGAGGTTTGGCTCTCTGCTGCAGAGAGAGGATCTCCTGGGGGTTTTTTTGAGCCAGAATTCAGACAATGTAAGCACAATGAACACAAAGCATTTTGTGGCACTTCATAATAAAGAATAATCTTAACCAATCAAGGCGGTTTGTTGTAGTTTTGTGTCTTGTCTTGTGTTAAAGATATAATATGTAGGAATTCTGCATTGAAATGTCTGAAAACTAATCAACCTTTGTTATATATTTTGTTGAGTCGTGTACTAACATTATCACAAATGTTTTCAACAATGTTCAAACCCAGAGAAATCCATAAGTTTAGTCAAGGTAATGGTGCTTTTCAGGTGGTCGCTACTTCCGGACTAGGGAAGTCAGTGAACGAAACTAAACTTAAACCACATAAAACTGTAAAATGTTACCTCATCTGTGAACATTTGTGCCTGAGTCAGGACACTGTCTGTCACTGAGAGTTTGACAGCAGGAACATTGGAGTTTATTTGCGTTACTCATCCAGTGTTTATCTGCCCCACATATTTTACTGTACATTAGCTGTAAGCTAACATTAGCACGACAACGAGGGTGTGTGTGTCTGCATGGTCTCTATTTTTTCCCCTCTCTTTTCTCTGTGATGTTACGTCAGTGAAGTAAAAACCATTTCCCCTCCAGCTCCACAGATTGCTGCTGCAGTCAGGTTGATAAACAGGAGTGAAGATAAATCCCAAAGGTTAAAAAGTAATCTCTGCGCTCTCCTCCCGTCGGTAAAGGGTTCTGGATCAGATCAGAATCGGAAGTGACTCCAGGTGTTTATCACTTCAGAGGGTCTGGCTCGAATCCACTCAAACTCTGTAGTCGGCTCTAAGCAGATGAGCAGTGGCTCTTTAACATGAGCCGGATTTTTCTGGGGTGTCACGATTTGAAAATGTTGGGAAACACTGTTTTAAGGTATAATAAAGTCTTCTGTTAATCTCATCAACGTAGGAAAGAGGAACAGTATTGGACTGTAGCTGCTCTGTACCTAAGTGGTGAGTAATAAAGGTTTTTTCATTCCTTTTTTAACTGTTATGACCCTGATAATTTCTTGTTTAAACATCTCTTAAAGTGTTACAGTACGTTTACCTTTAAGTCAGCGAGGTGTTGAGTTAATTTACATAGTGGAAGACTCTGCAGCCCAGACTTTGTATTAGCATTGTCAATATTGTATGTTTAAAGAGGAACTGGGCTAACACTGGTGCAAAGTGTGCTCATTAGCACTCTTTAGGAGGGAAACTATCTACCAGTAATGGGCTGACTGGATGGTTAAAGGCAGCAGTTGTTAATTCCATATTTGGACAGTTTGCAGTGGATAAGTAGGGTTTTACTTAAAGCCCCTGAAAACGGAAGTATTTCTCTTTAAACTCAATCATAAAACAATGCGTTTAAAAAAACAGTTTTTGATCAAACTTGTCCTGTTCAACATCACATTTTAGCAAGACAGAAATCTGTGAAACAACCCAAAGTGTTTTAACTTTGGCAGAACATTGTTTTATTTTGAGATCACATCACTCACACTTAGAAACCAATCGAGAAAAAAGATCTTCAGGGGGCTTAAAAAACATTCTGTTGTTGCAAATAAAGGCAATAACATATTTCTAAAATCTACGTATTCATGAGGCTTTTTGTTACAAATACAAAGAGGAACCCAGGCACAGCACTGTCACTGCTGATTCAACTGCTGCTTAATTCAAAGACACTTTAAAACACACACACACACACACACACACACACACACACACACACACATTATACACCACACACAATGTGCTGCATGAAGCCAAATATTGGAATTGGAAAGTTTTTTCTTCATTACTGCAATTTTGTGCAGGCACAAATCCAACCTCTCACCAGACAGAATTTTTAAGGGCTTGCTCTTTGCAAAAGTTGTCAAGTGTGAAGAACTGCAGGAACATAATGTAAAACTCCAGAAAGATGAAAATTGAAATACACTGAGGGAGAGAACTTTAACACTTGCTGGACTGAAAGTCAAACTTTATTTTTTCCTTTTTCAGTGACACAAATAAAGAAATGTACATAAAGGCCTGATGGAGTTTCTGTGTACTGGCAGAGGGTCACATTGTCGTTGTGATCCAGGACATACGTGGACTGAACAGTACTACAGGCACTTTACCAGGGTGCCGTCATGTGGGCTCCCGGTGACATTGGGAAACCAACCAGCTAACCTTTTACCTTGCAGTGACTTTGAATTAAAGGTGACCTGGCTAGGCATCGTTTCAGCTGGACCTCACCTCAAAGTAATAACTCTGAGCTGAGGTCCAGCCTCATTGCAGAAGCTCCCATGAAAGCAGTAAAATCAAATATCTGTGGGGGTCGTCAACACATTACCAAATACAACACAACACATAGATATCATAAAGTGAAAACTTTCTTCACATTCAATTACATTTTTTCACCAAAATTCTTACGTATTGCACCTTAAACTGTTTTAATGCCATGTAATGTGGTTGAGGGGTGTATTAATCAGGAGCCCGCAATAGGCAGTCGTGCAAAAACAGAGCCATCAGTTAGGAGGAAGAAAAGATGATTAAAATAGGAGACAAATGGTTAACATTTTTTAGAAAGCGCCCGCTGGGACCTGTAAGGGTAAACTTATATTTGATTAATCTGAAATGAGTTTGTATGATCACCTGTTACGTCATATCATGAAAGGGGCAGCCAATCCTTTGGTAAAGTTACAGTACAGTAGAAATCTATTGATGCTATGCCAACAAGTCACACGAGGTATCCAAGGCAATAAACTATCTACAGTATCTCGGGTAGTAAACCATCTGAGCTGCCTCAACAAAGACACAATTCAGCACTCTGCAGCTTTATGAAGTACAGTATATTTCCCGACCCTAACCAGAAAATTGGTTTCACAGCTGCTGCAAAAAGACAGAAAAGAGACTGCCCACGTCTATGAATCACCTCCTCCTGCCTGCCTCCTGTCTTCAAACTCTGCTCCTCATCTTTCTCTTCTCTCATCTTTTTTACCTCTGTTCTCCCTCCTCACATCTGGTTCTCCCTTCCACTCCCCTCCTGTCTCCTCTCATCTACCCTCTCTTCTCCATCACCTGCTCGCTCCTTCCTTCCATCTCTCTTCCTTCCTCCTTGCGTGCTCTCCTCCACCCCTCTTCCTCCAACCACCTCTTCTTTCTCTCTTCTGCCAAGTCAAACCAGGCCATCAGGCCTTTGAGGACCTGAAAGTCATTTAACTCCTGGTAGATAATAAGTCTTAGAATATAGCTCCTCTCAGATAATAAGCTTTATCACTTGATTGCTCTGCACGCTCCCTACTGTCTTTGGATTCATGTCCAGGGACCTACTCAAGCAAATCACACTATTTCCTTCCTGGCAAGTCAAATTAACACTGTGTGTGAACGTGTGTGTGTTTGTGTGTGTGTGTGTGTGTGTGTGTATCAACGACTGCTCATTACAGGGAATGAAGAATTGCTGAGTGTGCTAAATAAAATAAACAGCAAAGGTTAGTTTCTCATAGTGAAGTGTCTGATTGGTGAAAATAGTTCAACAGTTAAAGTTTAATTGCTCACAATCGTGACATTAACCTCTTTACTTAACCATCATGCTGACTTTCATTTTGATTAGCTTTGATAGTACCACAGGAACACCACCTGTCCCCCGTCCTCTCCTGCTCTTTTACTTTCACGTTGACCTCCTCTCTCCTCTGCTCCACCTGTGCTCCTCTCACATCTCCTCTTTTCCCTCTTCACCACTGAACCGCTATCTTAACTGAAACCACTGAATTTATACGCCATAATTATTAGCTTATACCTGAGGATACATCCTGCATTAGAAATTGGCTAAAGTAAATAGTCTAGAATCAAAATAAGAAGGGAAAGAAAGAAGAAGAGCTAAAATAAGTTGATAAAATTATGTCTCTACACTCAGTAAAAGAAAAGAACAAGATGAGATTTAAATAGCTCTTTTAAGGTGATTTTAAAGGTCCGGTGTGTACAAAAACATGATTTTTAATTTCAGGTAATTATACACTAATACTACTCTGTCTCTAAATCCTAAACACTTGACCTTTAATAAGAAGAATATGGCAACTCTGAAGTCATTTTATTAATTGTCAATATGTATTTAATTAATTGAGTTTAATTTCTGCAAATTTGGGGGATATGTCTGCAAATTGACCAGAAAAAATCCAGATGTTGGTGTCAAGACCGCAGGAGAGCGTGTGAGGATGATGTGACCAATGTATGCTGTTCTAAGTAAAATCTTGTTTCAGAGGTTGTGCTGACTCATGCAGGTGTAAAAATAATTATACTCAGATGGTATGAGTATACATGTCTCTATGATAAAACTGATAACATTTTGTATATTCTCTCACAAAGCAAAACTCAGCAGTTGTATGCTAAGCTGGATGTCCCCGGTGACACCAGCATTTCACATCATGTGTCAGAGATGTTTAAAAAATGACTTTTCATGATGTCATGGCTAATAATGACAACCTCAGATTTGTCTGTGATCAGCTGTGGGAAATGTTTTGCAGGTTGAGAAAGCAGAAATTATAATGATCACATCACTCATCCTCGCTCTCTTTCCCTCCATTCCCTCTCCTCTCGCTGTGTCTCCTCTCATTCACGTCACTCCCCCTCCACCCAACCTCTGTAATATTAGGCAGAGCAGTAATCAGCCCAGCTTCCTCTGGGTTCTGTGATGTCATCTGTCAAAGCAGGCATCGTTATGTGCTTTATGGACTAAGTCCTGCCATGCTGTGATGGGATAGCGCTTATCAATTAAGACATGCTTTGAAACTGAATTAGAGTGCAATTTTTGTCTTTATCTGCTCTGTGAATCACTTGTCCTGTGTTCTTGTTTGAGAGAAAGTCAAATACCAAAAGGGAGAATTTCGTATTTTATATTTTGGTTTCATGATGGTGCCCCCTCGTTTTGCAGAAGATAGAGATCTTACAAGAGACAGTCAATCAAATCTTGACATAAAGCACTTACATCATCATTCTAGCACAGGCAAAGCAGAGGGTCACACTAACTAACCAACACATCCTTATACCTAAACAACTTCTATCACTGTTCCTAAAACAACAGCGTAACAACGACAGGCGTACCCGACCTCCGTCGTATGCCTGCAGTTTGGTTGGGTTTAGGCAAGAAAACTACTTGATTAGGTTTAGGAAAACATTGTGATGTGGGTTAAAATAACTATGTTTCTTATATGAAGGCACTGTAACTTCACTTAATCATGTACGTGATGTTACTTTAGATAAAATCGTTCACAGCTGACTTTTGGTTTTCCATGGGACATGAACAATGGCCTCCTGGGTTAAAGTGTTTTTTTGACCCACACACCCCTCTCCGACCTCCTCCCTACGCTGGCTTTTTCACTTTTTATACTACTACCTGACTTCCTCCTTTTGCTGCTGTAATTATTACTATGGCCACAAGAGGTCGCCTCCTAACAAGAAACTTGAATATGGGTTGTAATAACCTGCTTTCACTGTCAACCTACTGTATATGGACATTTTTTGGATGAAGACAGGCTGGACTAACAGTCAGACAGCAGCTTGCCTGCACAGTACAAGAGCCACAGTCTTTGAAAAATAACAGATTAGCTTTCCTGCTAAAAACCTATTTCTTATCTTATTTACAAACGTGAACACACATCTTGTCCCGCACCTCAGTTTGTTGAACGAGCTGCAACAAAAGTGTTCAGGTAGGATGCACTGCTAACGTCAGTTCACAGGCTAGATAGCTAATTAGCTGCTCTACTGAAGCACATTAAACAGCATGTAAACATGCCTGCCACTTGGGTCAGCAAAGAGACTGTCCTTATTCTTCAATACTGTACCACCAACAACATACTGTCCACCCATGACCATAAGGTACAACGCAAGATTGTTCCCTTTGTCTGTCGTTCCCCTGCTTGGGCTCAGCCTGCCAGCTGCTGTCAGTCAAACACACAGACATATAAGTATTTACTAAAACTCAAACTAACTAAGGGATGTGATGCATGTGTATTTTTTAAAATATAAGTAGTTCAGACTTAACTGATATTTTAAGAATAACAAGGTGATGATGTTACAGGTGTCACTTGTAGCTATGAACCTACAGAGAGTCATAGCCTGGATATAGCTCCCCTCAGCTTTGCACAGTGTTATAATGATTTTCAGCTCATGTGTAGCTGTCTGCCACACAACTTTATGAGTTTGATTCACTCTGATATTTCTAATAAACAAACATTAATACATATGTTCTGTCTAGTTGCTCAAGCTTGATGTTTTAAAAGTGCTATATACTGCACATATCATTTTGAAATCTCCCAGAGCTACTATTATAATAAAGAAATGGGATGTTGCACAAGCTTGGCACAATCCCATGTGGGTAAGTAAACAGTATGTGCATCTACTGTACATATTAGACTTGCTTCCATCTTTATCTGCTGCCAAGCAGCGTGATGAAATATCTGTATCAGTGTAGCCGCAGCTTCAACTCCCACTCCAGACGTGTATGATGTTGAGAGCGAAGCGGTGTAGGACAGGGCTGTGAATGTTCTCACCACATCCCAGGCTATTTGTAGAGATGGCAGCTGTCATCAGAAACATCAACGGGCTGACGACAAGTGCTGTTCACAACTCTAGTAGGTGGAGGTGTGGAATGAAGAGAGATGATGTGGAGCTAGTGGATAAACCTTTAGATTTCTCATTAGTCTTTGTATCGCAAGAGGCTCGCCTTCTCAATTAACAATTCATCATTGTGTGAATAATGAAATGCAAAGCTACAAAATACATTTGTCTGGTACAACCTACTCAATATGCACTGTGCAATTATGCATGTACTACAAGAAATATTATTGATCTGTACAAGTAAGGACAAGTAAGATGGAAAATGGAGAACAAATAATTGCTGTCTTTGCTTCTCTTTCTTTTGTTCTTTCACTCTCTTTTTCTCATGCAAACAGATTTAATTTTTTTTCAGACAGCTAACTGGTAGATTATTGTCAGAAAATAATATTCATGCAGGAGAAAAAAAATCCAGCAGAATATTTGCAGGAGGAATTAGTATAGTTCCTGCGAAGAAACCAAACAGAGAGTCTTTTCTTCTGGATAAAAAAAATCATTAAAAAGATGTCATAGCTTTGTCTCACATTAAAAATAGAAGCCACATGTAGCATGTGTAGCAACAGGCCTTCTGGTTTCTACTCAATCTGTTACCAGTGATGGCTGCTGACAAGATGATAGGCGCTGCAACAAGATATACAGATGTGCCTGAGACCATGGGTAAGAATACCCTAATTGCATGAGCATGTGTGTGTGTGTGTGTGTGTGTGTGTGTTCAAATGTGTGTATGCTGCCTGCATCTGCCATGTGTGTTCATCACTGTTTTGGCTGAAGGCGATTTAGCTCACCTACAGCTGATGAGTCACTGTTTCAGGCAAGAGGACATAAACGCTTCGAGGCCAGCTGCAGGGTCAGGAAGTGCGAGCAGAGACCGCATCATCTGTCCTACAATGTGAAGCAAATGTGATGCTATTTTTTACATCCAAATGTGGTATACTGGAGACAGAAACATAGACAAGACTAAGACAAAAGAGAAAATCATAGCTTGTGTTATTTGTAGCCCCTAATTTGATACTTCTGCGGTGCGCTGCAGGCTGCAGATTTGAAGCGTCAGCAGCAGCGATACCTGCCCTTACAGTGACAGGAGATGTTGATATATATGTTTTATTTATTGTTTAGTGACTGGTTCTGAGGTTTCCTTTATTCACTCGCAGAAACCTATGACCGAATATTTTCAGAGCAGATGAATTAAAGAATTGTACCACATGATGTTACAGTACATGTGCACACTGAGCCACTGAAGACAGACACACTGAAAGAGCTCTTGTCTCATTGAGTTTGTAAGGCTGCTTCTCATTGATCGAAAAATGACAATAACAATCCAGGCTAGTT
Organism: Pagrus pagrus; assembly: GCF_965226575.1. Lineage (NCBI taxonomy): Eukaryota > Metazoa > Chordata > Actinopteri > Spariformes > Sparidae > Pagrus > Pagrus pagrus. The sequence goes on from NC_140191.1 coordinate 15,611,166, forward strand.
ATTAGTAATTTCGGTTGAATTAATGCACAGAGTTCGTGGTGTCACCACGTGATACCAACTGTATTATACTATTGGGGTATGTGTCATACAACCACCATCTCTGGTGTTACAGACTTTTCTATTTGAAAAGTGTTTGTCTCCTCTTTTATAACATCTCTGTTAAAATCAGCCTTAAACGTGTTACTTCCTCTTCATGAAAATCATCATCAACACCACTAACACCACCAAGAAAAGACCTCCCAACATCATCGGTTTTAATTGGTATTTAGCTGTGCAACTTATGCCATTTTTCCATTACATCTGCCGGCCTGGCTCTACTAACTGGGATTTGCTTTTCCACCACATCTGGGCTGCCTGCTCGAAGGTGTGTCTTAAACCAATGACGCGCCTGATCCCCGCAGCACTATCGAAGAATCACCACTAACAAAGTGGCTCCGCTAATTCAGTCACAAACGCATTTCATTACCCATAACTTCTTCACAATAGAAGCCCCTCAGTTATTTAGGGATTTCAAAGCTTTTATCATGAAGCAACAACAGGAAACGTGTTCTCTCCAGCATTAACTACACATTACTTCTGAAGCAGCTGAAAGTGAACAAAATGAAACAGTAAAACATAGCAGATGTCTGAAAGTGCAAACATGGCAGGAGAAAATAAAGACATTCAGTTAGAAGTAAAAGTACTGAGAGCTGAAAACACTGACTTTTAGAAACTTCTTCCTCAGGTTTCCTGCACAGACATGAGTTGACTACCGACAACACACACTTGTTTGAGGGGGAGACGAGGGCTCGTTACGGGCGTGGCTCGGTTCAACTCAGCGCAGTAGAAAGTGCTGGTGGAAAAACACCAGTACAGTAAAACTGACGCTTGTTAAACCAGTAATGACCAATAATGTAACCTACCAGCAACAAGGAATTGATCACTTAAAGCAAACAGCAATAAAGTTAGATTTGCTGGAAGAAGCTCATCTCTGTGAGCGAGTTCTCAAAGAATTCAAGCAGCACCGAGGATTCTGCTGGAAGAGCTAATCCGCCTCGACAAACACATACATGAACATTAAATCTCAGTGCAGTCAACAATACCAAAAGCTTAGCACATAAGGAGGAGGTTGAGGCGGTGTAGCAGAGAACAGCGCTGGCATGCAGCAGAGAGATAATAGTGAGGACTGCACGACTGCCGTGTTCACCTGTTTGAATACAACTGCGTGTCACGAGTCAGCTGGTAGCCATGAATGAGCCACAGGTGTGAACGATGCCAATCAGCTGATGCCTGAACTAACAAAACGCTCCATTAGCAAAAGAGTGCCAACGACAACAACATAATGGTAACACTGAGTAGGTTTTGCTTGTGTCATGAAGGTGATTACTTTATGCACATGCGTGCGCACACACACACACACACACACAAAAATAACAGCAATTATTCATCATGTCTCTCAAAAATTTATAGGCATCTTTATTTGACTTGGACACTGGAGGAGAGCATGGGCCTGCCTCTGAGCGCTGTAGCTAAGCAAATACTCGCTCAAAGAGAGGGAGGGAGAGGGAGAGAAAGAAAGAGAGAAGGTGGGAGGAGAAAAGTGAAAGAAAAGGAAATGAGACATAGAGACAGAGAGAGAGAGAGCGAGCACTTAGGGAGTTGAGTAAAAAGAGAGAGACGGAGTGAGTGGGCAAGAGAGAGAGAGAGAGAGAGAGGAGGAGGAGGAGGAGAGGATGGAGGGATAGAGGTAGCTCAGGGAGGAGACGAGGGAGACTTGACCCAGATTGGGAGCCTAACGGCAGCAGCAGCAGCAGCAGCAGCAGCAGCTGAGTGAGCCGGTGAATGTTTAATAGCGCCAACCACTTGCACGCTGACACTAACATACACGCACACACACACACATCCATCCACCCCCACACACAGACACTGTTGACTGGGACTCTTGTTGCTGGAGTTTAGCTGAGGCCTGTTGAATTACTGTGGCGGTGATGTGATTATCTATGTAACCGGAATAAAAAGCACAGTCCGACCGTGCGCTGGATTCACTGACGATGTACAGTGAGTATGTCCACAGGAGAAGACCTCGCTCCATTCTGCCTCAGCACCACAGTGACGGTCAATGTGGAAATCCTCCATCCGGCATCTGTAGGATTTAAGTATGTCCTGCCCTGCAGCAGCACTTCACTGGATGCTGCTGGAGAACGGCATCAATACTGCATTAGTGTTGCAGCAGCCACTGCAACCTGGTCTGTCTCTGAGTGACTCCATTCAACAGGCAACCAGAAACTTAAGACTTTGCGCTGGTCATGGTAAACAGTGATCAGGATGAAAATAACAAAGCATCAACTGGAAATCATTTTTTCATTAAACATTCCATTATTACACGATGCTGTTCTGGAGGAAACATCTTTACATATGATCACGATCTTTTATCGCAGTATTTGTAATTTTGCAACAAAATATATATATAATGAGAAATTCAGTTAAGTGATTGATGAAATAGGCAGATGGTAATGTCTGTTTAGTCTGATCCTGTTACTAAAATGGGTGTGTAAGTTCACAACAGCTTTGAGAGATGCTTGTCAACATGTTGATGGTCTGACCGACGAGCCCTCAGGAGTCATTAATACATTATTACATGAGAGCTTGTGTAATGGGTCGCACCACACCCATCTCCCAACTTTGCCTTTATTTTGATCTCAACAACGAAGCTGTGGAGTTTCATGACTGCATCAAAAGGAGTTTGGGCCAGGGGCGTGACGTGGAGGTGGGGGGAATGGTAAACAGACAGACTGACAGGGCTTGTGGGCGAAGCCACCATGTTGACTAAGGCATTACTTCCTCTATAATATACACCAAAAACCATACTCTGTAGTAAGCAGTATATTGAGATGTCAGGCTCTAGTAAATCATCGTCATTGTGCCCAAAGTGTCCCAGTAAGCCATGACAGTGTGACAGTGAGCCAGCATACACAACACCAGGACTTAAACCATGGATATAACAAGAGAAAACTGGATACAGCGTCAGCGGTGGAGGCCTGTTTATTCCTATGAAAGCTGCTCAGTGGCATATGGAGCCAGAAAAGCTCAGCTTCCCGGTATAATATTACGCAGATCTTCCACGCTGTGATGTCCACAGACCATACACACTAGAGACTACCTCTGGCTAACTTCTACTTTAGCTCCCGGCTGACTTGAAGAGGAAGAAAATGTGCAGCTCTACGAGACTTTTCAAATGTTATTGGACTAAATTGTTTTCTGAGGGGTCGTGATGAAAATTTAATTAATTAAATTATCTACACATTATAGCCACTTCTCTCACAATGCCAGCTTATGGGAAGAAATCTTTTTGGGCATCATGTGATGTAACTACATGGTTTGGCCACTATTGGCTTCAAAGCCTGGTGCTCTTCCTGGGGGCTTGACTGAAACATCTAAATGGAGTTCAGCCATTATTCATATGGATTATTCACACCTGTAATTGTTCTACGTACAAATAACTGAATCAACAAATTTAAAAAATGCATCTGTAGTTATTAAGACGTGTCTGTGACACATTTAAGGAAGTCTCCCAATCTGAAATCTCAGCATATTTCTTAGGTCTTCATTATAAAACCATTTAACCATGTGACCATCCAAGAAAATATTTCTGTCTCACTGTATTTCACAATAAGAAGTAGCTAACTAAATCTTTATAAAGTTAAATCCACACATATAGAAAAAGGTAGCCTCGATATTAATCACGAGAGGATAAGAACCTGCTATCTCTGCGTATTGCCATACTGCTCAACGCTATATGATCCTGTTATATGCATTATAGTGGCCAGTTCAGGGCTGAGCCTCGACTCCTGATTCCTCTACAGCAAACAGGGCCATGGATTGGACGTGAAACTGGTGAGCTACGAGCGCCGTTCCTGCGGTAACAACCCAAACATTTTTATGATCATAAAGGTTGAATTTGTCCATTAACAGCACAGCTCAGTTAAGGAAAAAATTCAAGATTTGGTTCCAAGGTCATGAAAGTGTCTCTTAATGTTGCAACAAGGTCAAGTGAAAGGGAGCGGTGAGAGCAACAGTGCAGCATGACGAATATGGAAAACAGGAGGAGAGGATTAGCACACACATCTCCCACCTTCCCCTGTCTCATATACACACAAATGCAGGCGTACAGTACACTGCATTTTGAATGTAGCAATACTGAATTTCGCCGCTATGCACAACTAAGCAGAAATGAGTCTGAAGCGGAGGCTGCGCTGTGAGTCCCTTCTGTTCTCTCTTTCTGCGTGTCACCCTGCTTCTTCCTCTCTTTGGCGCTTTCTCTCCCGCTCCCGTTTGCCTTGTTTCAGAAGTCAGCATTCTTGTTCATGTTTTCAGCTCCAGTGAGTCACCCTTCTGTATCTGTGTGTGTGTGTGTGTGTGTGAGGCTGCTATTTCAGCACTTTCCAGCGCTATCGATTCAAACCAGCCTGCAGGGGAAAAACCAGGCCCCTTACAGCCACACACACACACACACACACATGCACACTCCTACAGTTCTACAATTTAAAAGAAAGACGGACACTCACTCACCCATAAAACACTCGTACGGTAGTTAATCGTGTGTTTGTATAGTTTCACAGAGCTCACACATGCTTGTGTGTGCATGTATATTGTGCCCATGTAGGTTTATATGTTTGTGTGACCTTCACTTACAGTACTACAGACCCAGCAGGGAAGGGAAGAGAGGAGTTACGCACAAACGGTCTGATGACTCAATGCTACACTAAAGCCTCTCCTCTGTGTAAGGGTGTGTGTGTGTGTGTGTCAGAGAGAGAGTATGTTAATGTGTGTCGATATGCAAGGTTAAACTATTTTTGTATTTCTGTTTACATGTGTGTGTGGTGAGGTGTGGAAGCACGTGTACAGTTATTTGCATGTGTGTGCATGTGTGTGTGTGTGTGTGCGTGTGTGTGTGTGTGTGTGGTCAGTTTACCGCACGCTATGTGTCCAAAACAGTTTGAGAGCAACTAGAGTATTTGTGTGTTTGCTAGTGTGGAAGAGAAAACAAAACACAAACAGATGTGTGTTTCCAGTGAGGCACGACTGTGTGTGTTTGTACTCCCAGTCAAGGTCACACACACACACACACACACAAACAAACACACTCAGTGGACACACTCTAATAGTTACCTGTTTGTATTTGGACACATGTGTTGCATATATGCATGTAGCCCTACACACACACACACACACACACACTAATACACTCACCCTCCAGTGCCTGAGTGAAGGATACGCAGCAGGTGTGGGTCAAACCAACAGAGCCACATCACACCTCTCAGCGTGGCGTACTCCTCCGCCGCTGACCTCAGCTGAAAATAGAACCAGGAAGTGGTTATTTCAGGAGCTCATTTCCACCCACAACGGGGGTAGACCACAATTAGCACAACATGTCTGACTGCCTCCTACTGACACTCCACTACGGACTTCACTGAAACTACATGGAATGTGGTGAATATGGTGTTTATGCTTGGAATTAATTTGGGATCATTGAAACGGCTACTGAAATGCAGTCTTTGCTTCTGAAGGAGATCCCAACTGAAACAAACATGATGTATGTATATGACAAAGAGCAGGGTTTATGTCCTGCGTCCCACCTCTTGTTATCAGTTGCTATCACGTGTCAGTATCCTTCAAACAAACAGCATCTGAGGAGGAGGAGGGTCGCACTAATGCCTAAAACGACAGCTGACAGCAGAGAGGAGAGCGGTTTTAAGTTTGACGGCAGGGACATGATTGGCTGACAGTGTTCGAGGCAGAATCTGGTTGGTTAAATGCAACGAAACGGCCATGTCAGGTGAATGGAGGGAGCAGGGAGAGAGGTGAATGAAAAGATAGTCTTCCTGATTGAGCTCACGCTGAGCTTCATATGGGTGTATTTTTTAAGGGACAAAGTAGTGTCATCATTTATTATAGCATGCTTCTTGTATGCTTTGGATTGCATCCACATGTTCGGCTGCACTTACTGTGAGTTGCTTTGGATCAGCCAAATACATGTAATGTAATATAATGTAAAAAAGGGAGGCAGCTTGTGATTGCTGTTGAAAAGCATTAAGGTGTTGATAGAAACTGTTGTAAGTGTCTAATACCACTGTGTGTAGCTCCTGATGTCACTCTCTGTTATCTTTTGTCTCTCTTTCACCTGCTTCAGGTTTTAGTTTCTATTTCCTCTCTATTATGTCCTCTCACTCATCCTCTCTCTCTATTCTCCACCCCATCCAGGTCTCTTTATACTGTTTTCCTGGATTTACCTCTCTGCCTTTGTCGCTACCTCTCGTTCCCTCTACTTGTGTTTTATCCAGCATTTTTGTCTTGTTTCTCATCCATTCTTTACCTTTCTCTGCCTGCCTGTTTTCTCAGCGCTTGGCAGGGGTTCTGTCTTTTCTGCCGTCTGTGTTTGTGAGCGTGTGCGAGTTTACAGTCTCTGTGTATCCACTCATCTGTGTGCTTATTTTTTTTGCGCATTCATGCATATATGAATGTGTGATAGCTGCAGTTAAACAAGCAGCGAACCCCCATCCTGCATTTGGCAGATCGGTCCTGAAAAGGGGAATATTTGATGATCATTGAGAAATGATTCTGTCAAGATATTAACCATTCATTAAAACACAGCCTTTGAATTTTACAAGGTCTGGGGAACATAAAGGTAGACACATATATATGTACATATTATATCTAGGATGTGGCACGCTGTGTTTAACATAGAATTACGTACAGGAGGGTTGGCACGGTTCGGTATACGCACAAAAAAGCATAATAACAACTAGCAAACCTACAAGTTCACAAACTCGGAAGTACCCACTGGCAAGAGCTGCGTCTCCACTTCTCTCTTCATCTCAGTGGCAGTGGACTAAAACTAAGCCATTAAAAACAGTATATTTGGCACGCAAAGCATATTTCTTTTTTTCCCCCTCATCAGACCAGAACACTACAGATAAATGCTCAGGCCTGTGGAAGTTGACCAATCAGATCGGACTGGGTTTTTGATGAGGGGGGCCTGAAAGACACAGGAACTAAAATGGAGCGTTCAGACAGAGGGTGAATAGAGGTGCTGCAACAACAGACGGCGTGAGAAAAATAACGTGTTTCTTGAACATTAAAGCGTGTAAACATTTTCTAGCAGACACCCAATGCACCAGTAACTTTGTGTGAAGCATACAGAGTTGGTGAAGATTTACCGTGTGAACTGTGTGTATCGTGAGTATCCGAAAACATGAAGTCAAGCAGTTTACTGTAGCCGAAGACTTCATTGGAGAGAAGATTGTGTTTTACTGTACATCTTTCCTTTTAGGTTTTCATTTGCCTGTTCATGAACACTTTCAGTATAATCCGTGCACATAATGGGATACTGTTTTTTGGGCGTCAGTTCAGCAGTCAGTATGGGAGTGACACTACAAGTCGCAGTCAGAAATCGCGGATTGAAAGATTGGATCAGAAATGAATGGCGGCCGGCTAATCTGTCTCTGAGTGTGTGTATAAACAGTCAAGTGTGTATTAATAATGTATAGCTGTGATAAAGCCGGTGTATGGCTGTTGTAAGATTGGATGACTGCGTCGATGGCCGCCTGCTAATCTTGCTGCTTTAGTTAGTCTCATCCTCTCACTGTGCCTGTATAAGGAAACAACTGCAGAGTAACTACAGTATCACACACACACATGCACACACGCTCACACACACGCTCACACAGTGTCTCCTATTCTGCATTAATCTTTAGAGAGAACATTTAGACTGCAGGAGGAAATAGTGTCACCGTCAGCCAGAGTTCCTCTATTGAACAACTTCTCACTGTAAACTGATGCATCACCATCTTGGAGACAGCGACATCACTGGAGACGTGCCTAATTGTTTTTCTTTTTTCCCTTTTATTTTGCTAATCGTGAAACAATTAAAATCCATTTCTCATTTCCTTGCTTGTGGAAAGCTGCAGAAAAAAATAGAAAGCGTAAATTCTGTTTTTGTTATTGGATTGAGTCACTTGCCAAACTGATTATGTCCCTGCGAGTGCGTTGTACAAAGCTCCAGATAAAACGCTGACGAGCTCTGACGAACGTTTCCATTTTTCTTCACGTTATGCTGATACACAGATTTTGTTTTGTAACGTATAATGCATCTATTGGTTAGCGTGGACTATGGTGAAATACAGGTATACAGTCATAAAAATACAACTGCATTCAAACTGTCAGTCTGTGTGTCCATCTCCCTTTTTCTTTCTCCGCATCTTTCACTGCAGGACAACACTCTGCTCTGCCAGCGATTAGCTCGCTTTGGTTTCCACCCACGATGAGAGTTGTATTTGTGAAGCCCATCAGGCCTGTTTCTCTCACTGAGCTGTAACCTCTTGTCTCCATTGACTCAGTTAACCTCTACACTGACACTGCATGAGGGCTGTCTAGCCTTCAAAAATGAGTGGATCCTTTAAAAGACGGTCAATAAAGCAGTTTTTAAAATGTGTCTCTGCAAAATGTCTCGCCACGAACCTTAAATGTTTATAATAATGTGTCCGGATTGCTCGAGACAAACTTTGCCAGTTGACAAAACAATCTCTACAGGCGGTTGATTCAGGCGCTGTTCTGGAGCATTTGATCATATCACATGATCTTCATCAGCAGAGGGACTTATTTTTCATTTCTTCCGAGCACTTTAAAGACTTCTCATTCATATTTTTGTCTTTGAAGTTGCGTTTCAAAGATCCCTCTTTACTTTGGAAACAGCAGACACTATCTGCCGATGAAAATCGTGTGATATGATCAAAAGCTCCAGAACAAGGACAGCGTGCTGTGAAATTGTTTTGTCAACTCCTGTTTTGAAGGTCATACATTTACTTGCTTTCTTGCCTAGAGTGAGATGAAAAGATCGATACCACTCTCATATCTGTCCATTAAATATGAAGCTGTAGCCAGCAGCCAATTAGCTTAGCTTAGCATAAAGACAGCTAGCCAGGCTCTGCCCAATGAGGAGAACATTTTAAAAAGTGTAAAAGTAACATGACAAGACTCCAGGAAGCCACAGTGGCCAGACAAGAATTTGTTTGGCACATAACCCTCCCGATAAAACTGCAAATTGTCTTCTTTACACGTTGGTTTTTGATTTAAACCAAGTTAATTAGTGAGTTTTAGAGGTGCTTATCGACAGATTTAGATACCTATGGGCAAACTATTAAAGCTGTTCTTGAGTTTCTATGCTACTCTGCCTCTGATTGGTTGCCTTCATGGTTTGGTTTGGTTGGGTCAGAGCCCTTGATTAGGGAGAGTCGTGTTATCTTCGTTTACTCCAATGGACCATTGTGGGTGAAGGCAACAGTTACTAGACAATCAGGGTAGAGTAGAGCAGATATTAGCAAAAAAAAAGTAGTAGGATCCATGATCAGGTGTGCCGCTAACTGATGATAGAGGTGTACTGATCTTCTCTTGTTGTCTGTTTTTACCAAAATGTTTTCCTTCAGAAAAGACAGATCACCATGCAGTTAAAACCAAAATATCCAACTTTTTTGCCTTCAGGCAGGAGACACTGTGTTGTGCCCAAACTCAGCGAGTCAAGTTCATGCCACAGCACCCGTCACTCAGTTTGAGTGATCGGCTCCAGCACAGTGAAACGACTGAAATCACACTGTCAGCCGTAGAAAAACTGTTGGAAGAGATGCAACACAGACATTTTCGGGGGGGTCACTTGTCTCTAAGAGGTGCTGTAACATACTGTAATAGCTAATGGCTGATAGCTGCTGTTACACGGTCAGTTATTAACGTCATGTACGTTCATGTGGGACTATTCAACCAACTATTATCCCTATTTTCATTATATATCAATCCCCAGAGCCCATGGTATCATACGTATTGATTTATTGCCACTCCCCATCCTTACTGGAAACAATACTTCCCATCACCATTTGCCTCAAAAGATTGGCCTCAAGACAAAACATGCAGACACAACTAGATACTAAAAGCTCTTGCATAGCCTCCAGGCTCCCTGCTCTGGTTGTCACGGTTTGTTTGTTACACTGTATGTTTGGATACTTAGCGTACTCTGAGATATCAGTTTGAGACGAGAAGGGGAAGTTCAACTCATACTGCATACATCTTCATCCCTGTATGTCTGTCTGTCACCCACCAGCTCCACGTCTTTCTCTTCCTCACCATTTTTCTGTATTTATCTCCTTCATATCTCTCTACCCACAGAAGTGTGGAGATCTCTCTTCCTCTTCCCCTCCACCTTTCTGTCTCTGCCTGTGTGTCTGCTTTAGGACAGATAATTAATCTCAGATGGAACTCGGAGCTGTTCTCCATGTTTACATCTCCTGTGTGTGTGTGTGTGTTTGTGCGCGCCTCCTAGGTGTCAGCGTGTGTGTGTGTGTATGCAAGTGCGTTTCACACTGTTTCTGCCTACATTTATATGCATGTTTGTGCGTGCGCATTTTTGTGTGTGTGTGACTTGCTAATTTGATTAACGGGTGTAAACAGTTAAGCTAACGGTAATGACTACCAAGCAGTCTGCTGCTGTAGCCAGTGGGCTCCATACTGATTACTATCATCATGAAGATAAACCCATGGAGCAGGGTGTGTGTGTGTGTGTGTGTGTGTTTGTGTGTACACAGTATGCTAGTAAGTAATGTCTGTTTGTGTGTGTGTGAGCATGTGTGTTTCCGTATTTGTGCGTGTCTATGTGTGTCAGGCCAGTGCTAAGGGCTTTACGTCTGTTCCTCTCTCTCTCTCTCTCTCTCTCTCTCTCTCTCTCTCTCTGTGTGTGTGTGTGTGTGTGTGTGTGTGTGTGTGTGCTGAAGCCAATCTCTCATCTATTATAGCTCAAAGAGAACTACAGCAGGCAAAGACAAACTGCCAAATTCCAACCATTAACACCACAGAGGCTTATAATGAAACAAACAGTGACAGTAAACATGTTGTCCATGGCCAATGACACAGACTCCCTTGAGACCCAAATATGCCACCATGCAGAGATGATGCTCATGATGCTAATGTGGTTCAAATGTAATCAGAGGTATAAGTGGAATCATACACAACACGGGGATGTATGGTGTTGCTGGCTGTTTCGTGATGTTCTTGGTTAAAGGGAAATTGTTGTATTTTTAAACCTGGGCCCTATATTTACATGTTTGGGTGTGTAAATGATTCACACTTCCAAATGTTTTGGAATCGGTCCAGTAGATCACCTCAGATGGCAGCTGCTAAAGGGCTGCAATGGCTCCAATGTAATCCTTTGGGGCAACTGCGACAGTCAACGTTGCATCCACTAAAAGTGCTTGTTTTGTCACTGACAGTTTGTTATTCAAACTGTTACAGGAAGACGACGGTGGAAACGTGAGTCATAGAGTTGGAGAGAGGAGTTTGAAGCTTACCTTGATGAACTGCAGCTAAAAATTTCCTACCAAAGACTTGGCTGAATATTAAACAAATTTTGACAATGAGGCAACCACTGTAACGGCTCACCTCACATGACCTCGCGGTTTTGAGTGTGTAGAATCGACAGCGGGTCGTCAGTGACTGGAAACACTTTGATTGGCTGTTCAGGTAAGCTGACCAGAGCACAAGAAGAGAAACGGATAAAGAAAGGGAAAGCCCCATGAGCATGTTGCTGTGGTATCCATGATTTCACCAGTTTAGCGCAGTTTTTACTTATTTTGTCTTCTCTGCCTCATACCCAACTTTTGATCACACATATTCTTGATTAAAAGTAACAATATCAGCTTAACCATGACATTGGTTTATGTATCGGCAGAATGTACAGGCTTGTTGACTGTTGGCTGTAGTCCCTGCGGTTCGTTCAAGTGCACCATTTTGGCCGAGACACAGGAGACGTGAGGTGACTCAACAGTCTCCGTCGAAGGTAGTTCTTTGATGTCAGTTTGGTGTGTCAGGGCCTTAAAGGAAGATTGTGGTCATGGTTAAAAGTGACAGCACGCAAACAGAAGTCTCAAACACTCTGTATGCACAACCACCCACCCGGTCCTCTTTCCTGAGAGGTTTTGCAGCATATTAACAACGTCACAGTGAATCTCCCTCGGCGTCTCACAGACAAAGGTCAGTATTTGCACAGCCGCAAGCGGTTACATGCCAGGAAAATGTAAACATAGGTTCAAGTGTTTAAAAAATGACTGAAGCTGATGAGTGTAGCGGGAGTGACAAGTTGACCTGTGGAGCTCCGGTTCAGAGGGAAAGGAATCCGAGGTGGGATAATTTGTTTCCAGTCGTAATGTAGAGTATCTGATGAGAAATGTGTGTATTTGACGTGGACTAACAAGTGGATGAATGTGTTAAATGCTCAGGATGTGACACTTTGTTCATTTGTAGATCTACATTTCCTGTTGGTAGTCAAAATCATTTTCAAATCTTCGGATTCTCCTTTTAAATCTCAAATTTTTCAATTCAATTCAATTTTATTCAATTCAATAATATGAAACTGAATTCTAACTGTTTGCGCAACAATTTGCATCAATAGCCTACTTATATAGTTTAATCTGCAGCGGAGTCGTATTCTGATGTGTTCCACAATATGCTCCTCTGCTCCCCTCACGGCTCTCTGCTCAGCATTTAGGTTCACACTACACACACACACACACACACACATTTGTACACGCCACATGCACAAACACAGGCATGAAAGCTCACAAGCAGAGACGCTAATAAACAGAGAACACACACACAAACACGCCAGCACTCGCACAGTGGCAGAATGCAACTGGGAGGCTGCTCCCTTGCCTTGCCTGGAGAGGGAGAAGCTTATTATGGAGCCTTATTGAAGGCTTCAAAGAGTTTAAATTAGGGTGGAGAGGAGGGATTAGGAGACGAGCGAGAGAAAGAGGAGGGGAGAGGCAGAGGAAGAGCGGGTAAGTGAGAAGAAAGGAGGTAGATAGAGAGAGGGAGGAAGTGGGAGAAGAAAAGAGGTACAAATAGAAAAGAGAGGATAAGATGAGAGAAAAGGGGACGAGGGGAAGTCGTGGAGAGGGGAGGGATGGAGAGGGCATGGGGGAGGAGAGAGACAAATGGGAGGAGGTGAGTCAAAGAGTTTGCTGGCTCATGCTGATCTTACAGTAGACGATGTTTGAAGTGATTTCAGAGTTTATTTCCAAGTGGGAGTCACAACACTCGCTCGGAGTGAAACTAAAAGTCACAGCGGTCTTAATACGGTCTTTTCTCATAATGACTGTTCTCACAAAAATCAAACACATGGCACTGTAGGAAATGTGTGGCTGCAGGTGCAGCGGATGAAACGGTCCATCCAGTGTGCTCAAATCGTGTACAAACACAACATGCGTAACCTTGACAGAAGGAACAAAAAGGGGCACACTGGAGCAGCCTTAGAAACTCCCGAGGAAGTGAGAATATCTATTTATCACTTGGCTGCAGGATGTTTTTCAGCTGGCTCGACTTTTGTTCCTGACCTGCACATTGCTGTTTATTCATAAACAGATCATCATGTTTATGCCGCTGTTAAACGTTAACCTCAAGAACTTCTAACACTGGAAATTATGTGATTAAAAGTTCTTTAATATATGACTCTGCGACATCAACCTGCAGGGTACACGGCTAACATTTGCTCAATACTGACACAATTCAGTGGCATTGTATTGAGTTTGAATCTGGCTGTGTAACACACTGACATAAATCACAGGTTGTGAAAAGGGAGAAACGGAGGACAGAGATGAAAGAGAGGAATGAGAGGAGAGAGACGAGGGGACAGAGAGCGAGTAGGGATGATTTTTGCTGGAGGGATGGAAAAAATCCTGTCAAGGTTGCTGAACATGGAGCAAAGAGGAAAGACCGGGACAAGAGCAAGAACAGAGAGGAGATCAGAGGAAAAGTAAAAAGGGAAAGAGGGGGAAAGAACAAAAAAAAAAAAGAAAGAGGCGGGTGAGAAAGATGGAGGAGGAGTAGCGCGACTCAGAGGGACAGAGAAAGGCTGTCAAGGTCGCTAAACAAGCGGCAGCGACGAGGACCTAAAGGGATTGGCTGCAGTGCCGAACAGCAGTGACCTGTTAGTCATGGTCACACACACAAGCACACAAACGAGGACGAGACGGTGAAATAAAACTGAATTTACTGGCAAAACAGAGATGACAAAGATATAAAGAATGGCTGAACACATTGATATGGAAAAGGAAGAGGAGAAAATAGATAAAACGCGGAGGATTTTGAATAAGGTTTGGTGGAATGATGAGCATTCCTACAACCTCTTAAACTGTCCACATGATTTTCTTTCTGAAACACTTAAAGATGCCACATTTGCAGGAGATAGGTACATGTTTTCCTTGAGATCTAGTCTACATCAACAGAAAAATGACTAAAATTAAATTTAATGAGCTTATCTTTTCTCTCCTCCAAGCTAAACCAATTTAGGTCAATTCAGTTTTGCCAGAGAAATCTTGTTGTTTTTCCTAAATGTGCCACCAAAATACACAACACCACTGGGACACATAGATGAGACGGAGACAGACAGATAATAGACTGTCAGCGTGATAACCTGTCTGTCTGTCAGTCTGTAAATGGGTAAAAGAGGGAAACATGGTGTGTGTGTGTCTGTATGTATCTGAATGTGTGACTGCTCTGTGATTGCCCTGAGGAGAACAGCATGGCATAAAGCAACAGTCACCTGTGTGTGTGTGTGTGTGTGTGTGTGTGTGTGTGTGTGTGTGTGCCTTAGGGCATACAAAGGAAACAGCGCAGCAACAAAATCAGACAGAGTTTGTAATAATGTAAAAATAAATTCAGATCTCAAAGTCACTTTATCTGACACATACCGACACACAGCAGCTGTAGACCTTTTAAGCAAACATACATGGCTCGTGTACACTACCTCTACAGGGAATATATGCTCCCGTCACCTGTAAAATTTACGGTGATTATTTCCATTTTATGTTTCATAACATGTAGCACAAACCAGGTGTTAGCTTTGATGTCGTCTCTGTTGTCTGGCAGCTGTGTAAGTGTGAAAAACTGATTTAATTAAGTTACATAAGTGCATCAGCCATGCGTGATTAAAGACACCAACCCTGTTCAACCAGCAACAACCTTAGCAACTTACTAAAGCCAGTAAGCAACACGTTCTCACTCTCAGCCACTCAGTCAGTGGCCCTAAGCTTCAAATTATGACGCTTGACCTTCCACTCTAGCATCAGCTTTGCACATGAAAGGCTTCACGGTCAAGTGAGTGGCAATGTGTAACATACAACATCTGGTAGGACTTTAAAAACACGAGTGTGCTGGTAAACATGTGGCAGATTATGACTTTCGGTTACTAACGTTGACAAATGGTCACGCTTTGGTTTGGTTTAGGCAAAAGAGACTAAGCGGTTAAGGTCAGGCAAAAAGAAAATGGTTAGGATAAGGAAAAGAACCATACATGACATGATATGTACGTGACATCAGTTATGTTATTTACGTACGTTCACTTACTTACATTACATGAAACACTTTTGATTCATGGTCACAAACCGGACAGAAAGTCCTGTAACGTATTCACCCAATCACCCTAGCCACCTCTTGACTCAAACTTTCTTATTGTTCAAACTGCACTAGAGGGGCAACTACAGCGTCAGACTCTGAAGTGTAGGGCCACTGACCAGGCTGCAGTATTTAATGCGTTGTCAGTGAGAACGTGGTGAATGACAAGTGTTTTTAAATGCTAATTAACTGCACACTGTCGTGGCTGATAAGAAGCACGGTAATAGACACAGTGCAAGTTACACTCGTGAAACTTCACAGGTGTGTATCATAGATTGATACGAAGGCCCAGGTGTGGTCCGAGCAAGGGCACAGGAAGTAGAGTGGTATAAAGTAGGAATGGAGCCATTTGTTCGGTCTAAGAAACTCTAAGAAATTAGGCAAAACTAGAGACCATCTCGCTTTGTGATCACACCAGCTGCGATGCCAAATAAGTGTGTTATGTGATGTTCTGTAGTTTACTAATTTGTTAATATTTATTTATAATGAGTAATGTATGGATGAGAGATGCATAGATGTTGCCTAAGGCTAGACTGAAGCGGCCTTGAAAACCATAAACTCCTTATTTGAATTTCAGTACACTATACATCTTTTTTCAGTACATTTTATTTTGTTTTTTTGTTTATCTATACTATACCTTTGGGCAGACAATATAAAAAGTAGGATTTAATATCGAGCAGTGATCTACGTGTCTGCTGTAAAAATGATGAAACAGTAAAATACAGCAGATTTCTGAAAATACAAACAGGGAGGGAAACTAAACTTCACACCACAGAGATCAGTCAGAAGCTACAAAAGTACTGACAGCTGAACACACAGAGACTTTCCCGCTGGTGTCCTGCACTGACATGAGTCTCGCAATCGTGGTACATGCTTGTTTGACTGGGAAAAGTGGTTCGTCACGAGTTGGCCACGGTTGCAAGACGTCACCGCAGCCCGCTTGGAGGCGGGGCAGGTGTGCTTTGGCCACACTCCAGAGAGTACATCTCGGCTCAACTCGCCATGTTCAAACTGGTGATGGAAAAACAAATCTGTGCGGTATGGTTTGACTCAGTGTGCCGAAAACTGCCAGTGGATAAGCCCAAATAGTGGCACATTTAGCAGCTACAGAGCCTGATATTTCTCTCAGGAGTTGGTGGAGACCAAAACAGAGTAAAAAGGAGAGAGAATATTGGATCTACGATTACAAAGTGAACAGAAACACAACTGCAAATAAATGCTAATATTGCTGCTGGATGTTTTAGCCATATCAACATTGCAAGGTGATAATATTCAGCGTCTTTACATCTTGTTCCTCTGCCCCCAAATGGCCAGAAAATAAATGAACAATGCTCAGAAAATAGTTGGGTGACATCCTAGACCATATGTCCACATATCCCGTCGGATTCACAGTGATAATATTCAATTAGACACATGCCTTCTGAAAACATGATGATAGTCACTACTTCCAGTCTGAATTTATGGAAATATAGTGTCCTTGTTTAGTTTTCTACACCTAAATGAGCTCCATTTTGTAACAGCACCAGCAGCTCTGAACCAGAAAATGGGCCCATGGCCTTGGAAAATGTGTTTTATTCCAGGCACTGTACATCTAATTGATTTATTTACACTAAAAAAGCAGTTGCCAATTTCTGCTGAATGTTTCATGTTGTGTCTTCTGTAGTCTGCTCTTTGAGGACTTGGCAGCACTATCAGCTTTCTTATCATTGTCCCTGTTGGCAGAATGAATCAAATTGTTATGAAACAGGATTTGGCGCACGGCTCAGGGATGGCCAGAAATAATAGTCTGACTCTGATTGTGGAAGTGAAAAAATATTTATAAAAATGGCGTTATATGGATATATTTATGACAAACACCCCAATAGTTTCTCCCTCAACCCCCATATTTCACACACACACACACAGATTTCAGAGTGACTATCGGAAGCGTTATCTCTGCATTGCAGACTATTAAACATTGATGTGTTGTTATTGTAACAGCAGCAATCTGGATCATCCAGGCTGAATGACCCAAAATAAAAACACTCTGGCTTGCGACAACACGGATTCTCTGATAAACAACTGTTTTGTCTGCAGCGAACAATTAGAGCAAGCTTTGCTGGGACCCATTTTGGTGCAAGATAATCTTTTTTGGGAAGCTATTGTTGTTTTTTTTACAACCTTTTTCGGAAACTGGTTTCCATTAGCAATAGCGAGTACAGTTAGATGCCAACAAAAAGCCGTAAAAAGGACCCAAGGTTGTAGGACCAAAGAATTAGTCGACTAGGCCTCCCGTTTCCCTGTGTCACTGTTTGATCAGAAGTCAGTGAAGTTCAATACATCACAGGATTTGTTGAATTAAGTTTTTCTTGGACCCACTTTCCTCCGTCTTCTTCCTGTTCCTACATTTCCCAAACTGCATTTGGCACTCTCCGGGGAATATCATGTATTATTTGCAAACCACGTGAACTGACCAAACTTTATAATTCTTCTGTTACAATAGTGATGCCTGTTTTTTCCTCACACATCTGCTTGCAATATTTCAGATCACCCAGACACAGGACAAGCAGTAATGTTTGCAAGTAACAGAAGTCTAACAAACACATACTGTAGAGATAATGGGGAGAGAAAAGAAATTGGAGAAAATAGAAGTGGCAGTCTAACAATTTAAACACATGAAGACCAGTTTATGCATCTGTGTCTGGGCTAAAAGAGAGCTTGGATGAATTTTATTAAGTGTAAAATGTCCGACAAAGCCACCTTGACACTTCCACCCGAAGAGAACTCAACTCCAATGATTCACTTTCAAGTTCTCAAAACTAGGAGTTTCCTCATCCACAAGAACAGTCAAGATATGGATTTTTTTTAACAACTTACGACAGAAGGCCTGAGTTACAAAGTGGGGGCATGGAGTTTGAAAGACACATATTTACTAGTCAGAGAGGGTACAACCTTAGCAGAGATTTCAGAGAAACAAAGCATATCTCTGCCTTTGCTGCATTGGTATGGGCCATCCTCTTAAAAAGGCCCTGTTAATTAAATAAGTTCCTGATCCTTGTGGAAAGCAGTGCATCATCTGTCATGCTGTACAAATGGGTGTAACTAAAAAGTCTATTTGAAAAAGTCTTCACAAACGCCTACTGCCTCCCTTCTGCCTGGGAAGATTGATCCCTCTCTGCTCTGTTTAAACAGCAAACATGAGAGGTCAGGTATCAGAC
This sequence comes from Pagrus pagrus, assembly GCF_965226575.1. Classification (NCBI taxonomy): domain Eukaryota; kingdom Metazoa; phylum Chordata; class Actinopteri; order Spariformes; family Sparidae; genus Pagrus; species Pagrus pagrus. The sequence goes on from NC_140191.1 coordinate 15,629,831, forward strand.
ATCAGAGGGTTAATCGACATGAAAGTCATTCAATCGAAGATGAAGGATTTCAGACATCTGCAGTCAAAAATGTAAAAAGTTGTGCTTTACTGATGGCCGGTTTCAGGAAGTTTCAGTTCCCTCTGTTCCCACGAGGAGGGAGGTTCTGACCAGCACTTATGTTCTAAGCGTACTGACTTCATAAGGAAGAGATAGCATTTAATGGGACCTTTAATCTGTCTCTTATACGTATCCCTTTAGTTTTTCTTCCACAGGTGTCCGGATGTCTCAGCCGGACCTCTGCGGAAATAAGAAACTCAAAAGATAAATTCAAGTTAAAACATTTGTGTGAATGTCTCTCCATAGTGGAATTAAGGAATTACTGGCTTGCAGGGTGACTAATAGACAGACAGAGAGGTTGGTTTAATTCAGATGAGACTCATGCCCTCTCTCTCTGTCTCCCTTTCTCTCTCTCCTCCTCTCAATGTGTGTGTGTCAGCAGCTCAGTCAAGCAGGATAATTCAGTTCTCACTGTGCGGATAAGGACTTCTATCCAGCTTTAGTCTGTCACAACATTTGTTCCACATTTAAATTAGACTGCTGCAGTGGGATGATTGCATATAGATTTGCCGGGGAGGGGAGACAAGGAGAGGTGAGAGGGGGGAGTAGAGGGGAAGGAGATGGGGCAAAAGAAGAGAGAAGACATGGGGGAGGAGAGGAGAGAGAAAGGGGGGACAAAGGAGGAGAGAGGGAAAAGAGGAGGGAAGAGAGAAGACACAAAGGAACAGGACTACTTTTACTCGCCAGAAACATTCACTACAATCAACTGTTGTTGTTTCACCATCAGTCTGGTCCCCATGACAACTGTCCTGGATTCTGATGCATGCGTCTCACACAACAACACACATCTATTATAAATAGGCTGGAAATCAGACAGAGCACGTGAGACTGCCTAAAATCACTGTAAAAATGTGCTCAGGAGTGCCACACAGAGCACACACCTGCTTCATATTCAACCAGTGGGCCACACTACATCGAATTGTCAAGCGAATATGAAGTGAACTTTTGAAATGTCCCAAAAAGTGTCAGGCTAAACAAAAAAGGGGACCCAAACGCTAGAAGTGGATCACAATGACACCACAAAATGTGCAAAAAATCAAAGCTTGGCATTTGACTACCTGTTCACATTTTGTTTACCTGTTGCCTACAACGACTGACAGCAGCCTCACAGTTAAATACTGTTACCTCTACTAAATACTATAACTTTTCATGCTTCTTGCATCCATGAGAGCAAACCTTACGCACAGCACGTGGATACACTGATGTTAAGCCCTAATAAGTGTAGATAAATGTATTCTTGTTTGAGGAAAAACAGAGTGGAAGCTTCCTGTTTTCACTGTTCAATGTATTCTCACTAAATACATTATAAAACCATTCACTGTTCATTCCAGAGCCAGAAGCAAAATGTGTGAGTGTGAGGAGGATAATGCATGTGGGTATTTCACTGTGTGTGTGAGTGTGTGTGTGGTACTGTATATGCAGTGGCATGGATCTGTGTGCTTTTAACTGTAAGTGTGAAACTGCATGTTTACAACAGCACACGAGTCTTTGCTCATGTGCGTGTGTGTCTATGTCCGCGTCTGTCATATCACGCCACAGAATCTTTTGCCAGAGCGTGATCTCCCCATCTCCGTGTCTCTGTCTCTCCCACACTTCCTCGGTGTCTCCCCCACTCTCCCTCCCTCTCTAACCGATGGTGACAGTTGTTCTTTTTAAAGCGGAGTGGATCAGAACGCAGGCGGAGCGGCTGTTAATTATGGATGGCCTGTTTATCCTCCCAGGAGCACCCAGGGAGGAAAAACATCCATTCTTACTTCGCCAGCTTACGCCTCAACTGTGCTAATATGATAGGAGTCCACATACTGAGTCTGCTAGCTAACACCTCAATGTAAAAGCCCTGCTAACCTCTTCTCAGCATACACGGACCAAACACAACACTAATTCATTGTCCATGCTCATATAATTAAAACCCAACAGAAATAATGTGGACTGTTATTATGAGTCATTAGTGTCGCTCTCTATTGGAAACTCATGTTGTAGCGTGCAGAACAAAGACTGCAGTCATTTGATTAGCTGTTCATTTGCTGATAGTTATTCTCCATCAGTCACATATTTCCAGAGCCCAAAGTGACATATTTTTAAATGACTTGCGTTGTCGCCCACTTTCCCCAAACCCAAAATATTCAGTGCAGCATCTTGGCCTTATTCAGACCAAACCCAGCTTGGGAGCAACAGCTCTTCCAGAGAGGCTCCCTGCATCCACAACAAGTTTGCAGAGTATTACACCTCCTCTGCTGGTGCAGTCTCCTGGAAGCGTGATATTGTTTGAGGCACCAAGCAAGAGAACAGAAACTCAGAGCAATTTGTTAGACTTTTTAATCTTTGTGTTTGTATCGTTTTATTGGTGCTCCATCTCGACACCGAAATATGAAAAACTTCCATCATAAGTATAAAAGTAGTATGTCCGCTTTTCTTCACGAAGTTAAGTCTTTACCTTCTTCCTTCCTTTGTTTCACATACAATTAAAGGTGCAATCACCAATTCCTGAGAAAGACAGTTGATCAGTAATCTAATTCCCAGGTCTTTAAATAACGATACTTTCCGTTGGTGCCTGACCCGACCCACCAACCGAAAAAGCGACCTGGGAATCAGACTAAAAAATCAGCACCAATGTGAGAACATACGTACTAAAACACTGACTCATGCTGGGTTTTTATCTAATATAGACTTGAGCTGAAACCATCGACCCGTAAAGCTGTGCTAATACTCTAAGATAGATGCTCACTGGTCAAAGACTGGCAGGTGCTTTCTTACCTGTCTTACTATCACATTTCATCTACAAAGGTCTCTCCCGCAAGAAACATCTGAGACAGCATAATGCGCCAAGAGTGGTAAATAAGAGCGAATGTGATACTTCATTGATCTCTGCAGGGAGGATCTCCACTGTAGTCGCTGTCTGCAGGCACTTTAGAGTGCAGGTCAGTTGTGTTAAAGCACCACTGGAGCTGGTGGAGATTCACCGTCTTTCTCAGCAGGGCAAATTCAGCAGGGTTCACTGCTTGAACCCTGAGCTTTCAGATGAGTGATGGTTCTCTCACACACACAAACAAGTAAAGAACTAAAGCTACAGTAGTTAAGAGCAGGCTGACAACACGGGTCATCTATAATTCAGTCATAGCATACTCCTGCCTCGTGTGTCTCTGTGTCTGTCTCGACTTCTCTTTCACCACAGCTCAGGTGAATATTCACCAAAATCCTTGCTACCATGTTCACTTGTTGTTTTAGTTTTTAAAAAAAATAAGAAATATAGTTGCATGTTGCCCACAGCAATGAAATCAACACACAGGCAAGGAGTGTCGAGTCGTTGGCCGATTAGCCACTTCCTGAGGCGTCACCATCGTTTTGTAGGGGGAGTCGCACACATGGACGCACAGGCATTCATTCTGGCTACATGAATATAGAGCTACACATGCACAAGAAGATGACTTGTTTAATAGAAAAAGAAACACCTGGGTGTCACAATAAGACAGAAGTATTCAAGACAAGTGATACCCAATGTAGATTTATGAATGGTGGAAATACATTCAGTATTCCGAGCCCCCAATGATGGTGGCGTAAATAATGGATGCGACTTCCTGTGCGTCCTGTCTGAACCAGCGTACAGGACGTTAAACCTCTTGCTGATTGGTACGGTGCATCATTCATTCATGAAGATCTAGCTTCGCGACTTTAACGTATAAATGCTCACGTTATAATTAATGCTTGGCGTACATACTGTAGCTAACACTACTAAAGCGTTGAAAGTGCAGCTGGTGCGTTAGATGTTATAGTACTATAATATTGTTACACTGGAAGTACCAGAATAATCACCCCTGTTTCACCTCTGATCCAAGAGGCTTCTTCTGTTCTAACTAACTGGAGGGGAGTTGCAGGCTTTCAGGTAACTATTAAATCTTTAGTGGCAGTCCAAATTTACTGCTGTCACACATACGAGCTGTCTAAGTGACGTGCTACAGGGATACCTTACACATTATGATGTCTAAAGACTTGCTAATCATATTTGGCAGACAGAAAACAAAACCTAAATCAACACATTGTATTTTACAGCTCAGCTCTGATGGTAACCTCTAAAGGGATACGCCTGTGAGCTGCAGCTATTTCTCAGAACACCTGCCGATCTTTTACATTTCATTGCTCTACAATTTAAACTGCGTACATTATATGGCATGCCTTGCTGAGTGAGAGTGAGAGTGATATCAGCAGGATTTGTATATTCATAAAAAGTTGTACGATTTTATTGGCAATTACATTTTTATTACATTATCTGCAAAAAAAAGATGCTCCCTGCTGGCAGAGTGTACGCAGCTAAGTTTCATCTGTGGATGAATGTGACAGTGAAAACACACAACTTTCCTGTGATGAAGATGCGACATCCCGAGGGGCGCAGACTGCAGAGAGCTAATGTCAGTGTTGTGAATGCAGACAAATTAGCAGTTACAGTCTGAGCTGTACGAGTCTTGCTGCGTCTGTATGGAGCTGAGATTGAGCCACGTCGATTTGAATGTCAGCCTGTGTAAGTAAACAAATGTTTTCAACATGTGGTGTCGAACTGAAAAGTCTTGCTGGGGTTTATTTTTTTATAGATGAATGTGTTTCTCTGAGAGCGCCTAGCTCACCCTCAAAGCCCCAAACCAATCAGTCAGCCCTCTGATGACTGAGGCTCATTTAGCTCATTCCTGATTGGCTCTGAAGCCAAGAAAAGAGCCGGGATTGCCCCAGTGGGAGGTTGGGAATTGGAGTTTTGAAGTTCTTTATGTGTTTCTTTTAATTTCCTCAAACTCTTTAATGTTTGTCTATATTTAATGTGTGTGTGTGTGTGTGTGCTTGCTAATTCTTCTGAGTGTGTATGTAGGCGACTGAGTAATGCAGTGTAATCAAGAGTGTTTGTATGAAAGCTCGTGTGTGTATATAGAGAAGATTTTAATTAGCTAATGCTGCAACACATTGTGGCAATATGTGGCAGAAAGAAAACCAGATGTTTATTGTTTTTAATAGTCTAACAGCGGCGATCTCTGCCAGTGCTGCATGGTGGAGAGTGTTGCCTACTGAGCCAGAGCCGGAGAAATGAAGCATTTAGTACCAACTTTTGCCCTCGACTGTAGAGATGAAGACATACAGGACTGATTGATGTCTTTATCATATGAAGTTGGAACTTTTCATAAAGGGCCCTATCACTCTTAAGCAGCATTCATTGTTAGACGTTTTGCCCCTCAACCCCAGATATGATTTCAAAATCTGTATTCTGATGTGCAAATTTTAACCTCACCATTCACCAGCCACTGCACATCATCACACTGTTTACTTTATTTATCCAACACTATTAAATGTTTGCGTCTGTGTCTCTAACGGCAAAAAGAAGCATGCCTCACTGTGGCAGACTCGTTGCAGGGGCGAAAAACAAATTTGTTCCCCATTTTCCCCAAAAAGCCAGGAAGAAAATACTGATACAAGTCAAACAATAAATGAACAAGACAATGATGTATTGGATATTTTGGGTGTGAACACCAGCATTTAGGTGAGTGGTGAGCTGCTTTGAGAATGTGTGTGGAGATGAAAATAGCGGCCATAGCACAGGAAGTCTCAACAACAGCAACAACGATCACAGTCTGGGATGAGAAACGAAACAGCAGTAAAGCAAACAAGCAGCAGGTTTGAAGGATTTCCTTCCTCGAGATGATATAATTCAGACTGCGCACCGCCGCTGCAAGTCAATGCATAAAGAAATGAAATGAAATATTAAAACCAACAGTCATACATCTCTACTATTAATTGTGTCAATGAATTAATTTACTAAAGTCACCATGGCAACATGAGAAGCTTGTCAGTGCTGCTGAGCAACATCCAGCGCAGACTGACTGAAGACACAGACAGAAGTGGGTCTGCAGGGAGTTGATTCATGGTTACACTGCAGACCACACATCTTTCAGGGCTTTAAAACATCCAAACATTTTACTATCGCACTTCCGTAAAGTCTGGGGACTTGTGAGAGACAGATTAAAAATGTATATTCAAAATCTATTCAACAGAGGCTGCTATATCCTGACTTAAATCTCTAATATGTGTCATACTCTTAAAACACTGGGGCTTACAATTCCCACAATAAACTCAGTAAAGTCTTTGATTAGACCCTCCTAGAGTGGCAAAAACCTGTCTTAACAAGCTCCACCACGGTATTTAACTGAGGCTTTCTGTTAAAGAATGTCTGTAAATAAGCCAAAACTGAGATAACTTGTTGTGATTTTTAAAAACATTTTTTTTCCCAAACCTGGGTCTTCAGACTACATCCAGAAGACATTAAACTTGTTTTAAAAAGTCTTAATCAATAACATTCTGAACTAGAATTACACGCGAGGTCCAACAGTCCCTTTTAATTAAATCAAGCCTAAACCAATATCAAACTTGATAGCCCTGTGTTACTCTAAATAAATGTAAAAAAAACACCAATAACTTCTTAATCTTAAAGAAAGCAAAGCAAATTCCTGGATCAGTCTATTTTTTTCAGATCTGCACCAAAAGTTGATGATTTCTATTCTGGGCCCATCCTCCATCCAAGAATCATGGATAATCATGGATATAGCAATTTTTTAGGTAATCCTGCCAACCAACCAACCAACCAATCAACCAACCAATCAACCAACCAACCAACCAACCAATCAACCAACCAACCAACCAACACAGAAGCCTCTGACAATGTAATGGTGGTTACTATTTTAATCTATTTTACTTTTTTCAAACTCAGCAGTGACTGTACAATGTTCGAATGCTGCTTGAAGAGAGATGGATGGAAATGTACGTCCAAAGCGCATCATAGCATAGATGAAAATTAGCCTGTTGTGTTTCCATCGTAGTCGCTCTGAAATCGCACCAATAAAAGGCAAAGTCCTGATGTGAGTGGGTGTTTTTTTGGTCCAGTGTGTTATGGGGTATTATTGAGTGCCCTTTTAATTGCCCAAGAACAAACTGTACATACAATTGGATTTATCAGACTTTCTGCATTGTGACAAATACAATGAATCCTTAAATAATGGTAGCAGGAGCAGTTTTAATGATAGTTAAGGGTGGATTAAGACAACTGCATTTTGTCACGGTGATGGAGAGTAAATGTGTTAACAGTACAGGTTTCACTGTCACTCTCACTCCTCTCTCTACATCTATCTGTCTGTCTCTCTCTCTCTCTCTCTCTCTCTCTCTCTCTCTCTCTCACAAATACATACACACACCTTTGGGGCAGGAAGAGACGAGGAAGTGCCCACAGGCTTCAGCCAATCAGAGTCCAGCACAGAGCAGGAAAATCCCCCTAGGCCTGCCCACCACAGCCTATTCGCACACACACACACACAGACACACACACACACACACACACACACTGGCTCATGTGTGTACGAGGACACATGCATGCACACAGACTCTCATATAGGTTGTGTTGCCATAGTGCCTAGGGAGTAACACCAGTATAGAGAGGACACTGGGAAGGACTGCAGACTTGCACACGCACACGCACACAGACACACACACACACACACACACACACACACACACACGTACACAGGGGAACAGGATAAAAATACTGTGCTGACAAGTCAATTAATCAGATGTGAAGGTGCTGAGCAGAACAATCCTTTACAAGGCTGGAGTTCAAAAACACTGTGTGTGTGTATGTGTGTGTATGTGTGTGTCTGTGTGTGTGTCTGTGTGTGTGTGTGTGTGTGTGTGTGATATTGAAGTTTTGGTGCCTAATAACCTGTGTCATAAGCTGTTGATCAGAACATTTGAAAGAAGGAGTTTAAACTGCTGAATTCCAGCTGTGAACGCTGCACTATTTTTGACTCCACGTTTCTCACTATTTTGGTCCCAGTTTATGTTTTGACATGAAAACATCGTTTCATTTTTCAACACAATAGGTGTGTAATGCAAAAATAGGGATTGAATGTGCGCACACACACACACACACACACACACACACGCACAAAACCCACACTTTGTCTGAAATACATGGGCTCAAGGGTGTGTGGGAATTTAACTATAAACACTCATAAGATGTAAAAAAAACAAAAAACAGTTGCCTGTCCTTTGAATATTTACAGCTTCTGTTCAATTAACAGTCTGATGATATTATGATGTAAATAAATAATGTAAAGATTCGACTCTCCCAAAGGCCTGCCAACTGCAAAACATGCACATGTTAAAATTAACAACATAAATAGATAAATTCTAAGTGCTGTATCGTAGGCAACTGGATGTGTTTCAGTTTCTTGAAGACGTTTCACCTCTCATCCAAGACGCTTCTTCAGTTCTAATACCCAGACTCAAACAGCCTTCAACGACCCACAAGTGGCTCTAATGACTCTGAAACTCAGAGCTCACACATGTCCTTAATGACTCTGTAAGGACACTCCCACACAGAGTTTAAAAGCCTGAAACTCCCCTCCAGTTAGTTCGAACTGAAGAAGCCTCTTGGATGAGACATATATACAGTTTTTTATATACAAATATGCATGAAGATGTAGTGAATCTTTTGAATCTGCGTCAGAGTGTATGTAAACAGTAGCAAAATGATGGTGATAATTAGGTGGTCGGCATCTTCACATCGAAAGTTTGACATCAGGGAAACAATGTCCATCCATTTTGACTGTGTGTGAGCACCTATTTTGTCCATTTCCTTTTCCTGCGACTGGACATCAGCCAGGAGCAGCCTTAAACCATGCTGGATTAGCCTGACTCTTATTCCGACTCTCTTCCTCCCCGGGGTGGTCGGGCTGGTCAGAATGGTCCAAATGATGGTCAAAGTCTGCTAATCTTAATCTAAAACATTAGCTTGCTTCTCCAATCAGCTGATGACAGTATATTTGCCATAGGCAGTACGCGTTTCAAAAATAAAGACGAAAAAAATATGAACAAATGACAAATGAGTGCAACAAATGAGTTAAAGCAATTCTGCGCTGACAACTGCTGAGAGAGAAATTGACACATGGATTCAAATAACTGGCATTTTTATAGTCTCATCTGGCATTTCTGGATGACTGGTGGAGCGTCGAATTGCTGACTAACTCTAGTAATGTTTCGCTTCCACCAAAGCAAAAGAATTATCGACTCTTTCTTGATGTGCAGACCCCATGGCACAGTTTGAAATCCTGATTCCACAGGTAGGTCAATAACTTTGCGCGTTAATAAAACGGACTTCATAAATCATCAATGGCTGGTCGGCACTGTCAGCACCACTCAAGTGTGTTGACTTTGGCTTGAAATCAACAGTGTGACTGACTGACTGACTGACATCTCTTGAGCGGTGCTGAAAGCAGTCAATCAGCAGTGGGCACTGCAGTAATGACAGGGATGTGTGCACTCCCTCAGGAAGAGCTGTCAGGTCAATGGATCACTGCCACTCTGACACACACACATACACAAGCACACACACAAAGTGAAACAATACATCGGCTAATAAAATATGCTGCCATTTTGCCTGTGCACACACAATAAAACTCTCAAACACGCAAACAGTTCAGTGTTGACAGACTCTCGTGCTGCTTCTGTCCTGTTGTTCATTATGGATTCTTCCCAGGGGATTGACATGCACACACAAATACAAACACATTTCAAGTACTCTCTTTGCATCCACTGAATTGGATTATAACCGACGCTGTGTTTAAATGACAGCAGTTGAAGGTTGAGGGTATCTGAGGATACAAAGAGCATCGTCCGTATCACAACTGCAGAGAATAAACTGAATTTGGCTGGTTGATGGATGCTTCCTAATCCTGTTTGTTCCAGGATATTTTATCTGGCCTGTGTCTCAGCCTGAGAAACTGCATTTTCTTGGTTTGGGTCCCAACACGACAAGAGCACTAATATGTTTTAAATTGGCCTGAGCCCTGGGGTACAAAACTACATTGCCTCTGTTTGGGTTCCTGTGTGACAGAAGCACTATTATATTATAATGGACCTGGATCGCAGACTTATTTTCTCATCAGGTGAGGATTGAACAGTTTTTCACTGTTGCTTTTGCTTGCAATCCTCATTTGTTGGTTAAAAGTGTAAGGTAAAATCTAAAATCTACCTTAAAACTCAGTTTAAAAGTGCAATATGTAAGAATTTCCCACCTGTTGAATTCATGTCCCCAGAGTAATGGGTAACTGCTGCTAACTGTTGCTGTTGTTAACTAGTTAACCCAGTTAGCTGTGCAGCTAGCTGACTCTCTCCACCTAGAAGCTCATAGCACAGTTGGTGATGTTACTATGGAGCCTACTGGACTTCTAGTACGATCCGAAAAACTCTGCCTCTGATTAGCTTGCATCTATCATTTTCATTTGATGACAGCCTCGATAGGCGGTCCTGGTACTCTCGGCTAATTACATCTATTGGGTGTAGTTTCCCCAGTAAACAAACTGACCACTTTGGCTGTCGGGACTGCAGTGTCTCCTGGCTCGTTAAGTAGTGCAGATGGACTGTCCTCTGTAACATGAGGAGATTTTCAGAACCGGCTACAGTGACTCATAATCGCCTCTTGAGGTACAGTACAAAGTGGTAATACAAGAAAGGACAGGCTGAGGCTAGCTGGTTAGCATGCTAACTTTAGTTGATATCCCTGCTACAAAATACATAGATGTCTTTGACATAACATCAAAACTGATATTTTTTCACATTCTGTTGATAATGTTGCTCCTCTAAAACAAATACGAACAGTGTACTTGAGATTTCTGGGCCCTATTTTGGTATTTACTTTGCTTTAACTCAACCCCAGACATCCATTCTATGATATGATCTGGAAATATTTCTAGTACAGCTATGGGAGAAAAGAAAACATTAGGATCTTAAGTCATTAACAGGGCATTTTTTTCAATGTTTTACACTAATATAACAGTCAGATAATGGAAAATTTGTTGTAAAAGTGAATAATTTCCTTAACACCAGTTAAACTCAATGCAATAATTACCTCTGAGGGCAGAATGCTACCCTGATCTACTTGTTTATCCATGGCAGGTACTGGATATATATACCCCTCTTATCAATCTTAGATTGGAAGCAACAACTTGACAGCTTCTATCTGGGTTTATTGAAAAAAAAGAGAGAACAATGTACACCGAAAATCATCTCAAAAACTCCTCAAACACGAGTTCCCTCACACATTACTCATGTCTTAAATCAGCTGGTGTTCTTCAAAGTCAAGTTCTAAAACACATGTGTGGTACTTGTTGCATCATGTTTCAGATCTCTCGAGCCTGCACATCTCCTGCTGTGCTCTGCCTCTACTGGCTGCTGAGGTCCTCCATCCCTCCCACACCATAGTCATCCATCCACCCACCCTCTTCCTCTCTATGCTCAACAATAGCAAAATAACTTTTTGACTTTGGTCTAGACACTAGAATTAATTTGTTGCTCCCGTCCTGAGCTCAAAACCTCCTCACATCCCCACAATCACATCAGTCTCTCCCATATCATCCTCCTCTTACAATCTTCCTCGTCTCTGAGGTCAAATCACTGGGTTTTGCACTTGCAAAGGTGATGATCTAAGAAGATGAATTTGTTTCACTGCGAATGACAGTGGGTAAGAGCGTCGTCTGCGGGGCCAACAATTTAAATGTAAATGAAATGCGTCTGTGTCAGTTCCGATACAGAGTAGAAAGAGTAGTAGACAGGTTGTTGTAATGACCTTTCATATCATGCAGGGACATGGTTGTTTACAAACAAACACAAAGCGGTCAGACTTGTTTACCAATTAAACACTAGTGACAGATGTGTTTACGATCCACAAACACTGCCAGCCTCTGATGATTTTAATATTCATACCTGGCCTCTCCTGAAAACCTCAGTAATACACAAGTGGGATGCATTTAGAATACTTAAACTAGGTTGGACATATTTCTAACACTTAAGAGAACAGATGAAAATGTACTTGGAAAAAACTAACATGAGCACTTTTTTTATGTCATTAAGTCAAGTGTGAAGTGTGAAGAAATTTGGCATTTCACCCGGATAGGTGTGGTTTTGCAGGACGTGGCAGTGCATGTTTTGGCGAGCTCTGTGAAAGTCTCGACTGCGCACTGAGTGCACGTTGATTTTAAAAAAATGTCTGCCTTGTAAGATCATTTAAGTGGTTATATGAGAATTTTTCTGCTGGAAAGGTCAGCCTTCAGGTGATAAAGATGTTCAATTACTTCTTTCACAGCAAGTCATGCTGGATGAATGGATCTTGCACATGACGTTTTCACAGGCATTCAGAGTTCCTGTTAAAGAAATATAAAGTGATAAGACACCATTTGCGAGCCGACGTGAACGTGTCAACGAGAGGGGCAAGTGGGGGGGAGTGTGCTGTGTCACGTTGTATCTACCAAATGTGCGTAGAGGGCACTTGCATAGCATTATTTTGAACACAGGGGCACCTGTATAAAGAGCAACAGGAAGTTTGGAGGGTGAGGTGGTTCGAACAAGCACAGGACTTTCTCCCAGGTAGCAGCTGCTTGTTTCCTGTGTGAACCCAGAAGACCACGTCAAGTTATTTCAACTTACATAACATACATTATTAGCTTATGTCATGTACATTATGTAATTCTAATGTAACGTACTTATTCTAACCCAAACCGCAATCTTTTCCTAACTCTAACTAAGTAGTGTGATTCCCTAAACCTAACCAAGTAGATTTGGAGCCTGAACCTAACCAAACTGTGGCAGTTTCACACTAACCGAGTGAGACCAGGTATGCCTGTCGCGGTCATATATCTAGATTCGTGAGCAATCAACCTATTCAGTCTTTTAGGTATGAGGACGTGTTGTCCTAACAGTTTGGAGTCTGGTGCATTTATGTCTGCATACCCGGAAATGTAATGAGTGCATTTATACAGGTGTGATCAATAATCGGTACAGACTTTATTTGACTTCTTACAAAATCAAACTTAAAAAATTTGACATAGGATACTTTAAGATTGTGAGTTCTGTGGCTAGTATCTATTTTGATGATTATTTTTCTTTTTGTTTTGGTAATATAGGCAACACCAGCCTCTCTGCCTTGCAACATTAGACTGTTGAGGCTATCGGAAGGCGTGAGGGATCAGGGTTATTTCAGTGGCACAGCTCTCTCTGGAGAGATGACTATGGAATATTTCTGCAGGACTATTGCTTCGGAGTTGTGGATTTGCCTTGATTTATTGCTTTTGTTTTCATCATTCTCTGCAGAGTAGTTCACTACAGGTGTAGCAGCCTATAGAAATGATTCATAATTTATTTCATGTTTGCAGCTTTTCTCCGCTGCTGTGTACCGGTGGAGAGCAGGGAGTGCAGAGGGAGAGGAGGGGAGAGAGGGGGAGACAATACATTGAGAGAGAGACAAAGAAGTTATAGAGAGGTAAGAGAGTGTCAAGTAGACAGAAAAAGAGAGGAGGAGGATAGAGGGAGAAAGAAGGGTCAAGAGGCAGACAAGAGGCAGGAGAGAGGTAGAAAGATAAAGAGATAAAGAAAGAGACTATTAGTGGAACGATAATATCTGGATTTACCACTTAAACTCTCTATATGTTCTTTCCAGGATCTGTAAGTGTTACATAAATATATACAGTACACATCATCAGACAAAAAGGCTACTTAACTTAATGGACCCTTATCTTTTTTATTCTTTCATCACTGAAGGTCAAAGTAAACAGTGCATAGTTGCTGGTAGAGAAGTACTGGACAAATATGAGGTAGTGTCACTTTACTTGAGTATTTCCTTTTCATACTACCTTATACTTCTATTCAGCGACATCTCAAAAGCAAATAATGTACTTTTTACTCCACCACATTTGGCTGGCAGCTTTAGTTACTAGTTAGTTGTCCAGTGAAAACCATGTGTCTCTAAATGTGGGTAATCTGAATTTGACTGTTTGTGATAAAATGGGATTAAGTGTTGCTCATGAGTTGAGAAAATTCTCCGACTTCTTGGCTAAATAAACAATTAAAAAAACATCTTGGATTGAAAACATATGATTAGCTTCCAGAATATGATGCACTGCTATACATTAAACTACCAAACAGTACAGTATACAACAGGGGTCACCAACCTTTTTGAGACTCAGAGCCACCTCAAGGAGCGAGAGTTTTTTTGTTTTTTGTCTTTTTGTCATGTGTGATTGACAGTAGACGGGAGGGAAGGAGCGAGGGCAGATTGTCCACTAGTTAATCGATCATGTAATTTGTTATTCCCTCAGAATGAATAAAGACCAATAAAGTAAAATGCTAAAATGGGTCGCAAAATATAATTGGGTTGCCGTTACCTGGGTGGACTGCTTAAATAAAGTATATGTGTGGGAAACACTGTTGCACATTTAATGGGTTACATGTACTAGGACAGTCTAGGTTTAAGGTGCTCTGCGGGCAACTCATATGTTCAAGGGCACCTGTCAACATGTTCACCTCCAGCCCATTAGTCATCACTACATTATTACATGAGTACTCATAACTCATGAGTAGGACCGCTCCCATCTTCAATACTGGCCTTTGTTTTGATCTCTACTACACACCTGTGAAGTCTCATGACTGATGACTGTAAGTAAATTGTGCTGAAAATACTTACATACTTTTCTAGGATGTAAGGACCTAAGCTCTTCTCACATCACTGATGGCTGCTAAGAAATGTAAAATATAGATAATAATCACTAATGACAACAACCTGAGGTAGATTTCTAAACCCCTCCTTTACAAAGAACAATAGCATATGCAGTGAACAACTTCCCATGCATAATGAAACTGTGCATCAGGTCTTTGATACTGCCTTCGTGCACTATCTTCTTGCTCTTGCAATGTTCCCACGCTGCCTCTGCAGAGTGAGCCCTGGCCACTGTAGGCTATACGTCTTCTTTGATGTGGTGAAGGAAATTCAAGTTAATGAACTTTGGCCTTCACAATCCACCTGCTGTATTTCTCATTTCACTAAAGAAGACATTAATCATGTGGAGAAACAGCCAAAGCTTTATTACATCTCACTGATCCAGTGTCAGAATTTACCCGTGTCAACTTTGCTTTGATTCAGAGTTTAGTACACTAGATTAGTGATTTGCCCAAATATGTAACTGCTACTTTTAGCCGTCTTATTTTACCAAGAAACTGAAGACTTTTCCCAGCAGCATACACACATGCATAGCTCAGGGGAAAACTCATTAATAAAGTCTATCCAGACTTGTTTAATGAGTTAACATCTACAATCTTTCTCCCTCACACATAAAGAGAATCTAAAAATACAGAAAAGAAAGGGAGAACCTGTCACCTAACAGCTGACACCAGGCACATAATGACGGAATAATAAGAACAAGAGCAAAAGCCTCTCTGCAAAGGCAAACATTTTTCATATCTGCGATCACGGCGAAAAATAAATGAGTCAAATACCACTGGGAGGAGAGAATTACTTAGTTGTTTTAAACAGTTTTTTGTTCATTTATTGAACAAACTATGAAGGCAGTGAGAACTGTATGAATACAAGATGGATTCAAATGTAAAAAAAAAAAAGCACAATGGTCTAATGGTTTCTATCGTTGAGGCATGAGCAGCTCAGGGGCGAGCACTTCTTGGACTATGGATTTTCATCTGCTACTATGCAACACACACACACACGGAGCAAGACAGCACAAAGTCACACTGCTTAGCTTCACATGACCTCAAATGCCCTACCTGACCCCCCTAACAGCAACATGATAAGCAGACAGAAGAGCAGTATTTAAGGGCACTAAACGCCTCCTCCTGCAGCTGAATGTGGTCCGGATTAATTCACGCTATAGTGCAGCTCCCCCCTCGGGGAGAGTCTGTCTCCAAGCCAGTGCAGCATTAATCAATACTTTGAATTAACAACTATAACACAAACTCAGGCGACGATTTCACAGGGAAAAAGTACTTAAAGCATAAAAAGTAAACTATAGCTTCAATTTAAATGCAAAACCTCGTCCATCTGTCTCGGGGTGTGTGTTTGCACGCTGACTAAAGTATGTTTGTCAGTTGGAGTTGTTATTTTTCGCTGCAGCATACGCCTCAATGGGCTGTCTGTGTTTTTGGATGGAGCTGGGCGAGACAAATTGACAGCTTCACACACACACACAACCACACACGCACACAGACACACATATACAAATATATATACACAAGCAGGAGTGTGCACACTGCTACAACGTCCCAGTGTGCACATACAGCTCCCAATCCGCAACACACACACACACACACACATACGGAAACACAGGAGGCAGTCATACATTGGCTGATGGACTGAGTGACAGTTTATTTTCAGGACTTAAATGAACAGAGGGATCGACTTGATGCTCTGAGGCAGAAGAGAGCAGCGTAAGCAGAAGAATATGAGGCGCGCTCGCTGCTTGGGGGTGGATAGATTCCACATTAGACAACGCGCGCACACACCGAGTGGCCTTCGTCGCTGCCGTGCACCTGTCCGTCCGTGTTGCATTCAATGACCACTACTGACAGTGTTGCTGAGAGAGCTGCGCAGAGCAACAGAACAAAGAGAGGATATAGATACGCGGATACAGTGGTCACCCACACACGTCTTTGACTACAGTCCTGCAGCAGAACTGCAGCAGCTTCTGCAAAGGATTCATCTTGAAAAGCCACGCTGTAACACAGAACGTAATTGGATCTATTGTTATAGAAAATTCCTTTCTCTCAGACAATAGGATGTCAGACCCTTCCTGGATCAAAATGTGAAAAGGCGAGAGAAAAAAATAAGCAAATGTTTCACAAATCACCACTCGGTGTGGATCAACAGCGCAGCAGAAAAAGAAATTAGTGACTTTGATCGTGGCTCTAGTTTTAAAGGGGATAGTTTGAATTGAATCGGCAGCTACTGAGGCAGAGATGTGTTTAATTAGGATGAGTAAGGTCTGAAACCGTTTCCAAATTTGCGAGCAGGGGTAACATGACATAATGCAGAAAAAGCGCGAGAGAGGGAACAGGAAAAGCCTTGAGAAGAGCTGACTTTGGAGATTTTCCTTCCCAGTAGTCTAACATTACACGGCAAGAGAGGAGGGGAGGGAGGCTGCGAGGAAAGAGAAGAAGGAGATGAGAGAGTTGAGAGGGAGGTGGGATCATCCTCCATCCTTCACCTCCTGCACACCTCCTCCTCACCTTGTTTGAGGGTTTCTACAGGCCACACGTCACATACTCTCTCTGTATTGTCTAATCTGCTTTCTTTCTCCTTCTCTCACTCCTCCCCTTTCTGTTTCATCCTTTTCTATCTTGTCCTCAGGCTACATATCACATACATTTCCCCTATGTTTCTCCTCTACACTCTTCCCATGCCTTCCCTCATGACTTTCTCCCCCTCTTCCACCTCCCTCCTGCGACCAAATGTCCTCCACTCTCTTGTCCTCTCTCCTCTCCACTTTTATGCTTCGTCCTGTCAAAGTCATCCTCCTGCTTCTCCGTCCTCTGACAGATTTCAATCCGGCGTCACTTCCCTTTTTCTCCTCCTCTCTATTTTTTCCAGCTTCTTCCTCACCCCGTCTCCCTACGTCACTGCTGCTGCCGTCCCCTACCTCGGCTCCCCTCCTCCTCTTCTCTCTCCCATTGTCCCATCCCTCCTGCTCCCCACTCTTTCCTGGTCCCAGGGCTCGTTAAACAATGTCCACAGTCACCTGACATCATCTGCAGAGAGCCGCCTATAGGGGAGGAGTGTGTGTGTTCAACAAGAGTATACTGTACATATAGTCTAAATTAAAAGACTGTAAGTGTGCGTTTGTTGCTTTGGAGAGGAAGAAAGTTGAGAACAGAGTGTAATGATTCTGTATTGGAAGTGAGGGGGAGACAAAGACAAGAGACCGATGGAGAGATTAAGAGACGTATTGGGAGTTTTTAGACTTTTGCAGTAGACTTTTATCAGTGCAGAACAATTGGTATTCACCAGAGTTAAGCACACAATCTGTTGGTCTGGAGACAAGCAACAAACCCTCTGTCATACCCCCCAATTTCACCAACCACCTCACACAGATCTACAACTTCTTCTTCTTTCTTTCTCTCTTTCTATTTCTGCTATCATTCACACAGTAACTTAACCTCCCCATCCCATATTTCCATCTCTTTTGTCTTCTTCCTCCTCATAATTTCTGTTTTTGGATCTATATATCTTTCCCCCTTTTCTCTCCCGGCGTCTCTTGTGCTTCCTCTCTCTGGATCCTTTGATGTCAGCTCATACCTGCTGTCACATACCACCTGTTCAGTTATCAGCCAGACAGGACCAGAATAAACTAAACTGCGCTGCAGTGGACGGGACTGGGCTGAACTGGACCTGCCTAAACGAGACTGGACAGATTGAGAAGGCTTGAATGTAACAGGAGGGAGGTTGGGATCAACTGTGGTGACCTAGGCTGTACCTGGAGGTACTGTTGTGCTGTAGGTGAAGTTCTTTTTCATATTTTGCTTTTAAAGCATTCCTGATCAATAACCTCACCAAACCTAAACAAATAGATCCAGAGTCTTATCTTTTATACCTCAAAGGCCCCATAGTATGCTCATTTCCAGGTTCATACTTTTATTTAATGTGTCTACTAGAAAATGTTTACATGCTTCAATGTTAAAAACCAAACTGTCCTTTATTGCAGCAGCAGCTCTATTCACCCTCCGACTGAACGCTCTGTTTTAGTGCTTGTCTCTTTAAGGCCTCCCTCCTGAAAGGCACAGTCTCCTCTGATTGGTCAGCTCTCACAGGCCTGAGCAGGCACTGCTCACTGTCTTTTTCCTTCCTAGTTGGTACTGTTTTGTTTGAGTTTCTTTTCTTTTTTGCTTTTAGCCTTTATTCATTTGGATAGGACAGCTTAAAGTTTGGACAGGAAATGGTGCAGAGAGTGAGGGTTGACGTGCAACAAAGGGTCACATGTTGGAATCGAGGTTATCAATAATACAGGTTTTTATTATTTATATCAACATCATTTTGAGGTGTCAGGGTTGGATCTGTGTGAGATATATATCTGAGACATCCCTTGTTGGTTTCTGTAGTGATGTTTTGTCTGAGATTGTTATGTACACTGTAAATTTTAAAGTTGATATAACTCTAGAAAAGTCAGGAAACTGATTACCTCAGAGTTACCTCAGAGTTACCTCTAAATTACCAAGTAAGGTAGACTATTAAATTTAAGTTGTATGAGCCAAAAAGTTTTAACAACTTTTATTTAACGAGATTATTAGTCTACTTTACTTGGTTACTTTGAAGTAATTGGTATCCTCGATTTCCAGTGTTTTACAGTGTGCCAGAAAATCCAAATCTTAGCAACTGGAGTAGGATAAAGACAATAAGGGACAAACAAGCAACAGACACCATAGCTGTATGCCGAGGCCTGATGACACCTGTCAGTCAGAGTAAACACACCCCAAAAATGGAGCAATCGTTTAACAAAGGAGGCCACCAAGGCACAATTTAGCGAATTAAGTTATTCCTGATGAAATACATATAGACTTTATTTTCAATTGACGTGAGTTTTTCTTTTACTTTGAAATTCATTCATTCACATTTAGCTTTTATAGAATCACATCTTAAGGCAGTTCCTCAGGGGCTTTAACATCCACTTTATTTCCTTTTTTCAGTCTGAGTGTGCTCTGATCTTTATCATGGTCATTTCAGTTCAATTCAGTGAAACTCTTTTCTGTTTTAATCTGCCCGGTCTGACATTGTTCCGCTTTGCTCTTTGTGTTTCCGCTCTTTTTCCTCTCTCTCTCTTCTTTGATCCAGCGAAGCAATAGGTGAGTTGAAGGGTTAGCTCGTTCTTTGACCATGACTACTCTAAAATCTACAGATTCACGAGCACTGCTACAAACTAAGGGAGAGAGGCCAGAATGAGTGTGAATGTCTGCGAGTATGCGTGTGTGTGTGTGTGTGTGTGTGTGTGTGTGTGTGTGTGTGTGTGTGTGTGTGTGAGTGTGTGTGTGTTCTCCCAGGTGACGGAGCATGGACGGGAGAGATACTCGTTTGATCCCTGGAACAAAGAGAGAGGGGAGGGCAAAGGAGAGAGCAGCAGAGAGAGACAGCAGGGGGGGAGAGAGGTAGAGAGACAGAAGGGAGAGAGATGAGTGAGAGAGACAGATAGCTGAAGGGTGGAAGAGAGAGAGAGAGAGAGAGAGGGGAGGAAGAGAGCGTGAGACAGAAGGGAACGTGAGACAGAAGGGAGCGTGAGACAGGGGGTTAGGAGGGATCAGGCCTCACGAGAACAGAGCTTTGTTGAAGGGGGTTTGAAGATCACGAGCAGCTTTGTCAAACAGAGTGAGAAGGAGGAGAGGTGTTGTGTCCAAAAGCTGCTGGCTGTGCTGTACTGTTGCATGAAACAACGAAAGAAACAATGACAAAATTTTAGAGTTCTAATACATTTTCTCTTTTTCGCTAGTAGTATTCAGGAGGTCCATTTAATTTTGTGGGTGGTTCTAACCCTACATCACTGGTAACATTTAACCATTGCTTTACCTTGCAAGGCAGCTGGATGCGCGATGTCACATGTGATCTCCATAATTCATCCTGCTAAGCTTCGAGCTAAGCACTTGTGGATGAACACAGTGGTTTTGGACCAATCAGCATCCTGTGAGGAACTACTGGCCGCTACGGCCGTGGTTTAGATGTGTTGTTCAGCAAGAGAAGCGACTCTTCATTTGAAAACAGCAATGGCGACTCCTCAAAAGATTAGTGTTGATGCTGCTATAGCATATATAGTTGAGAATGGCACTGAAGGCTGTCCTACACGGGAAGATGGTCTACATCAAGATGTTTTTGCTCTTCTCCCAACTGACTTCAGGAGGAGTTTGATTTGCCACGATGCTCTGCTGGGGGCTCTCCTAGTGTCGATCCAATTGGTTGAAGCTAGCCCGTCAGAGTCGTGACGGACAGATGGCTTGTCTGATCACCATGTATTTTTTGCGAGTGTCACTTTCACAATCAGTTTCTAGTGGCGTCTTTCCAGATGGTTCTCTGTTTCAAACCACCAAGAACAATCCTGTTTCATTGACAATACATGAGCAACACAACGCACAATGCATACATAATCATGGATATTATATTCAATTTCTGCCGATACATCTCCCTTAAGCACAGAAAAGTCTCTACTTCCTGACTTAGGAAAGCTAGCCAGATTCTTGTCAGCATTTACAGAGGAGCAGTAGAAAGCATCCTGACTGGAAACATCACAACCTGTCATGGTTCATGCACGGCCCAGGACTGGATGGTTCTGAAGCGGCTGATTAAAAACCACCCAGAACATCACTGGTACCCATCTACAGAGCAGCAGCAACACTGGGAAAAAAGAGGTGGCGATACAGAGCCAAAAGGACACTAAAAGATAGCATCCACCCCAGCCGCAGCCTGTTTACACTGCTGCCATCTGGCAAGAGATACAGAAGTATCTGCTGCCTTACCACCAGACTATAGAGCAGCTTCATCCCCCAGGCTGTGAGACTCATCAATTCATCATCAAGAGCCCAGTGTCTAAATTAGATGTAGCACAAGGGACTCAACCACAGAACATCACCCCTGTGTTTTAAAAAAAAAATACTATAAATTCACCTTATAACCTTGTAAATCTTGCATACTGGACCTTAAACTAAAGTGCTTTTGTTGCCAGGGCAGATATTTAAAACATCTGCTCTTACAAAGCACCAGCGGTTAGAGGGAGAATATGCTTTTTGATTCAATTTTGGTAGACCAATCCTAGTTTCATCACAAGTAACGTTGTGTGCACAGAATAGTGAATTCCTCTACCTTGCCTTTGCAATCAACCTCAGAAAACAGCCTACACTGCCATCATGGCATTTCACTGATGTCGGAGAAAAAAAATGCAAGGGAAATCATTTTACATCCAGTGCGGTCATCAGGGCTCCAGATCAGCAGGTACTGTAGAGAAAAGTGTTTCGACATGCTGAAACTACTAAAGGAGGCAGACGGAGGAGAGAAGGAGTAGCAAACAGAGGTCAAAGCAGAGAACATTTTACAGTGAACATATACAGTATTTACAAATGGTTTTGTGATTGTATTCTTTCATCTTTACAAAAATAAAAAACATCGTGTGATGTTTCCAATCCAATTAAAATCTAATCTGGTCTTGCTCATACTATACATGTTTCCTGGCCAAGGCCACCGCATACATTAAAATGTGACTGGATCACCTTCATGCACATATGCACACTATATTATTATGTACACAGTAAACCAGCCCCCTCAGACGCTCTCTCCTTCAACCCCCCGTTTCGTCACCTCCACCAAAGACATTCACTGCACTGATAAACTGCCCTTTATTTAAATGGTTTTGCATGTTTGAAAAAAAAAAAAAAGGACAACACTACCGCTCATATAAATTCTGCGATTGTATAGGAATACATTTCACATTCGGCGATCTTGAAACGTCCTCAGCACAACGTACACGGAGAAACTCTTGGTCTTCAGCAATGTATTCCACTGCTGGAACAGAGCATTGTATTGTGAAGCTCCTACTTGTGAGTCTCTATGTTGAAAGGTGCACACATTCTCAGTCAAGACAAGGATAAATAAGTGTACTGTGACAAAATGTCTTTACAAGATGTTGATACACATGAGTAACACCCCCCACCCCCCCATGCCTCACTTCTCCTGACATACTACTGTATATTGTAAACGCCTTTCATCAGAAATGCCTTAAAATACCAGGAAAGCTTTACTGTACATCTTTCGTGTGCATGTGCCCGGTGGGAATTCAACCACAGATATAAAACGTGTTTTTATATATAAAAAAAAAATGAGTTTAACGCAGAGCGACTATCAACCCAACCCCCACATCCCCACCCACATCCACCTTTTTATTCTCTTCTTCCTTTCACAGAGACTTTTATTATGATCCTCCAAACATGCCCGAGAGACATGTGAGTCACTCGGAGAGGTTATTAATTTCATCTGAGTGTTTGGGTGTGATGAGGCACGATCCTAAAAATAGTAATCTATCCAATTTAACACAATCAAAAAAAAATTGACTTTTGTATTGCTTGACTATAGCCTGTCTCCATTTCCATTTCCTTGCAGCTCTGAATAGAAATGAGTAGGTATAGAAAATGGACAGACCTCACCATGTTCCCTCTGCTCAGTCCCTCTTATGAGCAAAGAACAAGGGTGGAAATATTGAATAACTTTGTGTATTGTTCAGTTCAATTCAAAGATTTTTAGTCACTGATGCAGTTCGCTTATATTTCTGTAAGCTCAAAGAATGCACCAACCGTCAGACACATCATAAGTGATTAAAACAACATTGACGCCGATGTTATAGAGCTGCTTTTATTCAGTCTTGGATTGTATACTGTGAGTTCAGTCTGTTGTTTGCTCAGACTGTTATGTTCCGCTCAGTACAAAAGCAGGCCCACAGTATATGAGCTCTTTTGCCCTCACTGTGTAGGTGCGCAGCTGCAGCAAGCTAAACACACTTCCAATAAAGGTCGGCCGCTGAAGTCTTTACTGGAAGCAACTGTGAAAATGTGCAGAGCAGCACTGGTTCAACACAACAGATGTAATTATAGTGATCACAAATGAGAACAAGGACGAGAAAACAATGGCATTATAATAATGAATTGATACAGTAATAAGACTGGTTTCACAAAAGTATAAGAATATTTATATATTACATTATCCCTCATGCCAGGAAGAAACAATCAGCAGTGAAAGATCAACATTAAGTCAACATAGCAAGTGGAGCACAGTTATAAATCTAGTATACACAGATAACATACAGGGTATAAACTTGTGGAGTCCATGCAAGCTTAAGTGCATACTGCTATTACAGCAAAAGTGAGACATACCAAATAAAGATATGGACATTTTTCAACTTTAAGTTGTAATAAAAACAAATATTATTACAGTTTAAAAACATGCAAAATAGCACTATTCTGACTTTTTCACCCCAAAAAGAGAGACCGCATAAACAAATCAACAGTTAGCCTCACAGAATAATGAAGAATCACTTCGAAAGTTAGCCCCAAACTAGCTAGTATAGCAGTTAGCCTGGTTAGCATTAAACTGGTCCCCCCCCCAAAAAAAACAATACGAAAACGATCTCCAATTAGTAACCAAAAATCTACACTATTTGGCCAAAAGTCAGGGGACACCTGACCTGCATCTATACGCACTTGTTGGATGTCTCATTCTGAAACCACGGCCAATAATATGGAGTTGGACCCTTCTTTTAGGACAGAACACCCGCCACTCTTCTGGGAAGGATTTCTTGAGATTTTGGACTGTGTGTGAATTTGTGCCCATTCATCCAAAATAGCATTTTGTCGAACATCGGCATTCTAATTCCTCCCAAAGGAGTTCAGATGGGTTGAGGTCAGGCCTGCATGCAGGCCAACCGAGTTCCTCCACACCAAACTCATCTAACCATTTCCTGAAGGGGCACAGTCATGCTTGAACAGTGGAGAGCCTTTCCCAAACGGTTGGCACAATGTTGGAAGCACCCAATTGGCTAGAAAGTCTTCAAATCCTGCCGCATTAAGAAGACCCTTCACTGGAACTAAGGGGCCTCGACCAAAACCTGAAGAACAGCCCCCGACTGTTATCCTTCCTCCACCAAACTTTACAGTAGGGTGCGCTCTCCTGGCATCTGCCAAACTCAGATTTGTCTATCAGACTGCCAGACAGTGAAGCGTGATTCATCGCTCTAAAGAGCCTCTGCTCTACAGTCCAGCTGTGGCATGTTTATAGGACAGACACACTGTAAGAAAAAGGGGTGAACCTCATACAAATTGCTCTCTAAAATATAAAAAAGTCCCAAGAGATCCAAGTGGTGGAAAGTTATTTCAAAGGTGTTTCTTAACCATACCCTGGTATCACTTTTGTGTATCTTAAAATAATATTTAAAAGCATCATTAGTATGAACTGGCACTAATCCATATAAATGTTGGCATTGATTAACATAAAGTTAAAACAAAATATTTAAATATCCCTTAAAATGGTTCTTTTATCTAACTTTCAAAACATTTGAGACTGCCAAATTGGCACCAATCAACATAAATGTTGGCACTGATGAACATAAACTTAAATTTGTTAACTTTAAAGTAAAACTTTGCTGGTCATTATCAATGTAAGTTGGCACATCTTCATCACATCACATGCAACCTCAGGTAAATTTGCACAATCCATGCTTGCATTTGGTACAACAGAGGGCCTAATATCATGCTCCTTGCATGTGCACCTCAGGCTGTATTGCAGGTGCATCGGACGACCTTGATGGCTCGCATGCAGCTGCTAACCCATGGAAAGCCTTTCTTGAATCTCCCGACGCACAGTTTATTGGCTGATGTTGATGCAGAGGAAACTTGGAAGTCTGTAGTTGGAACTATTTGTGAGTTTGCATGGTGTATCAGTTTGTGGCTGAGCTGTTGTTGCTCTTAAGCCCTTCCACTAATAGCACTTAACAGTTTAACGGGGCAGATCTAGTGGGGCCAAAATTTCACAAACTTGTGGCAAAGGTGGCATCCTATGACAGTGCTACTTTTAGAGTCACTGAGCTCTTTATAACCCAGTCTAAACTAAATGTTTGTTGACAAGACAGTGGATGCAACAATAAAAGTTTAAGGGTTGCAACTGGCAACCGATCAACCAACCTTGACCAACTGCTGGTGGCAAGTATACGCGTTATAAGGTTTGCAACCTCTCATCTGCTATAAAGTTTTTGAGATTATCAAGTTAGCATGTTGATTCTCTGGATTTCATGTCTTTTCATTAAGTTTACATACTGTGTATTACCACTGAGATGACAATAGTCACCAGCAGGAGAAGTGAAGCAAGAAGTGGCAACATCGGTCAATTGTTCAAATGCCTTAAAAAACCTGTGCTTACCCGACAAGAACCTCTTCTAGACATCATGACTCTTGGCTGCCAGGAGCAAATGTGTGAGTATCATGATGCTGTTATGGTGCCACAGACCCTTGAGGGGAAAAGGATTTGGTTGAATGGATGTGTTAACACAGTGTGTGACTTTGACACGGGAGATAACCTTTCATATCTTGTTTCCTACCAACAGTCAACAATGGTTTCTCTAAATCCTGAGTGAAATCTTCTTCTAAATTCAAGTCGTTTTTAAAATGGCCTACAGTCTTTACCTTACCTTAATCGAACTTTATGCTCATAGGTTAGGTCAGCCGCCATCTCAGTGAATGAGACTCTGATTAACCGGAGCTTAAACTACAGTGGTAGAAGATCAGAAAACAGCATTGCAAACAAGTATTTGTAAGTGGAGTGTGTAACGCATTTGACGGCACTGACAAACAGTATTGTCAGTGAGATAGAGGAAAATGCTCACACGGGTCATTCTGGAAGGCAATGACTAACTATTCTGTTGATGTACATGATTCAAAACACTCAGCCTGAGGATTCAGTGTTTGGCTGTTTACGTACTGAACAGCTCTGGTAAAGAACCATTTAAGACAAATTCATTTTTAGAAAGTGTCTCAGAAGCAGCATAGCGAAGAAGACAGTTTTGGCAATTTGCTGGTGGCCTCTCCCTCTGTTTTCTCTCCCTGCGTCGTTGAACTAGACAGTGTTGAATCTGAGCCGGTAGCCTTTCTCTCTCCCTCTGTCTCTCTGTCAGACAAGAGCAGTAGAGAGTGCTGACTATGAGCTGGTAGCATGGTGAGTCAGCCAGCAGCTTTACATTTAACACATGCCAACGCTAGCAGGACTGAAAAGGAACGCAGTGGGGGTGCTTTCTCTCCCTCTGTCTTGGTCTCAGTCTGTGGCTCTCTTCCTGTTTCTCTCTCTTTCCTCTTTGGCTTTTTCTCTCTTCTCTTTCCCTCCATTGCATCTCTCTATCCATCCTCTTCTCCCCCCCTTGCCACCCATTACCCATTGTCTCCCCTCCCTTCCTCTCTATTTTTTGCCCTCCCCCTCTCACTCTCATCCCCCTCCTTATCCTTCTCCCTCCCTCTTTCTCTCTCTCTGTAGTCTCCCAGTGGTCTTGCTGAGGGGCATATGCTGTTGCAGGGAGAAGGGGATGTCAGCTTGGATTTCAACCCTGTCACAACAGGGGAACACACACACATACACGCACACTCACTCACACACACAGACATGCAGGTATACAGGCACAGGAAGCAAATGGCCACTTATGAAATATGCTGCGTTTCTGTCTCGCGAGCACACATACATACATGCACGGCCGTAGACACGAGCGCAAACATGACTCAAATGGCCACTTGTACAGTATGTGTGCACAGACAGACACGTACACTGAAAAGAGTCTCACCAGGGCAGAAAACAGTGCTTGTCTGCAAACTGCCTGACAGGCAGAAAATAGCCCTGTCTAAGGAGGTGTGAGAGGAGAGGAGAGGAGAGGAGAGGAGAGGAGAGGAGAGATAGAAGAAGATGGGAGCGGAAGAAAAAAAGAGCGTGAAGAAAGGAAGTGGAGGGGGACGAAAGTAAGGAAAGGAAAGGAGTTGAAAAGCGAGGATAAAACAGGATATGGAAACTAGATCGCATCTGAAAACCAAGAACTCTGAGCTAAATGAGAATTTTCTTTCGTTCTTTTATTCCCTCCGTCCTTTTCTCGTTCTGCTGGTGAGTTCCTTTGTTTTCCTCACCCTTTTCTCATTGTGTCCCCCTCCTGCCCCCCCAAATTCTCTCTCTTTCTCTCTCTCTCGGTTGCTGATATGGTATCAATGACCTTAGCTCAGTACAGCATGGTCACACTGGCCTGACCAGAATCCCATTACTGACACCCTTCATGTGTAACATTACTGCACAGTGTGTGTGTGTGTGTGTGCCTGTATACATGCGTGACATTGCCCTTTCCATGGCAACAACAATATTATTGGTGGTGCGTAGCTGAAAGACACACACATAAACACACGTACCAGGATACTAACGCGCACACATACACGGACAGAAGCAGACATAGCTGAATACAAAATACACAGCAGCCCGGTCTTCGTGATAAATTTGGTAAGACATACACCAAAACTCACACTTTCCAAAATGATTTCCATTCTTATTATTACAGCTCCCTTCTCTAAAGTTATTAATCCCCTACACGAGGGTTTTTGAAACATTGCCGTCCGGGAACCAAGCTCATTAAAACAGCGCTCATGTGGGTAACGACCAGGAAAAAGTCCTTTGAAACAATATGTGACTCAGTGTAAAGAAGCAAAAAAGTTTATGTGAAATGTTTATTTTTCATCTCATATCACACACGAGGTCTTAAATCTCCATCATGGTTTAAATGTTTAGACAACACCATTTCATGCAGTTAAACACAGTTGTTGTAGATGAGGGGCATCTGCTCGACTGCCTGTGAGGGATGCAATGGGCGGGCTCTGCTATGATTATGTAAATCAATAGCAAATTTGCCAATACAAAACCTCGTACAGGGGGCGTTCAACTCAGTCATTAATCAAGGCTGGGCAAAATAACCTTTATAATGACCTTATTGATAAACTTTGATTCATGATGTAACACTGCCATACTGTTAATACCTACCTGCCACCTGTTTCTTCTAAAGAAACCTCACATTATGTTTCATGAAAGAGCTAGAGGGACAGTTTGACCCAAAATCAAAAATACATACTTCCCTGTTGCCTGTAGTGCTATTTATGTACCCAGATTGTATAATGGAACTAGATGGCACTTGGCTTGTGGTGCAATATGTGAACTATGTGAATTCACACTCAAAACAAAGCATATCACCAGTGTTACCACTAACTGCTGCTAACTGTTGCTGCTGCTGTTAGCTAGTTAGCTTGGTTAGCTGTGCATCTAGCTGTCTGTACTGGGAGCTCAGAGAACCAGGGTAGTGTTGGTGTTTAGACTGTTAAAGCTTTGGACTGGGCGGGCCGGGGTTAGCTGGTTAGCATGCTAACTTCAGTTGTTATCTCTGCAACACAATACATAAAAGTCATAATGTCAAAACTTCTGTTTTGATCACTTTCTCTTGATAGTTTTTGTTAAATTTTGAAGTAAAATTCTTACACAATGCACCTTAAAAGCACAAAAAACGTCCTTTTGATTTTGGGTTGAACTGTACTTGAGATTGAGGAAATTAGTCTGAGCACTGTTAGGTTTATATAATGGGCTTTCTTAGTGTTCATTGCAAAATGGATAAAATTACCTAACAAGCAACAGACTGCCAGAAATATGCCTGTCTACCTCTTGGGCTGCCTTTAGGGTCAAACTAACACAATACAGTATATTGGCTCCAATATGGTCAAAGATCCTATGAAGACCAACACTTATGGATGAAAGAATTGATTAAAGTTGACTTTAATGGAAGAATAGTTTTGATTTTATAAGCTGCTGCTGAAATTGCTGTATCAGCCTTATAGCGGCCATATGGTTGGTTTTGTAAGGATGGAACTGGCAGCCATGATGCTCTTAGTCATGATGCTCTGAATAGAGTTTAGGTTTAGGGAAGCAAATGTATATTATGAACACTATCTGAACACTATGGGAGTATGCTGCACAGTCGAACAATATACTGGGATTTCTTTTCTTTGGTCAATTGTTGCCCTGAAAAGATGATGAATTGAAAAGAACCCACTAATGCATAGGTTTGGATGTAAATCACAGTGAATTTGGACAAAGACTCTTATAAATGTGCAGAACACTGCAAAAACACCTCATGGGTCAGACTCAAAGCTTCTTATCTGACCATATATTATGTTGCAGCATACAGATCCAATATGGTGGCTGTCAAATTCAACAAGGTTGGCTGATTTTTTCTGCGAATTATTCTCAATGATTAATGGTCTTATTACTATAGCCGCCCCTCCCTCCTCCTCAAACGCACACAAGAGAGATACAAGTATGTGATTAGAGGGGTGGAAATGAGGAAAGAGGAGCAGTGCAGAAAATAGAGGGAGACAGAAGATGGAAAAGCAGAGAGAGGAGACGGGGAGTGGCTGACAAAACTAACAACATAAAACCGATCTTACAGAGGATGTGGGAGTCCTTCCATAGATACACCGATTGATGTCTTTTCTTCCCGTCTTACAGTAGCTCTGGGGTCTTTTAACTTTTATAGCAAATAAATGAGACACACGCTTTTCACACAGCATAATGAAACAAAACAAGAATGAACTGTGACAAATTTACATAATGCATATTATTGTTGAATTAGCAGTGATAACGACTGCATCTGCACTGTTTAGTCCTCGTGATTTTGCTTTGGCAGCTGGGGGTAAATAACTTAGCACTACAACAATAGACAAGACAAAAATAAATAAATAAACAACAACAACAACAACAAACAAGTACTCCAAGCGGAGCCTGGCATTTGGGTGCTCTATATACTACAGCGTTCATCTAGAAAACAGCAAATCATTGATGATTTTGTTAGATTTCAGTATTTCTTTGTGTGCACTTATGTAGAGGCCTACTTGTATATGCATGTTTGTGTGGGTGTGCATGAGACAACGCGCTCTGTTAGACAGTGTCTGTATCTTAATCTGACATATTGTTGAAACACCTTTACTGTTTCGCAGACAGAACCTCAGCTCTGTTTTCTTGTCTGGAAAAATGTAGTCTTCTACCTCCGCAGACTTGTTCAAACATGTTTTGTGTTGTAAGGTCAACGCAGTACAGTTACACTCATTTGTGCTCCCCAAAAGAAGTGGTTCATTTGAGGTGAAATAGCATCTGTTCCTTCTGTTTGCATGATGTGATATGGCATTTTCATGGTTTGCTGAACACAAACTTCCTTGTAATTGGTTTGCTTTCCTCGCAGCAAATGCAATAACCCCTGTTGGAGGTGATTGCCTATTATTAAGTGTGAGAAGAGATGGGAATATTCGCAGAGCAGTTGATCTACATTTGTTTGGGACCTGTAAATGATGTTGTAGTTTGTTTGAAATACAGCAGACAAGAATGACATTGAGTTATACACTGAAATGTTTTAACACACGACTACAAGATACTAAATAGTTCATTATATCCTATAAATCAAAATGTGTTTCCCCATCATCACTCTTTTTTTTTGCAGCTGAGTGAAAACCACAGTGAAGATTATCATTCATAAAATCACACGGTAACACTTATAAGGTTCACAAAAATGTGAGTAGTTACGAAGGAATGAATCAAGAACAACTTCATAAATTATGAATCATTAATGAGTAATTTGAGGACTGTATAGCAGATAATGATAGAGAACAGGCTGAGAGATACTATATCCATTAATCATTGGGTAATGATTTGTTCGTAAATATATATGGATCGACTCTCTCAGTGAGTTGTTCCTGATAACCTGTGAACCAGCTGCTTATTGGCACAAACTAGTAACGACTCATTAATTACTAATTACCTAATCATTAGTTAGCTAGTTAGCAAGCTATGTTAGCTTATGTTTCATTAAAGAGTAACTAATGATTAAGTTATTAGCAATTAATGCTTCTACCTGGTAACTGCTCAGTATTGTTTAACTTAAGAGTAACTAATGATTAGGTAATTAGTAATGAATTAGTCTACCTGCTAACTATTTCGTATTATGTCTCACTAAAGAGTAACTAATGATTAAGTAATTAATGAGTCTACTCGGTTACCACTTATAATTATGTTTCACTTTACATGAAGATGCCCAAAAAGAGTAAAGTGAGTGATTAAGTTTAAAGTAAAGTGATTAAGAAATGAGTAATTAATGAGTTGTCCCTAGGTTGTGCCACTCAGCGGCTCGTTCATACTTACTCACAGCTCATTAGGAAAGTGGTTTGAATGTTGATTCACAGATATTCATGAATGGATCATTACCTAACGATTCATTAATAGAGTATCTCCCTGCCTGTTCTGTAGTAACTCATAATTACTATATAGTATAAGAATCACATATAATTATTCAGGATATTTTGTTGTTATAGGGTTACATATTTGTTATTATATAATTATTTTTTTAGGAATTACTGATTCACAATTAATTGATTATCAAGTCATTCTTCATTCAATCCTTACTCACTCAATTACTCACAATTTTGTGTACCTTATTGTAAAGTGTTGTCTATCACATGGAATGTTTTATGCTCATAGTTTGTTTTTGTATCCGCTTTTTGTGTAACCCTCTGTTTAATTTCATCTTTATGATAAAATCGTGTATAATTATGAATAATGAGAAGTCAAAAAATGTATTTTGCTGCATGCAGCGCCCCTGCTAGGACTTCTGTAATTTGTAAAAACAAGTGCAGAGTGATGAGGAGAAACACTGTTCCTGCAGTACTGAACAGATGCACAGAGGACAAGCATCAGCAGAGCAGAGACGCAGACCCACCAGGACGAGGAAAAGTGAAGAACTGTCCTCACTAATGCTAGATTAGAAATCTAAATAATTAGACAAACAACACAAAGTGCACAAACAAGCAACTCTCTCTCACTGCAGCAGTGCACCGAGTGAGGAACTGAAACAAACTCAAATCTTTTGTCCTCTGAGTTCAATGAGAGTAACCAGTCTGTTTTTTCTCCCCGATTATCTGCAAACCTATAATTGCATTTTATTTTTTGACTATTTGCAAATTCATCCCGGTCCCATTTGTTCTATGATGACTCACTCAGAGGGCCAGAGGAAAGCTCACAAAGGCCAAAGTCACTGCCTCAAGTGCGGTTTCTTTTTATTCTTCGGAGCAAAAACTGCTGCTAACGTCACTCAAGCTACTGCAGACACTCTCCAAAAATATCACTTCTGTGAGACTCCTACATGAAGGCAATGTTTTAAAAAGAAACAGGGTTGGAGAGAATAAAGTCTCATTCCAGAGTGTGACACTTTTGACACTGCGGGTCTTCAAGAAATGAACATTCCTGCAAATAAGCTTTATGACGTTATTGTGTGACGAGAACAGCTGCGGATGCATTCAGAGTCCAGTTGCTGTCTAATTAACATTGCGTACAAAACAATCTAACTTCTGACTTTTTACTGCAGCAGCAGAACTTTTGTTTACCAGAAAGATTGAGAAGCATGTACAGATTAGCAGCATGGGCAACAACATCAGTCTTGAAACAGTGAAAGTATGTCCACAACACTCCTCCTTTCTCGTTCCTCCTTTTCTATAATTTGAAACACAAACAGTAAGAGGTAGATAAAATGAAAGGAAAAATACCTTAAGAGGAGAAGATGAGAGGAAGGATGGAAGGGACGGACAGCATTAGAAAGGGGAAGAAAGTTGGAGGCAGAGGAAAGGTTAGACAGGAAGAGTGATAAGGAGTGGGGTGAGTTAGAGACAGAGGAGGATGGAGGAAGAGATGGTTGTGACTAGAAAGGTGTGATGCAAGAAGCAGGAAGAGTCTCTAATTAGTTTTTTTTGCTCAAACTTCAATCTCTCACTGTGACCTTAATAAACAGATGATACACACACACACGCATACACAAATCCACGGCCGCATGCGCACCCACATTCTTGCACACGCACACAGTGTGATGAAAGTGTTACCTCAGCATTTTCCAGCTAAATGTACTCATTAGCCTAGTTGCACATGGCTGCCTGGGAAAACAACAAAGTCAGCTCCAGAAAGCAGAAAGCATTCATCTAAGAGGCTGTCAGAGTGGGAGACAGAGAGCAGAGGTCTCAGCACTACCACAAACTCGTGGCTGCATTATTTTCTCGAAGACTGACTCAGATTAGATGCTATTACACACTTTTCCCGCCACATGTTTATTCAAGCAATTTTTTTACTTCTCCTCATAGGCAGTCCCAAATAATGAACGCTTAGCATCAGGTTCAATTAACCAGCTCTAACTATGTTTATTTTTCTATTTCAAACTGGTGTCCATACTTCAAAACAATCCTTGTTAGGGCCAGGACCTGAAGCAACTCTATAGGCGCAACTACATGTTATATAGTATATAATAGGGAGATTCATACACTGATGCATGCAGCATTTGTTTTATACTCCTCGTAGCATTTACCAGTCAAGAAATGCTTCAGCTTATTGCACTGAGAGAAAGGATAAAACAAGAACTTATGCAGCCACAACAAGGGCTTTGTATGTCGACCTTTCTGAGCACCTGTTGCTCAGCCCAGGCACCAAACCACAGTAACATCCAAGGTTGACATTGGAGGTGGGAAAATTGGCATTTTCTCTTTCACATTATATAATTATGAGTGACCTGTGGCGGCAGGAGTAGGAGGGAATGGTGGTGGTGGTGTTATTACAAGCCAAAAAGGCTGCCAGCGACTAACCGCAGTTCAAACCACAAATGACTGGATATTTTTAGGAACACCTGGAGACATTTCTGCTGGCTTTGATGGTTACAAAACAAGGTGGTTTTTTAAGAAGAGGTGGAGACATTTCCATCCATTTTTATGCCGTCAAAATTGGGTGTTTTTTAAAGAAGAGCTGCGGACATTTCATGCATTTTTTATGCCAAGACTGGCTATTTTTCACGGAAAGCCGGACCTTGTCCATCGGTGATCGTGGTGCCCAAAACAGGTATTTTAAGCCAAACCATGATGCTTACCTTACCCTAACCAAGTGTTTTTTAATGCCTAAACCTAATCAGAGCATTGTGAAAAAAGAGAAATAGAAGATTCAACCTAAACAAACGGGAAGTTGCAGTTTTAACTTTAACAGCAAATGTGTTGCTTTATGGTTAAATTTGAATAAAGGGCTGCAACTACTGATTATTTCTTATCATAAATCAATCTGCTTTTTATTTACAAGGTTTATCAATTAACTGTTTAGTCTATAAAATGTCAAGAATTTGTGAAAAATGCGCATCACAATTGCTCTGGATCCAAATGAACGTCATCTTCTTTTGTCCAACCAACAAACAAAACCTAAAGACTCTTCATTTACTATCATGACTGACTGAGCAAATCCTTAAATTTAATGATCTGGAACCAACAAATGTTTGACATTTTGCTTGATAAATGACTGAAACAATTTATAGATGATCACAACAGTTGGTAATTAACTCTCTTTCTATTGACTTGACTATTCCTCGCAGGTCTATTTGGAAATACATAAAAATGCATATAGTAGCATGTGGTGACGCAGATCATCCAAAACACCAACACCACAGAGCACAGTAAAGCAAGCCAGCGATCATGAGGTGTAAAATTAATGCTCCAGACATCTATCCATGCATCCATTACAATCCTGTACATAAAACCTGTAATGGAGGGGCCTATTGCAGCACATACTGGGAGAAAGGGTTATCACAGGGCTAGCACACAAACAGACAGATAACCATTCACACCTAGAGGAGATTCCTCAAATCCACTTGACCTGCATGTTTTCAGACTACAAGGAGGATACCCACACAGTCACCCAGAGAAAACGAGACCTCCACACAGTAAAGCCCCTGGGGATTCAAATGCGGGGACTGCCTTAGCCACTGATCGACCATGCCGTCTATCCAATCAAACCTAAACGTACCAAATGTGAGTCCAACAGGGGAAGTGTGCTTCAACAGAAAGTAAAACTCAGATGCTACCTGACTGCAGGGGCACAGTCATCTGACAGAGCGAGTAAAGTGTCAACTTTAGACGTTTGTGACTTCTCACTCATGGTGCAAGATGTAGCACAGTTTTGTTAACAACTCACAGAATCAGTCGCTGTTATGAGACAAATATCTGCAGTTTATAACTGCTATCTGTCAGGTAGATAGCTGCATTTCCTGCTCCAGGTCAAGTACTAGCACATGGGTTATTTTTGTCCATCTGCAAAGGCAAACAGCTCTTTCATACTGTCTTTTCTAGTTAGTGAAATGCTGGACAGTGTCACACACTCACCAGAGTCCAAAGGGGCCCTTTAACTGTGGCAATGACCATCTGATTCAAAGGCTGAGCTCCTGGCAGGATCTGCTGGGCGAGAGGTGTTTATGAGTATTTCTGGCTGCTTTTGATTATATTCCAGCCTCGCATAAAGCTTCAGGCTCATGTTTGGAGTCATGAGACTTGTGGTTTCAAAGGGGCTGGGGGCTCCAGAGGACACACACACACACACAAAACACATGGGAGAGAGAGAGGAGACAGAAAGATTGTTTGCCGAGTACTTTAGCTTATAAATTTGTCAACATTTCTTTCTGTTCTTGAAGTGACTGTGCAGTAACACAGTTCCTTTCCAGACAGTAAATTAGGTCCTCTGAGACTCCTTGCCCTTTGTTAAACTAAAGACTGAGGTGAGCTGGGAAACACAGGAGTTTCTCATCCCACTCGTGAACGACGCCTGCAATGAGTTAAAAGGCCTGGCCCAAGCTCGCTCTGGGCACGGAGAACAGTTGGAAGTTGACGTCGAGTTGGAACGGAGTATCATCGTTCAGCGTTTAAGGAAGACTAAAGGCGCTCTCTGTGTAAAAATACACCGTAGAGCGGAGGCTAGTGTTACACAAACAAACTCAAAAATGAGGCAGGTTTCAGTCTGTGCTCTCGCTCTCAATGCTCCACTCATGCACGGCGATCAATCAAAACAAACGTACAGGACAACAACAGGCCTCGTGAAGTCCCAGCGCCATGATGCGGCCACATTCACAAGAGAAGAAGATATCTTTTCACAGGATGAGGTACATATATGTTACAGTGTGTTTAATCTGGTATCTTGTAACATTTGCCATCTATCTATCTATCTACCTATCTAGAGACAGGATGGCCTGGGGCTAGCTGGGAGTTTACTGTAACGTGGTGTAAACTGCAGTGAGCGGTGGATTCCACATGTTTTCCAACACATTTACTTGATTCAAGAGGTTAGACTCATATATACTTTCACTAACAGTCAGTCATTATTCAAAGGGTATATTTACAACAAAAGAGTTAAATCATTAGCGCTGTGGAAACATATTTAATACTTATTAGTGCTCCCGTTGCCTCACATAAGTCTTTAAAAAGATTGAGTCCATTTGTTTACATTATAATACTCTTTACTGTGCTTGGATATTGTTAAATGGATGCACAAAGTCTGTGTGGGATCAATTTTCACTCTCAGTGTGGTGTGATTTAAAGGTGAATGCTTTCACATCGTGAGCGCGGAAATATATTCATTTAGATTATGATTGAGAAGTACAGCGTATTAATTGAGACCCAGTGGTGGCGTGATAATTGAGGAGTTCAATTTATACATATTCATTACTCCATAATGTGCTGTATATATAATCTGTGAGAGCTGAGCTGGAGATGCAAACAAGCTCCCAGTGAAATGTTTTAATTGGCCTGTTCTATTTCCATTTCAATAAGATGTCCCCTCCTCTCCTCTTCTCCTCCCCTCCCCTCCTCTCCTCTTTTGTCCCCTCCACTCCTCTCAAGCTGTCCTGTCTGATATCTGACATGTTGGCTCCCTCTCTTCTTCCTGTTAATGGACCGGTTAACTCCATAATTTGGAGCTGTATGTGGGGAGATAAAGACGGGTGTATGTGAATGGTGGAGTTTGTGTGCGACTGGATGCAGCAGGACAAGAGTAACACAGGAAGTCGGACGAGGAGGAGATGGGGAGATGAAAGGAGAGACATGAAAGGAGATGGGACGGAGAGAGAGAAGTTGAGATTTCATGAACACTACAAGTGGAGCTCTGGCAACAGAGATGAGATGTACTTCTGATCAGAAGCCATTACAGACCGACCACCAAAACTGTAATCCAAAGTTATTCAGAACAGGGCCATCTTATCAGCCCTTAAATACAGATAGCACGACAGTTTTGAGAGTTTTATAACCTTCAAATGTAAATCTACCGGGTTGATACTAACGTGTGATGCCACGATAAAGCAACACAAAATAAATCCTGAAAGTCATATTGTCAAAGATGTTTAGAAGCAGGCCCCTCGTAAAGTCCAACTAATAATTTTTCTGCTCCACAAACACATCTGGAAGCCTTTGTGCCGTCAGTCATAGATACATAATGCATAAAGCTCATTATGAAACAAATCAACATGGTGTTCATACTATCTCATGCACATTTACATAGATAGAAGCAGCAAATCCGGGTACTTTGCCCTTGCGTCATGCCCCCGCCTATTTTTGGATGAAAGCAGCCCAGAATGTGAATTCTGAGGTCCTGTCCAATTTATGACTATTCCCTGATAGCATCAGGATGTGGGCCGCTACTGGCAAAGATGAGGCACTGCTGGCTTCTTCTGAACAAAAACAAAATGGATGTGAGCTTAAAGTTGCCCGCATTAAAAATTGCAAATATGGCCCAAATATCGCAAATCACACATGGGCTTTTTTGGCAAAAGATGTGGTCCTACTGACTGGAATCTCAAAAATCATATGTGGGCCAGAATTGGCAAAGATATGGTGGAGTAAACATTGGATAATCTGGATGTGGACCTACAGTGGCCCACATATGACATGCAAATGTGCAGCAATTAACCAAATCCAGTGGCCATACAGGCAAACAATCATGTTGTTTTGTTGTCAGTCAGTCGGTGTCATTATAGAGAAAACGGGGGGATCTGGAGATGACCTGAAGCCTCAGATCCCTTCTTTTACTGTCCTTTGTTCTTTGGGGAAAGGGAAGAAAATCGTAAACATTGCAAAATGCAACACGCTTTTAGGCATGTTACAACTAGTATTTTCAGTTTGGCGCTGGCACGTTCACAACATTTCTTTACACCCAAAAGGGGGCGTGGTCGCACTGGTGACAGAAATCTATGTGTGCACTTATTGGCCCCTGCTGCATGTCCCTAGATACCCTTGAAAGTAGAACAATGTATAATAAAACAGAACCAAGACAAAAATGTTATGTCCAATATTAAATCAATCATTATTTTAAGCTTGTGATGCGATAAACCAGGAGAATAAACGAGAATAAACTTTAAACACACACTGAGCAATAAAAAAGGATTCAGTTTGGAGGTGAACAAAAGATTATAGGATATTAAAAGAAGCTGGGGAATTGTCGATACGATGTCAGGATACCAAATGCATTTTTGTCTGCTGAAGAAAAGACTTTAAACAAAAAGCAATAACAAAAATATCCTGCATATTATATATAATAATGACAAGAATGATGGGATATTTACATTTGGATTAATAACTCTACAATAACCTTAAAGGGAATGTCTGTGAAATGAAAGAAAACTAAAACGACACTATGTGAACTCATAAATGCTGCAAACCAAAAAAAACTGTGTAAATATGCAACGACTTCTTGAAAACTGTAATGAAACAGTTTCTCCTCTGAAGGATGGAGCAGCGATGTTTACAAGTCATAATGTTCAGTGCTGGAGTCTCATCATGCATGGCTTCACTACAAACAGCACTCTCTCAATTCAGTCGAGTCAGGAAGCACATTTGCTTCAACTATCAACCACTGAAAAACCTCTGGCCACAACTGAAATGATTCCAGTTTGATCGCTGATATTTAGATGCAGATGAAGAGGAAGGAGGGAGGAGAGTCGTATGGATGAGACGGAGGAATGGATGAAAAGAAAACATGGCGGAAAGGAAGAAACCTTCTATCCTGTCCTCTTAATCCAACCCTCCTCTTCTATCCCTCTCTTGCCTCTTTTCCTCTCTTTTCTCCTCCTCTAGCTTGTTTTAATCTCCCTTCTTTTTCTCTCCGTCCTCTTCTTTAACACTAACAGCCTCTTCTTTCTCCCATCTCTCCTGGCCTCTTTCTCTCCACTCCTCTTTACCTCCTGGAGTCCCTGTTTCTCTCCTTTCCACCCCCCTATCAGCCCACTTTCTCATCCCTCCCCTTGCTTCCATCTCTACCCCTCTTCTTGCATCTCCCCCTCCGTATATTCGTCTTTGTGTACCCTGCCATTCTCCGTGCTGCCCCAGGCTGAGACATATGGCGCTCTCCTCTCTGCTATTGTCATCCATTAACACAGTTGTCGGTGGGAATTACAGACACATAGCGCAACATGCAAGGCTGTGCTCTAGCTTGTGATGCTGGAGACAGAACAAGGCAGGCGAGAATGTAAGGTGTCTTAAAAGGGCAAGAGAAGAAATCTGATACAGTGCTTTTCAAACATTACCGCAGACAAGAAATGTCTTGGAGAATTTATGGTGAAAGATGAACACAATAACTTACATCATTTTAATGTATATAATGTACTTCCTGCTAACTAAGCCATACGTTTTTAAGAAAAAAACTCTATGTAGCCACTTAGTTGATGATAGCTACAATGGCTGAACACAATGAAAAAAACCTTCTGATTGACTATCCAACACAATCGACCTGATGGTTGACTGATGACAAGGTTTAGTTTTATATATAGAAACTTCCACCCCAGTAGAATATATATTGTATGTATATATTATGTTATATATATTATATATGAACTAAGCTTAGCAGCCTAGCTTTAGCTTCTTAGCTTAAACAGTTTGCCAGCAACCCGGAATTCGTAATAACTGTAATAACATGACAGCAAATCCTCTTAGAAACATGTTATAAAACTCTGTTACTGCTTAAAGTAACATGTTGCTGTCACATGTTACTTTACTATTGAATTGAATGATATAACACAACCCTGAGAGCAAAATCCCTGGGGTAGTAAATGACTACAGAGAAAACAGAAAGCTAATGAGCAATTACAGAACCCCAGCTAGCATGTTAGCAGCTATCTGGCTACACTTGTTTAGTACCTGGCTACTTAGCAACAGTAGTAGTTACTAGCCCTACTACAAGTAGTCCCTATATGTCACTACGCTTAGAGAATCACTTTTTTTTTTGGTGTAACTTATTGCTTACTGTGCCTTTAGCCGACATTTAGCTATTTTAGCTAGCTAGCTGCATTCATTTGTTGACATTTTCTTTCTTTTAGCAAATTTGAACTCGGGTATAAGTCCTGTGACTCCTCGTTTAGCACCAAATCATGCAAATGAACAGGAAATCTACTTACTTTAAACTCATTCAGTTGCCAGGTCTCCTTATACATCCATGGTTCAGTAGCCCAGGGAGTCGGCTATTTTCAAGGTTTACACAAAAAACAAAATAGCTCCAGAAAGCTCTGACGTGAACGTTGACATTTCTTGCTCATTACGCTCTCTTACTGAAAATTACATCACCACACATCTACTTTTCTTCACATACAACACAACCTGCTCACTGTCACAGCAGAGTGAACATAAGTGGGGCTTATAAAATTAACTAGCTGCGTTTTATTCCGATGTGCAAGCAAGCGAGCGGTGACAATATTGCTAATTCAGCTAACCTGCTCATTAGCTTAACAAGTATAGCTACAAATATAACATTAAGAAAGTAATATCATAGCTACTTAGTAATAAGTATATTGATGGTGAATAATTAAAAGTGTCTTCAGACTTTGCCTTTAAAATATGTACCACACGTGTTGGCGCTAATATATTCTGGATTGGGGCTTTAGAGAAGAAAAGCTGTTTGCAGTGCGATATAAAAAAAACAAAATGTGGGCTTTGTGCAAACCATTAAAGAACAAGACGTGGCCATTCTGATTAGATGGCTTTCAGATAACAGTAAAGTTTGCATCTCCTCTATCAGCAACAGACTTGATCACTGCAAGTTTGATTAGACTGGATGGAAAATCACAGCACGAACACACACACACACACACACACACACACACACACACACTCTTCTCCAAGTTCTAATTAAAGTGGTTGTGATGACAGAGCTTGCAGTGTGATGTACAGTATTACACAGCAGTCACTATCACATTCACAGTGATGTGTGTGTGTGTGTGACAGGGAGAGTGAGTGGGAGAGCGAGAGAGAGAGAGAGAGAGGGAGAGAGAAGAGAGAGATAATAGCTCTATAATAATCAGTCTATAGGAAATGGGGGAGCAGAGTGCTGTGACAGCTTGTCCGGCAGCTAACTGTCAGATACACAAACACCTACTCGTGCACACACACACACACACACTTACATCAATACTAATCAAACCCAACAGTTGTTACATCTGATCCAATGTCAGAGTCCTATTTAAAGACAGTTTACTTTATTGTTAGGTATGCAGTAGAGACACGGGGATTGTGGTGTTTGTTGGGTAGTGTGGAGCAGCAGAGTGAGAGACAGGTTTTTAATGACAACATGACAGCCGAGCTCCAATTTGCAACATGAGAGCGAGAACTGGCTGCATTTGCAGCCGCAGCGATGCAGGATAGATGCCACTTTTCTGAGAGTGAAAGGTGGACAGATTGACAGACAAGGCATGCAGGAAGAGAGACGGAGCCTGAGGTGGTGTGTTTGCATCTCTCCTTCATCGTCTGCAGTTTTTTGATTCTGTTTGAAGTTCTCCCTTTCTGCGATGGGTTTTGTTAAGTCTTGTCAGATTGTTCTCTCGCTTTTTTTCCTGAGTTGTCAGGACAAGATGTCTTTAATCTTCCTTATCCACCGTATCTGAAAAGAAAAGACAAATACAGCTCTTTCTCCTCTTTTTTGCTCATAATAAGATGAAACCCACAAGCTGTGTCCATATTCTGATAATCTAAAGCTTACTTTGATATCCGAGTTGTTAGAGGACATGTTGAAGAAATTGACATTTTAGATCTCTAATAGTGTGAGCAGAGAGGAGGTGTGTGGAGGAGCAGATTTAATAATTAAAAATGTGTCTTAACATTTCGTGCCAAACCTCTCGGTCTCATACACCTGGGTGCTGAAGCTTTCCAAAGATGAACGTATCACACATTTAACAAAACAAATGTATTCACCTTTAAAATGTTAGATCTCATATGAAATGAACACGAGCAGTGTTGAGAAAGATATTTCCCAGGAAAAACATTGCATACTTTTCACATTACAAAATTTGTCAAGAGTGAAAAATGTTCACAAGTGTCAGAAAATAACATATTGCAGTACATCATATCAGTC
The DNA here is from genome assembly GCF_965226575.1 of Pagrus pagrus. Taxonomy (NCBI): domain Eukaryota; kingdom Metazoa; phylum Chordata; class Actinopteri; order Spariformes; family Sparidae; genus Pagrus; species Pagrus pagrus. Next base: position 15,672,570 of record NC_140191.1, read on the forward strand.
TGTGAAGAGCAATGCGTTGTAAAAGTACAACCTGATGGTGATATCTAAGCATATATTTGAATGGCATTCTCCACTACAAACAAGTGATTGAGCACCTGTACAAATTATGCAACCTGTATAAAAGGATGTATTTCCTGCTCTGAGCCAGTTGAGGGAATTCATCCTTCTGTCAGTATCAAGCATAAAACATATAAAGTTTCTGGTTGTTTGTCTCCTGCAGCTGATCTGCCACATACTGTAACACAAAATGAAATCAACACAGAGGAGAGGAGAAACTCAGCAGAGCAAACAAAACAGCTCGACTGCACCGACGTGAAGTGCAGAGCCCAGAGAAGCGTCATTGAACGTCCTAATCTTCAGTGACTTTGTTGGAAAGATCTGGAATCCTTGACCGTTAAAGTTAATCTCATCATAATACGGGTCTATTTTCCGGCTCACAGTTTGCTGACAGAGGAAATCATCATGCTGGGGAGAAACCAAGCGTTCACACTTCAAATTACCGGTGACCCCAATGCGCGCACACACACACACACACAGACACACGCGCCTGACGTGCACGCATTAAAAAAGACGGCAGCGCGATCACAACACACGCACTAACACAGAGAGATAGAGTAAATGAACAGATGTACAAAGAGCACATGCTGACACACACATGCACATTCACAGATGGACAGATGTCCCTTCCTGAAAACACTGCCACACATGCTTTTACTGTCTGCAATACTGAATGTGTGCCATATTCCAGGAATCACCAAGTGGACCTTGTTCATAGAGATCAGGACATCCCATCTATCGTCAGAGAGATCTTGAACTTGTTGTTTCCACTACCTTCAAATCACTTGCCGGGGTCAGTTTCGCCTCCATATACTGTATATGTCCCTTTATAGACCAATAAAAAAGTCCTCTTCTTTACAAGCTGGATTCAGACATAAGCTCCTACATGTGGACAAAACATCTAATTGAAATGCAATGTAAAGACAAAACTGCAAAAGAAAGCTTTAGATTATTAAAAAGATGAAATATATAACATTTTAACATAAATGTAGCAGCAAACAGTTCAAGAATAATGGCATCCTGAGCAGAGAATGAACAGGCATTGGTAGTAATGGAATACATGTAATGGGATTACGTAATCAGGATACAAAAAAAGGTAACTGTATTCTGGTATAGTTATAGAAGAAAAAGATGTAATTAGATTACTGATACATTCAGTAAAACAGGGATTACTGAGGTCTTTATTTGCATATGTTTGATATTGAGGTAATCCACAAATAACAGAAAGTAATCAAGTTACAAAACCAGAATATTGTGATACGTGGATTACATTACTGACTACATTTATTAAGAGGTAATTAGTAACTGTATCTGTATACATTTTCAAAGTTACCCCTCCCAACCCTGAAAAATTTGGAAGAATTAGTCTGTGTTCAGACAACGCTTTCTTGTTTCCACAACTTCATTGCATGTACGCTCTCTTACGACGTCTAGTGTCAGTCAATATTGTATATTTCACCTTCATATTAAAGATCATCTGGTTAAATATTTGTATTTTGTTATGATCTAAATTGTCTCATACGTTTTGAAACTGAACACCAAAGGTTAGAGATATTACCTGGAAACACTGGAGATTTTTCGAATCAACACATTTACCAGACTCACAGTTGTAGCCTATAGACCGCTCTTTTACAGGATCCACAACGAGGTCTCACCTGCTTCCAGTCTTGCTCTGGCACAACTTGAAAACAATCTGTGTCCTGATCAAACACATAAACACTCGGGTGCATGCACACACACACTGACCACAGCGAGACACTCTGTGTGAAGAGAGAATGTGGCTGAGGCGAATGCAGAGAAAAGCAGAGTGCTCTAAAAGTCACTTGCAATTTGGAGAGCTACTTAGTCAAGGTCATTATTGTACTGCGTCTGTGCATGTGTGTGTGTGTGTGTTCCTGCATATGTGCATATATCTGTGTGTCCGCCGAGTGAATACAATAATGCAGCCATTTTCAGCTATACAGAGTGCAGTAAAACCATTAAGGGTCTGACAGAAGTGCTGACTGTAGATTACAGTGGCTCTAAATCTGAGCCGGGCATTATGAAGCCAGTGTGTTTCACAAAACTATCTGTCATTTCCAACACCTATGGATAGAGAACTGCATACAACAAGCAACACGTTGTATCACTTATTCCAGACAACATTTCCAAATAGATTAATGCATGGTGTCACCACCTCGTGTTGATAATGGTGTGGTGGTCTGGTGCCAGTCAGAAGGTGACAGCTTTGATTTTGGCAGCAGCCAGAGCATCCAGCCCTGCGTAGGCGTCCTTCAGCTGACCTAAAATGAGCACACAGCACATATAGCTGCTCTCAGCCTGCATGACACATAGTGGTTGAAATGGAACCGGGGGAAAAGAGAGGACTACAAGGACCAGATGCCAGTAACAGTATAAACACAAATAGTGAAATAAAATACTTTTTTAAAACTAAGAAACTGCTTAAAGCCTGTTTCACTAAAGTGATTTGTGAGCACCGTTAAAATTATATGTCATTGTTAGATTCACATCTGGATTTGTAAAGATCAACAGATCATTGGTTTTATGCCCTGACAACTGTCATCTACATTTTAAATTCCTCTTTTAGAAGATTTCAGTTTATTTGAAATCAATTTGTATGAAGTTTGGTTTTTCAAATCTTTCCTGAGTCAACCATCTTCCCAAGCAAATCAATAAAGGATCTCTGGCAAGTTATATGTTCATTTCAGTACAGTTCATCCCACTGGAGTGAACCCTTTTCTCAAAGAAATCAATAAAGGATCTCTGAAACATCTCTGGCGTTGTTCTTCCTACTGACTGGACCTCCACCAGTTAGTAGGAAGTTTGTCTTCATGAACACAAAGTTAAGCTAGCTTTGCTAAATATGAAGAGTTTTTTTTTTGCCCCCAGGGAGCGACGTCACAATGCTGCTTTGGACGTTGGTGATCGAAATTGAAAGCTTATTAATTTTCATTTCAGAAAACCATTTTCACACTGACTCTTTGGCGGTTTTAATTTTCAGTTATGCCTTCAAAAATAAAACAAACACACGAAAAGCAACAAGTGCCAGACTTTCATTTCTCGCCGCATCAAAAGGTTTTGTTTTTTTTCCTGCCAACTGAAGAACAGCATTTAACACAAGAGGGCAGCGGCTTCAACTGTATTAGCCAACTTGTTGTTTTGTGGTCACATTTTCAACACCAAAAAACAGAAAGGAACAGAACCAAAGCTAAAAAAAACAAACCCACTCAAATACATGCATAATAGTGGCATGGAAAAGGAAAAGGGAGGATTTTATACCAGATTTATCAGATCGAGGGGATTATTTTAATCACCACAGGAAGAACAACTTAATGTAATTGCTTTAAAACTCTCTAAGATAGTCAGAAAATATACATTTGGAAGCGTAATTTTTGACCAGTAGGTGTTTATTATCATCATAATAATTACTTTCATTTTCTAAATTGCCAACATCTTGTTTTACAAAACAACTTCTGTGGCTTCCCAAGCATCACTCCCACTGAAAATGTGTTGAATATATAATATCCCACCATGAACTGTGACTACATATGATGGATACACTCTTGCAACCATTTGCAACACAACAGAAGCTCCAGTTAATGTGTTTCTGCATTGCACTCCAGTATGATTAAATAATAACTCATGTGTTACAAAAACCACTCGAGCCGGGGGAATCCTGAGTAGGGACAAGAGCGGCTATGTGCAAATGGTTCAGAGGCGCAATCTATACATCACGCCTGGCGATCAAATGTTTGGGAGATGATTGATCTCAAGTTCACTCCAACAGCTACGCCGGGAGAAAGGGAGGAACGAGAGCAAGACAGAAGATTGAGCGGAAAGAGAGAATGCAATTGGGGAAGAGAAAGAGAGAGATAAGCAGCATGTGTGAGCCTCTAACCACCAGCTGACACTCTTCATCTGTTGTGTTGTGTCTGCACGGCTGTTTCACCATCGGAGCACTGTGGGTTTGTCTGAATACATCAAAACAGCCAGAAAAACAGAGACTGAGAGACAGACGGAGGGAGAAAGAAATTTTCTTAGAGAGACTCCGGCATCAGCTTTCTGTCTCACTTTCTCTTTCTTTCATTTCTCTCTGTGCAATATCATTTCCCCACTCTGTCCTGCTTTTATCGCTCTACTCCTCCACCCCACCCTCCCCGTTTTCTCTCTCTGTCTCTCTCTCAGCGTCTCCTCTCAGATGCAGAGTTGGGAGTTGGGAGCAAAAGGCAGGAGACAGACAAGATAAAAGCTGTTTCCTGATTCTTCAGCTCTCAGCTTCTCTGCTGTCAGGCAAGAAGACAGCTAGTCAAGACAGAGAATTTCCTGCTAGATGTATCCCTGCACAGCTGCTGTCGCTAACAGGCAGACAGGCAGAGAGAAAAGAGGTGGAGAGAGACAGAGAAGAGGACGGCTGCAGAGGCAGAAAGACTGGTAAGCAGATATGTGGACAGGTAGAAAAAGAGGCGGACCTAAGATGATACTACAGACCTTCACTTTGACCTCTTTGGTAAAATACAGTTACGTTTGTGCTTCATACTGTATGTAAAGAGAAACAACTCTATTATAAAATCTGTTAGATGGGTGGATAGACACCACTTTCCTCAAAGTGAGTAAAGTCTAGCCAGCAGGCCCGTAACCACGAGGTACCATGCTGTTGCTAACTAGCTAACCAATACAAATTAAATGTATAATTTACACACACACACATGCACGTTTGTCTATCTTCACTCACGAGGACCCTTGATAACACACAACATCCCTTTTCCCGCTAACTGTAACAACTGCAGCTAAAAGGAGAACTCCAACTCTTAACTTCAATTTAAGTCGAACCTCAACCAAGTCTTATTTTCAAAACAGTCCTTTGAAGTACTGAGTGCCGGTTAAAAGGTCCTCACAATGTGGAAACTTTTAGACCTGAAGTGGGTCCTCACAAAGATAGCGATACATACACAAACACACATACACACACAGGTATTTACTGGACACCACCATGGTAGCTAACAGCAAGCTGGTAATGCTTCCTGTAAGTGATTGAGAGTCTGTCTTTGTCTCTTCCTGTGTCTGTGATGCCTGGTGGTATACTGTACATACACACACACATAAAACGTGCACACACACACACACGCATATATATCTATCCCTGACAGTATCTTTTGAAGCCCTGGCCTCGAGCTTGTTGTCTTGCAATTTGTTTGTTTTATCTGAGGGGAAAGTGTCTCCAATTCTCCAAGCAGATATACAGTAGATGAACGGGAAAAACGAAATGTTCACAAGAGCGCAGAGCAGACTGGTGGTCTGATGAATGTCTGGCTGTAATGTCACAAACTTTACTTTCATATCAACAAATATCACTTGTAACAAAAGTGAGTAGTGCTTCAATTTAATGTGACCTACCCACAACACAAATCTCGTGAAAAACATTTGACAGCAGGGAAATTTTAAGAATTACCAGAATCTTTGCCTTTCCACTAGAGTCAGGTTAACCACACCGACTCACCATTCATGGTTCATGCCCTCAATCAAGCTGCGTGGACATTTTGGTGGCCTGTATGTGTGCTCATGCAGACAACACTGAATGAGTCATCTTTTAAAGTCCCCATCAAGTCAAAAATGTGTTTTTATTCTTGTCAATACAGTTCAATATTTGAGCTTCACTGTGTTGAATGATGTGTGTGCAGAGTTTGACACTAGAAGGCTGTTTTCACATTCATCAGCTGAAAGTGTAAATTTTCTCTGTGCTCATTAAAAGTCTGATTTTAAGAGGCGGGCCTACAAGCTCATTCTGTGACATCACAAATTGTTTGGAAGCCAATCCCGGTCCAACACACAGCAAAGACAAGAGTGACGTGGAAACCAGAAGACTCCAGTGCACATACACTGAGAATGGACAGGAAGTAGGAGAATTCCTGCAGTTAAATGTGTGAAATGACAAACATCTGCATATTCATATATTCTGTAATTTTTAACGAGAGGGAAGAAAAAGATCCCTTTTTAAGGCTTTTATTGTGAAGCAGCTGCATGACTTAAAGCCACTGAGGTTAACGAGTCCTTGTTCAAGGAAATGTGTCTCGATGCTAACATTTTTCAACAGGCTTTTATAGCTCATCTATTCTAAAATATTGCATCAGAAGAAAAGATGAAAACACAAAGCTACAACTGAATAAAGAGGTGGAGGGAACCGGCAGTATTGCATTTTAGATAAATACCTAAATGCTCAGCAGGTCTTGCATTCCCCTCTGGTTACATGGTACCGCACGGTGGCAGAATGCAGCTGATGAAAATTCAACACGTGTTTCACATTTATTCACAACACATCCTTCACTGCTTCTCCCTTAGTGCTTACGTGAGCATGTATCCTAGCACTGCCACTCTAGTTAATGAGTACACACCTGAGTACACATATGTATACTCTCTCCGTCACACACAAACAAACACCCGGTCTCACGCTTTTGGTTGCAGATGCCACACGAGTACGCCTCAGTCACGCTGTTCAGTTCAATCTTACATGTTCCACTTTAATTATTCAGTCACAATTTCTCAGTTTGGTCATGTGTCGTGACATTGACGTTGTTCCTAAAGCGCTGCCAAAAAAAGACAAGCCTGCTAAGTGATATATCTTGTTTCCTCACTCATCAAGCTTGTGTCGAGTCGCTCAAATTCACATAACAGTGCTGCGCGCGGCCTTATCAGCAAATTTCCGAGCCTCCCAGGACAAACAAGACCTCACAAGTTGGTCACAGCATGATACATGTCTGAACATCTTCTCCCTGGCAATAATTTAAAAAGGGGCTGGTGCCACTTTGAGTGATGCCAAATAGTCAAACGGACCAGTGTGAAACATATCTGTGCACGCCAGCTGTGGTGACAAAAGTCGGACTTTCATCGTGACATTACCTGCTGAGGCTCAGAATTACTGGACATGGCTCCATGTCGGTCAACAGTCTGGCCTCTCTCGTCATGAGGGGAGTCCACGCGGTCATTTGTTCTCGTTTAAAATGCATTTTGACTTTCACGTCTGTACTAGCTAACTGCAGCTGCATGACGCACACCCACTGCGCTTCATAGCTGCCACTGTTGATTTTTGCTGCAAAACAGAGTTTATGCCGTCACTGCCCCGAACATCAGAAGCTGGTAGGATTGAGAGATGTCTCTCCACAACTTGCCTTATCCTTAACTCTCTATCAGACAGGACGGCCAGACACGTCTCATGGGAGTACAACTTTCCCTTCTTTCATGATACAATTCACTTGACACCAGTGTTTTCTTTTTGACACTGTCTGAGCTACAGAAACATGCAGGAAGAGCTCTGTCCCATCAGACGTTGTGGCTCTCTCTCTCTTTCTCTCAATGGGGCTGATATCGTCCTCTCGTTCTTTTTTCCCCACATCAACATCATTTTTGTCATCCCCTCTCTTGTGTCTGTCTTTTATATTGTGATCCTCTGACTGTGGACCGTCTCTGTTTCTACTCTCTGCCTTCGGGATGTAGGCCCTTGTTTTGTGTGTGTGTGTAGTGTGTGTATCCCCTCCAACCCCATAGGGGCTTGTATACGAGTCTGGCTCTCTCTGCCTGCCATTGTTATGCCAGCTTTGTGCCTTTGAGCAGCTGTGAGCATGTGTTTATGCCCATGAATGTGTGTATGTCCATAATACGTCCATGCGTGAATGTGTGTGCTATATGTGCGTTTGCATACCGTATGCATGTGCATGTTTATTGTGTGCACGTGTGCCTTTTCTGCCAAGAGCCGGCTCCTCTCTGTGTCTGTCCATTGTGTCCAGTGTTGTGTTCAGTGGATCTGGGCATTTGGCTGCTACAGAGGACAATGCAGAACAGACAATAGTTGGACAATAGATGGGATACTCTGCGGTGCATGGGGATGAGGCACCTAGCATGTACTTACGGCAGCAGGAGTTTGAGTGCTCGTGTAAAATCTCTCCAAACCTTTCTAACATTCTCTATTGTGCACAAGATGTAATGTCCTAATCGTGGCATGTAGTAAGACCTAATTAATTATGCAGACTATTGCAGTGCTTAAAAAGCATCAGGTCCATGTCTGACTGGCAGCCAAGGCTGTAAGATGTTTGTGTGTGTGTGTGTGTGTGTGTGTGTGTGTGTGGTATTTAGCCATGAAGCCATCGTACTACACACCCCCTCCCCCTCCAATGACCTCCTCCGTCCAGCAGAAGCCAACTGGCAGCTTGACATCCTGTATCTAAAATCTATTAGTCATTCTTTCTCCGTCGCTCCATCCATCTCTGTCTCAATAAGCCATCAGTGGTTTTGGTTCTGATCCAAATCAATCCTGTTCTGACACTGACCCGAATCATTCATCTCTCCCCGCTGTCTCTCTCTATCTTTCTGCCTCTCTAACAGTAGGAGTGTGTAGCCAGCTGCCAGCTAGCATCAGTCATGTTGTCAGGGTCTGGCTCTGGGGCTGCTGCTGGCTTTGAGGGCAACTTCTGCCATGAGTTTCTCTTCAAGCCTGTCCCTTAACAGCCGTGATGCACTCACGGCATTTAGCAGTGTAGGCCTTGTCACGTGGCTTTGGAGCTGAATTTTAGACAATGCAAGACAAAACCTGAAGACAATTTCAATGAGTAGCGAGTAATTCTTTGAGAAGTAGTTCCAGTGAAGAAGTCTGTGAAGACAAAACTTCTTATTTGTTAGATATTTTGTTGTATAATGAGAATTTTGTCAAATTCGAAGCTGCAGCTGAGTAAATACCCTTTGGTTTGGTCTTGCATCTAGGATTTCTTTGTTTTTTTATGTGTATTATTTTCATAGGTATTGTCTTCAGGCTGGGTAATTATATTATGGAAGTAGGAACTCTTATTTTAAAGACAAATGTAGGTAGGAAGTGTAAATGTGAAGTGAAACTGAACAAGGCAGTCAGCATGAGAATGACAAAATATTTCCTATGTTCATCTTCCAAACAAAACAAAATGTCATATATTATTATTGTTTAGCATCTGGCTGATAATGACACAAGGTTAGTCAGAATTTTGTTTCAATTTGTTGTTTATATTGAGTAAAATCTTAAAGGTGCAATACGTAAGAATTTTAATTGAAAATGTAAAAAAAAACAAAAAACTAGAAATATAAAAGAGAATGTGAAGAAATAACAGTTTTGATGGTATGCATTGAGTTAAAGACATATCAAGGCTTATTTAAGTTAGCATGCTAACCAGCTAGCTCCATCCTGGTCCAAAGCTCCTGTGCTAGCAGTGTAAACACCAACACTCCCCTGGTCCCCTTGAAAGTGTCCACCAGAGTGGGCAGGAAAGCGGTGGTGGTAAGCTAATCTTAAAGGAGGGTGTTTTTCTGGATGTTTGGTGCTATCTTATTCATTACTGCTTAAAGGTGCAAGAAGCATTGCAGAGATATATCTAAATTAGCATACTAAGCAGCTAGCCCTGGCCCCTCCCAGTCCAAAGTTCCTGTCCTAGCGGTGTCAAAACCAATACTCCTCTGGTGCTCCGAGGTCCCAGTCTGAACCACTAAATGCATGGCTAACTGAGCTAACTAGATAATGGCAGCTACAGTTAGCAGCAGTTAGCTGATACTCTATACCGACCCCTATTTCAACAGCCGGCCCAGTCTTACATATTGCACCTTTGCACAAAAAGCGTACTGCCTTTCCCTCAAAAGGTTTGGATCACTCATGTTCCTCTAATCATGTTACTTCTAAATCTTGTGTTACTCAAGTGGTTGCTTAGGCTTCCTCACTGGAGACAAACTCCTTTTTGCTGATGTGGCGGGTATGCTAATGCACAGCATGAACAGCTGTTTCAGGTTCGTGAAGGCGCAGACTCTGATATCTCACAGAAGAGGCTGAGCTTCATCTAAGTGTCTGGCCCGTATATTATTTTGAGACGTTGGTGGTCTTTGAACACAACGTTCAATCGCACAAGTTCACTGTGTTGACCTGTGCATCACCGCTGTGTGTCTGGCAAACAGCTGTCGAACTCTTCAGATTCAGCGCCAGAGGAAACAGCCTCTTCTTCGGCTTCTAAGAACAATGATTAGCTAAAGTTACATCATGTTCTCCAAAGATCTGAGTTATATAAAGCTCAAAGTAGATTGACTGTAAAAGCAGATGCACTGCGTAGTTAGTATGTTCTTCAGACTTCCTTGCTGTAGTTAATCTTATCCTTTTTTTCTCTCTCCCCTCTCCTGCAAGCAAATGTCACTTACCTGCTGTCTACTCTCCAGGAACTCCAGAAGACTTTTTTTTTTTTTACAAAATTAAGAAAAGATTCACTACCCCACACTCATGTCTTCTTTCTCCTTCCTTCCGTTCCTGTTTCTCTGAGATCAAACACAATCTATCTACCCGACATGACAAGCAGTTAACAGCTCTTGCAGGCCTTCAAGATTAAAAAATGTAAAACTATTCTGCTTTTTTAGACGTATTTTCCACCAAACCCCACAGAGTCTCCTCCAGATTTAATTGGCCCTATAAATAAACCGTTCTGCTGCAAAAGTCGTTTAGAGGGAGAGAAATGGAAGGGAACACACACAGAGAGACGGAGAGGAAGATGGTGAGATGCAGAGATAGAAAGAGAGACAGAGAAGACAGACGAAGAGTGAGGGTGTGAATTACCACAGTAGATGAATGTAATTCTCTAAGTCTTGCCTGAGCAGTGCTCAGACAACTGACTTGGGATGCAGACAGACAGTGATGGCTTCATCAGAGCAGCTGAGAGAAGGAGGGGGTGTGTTATGCATGAGAGAAAAGAGGATCTGTGTGTGCCTCGCAAGGAGATGGAGGTGACAGAGAAAAACAGATGCAGAGTGAGAAAAAGACCAACTTGCAGAAAAGGAGAAGAGGCGAGATGGGGAGGTAAAAAGAAGAGAAATGCCTGTGTGTTGTAGGAACATCTTATGCTACAGCAGTCTTGCAGTTTATACCAATATTGGCAAAGTTTTGTTGTTTGCATTTTGTCGAAGATGTTTACTAAAATTTATGATCATTTTTAACGCCTGTAGTTTGTGATACTCACTAGAGGTGCAACAGACTGCAATTCATAGGGTATCGAATTGCCATATAACATCCCGGTGACGCCTACCTTGACTCAAGATGCAAAAAACCCTGAAATCGTTCCCTCAGGAAACAGAAGCACACCTGTTTTCTACTCATCTACGTAAATGTACTTGGTAAATGCCACATGGACTGCATTTATAAGGTGTTTTTGATCCAAAGTAGCACACAATTTGGCCTCTCACACACCGATGGCAGCAAACTACCTTGCAATATCGATTATCGGGAGGTTAAGGCGACAGATATTGCTGAGGTTAAACATTACAATCCCTCAAAGTTTCTTTGCTCACCACCCTCGTCCCTTCCGAGTGAGTACGCCTCGGGAATATATGAAAAAACCAGAAGCCGTCTCACTGGAGAGCTGCACAGTAACTCTGCTAGGTGCTGCTGAACTGGGACTACTAATTTAAAACAGGGACTTTGAGAGAGGGGACTCCAGATTTTTAATATAAAATTACGTTTTATTAATTGTATTTGCATTCATTAACTGTATTTACTTTATAAAACTTTGGGGAGCCATATTGTTTACTTTCTAAGAAATGCTGCTGGGAGCTCTCTGCGTTTTATAAGATAATGTTGAACATTTTTCCTTTGCAGCACTTAATTAAACACATGCTTAAGGGTATTTAAACAAAGTGTTGTGTGCGAGTCTGTGTTATTCTACATTTTGACACCAAGACTTCAATTTTTACTTCCAATCTATATTAGTTCCAAGTATTGGTTATCATCTCCTAAATCGGCATCAGCGTTGGTCCAGTGGACCAAGAAGTTTGAAAACCGCTGCCCCAGACCAAACCATTGGGATCAACTTGGTATTCAGTTTCCTGCCAAATGATGTCGACTTAATGTCTTCTGGTGCAATTCATCTTCAACTTGCGATCCCTGTTCCTTTGTTTATCATACTTTTGAGTTTACCACATTAATTGCGATGCACCTGCAGCACAAACTGTGAATCTCAGGTACAAAGGCATCTGTACGCAGACGACTCATTAAGTTGAACACCAATTAGCAGCTAAGTGTGAGCTAAGCTTTCACAGACGTTCAAAAGTCAAGACATTTTTTTTTTAACAGCAACATACGGCAAGTCAAAAAAATAAGGCCATATAACTGCTGCTTGAATTGCTGATGCATCAGTCACATAAAAGGGGTAATTGTGTAATGTTGCAAGAGGAATAGCCCCCAAATTAGGATGACATATGCCAGACATATGCCCGAAACGGTATGAGTGAACAGGGGTTACATCTGTTGTGGTCAAGTTCAGAAAAATAGTTCACCCTTTGCATCTGAAAATATGAGCATTTAAGTGTATTTGTACGTATATAAAGTTTATGGAGAGCAGGCACAGCTGTGAGATTTGTGTGTGTTTGTGTGTGAGAGACAGAGTGCAATCATTGCCGTGCAGGGTGTTGACTCTACAGGGATGTGCAGTAACATGCCGTCTAATTAACAGTGTCCTCTCGGTGGTGAGGCTGGTTCCCACAGCCCCAACAGCCATGATTAAAAGAGATGCTCTCAAAGGACGGGAAGCTCTTCCAATTCACTCCAGATACTTCCTGGAAGCCGTCCACACACAATCAACCATCTCATCTTGACCAGAACGGACGCTCTTTTAACTCCCCGCCTCGCTCTGTGACTGGGTCCTTCACAAGTATACGCACGCACTTTTCTCTGACTTTCTCGCTCATTCCCTTCATCTGCTTGCCGCTTTTTTCTCTCCCCGGCTCCTCTTTTTCCACAAACACTCGTTCTCTTCCCTCCCCTCTCACTTCTCTCACCCTTGCTGTCTGCCAAGGCTTCACATCAAAGCTGATGATTGGTTCCTAACTGTTCGGCAGGCAGTATTTTATCCTGCTTTGTGTGAAGAGACAAAAATAATCAGCATGAATATGGAAAAACCTGCTTGTATGGTAATATCCAACCCAGTAATATCCATATCAGTCAAACTAACTTGGCTTTATTTGACTTACATACAAATGGATGGCGACACTTTATTCCAAAGTCCCCTTGGCTTAGAGTCACATTGTAAACACTGACTTTGACTTATGTGTATAAATATACAAACTTGTCAAGGTTGTTGGCTCAAATTGACTCATGTACAGAAAGCAACAATTTACTTCATTCCCTTTTTTTTTTTAAATCTTGGCACCATCTCCGCCTCCTGATGTAAAGTCTATTCACCTTGGTTTGACTCCTCTGTACACCACCGCCACTCAAGGTTGCTGGCTAAGTGATTTGAGGCTGTTTTAAAAAGTTTCTCCAGGAAGGTTTTCAACTTCAATTTAATTGCAAACTCGAAATAAATTAGTCTATTGTCCTTGGGCTCAGGTTTTCCTAAAATATCCTTATTTGGGGCATTATATCATGTTATCATGCTCACAGTGTAGCTACTGTCTTGTCTACTGAAGACAGCAACATACTGATAGTTACAGGTACAACAATTCATGTAAATGTCCCTTTAAAAATATTGGCCTATAAGAGAATTAAAGGTGCAGTATGTAGGAATTGGCCACCTGTCAAATTCATACTCCAAACAAATAGGGGGGCAGCATATCACCTCTAACTTTAGCTAGTTAGCTAGGTTATCAGTGCAGCTAGCATGGAAATGCTGGCAGGGAAGGGGCTCCATAACATAATGTCAAACGTTCTGTTCTGTTATTGATTGTAGTTGATTTAAGTCACTTTTTTAATGTTTGAAACAAAAATTCTGGTCACAATGGTTTGCTGACTGACAGTTAGAAAGCTAGCTAGATGGTCTTTTCTTGTCTCTCTAACTTTTTGTTATGTTATGTATGTTATTGTTTGTTTATCTATTTAGCAATATAGATACGTGTTCAAATTAAAAACATCTTGACACAGGAAGCTAGCTAGTTTGGTTGCTAACCAGACACAATTTATTCAACAGCCATCTTTGTTGCCTTGTCTCCTGTCTCAGCTGTCTGCAGACAATGCCTTTTATTGTGGAGCATTTATGCTCTGGCTGCACAAAGTTATATAAAGTAGATAGTGCCATAACTCCCTCTGTTTTGGACACAGATACACACACTGTAAAGACAAATGTGATAAAATAATACATAAAAAAGAGCAAGTACAGGACAATGGACAGGCCACATTTTAACCGATGCAAAAAGCAGGACGTTCACCTTGATGCCTGCTCTGAATATTATTTTTGAATGTGAAAAAAAACAAAACAGCAAATCACATGTACATATTTTAACATTCATGAAAATTGCACATGATCTTAAAGCATGAACAATATGGTCTGTGAAATGTCTCACAAAAAGTGTTCAGTAATAGCACCTGCTGTGGTGGTGAAATAAAGCAGAAACACTGCTGCTGACACTTCAAATCTGCCACCTGCAGTCTGTCATACAAACCTCAGATTAGCAGCTACAAATGACACATTTCAGTAAATTGCTTCCAGTGTGTTTGGGCTTTAACTTCAATCAAAGTCTGCTATGAACCCCGGCCTCACTCGTAAGCTATACTCTGGTTTCATCTGCCGTTTGGGATCTTCACCTCTAGAAATAATAAGTTCTGAGTAAGCATATTTTTGATACCGCAGCATTAGGAGGAATCCCGATGGCTCAGTGGATTAAGTCTTGTGACACGATCTGAATCCTCGCAATCTTTGTCACATTGTTCTCTTTCCTGTTGCTCGGTGAAGTGAATGAAGCAGAAATGCTTTTTTATGAGGCAGAAAATGGAGGAGGAAGGCTGTAACAGATTGAGGGAGAAAAGGGGGGGAGTGCGAAAAGACATATTCCTCTCTCAAAGATTGATAAAAGAGAGATATTTCTGTAACTCCAGGCTAATTCAATGAGTAGTGCCAGATCTCGCAGGGGATTTACAGGCCAGGCTTCAAAACAATTAGCTGGAGAATGGGAGCCGTTTAAAAGACAAGGAGACGAGGAGATCTTAATACAGCTGTGGTATTTCCCAATGGAGGAGTCATTTTTACAGCCTCCTTACAGAGTCTCTCTCTCACTCTAATACTGCAAGCCAATCTCCTCTGTCTCATTTCACACTGAAGACAATTTTCTGAGAGCTGCTGTAGGGAAAAGAGAGGAGAGAGGAAGAGAAAAGGACAGTACTGCTGAGAGAGAGCGAGCAGAAATTTAAAAAAAAAAAGGAAATAGATGATTGTGAGAGAGTGTGAGGTCTGAGACAGTGTTAGAGAGAGGAAGGGAGACACTTTTACAGAGATATAAACACAACTGGAGGGAAAAAGAGACAAGGGCGAGCTTAAACGGTGAGACAACAAAAAGAGACAGAAAGAAACACACCTCAAGAAAGAGATAAGGCTCAGCAGAAGGCAGGCTGTGGTTGTCTGGGGAGCTGGAAGATTGAACATCCCCTTCTCTTTATGAGTACTTCCTGCTTGCTGCCTCTCCGTATGCCGAGGGCCAATCAGTGAGTCCATCTCCCCGTGGGGGCCAATCAGTCGTAGCACAGAAGAACTAAGTCAGCACGTCCTTGTCCACACAGGTAATCAAAGACACTGTTAAAGCTCTACCACTGTGAGCATGCTCTTAAAGCAGGGTTATCCTTACTGTAGCACTCACATTCAAGGCTGCTTTTTTACTAGTCTAGCCCCTTTCACATGGCTAACGATAGCTAACTGTTAGCTTTGGCTTTAACCCTGAGGGCTACTGCATTCATGTGGAAGTGATACCTTTTCATGTCAACATTTTTCAAATTTGACTTACTTATTTTAAAGCTGCACTCAATTTTAATAACCCACATGACTGGATGTAATCTGAAAGAGGAAGCTTGTAGTGATGAACTGCAGATAACTGCCACCAGACTCTGTTAAATGGAACCCAACTTTACTTGTTTGGGTCAACTCTCATAACTTTGATCAACGACATTTCTAGTTGTAACAGCAATTTGTTTTTAGCAACAAAAAGCTCTAATAAACCCACTGTATGGCACCAGCTGAGCACCAACAGGCCAAAAGACAAAAGTTAGCAACTAGCGTTTAGCAGCTAAACAGTTCCATGTTTACCTTAAGAAGTTGCGAGCTCCCCTCAGCGCTGTATCAACGCTGGAGAAGGTTGGCCTGCACCAGAATGAATCACCGTGACGTTGTGCTAACCGTCACTTCCAGGTAGACAGCTAACTAACGGCTAACTTCCTGTTTAGCGCCAGGCTAACTTGAATGAGGATAAAACAATTAAATATTAAACTTTCCAAATGTTATTGGACCGAATGGCTCAAATTATGACATATGTCATTTCGCTGGGGTTGTGATGCTCAAGAAAATGAATCCACTGTTTTACAGACGCTTCATGTTAGCTTCTGAGAAAAGTATTTTTGGGCCGCAGTGCATCACGTGTCGTTGTAATTACACGGTTTGGTCACTACGAACTGGCTTCGGCGACCAGGTGAGTGTTTGGTTAACTTTCCATTTTCAGCATTTAGGTTGTTAGCTCAGAGGTTATTGTTGTTTCCCTTAGCGCTGCAGATAACACACGCAGATAGCAGAAGTGAGTAGAAGGCTGCCTAATGACAGAAGTCTACATCCGGTGAGTCAGACTATGTTGCTTCGTATCTGTTGGACGCGCAAATAGGAAACTGCTTGGTATTAATTTATTATTGCTTGGTACCAACTTTGTAAAGGTGATAATATGTCAATGTTGAATGTCTGCAATCATAAAACCCTCTTTAGGTGTGAGATGATGTGATTGCTTGCACGTCATGAGGGCTGAGAGCTACATTAGTGTACTGCTAAAATGTTGAGCACTGCTTTACACAGACTGAAAAATGCCGTCCAAACAACAGAAAGTTCTTGAGCAATACTACATTCACACTACATTTTGTGCTACTTGTTCTGTCTTTTATTACTGTGATGTATTACTCCTGTGAAGCTAGCAGCGTCTCTTTACAAGTAGCTGTTTGAAGCTGTCTGAAAGTGACACAACCAGCTTACTAGCTTGATTTGATGCCAGCTGTGGGCCAAAATACTAAAATCCTCCAAGTGCTATCCATTACTGTAAAGTGATAGGAACCTGTGCACCACGGTTAGAGCCTGGACAGTCAAAAGAATTATTATATTGTCAGTACATTTATACATTTCCAAAAAAGAAAAATCTGTGCAAGTTAAAAAAATAAAACAAATCTGAACAGGTCCTCGCGGGACAGTAAGGCTGCTGGCTACAGCTGTGTTCCAGAAAGGATTAGTGGATCAATCAGAGACGATAATGACTTTTTTTTGGCCAATTTACACATTAAGCAGGCCTTCAGGAAATTAAGAGTCCTGTTTGACCTGAGCTCCAACTTTGTACAACTTAAATTCTTGTCCAGGTATGTTTCTTTTAATTTTATTTAACATAAATTAGATTGATACTGGATGTCAAAGATTGAGCGATGATTCTAAATGTGTTTAAATGTGTTAAACTATCAGTGTTACTATTAATACTACTTGGAACAAGCATGTCTTTTGCACATCCTACCTACAACATATAGACGATGCCACATACTGCGGCGCAGCAGCATGTCATCAGACTACTCCCACTCACACCTCCTCCTCTCAGTATGATAAATGGACTCCTCCCTGGGAAGTAAACAACAAAGTCACCCAACCTCAACCCTACCAGTCACTGTCACTTTCAGGGATAGAGTCACAGGTTACATGCAGCAGATATACAGTTATTAGACATGTAGACACATCGCAGTGAGAACATGACAACTTCACAGTAGGAGGTGATGATGAGGTGAGGACTTCTTCCGGGTGTGCAGGGTTCATTGAGGGGAAATAGATGTTTAAATGTTGCTTATTTGATTATCTTTGAGGACTGAAGTTTATCTTCTGTGAATGACAGTATGGAGCAGGAAGGTTGTTAGATGCTACCTTCCTGTACTTTACCCTTTTCTGCCTCACAAAGTACAAAAAGGACATAGATATAAAGCTTTTTATGAACTTTAAAATGAGACATTACAGAGGGCTTGATATTGTCTTGCTTTTGAAACATTTCTGTGACAATTTTTCGTTTCAAACTATCTGTCATGGTTTGGGTGTTTGGCTCAGTTACTCTCTGTTTTATTTTGTAGTTCTCTCTCATGTGTCATGTTTTACTTTCCACTTCCTGTCTTTGAGTTACTACTTTTTTGATTGCCACATTCGTTTCACCTGTGTCTCATTAGTCTTCCCCACATCGGTCGTGCGTCTCCTTGTGTTCCTTGTGTTCTTGCTTGTGTTCCGAGTGCGTCTTTGGTCTGTACTTTTTTAGTTTTTGTATTTTTTTGTACTTTTTTAATTCTCAGATTTGCCTCGTCCGTTATGTTTTTGTTGCCTTTCGTTGCCGGCTTCTTCGTTGACTGCTAATTGCACTTGCATTTTGGACTTTCGGATTCTGTGTTTGGACTTCAGCTCGACTTTTGCTCTTTTACCTGCCTGCCTCCTCATGTCTTGCGTTTGGGTCCCTTTCTGGCGTGACACTATCCTATTTAATAAGCTCACACACGTATGGTAAACGGTGATAAGGGCAGATTTAATAATAGATTTAATGATCAGAAATGCTATCTCAGTGTTTGCAACTGCCAATCAAAAGCAAAAATCTTTATCTAAGAAATGAACATTAGCTTTTGCCTATTGTGTGCTTCCTTTGTGACTTTGTGCGTTCTTTGTTGCCTTGTTAGAGTTAAGTATTCAATTAAAAAAAGCTCAGAAGCATCAACAGCAACAGAAACTGTGCATATCTTCTCACATACTGGACTTCTGGCTTTCTGTTAACCTGAAGGAAATTAAAAACTCTTTAAGCAAGAGTACCACAGTTGTCAGACAACCACTTGTGAATTCAATAGCTTTTCTTCCTATGTCTTCTGCTTTTAATTCAGAGTTTCTGTATTATTTGCATGTTAAGGTGTCTCTCTCAGTGGGGACCAATTAAATGATAAAGCAGTGCTGTTACAGGTTTATGTAAATTCACTCTGCAAGAGGCTTGTATTGATAAATGGCGTGGAATTACAGAACAGCAAATAACTGCGGGTGGTGTACATTATTTTGCTTTTTTTAATTAATAAGGTTGCAGAGGAAAATTTTGTGTCTTAGGGTGAGTAGCGAGCCTTTCTCAAGGGTTGTTATGTTTAAGGAGGAAAGAAGGGAGCGAAATGCAGAGAGAAGACGAGGGAGAAACATTTGCTTTAAACTAATGCGGTGGTGCAACAGCTTGTTCGGCTCAGGACACAAGTGAAAAATGGACTCTCTTATTGTGGCAGCCAACATCATTAAAGCTGCATTAAGCGATATTTTTCACATTAACGTTGAATCAGATGGCTCCCTGAATCAACAGCCTAGCTTCTGCCACTTTTTCAGCTCGCTCCTTTGCTTTGCAGGACCAAGACAGTGGTGGTTAATATGAAATCGAGGACAGGTGCTGTCTTTGCGCGAGCACACACAAGGTGTTTGTACGCTAGATAGACACAAGACCTGATAAGAAGTGACTGGTGAGGGAAGCACAGGAGTCAGTTTACCAAACCTGCAGGTTATTGTATTAGTTACATGTAAGGTAGAAGAGTTTTACACATTGACCGAGCAGGTGTCAAGTACTGCTGGAAACTCATGTGTCATGTTTCACTTTCCACTTCCTCTCCTGTCTGTTTCCCCACCCTTTTTCTATGTACACCTGCTTCTCATTACTTAATCTACAGTATCTTATATTTGAGCCGATGTTTTCCCCTCACTCTTCGTTGCTTCGCCTGTTTTGTACCCGTGCCTCCTGTGTTTCTTGGTCCTGTCTTTCTGGCAAGTTTTCTTGCATTTGCTGCCTGTGTGCTCCTGTTATCCTGGTTTGTAGTTTGTTTGTGGTTTATTCATAGTTTGTTTATTTCGCTTGTGGATTACTCCCGTTTTGTTGCCTGCCTTTTGTTTTGGATTATTGGATTTTGGATTTCTTACTTGGACTTGGATCAGCTCATCATTAGAGCTCGCCTTTTGTTGTTCAACCTGCCTGCTTCTCTTCTGCATTTGGGTCCTTTTTGCCAAACTTGACAATACGTCCGGGTCCAGATAGGACGGCACTTGGGTCCAGACCCAGACAGCAGCCCGCCTGTTAGTGATCTCGGAGTGGATGGAAAGGGATGGCAGGTTAACAAGGGGAACGCATTTTGATCATTTTGCTAACAAGGGGCCGGCGTCCCCCTCGTCTCTCCTCAAATCGCCTGCTTGGCCAGCAGTCAATGACCTAATATCTGCAGGGAGAGCGTGTGTTTTTTCAGAGCAAAGAGCTTTTGTTTTATGAATAACAAGCTGTCGAACAAATGGGCTTCTGGTCCGATGGGATATTTTTCAGACTTTTGGGGTTCGTAATAATGGACTGTCAGAACAATGACATGGTGCTGTCAGTCAGGACGAATCTTTGAAGTGAACAGGCTGAACTGAATCAGCAAAGTGTCCGGAGACTTGTATTGATATTACTCTTTATGACCATATTCATGTGTACCAGAGCCAGCCTCACTTAAATAAATAAAAAACGAAACATTGAGGTGCAATGAAACTGTAAGTCTGTTAATTTGACTCTGCACTACAGATACAACAACACTTCTGTCACTCACTGGTGAGTTTAGTGTGAAACTAGTTACAACGTAGCAGTTACTGTTGACTTTACACTCCAACTCAATGATCAAACCTACATCCAGCTGGTGCAAGCAGCTGCCAACACTACAGTGACTTTTATATTCAATAGGTCGTCAAAAAGAGATGCTCATGTTTCTACAAGAACAGTAATTGTTTGCTAATGTATGTAGTACACTACAGGCTCAATATTGTAGCTTTTAAATATTTATGTTCCCTCCTGGCTGCTTTAAATGTACTAGTACTTATCCAATATGAGAAATTGTCTCACCCAGTCTGATCAATAAACTGTACCAACACTCACTTATACACAGGTGGGCCACTACTGCAGAATGTATGTGCTGGCTGGGAAAAGAAAATAACGTGTTTGTAAAAAGCATTTCCTCAATAACCAAAGAAAATACAGAAAATAAATGGTTTACATGACTCAACACGACACTCACTCACGGCTATATCATCTCTTACAACGAGGCTCTTCCTACATAACAAGGAGGACTGATTTATATAAAAGCATCTGGAATTTGTATGAATCATCATCCACTTAGAAGAGACTGACAGGCACAGAGACAGACAGACAGACCGACAGACCGACCGACCGACAGACAGACAGACCAAAACATACACACATGCACATAAACACACACACACTCAGCTATGAGTCAGAGAGGCCTCTTGATGTTCTCATCAAGCCAGAAGGCACAGCAGGGACTGACGACTCACTGTCAAGAGACAAATCAGCACGCACACACACACACACACACGCACACACACACACACACACACACACACACACAGGACAGGAAGAGTAATGTCTAAACATTTCCCCCTGAGAAGCAGCGTTTCTTTCATCAGAAAGTTAACTGTTTGTGATTCTCAAAGTGAGGCGTGCGAGTTACATTTCTAAAACTCCCTCTTTTTTTCAGTCTGTCTACGTCTCGTCTGTGTGTGTCGGTGTGTGTCTGTCAAACGAGACAGGATACAGGTAGTTATTGTCCTCTCATTTCTTCATAAATCAGAGTGACAGATAATACAGAAGTTTATTAATTGCAAAACTACTGAGTGAGCACAGAGAGATGTAATCAGTCTGCCAGTCAAGGTTTGTGAGCACAGAGGGACACTTTTATAAGTACAAAACAACTCTGTGACACATAATTGACTGTTTTTTTTTTTTTTTTTATAAAGACTCACTTCAGAATGTAAATGTTGTATTGCATCTACATTTAACACCATCCAAAACATAAAATGTTTTCAGGATCATTTTTCTAAACTGCTGTGATCGCCCCAGACCTTTTGTTATGATTCCTGTCATCTTGCTTTATTCACATTGCATTCACACTGCCTCACCAGCTCCTCAGAGGCAAAATCATCTGTGAGTCTGTGAGACACAATGGTTCTGAGCCCATAGACAGAACCACGCATCGATCCAAGTTATCTCTGAAGGCCTTCTCATTACTTAATGTCTTCCATCTTTGATGCTGGATTTTATGACTTTTGTCTAGTTTAGTTGCAACCTGCATCAGCCAGTGCAACGCTGTAATGTTCTATTGTAACTTCAAGAACTCAAATCATAAGACAGCAGAAGAAGAAGAAGAAGAAGAAGAAGACATCTTGTCAAAGCAGGAAGAGCACAGGTTTAATTTATAACATTATGATGGCTGCATTTCATTTAAGTCAGGTTTCAAGGCTCTGGTAAAGGATCCATGTACAAGATGGCGCTGATGGGTATGTGGACGAATATTTTCGGTTCAAGCATTTGCGCACCGCTAAAAACAGCATCGTTTGGACATTTGTGCGTGCTCGCTCACTCACATGGCTTACTGGAACACTTAATATAATACAGCCATTGTTAACATTATTGGTCACACCTGTGCTTTTCCGCCCGCTTTTTCTGCCGTGAAAAGGCTCTATTGTGCATGCTGGCTCACTCTCACACCTTATTGGGACACTTGAACGTCATTAGTAAAAAACCTGTGCTGTTTACTTGTGGTGTTACCTTTTATGGTAGCTTAGCCACCAAAGAGAGACTCACACTTGACATGTCGTCACAGGAAACAGGTGTGACCATTAACATGAATGATGCATCCGTTCATCAGTGTCTCTATAAGACACCTGTGTTCAACATGTCGCAGCATCCATTGTTTGAAAGAGGTACAGAGCACAGCATGGAGGCAACACCGAGTAGACCTGCGTGCGATCAGCAAGCTACACTCATTGATTCACAGCAACAGGTTCACAGCAGGTGTGAAGGTGAACACAACCTCACACAATCAATGTCAATGTGCAACGGAAGATTTAAATCTCAATGATGAGTTGTTTTTTGTTCAAATTACAGAGGATGACAATACTCAGCGTGACAGAGAGCTTAACCTTCCCTTCATCTATTGCAGCTGCACTTGAAGTAGTGATGTGGGTGTTGGTGATACAAAAATGATCAAATCCAAAAGGTCCAGTGATGTTGCAGATCAAACCTTCCATTTGTCCCTTTGGATCATTCCCCCACAACTGTTCTATATACAGTACAGCTTTTAATTGCCTTTAATTAAGTACTGGCAATCGTTAACGCCTTCTTGCAATCTGGTGTTCCTTTATATGACTTTATCAAATGCAATTATCACTGCACTTAGAGGAGGAGCAGCCTCTCTTTTCAGTGACTGCATCCCACTGTCGCACAATTTTGGATCCCACAGGGCTGCTGTCATTGGCCTGTCAAAGCACTAGGTTAGGATTATGTAGAAATTGCTGTATAAAACGATTAAAAATGGTTAGGTTTATGTATGGATTTGGTTTGGTTTATGTCAGGTGAGCATCGGACTGTATCTGCAGTGGAATCCTCAATAATGCACCGATACCTGTTTTATTATTTTCTGCTGTGTCTGAGAGGTTTGATGTACTGTATAGAACAATGAGGTGGAACTAGTTTGATCATTCATTGTATGGTAATTACGTCAGTTATGTACAGTGTTACAACATACTGAACTTGGATCAGCCATAAATTATCCAATCACATCTCTGCTGAGATCTCTCCAACCTCCTATACAATATTTCAGAGCTTTTCCTTTGGCACTTTTAACTGCACCAAGTCGAACCATGATGCGTTTATTTGCGTTTCCATTACCAGTTTAAACGCGGCAAGTTGGCTGCGTAGTATTACAGATGATGCCCGAAATGTAACTGTTGGTACTGCTCTGTAGGGGCAAGGGTTAAGGATTACCGCTAAAGTTAACGGTTGGTAGCAAAACAGTGTTCTTTTTTTTTTTTGGATGGCTTGATTGTAGCATGAAGTTGTGAGTGAATTGAATGCTTTTCGATCTCCATCAGAAAAATGGCAAATGGCATTATGTTAAAGTCAGGATTGACACAGTAACACAAGAGAAATTGCCGCAGCCAAAGACGCCATGTTGGAAATGTCCTGTCGTAACGTCACTGTTGACGTATGAGGGTCTTGAAGGGTTGTCCCATTCCATAGGGGGTTCACTCGAGAACGAGGTGTAGGGGTAAAACTTGGAAATGGGATTGGGCCAAAGACACATCCTCGAGCAGGTAGCTGTAATGTAATGGAGATGCAAATCCTGCCGTGCTGGGCAACTGCGTAGAGTCAAACCAAGTCAACACTTGTATGGAAAAGACTGTTTTTCACAGATTTAATTTGGTTTAAGTATCAAACCATTTCATTGTTTTCATTAATCATCAAGTTTGGTTTGGTTTATGTTGCAAAATGTGCCTATAACTAACTTTTTACATGCAAAAATGCACAGTGTGTCTTGTAGAAGCCTGCATAATAAAAACACCAGCATGTAGTCAGAGGCTGCTGCAGTCAAATTGGTAAACTAATAAATGTATAGTATTGTATACCACATATACCTCTTATAATTTGCACACTCAATTTTGGCTGTATTGTATTCTGGATTTGAAATTATGATTTTTTTGGCCTGACATAGTACAATTCTTGGATATTTGTTGGATTTTGTGCTTTTGCTCCTGGCAACACCTGACTTCAGAACATTTCCCTGCAAAGGATGAGACACAAAGACCTTGTACACCCCTGACTTAGAGGAAATACTGTAGACGTTGTGTCAGACCACACCGTTATGAAATAAATTGTCTGTGACACTCATGCCAAAGTGCTCTCTCCACAGGTGGGCATTTTTTCCACACACCAGCTCAGTGAGGGTGGTGCGTGCTTTTGACCTTCATCTTTCCGGCTCATGAACTCTGACAGGATGGGTTGGTGTTTCTCTTTCAAGTCCTCTTGGAAGCACAAACGAGAAAGAAATAGTGTAAACTCAGATGCACAATGTGGACTCAAGGTTGTGGTGTTTTGATAACTCTAAACAGGCTTAAGATCAATAATGCAGCTATAGCTACAGTATAGTGATGCAATGGACTGACAGGACGGACTGACTAATGGGGTGAGACTGTCTTCACACTGACAGAAAATGTGGGTGAGGTGATCTGCTCTGTGGGTCTGCTCTCAGCAGCATGTTCTTCTCTGTTCTCTTCAGGAAATTACTTTTCATGCAGATTTTAGACGCAACAATGCAATTATTTAATCTTTATTAATATTGATCAACACTAACAAAGACTGCAGGGCCAAAATGGCACTTATTAAGGTTTTTAAGAGGCCTTGGTGTTTAGAAAATGCAATTTCCGTTAATGTCAGTTATTGACATAAAGTATTTTTCAAAAGACTCTTCATAACCAGCTGACAAACTGCAAAATAGCTCTTTCTACACATTGCAAAAAAAAAGATAACATGTAGAGAAAAGGTGCATTTAGAAGGATTGCACAAACATATTTCTGCCCAGGGCATCGACACAGTCACACCTCATGATGTAGGAAGTGAAAGAAAGGGCGAGGTGATGATGATGAGGAAGTCATTTCCTATCAGAGAACATTCAAAGGAAACATACTCTCAAAAATTATTCCCTAGAAAACTCACTTTGTGTTTTTTAATCACACATAAAGAAATCCATATGCATCACTTTTATGTACAATGCTTGAAAAATTAATTAAAGCAGACCAACTTGTTTAATTTATTCACATCGACTCAACCTGATAGAAATGCTTTGCATTAAATGATAAACTTTGTGAACTTGTGTAATAGAATTAGACGGAAACGGATTGTGTGATGGAAATACATAAAGTCAGTGTTTTATGGTTTATTTTTTTATAAAGGTGAGAATAGAGGTAAAGAAGTAAGGCAGAGGGGTGTGAACAAAGCAAAGGAATGCATAGAAATGTATGAGTCCCCACATATGGACATTTATATCCACAATGATATAAACCATTATGTTCATTTTTCTATACTCTATGGTGTATTTTTTAAGGCTGTATGTCTGTTCTGCTTTCATACTGTTGAACTATATAATTTAATATTGATCTTGTAAATAGCAGTTCTTAGCACAAGCTCCACTTGCTGGAATTTCTCTGGAGCTGTCAGCCATGTCTAATAGCAGATGGAGTTTACTCCGCTGTCATGAAGCTGGTGCATTTGTTATCATATGACTTGTACCAAGTGGTATATTACGTTTGCTTTAAGGCTTTCTTGCCTATAAATGTGTGAGACAAGTGATGTTAAATTCAGATTGACTGGTGAAACAGGACGGACCTGTTACATTTATTCTTTACGATTCAGCAGGCGTCCTTTAATTCTGTCACTTTAACAGCTATAGACACTCTGCTGCTCAGGCTTTAAGCGTGTGTGTGTGTGTGTGTGTGTGTGTGTGTCATTGTGTACATCGCCCCAGCATGTGTCTGCTGGGGGAAGGGTTGTGTTCAAGTGTGTGTGTGTGTGTGTGTGTGTGTGTGTGTGTGTGTGTGCGTGTGTCTAGCTAAGGAGGAAACTCGGGGAGACAGTTGCCACCACCATTTCAGCACCCAGCAGTAAAGTATTGATCTCTTGTTTCAGCGGCTCTCTCTTTTACCACCTCTCTCTCATCACTCTTTCTCTTCCCGTCTTTCATCCCTCTCTTCACTTTCTCCTTCATCATTTAATCGCCACAGTGTTTAATTAAATTCTATTTTGCCATTTTCTATTTCTACATATTTAATATCTTCCCTAACCCCTGATGGAACCCAATCTAATGTGATTTTACTCGCCTTTCTTTCTCTCCTCTTCCTCCATCTCACTTAGTTTCTCAAATTCTCCCCCATTCAATCCTCTCCCTCCCCTCCTCTCCTCTCCCCTTCCCTCCCCTCCCCTCCTCTTCTCTCCCCGTGCTGTTTTTCCTCCCCTCTCATCCCTCTCTTCCTGACTCCTACAGATGTTAACCTTGTAGCGCAGTTTCCTCAGGTTGGAGAGAGACACGCGGGGAGAGGGGAAACGATGCAGAGCTCAATACCTCCACCCTCAGGTGATGAGAGGAACTCTTCCCTCACAGCTTAACTAATAAAATCAAACCTTGATGATTCATGGATTTTTACAGCAGTGCTGTAGAGGGCTGTAAATCATTTGAAGATATCGTCCTCATAAACCTTGGCACAGAATCATCGTTCCTATGCAGACAGAGACGTATAGCATCGCGATGCTGCTTTCATGACTCTCTTTTGTCCACCCGGAGACTTTGAAGGGAACTTAAAAACCTTTTTATTCAAGGTATTATTTTCAGTACACAGTTGAAATACAGTGCTTTAATCTTTCTGCTGCTGAGATTTAAAATGCCAAGTAGGACAAGTAGTTTTTTTTAATGCTTCTAGAAAGGCGATAGATAGACAGATAAATAGATAGATAGATAGATAGATAGATAGATAGATAGATAAGTTAAAAGGGAATATTTTTTCATTCTTGCACTTTAGGTTTATTTTGGTTGAATTTTCTATTTCTCTCTTGTCACAACACTGTGCTTATGCTGTGGTTAGGTTTACGCACAAGAGCCACTTGGTTAAGGTTGGGAAAAAGTCATGGCTTGGTTAAAAATACCTGTTCTGGTCACCAGGATCCTGTATGGAGATGGTCCGACCGCCTGTGAAAATGGCCCCTAGGTGTCCTTAATAATATCCAATGGTGTGATTCATGATGTGAACGGTGGCTAATAAGCATATAATGTGAACGTGATATGCCACGTTTGGTGCAAATGTCAACCTTGGATGTATCTGTAGTTTGCAGAAAAGTTAGCTGCTAGCATTATATGCTAGCGACTGGGCTGTGCAGACCAACTCCCTTAGCTACAGCGCTCAGCTCTCTGTGGTCTAATACAAGCCATGAGGCTTGCTAATCTCAAACAGTATTCATAACCAGGGTCACTTTCAGTGTAAGTGGGAAAAAGTTTCAGAAATCCGTGATATAATTTTAAATACCCTGTTTTTTTTTCTTTTTATATCACCTACTAAATGGCCAGACAGGTTGGCGCACTGCCTATTTCAATCAAGAAAAACAGACCCAGTAGCTTGATTCATCACAACTTGAATGACTTTTAGATTAGAGTTTTGTATTGAGGAACTGAACAACACAGACACATGCATCTTGCAAAAGGTTTTCTTACAGAAATGAATGAAACTGAAGGCCTGGGTGCTGTAGACAAGAAGGTGAAAAAAGGGAAGAATGGATCATTTGCATTAGAGCACACGGAGAAAGCTGACGTCAAGTAGACCGAGAACTCCCGGGTCTTTAGCTTCACTGAGCAGGCGTTAACACTGGCTTGTTTATTGCTTCCATCAATATTATAGCAGAGAAAGAGATACAGCAATAAAGACACGATGACAAGTAGGAGGAGGAGGGAAAAAAAGGATCGGCGAGAGGCAAAGATGGGAGGGGTTAGAAAGAGAACGGAAGGCAATAATCAGGAGGGACAGGAGGAGGAGGAAGAGGCGACAGGAGGAAAATGGAGCAGAAGAGGAGAGACATGTAGGGAGGAGAGAGGATAAGAAGGGAGAATTAGAAAGAGAAAGGGGCTTGGTGAGACTGTGAGGAGTGAGAGGATGACAGCGCATGGTAACTGAGGTGTGTGCGTGTGTAGGTGTGTGTTAGAGAGAGTGAGAAAGTGTGTGTTGTCAGTCTCATTGCAGTTTCTGCTCCTTCACTGTCAGCTTGTGTAAGTCAGAACGCCAAAATTGGCATTTTTTTCCACCCTGGAACAACGCACACATGTACAGTCAAACACACAAGCAGGTAGTTGCAAACGTACAAAAAGTCGCACGCACTGACGACAGCTGCCTGCATGTTTCTCTCTGTAGGTGCCGGAACAAAACAGACTCCCAAAACACATTTGCAAACCTTGAAAATGCTGCAGAATGAGGAGCTCAACTCCAAAAGTCATTCAAGGACAGTTGATTCTGCCCTGGTAGGTTTTAGCAGCTCTGAAGAGGTGGTAATAGCCATAGTTATTCAGAGAGTCAACCAAAAGATAAAAAATAAGCGGTGGAGGGCAGAAGTTTTACAGTCAGCTAATTATTGCCATTTTACAACAACGAAAAACCAACCCTTCAATTTAAATGGTAAGTATTTTAATGAACATGCAGCAGATGGAGGTTTCACTACTTTACATTTTACTATACAATAAGAAAACTTTCCCGTTTGAATTTAACAACCCCCATTATCCTCAACAGCCACATAGTTACGGAGTTAGATTCGGAAGTTTCCGGAATAACTTCCTGCATCTCCCAGGATCAATTTTAAATGATTGAGGTATTAGACTGTGTTTAATGCTGGAGCAAAGTTTTTCATCGTTTTGCAGCAAATTTCAATGATTTATCTTTGCTCAGTTTATATCTAACTGTAATACTCGTGATGTAAATCCCAGCCGGTTCATATTTAATGGCACACTTAAGTGAATGAAAGTTAGCAACAAATTATTTGAAGCAAATAGCAATAACAATGTCGACAATCAACTAATGCCTCATAAAGAGACTACAAATACTCGCTGCGATGTCCCTGGTAGCTCGACTTCAAATAGCCAGCACACACACACACACACACACACACACACACACACACACACACACACACACACACACACACACACACACACACAATCACAAATACATACACATGCAATCACAGATGCACATTCGAATACAAAAGGATAAACGCACCTAAAGCACATACATGAAAGATGTCATGCACACACTTCTTCTGACAGCAGATCAAGAGAAGAAAGCGTGTGTGTGTGTGTGTGTGTGTGTGCATGCATTGCGTCTGTGCTCGTGTTCTCAGTAAAAAGAAACAGCTTCTTGGACAAATCCAGTCCAAATAATCATCCTACCCTGGCCGTCCAGATACCAACACTGTGTCCCATGTGGCTTCATTACTGTTGCTGCTAATTAAGCAGCTCCAAATAAACACCATCTTCTGCCTTCATTAACACAAACACAGCAGCATCAACACATGTTTAAACTGGATGTATTTGTTGATGCCGACATGGATAAGTATGGAAATACGTTATGCACTGTTAGTGTAGAAAATTAACACTATATAATCTGACGTATTTACTTTTCCTCTGGGGGTTTATATTCCCAACTGTTTATGTTTACCACCACATTCTCACATTGTCTTACCTCCTGGTAATCTGTGGCCATAGGCTAATAAAGATGAAAGACTTTCATTTGTTGATTAGAAATATGCAATTTTTTTCTGTACTATTCTTAAAGCAACATTATGTAACTTTCCTACCCTGCAATATCAGCTTCAAACTCATTTTGATGGCACAGTGTCTTGTAATAGGGTGAATGGTGTCTCTGTCTCAGCCACTCCTCCCCCCATCGCTTGTTTCTGCACTCTGCAACTTCAGTTACACGTTACACACATGTTCACTTCAAGATACAAGTTTTCAACACTGTTATGACGTAATGAGTTTTGTTTGTAGTTAGCACCTACATTACATCTGACAAATTGTTACAAATTGGAAAATTATTCAAATAATACTGTAGTTAGTTGCAGCCCTAACATTTTTTTTAAAAATCTTTTAAAAGGTATGTTTCTACAATGAATAAATGAATGAACAAATGGAGACAGATCAGTAGTAACACTCTCAACCCGCCACATGTCCACAGTTGTACAGTACAAGCACTTACAGCGCAAGTACTTAAACTGTGCCAGCATTACTGACTCATGTTGGAAGATAAAGCTGTCCTATACACATTTATTACCTTCATGTCCACTAACTCACTGTATGGATAATGGGAGAGTCACAATATATCCACCTCCTCGAATGCATCAGTGGAGAAGACTTGATGCTGATGTGATTTATCAGCAGCCGGCAAGACGGCAGACAACAACTGAAGAGCTAGTTTAATTAATTTGAGTCGGCAGTGAAAAGTGTGTAATTACGAAAGAGCTGACAGTGGAGAAATCATTGAATTGAGCTGAATTACATAAGAATTGTTGGAGCAAAATGTCTCGAGGTCCTTTAAGGACAAGATGAGCTTTCAAAGCCGTGTGCCTGGATACATACATTTATCAGTGCGTGTATACACTGTACATGCCCTTCTGCATTCATACGCTGTCTGCACAGCAGTGTGTGCGTGTGTGTGTTTGTATGTGTGTGAAATAATGAGCTGGAGATAAAACATAATTGTATGCTGAAACCTCAGTACTTCAATTTATTCCTCCATTACAGCTCAGAGTTCAACACGGTGCAGCGAGAGAAAAGCCTTTGATTATGAAGCTGTTAAAAACTAGAACACAATGTAAACAACAGCAGACCGCCAGACTGAACTTGTGCGTTCTTTTTCATCAAAACCGGAATTGATCCCAGATTTGCATACAAAGACATTTGGGCTACAAAATGTTCGGGATGTGCAAATGTTTGAGGCGTTTGTTTGAAGTCTGCAGTGTTGCAGTTTCTTCACAGAGTTTTGCTTTCACAAAGTGTGAGGTTGATAATGTCAGAGGAGCTGCAGAGTCAGAGAAAAGCTGTGATAAAATGCTTCATAACCCCGTGACTAAAGGACACCTCGCCTCTCTTCTCGTAACCCTTCAAATCTCCATCTCTCCCCACCTTTCCCATTTCCAAGAGTTTACCCTTGAGCACCCTTTAAGGTAAGAAAACAGTTGGTATCGTCTCATATTTTGAAGTCACAGAAGACTGGACCAGGGTGTGCTGGAGATAAAGGGGGAGACATTATCTGGGCTTGTACAAAGGTTGAAGTGAGCGCAATGTAGCCTCAAATTTTGGGTTATCAGTTTTAAAGGGAGGATGAAACTGCAAGAATTCAGGAAACTAGAGGCTTCAGATAAGTTTCAATACTGCTGTCACAAATTAACAAATGAGCCTCTTGTGAGAGCTTTGCAGTGTTAATGGGTGCTGATTTTTCAGCGACAATTATATGAGGTTGACAAGTTGATTGGAGTGTTGTTTGTTCACTCATGTAGTTTTGAAACATTTGCCCCAGAGCCACATATCAACTCCATCAAAGACTTAAACTAAATCTAAAAGGGTCCGTAAAGTTATATTAACCCTATATTTTTAATTGTCACTGTTTATTTTCACGTGTTTTCTTGAAATAAGTTTACTTTAATCATGCTGAAGTTCAAATGACGAGCTGAATATCGGATGTGAGCTAAAATACATGCACGTGAACTTGGAGTTGGATTTCTCCCCAAGCGCTCTGAGACACGACCTCAAACAGATATATTAACATTTTGAGTGTGAGTCTGTTTTTCATCACCGTACGCTTGTCACAGCTGTCTGACTGCAGGAGAAGAGGTTCATTTACCTGCAGCTACCCTGCAGCCTTATTTACTGCTATTCATAAAGATCCCAAACAAGCTCTTTACAGATAGCCAAATCAGAATTAGCCAATAATAGATAAAAAATGAATTCATCAATTCACTTACTGTATATTTATGTACATACTTATTGTCTAGTTCTTCAGAGACACTGATAATATGAGCGTGAATGGGAGTGAATCACAGCTGTGGGCAAACACATGAAGAAAAAAAATCATTTTCTGACGCACACATGTGACACAATTAACATAATTAAAACTGTTGCTTTGTATTTGGAGTTTCGTGTCTGCTCTGGAAGACGTTATGACATCATAATGTGACACCCCATTGAAAATTCATGAGTGTGAATTAACGAGTGCAAGAAGTGTCAACTCCAACAGATCAGCATACTGCCATATATCTGGGTTGTGTGTGTGTGTGCATGTGTGTGTGTGTGTGTGTGTGTGTGTGTGTGTGTGTGTGTGAGGAATATTACTCACTCACTCACAGTAGTAGAATGATTAATGCTGCGGCACAGCACCAAGCTGTGCTGTATATTGGATCTATAAAATTCAAATAACATCAATGCTCACATCAAAAACAGTTAATTATAAAGTACTAGTTGGTACACAGCAGTAAATGTATATTTGATTTCCGCCACTGTATTGCAAGACCGGCGGCCTGCCGGGCCTAAGTTGACTCCCTGCTGGAACAAAGCATCGTGGATTTCTTTTGAAATGTATCTTTAAGATGTTTTTTAAACTAAAATGTCTGATTCAGTAGATAAGCAGAGAGAAGCAGAGTAAGGGAAGTTTTGTGACTGATCGAGCAGAAAGAATGCCGGTTTTGAACTGTCTCAAGTCCCGGTGGTAAGAGGAAACACATTTCAACAGAGGAACAGACTTTGACATAACTCAGGCGCGCTATCCACTGAGTGAATGACCGCCTGCTCACTCTTGTTTTACCTCCACTTCTATCGCTCTCCCTCTTCGCTGCTTCATTGCCTCCTCTGTCAGTGTGGTTATCTTTCAGATGCAGTGTGGAGTTTCCACAGTTATTCCAGCGTTACCTGGGGATAGCTACTGGGGGAAAACAATGCCTCTTCCTGTTTTGGTTGTGCAATGGCAGACGCACGTCCTTTGTGCTGTGATTTCGACATTTTTCCAGGCAAAATCCAGCCCGGTGGCAGACTGGGAAGCGTAGTGAAAGCGAGGCTTATAGGGAACCAATCTAAGCGTGGGTGGTGTTATTTTCTGACAGCCATTACAGGGTGCAATCAGTATTTACTTCAGAATGGTAAGCTAAGGCAAAAGAAAGTTGTCTATTTTGAGTTTAAGGTGGCTTGACCTTTAAGATGAACCAGCTCACAACCCCCCACCCCTGCTGCTCAGGTGGAAACGCTCTTAAAAATAAGATGGATTGATAATGCTCAAGGTGTTAAGTGTGTAAGATACTAATATGTTTCCATTTTTTTTTATCATTTTATGATTTGGGCTGCATTTTTTCCCCTTTAAAATATATTGATTTCAGCGTTAAAATTGATATAATCACTATTTTTATACTAACTATTTTATATAACACGAAGACTTATATGTACTGTAAAAGTGGTTGCTTGCAGTGATGAACCCCAGAAAATGTCCTACTCAGCACCAAACAGAACAGACAGCCAAAGGTAACAATGAGCTATTTGGCATAATGGAGCATTGAGCAGCTAAAGAGAGCGGGTGGAGACTAAAAATGGTGCTGAAAGGAGAGAGTATTATAATTCATTCATTGGGTTGACACAAACGCTCGTCCAAATGAAAGCTAATGTTGCTCCACGTCAGCTGGACGTGTAAATAGGAAGCTGCTTGCTAAAAGGTTTTTCATAACATCTTTATGTGAGTGATAATATGTCAGAGTTGCATTAACAGCTTGTTTCTGCTGCCGCTAAGCGTCCAAAAAAATCAGTGAAGATTCAGTGTTCACGTTGCCTAATATGAAGCTGCCCATGTATTTGTGAGGGCTGATCTGAATCAGTCACAGTCACTTTGCTACAACATGGCTAAAAGCAAGCACACAAAGCAGCCATGAATCTACCCTCATTAGCTCCCAGCACACAAAAAGAAAAACACATCCTGACCCAACCTTCATTTTTTTCTGCAAGCAGGTTTGAAGGTCTCTTTCACTGAAACCCGATCTAATGAAATTCTTTTAGCCGCGGAGTCCGAACTCACCGATTTCACGGTAGGGGAAACACTGAGGCTCCAAATGAAACAGATAAAATGCTTCTCGATTCCGTCCCATACAAAATCATTTCCATTTTACATCACGCTCATATAGCGAGTGGTGAATGACATTTCCCCGGGCCAGCTGTTAAACATGGTCTGCTTCACATGCGCACACACATGCACGGATACAATGCATGCAACTGTCTGGTCCCTCTCAGCTCTTTTCTCTCCGTCTAACTCCCACTTGTGCCCTTTAATATTCTGAAGCAAGTCAAACTATTTTAGGTGGCATTAAACTCTGCCTGCTGCTCGCGTGTGTCCGCTGCATATCACAACAGTGGTAAACTGCCCTGAATGTAACCTTCTACATGACATAATGCTCTTTGAGCTCGAGTTCAATATTTATCTTTTTTTTTCATATAATACACTGAATGACAGAGGACAGTGAGGGGTTTGACATCTGACAGGCTGTGATCCACACTCAAACTGACAACTTTGTCAATATGAAGCATGTGTTTACAGCAAATGAGACATGTATTTAACACCACAGGGCAATAAGAATGACAGTGAGAACTCCATGACGGGATGCGTTTTCAGAGGTCAGGTTGAACTTTTTCTAAAATCGCACAATGCGGCAAATAATGTATCTAAGACCTTGTTTTTTTAAGTCTATTTTTGCAGTAAGCGTGTCCAGATTCAATAAACACCCAAACTGCTGAAGCTAAATAGAAAGCAGAGCGTCTATTGACTGGCTGCGAGGGTCTGATGCAAATTAGGGAGTTGTCCTGAATAATCTGAATAGATAAAACACAAATGCTGTCCTCAGCTGTGAAACATCATACTTCTCAAAATGCTTTCAACAATTTATAAACTGGTTAAAAACTCTTCTTTTGACAGAAGACCTTAAAAAATGTATTTATATCCATATATTTTCAATGGCAAGTAAAAATCTCATATGATGTCCCAGAGAAATAGCAATTACCCTTAAAGGAGAGATTCAGAACTCAGAAATATTAATGAGGTAATAATACAAACTCAGAAATATTTACTTTTCCCATAACTGATTAATAAAGCTGTTCTCAGAGGAAGATAAGGTCACCAGAACACTGTTTGAAGCTAGAAGGTGGCAGGGTCCGCCAAATATAAACAAAATAAAACAGTATGAAATTGTGTCGTCCTTTAAGGTCAGTTAGTTTATTCAGTTATTCAGTCATGAAAACAAAGAGGGTTTATGTAGATTGTTTAGGCATTAAAAAAATCAGTCAATGAAGATCTTTGTCCTCTGATTAAGATTTCCTCCCTAAAACTACAAACACTTTATGCAGACACTATTAAGCAAGAGTAAAATCCACCCAATTACTAATCCTCTAACTAAAAGTCCCCCGAGTCTGAGTCAGAGCCACAGCGCTCTCCTCGTAGATTCTCATGTTCCTACAGTAATCATGACTAACGAAAAAAATAAGCACAGAAACACAAGTAAAGGAGAAAAAGACACAACAGAGGGATTTCCAAAGTGCTGTGAATCAGCAAGGAGGGGGAACCTGCAGGGCTCTTTAAAGAATAAACTTTCAGATATATCTGAAAACAGGACATTAGCCTGTGGTGCTGACTTTCCTTGGAAGGTTATTCCACTATTAGAAAACTAAAAGAAGTAAAGGGCCTGTGGATGAGCGGGGCTAAATTTGCCGCAGGGGAGGATGAGCTAGAGTCCAGTCATATGGCACGCTGCATCTGGATGTATGAGAGTATAGCTCTGATAGCAGCTTGGTTGAGTTTTCAGTATGATACAAGCAGCCACATGCAGTAGATCTATTGCAGGGTCCTGGACATGAGTAAATTTGGTATCATTTAGAGCTGTGCAATATTTCAATATTATATCTATATCACGATATGAGACTGTATATTGTCTTAGACTTTGGGTATCCTTACATTATGATTAGTCTCTTCCCTGTTTTAACGGATGCATTACACTAAAGTGATATAATACTCTGAATTTGCCAGACTGTTCTACCATGTTACTGGTGATAATTTGTCAAAAAAGCACCAATATTCATCTCTCTATTTCAAGGTATTTGGTCAAAAATATTGTAAAATTTGATTTTGTCCATATCACCCAGCCCTTGTATCACTGAATCCTCCATCTACCATTTTCCGACTCTCCTCCTGACTCCAGTCATCTGGCAGGAAGTCCATCTCTTTCACCCTCTCTCCCTCTCCCTCTATCCCTACCTCACACTCGTGGAGATGGATGGACAGTGCGTGCAGGAGTCCTTGGCTGAACTGTAGAAGTGCTGACGTGGCGCCAAGCCCTCTAACGGCGTAATGACGCCTCTATCTGTCTCTCCATGATGCACTCTCTCTCTCTTAAACCCATATACACAGGCACAGGTGCATGCAAAGATAGCAAAAAAAATATGTATGCTCACTTACTAATGTGAGGCTGAATATATACGCAGGCAAGTGCATAAACACACATGTGGTTGCTTGTGTTAACAGCAGAACGCACACACCCCTCAATCACTGTCTTTCTATCTAGTGGCACCTTTATCACTCCATCCAGTCTCCTATATAATCAGCATCAGTCTCTATTGTCACAGCACACTCCTACCAAAACACACACACACAAACACACACAAGGCTGTCACACAGATGCACCCACACACACACAAACACACTCAGGTCAGCTGAGTGATGTTGGAGTGTGTATTTCTCTGCTGCCTGTGTTAAAGTGAGTCATCTATCCTTCCACGGCTTCATTACAACCTGCAAGGGCAAACACTATCTCTCGCTCCCACTGCCTCTCCAGATGGAGGGAGGGAGAGATGGAGATATACAGTAGATAGAAAGTGAGATCTCCCTCCCTCTCTCTCTTTCTCTTTGTATCCCCCCATCTTGCTCTTTCTCTCTTGTTCCCTCGTCTCTATATTTATCTTCTGTCTCTATATCTATTGCGTTACATCTATGTTTTCAATCACACAGGCTTTCTCTCTTCCTCTCCCACCTAGCCTTGAGCAAGTGCCAGCATGGTTAAGCAGCTTGATTTAAACATTTGAACCCACTGGCAGATGCAACACCGTGAATGCAACAGAGTAGGGGAGACACACAGACATATGTGGCCAAAAGTACACGGACTAGCCAGTCCTGTTAGTTTCTGCTGTTAGTTCCAATTACATTTTAAAGGGGCACTACGTAGTCATTATTACTACGTAAGAATTTTAATATTTACAATATTAATGAGGCACAAACTCCGAAATATTTATTTTTTCCATAACTAAATAAACTAAAAAATAAAAAATAAATAAGGTCCAGAACACTGTTTGAGGCTAAAAAAAAAAATGGTGGCAGGGTCCGCCAAATATAAACAGAACTAAAACAGTATGAAACTGTGTTGTCCTTTAAGAGCCGTTTGTTAATTCAGTCATGACAATAAAGAGAGTTTGTTTGTTTACCTTGTTTAGGCATAAAAAGTAATAGTGTACCTGTACAGGAGACTTATTATGCTAAGCACTTGAAACGCTGCGTCAGTAATCTCGCCTTTAACTTTGTGACTTCTTGACATCACACTACGTCACCAAGTCAAACATTTGCATGATGTATGTCTAAATTTACAGTAGAAGTGAAGCTAACTGGAAACTGAAAACACGTCAGAGCCGACCTGAGACACAATGAGCGGTGCTGGCTCAGCCGTGTTTGAGTCGTCCAATCAGAGGAGACTGGCTATTCGGACAGGGGCCTTAAAGAGAAAGGAGCTAAAACAGAGGGGGAATCAGAAAAAAATATTTTTTCCATAACTGAATAAACAAGTTGTCTGCAGAGTAAAATAATATCCACAGAACATTGTTTGTAGCTAGAAAGGTGGCAGGGTCCGCCAAATATAAACAAAGTAAGTAAAAATAAAGCTCTGCCACAGCACCGTAGAAGAGTGGAGGTTGTTAAAGCCACACATTAATGCATGTGTTTTGAGAATAAGATGTTCAAAATATCATACGTGTAATGTTCGGGTGGCTCATATTTATGTACAGAAGCAGAAAGACAAACAAGGTAGAAAACAAAAGGTACTGAAGAGGTAACAGGTAATTCAAAGGTCGTGTTTCTATAGCAGGAGACGGGAGGAAAGACAAACATATGGAAAGAGAAATTTGGCGTGTTCCTACCTGCCTCTCTCAGCTCAGCGAGTGCGTAGAAAGCTTCATTTCTTGAGGCCCTACAGAAAGCATGAATAATGCATGGGTAAAACCTCTTATTCTCTAAATTTTAAATGGCTAGCTGTTATCAAAAATAACTTGATCTGTGGAGCATTAGCAGACTGGCACGCAACAGAGTGGCTTCTTCTATTGGAGAGAGAAGGCAGTGGGCCCAAGTTCAACTTAGTTTCATATTTCCAACTTTATAAATTTGCCGCTCCAGCAGAACCATGGACATGGAGAGTTGTGATATTATCATTTATTTATGCAAGCACTTCTAATAAGAATAAATGTTTTGACTTGTTACCATGGCATGAAACAGACAGCGTGTTCACCATGTTTTTCCCTCAAATAAAACACAACACAATGGCATGACTCACCAAAAGGTATAAACAGGATTCAAGTCTTGGACTCCCTCTACTGGTTTGTGGAGCAGGCTGATAGGAAAAGGCTGTGGAAATTGTTGCACCGCCGTGGCTGAGACGTCGCTTCAGTGGAATCATGCTGCTCAGCCTCACTGAGGAAGATTATTACAAGCTGTTAGAAAAGACCACAGCCAAATGCTGACAGTTTAAATCTGGAGGAACTGTGCTGATTTTGTCCCTTATAGTCAAACAGCAGAGCAGCTTTTAATCATTTTAAAGTCACCACAGACAAAAAAAGATAAAAAAGCACGATGACAACCAAAAGGGTGCCTTCAGATTGAGCTCATTATACAGTATTTTAATGGTTTGGGGAAAACATAAGGAAATGTAGTTCAGCAAGGAGTTTAAGAGTTAAAACAATTAGTGATAAGTTTCCTATTGATCCCTCCCCAAGGTCTCTTATCCCAACAACTGCAGACAGGCTCATTACTCTAAAAGACAACCGTATAGACAGTAAGGACTGATAAAGCTGGATCAATGCCACTGATCAGTTCGCACCTCAGTATTGATAAGCACATAGAACTAGAATAGACAGAAAGGGCATTCTCATTAAATGAAATCTTTCAAACAGTCTTTTGGATGCTACACACAAGGAGTAACTTACAACGATGCAACGATCCCGTTTGCCACGGGCTCAGGGAAGATAGTTGAAATCCCAATTCATTATCTCGAATTAATAATCCCTAAAATTGAACTGTTGGGGTACTTTACCCATACAGTCAAAGGAGATCTGCATCTTTAACAAGACTAACAGTCCATTTTATTAGCTGCACTGGTAGACCAGTGAGGCTGTGATGCTCATTACACAGCACAGAAATACCAGTGGATGAAAAACAGAAACTTTGCTTTTCTTAGATCTGCTAGCGGAATAAAACATGTAAAGTTAGAAAGGACATATTGTTTCGTAAAGCAGACGGGAATAACATATTACTGTGGCCATTGTTTGACATCATACTGTTTGTCAGGCTCAGATCTTTATTGTCAAACTTGTTATACTTCTAATTGTATCTGTTTAAGATGTAATGAACTCATTATTCATCCACTTCAGCTGCACTTAATCAGCCTTATGGTGCTTTTGAGAGGTAAGTTTATCATAAGAGTCTATTTGTAGGACCTAAAGTCATATCCACTTTCCACCAGAATGCAGCCTGAGATCCTTCAACCGAGGACTGTTCGTAATTCCTAGGCCAAGGCTAAAAACCAGGGGGGACCAAGCCTTTGGAGTCAGGACCCCACAACTCTGGAGCAAGCTGTCAGACAACATCAGACAGGCGAGCTCTGTTTTTACATGCTTAAAACACACATCAGCTATGCTAGATTAATTCTTACGCACCAAACTGATCACTGGGCATACATTGTGTGCGACTCCGTGACGTAGCGTGATGTCACAAAGTCACAGAAACGACTGACGAGGCGTTTCAGGAGCAGCGTTTTCTGTGGGAGATAAGAACTTCTGTTGGCGTGGACTTTGACCTTTACTTTCAAGATCTTTTGTATGCACAGGCCCATAAATAAAACACTGAAGGAGAGGAAAACATGAAAAAACAGAATAGATCTCCCTGAAATCTCTCTTTAAAACACATTTTTTTAAGAAGAGCTGAATTGTCAGTCTGTTTTTAATTGGGCGTTTTATTATTGTATGAACTGTGCTGTTGATTGTCATCTGTAAAATTTTGCAAAGTTAAGTAAAGATATCGTCATCATCATTATTATTGATGTTGGGATTGTCATTACCTACCAATTAAAAGGAGTCTTTAAAGGTTAGTGAAGCACTTGTTTAACATGTGCACATTGTCTAAATCCTCTTCCCATATCTAACTTCCTGTGCGGCTGGGCACTTTCCCACTTCCCTGTGCTCACACAGTCCAGGAGGCATCTCCAGATGGTTGACTGCTGACCATGTTTAACATCATTACTAAACATCTTATGCGTCCCTTGAGGTTGTGTTTAATATGTGGATTTTTCTTCAGTTTTTAACACAGCACACCTCCAGAACAGCTACCAAATGGACCTTGAGGTGATATTTTGTCAACTATGTTCTTGTCTTCTGTGATTTCCCTGCAGCTGCCAGCTGTTTTGCATCAGGTGCTGGGTGCCTGGTGCAAAACAACACTTCTGTTGTACTCCACTCTGTGCTGGGAGGAGCATGCAGACTGGAACTTGTTCCTTGTTATCTCTTCTTGGAATAAACCCTCGTGGTCTGACT
Source organism: Pagrus pagrus (assembly GCF_965226575.1). Classification (NCBI taxonomy): domain Eukaryota; kingdom Metazoa; phylum Chordata; class Actinopteri; order Spariformes; family Sparidae; genus Pagrus; species Pagrus pagrus. Next base: position 15,713,908 of record NC_140191.1, read on the forward strand.
CACCTGTCGGTTAACTTGCACTACAAACAGCCACTGTCCCGGGCTGTTGTCACTTCACGTGGCGTCATGAACACACTCCTACCTCCCTGTCAACTGTACGGAAGTCCGAGCTTTGGGCGGATTGTTCAACAGCTTGTTATCCACTTCCCCTCTCCGGGGCTACTACGCTGGTAGCAACAGGCATGCTACTGACCGAAGTAGTAAACAGTCCATTTAACTTAAAGTAGGTTTGTAGTTTTTGTTTTTTTCTCTCTGTCATGGGGGACTCGGACGCGAGGACCGGGGCCTTTACTCGCAGGAGAAGGGCGACTTTTGCGGCGGGGAGAGGCGCCAGTCTGATGCCGATGAACGGGAGGTCTGCAGCGGGGTGTGAGAGCCCAGTGGCCGCTAACGGCAGCAGAGGCGACGGGCAGGGGAAGCGTGACCGCTCGCTGGAGACGGTCCGGTCCAAACCAAAGAGTGAGAAAAAGAAAAGCAGGGATGACATAAGTGACAGACTGAGGTGAGTGAGCTACAACACTCATGCTAACTCCACTTTTTTTTAGTTTAGAGGGGTTAGTTTGGGAATAACAACGGCTAACGTTACATTTACTTTTAGCTAATATTACTTTGTTAGCGCCGGAAGTAATTTAAGCTAGCTAGTCTGAGAGGGTCCAGGTACTGCTCAGTCCAGGTGGGGTCATTTTAGGTCGTCCTGGACTGTCCCTGTTGGCGTGATTTCTCCTGTCGTCCATTCATTCATACTTTGACTCACACTTTCTTATCGCTGCCTGGCATGAACACTTAAGCACTTGATTGCTACACTGCATGACTATGAGTTTGTGTGTAACCTTATCTGACAGCTAAAATGCGACTTGTTGTGGGCTGATTCATTGATCAGGGCCGTATCTAACCGGGGCCCAGTGAGGGTGGATTGTGGGCTAGTTTAATCCCTTTAGGCCACTTACATAATACCAAAGTATACACTATAAACTGATTAAGCACTACTTGGTATTTAGTGTACAAGACATCAGTCGGCTTTGCTTTATTGTAAATGAAAAATGATTTTTTTTTTTTTTTTTTGTTACTGCCACAGGATTGTCATTATAAAGTTCCCATGAGATTTCTGTGTGGTTTTTTTTCCACGTCTTGCTCCATATCTCACCCATACACTAGTAGTGGCAAAAAAATATTATTTTTTTACATTTTTCCTGGAAAATTTCCCAATAAACACTGTCTTTATTTTATGACGCTGCCATGGATGTATAAAAAGAGGAACACCGCCAGAGCTGTTGTGTTGCTCTGGACCGGACCTCATGGATTACTGTATAAAAGCATAACTTTATAACTTGTACAAAGACCCACCTTTATAACTTTATTTATTGATTTGGATTAGGGGTTTGATATGCAGTCGAAAGGGGACAGTTCAACCCAAAATCAAAAATACATTTCCTCTTACCTGTAGTGCTGTTAATCTATCTATATTGTTTTGATGTGAGTTACTAAATTCTGGCGATATCAGCTGTAGAGATGTCTGCCTTCACTTATAGATAATGTAACTGAATGGCACTTACACTTTTACATTTTAAAAACTCAGCACCAATGTTTCTGTCCAGAAATCATGATCTGGTTGTTCAAGATAATCCACAGACCTTTCTGTGAGCAGTTTTATGTAGGAACTATTTTTTCTGTATCATCATGCAGAAGGAAGCGTGCGTCTACTCATGGATGAGAGGCTAGCTGACTAAGCTAGCTAACATTACAGCTTAATGTTTACATCCCATGCTGTCAAAAGCACTGGCTTCTCATCAATGAGTGGTTGCACGCCTCATTTTCGCGATGATACAGTGTTCGGTGGAGCAAATTGCTACTGGTAAGAAGAGAAACATGTGTTCTCGATTCGGGGGTGAACTATCCCTTTAATCTCATTATATGCCTGTTTCTTCCACCCATTTATCCATCTCATTTGTTTCTGTAGCTGTCATAAGACACAGCAGTCCCTGCTAAGTTCAGCAAGTGGTTTCAACAACTACAGAGGAATCCTCAACTGGTGTGTGGTCATGCTGGTAAGACTTAAGTTTGCACAGACACAAAGAAACATACAGGCCATGTCCAAACACCAGGATACATTTAAGAACACATCTTTTTGGTAACGCTTTATATTAAGGTCCTTGCAATAAGTGTTATTGAATAGGTAATAAGTCCCTTCTAAGTCCTTATAAGATTCTTATTACTGTTATTAAGACTAAATTAGCATTATTAGCACCAGAAACATGTTTACTGTTAGATTATAATACATTTATTAGCACTTAAGAAACTTGTTAACAGTTTATACACTAAATGTTGTAATTGTTTAGAATAGCATTACGAACACAGCTATTGAGTTTAAATAACTTTCATATGATGTCATTGTTAAACCTCCATGTTTTATTTGTTGCTTTATTAAGATTGATGTATACTTGTACACAAATTGTTCCATAATATCAACTTGTTTTCAAACAGACTCAGTGTGTTTGATTCAGTGACAAATCTGGTTTCCAGCCATCTTAACCACACTGAAAAAGAGTCAGAGCAAGAGATTGAATTGACTTGTAGACCCTCAAGGGGGGGGGGGGGGTTAAAACGTTAATCAAATATGCTTTCTGGAAAAATTAAATGTGAATTTTCAGTAAAATAATCCAGTATGACTAACAAGTTAATGTCGAGTTCAACACCTTTCGCAGCTCGTCCTCCTCTGTGCTGGAGAGAAGCGACAAAATAGGAGTGAATGGAAGAGAAGACAAGGCCAGCGAAGCCTTCTGTTAATCCAGGCTTTGAACACAGATCGTTGTGTTCATCGCTGGAGGTTTTCCTTCATTCCCACTCAACTTCTATCCCATCCCCAGGAATAGAGCCTTTGTGCTGGGTAATGAGATATTACAATCCATTTAGAAAGAGGAAGAGCGAGGAGGAGAGATAACAAGAAAGAATGTGGGGACAAAGAGGATGAGGAAGAGGAGAAACGGTTTGAAGAGAGGAAAGAGATGAGATATAGGGAGAGGCAGGAAAAAGGGGAGAACGGTTAGACATGACAATAGGAGCAAATGAAAGAAAAGTGTAGAGAAATGAAGAAACAAATGGAAATACAGTTGGATCTTTAACTGTTGCTTTGTGTTACAGGTTCTGAGTAATGCTCGCCTCTTCTTAGAAAACCTGTTACGGTGAGTAAGCAGTCTTTTGTTATTCCTGTCTTTTTCACATTTCAAATTTTAAATTTATGGCATGTTATTTCAAGAGGCTTCGTAAATGCTTCCTATACAGTGCCTATAAAAATTATTCACCCGCTTGGATGTTTTCTCCTTTTATTGCTCTTATAAATGGAATCATGGTCAATATAATTTGGCTTTCTAAACAAAAAAAGCAAAAAAACTCTTCATTGTCTTGAGAGTTCTTCAAAGTAGTGTCAATCAAAATATATAATGTAAAATAAGTGATTGTGTAAGTATTCACCCCATTTAAGTCAGTATTTAGTAGCTGCATATTTGGCCGCAGTCACAGCACTGAGTCTGTGTGGATGGATCTCAATCAGGCTTGCCCATCTGGACACTGCAATTACTCCATTCTTATTTGCAAAACTGCTTAAACTCTGCCAGGTTGCGCGTGGATTGGGCGTGAACTGCCCTTTTCAAGTCCAACCACAAATTCTCTATTGAATTGAAGTCTGGGCTTTGACTCAGCCACTCCAGACCATTCACCTTGTTGTCTTTAAACCATTTCTGTGTAGCTTTCGCTGTACGCTTCTAGTTATTGTCTTGCTGGGAAATAAATCTTCTCCAAAGTCGTAGTTCTCTCGCAGACAAAATCAGGTTGTCCTCCAGGATTTCCCTATATTTTGCTGCATTCATTTTACTCTCTACCTTTACAAACCTTCCAGGGCCTGCTGCCGATAAGCATCCCCACAACATGATGCTGCCACCACCATGCTTCACAGTGGGGATGGCGTGTTTGTGGTGATGTGCAGTGTTTTGTGTCCACCAAACATAGTCAAATTATATTGACCATGATTCCATTTATAAAAGCAATAAAAGGGGAAAACTGTACATACTGACGATGAAAGATATTAAAAACAGAAATACCAGGTTCTCAAAAAACAAAAAAAAAACGTAAATCATCCATTTCTTTTGTTTGTTGATACATGTGTTGCATGTAGATATTTAATATTTTTATTTTGAAGAAAATTAGCTCCATTAAATTGATCTTTAATCTTTTATCTCCTTTTTTTCATATTTTTTTTTTTGTCAGGTACGGTATTCTAGTGGACCCAATTCAGGTGATTTCCTTGTTTCTGAAAGATCCCTACAGCTGGCCAGCAGGATGCCTGGTGATTGGTAGGTAAACAGCTCACCTGCTAGGAAAGCAAAAACGCAATCAGGCAGCCACTTAATTTTGCAAAACTAAGTTGTACTGGTTTGTACAAAATATGTGTACGTAAGAGAACGATCCAAACGATCAAACAAGCATGGCCGGCATTGTACGTCAACGATACGTCAAACACCAAAGGAGGCACTCCGAATATGTGTAGTGGGATCATTCTATTTAAATAAAATGATCCAAAACCGTAAAAATACTGCTAACTTAAGGTCTCAATAATTGAGTCTAGCTGTGGAAGACAGTGTAAACAAGCAGTGCAAGAAAGACAACAACAACAACAACAAACAAAGCAACAAAAACTTTCTGTGGCACTAACCAAACATAAACAAATCTATAGTCTGCCTGTTGTTGTTTGAGCCACGTGCTCATTAAAAAAAGTAAACAATGGGCATGTGTGAACTGAGGTGATGAAGTCATCACTTCCCAAACACTCTGTTTTACTTCTGCATACAGGTGCAGAGTTCTGCATCTTAGAGGACATTTTAAAAAATCTTTGTTTTAGTGACCTAAATACTCTGTTGGCACAGGAACGTGAGGCCAAACAACGTTTACTTTGCGGCATACATTTGCTTTTAATTTTAAGGGGGGTTTTTTTTGTAGAAAATAAAAAAACCCTGTGTCATTTCTGTTAAAATGAGATTGAAAATAAAGCTTGAATAGATGTTGAACCAAACAGAATCACATTCAAGTTTAGCTTTGTGTATATGAGTAAAGATGGTGTATCTTCTGATAAACGTAAACATGGTTATATCCCTAAATTACACCACTGAGCAGTTCAAAGTGATGTACTGTATTGCAACACTTTAAACATGTGGAAAAAATAAATGATAATTTGGTTAAATAACTGGATGTGCAGCAGGGGAAAAGGTCAGTTTTTCTCCCAAAATACGTGGTGAAATCTGCTTTATTTCAAGGCATGCCCTGGGTTAACACACACACAGGTGCATGCTTTATTCAAAGTTTTTTCAATATTTATTTTTATGGTATATCGCAGTGAAAGTCTGCAGTGGTGCAGCTCACAGTGTCTCTAGAGAGACAATCACCTGCCCTATATACTGCACAGTGGTGCTGTGCTGCAGAAAGAGGAGGAGAGTGAGGGAAGCAGGGGGGCGAGAGATGAGAAGGGGGTGAAGCATTAAATGGAAGAGAGAATAAAGTGATGGAGAGTCTACAGAGAGGGTTTGGAAGAGGGAAAGAATGCAGGAATAAAAAAATCAAGTTAACGGAGGAAGTTGGAAAAGAACGAGAAGAAAGTAGTGAGGAAGGAAGATGATGTAAAGTGCTGCATCAACACTGGGTGAGAGAGAAGGGAGGGAGGAGGAGATGGATGAGTTGAGGTAAATACTGCACTGACGATGGTTAAGGGACAGGTGAGAATGGGAGTCTGTTTACAGTAGCATGGACAGTAAAGCAGCTCATTCCCAGAGGGCATTCAGTGCTTCTAGAGTCACTGCAGCAACTTCCACACACACACACTCAAATACCTCAGCACAGAGTAAATGAGAAGTCTACAGTTTATGGTAGCCTACCAGCAAAATGCTAAAAGTTTTGAAAACCAGCCTTGAGTGACCAAAATGAATGAAAATTAAATGAATTTTGAAGTATACAGTCTTTAACTACGATACAAATCTGTTGCTTCTGAAATATCTCTGAAAATCTGCTCTGTAGATACTTGATGAAAGGTTTATTACGCGTGTGTACCAGGTGCTTAATGGGGCTGTTTGTTCCAGTTTGATGCACATATGGGCTCAATAGCTGCTGTTTGTCAAAGATGCTCAACAGGCCTGCCTCCAAAAGAGATAAAAAGAACATTAGCACTTGCATGTTATGCATTACCTGAGGTCTCTGCTCTTGAGGTGTGACGAAGAACAGAAAATAAAACAAAAAGCACATCGTCAGAGTCTTATTTTGGTAAGCTGTCATACACAGCCCTGTTGAGCTCGAGTGGAGCAAAGCTATGCTGAACTAAAAGTTTCACAAATGTTTTATGAAAATGTTTGTGGTCTCTGTGTTAAAAGGCCACTAGTTAAAAGACAGTAAATTACAGGTAGATTACTTTGTAGAGGTGCTTTTAGGGCAAAGATAAAATGTGATACTTACCTAAATACAGAATCTCATACAACTATAATGAGCATCTTTGCAGAGTCCTGGCGAGGTGATGCCTACTTAAACCTGCAAATAATAGCAAGTTGAAAAACTGGTTTTAGTTTGCTTGATCACATGAAAAAGAGTTCTACCTGTAAGCATTCATTCCTTCTGGGAGCCTTCTTGTCTTTCTATAGTACAAAGTTGACCATGAAGTCATAAACAAGCATGTGACCGAACCACTTAGGAAACTGATTTTGAATGCTGATATATAGTTGCATTGACGCCAAGATGATGAGACCCAGCAATCAAAATTTCTGACAGTTAACACGTCTGTTAGCTCTAGATTAGATGGATTGACATGCTAGTTCGCTGATTAGGGTCTTAAAATGGAACAATTGCTGCAATTATGTGCCATCAGTGTGTCTCTGCCTAGTCTAGTCAGGGTAATGAGCAATCTACATACAGTACCATTGGCTTCCTTAAGTTCATTCAGCAGTGAGTTACCCAGCAGTTTAAACTGACACTGCCACAAGATTAAAACTCTACATACATTGAAGCCTAATTTGCTCCGCACAGAATCAGGCTTAATGGCAACAATTGATGCTTAATAGAGTGTGCAAGAAATTAAACTAGGTGCTCAAATCTTTTGAGGACATCTTCATTTCAGTACCAGCACTACTTTTCAAAACCTGTGAACATTGTAGCTGTTTAATACGAAACGAGTTCTGTTTTATTTCCTCTTCTAAAGAGAAAATGATATTTGTGCAGGTCACCGAAAATGTCAACAATAGAAAAAGATATTGAGTGTTTATGTGTGTGCGCACGTGCACCCACCCACCTGCCTTTTCACTCAGCATTCTTGCAATCAGTGTCTGCTGTGCCACGCATATGCTCTGTTAGTGCTGGCTCATTTCTTTCATCAGGTGTTGCTGTGTCATGTGAGAGCCTGTGACTCTATGTGTGTGTGTGTGTGTGTGTGTGTGTGTGTGTGTGTGTGTGTGTGTGTGTGTGTGTGTGTGTGTGTGCTAGTCTAGCTAATTAGCATGCTAACTTTATAGACTTCTTTGCAGAACATCAAGCTTCACAATATGTTGATCATTTTAATACATTTTTGAATGTTTTAAACTAATATTTCTACATATTGCACCTTTATAATATGATTTGGCTGCTCCAAGTACCAGTACCGTAACAGCACAAATAGACGGGCATTGAAAGTCCAAGTGGCTGCTGACTTGGCCGTTTTTTGCAAGCAATGGCTCACTTGACCACAGTGAGCTGAACTAAAATTGCCACAGCCTTGCTGAGGCTGAGCTAAAGACTTAACACAAGACAAAATGTGAGCATCATTGCGAAACAGAATGCTGCGCGATAATAGTTTTAAGAAGGTCTTCACTTAGCAGCACCAATGTACAACATGTGATTGTAAATATAGTTGCATAGTTAGCTCTTTAATTAACTTGTCTCTACACTTCCCCTCTGTCAACTCTCACATATAATTAGAAATGACCATCTTTTGACTTAGGGCAATATTGTTAGCCACAAGTAAAGACTTAAGAAGGCTTATAAAGATATTTATTTTTCTCAGAGTCATATTCATACTTTCACCCTTTCAGAGATGCAATACAGCTTGTTTCAGAAGAACTGACATGAATCTGTCATTGTGTTTTGACAGTTTCCAACATCTTCATCCTGGTGGCTCTCTTCACAGAAAGGCAGCTGTCGAAGGTGAGTGGAGAAACCCTGCTTGCACTTGAACATCAGAGAGCCGTGGATTTTAAACTGAACTGTTGAATTCGGAGCACTTTCAGCACTCCCAGGAGGGATTATTTTTCTAAAACTGTTCTCTAAAACCGACTGACTGGCTGACCCTCCCGGATCGCTTCTGCGAATGTTGAATGGTAAAATGGGAAATTAGTTTCACCATCTGCATTTAGGGCATATTCAGTTATGCTCTGTCTGTTTGGCATGAATATGGAACATCATGAGCTGTTAAAAACTTTAATAGGCCACTGTTACTTAAAATGTGCTTCTGTTCAAAAGAAGAGCAAACAAATGCCTAAAAATGTCATGTTTGTCTTCTGTATTCTCCTCACTGTTTTTAGAATAAGCTCAAAACAAATTATTAAAAATTTGCATACAAAATAAAGTCGAGTCAGTTGGCTGACAGTGGTTTAAAAACTTCTGTTTTTAATACTTAATGTAACTCCAGCTGTCCCTTTCTGCCTCTCTCTTTCTGCCCAGGGTTCGTTCAGTGAACTTGTGGGATTTCTGGTCCATTGCATTAACCTGACAATAATGTTAACATTCCCTGCTGCAGTGGTCCTACTGGTCCCCTCCATGACCCCAGGTAAAATGTTTTTTTACTGTAATTATAATACCATCTCTGCGGCCATGCTACTATGAACTGTACATAACAGAGACAAATAGTTGGCTGAAACAGTAGCAGCTATTACACAGCCACTCATTAGCCATTCATTGGTAGTTTACAATGTAGCCATGTGTATAAAACAGAAAATAATGAAATTATAATGAAGATGAAGAGGACATTCATATCCTTACCCTTCAGAGAAACAGTCGACCAGTGTGGTAGTGCAGTAAAAGACACCTCTTATACAGAGTCATAATTGGAGTCGGTTAGTGGTAATGGACCAGTTGGTCATGACTGGATTATTTCCAGCTGGCTCTGAGAGAAGAGAGGAGGAGGTGAAGAGAGGAGAGAGGGAGGAAAGGAGAAGAGTGGAGGAGAGGAGAGGAGAGGAGAGGAGAGGAGAGGAGAGGAGAGGAGAGGAGAGGAGAGGAGAGGAAAAGACAGGAGAGAAGGAGATATGCCAAAGTAGGCGTGGCCTGCAGTACAGGGTCATCCAAGGGTCACCTTCTTCTGTCTTTATCAAGCTGCCTGACAGAAACCATGGCCGCCCGCCACAAACCATACAGTTCACCCATGATAAATTAGCAATACTTTACAGGAGATGATACACCCGGACACTGTATTCCTTCTCGTGATTCATTAAAACATTGTAGATCCAGTTTTGAAAAAAGTTGCCTGATATGTATTGGTTATATTTACAAGAACAGATGTTTGCATCCACTTAATGTTGCTCTTTGTTGACATTAAGTTGCTTTCAACAAGAAAATGATTTCTTCAACAAATGTAGAAATTATATTATGGCATACTTAGTGTTCCTCATTTCAGAGTAATACAATATGTAAGAATTGAGTGCGTACTTCTTGTGTGGCAGGTAGTTATGCTAAGGTCAAATCTATCACTTAACCCCAGATGTTCCCCAGTAGTTTTACACATATTGTATTTAGCTCAGATTTTTTCGCTTAGTCTTAGTACCTTGAGTCTGAAACAGACAGATAATGAGTTTCTCTAATTAGTGTAATTTTACACATTTCTTTCTTCATTTGGTTCCAGAAGATCATTGTTTCAATTTTTTGCTGCTCTCCCATTTTGGTTTTTACTCTTCTCGTCTCCTCTCATCTGTTCTCTCACTGGGAGGTGAAGGAGTAAAGGAGTCAGTCCATCTGTGTGTCTGTTCTCCTCTCTGCGCTGCTGTTCACACAGGAAGGGCAATGACAGAGGGCAGGTGTCTGTGTATGTGTGTGTGTGCAGATATGTGTGTGTGAAGAGAGCTATTGCGTTTACCGGACACTGCTTACCCAACCAGTATGTAGGCATTGTGCACGAAGCAGAGCACAAGGATCTGAAATCAAGGAAACTGTTCTTTTTCTGTTGCGGTCATTTTTTCAGTATTTCCACTCCGTTAATGAATACAAGGTACGAGGTATATCTAGGTTCAGAATAAAAACTTGCAGATGCCGACAGTGATGTTAGGGAGTAAAATATTCCTGGGAGTTTAAAGGTGCAATATGTAAGAACTGGCCACCTGTCGAATTCATAGTCATAACAAACAGGTGGTAGCATATCACCAAGGTAACCGCTAACTTTAGCTGCTGTTAGCTGGTTAGCATGGTTAGCTGTTCATCTAGCGGTCCGAACTGGGCTCAAAGCACCAGAGGAGTGTTGGTGGTGACACAGCTAGCACAGGAGCTTTGGAGTGGGATGGGCTGGGGCTAACTGGTTAGCATGCTAACTTCAGTAGATGTCCCTGTAACACAATACATAGACATCAAAACTTCAAAGCGCTTATTTCTTCACTGTCTGTTGATAATTTTAGTTATTTTTTGATGTGTTCAACTAAAATTCTTACATTATAAATCACCCCAAGCATCTTTTTCTGCATTATAACTCTCAAGGTTTTCCAATATTGGCTGATAATATTGTTTAATACATATATCAGTCAGGCTCTCTTTGTTTCAATACAGATCTCAATCGAGAACTATAGACCTATGTTGTACCTATAATGAAGTGTGTTCACTGTAATAAGCCAAGTACTCATTGGTAAGGGTAGTGAAAAATATACGATGCAATGCAATATTATACAACTCAATGCACTGATGTTTCATATAATCTGTATAAGGATCATGATGAGATCTGATTTGCTGAAACCAAAAAACGGAAATCTGGTGTACATATAGTTAAGGCCAAAATACTTTATTTTATAAGTAGGAGTTAAACACACTGTAACACTTTGCTTATGCAACCAGAATTCAGCCATTGCCATTAACTGGTGTGTTTAATGTACAATGAGAGGGTATTAAACTGTTGAACAGTTTTGTTGAACTTTATTCATTGAAGTTTCCTGTCTGTATAATAAACTCGAAGCTTGCTGGTGCTCCTCCAGAAACAATTGATAGAGAGCAACAAGCAAGAATGTGATGGAACATAATCTCTAAACTCAGATCCAAACTGAGATAATTACCCACACTTTAAGGTAAGGTGTGTCAGGTGTGTGGCATCTGAGGACATATATTATGTTACCAGATAGAGCTGGCATTTCTAGCGGAGAAACGAGTTTGAACGTTTTAGCGTCAGTGAGCTGACAAATGTTTGTGCTATCTCGGCTTTGTTTATATTTGCATGTCAAACCGTGACATGTGACTTATCTTCCGCTGCGCAGAGGATTGTGGGTCTGAATAGCAGGAAATGCAAAATGCCTTTGTATGACATCCTGGTATTTTTTGGCATACTGCATTTCACATTCCTCGTATTGGGACATACTAAATCTTTCTCTAGTATGGTAGTATGAGTATCGGAACGCAGGGTCAGTCTTTGCCATCCTAAGGTCTACTGAGAAGAAAACTACAAAAATGTCATTCTCAACGTAGCTGAGATATTTGAATATTTGAGGCGGATGTTTGTGAGTTCACAGTGAGTGGGTGATGATTGGCTCCTCTGGATTGTTTGTCCACTCCAGCCCCGCCTCTTTGTTTTCCTATGATGACAATCTACTGTAGCTGTCTAGGAGCCAATGTAGTTGACTAGAAGCCACAGAGAGCCAGATGGTTAATGGATAAGATCTGCTGTGGTTTGATGCCAGGTGTGCTGACCCCAACCTCACCCGGTTGGCAAAACAGGCAGCTTTTATTTGTGTGTCTCTGTGTGTTTGTGCACACATATGAGGTGTGTGGTTGTGTTCAGCATGATCCTTTCCTATCGAGCACATGGTATCTATTGATAAAGTCCTGGTGGGAAAACCGCTTAGGTAGCCTGTCTTGTGTGTGTGTGTGTGTGTGTGTGTGTGTGTGTGTGTGTGTGTGTGTGTGTGTGTGTCACACACACACACACACACACTCTGGTAAACATGGTGACTCTATTGTATACTAACGTCCTTGGCACAGTTAGGCTGCTCTCATACTTTGAGTTGAGATGATTTATTTTACTACGCTTGTTTTGCTGTTTGTTCAAGATCAGATGATGACCTCGCTCTCTCTCTCTTTCCCTTCCTTTCTTCACTCTCTCAATCCTCCCTTTTCTCTGTGTGTGTTTATCTCCTTCCATCCTGTCCCTGTGTCCCCCTCCATCCTCTGTCTCACACTTTTTGCTCACATTCTCCCCCTCTCTCTCTTTCTATCACCTCCTCCTTTCCTCTTCACTGTTTTCTACCCTGGCCTTCTTCTCTGCTTCCCACCTTCCCATACTTGGAGGCACTACAGTATGTCACGTGATCACATGTTCTCACACGACATCTTCAGTGCTATAACTATCATCTCTTCTTATCTCTCTTTCTCTTTCTCTGTCAGTTGGTGGAGCGTTTGTTCTTGGCACCTACACCATCCTCTCCCTGAAGCTGTACTCCTATAAGGACGTCAACATGTGGTGCAGAGAGCTGAGCACTGTCAAGGCCAAAAAACTGTCCAGGTCGCTGTCTTGTAAGTCAGAAAATAGACATGCACATGCAGACATTTTTTGGCAAATGAGGGTTTGTATACTAATTTCAAGACCTTTGCTAATTTTAAGGTCAGTTTGTGGATGTTTTAAATGCTTTTGTAGTCCAAGCTGATGCTGTTACAGTGACATCTAATGGCAGAAACTTGATATTGCAGCTCTTGGATAGAATATAAAAATGCTTCCTCACATATAGTTTGCAATCTCATGTGTGTTTTATTCTTCCCACAGGTCCGTCAGCACAGCACCTCAGTGGAGGTGACCGTAATGTGTGTTACCCTGGCAACCTCACCATCAGAGGTACTCGAACATATCTTATTAGAAACCTAATTAATAATGTACCACGCCCTCTTTTTCATGTGTTTCATTGTGTCAGATATTTTCACTTACCGTCACACTGACCTCCTCTCTATCTCCATAGACATGTACTACTTTGTCTTTGCTCCGACTCTGTGCTACGAACTCAACTTCCCACGCTCGCCTAACATCCGCATGGGTTTCCTGCTGAGGAGACTGTGTGAGATGGTGAGGAAAAATGTCATAGCTGAGTGTTTTTTTTTGAGTGCTCTCACATTTCACAAGCATCTCCTAAACAAAGCGCTTGAGAGCAAGTACACCTGCACAGCTGGTAAAAGCTTAATGTTTACCCTGCATGATAGTGAAGAGGATGATAGATTCATTTTAAAGTGAGTTTTTAAGGGAAACATTAGGTCTAATTTACAAATCAAGTTTAATGCTGAGATCTGAAGGCATGATGACAGTCTAACAGGGCGAGGAACATGAGCAGTCAGACATTTAGAAATGTAAACCATCCATGAATAACATAGTTTACAGGAACATTTCCAGTAATGATACATAACTTAAAACATTATTTAAAAAGTTCAGAAAGCTTTACTGTCTTCTGTTTCTCTGTCAGTCTAAGAAATCACTCAAATTCATCAATCAGAAGTCATTCACTCTGTTGATGTGTGTTTTTTGTCTCCAGCTGTTCTTCACCCAGCTGTTAGTTGCTCTCACTCAACAGGTAAGGTCTTACAATGTAACCAATAACTGATGTGTATTGCTATGTGTCTGTTTTTTATATCCACTCTCCAATATATACAATTCTCAATTTACAGCACACATCTGAAAATGTCTTAAGACTGCTTTTTACTTTCTTTCTATCAGTGGATGATTCCCATCATTCAAAGCTCCATGAAGCCACTAGAGGTGAGGAAAAAAGAGTGACAGTGAATCTTATACTGCACAAAACAACATGGTGTCATGTTTGTTAATCTGTGGCTCTCTCCTCTGTAGGACATGGATCTGTCCAGGATGACTGAGAGACTTCTAAGATTAGCCGTGAGTAAATACAACATATTTAAATACTTCATGCAGAACCTTTTACTTCCATCTTCACGGCTGCTCCATCTGGTACAGCTGTGCTCGGAAAGATGGAACAATGGAAACAAGGAGGTTCTTGCTTTTAATAAGTAAAAAAATCTACCAATCAGTGAATTGGTCCAAAAACAAGTCCCCATATGACACTGAAATGTTACTGTCTAGCTGATTGTTCATTGTATTCAATGTTATGGCTAGAAATTAGACAAATAAACTTGGTGAGATTTGACATTTTTTGCAATAAATGCATTATTACAATGCATTATTTATGTTTCACTGACATCTTTCCAAATGTTGCTATCACACAAAATATGTTCTCCAGGGTTTATACTGCATATCACATTGTATCATTCATATTATAGTGATGAACTCATTGCACATGAGAAGTTAGTTTGGAGATCTCCTCTTAAATATTTCACAGTCATATAGTTTCCCTTTCTCCAACCTTTCTCCAGGTTCCTAATCACTTGCTGTGGCTGATGTTTTTCTACTGGTTCTTCCACTCGTCTATGAACTTCAGTGCCGAGCTGCTGTGCTTTGGAGACAGACAGTTCTACAAGGACTGGTGGTAAGTTTCTGTGTGTAGCTTATAAATTGACTGAGGTGTGGTGCGCTGCGATGAGGATTGACTGAGTCTGTACAGTTCAGAGTTGCTGTACGCACCAAAAAGTGTATGTCAGCATGCATGGTAGATAAATTCAGTACAAACTCCTGTAATGTAGTGGTTAAAATCATTTGGGCTTTTTGTAGAGTCAGAGGAGTATGTTTTGCAAATATAAACACTGTTTTTTTACCTTGGCTGATATCATTAACTGTACTGTAATCCTACACATTTGTTGTTTCCTCTTTTCCTGCTGGAAATTAAGATTTTACACTTTTCCATGTTCATCATTATAGATCAAACAACCTTAGATCCATTATTTAGCCCCTTGAATGCTTCAATACTGTTTTTTTCTAACTCTTCTTTCAGGAACTCTGAGTCAGTGACATATTTCTGGCAGAACTGGAACATCCCCGTACACAAGTGGTGTCTCCGGTGAGTTATTTGCACACTAACTCGCTGAGAAGGAGCAATGAAATTTATAGAACCGAACAGGGCACAAGGCTTAACAAGGCCCAGTGTTGTATTTGGAAAAGTGATTCATCTGGCTGTGAGAGAGTAAGTGGTTGTAATAAATACAGTGCCTGCAGCCAGTCCCGCATACACTAACAAAGCAGCAGGAGCGAATGCCGTGCGGTTATATTAAACCAGACAAAGTAAATTAAATGCTGTTTAAAGTCTATTTAATTCCTGTCAGGGAGGAAGGACTACAGGACAAGAGGGTGGAGATATTTCAACATGCAGTATTTATTCGGGAAACAGATACTAAATGACTTTTAAGACAGATAAATAAAATTGCTGTCCTGACTTTCTGATTCACAGTGCATGTCCACCCACCCATTTCAACATCTGTTCTTTTGTCTGCCTTGCAGCCACTTCTACAAGCCGCTGCTCAGGAGGGGATTTAGTAAAAAAGTCAGCCAATCAGCTGTCTTCTTCTTGTCGGCTTTCTTTCATGAGGTAAGAGCTGAGATCGACTACTTTCTATGCAGATAGTACTCAGTACCCAGTGAAATGTGCCAAATGTTGGGTGAGCCTTCCAATGGAAGCCCAGAATTCATAATAAATTATGTTTGACCCGTCATTAGTTGCTGCTGTGGGTGTCAGGAGCGTTGTTTTTTTTTTCCTAAGCAGGTCTGCCTTTTCCCGCCCAGCTGTGCTGTGATTGGCTGGTAGTTATTGCTTAATGTCAGAGCCCTTCACTAGAGAGTGTCGCAACAACAGAAGTTCAAAATGCGTCACGTGATTCACAGACACTTCAGATAGATCCAGGAAATTATAAGCGGGCAGTTTAAATGCATTAATTCAGGGAGACAGAAGTACGAGGTTTGGCACATTGTAGTTATTACATGATGTTTTGGATGATTGATTTTTAGTACTGGACTGCTAGTATTTGCAGACTACTTCTGGGAACTTACTCACTAGTTATATCTGGAAACTTTTCCCTTATCTAATGCATCTTTGAAAGGATCCTTGAGTCCTATCTTCAAGCAAAAAGCAGATACTTGGCAGCATGACCGGCCCGATCACTAATGTATATGCTGAGGTTAAACCACAGTGTTTTGATAGACAACTTCATCTGAGTGCCGTAGGTCATTTAGTTGTCCAACCACCATCACTGTATATCTGGTTCCACTAGTTTCCTGTATAGACTTGTGTCTGAACTTTTTTCAGGTAAATGTTTTGTGTTTTTTGGCAGATAGTCAGATTATATTTCATAGAGAACATTTATTTGATGTGATTTTTGTTTCAGTACTTGGTGAGTGTTCCTCTCAGGATGTTCAGACTTTGGGCCTTCCTGGGCATGATGGCACAGGTAAGACCCAGACCACATCACTGATGGTAAACTTACAGCTGCGATCGGCAACTAGCTTTACTTTACTGTACTGATGATTAAACAATTTATATTTTCATTTAACAGTGTAAAGTATGCAGTTTTGTAAGATATTCCCTTTTTTTTTTTGAAAAGGTACAGAACACAGGTACAGTACGGGTAGAGGTAGTGTGACATTTGGTGCATAGTTTATTTATCAAACCCAGTTATACTAAAAGTCAAAATAAAGACAAGTAGGTGATGTTCCTTTTGACTGCTATGGGACATTTTTAAAGGTGCTCTCAGTGTTTGGCTCCAGTATCATTAACTTAATTAATAACCTCATTAGCAGGAGAGGGTATGTTTGATGTATCACAGGGAATATGGCAGGACAATAGGCAGTATGAGTGTCTTTTAGACTTTGCTGACTTTGTTAGTTTGTTACTCATTACACTGTGCTGAGTCATGAAACGCAGACAACAGAAATCAGAAAACAATACAGACACAGAGAGAATGTGAGACTGTAATGACTCATTAAAAACCCAATCACCCAGTGTGTTTATTCAATTTCCTTCTTTGTTTTTTTGTTTTTTGTTTATCAGCTTCCATTAGCCTGGTTTGTTGGCCACTTCTTGCGCGGTAACTACGGCAACGCTGCAGTGTGGATCTCAATCATCATCGGTCAGCCGTTCGCCGTCCTGATGTACGTCCACGACTACTACGTCCTGCACTACAGACAGGAAGCTGACTGATACACACACACATATATATATATATATATATATATATATATACATACACATACATACCTGCTATCACTTTGTCTCATTCGTACACACAAACAAACAGTTACAAAAAACGTAAAGGTACCACTAGCGTCCAGTGGAGGTGACAGATGTCGTTCTCTACATGTCAGGATGAACTGTTCCCATCCTGATCATAGCATGTTTACATTAGACAACTTGTATCTTCTTGCCAGGAAAAAACGTTTTCCTCAAGCTGGGGAAAAGTATTGTTGATGTTGAAAGTGGAAGGAGTAGAAAAATGTTTATTCTTGAAGTACCCTCTAACTTAAGGAGAAGCTTGTCACTTCTGTATCAAGTGATATAGTAAAGCAGCATCTCACTCAGGTGATTTTTCTTGCAGTTTCTTTTTAAAACCTCTGGTGGCCACTTTAGGCTGACATGTTTGCTGAATGGATAAACCTGTATTTGGTACTTAGAAAGCCCTTTCATTGTTTTACCATAGAGGCTTTGCTGCTCTTCAACTGTGTTCATGGACAGTATAATGACTGTGGCCGAATTTTATCAATTGTCAAGTTGACAACACATTTCAAGTGCCTTTATAGAAGTAATGACAGAGATGATATGATCTGCTGTGCCAAAGGGGCTTTAATATGTCCAGTTTTACTGTTCGATGAAACATCATCAGCAAAAATGAATGTATGATTATAAGAATTTATGAAAGTACGATTTTTATTTTTTCATCGTTTTAATTTGGCAGTTAAAGGGGCGTTCTTTTATGTTTTTTTTTCTTTTTACCTGAAGTTTGTTACAGTAGTACAGCACATGTCCAATCACACACTTCTTTCTTGATATATAGAAGGCAAAATCACTGTATTTGCATTTTTTGTCATGCAATTGTCTCATTGGACTGCTGCCAAGTAATGATGTCTAATGATGTGTCTATAAATACAATGTGTGTGCCTGAAAATAAATATTAAGAGAGTTCAATTTAAGTCTTGTTATTGTGTGTTATTTCGTGAGGAAGTTCATCAAACCTTTGATTGTATTTTCATGTGAGTAAGTATGGCGTTTCTAATTAGACCAAGTCAAATGAAGACACCTGCCTGAGGTTCTCTTCTTGAAATTGAACTCAGACAAGCCACAGAGCCAGAAGAGGAAGAAAGACTTCCATACTCCCATTTATTTGTTATACATTAGCTACCATTAGGCAAGTGTTTACACGTGACAGAAACTCTTCTAAAATTTGTAATGTGTTGCTTTCATGTCAAACCAGCTATCTGTTTTAAAACAGCAGTAGTCACTGGAGGCAATTTACCAGATTACATGTATCTTCTTCTGGAGCCAAATATGCAGTTGTACTCCCCAAGACCTGCAGACACACTTTAATATGGAAAATTGGTGGAGTTACCCTTTAATGAACCTTGAAAAAAATTACTTAGTATGATTTTTACATTGTGATGCTGAGACTGCTGTGTCTTTCAAAATGAATCACCTGATTATACAGTGGGTCAGCGTTTTCTCAAACCTCGATGATAACCAGTCACTGCTTGTTTTAAGTCCCTACATGAGCGCTAACATGTTACAAGATGGCTCCCAGATCAAGTCCTTTTTTGTAATGAATTAATCTGAATTCTTGGAATAACAATGAAGAAGAATGAGACTGATGGAGAAAATAAGTTGGTGCATTTTGACTGTGAGCTGATTCTCTATAATTCATCGTGTACCCTGCAAAGCTGTGTGTGTGTGTCTTGTCACATCTCCGCTCTAATCCCCACTGATGATTGTTTAACCAAATGTCACACTCGCGGAGCACGTACACACATGCCTACAGAAACTTTGTGATTCGCCTCAGACTTGCTGTTTAATTCTCTGTCAGCCTGACAAAATGCAGGTTCACGGTCCTGTCCTCACATTTCTGGGTGACAAATCTACACACACACACACACACACACACACACAAAGACAGTTTTGTGCCCCAGGCTAAGATGCCCAGTAGCAAAGTGGTGAAATGATGTTTATCACTGTTTGATATTAATCCTGGTAGGTCACCTAATCATGACGAATATCGCTGGCTAATGATCTTATTGAGTAATTTAACTTGTGGTGTGTTAAATGTCTGTGACTGAAACTAGTGCAATAATTAAAACTGTCTGGAAACACCACAGGGACATGGTTAATGTAATCTTACAGTATGTGTCAAAACTGACAGAAGCTATGTGTTCTCAGAACAAGACATACAAGAAGAGAATGCTGGAGATTAAAAATGAGTCGTGATTTGGAGTTAGGCTCTGAGGTATTTTTGGAGGAAAACAAACGAGTTCAACCGGCATTTCGGGATGGGAGGGACTTTGTTGCTCTGACTGGAGCTCAAGGGCCGTTTCATCATTGGTAAAGGAGCAAAGAGAAGAGTCGAGAACTGAGTGTTGACCTGGTTCAGGGGCAAACGCAGCTGAAAAACAACATCAGAGCAGATTTGTAGATCTGCGTCATTGCTTGGAGGCACTGAGGTATGGATTCCTTCTGAGCGTACAGCAAGAGGTTCCTGTATTTGAACATCAGATAGTGTATGTGTATATGTAACTATATGTTTACACTATACTATATGTAACAGTAATGGCAGAGGGATGTGTACAGTAGTGTAGTGTACATACAGCAGGACACTGGATCAGTGTTGAGGGCTGTCAGAAGGGAACCAGTTAGGAAGGAATTTGCATTAATTGCAGCTTACTGCCAAATTACTCTTAAGTTAGGTAAAGACCTGAAATAAAAAAGACTGAAATAGCAACAGACATATTTTGACACTATATTTCACATTAAAGTTATTCACAGTCTGATTGTGATATTACAACATCCAGGGAGTTGCTTTTCCTTCAACAGCTCCGTTTGATACAGTGGCAGCTGTTCTTGCCCGGGATTCATATAATCTGACATGCTTTTAGTTCTTTTTGAAAACGCAGGCTCCCTCTCTGTGAAATGGGCCTTTAAGTTCACTGGTACAGGTGATCCAAAAAAAAAAAAGAGGGGGACTTTTTATCCATTTTGCGATAAGACTGAAACAAGACATGTCTGTTCTGATTGCAAATTCTAAGAGGCAACATTAATTTTTGTATTTTTCAGGTTCAGAGCCTCAAAAATGCTTAATCCCTAACTTCAGACTTCAGAACAGGAAATTCTGGGGGAAAATGTAATGTACATATTAAAACACACATCATAGTTCAATTACAAACCGCTCTTACAGTACCTGTACAGTATGTGGGTGATGGACTGCCCGGTCTACCTGTTGATGACTCTCCTTCATCAGCAGTTCAGCAGTATATCACTGATGTGAAATAAGTTGCCACACAGTGAAAAGATGGATGAATCTACAGAATACACTACCTGTGCATCCTTTTAGACATTCAAAGTACTGCTGCTGCTGGTGCCTACATTACCCACAATGCAACCAGTCAGCCACTGAGTGACATCACTGGAGGCAATTCATCAGATTACATGCAGCTTCCTCTGGAGCCACAAAAGGCTTTTATGCCACTTTTTCATATGCAGTAGTGTTTCCCAACAACCTGTAAACACACTTTAGTGTGTAATTTTGTGGAGTTACCCTTTAAAGTCTCAGTTGGATATGTGCAATTACTTTTTTTTTTTTTTACAAGTAATGGATTTCTCATAACTCCATTCGTGCTGAAGAAAACAACCACCAGCAGCACCAAACTGTGAGCTTTTGCTGCAGGACAGCCGTAATCCTCCATCCATCCCCCGTCTATTGCCTGGCAAATAAACCATGAGAGGACGGGGGAGGGGAGTGAAAAGTGCGGAAACCTCATCATCTCTCGTCTATCATCAATATTCAGACGGTTCCTGACATAAACAAAGACTTCCAGTTCCCCTGCTTGGACTGAGTAACACATTGATGCACCTTATTATATATTATATTATAGACACACATGATGATCCAGACATACACATACTGTACTCGCTCTGTCTCTGTCGTCCCATCTTTGCTTTTGCTTCATCTAACTTTCTTTCTTTCACACCCTCCCCCCCTCCTTTCTCTCTCTCTTCTTTCCTTTCTGTCCCCGTCCTGCACCTTCTCTCTATGCTCGTCTCCAGTAACAGGTTGATCCATGGCTCTTCTCCTGACATCCGTTATTCCGGATCTTTCCGAGGAACGCTGACAAGCTGTGAGTGATGATGATCCTCTCGACAGGAAACCAGGAGACACAAACCTGTCTCATTCTGCGAGATGGATGGAGCGTAGGTCCAGGGACACGTCATACAGAGACTGATTCAAATATAACTTTTAGTAAGGCGTGTGTGTGTGTACATTCATATATTTAGGGATACACAAAACAATTATACAGTATGTCCTAAATTGCCATTTAAAGGAGACACATGATATTTAAGTTTATTTTTGTGTTTCTTCTCCCCTCATTTATCTTCACTCACAATAACATCCACAATCTAAATAAACCTCAAGCGTGACACACTATTTCTCTACATTTTCAATATTCTAATCTCATATTCCCCTTATTTCCCCTCACACAGTGCAGCACACACAGTGGATGTTTAATTCAACTGGATGATACAAGTTTAATCATCCTGATAGAAGTGATTACCCCCATTAAAATTATATTTTCCCTTTCTTTTTTTCTCCACTTGTGGTAAAAACAAGTGTCAGGATGAAAAGAACATCAAATCACTCGTTAAGCCTGATTTGTTTTGTACTTTGTGTTCAGCAGAGTGAGATGAAAAGATCTGTTCGGATCCAAGATTTTGTGGTTTGAGTTTATTTTTTATACATCACTGTGGAAGTACACATGACAGGGTGCTGGTGTTGCATCACAATCATATTTGATCACAAATTGATTGAGGTGTGTCATGTTTTTTGTGTTTTTTTTTAATCTGGCACAAATCAGAGGGGTTTCTATCCTCATCCTCCAGTTCAATCCCATCACTCCTACACAATATAGTGGTTATGGTGGGTTTTTAAAATTGGCTGTAACTCAATTTCTGTTTCTCTTTGTACCTCACCAATAAAACAAGGTTAACAAGGTTTTATTGTCCTTTTTGTTTGTCTAGACCAGGGCTGCTCAACATGGGGCCTGCAGGCCAAAGGCGGAGGGATGCTTCATTCAGGAATTCAGTCCACTGAGGGAACTTGAAATCTTAAACATTTTGCATCTTATTGAAGTGAAGTAAAAAAAAATGAGTCAATGCAAGAACAGCACAAAATGCTGTAAAATCACTTTTTAAACAGTCACTAACACACATTATACTAATATTTAAGCTTTACTTTATAGACACGGAGTGTTAATGACTTATGATTATTGTTATAAAGAATCCTGAGTATTCATGAGTGCCGAAAACTATGATAATACAATGTTTTGGAGTATTGTAAATGAATTAATCAAGACCCCTGAGTGCCATGAGATGACTTTTGTTGTGATTTGACACTATGCAAATGTAATGTATTATGTATTATCATAATGCATCACAGACATTGACTTCATAGAAAGTGTTACTGATATTTTTCCCAGTCATGTCTCTTGTAATCTACTGCACATTCAGCATTGTTTCACAGTCGTTACTACAACTGTGACTCCAGTTCCACCGTCAGGAGCTGAGCCCGTTAAAAGACTCTAAGAGATTTATACACTCTCCTGTCACAGAGCGCACATTTGAATATACATTCTTGCGCTGCTCCACAAAAGACCCTCGTAAGATGGCAGAATTTAAGTGTGTGTTTCCTGAACTTTAAACTTTGTCTTTCCTGCTCAACTTTTTTTGCGGGCAGAATTGGGGGTATATAAATAAAAGTGACTTAAGTTTCCTCAACTTTCCTGAAAAGAATCTGTCTAGGTTGAAAGAATATGAATGAAAAATTGCTTCACTGTAAAAAGAGGACATGCATGAGCTCCATCATGTGTGTTTTACAGTAATGCTTTTAGTCTTAGTCTTATATATGACAATACTTAATGGTTTGAAAAAGGGCTTAATGGACCCAAACAGTTTGTCACATATTTACTATGTGTTTCTGAAGATATCTGATCTATGCATACATCTGTGCACGCTAACATTTGTGTGTGTGTGCATACTGAACATGGGCATGCATGTCCGTGTCCCAGCAGAATGTAAACACATACTAAGACTTCCTGTCTGAAGACTGAACTGCGGGAAGATTTAGAGTGAGAGGGAGGGAAGCAGAAAGACAGAGTCACTGAAGAGAGATAGAGAGAGAGACTCACAATGATGCTAACAGAGGGAGAGAAGAAGAAGAAAGACACACTGAAAGGAGTGAGATGTACAACAATGGAAAGAAGCAGGGAGATCTGAGGATGTTTGAGAGATCTGGGCGAGAAAACAATACGCTGAGTAACAGCAGACGGGCTGACAAAGTGACAGAACTGACAGAGACGCCTCTTGATGCACAGATCTGAAGAGGTGTGTTGATTGCTACTGACGGCTGGCATGACTGGAGAATCTGAGAGGAGAGACGAATCCGACACGAGAGAAATGAAATTCTCACTGAAATGCTGAAGAGAAGAGCAGCTGACGTCAGTGGATGTTCAGAGATGATACGAGGGCGCGCAGGTCACTGAAAAAAGTTGCAGCATCCTGACTTGGAGAAGAGCCAGCATCACCTGGTTGGACACTGACCAAGAGTCTTCGGATGAGGACGGACATGAGGACACACAAACTGGAGTTAGTTCACTGGTTTGACTAGTCTCTCCTTTTCCTCTAGAGGTAAGTTGTCACCAGCAGTGGAGTTTATTGTCTTTAAAAGAGAGGGAAAAGAAATCAGGTCTTGCACTCACGTTTCATCCAGGAAACTAATCATAACATGCATGTACAAATATAAGACCATGTATGTAACATGTTACGCAATCAGAGTACATGTAAAGGCCCCTGTGGACTTTTATTCGAAGTTCACTAAAATTAGAGCCACAGCAGCAACAAAATGTTCTGAACGCCTTGAGGGGCTTTCTGTGAAGCTATAATTTGATGCAGGACAGCGTGAGATCTGTATCCCACTGCCCCATCCCGTCTCTCTCCCTTTCTATATATTTTTCTCTTTCACACACACTCATTCCACCACCCAAACGGGACTCCCACGCTGCAGGAATTTATTTGGACAGTGTTATTTGTGATCGGCCTCTGGGCCCTCCGCTCCCCTCGCAGTATCACTTTACAGTCATTGCATCACCACAGCCTTTGATGTTCGAGGAGGAAGAGCAACAGTAGGAGAGCAACAGTGACGCATTAGATTGATATCGCAGCGTCTGTGTAGAGTCGAATCAGAAGCCGCACAAACCTGTATTCCAGTATTACATCCGTGCTGCTTTTAAGAAGTGAGAATGAAAAAAAACACATTAATGTCCGTATGAAAAGAAAAAATTACATCAAAAGTTCAACTTATTTTTTTTTAAGCATACCAAGCCCCAACAGTTGTTATTAGTAGTTTATTTGGGTGTTCTCATTTTACACAAAACTGATTTTGCTGGCCATTGTTCAGGCCAAACTATCAACATAACACACATATAATTGCGAGTAAATAAGAAAGAATGGATACCGAATATAAGCATAAGTGTTTCTTCATCCGTCTTTGTTCTACTGCAGGAACTCAGCTCCGATCACCAAGAGTACACAGCCGTGCTAACAGTTTTAGCATGGTGCTTTCCACTAAACTCATTTTAGTTTAGCATATTAGCATGCTTATTTGTGCTAATAAGCTCTAAACATGAACTTTAGCCGGCCATATATATAAAAGTAATGTTTGAACTGATTATGTGACGAGGAAATGAAAAGAGTAACTTAAAACCTAACTGCGAGAATAAATGTTAGCTAAGTACATTTCTGCAAAACCACAGCTCAGTTAAAACTTAATGTTTCTCTATGTCGCACCTTTTCATTTGTTTTCTATTTCGCTCTTGTGACAACACTGTGCTTATGCTCTGGTCAGGTTTATGCACAAAAAACACTTGGTTAGGTTTAGGAAACATTCTTTTGGCCTAAAATACCAGTTTTGGTTGCCACAAAAAGGGCTGGAAATGTCTCCAGGTCTCTTTACAAAACAGATGGTTTTGTCGCCACAAACATTGTCAGGGATGGTCCAATTTTCTGTGAAAAGTAGCTGGTTTGGTCGCAACAAAAACAGCTGGACATGTCCCCACAGACTCGAACTGTGGTTTCCCATTTGGCAGCCCTGTCGCTTGTGATAACACCACGTCACCACCCTCACCTCCACCTCCTGATGTGAAAGTCGTTGTCGTTGCATGTTTATTATATATACAGCGACACGGTTGACAGGTGGGTCTTTACATGGATCGGGTTGGGTTACTGTGCAACAGAGGACACTTCTGAGCACACCCAACCACACCTGTCAGCGATGCTTGTGTGGTCGTAGGTGAAACAGGCTCGAAACTTTCAACTGTCAATAGCGAAACCACGCTTCTCAGCCTGACTTTACTCTTTAAGGTTTCACCGAAGTAAACACAGCTCATTCTGAAGCGGACATGAATGTTTCATGAAACTTCATTGTAATCCATCCAATAAAATGTCCAGACGTTTCACTGAAAACTGCAGAAACCAACCTCATGGTGGATATTCAGATACATCCTAATGTCTTGTTGTCTGGCTTAAAAAAGAACAGTCTGTAGCTTTAAATAGTTTGGGCAGGGCATGTTCGGTCTCAACATTCATCGCCCCAAAAACCAGCTTCAACAATACATCATTAAAACACTGGAATATATTACTGTCATTGTCATTTGTTTCTGAATAGACGACTCAAGTGGTTTAACACACAATTTCCCCAGAGCAACGCTCATAACACTCGTTAGCGCTGTTAATGATGATGAACTAGCTCCAGTAAGCTGAACAATATCAGGGGATGTTACTGTGAAAACATCCATTTATTTCCTTCAGTGGTCTTAACGTTCTATGGCTGTACTGGTCTTGTTAATGCAGATGAATCACATTATTCATGCCTCACCCTCAGCTGAGCATGTTATTCTCATTAGCCTTTTTCATCAGCTGGATGATTATTTTGCTGTGAGAGATTAGTTGTGAGGCATGAGCACATACAACATAAAACGTTGGGCTTCTTAAACCTTTCCAGTCCGGGACTCACATGAGCAATTAAACAACATTTGTCATGGAGGGATACAGCGGTGTGCCAGCCTCCAGCCAGTTCTGGCTTCACACTCATTTGGATGCTCTGTGGAAAATATAGCTCCATGTGACTTGACAGTTGTTTTTTTATGTTTTAAATGCCAGTGGATTCATGATGAGTTGGACAATTAACACAAAATAACAAACCCAGTTGTGGGTATCAAAGTTTTAAGGGGAGACGCAACAGTTGAAAGGATTTGTTTTTTTCATGCGCTGATCAATTTTCCTGATCAGATTTTCCTTATATAAAATGGCTCCTTTCAGAAAGGTGGAAAGAAAACATCCAGAAATACAATACAATATTAGAGCATATTGAACGAGGTTTTTCATTTGTATAAAATAAACACACAAAAAAATGTCTTCCTGAAAGTAATCTACTGGGTAAGTTTAATATCTATATTCACCCCTTTCACCTGTCATATCTTATGATTTAGGCTAAAAATGATGTTTATTTACGATACATATCTTTAAAGACACGATATGTAGGAATTAGTTTAGTTGAAAACTTTTTTTAAAATTCACAAAAGTCCTCAACAAAATGAAGAAATATCTGTTGTGATATTATGACGTCAGTGTATTGTGTTGCAGAGATGTCTACTGAAGTTAGCATGCTAACCAGCTAGCAACAGTCCCAATGGTCCAACATTCCCTTACAAAGATATAAAAATCATTGTCTCAATGTAAGTGGGGAAGTTTCATGGTGATATCTATAATGTATAAAAGTCAGTATCCAAAAATCAGCCGCCGTGCCGCCCTTTTCTTTGCCTTTCCTTCACACACCGCACTTTAATGCTTGTGTAATTATGAGTGTCCTTCATGGACTCTAAAGGCTCTGTCCTTATATGGCCATTGACCGCTTGATGGGCTGTGTTAATTAACGAGGAAACACATGTAAGGACAAAAAGTTATTCATATCTGTCTGTCTGTCTGTCTGTCTATCTATCTATCTGTATTCCACTGAGATGTACAATATGTGGTACAGTCAGTGACTGCCCTCTGCTGTCTATAATAATCACACCTGATCGATTCTAGTTCACGTATGTTTATCATATATTTGCATATTCCCCTTACAGCTGAAAACAGCATACTGAAAAGGCTCTCATACTGAACTCAAGTGTCTGAGTCTCATTACAGCAGAAGTTTTTTAAATGTGGAAATGTGGAAAATACCCTAATGATAAATGACATATTATGTGACATATGTTTCTTGTAATCTATACTTTTGTCCGTTGTCTACACTTAAATGTAGTAGGAATCATCAGTGGATGTTTCTTCCTGGTTTCAAGGCAATCTGATGTGTTATTTAGCCAATAAATGTGTTGGTGGGGTTGTGCTGTTAATCCCAAAACTTGAAACTATAAATATCCAGGAAATAACCGTTATCCTGTACACACACATACACAAACAGAACGTATCCAGTTTACCCCAATCCCCTCTGTTTGTCACAGTTAGTAAAGGAATTAAACATCTTTCTTGGAGGCAAATAAACACAAACAGGACATGCAGATCAGGATTTGACTCTTTGTGGCTCAGATCTGATCTGCTCTCAGCTTTCTAAATGAGGTGAACCACACTGAATGTTTTTTCTGTTATCACTGCCATGAAAAGGTCACATCTCAGCCAGAAATGGAATAGATGTGTTATTTCTGTGTTTCATGAAAAGAAAAGGGTAGGCTCTGTGCCGCTAAGAGTTAAAATCTACATTTTTTTGTTCTTAATACAATCTACTTGAAATAAATATACTCATTGCCTCTCACAGAACATCGCCGTAGGCATAAATAAATACAGTTACGTTATAAATAAATAGTCTAAATAAATCTGATATTGGTTTAAAGTGGCTCTGTCAGTGTGGCCATGCCAACAGCAACATCCACGATGAGGCCAGAGACAGGGGAGAGAGTGGACGTCAGGGCAGTGGAGTGGACAAGGATTGTTTGGGAATGTCTGTGCATGTGAATCAGCTTTATTAACTGAATAAGAGACATACTTTATTTTATGAATCCCTTTTTTTAGAGAAATTAAATGTCCTTTAATTTTTACACACATAGGCGCAAAATATACAAAACATGCACAAACAGGACCTATACACATGCATTAACGTACTGAGAGGTTACTTTATCACAACGTTGTGTGATTTTGTCTCACAGTTTCTGAGCCAACGCCAGATTGTCATCATCATCCTCCTCACCATCGTCGTTAATGATGAACTTCAACAGCACCGAGTCCTGGCTTTTTGTCAACACTTCATTTCCCCTGCTTCCTGTAGTAGCCAGTTCCAGTAACAGGAGCGGCATGGAGGGATATCTTCAAAGACTGGCTCATTTGGACGAAGGGCTCTATAACGACTTTTACGGCCTGTGGATTGCACTGATGGTCATTAACTCTCTCATATTCCTGGTAGGCACTTTTTCAGGAACACTTACGCACTCTTGACAGCAGGCTTTCATAGTAAATTCTCACAATTAACTACCCGTAATTTCACTTTTGAAATACATTAGGAGTAGTTATTTGGAATATTACAGTAAGCTGCTGTGAATTTTAATTGTTTCATTCTCAAAGCGACAATTAAAAAAGTAAAAATGGTACACTACAAGGAAATACTGTAATTAGGGCACAGCACCGTACAGTAATTTAGCAATAAGATTCTGCAGTTACACAGAATACACACCCTAACATGCTAAAAGGCTAACAATATGCTAACAGGCTAACAGCCCTACAAGTGGTCCAACAAGGTACGCATGCTCACTGGCTAACAAGCAAAATATGGTTGGGTTAATGTGAAAACACTGCTGTAATATTACTGTCAATTTACTGTAAATTGGTATAGTTAAAATAACTACAGATGTTGTTACAGTATCATAATGTAATTTTACATCAACATACTGTATTTTTTAAGTAATCATGGTATATTACTGTGAATTTACTGCAATTATTAGCCAGTATTTTACTGTAAAATTAAAGGTATAATTTTGACAGCGTGGTTTATTAAGATATTTTTATGTTCTTTATAGGAGTTTCAAAATTCATATTGACTACGTCAGTCTGTATAACTACTTAAACTATTCTCATCTCCCCTTCTATCCCTCAGGTGGGCATGGTCCTCAACATAGTCGCACTTTATGTTTTCTGTTTCCGCACCAAACAGAAGACCACCTCGGTCATCTACACCATCAACTTGGCGGTGACGGACCTCTTGGTGAATCTCTCTCTGCCGACCCGCATCCTGCTCTACTACAGTGGAGGAGCCTGTCTCACCTGCTCCTACATGCACATCTTCAGCTACTTCGTCAACATGTACTGCAGCATCTTGTTTCTGACCTGCATTTGTGTGGACCGTTACCTCGCCATCGTGCAGGTGGGTTCTCTGAAGCCTAAACTGTCCCTTCACAACATGCCGGGTATCGGCTCATCCTGACTTCAGAACCAGAAAGAACTTCAAACTGAATGTTGTCTTTTGTCCTTGCAGGTTGAGGCGTCCCGTCGGTGGAGGAACTCCAGTGTGGCCAAATGTGTGTGTGTCTCCGTCTGGCTGTTTGCCATCGTGGTCACCTACTCCTTCCTTTCCACTGCTTTCCAGCACCCGGGCTGCTGCCTCTCAAAACTCCTCTTTCTCACCATCACTGAGTTCTTCCTCCCTCTCATCATCATTGTGGTGTTCACGTTGCGGATTATGTGGGCACTAGCTGACCGCCGTCTGATGCAGCAGAGCAGGTATAACCAATGTTTTAAAGATATACATCAATAAAAAAAAAGTACAGTTTTATGAATTCAAGCTTTTGATACAAGAAAGGGACTGGGATCAAATAGACTTACATTTGCAACAGAAAGTACTCACAGCTGATGGGATGTTACAGTGGTGGTTTTGACTGTATGTCCTCAGGGAGAGGAGGAGGAGGGCCGTCCAGCTGCTGAGCACAGTGCTGATAATCTTCACCGTCTGCTTCACACCCTTCCACATCAGACAGGTGAATGAGAGATAGCTGTGACACATTGTTTTAAGATCATGTTAATCCTGCATTCTTTCTAAAAGTCAACAGTGGGCAACTGCCCTGGTTTCAAAAATAAGTCCAACTATATGTAAGCTTATGAGACAATGACACTACTTCTCACATGATTTATTACCTCAGTAAACAGTTTTCTATTGAGTTTCTGGTCTTTATCACTAGTTTCAAGTCTTCTTTAACAGAGCATGATGTTCATTCTGTAAATGATGGTCCCATTTCAGCTAAAAATGTTGATGATAAAGAAGGGTATGCTTTAGTGATTCATGAGTTGCTTCAACGCCCTTGTCCTTGGGTTTTCAGTCAGTTGAATCAACTTGAGGCTCCAAAACGGTAAATCACAAACCAATAGCTGATGTAAAGGTGGCTTTACTCTTGGTGACAAGCCAAAAAAGTTGGGAACTACTGTGTGACCAAGATGATCAGATGATAACACACTTCATGTTGCTGTTTTAATACAACATAATGTGCAATCTAATGGCTGTGCGGTCTCCTTGTGTCACAGGTGGTGGTGTATTTCTACCCTGACATGCCTCATTATGTGATCGTCTACCACCTGACGGTCACTCTCAGCAGCTTGAATAGCTGTATGGATCCTGTCGTCTACTGCTTTGTTACAAATAATTTCCAGGTAATACTTGTTTCTTACTGTCTTTCTCACCTTTCTTCGTCCCATCCATCCCATCATCCTTCCTCTCTGTCCATCAATCATTAATTCACTTATTTACTCATCGATTCGCTGAATGACTCCACTGCCTTTTCGTCCCGCAGGCCACTATGAGAAATATTTTCCGACGCCAAGAGCCAGAGCAGACTAGCGGTGACATCATCAGCATGCAGCACAGCTCCAAGGGTTCAGGAGGGACAGCCACCGCCATCACCAATAATGTGATCATGATGACCAAGATTTCCACTGCTCTGAAGGATCTGGACAAGAACCACACAGTGTAAATCCTTTTACACATGGGCTGAAGAGAACTGAGAGTTACTGAGATGTCACAGTTGTCTGGGGAAAGGTGGCAGATACTTCTGGACTCTGCTGACGAGTGATAACAGCACCGGTTTATAATGACACAGAACTAAGAGCTCGGGATCAACAGCCACGGCCTACCATCAGCGAAAAACTTGGATTAACTACTTTAATCAATTACAAGACAAGAGACAAATTTAGTCTGCATCCGAGATTATCATTGTGCCAAGAAACCTTTCCATGACTGTGAGCCTTGTGACGTTACAACTGTGAGACAAGTGCAAGTCCAAGTTTGCTGCCAAAGTAAACAACAGATGACACAGCTGAATCATGTGCATTAATACTTGAATCATACAAGTGAGAAAATGCCTTTAACATTTATATTCAATGTGACCATATCTGCATCATTCAAATCATATATATTTAACTTTAAAGTGAACTTAAGCCAGGAATATTTTGTCCAAATACCCTTTCCTATGTCATGTTTTAAACTGACACAAAGCAGTGAAGCTGATAAACAGCTGCTGCTATCTGAATGTTTCCTTCACAGATGTCAGTTTCACTGGGGATGCTTGGGGACATGCACCCACCACTTTGTTAAAGTGGTCGACTTTATCTGCATCACTTTTAAAAAGCATAATTTGTTAAAAATGGCCTAAAAATAGCTTGCAACAAGAAATGTTCACCAACAAAATGAATTCCCATGTGTCATTATGCATTACATTGCCTTAAATCGCATGTGTAGAAGACCACTCCTCCAGCTGAGCTGGGCACAGTTGCTAACTGACTTCTTTTATGTAGAAATGACCAGGACAGGAGTGCTGCTGACGTTAACAAAAGAGGAAGTTGAGGACTGCCATAATGTCAAACAGACCGCGCCTGTATCTGTTTCCCACATAGCAGGATGGTGATGTGTTATTTCCTGGATTACATGATGATCACTTCAAAGGATCCACTTCAAGAACATGTTTGGGATTAATAATACCGTTTGTCCAGCAGAGAGCAACATTGCACCGCCATTCAAGGGCCAGAACAGCAAGAGACCCAAATGGAAACTTCTTGGATGACTGAAGGGAGCAAAGTTGTGGGCTGTGATAATATTGTTTTATTATGACAAAGTTGGGTATCATGTGCTGTTAGGAAAACTTGTTCTTTTTGTTTCATCAAATGTCACATTTAATGTATATTGGAGATATAAGGGGGAAAATAAAATGGCACCGATGTGAGTGAAGTGCTTTGCTTTATCTGTTGATCTGGTGCTTTCCTGGTCTGGAGATACTTTTATTGTCTCATGTGGATGGGATCAAGATCAAATATAGCACTTTGTGGTTAGACCCCCTCTGTCTGGTTTTTCAAATGTTGTTAAAGTTTTATATTTGGGAAAGGTGGTTTGGTGGAAAAAAACAAATAGTCCATTACTAAACTGTGAAACACAACGCTTTGCTCAAATTACTGATACATTATTATTAATTTATTTTATACCTATTTGTAATCTCAATTCATGAGAAATACATTACTGTTAGTACACCATCATTACTGTAATGGCCCGCCCTCAGTAGGTGAGCGGCTTGATGACGTCATTTTCGCCCTCTCCTGACCACGCCCCTCTTTGTTACTGTGGAAACCAATGAGATTGATGAGTGTGGTCAAACAGATGCTCGGTTAGCCGCATTTGCTAACCCAAAGCGAGAGTTTTTGCTGTCACGTTATCGAAAATGCACATAATGCGGAGCTGCTTTCACTTGACCTCAGCGGAGTGAACCCGCAGGTACGTTACACCTTTATGTCTCTACTTTAAATGTGTCCGTCGGTCTTCATTTGCTACCGTTAGCTGTCTAATTCATTAGCTTGGCTCGCTGAGGTAACGTTAGCCTCAAGTCCATACCTCTGCCATGAGTGTGCCCAGAGTCTGGTGTCCAGCATCCTCACACGATGGACATGGCCAGTATTAATAACGTAGAGCTGGTCTTTAGGCAAGTCAGCGATACTGTTAGCAGAGCTGACTTACCTGAGTTTCATACCTACACATTCTAACTGTCAGATATTTTAGCTACCGAAGCTAGCCACAAGTCAAACCCCGGTCAATGTAAAGTTAACCTAAATGTGTCCAGCGTCAAGTGAGTGTACTGTAAAAGTCACCGTTATTTAGTATGGCTGTATAACAGGTCGGTAGGTTTCAGGTGAGCAGAGCAGCCCCCTGAGTGAAAAACTTGTCCTGACTGGTCTAACAAGCCTCTCGGACACATCGTACCATCGTACATTCCTGTGAGAAACACGCATTTTGAGCACAGGGGAGGTTACAAGCTTCAGAAACACAGGATCAGGTTACTTATCACAGGACTGTGTTTTGAAGCTCAGTTTATTTTGTTTAATCATTAACTCATGCCTGACCCAACTTTTCTTTGTTATACCTGCACTTTGTTTACCCCAGAAAAGACAAGCATAAAGTGAGTGATTATAGACAATGGGCCATGACTATGTCCTCACTCTATTGTGCAACAGCCATGCTGTTGTAATAAGAGATGATTTCTTAATGTGGCTTTTGTTCATGCCTCTGACGTCTTTATAACCAGCCAGCTTTGTAGTCTAAAGGTTATGGTTACAGGTGAGTTTAAAAGACTGGAGAAGATATATGAATGAAAAGCTTTGTAGTAACCTCAGATAGTTAAGGTGTGGCAAAGTTGGTTGGTCCTTTGTCCTTGTAATCTGTTTTATCATGTCTATTCCATCTATAAACTTGAGGGCAGGGCAACATTTTTTTTTTTTTAAGCCAAGAGTTTTTGTTTCCTATCATGGGATCCAACTGTGCTGAAACATTTTTGCACGTGGGAGCATTCTAGTATTTGGTCCTTGACCCCATACTTACAAAAAAGGAGTGTTAAGAAAAGTTTGCTTTTTGGTCTTATCTTTCTGTATCTGTAGGGTCTGAACAAATCAGACAATAAGTGATGACAGGCAATGTTACCATCAAGCAAAGCTGCCCCCTGTACTTTTTTCGTGGATTTAGTTTACTGTCTAACTGGTGTCTGTTTTTCTTCAGGTTGCTGGGTGACACAGTGGGTCTTTGCCAAGGATTTTCCACATGCTTTGACCCTGACTTGCAAGGAAGTGCACTTACATGCACACACACGCACACTGTCTTCTGCTGACCCACGCTCACACAATCCAAAATACAATCCAAATGCTGCCTGCACACAATGTCCAGCACACTCTGACCAGCCGCAGCAAACACATTCACAGACCTATTCCAACCTTTCTCACAGCGTACCACAAACACAGCTACTGGAGCAACTAACTCAGCTACTGACACACATTGACACACCCCCACTCCCACTTCTTCTGCTCCTCCCACATACCTCTGGAACTGCGCACAACTTTTTTGCCTTTCCTGAATTTTGAAATTGTGCAAGCCACAGTGAGGGACACCACTCCTCTCCCACTGTGCCACTGAGCCGTGCCGTTTTCTGCATCCCTTTTTGTACACATTAGTCTCATGATAATGATGATCCCTGCCTGCTCCTCCTCAACCCCAGAAGCTGCTGACCAGCAGAGATGCTCACTGATTTATTTTTCTGGATATCTTCAGCTTGTATTACACAGTGAGTGATCAAGATGAAAACCATGGACATTAAGTGTTTTTTATTATACAGTAACAAGTACAGTTCTGCTAACATATAAAATAAATAGGTATAAAATAATACAAAATAGTAGCACTAAGTGGTATATACTGATATATACCGACCATCCTGCAAAATAAATGGCTCCTCTGAAGTCAAACCAGAATGTAATGGATGATGGAGCAGAGGAGAGGGGAGCTTCTAGCTTCCCAGAGAAGAAGAAACCCAAGGAAGAAGCAGAAGAGATTGAGAAGGAGATGGAGGAGGTGGGCAGAGGTGTTCACATCCCTCTGCATCGCTGGGTAATGCACGGAGCGGTGATGTTTGGACGGGAGTTCTGCTACGCCATGGAGACAGCCCTAGTGTTGCCGGTGCTGCTGCAGATAGGTAAGGAGACGCAACACAGTCATTTAGAGAAACAGACACTCCTACTGTACAAAAGTTCAAGTGATGTCATTCTGTTGCTGATATCAAAACACGAACATTTATCAACATTGGGAGTACTGGAATGAACACTTGATGATATGATTTTTCAAAGCTAGTGTTTGCACTGTAATGCGTAAAGCCTTTTTTTTTTTTTTAACCCTGTCAGACATCTTAGTGATGTATTTGTGGCAGTATTCCCATGGTAATTGTGATGAAATCTGAAGACACACACGGCCCAAATTCAGTTGTGAGAAACTTGTTATTCATTAATTTTCTAAGTATAAGAATAGTTTGGTTTGTGTTGAGGCGACCTAAAAAGAGTTGCCCTTCAGTGTGGATTCCAGCTGCAGTAGTAGTCCGGTCACAGCAGAAACATTGTGGAATTTGACTGGATCTATTGATTTCCCAGGCTGCACCACTATGTCATGTAACCTATTTGCCCAGCACTAGCCAACCCATGGCTAGCACAGTTAGATGTCAGGTTTGCCCCCATAGCAGAAATGAAACAAAAGCATTTTTTCCCGGCTAGGTATGACAAGAATGTCAAACACAGCACATTTTAGTCTCCTTGTTTTTCACCCTATTCACAATATTGTAAGAAAGATTATGTTTAAAAAAACATTCAGGATATTTGTGAAAACATTTTACATCGTATCTGTTTGTGAAATTGATTGTTGTCTTTGCATAGCCCAGAGTCCAAGGCTTGACCTTCAGGGTTAAAAGGTTGTTGGAAATTAGCTGCTTCATTTGTGGGTGGTAGTCAACCATTGACTGTTGTGGCGTGGGATTACTGGTCGGAAGTAGTTTAACAGATTACTACACACATCAAAAAAGCATTTTAACAGGTGCTGGAAAGCAAAGAAAAAAGTAGAATACATACGCTGTTTCATTGCTTCTTTGCTCTTTACATTCAGTGTTGCAACAGTTGGACACCACCCTCAGAAACATTAACATGTTACGCCTGGATGAAGCCCTCCTAGTTTGAAGAGTTGAAACATTAGCTCTGTATTTTAATAGCT
Organism: Pagrus pagrus; assembly: GCF_965226575.1. Classification (NCBI taxonomy): domain Eukaryota; kingdom Metazoa; phylum Chordata; class Actinopteri; order Spariformes; family Sparidae; genus Pagrus; species Pagrus pagrus. The sequence goes on from NC_140191.1 coordinate 15,750,414, forward strand.
CTGTATTTCTTTGTAGTTGAGTTCTCCAGAGCTCGTCAAGTTTGACACAGTGGATGAACATTTTTAAGGCCCCGTAAGGCCCTCATACTTTATGCTGAAATCAATCTTATCAAACCTTGTTTGGTAAGATAGATTTCAGTGTTTCACTAATAATGAAGTGATACTCTTCTTCACCGTGCAGAGTACCTTCAGTTGAAATTTCCATTCACTCTGAGTGAGAGGTAAAGATGATGGAAAGCAAGATATTTTTCCTACTGTCAAAAAGTCATCTGCTGTTGTTGACTTAAGCGAGAGGGAAGCCTGGAGCAGAGCAAGGCAGCCTGGGTAACATGTTGTTCCCGTGAGAACCAGGCAGCTCACCCGGCCAGCTGACTGTATTCAAATGCATCAGATTTTTACATTGAATGTAAGAGTCCACTTCTTTATAAGGAGTGGAAAATCAGGAGACTGTCATCTAACAGAGACAGACATTTGTTGTTTTTTTTAATCATAATTGACAGCTGATCACCTCCCACATATTTTACGTATAATTTGTCCAGATTGCAACAGTTTTGCCTGCTTTCACTGCAGGCTGAAGCTGAAGTCTCAGTGGTGATTTCACCACTTTCCTGGTTGGTTGCTGCATATTTCTGTCTGTGTTGTTGTAACAGGCCACCTCATTCTTCGAAATGTTCAGGCCTTTCTAAACAATGTTGGTAAAGGAAGTTGTTTAAGAGCAGAAAGGGCTCTTTGGTATGCAAGAGCCGTCATGTGTGATGCTTTTATAAACAATGGAACATGGGAAAACCTTAAAAGCTTCTCTACTCAGACTTCCACCGTTTAAGTTTTTATGGCAAGTTCCCGCATGACAAAGGTAGTGTTTGAATTGGTTGGCTTAAGTTTTGTACCGAGATGTCTGATAAAGATAAAGCCTGGGCCATGAATAATTCAGTATTAAGACGATTGAATCTCAACATATTAGTCATTCAGTCAGTTGTTCAGTAGCCGTAGTTAAAGACAGGGTTTGTAATAAAAACATAACATATAACAAATAATGAAAACGTTGGACAGATTCAACATCATACAGTAGCATATGGACAAGATCAGAGTTCTGGCCTCATCAGAAAAATATACCACAGATGCAAATTAATACAATAAAGCATGTTTTGTGGTTAATGCTGCCTGAATAAAAACACAATATCCCCAATGTCTAAGACTTCATTAAACTGTCATCGTTTTAGAAATACTGCCAAGACTCCCAGACTATGATATTGTGAAAACAGCAGACAATTTAGCATTATAAAGTATGCAATAATGATGTAGCTTATTATTTAATCATAGCAAATCTTTCTTATAAATAGAAATTAGTCCAACAGTAGTAATCCTGTTTAACTTACTTAAATAATTCTGTTGTTTTGCTTATTTGTGTTTTCTAGGTCTTCCTGAGCAATATTACAGCTTGACCTGGTTCCTCAGTCCTATCCTGGGTCTCTTCTTCACACCTGTGATTGGCTCGGCAAGTGACCGATGTACTCTGCGTTGGGGGCGGAGAAGGCCGTTCATTCTGGCCCTGTGTGTAGGTGTGATGCTGGGAGTGGCGCTGTTTTTAAATGGATCGTTAATAGGTGAGTGAACGGTTTCAGAGAAAGTCACCACTTACATAATAACTTAAGTAATGAGTTTGACCACATCTGTGTGTATTTTGTGGTATTCTATCAGGTCTTTCCGTTGGCGATAGTCCCGGCAGCCAGACGATTGGCATCGTCCTCACTGTGGTGGGTGTGGTGGTGCTGGACTTCTGCGCTGACGCCTCTGAGGGACCAATCAGAGCTTACCTTCTTGATGTTGCTGACACAGAGGAGCAAGATATGGCCCTGAATATTCACGCCTTTTCTGCTGGTAAGACATGCATGTATGAACAAACACACACACAGAGACCTCAGCTATTCTTAGACGATTATAGACATCTGTTTCTGTGTCTGTATCTGTCTCCTCAGGGCTCGGCGGAGCAGTGGGCTACATGCTGGGTGGTCTAGACTGGACTGGCACAGCTCTAGGTCGAGCATTTAAATCCCAGGAGCAGGTCCTCTTCCTGTTTGCAAGTGTCATCTTCATTGTCTCTGTCACACTGCACATGCTCAGTATCCCCGAGCAACCTTTCTCTCCATCCAACCTTCTCAAAGTCAAAGGAAGTGGGGAGTCCACCAGCCACTTGTCTTTCAAGCCTGTTGGACACACACTGCCTTTATTGGATGTGATTGCAGAGGAGGACACTTCTGCCCCCCTGGCCCGAGAGGATAACGAATCAGATCCTGAGGAAGGAGAAATGGACTTCCTTGCTGTGGAGCGAGTGCGGAGTAAAAGCGATTCAGTGTTAGCCATGCCAGATGCCACCATCGAGTTGGATCCTGACCTCTACCCAGATGTACAACATTTCGTGCCAGAGGTGCATCGCATTCTACCAGAGACGCAGGGAGAACTCGAAGATGTTTTCAAGCCATCAGACAGCAGCATTGAGTCTCCTTCTGCTGGGATACCTCCTGTTACTGATGGGAAGGTTGCCTTGGAACCTAAAAATCCAGCTAAGCCTGAGCTTAAGGGTCCAACAAACGGTCCGTCACTTATCAGCTCTGGCTCTAAGGGATCACATCTAAAAACACAGGTGAAATCAGCTGCTACAGCGGCAGATTTATTTTTGTTTTGTACTTTGCCAAAGCAGCATCAATGTCAAAGTTATTTGTTTTTAAATTGATAGGCAGTTTATGGAACAGAAAACCTTTGTGGTGTGTTTTACATTCCCTTTTCTGCCTTTAATATACATTCCAGTACATGTGTGCTCCTCTCCTGTCCCTGCAGGTCAAGGCTGCCAATGGTGTCAGCACGGACTTGTCCTCTTCTGACCACTCTAATGCAGTGAAAGGCCATGCCTCCACCAGGCTAGTAAACCGCCCCTCCAGCACCTCAGTGTCATCACGCCGACCCACCTTCTACAGACAAGTACGATTACACTTGCCGTTTTTTGAATGTTTCTTAAAGAGTCACAGATATTTCAGAAATGTGAAAAGGCTGATCTTTTTTTCCCTCTTCAGCCCTCCTTTACCTTCTCTTACTATGGACGAGTGGGATCACAGCGTTATCGACTACGACGCACAACAGCACCTTTGAGCCCTGGACCCATCACCACCTCCCGCAGTCTGAACGATCTGAGTGACCTCCAGGGGCATGCAGACAGGCGCGAGTTGCAGCTGTCAGTCAGCAGCCTGTCATCTGAGGGCTCCAGCAGTGAGGAAGGACCAGACAGGGGTACAACTGTTCGACTGCTCTGGTTATCCATGTTGAGGGTGAAGCAAATTAGAAATGTCTTTAATATTATTACTTTAATATTGCACTGCATCACATTAAAGTTATTTTAAGTTTGCTGTTTGTTGTAGTTGACTCATTCTTTCTTTTTCCGCCCTCGATAGATGCCGAGGCAGCTGTGGAGATTGTGTCTGTGTCACCTTCTCACATGGTTCTCAATTATAGCTGAAGCTGTGTTTTATACTGATTTCATGGGGCAAGTCATCTACCACGGAGATCCTAAGGTATGCACACACACACACACACACACACACACACACACACACACACACACACACACACACTTTAAGATATCGGGGCTCTTTTACTGTCAATTTACAAAACACAATGAAATGTCAAAATAAATAAATGCCCTCGTCATTGCCTCCAGTGGCTCATTGTTTAATGACAGTTTTACCAACTGAGATCATTTGGCAGTTTGTATACAGTGGAGGAACACAGATGAATAAACCCAGCATATCACATCAAGTTATTTATGCCAACAGTGCCAGTTATCCAGCATAGTGTTAAATAACATTGAAATTATTCCCTTTTTTCAGGCTCCAGCTAATTCCACAGAGCTACAAAACTACAACAGAGGAGTACAGATGGGCTGCTGGGGACTGGTTGTGTATGCTGCCACTGCCGCTCTCTGCTCTGGTAAACAATTAATGAATTCAACTTTTTATTATTTTGTTTGTATTTTCCACACTGGAAACAGCCGTGATCGGAGGATTTATGTTTTCAGGTTGTCCGTCTGTCCCATTCTTGTGAACACAATATCTCAGAAAGGCATTAAGGGAATTATTTCAAATTTGGTACAAAATTGGAGGCATACAACTGTGCAGCGGTAGTTCTAGTTTCCATCCTGTTTCTAACCTTCCCCACATTCTGAAATAATTGATATCTATATCTCTCTCTCTTTCCATCTCTCCACTCAGCAATCCTCCAGAAGTACCTGGATAATTTTGATCTGAGCATTAAGGTTATCTACATTGTTGGAACACTGGGATTTACAATAGGTAAGTTACCACAAAAGAATAAACAGACGACAATAACAGAGTGAAGAACAATATTGTCTTAATGGGTATGCAGAATAACGTTCTTTACCCTTTACCCTTAGGAACTGCTATCATGGCCATCTTCCCGAATGTTTATGTTGCCATGGTGATGATTAGTACCATGGGCATCATCTCCATGAGTATCTCCTATTGTCCCTACGCATTACTCGGGCAGTACCATGAAATCAAAGAGGTAAGTACACAAATGGACAGTACACTCAAATTTCACAGAGAGAAAGAAGCAGAAAGCGTCCATGTTTTATATTTTTTGTGTATAATTTTTGCCATGGTACTTCAGTAGAGGTCTTGCAATTAACCAAACTTTAAAATAGTAGTATTTGCTCTATATCTTGTCACTCACGAAAAATCTACACACTGATAATCTGAGGGATATACAATTCGAGTGACAGTCTCTCCTCCACTGTTTCTCTCCTCAGTACATCCACCACAGTCCAGCAAATACTAGAAGAGGTTTTGGTATCGACTGCGCTATCTTAACCTGCCAGGTGAGCACTAAATTGATCCAGCAGCATCCATCCAAGTAAAATTATACCATTGAAATGAGCAACACTCAAACAGGACAGTGATTCTCGATCTTTTTGAACTGATGTTTGTGTCATATTCAGGTGCTTTATGCTCAAGGTGTTGTGATAAGAGAGTGTGTGGAAAGCATCGACACAGTGTATACCATTGTGTTGAATCATTCTATTTTGTTTATTTTCCAGGTCTACATCAGCCAGATTTTGGTTGCATCGGCCCTCGGTACTGTGGTAGACGCGGTTGGCAGTGTGCGTGTCATTCCTGCATTGGCCTCTGGGGGCTCCTTCCTCGGCTTCCTTACCGCCTGTTTCCTCGTCATTTATCCTGATGTGGAGCCCAGCAGCTCAGAGCAGGACAAGGGCTTGGTGGGTTTACCTGGAGTTTCAGACCCAAATGGAGAAAGGACCAGTGACCAGAGGTTGGCTCTGCTGAACCTCACAGACGAGGAGACAAAGAATCACTGTGTTGCCTGAACATTAACATGTAAGGATTGTAAAAGTTTATTCTCACAAAGCTCAAGCCACAGCATGTGGGTGACAACTTGAGGGTTTGTGCCTTTCGGAACTAGGGAAGATGATGAAAGAGGGAAAACATGGCAGAAAGTGGATCTACAGAAATCTTGAGTGGGATGGATTTGGATGGATCGTCTTCTTAGAAGGACGACTGAAAAGAAGAAACAATCTCAGTTTTGGACTGTTCTCCTTATCTTGTTGCTACCTCAAGCCTAAAACAAATACATGTTTGAATGGTTAGATGGAGAGAAGTAAGCCATTGAAACAAAAAGAGCCACATGACACTGACTTGGTCGGACTATTGAAACTAAGGCCGCATTTCCACCGCAGGAACTTTCCCCAGGAAATAGGAACCTCACAAAGAACTCAGTGCTTCAACGCAAGGAACAAGGTCTAAATTAAATTTCAGGGACATTATTTTACCCCCTAGTGCCTGCTTAGCACGTTCCAAAACTACAGCAACTTTGGTGGAGTACTCGCAGCATTTTATTTCACCCACCATTTTTTTAAATCTGCAGGCTCATTGTGCTTCAACACATCAACGTGGAGTTCCAGAAGAAAGTACAGGTAAAAGATTTTATGGCATCGTTGTTGTAAAGTTGCGTGCAAAATGACGTCATCATAAATCAGAAGAGTAATCTGTCTTCAAAATGTGGTGTAACACAGAGAACAACAACCTAAAGGAACCATTTAGTTCCTTTAAAGTAGATCCTGGGACTAAAAGTTCCTGGTACTTTTGGTGGAAATGTGACTTAACTACTGAAACTTAAATACAGACTACTGAAACAAACGTAAGCCTTTATTACAAAAATTGGGAGCACACAGAGCACTTTGTGTCTCACTGCTGAACAGCACTGTCACACAAATGCTGCCAAATGATGAAACGTGACATTTTACTTCATAGAAGCTGCTCTATAACTGATTAAAGGACAATCACAATGTTGTCAAAGTGTTACTTTTTGACTGAATACAGATGTAAATATTTGTTCCAGTCTGTTAAGGGAATGCCTTGATATTGTTATTTTAGAAGTGACAGCCAAAGCCTTCTGCATTTGTTGTAGACGTTACAAAACATTTTTTTAATTTCATTTTTTTAATTCACATTTGATGTTGAAACCTGTTCCATAGCAATCTGGTGTGCAGTCAGAAGTGCCCTTCATACAATGAGGCAATGAGGAATTCAAAAATTCTATGCTCTGATTGCCATATTCTCCTTTCATGCCAGAATATACATGTTAATGTATCATGGCCTCTCAAATTGTAGGGTGCATTGCAGGGTGGCATTCGTTTTGCTTTCTATTGAATTAATACACAAGGTTCTTTGAAATATACATTCCAAATACAGTAGAAATAGGAAATAACTTCCAGTGAGCGATCGTATGAACGATTCACATTTCAAGTCCAACAATTTTGTAGAAATGCTCTGTCGTTGGTAAAGGGATTGCAGTTTCTGTTTGTACTGTGCATTGAAAGCAAAGTTGCCGTCACTCACATTAGTTCGCTGTGCCACTCTGTCATTTGACAGTCGTAAAAATCTGTCCTGCTGTACAGTGAGGACAACTGAGAAGATGAATAGCTCCTGTACTGCCAGCTTCCACTTTACCTCAGAATAACAAACATGGGCACCGGCAGAGAGTCTGTAGGGGATTATTTTGACCAGGGAGTAGCATGCAAGATAATGTTTACCATAGTCTACCATGCTTTCATGTATTGGCAGTGTCACAAACCTAGTGCAGTGCATACAGTGTACTAGGCTAAGGACTTGTGTACAATCTTATTGAACATTATTTCTTGAGTTGGGTTTAGTGTCAAGTGGTCTGAAAGTGTTCCTGAAACCTGTAATGCTGCATATTGAATGGTAGAGAGGACCACTTCTATGCAAGGCCAAGGTCTGATCTATGCAAACTTGAAATTTCCCTGACTGCGGCCAAATGAACCTTAAAGAGAAGCAGTTGCTTTCCTCCTTGAAGGATTGTTCAACTCAGAGGAAACACTGCCACAAGTGAAAACATTGCACAGATTCTTTGTTTCACAGCACAAAAGGGTCCACTGGTACTTTATGACTTGGCTGAGGGCAAGAAGTCTATTGTTACTGCACCTTTTAGAGACTCTGTTTATAGGTATTAGAGCAGTGCCTACAGCATTTGTTTGGACCTTGTGTCCTGCGAGCTATGCGATTGCTTTGCCTGTCATGACAGAAATGTGTCATCTATGGTTTGATCGCTGTCACTGAGGACTAAAGCCTCAAGATTTACACTGCCTCATGTTCGAGTCCTAGAAAGGAAACATCATTCTGTGGATTTTTGCATCTATTATCAAAATATATATAAAAAATAATTAATTTATCACATATTTCCTGTAAATAATGTCCGTGACTGCGTCATTGTGTTCTTTGGGAATTGTTCTCAGTCTGTTTTTTTTTTTTAAGGACTTTTTGACAAGGGGTTACATTTTGTTAGTTTAAGTTTCCCAATATTAAGTTTTCCAAGCAATATGGGGCACTTTTGCATTATGACAAGTCCAGTAAAGTTTAAGAAATATTCATATTTAACTTATTTTTTCACATTTTTTCAGAGGACTATTAAGAAACAGGCAGGTGAACCACAGCCAATTGTTTTCTTGACAGCTTCCATGCCTCTTAAATTAAGTTGCTCTAGTTGGGTTCAATGGGTGATTTAAGTTCGCTGGTCTAAAAATTTCACAGATGTTTTCACCTCACCAAGAAGCTTTTCTGGTAGAAACGCTCAAATTTTAGTGCCAGTCTACTTTACTGAATAAGAATTTGTTGGAACAATTCTCCAGGCTTGTTGAAAATATTTTGATTTTATACAAATGTTAAGACTTCTAAGATGATATTCTGTGTTTTGGTTTGAAAGTCAATCACCGGTGTGTTTTTTTAAGTGATTTTGGTTCTTTTTTGCTGCTGTAAAGACCTTTGTACAACAGAGACAAGGTATTTTTGTACCAAGTATTTGAAAAAGGGCAAATAAATGCACCATCACGTGTGTCTTTGTTTTTTATTGACAGTCCCTTGTGTATGCATGTCATGTAGTCTTCAGAAACTCTTTTCTTTCCATTCTTACATAAATATTTGTGATATTTTGATTATCTTAAAAGTAGAAATAGTAATAGAAGATCCTTGAAATTGAAGCAATACGGCAAATTATTTTCAATTTAAGAACAGTCAAGGATTGTCAATGGCAGTCTCAGGACTTTGCTTTTATACGTGCAGTATAGTTCACACTCAGGCTAATATTTTGACTAGTAACCATACATATATATCTTGAAGAGAAATTTAAAAAAAACAAAGTACTCCTATATATCTTTATCTAAATATCTTTAGCTCATCAGATAGGAAACGATACAAAATCCAGGACATTCACAGTATCTGCAAGCTGCAAATCCCCCCAAGTTTCTTCTGTACAGTGCTACCAATGAGTCCTTCATAGCACCAAATATGTGCAAGAAAAAGATACTTGTTATAATTCATGTTATAATTCACCAAACTTGTTTCAGCAGATGCAGTTAATCTAATGAAACCGTTCCTTAAAGCCTTAGAGATAATCCCTCTCTGAAAACTCATACTTAAGATTAAAAAAACTATAAACTAGGCTATAATATAATAAAGATGAAGTGATATTATTTTACCTATTAAAATATAAAATGTCAGTATGAAATGTCATAATTAATTTTTATGAATTTGGTGGTGCTGAGATAGTGATCCCATGAGATTGTGTTAACCTGCCCACAAGAATTGAAGTGTCGAGTCCTGTCTGGGGATGTTTTTTTGATTCGTTGTTATTCCTGTCAAATTGTATTTTCATTTACCGAAAAGAAACATTTTGCAAAAACAACACTTCTCAATTGAGGTGTAGCTACAGCACATACTTTACACATGGAGTGATGTCTTACTGTATGTAACTCTCAATTAGTCAACAGGCACCACCTACAGATCAGTCCGAGTAACTACAACAGGATCAAACTACCTGTATATTGAACCATGGTAAACAAGTTATTAAGTTTAAAGTTAGCATTTACTCATACAGGTACCCACTAGGCTTTGCCTCAGAATGCTCACCTTATTGATGAAAGTCATTCAGATAGTTAGTTACATCTCGGGGCTTCGTTCAAGATATACCATCTGATAACAAAAAAGGTACACGTTGGTTACAAGTCTTATAAACGAAGAAAGTTGTTTCAAATGTTAAATATGTAATGTAGATAGAGAGGGTGTGATACATCACTGAGAATGAGTTTGGGAGGCACTTTTCTCTACCCTCACCTGACTTTTTATTTTTTTTACACCACTGGAAACAGATGTTCGACCACAAGGGGGCATCCGAGCAGCAGTGTTTGTATTCACACTTGAGAAACAACTGAATGTCCTCCAAAGCTCAAGCTGCCAAACCTTCCCCAGAGGGAACACTTAATGAGAAAACATCATAAATGACACTAGGAAATGTCTTTTAACAAATAAGAAAAATAACATTTTATTGACTGCTTTTGAATGAACTCAAACACTTCCATGTTTTAAGTAGTAAAAAAACCAGACATTTCACATTTCATGCATTCATTTTGTCGCACAGTAACATCTTCTCATCTTCTTGAAGACAGTCGTGCAAATATTTAGCAGTGCCCAGCCTGTGAGCTCCAGCAGTCCTTTCAGCAGCCTGTGCTCTCTCTTAGTCTCTCTGCTGACCCAAAAGCTTTCTACACCGACATGAGTTCAGTTCTGGATGGAAATTGTTTCGGATTTCAAGCCTTGTTCAGCTGTCAGGGTACGATGCAAGTTGCCTTTCGAAGAGCTAGGTAGCCTGTAACAACATCAGTGGGGAGGAGGCGGATGTAGGAGAACTCCTCAGAGGATGTGAAGCGTAGTTTTGTCTGAGGGTCTGTGTAGTTGGCCTGAGGAAAGACAAGAGAGAGGATTCAGCGTATGCTTCGTGTGTGACTTTAAAGTCATTTTGTTCATTGTGCAATGAGGATTTTTAGCAAAGTGATCACTCACAGGAAGCCCGGAGATGTCAGAGTATTTCTTGGTTGGCTTCAAGGAGGGAGGGGCGTCGATGCTGTAGTCTGTGAACACACAAACAGCTGATTAAACTTTACTATTATTAACTTTCTTGTTAAAGTAATGCAGACACATCACTGCAGTCTCATATATAATGTAATAATATTATACAGCTTTGACATACAGCAAGCAACAGCAAAGAGCAAGATGTAGGGTGAGACTATCAAAGCCTTCCTTTGCCTTAAACATTACACCACCTTAACGTAAAAAAAATGTATAATGCATTTAACTAAGTAAAACTAAATGTTATAGTTTCTTGACACAACTTGCTGTTCATGAGATTCAGTTTCAAATACAACATCTATAAAATAAAGCCTCTTTTATTCATATAAACTAAAATATAAACACAGGTGTGGCAGAATTTTGAATACAAAAGCTTACAGTTGGGGTCACTGAGCTTCCAGGGTAAAGTCCGCTCCAAAGCCAGGATCTGCTTGAGATTCTTCCAGGTCCTGTTCTTTTTACCTGCTGCTGCTCCGCCGATCCCAGAATGCTGCCGAGATTAAGAGAGGAAACACGGGGCAGAAATTGAGGGACAAGCAACAGCAGCAGATAAACTAAATGACCCAGACGGACACAGTCACTCACCATGAACGTGGGGTCTCTGAACGGTGGAGGCTTTGCTGTGGACTCTGTGGTGGCGGTCGGGCCGCTGTCAGCTGTTGCCACCGCCTTCACCTCAGCCACCGACTCCACTGCTGCCACCTGATGAAACGTGAAAGACAACACCTCTTCAGACAAACAGTTACCACATCTGATTCTGAGCTACTTGTTTCACATGCTTGTTGAATGTATATCTCATAACTTTGGCTTTTTATCTCATACTTTTGACTTTCTATCTGATAGTTTTGAATTAGTATCTCATGATTATGAGTTACCATGGGGAAAAAACAATTCATCAAGACTAATTTTGATCTTTTTCTTTCTCTAAGTGTCAGAAATGTACTGCCATGAATGTGGCAGGGTCTGCCACAATGTGAAGTCTCTTCCTTTGTTCTCTCTCTCTTACAGAAAGCCCCTCTGTTAGCCTGATATTTATTAATTCATCCATCTCCCCTCTAACGTTAGTTATTTTTGGGACCAGCACAACATTAAGATAAGTGAACTCTGCTCTGAGCTGCTGTTCAGTAGTTACACTACATTACAGTCGTGTCAGCTGCTCCCTGCAGACAGGAACAGTGTAACAAATACCATTACTGCTCATTAAATAAGAATAGTCCATACAGTAGAGTGTCAATGATCGATCTGGGCACTAATGGACGGATGAATCGATGACCTGTGTCTGTGTCTGTGTTGTTGCTGGAGCTGTCAGCTGTCCTTTCTTCTTCTTGCTGCTGCTGCTGCTCCCGGCAGCCTGCGGAGCGGCACAGACAGCCGGACTGCCGGGACGTTTCTTCCCCCGGACAGCGGCAGAGCTGGCGGCTGTCGGCGGGGCTCTGGCGGTTATGGGGACCTGAGAGGCCATTTGTGGCTGTAATAAACGATTAAAATGCACCTTCCTCCCTCGGTACGTAGCATTAGCATTAGCCGTCCAACATAGTAAACATCGCTCGACCCGGATATGGAAGTGTTTCACTTCCGGTGGTATCCGGTAGGAACGAAATCGTTAAAATAGCTAATATTTATTATTTATCTTAGTTTAAAAACATGCGTAACTGCATTTTAGTGAATTGTGTAAGCCCTAATATATATATATATATACATATTATCATTAAATTTGACCATTTACAACAGGGGGAACTGTTTTAAATGGTCAAATTTAATGATATCAGCCTGAAAATCACAGGACTTATCTGTTGTGGGGAAAGAAGTCAGCAGTATGAATTTGAGCCTCCTTTCATATTGAACAGAGGGGGAACAGTATCTGACAGTAATACTCCAAGCTGTCAGGATGTGCTTTACCTGCTATAATGGAGCTGGATTTAAGACAAATATTATAAAATAGCGATTTATATTTAGCCTATAAATGAATGAGCATACTTTCTTCCAAAAGTCTATAATATTCAAAATGAAAAGTCTCTCACAGATATAATATTTTTATTGATAGAAATAACAGTAGTTGGTTGTGTTAATAAAGACATACAAACACAAACATATGTGCTGTTGTCCCAGTTTAAAAATATAACTAGACAGTCAAGAAATTTGGGTTTCACTTCTACAATACAACATCTTCAGATAAAACTCGCTAACAAAAGTCAGTTTTGAACCTCAGCTTTCTCCACAGTGCCTCTGTGGCACGAGCACAACAGCTCGGGGGCGAGCTTTTTGTGAACGCGCGCTCCCTTCGCAGTTTGGACGGGGGGCGTGGCTAAGAGGGGCAAACACCGTGATGGGGAAACGAAGCTCGTCACAACACCGGCCGGGCTGGCTTTATCGTTGGGCTGCTGTCATGAACGGGACCGGGGGTGAATGAGGAGCCGCACGGTCGTCTGTGAGGAGGTGAGTGAGCTGAGAAAGAAGTCTCAACTTTTAATGACAAGTTAACTATCGTCTCTTCAGAGTGTACCTTGGACAAGCATCCTCTCACCTGTGCAGCCTGTGACGCAGGGTCACATGTCGCAGCTGCAGTGTAACAGTGAACTTCTGCTAAATGCTAAATTATTTCCTCAATTTTTAACCTGCTCTGACCTGTGGTGTGTCGGCATGCACGGAAATATGACAACACAATTGTATTAAATGCAAAAATGTGTTATTTGGGATCATAAGAGCATGACAGTGATTCAACCATGACACATTAGTACCTAAATGGATAAATTCAATCAAAGAATAGCATAAACAATGATTGTCTTGTTGTTAAGTGCCACAGACCTATTTTTAAGTAAACCTCAACACCAGTCAGTTCCTCTATGGTTTAGATTCTTCTTGTAAAAAAAGGATGGAAAAGTGAAAGAAAGTCGTGTTACTATGCTCAAGATATAAATGGCTGAAGACTAAACATGCCGTTCTTCACGAGAACTGGATAAGCCTCTGTTTGATACAATTATCTAGATTTGCATGGGGGCAGATCAGAGATAAAAAAGTTGGAGACATGAGACTGTCAGCTGCTCTTCACTTCAATGCTGTGCTTATAACCTGCTGTTTATTTCCATCTAAGTGGTCCTGTAGGTCAGATGTCTTCCTCATTTGCTTCCGTTTGTGTAAATGCTCATCTGTAGTGGTTTTTCCTGCTCCTCAGCTCTTTACACTGGATTCCTGAGTTTTAAACAGTGTTGTAAAAAGTACTCAATAGTGAGTAAAAGTAAAGATATCATGTTATAATATTACTGTGATAAAAACAATAGCACTTGAGTTAAAGTCTTAAAGTATCTGATATCAAAAGTAATGTTCCTGCCAATAAATGTGCTTATGTATCAAAAGTACAAGTAAAGTAAATTATACATAAGTTTACATACTTGAAGTATAAACTGATTGGCAATGTCAGTGACTGATTGGATCTGATATTCTGCATTTTTCTGATTATCAGAATCAGTGTTTTTCTTATCAGTTGCCACTAAGGTCCGTCAGAAAAAAAATATTATCATGGCCCAACTTATTCATGGAAATGGTATTGTTGCGATGTCTATAGAAAAAAAATATGATAGCAATCAAATCTATCTTTAACTTTGTTTACTGTGTGTTGTGTCCCTTTTTTGGCAAATAAATAACCCTCAAGATACAAGTGTGGGTCGTGGAGAGAGAGTCTGTAACCATAACTGTAGAAAAAGAAAGAACAAACAAACTATCAGATACTCAGCTACTCGTGAAAAGGCACGCTGATGGACTAAAACAAAAGACAAGGCCAAACATCTTTGCTGGATTAGTCAGATGATATTGTCATATGTGTATAAAGTAGCAGAAAATGGAAATACTCGAGCAAAAAACAAGTTACATAGTTACGTTCCATCACTGGTTTTCAAGGCACATTTGATCCAGAATTTAAATTCCTTGGCGAGCTCGACCTCCTCATTTTGTGTCTCTAAGGGTGCTTTGATATTACAAGAAGTCGTAACACTAAATGGGTCTGTTGTTAGGCTTTGATGAGGAATTTTCCCTGATTATCAAGGATCATCTGATTTTATCACATCCTCCGTCCGATAATAAATGGACAGTTGCAGGTCATGTGACACTGTTTTTATGGGCCATCAGTTCAGTTATGCAGTGCATTCTTGCTGCTGAGGACTGCTAGACTGTGGCAAAGGTTATTGCAGTGGTCAAACAATTTCAAGCAATCTTCTACACTGAGATGGGGATAAATATTTAAGCATAAGTACAGTACTTCCCGGGCAGAGCGCTTTAAGTTATTTTGTGCAACTCAGCCAGAAAAGTGCCTTCGCTGTAAGGAAAGTTTTACAATGTTACTTGCACCTCGCGACAAGTCTTCATCTGCAGCTGTTTTAAGGTCAACTTGATGTTACCGTTCATTGTGGCCCAGTTACAAGTCCTTACAGTCTGGATCTTTGTGTGTTTGTATCCATCCTCCTCTGCACACATTAGCCTACTTTTCCAAGGAGAGACCATACCGAGAAAGAGGGAAAATGTGATTTTAAACAATTTGCTCCTCCGTGCGATGACTCGGCTGTACAAAGAAAGAGCAGCAGAAGAAATGTTTCTGTGCTTTATCTCAGTAAGTGGATGTGCTTTGAGAAACACTAATTAAATGATGAGTGACATCATGTTTCCTGCCCCACATAGCTTAAATGAGTTCAACTAATCTCATTATTTTCCCCTTTACTCATATGGATTTGACTTCATGGTTGCCACTGGCGCCACAGAGTTCAAATGACAAGCTGACAATCTGCTAGCAATTATATTTTGTTCCAGACACATATTCACACAGCAGTAATCAATACCACAGTGTGTTGGATGGATAAATGTAGACATTGTATCACAGTAAAAGTCATGAAGTCCCTTCAAATGCACCGTCCAGACTGTCCACACTGATCTTTTCAAACATGGACTGATTCAAGATTTGCTTTCCAACTTTGTTATTGTTTGTGCCCTCAAATCTTAGCCAGGATATTGCAGTTTGGACAGCATTTAATTTAGTATTTAATATTGCCTACTGTATCTTATCAACCATTATACACTCAACTCTTCTATACTATACTCTTCTCCCACAAAGTGTTGTCATTATCTGCTCATTAATAAACTAGAGTTTCAAATTGGAAGTAGCATTTCTTCAAGGTTTCTTTCAAATATATTGAAACATTTGCACAGTCCAAAAGATGTCTATCGCTATTTTTAAATGTCCTCTCTCCAGACAGGGGAGGTTGGGTGTACTGGGGTTGCATCCAAGGTGTAGGCCTCTACGAAATAGTCAATTCCAGCCATGTTTTAGACCATAAAAGCGGCTTGTGCCTTTATCCTTACAGGACTCCCTGAGCATCCAGCCAGCAGCTTTATCTGCATCAGTAATTAGTTGTGATGTCATGTGCTACCATTAGCCTTTTGTAGCCTGATTACAGAGATGCCTGACTAAGAGACCACAGGACTAATAGGGCCAGTGTACGGGATTTCATTTCTCATCAGGGCACCAGATGCTGTTAAGAGCTTTAGATAAATGTGTCTGCCTTGGTTCACCTGTAAGAACTACACCAGATGTTATTTTAGGGATATATTGTAAGAAAGGTAAAAAAAACTTAGCACCTCATGACCAAACATCTGGGCGACAGTATTGAAAAATGAATACATTAAAATAAGAAAAATAATGCTTGCCTTAGTGATAGATGTTTTGTTTTTTTAATTTGTTCAGCTTTTGAGACGTGAAAAGTAGGATTTATTTGCAGATACACATAGTACAACCATAGATTTAGGACATGGAGTAATTGAACACTGGACAACTGCAGCACTGGAGAAAAGTGTCAAAAGTAGTGCATTGCAAAATGATGCGATATGTCATGAATTACACAGTCTTGTCCAACTCCTGTAAGACACTTTGTAGAAAATATAATAATGGCACAACGTAATCTCTGATGTAATAAAATCAAATTAAACTCTTTCTGGTTCTATGTGAGTTTCGTAGCCGTGATAATTGACGAGAAGCTATTTCTGTACCCTACAACTCTGAATAAACCTGTGGTGGGAAAATGTCTGACAGGGTCTTTAGATGTTGTTGTAGATGAAAACAGCAGCATTGATAATGAGCTGCGACAACCACTCTGTCATGTTGTGACTTTATTTAGCTGACAGATGCTGCTGTCATGCAGAAAGATGAATTGAGAGAAATGTATCATCTGTTATCTGTTTATGTTTACTTTTGTCTCTCTGTTTCCTCTCTGTTACTTTCAGTGGTTGCGATCCAGCAGGTTGGAGTTGGCCCTCTGCCCAGTTCTGCTGGTCCAACTGGGTCCCTGAGCAGGTGTCAGTGATGGTGGACTGTCTGCCTCCTGTTTTGCTGGAAGCCTGTGTGGTGGTGGGAGCATCTGATGACAAACTGAGGGAGGTCTACCAGGTATTTGCCTTCAAATGCAGCCTGACACACCTCGAGGCAAAACATATGGCTGCAACATTCCCAGTTCGATTCCAGCCTGTAATGTTAAGCCTCTCTCTTCCATGTTTCCTGACTGTATCACAGCTGTCAGTATCTGGTAAAGGCAGAATTGTATCCAGATTTCCCATGTACCAGGTCATGTACCATGTACTTTATTATTTTAGACTCACTAAGAAAGACCATCTTTGGCTTTAAATAAGTGTGCAATTAAACACAGAGACCATTGTTCCAGACAACTAAAATAATGTGCCACAAGTGTTGATGACATCTGAGTTTCAGGATCAGTTAATCAACATCTTCCTTCTCTCTCCCATTAAATGAGCCACAGGCATGTATGTAGAATATGTGTAATGTAGATTAATATAACATGTATCAGAGTTAATTATAATAAGAATAGAGGTCCAGTCAATCCTTCCCTTCGTATCTCCCACTCAGAAAATTAACAATAATGGAACTCCAGAGCACCTCCTGCTGGAGCCTGAGGTACTGCATGTCCTGGCGCCTCCCTTCGTCAGCAGGTCGCAAGCTGAGAGCAAAGCAGCGAGGTCCCATGGGAAGAGGCGGCGATCCTTTCTCAGGAAGAAGAGGGAACTACCTCCCAGTCAAGGTCTGTCACCTGCTCGTCTGGTGCGATACTTTTATCCATGGAGCAACAAACATGTTGGTTTCCTCAAAGTTTCTGATTTGTATCGTGTTATCATTGATGATATATGTAACTTTGTTTTATGTTATTATAGCCCCTCACATATTTGCAGGTGGAGGAGCAGATGGAAGAGGAGGAAGTGAAGATGTAATTGTCCCTAAAGACATCGACCTCATGGCTTTACCTCAACTCTGCTTTCCAGGTATTGGATATACTGGCACACAGAGACACACACACACACACACAAACAGACACAGGCAAGTCTCCATTTAGACAAGGATAAGTTAAGTTTCATGAGGAAAAAACATATAGATAATTCAGTCTTGATGATAAATATAAAATTGATATTTTGATATGAACCTTGATATCAGCTGGGAATTTTTATGTGTGTGTTATTGTGATATTTCATATATGTTGTCTTTTCCTGGTCTTAAATGGATTGTTGTAATGTAGCATTACTTTTTATTTGTTCAACTGACAGATCCGGGACACTGACATGAACACTGAACAACTCTCAAATCCACATTAAGATGATTTATCAAAAAGTTCCTTTTTTGCATAAATATTTTCTTCATAATTTAATTACTGAGAAATTGGGTTAAAAAATTAAGATATTTAATTGTTTGCATGCATATCCTTTAGCCATTTAGTAGCACAGACTTGACATCTTGTGATTTGCCTACATGTTAACATGAACTGATATTTCTATCCTCTTTATCAGGAGGGCTCCAAGTAACCAAAGAACAGAAGGATGAGCAGTTCCACTTCCTGGTTTTCACTGATGTTTTTGGCAACAAGACCCATGGAGTAGTGATGCAGTGTTACCGTCCGATACTGGTACGCAGGACTTCACATCATACTTCACACATATCAGTTTACCTAAATCCCAACTGTGTTTTGCTGCACCAAGCAGATCTCTAACCTAACGCAGAGACAAAGTAATTTTAGATACACTGCATTGGCCATAATCGTTGATAACTTGGCATGTGTCATTATATAAAAAAGGTACATAATACTTGAAAACGAAAAGACATAATACTTGAAAACGAGTTTCACCAATGTCTTTCCTGTGTTTTTACAGGAGGAGACATCTGTCTTTCAGAATGGAGCTGGGTCCTTCAAGTCATCTCAACTTTTCACTGCCTACAGTTTCTGTGTCATATCCAAGTATCCTTACTTCACTGCAATCAGAGACTGTCTGTCATGGTGAGAAATGCAGGAAATTAAACTGCTTGCCTAAATAAAATCTCAAAGGGGTTTTGGTTGAAATATTTTTCTGTTCATGAGCGCTTAAATGGACTTGTCAACAGACTAATAGCGTAGATGTAATACTTATGTGTTTATTAATCTTTTTTTCAAGATTTTCTGTAAATAACTGGATCAAAACTTATCACAAGTTTTGTTGGTGTTACAGCTCTGTGAATCCCTCAGTCTCTCTGTCTGTTTCTGTTGCTTTGTTAGTCTTTTAATCGAGCTGAGAACCTGTCGTTTGTCAGACATGGAGGAGAGAGTGAAGGAGTTTGCAGCCAAACTGGCACTGGTGCCTATCCCCCCTCCTGGACAGCTACATTTGGTGTGTTTGTTTGTCTGCTTTGTTTAGATTATTTCACTATAATTGTGAAGCCAAACTGCAGTTATAAAGATGCATTCTCTGTGGTTACAGGTCCTAAAAATGTTTACATTCAAAATATCATTAACCAACACTTATCATGTTCATGTTACTGATTTAACAAACTACTATAGGTAATGGTAGCATACTTGTATATGTGTTTACATGTATTCATACTCACGAAAGGACAAACTATAACCCTGTGTGTGTTGTGCAGATGTTCACCTTGCGTCCTCTGACCATTGTATTACCATCCAGAGAAGACAAAGAACTCCCAGCTGTAGATTTAGACCTCCATCTGCCTTTCTTCTGCTTCCGGCCACAGCAGCTACTGCAGGTATCACACACACCTGTCGTGTTATTGAAACAGGAGGAGGCTCACATTAACTATCACTTCTCTGGTTGTCCTACTTTTTGTCCTTGTCTCTGTAGGTGCTATCCTGTCTCCTGCAGGAGCAGCGGGTGGTGTTATTTTCTGCTGATTGGGCCAGGCTCACACTGGTGGCAGAGAGCTTGTTGCATTTTCTGCAGGTCAGTTGAAAACATCTGAAAGGGCACAGTATTGTTAAAACTTGATTTTTATTGAATTTAATGCATAACTGTGATTTTAAATTAAGTTTTTCCTGCTGTTTTATTTCATTAAGACTCAAACATTGGCTTTAAAAGCAAGTGAAGGGGAAAGTAGGGCAGAGCTGTAGTTGGAAGCCTTTTAATAGGAACTTCCTGTTGATATTCAGGAAAATAAAAGTCCGCTTTGTATAAATGTGTATCTTTGGGTGCTGAAACTGAATGCAAATTGTGAAAAAAAAAGTTTTAGCACAATCCAGTTAATATTATGATACTGATCTAATGGCAAGTCAAGCCATTACGTTCAGTTTGAAATGATGCCCCACTATTAGAAACAATAATTTAAGAATGATTACAGCATTGAAAGGTTTTGAATCCTCCATAATCGCTCATCAAGCCACCACTGCTTTAAATCATTTGATCCATTCATTTGTCCATTCATACCTCCCTGATCTTTCTTCCAGCCTCTGTCATGGCAGCAGCCTTATGTTCCTGTCCTGGCCACAGGCATGCTGGACTTTCTCATGGTTCCTACTGCCTTCCTCATGGGCTGCCATCTAAGACATTTAGAAGAGGTTGCTGCTGTGAGTACATGGCCTTCCAAATGAGTTACAGCTTCCAGTAAAATTAACTGAATGATGTACGTTGGGCAATTTTTTCATTCATTATATTGATCTCAGATTCAGAAATTATGATGAAATGAGTGAGTGTGAATTGCAGGAAAGAGTCAAGCCTTCTGCTTCAGACTTATTAAGGATTATTAGAGGCATGGCACTGCTATTGTTTCTATCTTTGACCACAAAACATATACATTTGATTATATTACATATTACATTTTTTTTTCTTTTTGGCTGTGTTCACTACATTTTCCTTGATCACAGAAGTAACATGGATTTTTTTTGTTAAATAATGTCATAAGAGAGACATCTCAGTGAGTACACAAAGAGGGGAAAGATTTATTTTATTCCTGATTATCCTCTGTGCAGGAGACAGATGATCTGATCCTAGTCGACATTGACAACGGAAGTGTTTCCACTTCTTGTTCTGAGACTCTTGACCTACCATTGATTCCCCCGGCTGCTGCAGAGTGCTTCACCCAGAGGTACTCGCTACAATGTCAAGAACAATATGAGTACAGCTGTCTAGAACAAACTAAAAGAAGACTGAAGATGTACAGCTTTAATGATCCAGTAACTTCTTCTCAATCTTAGCAAAAGATATGAATGCGTTTCTATTTGTTAAGACATCATGAGTCTGTTTTTTGCAGATGTCAGTCCCTGAAGATACACTTTGACCTGTATCAGTGCCAGCGTGCAAGCTGCACTGAGATCAGTGAGCAGCGGGCACAGAGAAGAGCGTGGCAACAGAGCCTCAACCATGACATCCAGAGGACCACACTGGAACTGATTATCAACATATTCAGGTTGTGTGGATGTTCATTGTTTACTGAGATCTAATGGGATGGTTCTCCTAAAATATATATATATATATTGTTAATGTATACATGTATGTGTGTATATATAACAGGGATGTTGGAAGTCACCTGAACTATGAACATCGAGTGTTTAACAGTGAAGAGTTCCTGAAAACCAGAGAGCCATCTGAACAGCTTTTTTACAAGAAGGTAAAACAACTGATTTTTTTTCTATTATTTTAGCTTGAATTGGCTTCTCTTAGCAGACATGGCATGCTGAGACAGATGCTCATTTTCAAATTAACATGGCTGTGTTCCAGGTGTTGGAGACACACATCTTCCATTCATTCCTCAGGGATCGTCTCAACAGGAAAATGGACAACTATGCTCGAATGGAACTCGGCACTCGTTCTGAGATGCAGAGGTGAGTCGTTAAATCTACCTCTAAAAAGCCTCAAACCAAATGATAATATGCCTAAAGTTGGTCTGTGTGCCCTCTCATTGATGTAATGGGGCTTGACAAAATCCTACAAACACAGGATAGCACCACACATAGCCTCAACAAAGACCATAACGTTGAATCAACACTTTTCTAAAATGGTTTCAACAAAAACTGAACATTATAAGCTTCATAAAGGTAGGACTTGTTGCATGTCTGTTTTAGTTCTGGGAGAAGTTGAACTTGAAACTAAGTGTACACTGAAAATACATCCATAAATCCAGTCGCTGAGGCCACATTTAGTTGATCGCAATGAGTCCACAGCTGAGGCCAAATAACCGCTGCAATCTCCTCATGCTGTATGGCTTTTCTTTGTGCTGTAAAAGTACCCCCGCAATGCATAGATTCTGTTATGTGTCATCTAGGATGAAGGCTATGCTTGAAGTCCCACGCAGACCCACCATGCAGGAGATTCAAGCACGGAGAAACAGCTCTACTACAGAAAACAGGCTGAGTAAGAGGCTGGGCATGAGCCTCCCAAACCTCGGAGGCGACCAAACTTTAAGCTTCCAAAGAAACACGCTGCTGACCAGGATCTTCCTGCCTGATCCTGGTGAGACTGCAGAGGAAGTTTAGGCAAAGCAGAGGCACGAAGTGTCAAGATATAGACAAAACAGCTTGGAAAAGATTAAACCTTTGTCTGTTTCTCTCCCCTTCTTACTGTCACCTCATCCTCCTCCCCTCATTTTCTCTTTCCTTGTTTCTCTTTGTGTCTACTAGCGCTGAGATGTACTCCTAAGCCGGTAAAGGTGTTTATGCTCCCGGATTTCCCAGCAGCTCTGTCAGTCCACTCTGTCCAAAGTTATTACAGTGAGCTGATCCACCAGCTCGGCAAGGCCATCTTCTCTGCCCAAAATGAAGACCCAACTCTGCTGGCCAGGTATTTTCTTTTCTCATCCTTTCTGGAACAACCCTGTCATGCTTATTACTGCATCTTCATTTCAATTTGTACTGGTTAATTCTGGTTTTGATTTCAAATACTTAAAGTTTAACATGCGTTTTCCCTTTGTAGATTCTACTTCTTGCGTGGTTTCATCAACACATTGTGTTCACGGCGACTGGACGCTCTGGGTGATTTCCAGAACCTCTACAAGACAGACACCGCCATCTTCCCCACACAGATGGTCACATGGCTCGTGGACTCACTGCACCGAGACGAGAGGCATCAAGCTGAGAGACGACCTGAACTTAAGAGACTCATCCTCAAGGTCAGTTAGTTTACTCGACCTTTATTCCTGTCCTGTCGAACTGGTGGTGATGGACGTGACTTTTTTCCATCTGTTAGGTGAAGACGGAGAACGAAAAGCCGTTGGTGCAGCCTGATGACCACGTCAAGAAGTTTAAGCTTCCGCGAAAGCATCTGCATCAGGAAGAGTTTGTGCGTTGCGTCCAGGAGAGCGGGATTGTCAGGGATGTAGCCACCATACATCGTTTATTTGATGCTCTTATTGTCGGTAAGTGAGGAGAGTCTGACGTATGTTGTCTGGAGATCACTTTTGAGGTTTGATATCTTGCAGTATCAAACATCAGACTTACAAATGCTGGAGTGTTGATTTGATGTGCTGTGAGCTGACACAGTGGACTCAGAAGTGACGACACAGTAATTAGTTTCTCAACCGACATTACATGAAAGAATGCGAATCGATTTCATGACTTGTTGCTGACATAGTGGAATCAAGCAGCTGTCAGATGATCCGTTACACTGCTTTAATGTTCTGTAAGCATGAAGTACAGTCTGTACTGAATGTCTAGTTATGCTCACACACACCCACAGATGTCAAATGCCACAACTCAATGCAAAACCAGTGTCCAGCTGAAGTAAAGGGAACAGATTCATGGTTAAAAATACAGTGTATGACATTATTATCTAGTGACCAGTCAAAAACTATAAAATGCTAGATTTCTTACTGTTTTGGTTGGAATCAAATAATTCATTTCTTTAAATAAATGACAAACCTCTACCTCAGACTGGCCACATGAGTCAGTGGGAGTAATTTTGAAACAAAGTTGAGTCAAACTTGCCTCCCAGGGACGACTTATTAGTTGTTTTACAGTGGTTTTCTTATTTGATGAATTTTCTGGACTGGTTATAGGATCAATGAGCTCATTAAAGCAGCACTAGAAACTATATTTATACAACGAATTTCATATAATGAATCAAATGACTGTGTGTAACATGAGAGGTGTCACTCACAGTAATCAAGCAGCAGAATTTTCCAAACTAGCTGTAAAGACAGAGAACATGAGGGAAACAGAGGGTTGATGTCACGTCACAAGGGTCATGAAATGGATTCAGACCTAAAGTAAGCACATGTTCACTGAGACACTTCACACAAAGTCTTTGAAGCCTAGTAGTTCATATATTTTTTTT
Organism: Pagrus pagrus; assembly: GCF_965226575.1. Taxonomy (NCBI): domain Eukaryota; kingdom Metazoa; phylum Chordata; class Actinopteri; order Spariformes; family Sparidae; genus Pagrus; species Pagrus pagrus. The sequence goes on from NC_140191.1 coordinate 15,774,488, forward strand.
TTCAATTTAGTGTTCCCCGTCTTTGTTTTGATGTTTATCACACGCGAAAGACAATCATGCATGGCCATCTGGGAAAAAAAATCAGACAGCAGGACTGATCAACAAATAGAAAGCTTTGTAATTATTGTGTCAGACGGTCATTTAGTAACACGTGAAGAACAATATGTACTATTCTGAGTTATCTGACGCTGAATGTGGAACTAATTTAATCTATTTGTGTCAGTGTATTTATGTACTGTACATGTTCAGCACGTGTTTTTCTTCTCCCTTGATGTAGAAGTGTTTGTGTTTTTGTCTTGTATATGTTTTTCCATCTGCCTGCATCCCTCTCTCTCTCTGTCGCAGATGAGACAAACCAGGTGGACCCCGAACTCTTCAGAGTCTTCTACACCTTCTGGAAGGAGACGGAGGCCGAGGCACAAGACGTCAACTTGCCCTCTGAGGTCATAGACTGTCTTGACAATAACGAGTGCGTCTACAAGCTGTCGTCGTGTGTCAAGACCTCCCGCGGCGTCGGTAAAATTGCCATGACGCAGAAACGCCTGTTCCTGCTTACCGAAGGACGACCGGGCTTCCTGGAGATCACAAAGTTCAGAGAGATACAGGTCAAGAGTCTTTAATCCCTTTTCTTTAAATTAGGTTTTGCTTTTGCATCTTCATTTATAACCCTACACTCTTATTTTAATAAATAACTCTCACATCTCTGTGCAGGAAGTGAAGATTGCCTCAGCTCCCTTTCTTCTTGTTCGTATCCCTTCCCTTCGCATCCGCACCTCCGGCAGGCCTGAGGTGTTTGAAGCCAACCTGAAGACGGAGACTGAACTCTGGAACCTTGTGGTGAAAGAGATGTGGGCTGGACGCAAGATGGCCGACCAACACAAGGTACAACAAAGCCTGCTGGGAGAAAGCAAATTTCTCCTTTGTGCCACCAAAACAGGAAACAGCATCTGGAATTAGTTAATTACATTGGTTTCAATTACAGTGAATGATGACAGCAAGTTTTTGTAAAGACTGGTGAAAGTGTGACTTCACCATTACTCTTGTAGTGGGGTTGGCTGCTGGTAACAGTATATATAGGGTTGACAAATGGTGCAAATTTGCATATGACAATTTCAGCAGTGATTTGGTTACTTTTTTGACTATGTAAGTCAATTTCCATGCACTATACTAACATTTCTTTAACGTATGGTTTATTTATTGTCTCTCTAGGATCCTCAGTACATGACTCAGGCTCTGACCAACGTCCTATTGATGGATGCTGTCATGGGCTGCCTGCAGACCCAGAAGTCCATCACCTCTGCCTCAAAGCTGGCCTACTTTGACAAGATCAGACATGAAGGTCTGGGGTCACTGCTTTTTTCTTTTTCTTGTGCTTTGTCTCTTTCTTTTCACACAAATACAATTTTGCTTGTTGACATTCTGATTCTAAATCACCATTATCTTTTACAGACATACGATTGATATAACTAAGTTGTCTTTTTATCATGGATATTAATTTGACGATTCTTTTCTTGATTATTTGATTAATCGATAGGTTTTTTAAAAAGTGCAGAAAATAACTTTTTATCCCCTCCCCTCTCCATTCACCTTCTCTTTCATATCCATTCATTCGCTGTGTTTGTCCCTCACCAGTGCCCATGATGGTGCCTAAAACTACCTCAGAGACTTTAAAACACAAGATCAACCCATCACTGGACCTGGCTGAACCTCAGACTGTACATGTGCTGCTATACACACCAGGTACTGTGTGGAGCAATAATGCCCTAGTTTAACAGAGTATATCTCCCTGATATTTACTGTCCCTTACAGCTCGGGGCATGAAAGAAGTTTTTTGTGCAGTGATAATCAGTTTCACACACTGAAGCCCCGTCAGAGTGGAGAGATTATCATGTGCCTCACATTTTCTGTGAGCTTTATTTTCTCTGTTTAATTCACTGCACAGCTGCTTGTGTTCTGCACATTGGTTGTTGAAGGCACAAGGTACCTACTGTCAGATGGTGTCAAAGGGGAATTCCTGTATTCATGTTTACACATTTGTGGGTGTAATGGGTGCATGTTTTGGATTTGTTCCAGTTGATCAGCTCAGTTGGCAACTTCGACTGTCAAAGTAAGCTCACTAAAGGTGCTTGTTTTTACCACCGACACGCTCATATTGTTATAAAAAGTGACTGAAAACGTTATGGAAAAGATCGGTACAGAGATACACTATTTTGTTAGAGTAAAATCCTTTCCTCACTGAAACAGTAATTTTACCATCTTAAAACACAACACAGTGGAAGGACGAACAAAGACGGATTTGCTGAGTTATATAATGTTTTGTCTTTTTATGATGATAAAATGACTGCTTTTGTAAATAGAGTCTGCATGATTTGAGTCATATCAACTGTTTCAGGTAAACAACATGTAGGTTACTCTTTAACAAAAAGGTCCGTCTCTTTTGGGATCCTTTCCATAATGTTGCCAGACACTTAGAATAACAATCTCTGCCTGTCGGTGGCAAAAACAAGCACTTTCATTTGACGTAACTTTGATGGTCGAAATTGCCCTCAAGGATTACACTGCAGCTGTGTCGATCCCCTTGTTATTCACATGCAAAAATATGTCATTAAAGGCCAGGTTTAAAAATACCAACATCCCCTTTTGAATTATCGTAATGAGCACTCAGGTGAGAAAGGAAACTTCAGCATTGTTTCTGCAGTCTTTCAGTTGGTTAATTTTTTCCAGTTTACATGTGTCAGCCTGAAGACCTAATACTTGAATGCATCTGTGAGCATGTGTGCACGTGTATACTTAGTTAATGTTTGTATGGCAGCAGATGCTCCAGTAAAAACCTGTCCACATAACCTGATAAGTCTTGTGCTGCGTATTAGCAGGCAGGATAAAAGCTGTTCTGTTAGTCTCTCCTGTGTTTACACTGTGACCGAGAACAAAAGCATCTGCAGGCTACTGATGTGGTTTGAAGAGATCGGAGTTTAATGATTTCCTTGTATTTATGCCATTTCCACTGAAGATCTATGAATACTGTGGCCCTGTCTGTGAACCGTGTGGGGGTTCCCATTTTCATGGTGGTGGTGTCCCCACACTGAACCACCCTGCTGAGCACTATGTTTTTTACTGCTTACAGTCAGCACTCACAATTCCCTGGTTCCCTGCTCTCTCAGCCTTTGTCTCTTTCTCGCTTTCTCCAGGTCAGTTGACTTGCAATAACTCAGAGGGTGAGATGAACGCAAAGCTGTGGGTGGCTCTCACTGGGGGCAGGGTGGTCGTGTTTGATGCAGCGAGCTGGTCCATGCTGCAGGACTGCATCCAGGTTGGAGAGTCACAGCTGGTGAGAGCAGACATGCTGTTGTGTCTATTTCTAGGACTAGTATTTATATAAAGAGGATCTCCACCAATTTTACACATCAGAGTGTGTTTAAAAGGTCATGTAGAGTATCTCTGTGGCTCTAGAGGGAGTTGTGCAAAGTCTGCCGCAAGTGACATCATTTGAAGCTGAAGTCAAGTGTTGATCAATGAAAAAAAAATCTGGAACATAAAGAAGTGAGCTTACGAGACCTCTGTAGCCGACCTCTCATCACTGCTTGAGGCCAGCAGCTCGTGGCAACTTTAGAAAGAAGAATGCTTTTGATGAAAAAGATGATACTTCTGGTTCTGCTGCATCGATTTTAATAGTTTTTGTCTATAACTGCCCGTCATGAGTTTACGCTACAGGAGTGTAACGCTAAATCAGTGAGGGATTCTTTTAAACTTTACATATTTAAACCTAATATAGTAAAGCCAACACAAAACCAGTATGTGTACAATTTTAACCTTGAACATTATTCTGAAAGTACAGGTTTTTGTTTGTAGAAGAAAAGAGACAATTCTTTCAACTTGATCATCCCATTTATTTTTTATTTTATTTCTATTTGCCACTTAACAACTTTTTCCCGCTTAGTGACAACAACTGCTATAACAAGTGAAATCCAATCATGGGATCAATAAAATGTATCTTCATCTATGCAGAATTGCATGCTGGGATTGATCCAGGAGCAGGTGTGGATTGGCTCTCAGGACTCCGCAGTCTACATCATCGACACTCACAGCATGTCCTGCAACAAACAGCTGACTGAACACAGAAGTGAAGTGACTGGACTCACAGTGGACAGCAGAGATCAGCACAGCAGGTAGAGACATGATCGCTTTATCGGGTTAAACATTAACAGCAGTCTTATGACGATGAGTCTAAATGGACAGGCTGCAGCAGCGTATAAGCTAACCAGTATTTTTAAACTGTCTCTCCCAGTCAGCAGACATACTCCTGCAGCTGTGATGGGACGATTCTGCAGTGGGACTCGGCCAGTCTCAAAGTGAAGCGGCAGTTCTACGTCAGCTGTGACCGTCTCTCCTCCATACAGATCCATGATGGCACGCTGTGGTGCTGTGAGTGCACACTTTTCCTTTCACTTTATACTCCTAAACAGTTGTTCTGCTAATTCATTTCACTCACTAACACTCAAATAACAAACTACAGTAGCAACACTGAAATCTTATTGCTTTTCACTGTGTGTGTGCGTGTGGGTGTGGTTGTGGGTGTGTGTGTGCAGGTTGTGGTGACAGCATTGTAGAACTGAAAAAGAGTGGGACGCCACAAAGACGGATGTCACTTCCTGATGACCTACGGAGCTTCAGCAGCTTCAGCAGCTTTATCGTCATCCCAGAGGTGATTCTGAAATCCCTGGCCTAAATTACGTCTATTAATTCAGCAAGTAAATGGCTGTTGTATAAAAAAAAGTTGTATATACTTACAACGTTTACAAACACTTTGATGTGCATATACAGCAATATTATAACTTCCTTGGCTGAGTCAAGTTTTTGTGTGTTTGCTGCAGCGAGGTCAGTTGTGGACGGGCTGTGCAGACTCAGGGGAGTTGTGTCTTTGGGACACTAACAACCACAGACGTCCAACCAAGAGAATCTCCCTGCCTGGAAGTTCAGGAGTCACCTGTATGATTCGAGTCAAGGACCAGGTGAGCTATGATAGATGAGGTCTAACTTGTTTGAATATGTACAGTAATGTGAGCTGAACACCTCCAATGGTGGTTCATGGGAACACAAAGCTTAGTGAGGAAGAAAAATGGAGTCGTGTTTGCAATGATTAATTTGTTTGGTGCAATTTATGTGAAATATGAATTTTTTTTTTAGGATTACAAGCATCCACAGTGGAAATTTTGCTTCTATTCAGCAACTTATGTATACTTAAAACTGTAGCTGTGCTGTGTTACCTGTAATTTTCTGCTTGCTTGTGATTTTTTTTAGTAAATTGTGTAACTAACCACCTTTAATCATCAATTATCCTCTGCTCCCCTAAGATCTGGGTGGGTTGTTGTGGCCAGAGCAGTGTCGGAGGTCAGTGTGACGGTCAGCTGAGAGGTCAGGTGTTGGTGATGGATCCAGAGACCCACACTGTGTCAAAGGAGCTGCAGGCCCATTTGGACAGTATCCAGACGCTCTGCTCTGCGGAAGATCGCTACGTCCTGAGTGGCTCTGCACGCCGTGACGGCAAGATAGCCATCTGGAAAGTCGAGTAGAGAACACAGACTGAGAAAGCGCAAGTGAAGTAAGAGAGAGAAGAAGAATAAAGGAACTTGGTGTCTTTTGGGTTTTTGACTGTGACAAAACGATCATCATGTGGTAGGGTGAGTAGAGCAAGGGCAGAGAAAGTTCATTTTCACTTTGTGGAGCGTCTTTCGTAGCCTTTACCAACTCCAATACCATTATAAATGGTATTTAAAAGTTTTAAAAGCACAAAATGGTAAAAGCAGTCCTTAAAAGATGCCATTTTCAGACGTATGTGGAAGTAAGAGCCTTTATTTAAAGTATATACTGTATGTTACAAAGATTTGGTTTCCCACACTGATCCTGGAGGATGAAGAGCAGCACTTTCTATGCACACAAGATGTGAAGAAATGTCAGGTTGGTGCCGTCTGTATGTTGTTTAAAATCTTGATTTAGTCTAGATTGCCAACAGCAGTAAGATATTGAAATGCCACAATAAAATTGTCATGTTTTGTTATCAAACATTTACATTTTCAGGTATTATCTAATGTTTGTGTGAGCCCATGTGCGGCCCTGCTCAAGGCTGCTTACTTTTGTCACCTACAGATGGTTGAAGCCTCCTTTTTTCACAGTCTGTTTTAAAAATAGATGAGTGCAGTTATTGCTGAAAGACCTTCGTGATTAGATTTGAAAAGTTAGGTTTCGGTAAAAACATAAAATGTAGGTGTAGCAGTTGCATTTGGTGCAGTTTGCCTTAAACATAATTACTCGGAAGTATTATCCTGGTGTAATTATTTTTATAAATGTACTTCCAGCTGTTATCAATCCACCAAGCATCATTTCTTCCAAGAAAATCAAAATGAAATCAAACTGCTCCACTGAATATTCTAAGACATGAGGTACTTTGATGTGCCAGGTCAGTTCAGAAACTTAACAAAAAAGTCCACAATTGTGAATTTGATACAGTCCTGGTCAAATGCAAACATCACCTCTGAGTAAAGATGCAATATTCAACTAAACACACATGAAGCAAAAAAGTTTCCACTTTTGTTCTCCATCTGGTGTCATCAGTGATACAATTCTTTATTTGTACAAATATAATGCAGCCACAGTCACCACTCTCAGTAATTATTCCCTTTTTACTTTGTTACAAGGATTTAGGCAGACCCTTGACATTAAAAGACAGTTTAAGCTATAAATACATAGATCACAAAGTAATATAGATGAGTGGTGAATTGAGTAAGGTCCTCTGGGTTTGCAGCATTCTGTTCGGGAGTGATGCTTTCGTGCATATCGACAGATGGACGAATGAAAGAGCTTCTCTGGTCTCAGTAGTACAACTCCTGATCCCACCAACCTGAGAGATTACAAGCCATAGATTAATGAATACTGAATAGACGTAGAGATGCGAGTTATGGCTGGTGAATGTATTTTAAATGGTAAAGTATCTTACTTCCTGGATATCTTCTGACTCCTAACTTCCTGATCTCGTCGTAGACGAAGATTAAAATACCGTATGGAACAGGAACAAACCACCACTGGACTCTGGAGAGAAAACAACATGTAATATTAGACCACCGGCTGTAGCTTCCTTTTTAATCTAAAGGGGAAAAAACGTGGAAAACTCGTCTTCCTGTTGGTTTCATATTTATGATGTTTTAATTAAAGTATATAATCTTAGAATTCACAACATACAGACCACCAGTCTGACCTCTGATGTCAGATGGTGACCATGTTGAACAGGCTGTGTGTCTTTACCTGATGGGCATGAAATTGAAGATGTTGGGCATTCCAGGGCAGTAACAAAGCAGATTACCAAGGCAGAGCTGGAAGACGATGGCAGACACCAAGACACGGTTCCTGCACACAAATAAACACACAAATAACCAAACATCCTGCTGGGCATAATAATTCAGGTGTAATTGTTCCCATGTGCAATTGATTGACACTAAATTAAAAGGCCATATTTCTCTGTTTTCAAATGAATGTATGATAATTAATTTTAGCTGTCAAAAAAACCCAAAACATTGTGCAGAGTGATTTGTGTTTTTGATGGGTCTTTACTGACCTGAAGAAGCCTTGCTGGAACACAGAGAGACGTCGAGTTTTCCTGATCAGCACATCTGAGATCTGACAGATCTCTATACTAACGAAAAACACAGTGTAGCACGTATACTCCTGGTACAACCTCTGACTGAAGGTCTGTAAAGAGACGAGAGGACATGATGAGGGGCTGATAAAAAATACAATTACATTCACCCAGGAGACAAAAATGTGTGTCTACAGTTTGAAAAGGACTCAAAGGATCTGAAGTCTATTCCAACCCATTCTTGTCCGTAGCTGTCCTGTAAGTCTTGAAGATGAACATCCTCCCACTGAGAACGCAGGCCGACGCACAGGAGAGGAAACCAGCCCTCCTGGGCCATGGCTGCGAAATAATCTGTAAAACCTGCAAAAGACTGGATGGCTCCTAAAACAGACAGAAGAAATAAAAATACTAGTTTAACAGTTCATACATGTAGCTCAATGTGATACAATTCAGAGAGCATATGGGACAGAGTGCTCTGTTATCATCTTATCTGCTTCATTGTGCAAGGATGAAAGAGTAGGTCTGGTCTCTTAACGGGCTAGTCATGTATTTTTCGAGCTTGAAATTCATTCAGGTAACATTTATGTTTGTCTATTTTTTGTTTATGTGAAGTATTCAGATTAATGTATCTGAGTTAATAGTAAGTTTTGTCTCACCTATCTGGAAGTATGAGTACACAGCCAGGGCTTCGTTTACCAGGCGATGACGGCGAGGGTTCCTGGGCTTTAGGTGCATGATGTCGCTCTCTGCTTTCTCATAAGCCAGAGAGACAGAGGGGAACTGCAGGGGAGACAGGAATAATCAAACATTATTACAACAATATATATACATATACATATGTATACAGATATATATACAAATAAGTAATTTTCTTTTCTTGATGAACTGGTACTAATAAAGTAATTACTCACGATGTCAGTGGCCAGTTCGATGAAGAGGATAGTGATGCAGCCCAGAGGAAGAGGCACGCTGACGGTGATGTAGATCAGATATGGAGTCAGCTCAGGGATGTTCTTGGTCAGTGTGTAGGCAATAGACTTCTTGAGGTTGTCAAAGATAAGACGGCCTACAAACACACCAAACGCACACATTCACACACCTCAACTCAACAGAACAGCTCACTATACTCTGTGCAAATACAAACTCTTCATTGATCAGTGGCTGACACAGGATATTTGAGGGTCAGGGGCAAAAGAAACAGGGCACCACATGTATGTGGGGGAGGGCACCATTGCACAGAAAGTCATGATATATTTATCCAAGAGTGCAGTTCTACTAAAGTTTTTTCGAACATGAGAATTATGACCACCTCATCAAGTGATGACAAGTGAGCCATCTCCCAGACAGTGGACCCTGAGTTAAGTTTGTTTTGTCAAAACACGGAGTTTCTTCTCACCCTGCTCCACTCCAGTGACAATAGAAGCAAAGTTGTCGTCCAACAGGATCATGTCTGCAGCGTTTTTGGCAGCATCTGACCCAGCGATACCCATGGCGACACCAATATCAGCCTTTTTAAGAGCCGGAGAGTCATTCACACCATCACCTGTTACAGCGACGATGGAGCCCTGTGGGGGGTTGAAAATGAAAAGATGTGTCACAGGCCTGAAAATGTAGTCCAATCATACACACAAGATATGAATAAATGCAAACCGGTATCTTCCCCTGCTGCTTTTTCTTTCACAATCCTCCCAGGGGGCCGTATTGAAAAAAGCAATTCTCTCTTCAGCGTCATTCCTCCTTATTTTTTTTATTATGTGTAAGGGAAACTTGCTTTGGACACAGTGTTTTTGAATTGCTGAATTGGATACGTTTATTTACCAGACGCTGACAACTCTCCACGATAATCAGTTTCTGCTGCGGGGACGTTCTCGCGAACACCATCTCAGGATGGTTCCGCAGTGCGTCATCTAACTCTTCACTGCTCATCTCTTTCAGCTGACCACCGCTGATCACACAGGCACGGGCGTCCCTACACACGAAAAATTGATGGACGGGGTTAGATACGACAAAAACAGACAGAGACTAAGTGCTATTTACATAGTGATCATAAAGGCCTGCCTCTAATACAAGCCTGCTTCATAAAGGCCTGACATCTACTGCAGGAAATACGGTACCTCTTGTTGACTTGTTCAACAGGTATGCGCTTCCTCTGGGCAATATCTTCCACTGTTTCACTGCCCTCCGAGATGATGCCAACATTAGCTGCGATGGCCCTTGCTGTGATTGGATGGTCACCAGTCACCATGACAACCTGAAATCCCAAGATCCAAATGAATGTTATCAGACAGGGAAAAACCTGTGAAATTCTGTATTACAAAAAATATGGCATGCATATTTTTCCAATATTGGACTGTTCATGTGTATGTGGAGTAACACTGACACACCCTGATGCCAGCAGTACGACATTTCATCACTGCATCAGGTACAGTGGCTCTCGGGGGGTCAATCATTGAGATGAGACCAGCAAAGCACAATCCTGACGTGGTGAAATTCATCTCATCGGTGTCGAATTGAAAGCCTCGGGGAAACTCTTTCTCATTCAGATAGATGTGACAGAAACCTGGAAGGAGAAAAGAAACAGCAGATAGAACAATATTTTTATTCAATACACTGTACGGTAAAGGGAACTGACAGTTTTGGGGAAACCATGCCGCATGATTTTGTCACATTAAGCCATAAGAAGCACTGACTAACTGACTAACTAACCTAGTACTCTCTCTCCCAGTCCTCCCAGGTCCATGTAAGCTGTCTGGAAGGCTTCGCTCCACTGCTCATCCAGAGGCAACTCCTGGCCTTTTATCAAAATGGTGGAGCAGCGCTCTAAGATACGTTCTGGAGCCCCCTTCATCACCAACAGGTAGCGAAGGTCGAGAGGATCCTCCAGTTCATGGATGGACAGCTGGAGTGAGAGAGAGAGATGGTTCACAGGAGAAAAAATATATTTTGTCCACTGATGTTCTTCTTTCCAGTGTTGTAATTTAACAAGGATGACAGTAAGCAACAACTCTCACCTGGAACTTGTTGGTGGAGTTAAAGGGCACCTCCACCACTTTCTTGAAGCGATTACGGTAGTCCATGACGTTCCCTACAGTGAGCTCAGTGAACTTCAGCAGAGCGGTCTCTGACGCATCTCCCACCACCGTCCTCTGTGTGAGAGGGTAAAAGTGAGATACAAATGAAACAAATCTTTCCCTGTAATAATTCAGAAAAACAGATAACAAGGATAAACTTTAACGCACTGTACCTTAGGAATAGGTACACCTTCCTGATTAGGTCTGAATGTAGCTCTGTTACACAGGGAGGCCACCCTCGCCACTGAACGCCATGTTTCTGATGACTGGTCAAAACTCTGGCCTGGAAACCACACAATCACATGATTAATGAAAGATTACTCAAATGTGAAATAATCCACCTTTTAAAACACACTTAGCAGTTAAAATAGCTGTTATTAGCTGTTATTATTATTAATCTGTGTGTTTACCTGACTGATCCTCAGTGGTATCAGCGGAGTGGATCTGGTTGTCGAACCAAAGGTGAGCAACAGTCATCCTGTTTTGGGTCAGGGTACCAGTCTTATCAGAGCAGATCACGGAAGTGGAGCCTAAACACACACAGTAGAAACCAAACATCTATACTTTTATATTAAAGGAGACCTATTCTTGTGCATGTAAAAGATCTTGAAAGTTAAAAAGGTCAAAGTCCGCACCAACAAAAGCTCCTCTCTCCCGTAGGAATCACTGCTACTTAACACTGGACATTATAAGAAAACGGATGTGTTTTCTGAGCACTAAAGCATGTAAACCTATTGTAGTAGTGACCCAAATTAAAATGATGAAACCTGAAAATGAGCAGAATATACTGTATGTCTTAAATTTGTGTCAGAATGTTGCATGAGGTGTGGAGTTGTAGTTGAGGATGTAAATGTAAAAAAGGATGTCAGGAGCAGGATGTGTCTGGTGTTCAGCCGTACAAACCTAATGTCTCCACGGCCTCCAGGTTCTTCACAACACAGTTCTTCCTGGCAAGTCGTTTGGCAGTCAGAGACAGACATACCTGTAAACAGAGACTGGTTAGATTTGTCCAGCCTACAGAACATATGATGAACTAAATCATCCACATTGATACTGTTGTGCCATCATCTAAATACATGCCTTCACACCAGTTCTGATTGTATATTAAAAGACACAATGGAAACTAGACACAATAAACAACTATATTGCCGTTGCAGTCACTCACAGTAACTGTAGCCAGTAGCCCCTCTGGCACATAAGCCACCACGATAGCCATGAAGAAGATCATGGCTTCCAGGAAGGCATATCCGATGAACATGGCAACCACAAAGAAGGTGAACCCAAAAAAGATTGCAAGACCGGCGATGATGTCAACAAAATGCTCGATTTCAATGGCAATGGGCGTCTTCTCGTTGCCGACGCCGCTCGCCAAGCTGGCAATCCGACCGATGATGGTACGATCACCTGTGTTAATGATCATACCTGTAGCAACACCTGGAAAAGGAGAGGAGAGTTACAGTCATGGCTAAAGCTCTAGTAGAAGAATTTATACATATAAATACTTAAATAAACGACTAAAAAGATGATAGGCTATTATATGCATGTGAGTACTGTTCACTGTACCTTCCAGACAGGTTGTAGAGAAGAAAGCAATGTTTCTGGTCTCCAGCGGATTCTCATGAGTACATTCTGGGCTCCTGGTTTGCGGTTCAGACTCCCCTGTCAAGGACGAGTTGTCCACCTGGAAGACAAAGTATATTCACAAAGGTTCATTACATGTCGATAAGCATGTAATAAAACATTTTGGCATCACATTCTGGTGTTGGAGAAATACACTGATTTTGTGGACCCAATGATGACAAATTAAAGAAATTTCATAACAAGTTTTTTTTATGGTTTTAACAACCAGTATATATGTCTTTGCCCATATGTATGTATGGACACGTAGTGTGGGTGTGACCTACCTTGCAGCCCTGACCAGTGATGATGCGGATGTCAGCAGGGACTCTGTCTCCTCCTTTGATTTCCACCAAATCTCCCACCACCAATTCGTAGGCGTTGATCTGGTTTTTCTGGCCATCCCGGATCACAATGGCTTGCTGTTTTATTGGCATTAGGAGTAAGGTTAGCAAAGGTGAAAGGAGATGAGCACACGAAGAAAGACAAAGAGTGACAGAAAAGAGATGTAATGATAAAGACGCAATTATTATTTATTTGGTTATGTGCAGCTCACCTGGGGCACCAGATTCTTGAAGCTGGCAATGATGTTGGTACTCTTGAACTCTTGGTAGTAACCAAAGCAACCAGTTACCACGACGACAGCAATTAGGGTGATGGCCAAGTACAGCTGGAGTGAGAAAGAGCCATAAAAACATTCACATCTCTGTTTTTGACAGTGAAATAATGGAGTAAACACTCTGTATGGAAATATAATTCACATTGTCAAAGCTGGTGAGGTTCCCTCGTGCGAGTTCAATTCCAAAGGCGATGAAGCAGATGCAAGCTGCGACCCACATCAGACACTGCAGCCCTCCAGCAAGCTGCCTGGCAAACTTCACGTACTCCGGAGTTCCTTTAGGGGGCTTCAGCTCATTGGGACCGTCTCTCTCCAAGACCTGACGGGCAAAGGTGGTGGTCAAACCCTGCGGATGGAGAACAGAAAAATAGATGATATACGTGAGTAACTTTGGAGAAAAACAAGCTTGGAAACATCACCTGAAGGACACACACAGAGGGAAAACGAGAGGAGAAGTTGAGGATGGTTCAAAAGAAAAGTAAAAAAAAAGGTTTATAAAATTAACCTATAAGAAGAACGACGTAAAGAAAACATTAGAAATACAAGAAAGAAAGAAGGTCATTACAGAAGACATGTCTTACCTTGGTAACGCTGGTGGTGTATCTCAATTCTAGCTCTTCAATTGTAATCTCATGGTCGTCCTGCAGGAGGAGACAGATTACATTGATTGAGAACAAGCGGAAGTTTTAAAGGGCAGATCAGAGAATCAAGGTCATTTATTCATGGCTGGTTGGTTGTAACTGGTGGTAACACTGAAAGTGTACAACAGCTGGAATAAAAAGTTAAATACTTCTCACAAACCATCAACGTGTGAGAAACTGTAGTATCAGTCAGGTACATATTTATAGTTCAAAACTATTAAAAAGGACGGCATTAGATGTCTTATCACTCACTACAGCTGTCTCTATAAATGCTACTTTTATTTGCCAAATAACTCTTTCTTTACTTACTATATCCATTTCTCTCTTCATGCCCTCCAGTTTCTCCTTCTTCTTCTGCTTCTTCTTCTTCTTCTTGTCCATGTCTCCATCCATCTCGAACATGTCGTACGTGTCCTAAACACAGGCAGCAGTGGGTAAAATATTGCCCCTATGGTAGATAAAACATGACAACGTGTCTTTTCTGTGTGCTGGTGCCCCACCACATACAGCTGCTGCCCTTTTTATTTAATTTTTTGCCCTAGCCCCTCAAACATCCACCACTGGGCTGGAAGAAATGCAATACCAAAAACCCAAATAATAATAATAATAATACATATACACACATACAAAATACTTATTCTTGAGTGGTCATCAGCTAACCTGCTGGCTCTCTTACCTGTTTATTCATGGTTGCAGGTGTGATGGGGGACTGCTCTCCTAAATCAATGGAGGTCCAGACCACTCGATCCTTTTTCGCCCCCGAAATCTTGGCTGTCAGTAAGGGTCCAGTCCCAAACACACACCCTGTCTCTCCCTCACATGCACACAAAATGGTCAGGAACAGGACAAGTTGTCTGTAAAAGCCTTTTATACATGACAACTCCCCTTTTGCATGCACATGCGCACAAACACACATGCACGTTTAAACACGCACTTTAACACGACTAACTACGCAAAAAGGTATCTCAGGTAGCAACAATGTCACCCCTAGCCAGGACGCACACATACTTACAAATACACTAATAGACCCATATCATAAGCTCTGCGTAGGTTAGTGTTTCTCTGGTATCTCTTATCTCCCTTCAGCACGTTCCTTATCCAGATAAACTGATTGGAGTTAAGCGCAGAGGAACAGTGAAGGTTAAAACAAACCAATGTCATTCCTTCAAGTCTGCCTGACATTGCACTGCATCAATTTACAACAAATGCTACGATGCAGCTACAGTGCACTGTTGGCCTTCGAGTCACTCTGGAGGTCGAGGTAGGATTGATTGCCATGAAGAGAGAAGAACTCAAACAGAAGTGGTTCAATCCACAGCCTGCCAGCAGTGCCCGAGGCCAGACAGTCAGCACTGCCCTGCAGCAGAACACCGAGCTGAACAGAAAGGGAAAAGACATGAGGTAGAAAATGCCCTGCAGCTGGGGTTAAACAGCAGTCACAACTCATGCCAATCCCAGCTCATTAGCAGAGCTGTAACAGGTAGCATCAACCACAGAGGAGAGTTAATGCTGTCAACTTGTCAACTGGTTGTTTTTCCTCCTTTTACAAAAAGTCACTGGTCATGTGTTTACTCTGATGACCTTACATCCCCTCTGCCTTCACCCATCTCCACCTCTGTCCACCCCACACCACCATCACACTTTCTTTATACACTCCTCTCTGCAGGTATGTGAACCTCATTTGTCATTTGCTTGCGTTCCACCAACCCAACTCTCGAAAAATAGAATTCATGCATTGCTACTCTTATTCTAGAGAGCTGAGAAACACAAACAAGGCATCATCCCACAGACAGGAGAACTTGAACCATGTCGCATAACTCGATACGTCTTATTGTCTGTGATTATTATAGCACATATAGTTTGAACTTGTGAAGGATTTGTGTGCTGTGGTTCTACTTGCAAGGTAACACCTGTACATCATGGGACAGAAAACCTGTAGGACGTAACTGAGAATCACTGTTGTAATAAAAACAGGAATTTCTGCAAAAAAGCATTGGATTATAGGAGGGTGGCTGAGGAAAAGGCAGTGGAGAGAAACAGAAAAGTAAAAGGAACTTTGAAAGTTGCAAAACAGTATGACATTGGTCGCTTATCTGCTGCTTTATCTGCTGGGTCCACAGCCTCACACTGAAAGACGGAAACACTGAACAGAATTGTTCAAATCTGTTCTAAGATCACGAGTGAAACAAAGGGGTTTAAGATCTTTTTTGCGATCAACAGTATCGCAAAAAGTATTTTAACTTCTTCTAGACATGTTGAATTTTCTCCGTTGCCATCAGAACATGGTTTACCTGCTTGTAAAACTAACCACTATTCAAAATCTTTTATACCCTCTGCAATTCCTCACAGTAGCCTCAGTAAAGCTCAAATAATTTGTCTCAGCTCCTTCGACTTTCCTCTGATAGTGAGCAGTGCTGAAAATTAGATCGTTTTCAATTAAAGAGAACACAATAAAATTCTATTTGGTTAAGTTTATTGTTTGTTTGTGTATTAAAAGACTGTACCACTACATTTTGAATTTTTGTATTACAGAAAATGCTTTGAATTGAACACAAATCCATGAATCATTTATATTAAGAATAATAACCAAGATTTTTAATCAAGAATATCAAGAACACCTTTGTTCAGTGACATTAAAGCCTAGCACTTCGCTGTGTTAGGCTGCTGAGGGTCATTTTATCAGATATGCGTCAGCAGCCGTCTCTACCATGCTCTCTACGTATCAAGAACCTCTGACGAAACACAATTACACTTGGAAAGGTTAAATACATTTGTGGATACAATTGCAGGTAGTGACTCTATTATAAAGTATGATTAATCAGTAATATTGCCTCTAAAATATCCCACCAAAACACACAAATACAGCCTATTAATTTTAATACTACAGTAAGGGAGATTATAGTTAACATGAGAACATAACTTCAACTCAAAATAAATTTAAGGAATTATTTTGGAACCCATAATATTGTGTTATCCTGTGAAGGGAAGTAAGTACAAATGGAGCTGAGGTCACCCTGTCCCTAAAGTGTTCCTTGAGAGAGTCAATATTGTACTGTAGCCTAATGTTTACTGTCGAGTGACAGTGGCTTTGTAACCAAAGTATTGTTATCAGCCTGATTTTATCAGCTCTAATTACACGTTACAGGGGGACAGGTGAGGAAGAAGAGAATAGACGGGGTGATGGGGTAACAACTGGGAGAGACAGGGACAGATCGAGGGGCCAACATTTCTGAACACACACTTCCTGTCCTCTGTAAGTTAAAGTGCTGGTTTACCCGAATGACAAAAAAACGAAATGTGTGTTTTATCTGGGTTAACAGTGGCACAGTCAGTTCACACAGACTAAAAATCACAAAATAAATCTTACGAATGGTCTTACGGAAAGCCATCGTTGAGCTGCATCATGGGAAATGTAGGATCTAGCATTTGAGGAGCTGGACCCATAAAAGTCAGGTTATCTCAGTATTTTATCAAATTAAAGCAAAATTGGGTCCCGACATTACATTTTTGCCCCAAAAGTCACTAAAAATGTAATCAGATGATAAACTATGTCTTACTGCAAAACCTGGGCAACCAAAACTATCTGGTCTGAGCAGGAATCCTCCTGTTTTTGTCTTTTGATTAAACCATGAACCGTGAACATGAAGCTAAACTACCTCCCAGTGTTGAAACCAGCCGTTGACTCAAAACTTACTCAAAACTATTTCACTAGCTTTGTAAGTTGCAGTTTGTGGTGCTGTTCAATTATATTTCTCATATTTGTTCCACCATATTTATTTCACTTCAGGTAGACAGAGCATGAGGAACAGCATTACCATTAGGCTGCGTAACTTTTGATATTGATAAAAGATTGTTTATTTTGAATTTCTTTTTCTATGGAAAGTACTCCATTCACAAGTAAAACAATTTAAAAATAAAATAAATCACAAATACCACAATTTAAAATAAGAATTTGACACTTTTCATGGATGAAGAATGAAAAAGTGCAGAAGTTTTAAACATTTTTCTCTGATGTCTCCATTGCTTGTTTTAATATTGAATTAACTGTTTACCCATGTTTTTCTTTTTTTTCTTTTTTAAAGTCATGTTATGGCTTGATTTGATAAGGAAAGCGGAAGAAGAAAAGTTGGGGAATGACGTTTTATTTGTCACTTTGGCCGGTGTGCATTTCCGGCCAATTACAGCGACGTCCGCGGGTCACGTGACACCAGCCCGTGACGTCGTTGTCCTGCGACTCTCCCTGCCGGATCGCTCCATGTGAACAGCTTTCATCAAAGTTATCGTAAATTACAGGTAAGTCTGTGTTTGAATATGATATCTGGTGGTGCTCTGGCTTCTGTCAGCATGGTGTCTTTGGAGATAAAACCTGTGGCAGCAGGTGGAGTGAGACGCTGCCGGCCAGCGGCGTTTTTAGCTCCTCTTCCTCTGTGCGACAAGGTCAGGATTTAACGTTATATGACAGGAGAAAACCCGACTGTCTGGCTGCTGGTCGCGTCACTAGCTTTATATTACGAGAGATGTCCTTTCAAAGTTACAGCAGATATATCTGATATCAGCCTAGCTACATTATTGTCATTGTGTATTACTGCCTCCGTCAAGGGTTACACAAGCGTAATGTTAGGTAACATTACAGCACCTAGAGCTCTAAACCTGTCACACATGGCTGATAGATGTAGATTAAACGTGTAGTCGACGGTGAATATTTGACAGAATGTAAATGTTGCTAAATTGAATGAAGGTTCAGCTCATTTGTTGGTGTTTCTTCATCCTGTCAACTTTTCCTCAGGTTGGATTTGGGATGGTGACACCAGCTGCTGAATTGTGAGAAACGTCTTCTCTCCTGTCCTGCCTGCAGCCTCTGTCCTGTCTCTCTAACTCAAAATGGCCAGCCGTCTCTTGGGCAGATACGCCCGTCTGCTCTGCAGGGCCTCCTCTCAGGCTCCAGCTGCTGCTGCCGCTGCCCGCCTGCCTCCACCCGTGGTTGGGCCTGCAGAGGTGCAGAGGCCTCAGGGATGGCCGTGGGCCACAGAGAGGTTAATGTGTGAGGGAAAGACAGTTGTCATCGAGGACATCTATTCACGCACGCCTGCACGCACCCAACTGGATGATTTGTTTGAATCGGCAGAGGCGCCGGAGGACATCCTGCAGGCCTGGGCAAAGCACAGAGGGAATGGTAATCAAGCAGCTGACGGGTTGGTTAAGATGATTTTGATACTGAAGACGAAGCGCGAGTTTAAGGAACAACAGTCTGAAGTGATGAAGGATTTAAGGCTGCTGGATATGATGACTACTATACATCGAGAGGTAAGGGAGCCAGATACAGACATGGACTGGCACTGACATTGAACCCTTGTGTTAAAGAATAATCACTAATTTTTTCTTCTGTGTGTTTTTTTTTCTTCCAGGTGACTTTGGTGTGGAACAGCAGTCTAGTTTCTGTCTTGCGAGCTCTCTCGTTTATAGGCGTACCCCCCACAGATTCATTACTCAGTTCTGTCCAGAATGAGGTCCTGTGGCGAGTCCGCAGGCTGACATGCAAGCAGCTGGGCCACCTGGTAGAATGGGGCGCAGGCAGGAAGAGACAGCAGGATGTGGCGATAGTGAACGCCACATTAAAACAGCTGGAGCTGCGCTGGACTGAAATCTCTGATGCTAAAACTGTCAGTACACTGATATCCAAAGGACAGTCCATGTCGCCTACCTTGAGGGGCAGACTTGAAGACAAGGTATCCGAGTTAAAATCATCCATCACAAGATAAACATGTTGCCTTATTGTCACTGTACACGGTGCTAGAGCAGGTCTTTTTGAACGCAATGCCATGTGATCATTTAAAGGAGAATTCCCTTTCGTAATAATACGAAAGACTTAATAGTATAAAATGCAAGCATGTAAGAAAAACATCATAAATCCCAAACCATAATGTAATCCCTCCATCTGTCTTTATCTCAGGCTCTGGAGCTCGCAGAGGGGTTTACAGCGGAGGACATCCGCAAAGTGTGTTCATCTTTGGCAGCTCAGAGCCGCAGGTCTGTCCCGCTGCTCAGAGCTTTGTCCTACTACCTTCTCCAGAGGCCGTCGTCGGAGCTCACCACTCCTCTGATAATGGACATGGCTTTTGCATACGGTAAAAATAACACTGATGATTGTTTCCAACAACATTAAAAGCAATAGCAATAGTGTATAACCGCGTTCTTATTGCCCCATGTGTCATTTTGTTTTTGCCTTCTTGATCTGATGTATAGATGTCTTAAGTGTCTTAAAATGTTACTTAGCAGATAGGTATTTTATTTGCCAAAAAAGAGACAAAACAAACAGTAAAACAAGTTAAAGATGGATTTGATCCTGGCATTTAAACATTTTTTTTTTTTTCTAAATATAGTGACAGCCCAAATTCAGACTGACAAAATGTAGCAACTGTTGCGTTTATGGATAAAAACTCAGTGATAATGTTAAAGAAGGTCAAATGAACAAATTAATAAAAAATATATGTGTTAACAAAGAGTACAGGTTTACACAGGGCTTTCCCCTTCTTTTTTGTTTTCAACCCCCTCTCTTTTTTCCCTTTTAACTCAGTTTATTGATAAATTTTTTAAAAACATCACTTGTTTTGTTGAACTTCAATATTTCACTGTCTGTTCTAGATTAGCGGCAAAAATCCTCATGGGTAAACAGCTTAATCTACTGAAAGTCAGAACAGATTGAAGCACAGTCTGCTCCGCAACATTCTGTATAATGCTAACAGGAGCAACTTTGTCTCTGCCCCTCTTTAGGGAAGCTGAATTTTTCCCACTCTCAGGTTTTCCAGCGAATGGCCTCAGAGTTGTTACCCAGAGTTCCTGAGCTCCATCCCGCCAATGTCACACGTTTTGCTAAATCTCTGGGCTTCCTCAAATGGCTCCACATCCCTCTGTTTGAGGCCTTTGCTGAGGTCAGTCACACGCCTAAGACTAACTCTAATTCAGTTAATTTCATGTACTTGATCTCTGTTTTCCAATTATTTTCCTGACTCTTCGTGTTACTCTCTTTGTGTACATTTTTTCACCAGCACTACACAGCTAACAGCCAAAACTACAGCGTTCCTCAGCTCTGTAATCTGCTCATGACTTTTGCCAGAGTGAACTTCCAGCCCAGCAAGGGAGACAATTTCTTTGGCAAGGTACTGTTACAAGCTATCTGTTGATTTTGCCTGGTCACCTCTACTTCCCATCTTAAATATATCCTCCATGTGTGCCGCTTTGTGTGAAGGTTCACCCTGTGCTGGAGGACTCTCTCTCAGGCCTGGAGCCCTACTTGCATACGGACGTGGTTTGGTCTCTGTGTGTGCTGCAGCAGGCGAGGCCGCACTACCTCATCCCCGTCACACAACAGAGTCACACTACCAAGCTGTCAGGTAAGACACACAGCTGTGGGTGTTCATTCTATCTCTGTATTTTTGATAAATGAGGAATTTATAAATATACAGATACGCACTTCGTATTAGTAAAGTTAAGCTCACACATATTGCTGCATACATCACCGTCAGCAGCGAAGCACCTGCTCCTCTAAACTAGGAGAGGCTGGTTAAAGGTGCTTCAGGCACCTGGTTACATTCCTCCTCGAGGAGCCCACTGTAACTTTTCCTGTAATGTTGATGATTAATTTGTTTATAATAATGATATAATTAATGAAATAATAATTAATTATATTGTTTATTATATTAAATAATGTTTTTCTTATTTTATTTTTATCTTATTATGTTGGCATTATTTTGTGTCATATCATTAGAAAGCATTAAAAAGCATGTCATTGAATGCCAAATAACAGATTTGATTTAACTGGACAGTTGGAATATCATTATGAATAGTTTCCCAGGGAGCATAACAGCAGCCAATCAGCAATTCTAAACAAGAAGCATTCTTATTCATTGTTCCAACGGAAAACGAAACGGTGTGTTTCTGGATGCTAGAAGCCAAGTTGCATTCACGGGAAGTCCGACAGCAGAATATTCCACTTGTTCATTTATAAACTCTGCGATAATACGGCTTTCAGTGTATCACTGGGAAAAATTCATGCTTTCAACAGGAAGACGCACTAAATTTCCTCCACGGTGATTACCAAAATAAGGGTTGATGCGGTAAAAGCCATGTTGGTGAATTCTTACAGATGATACTCTGTTGTCCAGTCCCTGTGAAGGCAGCATGAAGTTGCAGACCACATTCTTGCAAGTTTCAACTCGCCTTGTCATGAATTTCTGGTCTAAACTTGCAAACGCCCCCTAGAGGACCACAAAAGTATTGCTTCCAGCGGCCCCTGACGTCTTTTGAATGTTCCAGCTTCACAAATAAAATAAAATGAGATCCTTCTTTTCTCTCTTTGATAATTGATTAAAAGTAATGATTACTGGTATGTTGCTCACAGGTTTGTCCATGATGAAAATAGTCTTTAGATGCAGCTCAAGAACATATATTATACATATCAAACATACATATCAGTTAGAATCAAATAAAAGACATAGGTAATATAATTAGTTGTACAAGTAATATATTTGGAGGTGTTTTTAACTTGACATTTGCGATGCCATAACATAATACCACTTTTCACCATTATTGGCCCACAGGAGAACAGTTTAAATCAGCTTGACTGACTAAGTAAATACTTTTGTCCTGCTTAAATACCACTCTGGCTCAGCAGATGGCAGTGCAGCACCAAAAGATTCCTGGTTAGACGGCCACATTAACCCATTTTCTCACAGATGTGAAACATTGATTTGCTTTAACAACAACAACAAAACATTCTAAAGAGGTCTTGATGCCAGTGGCTTGTCAGCACTCATTCTTCCTCTTATCTTGACTGTAGGGGGCAATCCAGTTCGAGTAGGGAGCTACCAGCTGAAGCTCCTCCACATCGCCGCTACTCTCCAGTTAGAGCACCCTGGTTCCTCAGATACTTCCTTCTCCCTGAGCGCCCTGTCTGTCCCGACTAGCAGCTCCCCCCTCACCCCCCTGCAGAGCAGTCTGAGAGAGGCTTTACAGAGTCTGGTGGGCGGGAGTACAGATGCCCTTCGCACTGGGGTTGACACTGTGTATGGATGGACTATTGGTAAGGAGGCAAAGTTAGCCCACACATATATCATTTGAGATCACATACATGTCACACTCTTTTTCTTTTATGTCTGGAGTTTTACAAGACTTTTTATATTCCAATTAACATTCACTACATCTCTGAGTAAACTTAAAGTTGAGTATCTGAGAGCTATTTTACACCTGACATCCCCTTTTCCTAATCAGATGGTGAGCTGGCAGTGGATTGTGACAACAAACCGATTGGCATCACAAGGATGAAAGCCCCTCATCTACCCAGTGGAGGAGGACTCCAGGATTTACCTGCAGGGGCACATCGGTGAGTCATAGAGGAGAAACATGTAGGCTGGGGTTGTTTAAAGATTTATTTTTGCTTTTTCCTTTGAATTTTGCATCTGTTTTTCTTTTGATCTAGCCGTGTAATGCTTTTTTGCACCCTGTCTCATCTCCAGTCTTGCTTTCTTGGCTTTGGAATTCCCAAACTTTGGCTCAAAGAGTAAAGACCTCCTGGGACGGTTTGCCATGATGAAGCGACATCTCCAGTTTGCTGGCTTCCTCACAGTGGAGGTAGGGAGAGGCAGAAGATGGAATAACCCCTCTTTGTTGTAATTGTGACCGTGGTCTAGTTACTTCAGTGAGCTATATATATTTTTTATTACACACTCACTAAAGCCAATTGCAAAATAGGTTTTGCCGTATATGCTATGATTGTGAGTCATACTTCAGTCATATTCAGAGGCAGAGGAGCAGCAGCACTTCTGCTGCAAACAATGGAGCTAATACTTTGGTAGAGATGAGAGTCAGGTGGGTCTCGCTGCAGTGTGTGGTATAAATAGAGCTCCAGCCGCAGCTCTGCCTCATCTAGGCTGATCCAAGCTCTCTCTCTCTTGCTCTCTCATCTAGGACAATGTCTATAGCCAATGGTATCATCAGCTGCCTCTTGGGTTTGCAGTGCTGCAGTGTGTGTTAACTGCATCTACATGAGATTGAAAACAATCATGTCCTTTTTTAAATGTTTGCAAATAAAAATTTTACAATGGCAAGTACTGAAGAAATGTTTTCAGATCCATCTTTTTTGTCCTCTTTCAGGTGCCATATTACGAGTGGCTGGAGCTGAAGACAGACTGGCAGAAATTGGCGTACCTGAAGGATAAAATCGGAAAGGTCGTGGCCGAGGACATGGCCAAGTGAATCCATCAGTCGCGAGCAAATTTGCAGACTCAGCTGAATCAGAGCTAAACTCAACCAAATGGGACCACAGGGAAAACACATGCACACCCACGTTCACACTCAGAGCAGAGCAGCGCTGCAGAATAGCTCTCTCATACTTTGTCAGAAAAAAAACAACAACAAAAAAAAAAATCATATTTTCTCTCTGGTTCCCTTGGCAACGTGTGGGGCTTTCCCTGTTTCCATGGTGATGAAGAGCAAGAGTTTTGGAGCCAGAGAGCGACAGAAATAAACAACAGCGAGTCCCTCTGTAGAAATGATGTGATCAACGATGAAGTCTTCAGATCTGCGAGTGACATGTCAACACAAAACCACGTGGGCCATTTGTAGATATTTGGCCAGAACGTGCTTGTTAATAGATTGGTATATCTAAATTATCTCTGTGAATGTGTGTCATCTTGTGATGAAATAAACTGTTTTGTTGCCTTTTTTTTGTCCTTTGATTCTTATGAAATCATCTTTATGATTCAGGCTCAGGATGTGTGGGCATGTGTGCACATTTTCCAGTTGCATTAGATCGAGTGTGGTATTCGAACAGTTTCATTTCACATGACACTGCTAACGACACACCTCTCTAGCGTACTGGTGTGAGTGCATCAGTATTATTAGCAGACAACTATCAGCATTCAGCAGTACCTGAGTTTTTTTTTTTTTCTTTTTATCAGCTCTTTTTTCGTTTGTTAAATGAGATGCTTTAAAATCCCGAGATATAGCAAGTTTGGGTAATTTGCTAATTGATTTCTTCAAGAATTCTGTTCAAACTTGAACAGATATTTTTTAAATTTCATACTAAGTCCATGTTTGTGTGTTAACAGCCTTATTGTGAAGAAACAGAAAGGGTAAGATTCTCAGATAAACACTGCTGACCTGAAACTGCCTACACAACAACATGGGCAGCAGCAGCAGCACTCTGACATCAGAGACTGTTGAGTGGCAGAGGGAAAAAACCTGACAACTGCAAGCCAGAGCAGAAGAGAGAAAATGGGTTCAACTGCGATGGAGCCAAAGGATAACAAGCCAGAGTGACGGGAAATGACAAACATGAAATTGTGTTGTTTATCTGATAAGCAACCACATGATCCAGAACCATGGCACATTAGTCATTCTTCCCAATATTCAGGGACTAATGGATCGATTGATGGACTGTTGACTAAGAGCCCAGCTAGCACTTTCAGTATTGAATTCCTTGGTCATAGAGTCTGATGGGTTAGCAGCTTGCAAGTGCAGCTGGTGTGTTCATGAAGAAAAGATGTGCAAATACTTCACTGACACTGTGTAAAGCTTGAGTGTAATAAATAAACAAAGCTTTCCAATAAAAAAAAATCAAACGACAGTATTTTAATATGAAACAGTATTGGTAGAACATGTTATAGTTCCTCTAACTGATTCCTGTTGTGAGTGCTATAGTGATGAGGAAACCCATTTTATTTTGTCCGCCCACCGGTTAACCAACAAACCCATGAGTGAGTCTTCTGGTTCTGTTTTCTTTAGTACCACCTGAGTAGCATGTGCCCGCAGTAGAGGAGGCTGCAGTTTCAGGACCGCAGTTCTGGGACCCTAGTCTTTCACAATTTGACCCTAATACTACTTTCTGTCCAAGTACTCACAATTTTAAAGGTTAACGTCAGGGATACAAAGTAGAAATATACAGCACACAGTAGAAATACGCAGTAGACATACACAGCACACAGTACAAATACACAGTAAAAATACACAGCATAGAGTCGAAATACACAGTGGAAATACACATCACACAGTAGAAATACACAGTGGAAATACAAAGCACACAGTAGAAATACACAGCAATCAGTAGAAGTACACATTAGAAATACACAGTAGAAATACAGAGAACACAGTAGAAATACACAGCACACAGTAGAAATACACAGTACAAATACACAGTAAAAGTGCACAGCACACAGTCATCAGACACAGTGGAAATAGGAAGCACACAGTATAAATACACAGTACAAATAAACAGCATACAGTGGAAGTACATATTAGAAAAACACAACACACAGTAGAAATACAAAGTAGAATTACACAGCAAACAGTAGAAATACACAGTAGAAATTCACAGTAGAAATACACAGCAAATAGTAGAAATACGCAGCATACAGTAGAAGTACACATTAGAAATAAACAGTAGAAATACACAGCACACAGTCAAAATAAACAGTTGAAATACACAGTAGAAACAGTACACAGTAGAAATAGACAGTGGAAGTACAAAGCACACAGTAGAAATACACAGTAAAAATACACAGCACACAGTCGAAATACACAGTTGAAATACAAAGCACACGGTAGAAATACACAGTAGAAATACACAGCATGCAGAGGACGTAAATATTAGAAACATAACACAGTAGAAACACACAACATACAGTAAAAATACACAACATACAGTAGATATACACAGTAGAAACGGACCTGCAAAGTAAATAGGATAGATCAGAGGTGAGATTTGACCAAGTGTCAGGCCCTTTGGAGGGCCGTTTGGAGTCAGCTGGCACCCCTTTGTACGGTTGTTTTTTTTTAAACTGGTACTTGGACATAGGCTCAGGGCATAGGGAGTGTCAGGGCCAACATTGATCCTCCAGGGAGTGATTAGGAGCATGTTTCGGGCCGTTTGGAGTCGGCTGGCACCCCTTTGTATGGATGTTTTTTCGAAACTCGTACTTGGACATAGGCTCAGGGCATAGAGGCAGACCTGCAAAGTGAATGGGATGGATCAGAGGTGAAATTTGACGAGTGTTATGTCAACTTGCCAACATCCTCCCTCCAGGGGGTGTTAAGGAGCATGTTTCAGGCCCTTTGGAGTCGGCTGGCACCCCTCTGTATGGACACATTTTCGGTTCTGGGGTCAGGCTTGGTGGCAGTCCTGCAAAGTGAATGTGATGGATGGGAAGGTGACATTTGCAGCGTGTTTTCGACCGTTTGGAGTCGGATCTCATAGTTGGGTCTAGGGTTAGGGTTAGTTCACAGGCAGGCTTCAAAATATTCATGACAAATAGAAATTCCAGGAAAATTGTAAAAAAACAAAATATGTGTGTCTCATTCAACCAGTGTCAGAAGACATTTTGGCATTGATTTTGAGTCAATGGGTCAAATGACCTGGAAGCTAATGAAAATATACGCCATAACGTGTCCTTATGCAAAGTGAATGGGATGGATCAGAGGTGAAATTTGACCAAGTATCACAGCAAAAATTGTCCCTTCAGAAAATGTTTACAATGTTTTAGGCCATTTGGAGTCAGTTGGTAAGTATTTGTATTGATACTGTTTTGGATCACATAGTCGGATCTAGGGTTAGGGTTAGGTTCAAGGCAGGTTTAAGGTTAGGATTCGATGGGTTAGCATAGGGTAGGTTAGGATGGGTTAGGTTAGGTTAGGTTATGTTTGGATAGGTCAGGATAGGATGGTTTAGGATGGGATGCGTTTGGTTAGGCTAGGTTACGTTAGGTTAGGTTAGGTCAGGTCAGGTCAGGATAGGATGGGTTAGTATTGGATGGATTAGCATAGCATAGGTTAGGATGGGTTACGTTAGGTTAAATTGGGTTAGGTTAGCTGCAGCTATATTCGTTAAGATCACTTGGATTACACAGAGGCTGCTATAGATTATCCAGTTTAGCGGCACTCACTTCTGCTGAGCTGGCACTCTATCATGGGAAGTTTTGGGTTGCCATAGAAACTACCCTTGCTGATCAGTTGGCTCAGTGCTGCCGCCCCCTCTCTGTCTTTCTATTTTCATCTATTTCTCCCTCGCTTGTTATCTTTGAAAGTAAAGAAACAGAGGAGAACAAGCAGGAGTGCTGGTGATAAGATGGAGGGCAGGGACAGATGCTATTGCTGCCCTCGGGGGAGATGACTCCCTGTTGATTCTTTGGGGATCCAATTAGAGCAGGAGGCAGAGGGTGTAACTAGCATTATGCTCCTAGGTTTCATTTCTACCCTTTCGATCGTATGCATTTTCAGTTTCCCTTTCCTCCTGACTGTTTTGTGTTCCTTGAATCCCCCTGCTTGGCTTGCTTTCTCCATCTTCCTCATGTTTTTGCAGTACTGGTCCTTTCCTTCAAGGTTGAGGGCAGCACTGAGAGAGCAGTGGAAATCTGCTGACATCATCTCTCAAGATCCAGTCATAGCTTGGCTGAGAGAGAAGGGGGGTGGGCAGAGAAGGGGGAGGGAGGATGAGGGAGGGAAGCAGGACTCGGGCAACTGGGAGAGAATACTGCAGCTCCCTCTCAGATTCTACACACACCCTCACACATAGGCACACACACACATAGGCACACACACACACACACACACACACACACACACACACACACACACACACACATATTCAGATGAACTGGATCATGAGGCTCTAAAACACATGCCCACAACGGCAGCATCACTGTGCTGCACCACAGAGAGAGAGAGAAAGAGAGAGCAGCATCTACTCCCATCTATCACTCCGTCTCTTTCTGTCTGTCTGATACACGAACACACACACACACACACACACACACACACACACAGACACGTGCTGCAGGGAAGATCTGACTGTTGGGTCGCTGAGCATTCAGGTCCCCCCCACCCCTCCCCATCTTCGTCTCTTCTTTCTCTCTCTCACTCTCTCGCTCCCTCCTCTCTCCCGGTTCACCTTGTCTGTTCCGGCTGTATGGTTTATTGTTGCGTCAGAGCCAAAGAGAGCCAGCGAGAAGCATGCCGGGGGAGAGCACTCACAGATCTGTCCCCGCCGACAAACATCCAGAGCAGGGAGCAGAGGAGACGGGGCTCCCTGGACCAGGTAGGACCTCTGGGGTTGGGGATGGAGAAGGGAGAATGAGGTGATTAAGCAAATAGGGCATAATCGAGATACTGTAGAGCAAGCAGCTAGTGTTAAATAGATTAAGGCAGGAGGGGAGGAGAAGGGAGCTGGATTGAAAGCATGGCAGACACATAGGGACTATTGGGCAAGTGTAAGAGACTGTCTGTGGGGTCGATTTAGAGCTAATTTCTATCCGTCTGTTCACATGTGCATGTTGCCCCAGCTACTAGCCTCCCTCCAGAACTGTCAACTCCCAGCCCACCTACAATCTCTCCTTTAAATGCAGCATCTGACTTCCAAAACCTTTGCGTAGTCACCCTGTCTCCAGTACCTCATCGGAACCCCCTGCCCCATCTTCCTAGGGCCATCTCACCCCCTATCCTTCCTCCCGCTGCCCCATCTTTAGCCCTGGTGCCCACCCCATCAGCATCCACATCCTCCCAGCAATTTTGCAAGCTGAAAGGGAGAGTGGCTCCTCCCTTCCCCCAGCCTCAGCAGGAACATGACACAGCAGCATGGCAGCACTCCGTAATGTAGAAACACACATACACAACCACAAGAGCTTTTTGTTATTGTTGCCACCCGTTTAAAAAACGTTCCTGTTATTGCTCATGCTGCTGCTGTGTGTTTGAAGCTGTGAAATCATGAAATAGGTGATAAAAAAATGATAATAGGGAGAGAGAAATAGGAGTAGTAAAGGCAGGGTCGGTTCTGATGAGCTGTTGGGAGGGTCAAGATTTGATTAATGGCCCCTTGATCTCAGTCAGTAATGTCATCATTTTAGCAAAGTGTGGTGACTACTGTGTCAGAGTTATAGCACACAATATAGTGTACAGCTTACAGTGAACATTGTTGTAAACACCGGACAGTTATTAAGCCTCCTCTTCGTTAAGCTTTGCTATTTCGGAGCTTCTCCTGCTTGAACTTCCCTCACGGCCCTTATCTGTTCTTAGTCCTGAGATTATTTTAAGCTTTCTTGGCCTGAATCTTGACAGAGGAGGGAGGGGAGAGAATGGCTGGATGCTCCGGTTACAACTTGTATTCTGGCACATACTTGCTGAAAAATGAGTAGTTAGAAGATTGATTGTTACTGAAGAGTGGGGTTGCAGATGGAGAAGGACAAAGAAGCATATGAGACTATTGGGGTGTCTCTTCTTTATGGCTAAATCTGAGCTGTAGCTGAAATAGAGGCTTCCCTTGGGGCTGACAGGCCAGCGCTGCAGCCTCTGTGACGCAGCTCTAGTCTGCTTCAGCTTGCTGCGGCCTGCTGCTCGTACGGCAAGCCGGGTGCTCGATTTCACTGCGCTCCCCCAGAGGAGACTCCCAGGCTCGGCCAGGGAGGGGAAGAGGCAGACATTCACAGAATCTGCATTGAAGAGATGGAGGCTGACAGTTACGCTAGCAGACACTGGCAGCCGAGCAAAACAGTAGTACTAACAACAGCATGCAGCTTTCGCATGTGATTCAAATGCCGAAGGGAAGAGGATGTATTTCTAAATGTGTTCAGTGTAGTTGTTGCTTGCTTTTCCATAATGCATATATAACCTAATTAAGATTTTTGTTCGCCTCTGCACATGGTCACTGAAGCTAGGTGCCTTTTTATGCAAGAGGAGACAATCACATGTTTTATATCCATCAGACTGTGCTGCACATGTAAGTTTAGAGCTGGAGTTGGCTTTTGTGCAAGCTTAGCTGTGCATCTCTCTGATTAGTGGCAGATTTTAGTCTATGGGGCATGACTCAGCAAGCACACAAACACACCTTGAGCTTATTATTGGGACAGTGATCACGCAGGGCAGCTAAGTGCTGATGATAGCATCCGCCACCACCACCACCACAGGCAGGGCAGGGGAGCAGCAAGGGAGGAGAAGCAACATGGAGGCGAGAGAAGGAAAGAGAAAACTAAAAAGTGAAACAAGGAGCGGCCGCTATTTATATATATGTATGGAGCAGGACTGAGGACAGGCTTAGACAGGAAGAGGTTTGGAGAGAAATTTCAAGGGAGAGAGACAAAGCAGGGGATACAGAACAGAGATCGAGTTAGTAAGTGATATCTGGGTTCCTGGCAGAGCAAGTGTGTGTATGCGTGTGTAAGGGTGTGTGTGTTTGTGGCTGGCACCGAGCTGAGCCACTTGTGTGTTATAATGGCCAATCAGCATGTGGATTGAGGTCACCGTGGCAATGGCCCAGTTAAGAGAGCAAATGAAGGTTCTGTTCCTTTCCTGTGCGTTCTATAGAAAGAGGCCTACATCACGTCCTTCAGGGATATTTAACTGAATATATGGTTTTGTGTTATAACCATAATCAATCCGACATAAGAAACTCATTAAAGACAACCAGTGGAACAAATGAAGAATACAGACTTTCATTCCATCTTCTCCCTCCAGTTGCTTCCCCTATCGTGCAAAACACCCTCTACTCACCCCTGACCCCATTTCTTTCAACCATCCTGTCATTTAATCTCAGTGATTCCCTCATTCCTGATGACAGTCGTGAAGATGATAACATGGTCTAGAAGGACAAGATGACAAAGTAAATCGTAATTCAATCACAGTTCCTTTTGCCTGCGGATAATTGTGCAACTGTGCGTGTTGATACCGAAAGAGAACGAGAGAGAAACTCAGCGAGGTTAAGTAAGATACTGTAAAGTGTACAGAGGCATTGTTTTCACTTCCAGCCTTATGGCAGACCACTACAGGCAGGATTATTCAACACAAACACACACACACACACACACACACACACACACACAGACAAAACATTCCCAAAACAGCCTACTAATACTCTATGTTTTCAATCTTGCTGATTGTTTTGCTCTCCAAAGCCTTTTTTGCAGTGTCAGAGTAGCATAAAGAGATGAGAGATGTTTAATCTACTGACTGGCATTTAGGTGGCATTTTTTGTAGCGCTCTCTGAGTTAATGTGTGGGAGAAGAAAAGTAAAGTTCAACTAAAGAGATAAAAAGACTATTATTGTACACTGAAGGAGGCGTAGCCTTCCACATCAAGTCTAGTGTTGCGGTACTGAGATAATTTAGTCAGCTCAGTTGATCTAATTCCTTTCTTAATTCATCGCCACAGTTCAAATTTGACAAATCTGCCAAAGTATGCAGTGTATTAAATTGTTTTAATCTTTTTGAATTCAAGATTTTGATGCAACTGCTCTGTCTCCTTATTTCAAACTTGTGTTTCATTTTGGTTTTCCTGTTTTTCAGACATGACCAGACACCCGTCTACTGACTCCACCCCTAGTGACAGTGGCTCCTCCCCTAGCGACAGTGGTTCTAGCCCTTCTCCCAGTACTCCTCAGAAGCTTCTCCCAGCATGCACCTCTCCATTTGGACCCCGGATATTTCATGCCACGCCTAGCTCCTCTGGTACTCCAAGACCTCAGCCTGAAGGCTCTGACCATCGCAACAACACACCCAGATTGTCTGGAAAGTTAGGTGGCCATGGACCATGTGGCCGCCATGTCCCAGTTAAGATGGAAAGAATCAAGGTGTGTGTTATGTGTTGATGAGCATGTGATATTTTACAACAGATATGCTACCTGGAATATTTCAGTGTACTAATACCAACTTTTATATGCATGTATAATGTGATATTCCCAGGTGCTGACTGGTTCTGAGGTGGAGAGTGACTACCAAGAGCCACAGACTATTGACACAAGGGTGGTGATGGGTCAGGAGACACTGCTCAAAACAACGGAGATCCAGAAAGGGAAACCCCTGGTTGGGCCAAGTGGTCAGGCTATCCCTTTGCCAGCTATCCCGAGCTTTTCAGATCCTCAGTCACAAGCAAAAGAGACCCGACTGGAAACTAACAAAGAGGAAAGCCAAGTCCATAGTCCTCAAAAGCAGCAGGACCTACAAAAAGACCCTTTGCAGCCCCCTACCATACTCCCATCCCCTTTTCACAACCCCCTATGCCCCTCCTCATTATCCCCAGAGCCAATCACAACAGATGACAATTTGATAGACAACCAGGAAGAGGGTCAAACCCTTTCTCAAGATGAAGTGCCTTCCCTCTCTTTTTCTGAGCTGGCCTGTCCAGTTGCTTTGTCCTTCACTGAACCTGCCTATACTGTTGACCCACTAAGAGTGGGTGTGCCCTCATCTCTTGACCCTGATCTGTACTATACTGCCCCTTCTACCCCAATCAAGATGGCTTCCCGCACTTCGCACCTTAAACATCATTCATATCCTGGCTCTCCAGCCTGCCCACTCTCCCCTGGCTCTCCCTCAGACAGCGAGGACCTCTGCTCCCCTCTCACCTCACCCTCTGGCTCTTACATCACAGCGGAGGGAGGCAGCTGGACCTCCTCTTACACGTCTTCCACTTCCCCCTCCACTTCTCCCAACTTGCTTCTCGCCGAAGAAGCACAGGAGGCCCCTGCTTGCTTTGTGGGCTCCTTATCAGAAATTGGAGATGAAGTTGGGGAGGAAAAGGGACGAGCAGGTCCAGAACGGGAGGAGGAAAGAGCAGGGGACTTCTGCTTGTACCGTCCTGAGGAGTTTGTCATGAATTCACGAATAGGTATAACAGGGACAGTGATCCTGGAGGAGGATGAGGCTCTAAAAGGGGAAGAGATCAAGATTTCCAGAGAAAGTTGTCGTCCTTGCTGGGTGACTGAGGATACTTCCCCTCTCAGGAGCAGTAGCAGCCATAGCAGTGACTCCCAGGAGGATGGTGGAGAGTCTGAAAGCTCACTCTGCCCACTGGAAGAAGCCATTGCAGGGAGAGCAGAGTACTCTAGACCCATGCAGACAGGCCTGAAGCTGCAACTGGAGGCATGTATATCACAGGAAAATTATGGACAGATGGATGACGATTCAGAACTACCCTCCACTGCCTTGACTCCCGATACGGAGAACATGACCATGGCTTCATCTAGTCTTAGCCCTGACTCGCCTGTCATCCCCCTGGACGCCTTCTGTCCTGGAGCCTTTGGTAGGCTTGGTCCCAGTTCTTTTATGCTCTCCCAGGCAGCTTGTGCTGATGATATACCAGAGGAGGAAAGGATGATCCCTGCCTCGCTAATCTCCTTCCCCCTTCACACCAGTCTTATCTTTAAGGCGGATTCAATGGAAATCACCCTCTTCCCTACAGAGGAAGAGAATGATATAGGAGAAGTTAATGACAGAAATGAAGGAAAGGATGTTAATGCCTATGCAGCAGGAGAGGAGGAGGCAGATGTTGAAGATGACGATGATGATGACGATGATGATGATGATGATGAAGATGATGATGATGATGATGATTACGATTATGATGATGATTGCGATGCTAATGGTGCTGCTGACGGTGATGATGAAAATAATGATGATGTCAGTGACGACAATGATGAGGCAGGTGAGGAAGCTAAGGTGGAGGTGAAAGTGGTAGAAGAGGAGGAGGAGGAGGAAGAAGAGAAAGAGCAGGAAGACGATGATGAGGAGTGTCTTATCAAAGCAGTGCAGGATCCTACAGAGGAGGACAGCTCAGCATCCTTCCTTCATTCACTTTCAGAGACATCTATCAATGATGGCTTGGACGAATCCTTCTGTTTCCAAGACGATACAGATGACTCATTAGATTCTGCCTCCTATAATGGGGAGGAAGATGAAGGTTTATACAGCACTGAGAGACATGCACAATCCCTAGAACCAGTGGATGTACCTCATCCAACTGAAATCCAACCAGAACCTGAACATGGGTCTACCATTGAAACAGTTCAAACTGAACCTTTGCACACACAACTGAGCACAGACACACTAGTGGATGATCCCCTAACCACCTGTCTTTCTGAAGCAATTGTTGCCCACCCCGAAGGCGACATTAAAGAAACCAAACCTGTGGATGGATCTAAACCTGCTGAACCACAGTTCGATTCTGAACAGGAATCTACCAGTGAAATACATCAGACAAAACCATTGCACATGCAACCAACCACGGACCAACCAGTTGATCACCAGAAACCGTGCAGTCGTTCAGAAGCAATTTCTCCTCAACCAGAATCCTCCAGCAACCTGGATGAGAGTGGGATTGTGAGTGAGATGATGGATATCTCTGGTTCTTCGACCCCCCTTGAGCAGCCTAAAGACAGCCCCCAATTTAACCCTTCCCCCACTGCTGTTGTCATCCATGCTCCACCTGAACCTGCTGACGAATTCCACATCTCTGACACACCTACACACGAGACAACAGACCTTAACAGTTCAGTTACTGCGGAAGAGCTGGCTGAGGAAAATCCCAACATGACAGATACCGCGTTGAAACAGAGTGATGATTGTTCTGGGGAAGAACCCACAGAAGAACCAGAAAGAGACTCTTTCAAATTGCTCATCAAGCCTCGTCATTACCAGCCAGAAAGCCACAAGACAGTTGGAGCAAGTCGACTTGCGTTATCAAAGTCATTTGCCAATAAAGCTGATGTACCTGGAGGGGCAGAGGCCATGTGTAGGTCCAATGTGCACAGGGAGTCTGAAATTGATCTTGATCAGAAGAATGGCAATGCCTCAGCTGAGTCTGTGAGTGTGGAAAGTAGAAGCATTGATTCTGCTTCCTCTCTGAATTTGGCCACTGCTACCAATGACTTGAATAAAGGTGTTCTTCTTCTCTCCTGTCCTAAAGACCCAAGTCCCAACCCCAGTAATATCCCTCTTTCTGCCTCTCCAGAGATAATCTCAGAACTTGCTGACAATCTTGCCCTGACCCCTGAACACTGCCCCAGTGACTCTGCCCAGGACAACCTGAGGGAAAACACCCTGAGTACTGATGAGGGGACGCTGGGAGCTGTTGGATCCCCTCACTCCCCCCTTGCCATCTCACCCAAAAGGGAAAACTCAGAAACAGACACAAGCAGAGGGATGGGCCCTGGAGCTGAGGCATGGCGTGACGACAGAATGGGGCTGGGGTTTGGTCTAGGATTAGGATCAGGTGCTGAGTTTGGTGTCTGGGGAGCAGGGGAGTCTCTCTCTCTGTCTCTGGGGAAGAAGTATGAGTTAGAGGCAGAGAGTCTGCTCATGTGTGATGCAGAGGGCCAAAGCACACAGACAGCCGTGGTTCCCAACATGAACAGTGAAGTGTGCAGAAATTATGACAATGTTCTGGGTTCTGTTCTGGATGAGGAAGATAACAACAATCTGTGTGGAAAGAGGGACCGGATGGCAGATGAAGAATTGGTAGGAGAGGGAGCCACCGAGTCCAACTTGGCCCGTTGGAAGTCCATCGAGGAGATCTCAGAAGCAGGGGGAGGAGAGGATGGAAGCTCCAGATTTCCAGAGGATGATGTCAGTAATCTAAATCCAGACAATGATGGAGATAACACAGACAGACAAATGCAAGACACTTGGAGGAATTCTAACAATAACAATGACTCTGCCTTTGACTCATTGGAAGTGTGTGGAAGTCTGAATGCTCTATCAGAGGAAGTAAGACCCCAGAGTGTGAGTTTCAGTGTTAGAGAGTCTGCATCTAATATTCCACTTGAGGAGATGCCACCTCAGGTTCCTGACACAATTCCTGATGAAGAACCAACAGACAGCTCCACAAACCAGACATCAGACACAGCACAATCGTCAAAGGAAGCTATCTGTAGCATCTCAGTTTCATTAGCCGAAACTCACGTGGACAACGCTGTAACAAACCAACATCCCAGATCACCAGATCAAACCAAGTCAAGATGTATTAGTCAAGATACTAGTCCAGAGAGTCAGATAATCACTCCAGAGAGTAATACAGCATTGTCTTTGCTACACGGATCCTTTGGTTCCTTTACTCCAAAATGTAAATCTAATGGATCCAGACCCAGCAGAGCTTGTCAAGACAAGATGGAAAATGTTGGTTTTCATTCAGAACAAGAGATGGTGGAGCCTCAGACTGAAGGCCAAAGAAAAAGGGATGTCAGTCCTCTGACTGACATACTTGTTGATGAACCAAAGACTAAAGATGCCTTTAGAGGACAGCAGTGTGTCGTTTGTAACTCAGGGGAGGAAGATGAAGAACAAAAAGCAGAAAAGAAAGCAAAAGAGAGAGGTGAAAAGAAAGATAACAAGAACAAAAAAGAAAGAAAAACCTCTCCTGCACAGAATATCCCAGAGCACTTTTCGTGTTATACCCCTAAAGGGGAACTTTGCACAGATATACCAATTGCTGCTAAGAAAGGTAGGAGAGGGAAGCAGAACAAACACAGGGCATCCCAGATAGGCTGTCATGCTGACTCCAGCCCTGAATCTGTTGACGATCCAAAGAAACCTTCTGTTCCATTAAATAATACAGCAGATGGATGGTCAAGGGGGGTTGCAGACAATTCTAAAACTAAGACAGGCCAAAAGGCAAACAACAAAGCTTCATCATCGGATTGTCAGCAGACGACATCTGGGACAGACAAAACTGAATCTGTTACACAGATGCAAGGGGATTACAGTACCAGCCCTGATGTCAAAAGTCCAAGCCATGGATACTGCAGTTCTACCAGTCATACTGCAGACAACCTCAACGTTGTGGTGGCAATGAACCAAGAATCACATCAGAAACAGGAAGTGCTTGATAACAGGCCACTATCTGATAGTCTGAGAGAAATCACAGTGGACATTAATGACAACAACATAGTTACTGGCCACAACCCACCTACCCAGGATACCGTATCTTACTCTGCGACTCCGCTTTCTACTTCAACATCTCCTGATTCCTCCTCATCCACTCTACCTGCCTCGACAGAGCCAGAAGATGATCTTCCCACACCTGTGCAGGAATCCCAACCTGTCCTCTTAGACGAGCAACAGTCTTCACTGTCCATCTGCCACACCACCCCTACATTTTGCCCTACCTCCCCGACAACACAACAAGCCCTTGATTCGCAATTTCTTCCAAACAGCAACCTCCAAGAGGTCACTCCTGTCCTTTCTACATCAACCACATCTGCCACAAGTGTCTCTTCACCCTCATTCTCCACTGCCTTGCCATTAAGCCTGTCCCAGCCTACCCAGGAGTCATCTTCACCTGGGTCTGGGACTCCAGATTCAGCAAATGTTCCAGACTCTATTTCCTGTCCCCAATCGCAGTCCTATTCACAGTCTCCACAGCCGAATCTCAACATCCAGCCTCACAAACAAATCAAGCAAGGTCGCCCATGGAGCACACAAGACAGGTGCAGAGGTGAGTATAGAAATGATGGCTTGTTGATATCATATTGTAATACACATCGAGAAATTCCTAACCCTTTTTGTTCTAGTCAGTTCTTGCAACAATGAAAGGGTGTTTGGCAAGTTGGGATTGTTATTAAAAAGAAAATTGGCTTCTATATTTTCTTGGTCTGTTTGTGTTAAGCAATAAAAAGAAGCAAATAGCTTATTAAAACAAAGACAAATGTGAATTTGATACCACCTTGTTCAATAAATGTATGCTCTTTAAGGTCCCATTTTGGCTGAGGAGGAGACGGACAGTGAGGATGATGGTGGACTTCCTCAACGTGGTCACAGATCACAACCCAGAGGAGTTGCAGGAAGCAGAAATGGATCTATACACAAAGAGTCTGGTCCATCCACTCAACGGGAAATACAGCCTTTCTCTTCCCACCAAATCTCTGACAGACAGTCAGGCTGTCCAATCAACCACAGCCACAAGATTTCTGAAGACACTGACCTATCCTTCAAGAACAATTGTGAGTTGTTCTGACCTAAGAGTCAGCATTAGGTATCCCCTAAATTTCTTTTGCTACATCATCCAATCCACCCATTTCTCTTTCTCTTTCTCTTTCTCTTTCTCTTTCTCTTTCTGTAACAGTATACCCGCAATTACTGCTGTGTTTAAATATAGATTAATGATAGCGGACAGAATAGCTTAAAATGGCTGTGCTTTTATGACATGACATAACAAGACATCTAGACCCTCAGCATTATATAGCTTACTGTTTGAATTATGGCTGAAGAGTACCCCATTGTTGCCAATAGTGCATTACATATACTGTAAAAATCACACATTGTGGATATACAATTAAACTCAATTCCATTTAAATTTCCTGGTGTTGATTAGGTAAGCGTTTGGACTGTTTTAATGAACAATCTTCATCAGCATAGCCCTAATGAGATACAGCCATTAATGCCCTCATTAATTCTGCTATGGTGATTATTTTCAATGGCAATAAGGTTACAATACACTTTACTCACATATACTTGCATGTGCGTTTAATATGTTTGTGCAGGTTCCATATTGGCTTCCTGTAATGAGTCTGAGAGTGAGGGGTCAGTGCCTGAGCTTGAGGAGTCTGAACCACTGAGACCATCAGAGCACCAGGTGAGTTTGTTCATGCTGCTTTATTAGAAACTGGTCCTGTACTGAGTCAATAATATTATTTTTAACACTTTTTGTAAAAAGTATGGCATGCCAGAGAGGACATGAGTAAAACTGAGAATATGTTGTGCTTTAAAAGGAAAGCTGAGGTCAACATGAACCATGAAAAATAATTTACTCACATACTGAATTTGGTCTTCTGTATATACACAGTCATGGTATATGAGCTTTTTTGTTGCTCTTGCACTCACCACGGATAACCTATGTCCCTGCTTGCAACATATTTTCAGTTGATGAAGTTTATCAGTCTTTTTATTAAGCCGTAGTCCCTAATGTCATCATAGATGTAAATATTTTTGTACTTCAAGCAAGCTGCTGTTACTGCTGTTGCTATAAACATAAAATGTATCACTTCCTGTATGTGCAAGAGGAAACAACTGCCTGGCAACAGCAAAATAGCGGTGAAAACATAACTGGGTAGAAGATGAGTCACTTTTGGTGATATAAGCAAAATTGACATATGAAAATGTCACAGTAAAGAAATTGACAATTGTGTTTTTTTTCAGTCTATCTCCTCTGCAGATGAAGGACTAAACAGACCAAAACAGAGCCGCAGTGAGAAGAAGGCCCGCAAGGTGAGAATGCTGGCTGTATAAAACTAAATGAATAAAGGTCAAAGATAATATCAAAACAATAATTATGAAATAAATTATTATGAGGATATTGTTTAAAGGTGCAATATGTAAGATTGGCCAGCTGTCAAATACATACTATAGGGGGCAGCATATCACAACAGTAACCACTAACTGGTGCTCACTGCAGCTGATATTAGCTAACAAGCTCAGTTAACTGTGCTGCTAGCTGTGGTATGACTCTGACTCGGCCCGGCCTGGGAGCTCTGAGAACGGGGGGAGTTTTGGTGTTGTTTACAATTGGACTATCACCTTGTGAGGTGCGAACTGGCTAGGGGCTAGCTGGTAAGCACGCTAACTTCAATAGATATTTCTGCAACACAATACATAGACGTTTTGGACATAATCTCACAGCTGTTATTTCTTTACATTCTTTTGATAATATCAGTTGATAATCCTTCTGCTGTGTGTGTATGTAGGCCATGTCTAAACTGGGTCTGAAGCCGGTCCATGGTGTGACCAGAATCACCATTAGGAAGTCCAAGAGTATCCTGTTTGTCATCAGCAGACCAGATGTATTCAAAAGCCCTGCGTCAGACATATACATTGTATTTGGAGAGGCAAAGGTAAGTCTTCCTTTCTTTCTTTCTTTCTTACTTACTTTCTTTCTTTCTTCCTTTCTTAAAGGTCCCATATTGTAGGTAGTCTTTTTTCATTATAAAGAAGGTTTATA
The DNA here is from genome assembly GCF_965226575.1 of Pagrus pagrus. NCBI lineage: Eukaryota > Metazoa > Chordata > Actinopteri > Spariformes > Sparidae > Pagrus > Pagrus pagrus. The sequence goes on from NC_140191.1 coordinate 15,814,805, forward strand.
TGGTATATAAATGCTGCGAAAGCATCAAAACACTCAATTGCATCAGCCAGAGCTGATATGGAAACATGGTGGGCGGTGCCTGCTCAGGCCTATGGAAGGTGACCAATCAGGGCAGATTGGGCTTTTCAAGAGGGGAGCCTTAAAGAGACGGACACTAAACATGGTGTTCAGAAAGAGGGTGAATAGAGGAGCTGCAGCAATGGACAATATGAGAAAAAATATGTGTTTTTTGAACATTAAAGCATGTAAACATTTTCTACCAAAATGAAAATGAGCATATCGTGTCCTCTTTAAGCTTCAGTACATGTAATGTTTTGCTTCTCAATCTCTCCTCTCCTCTCCTCTCCTCTCCTCTCCTCTCCTCTCTCAGATTGAGGACCTGTCTCAGCAGGCTCACAAAGCAGCTGCAGAGAAATTCAAGGTGCCTGTGACCTCCTCTCCCTTGGCCCCACCTGTCCCACCCAGCCTCACCATCAAGGAGGAGAGTGAAGAGGAGGAAGAAGAGGTATTTACTGTCCAAACTGTTGTTTCAGAACACTCAAGCATCAGTACAGTGTGTTGTAGTGTTGTGTAAAATCTTTCATTTTCTGGTTAACTTTTCTTTCTCTCTAAACACCAGGTGGATGAGGGAGGTCTCGAGCAGCGGGACATCGAGCTGGTGATGGCTCAGGCCAACGTGTCACGAGCCAAGGCCGTCCGTGCACTGAAACACAACAAGAATGACATTGTGAATGCTATCATGGTGAGGAGGAAGGAGGGGGAAGGCGGGAGCGAGAGAGAAAGAGGGTAGAGGGAGGGCAGATGGTGAACAAAATAATGACTCATAGCCAGTGAGCAGGGGAGTGCGTGGGGCTGGGTGGGGGGGGGGATGGCGTAAAGGAGAAAGAGCAGAGGACAAATGACAAGTAGAAATTCTCCCCAGTAACTCAGCAACCTCTACAGTTCTGGAGGTCATCAGTGCAGTTTGATGGCCACTAGGTGGCAGCAGCATCTCACATGGCGATCACTGACTTGTTAAAGTGACGCAGATGATTTGTTCCTGACAGGATGGAAAGCAAAGATGAAGCTGCCTTGAGATCACTAGCAGTAGTTTGTTATTCATTAGAAATAGAGCCTCTGAAATTGACTCTCCAAGGTTATGTTATTCATACAAGCAGTGTGAAATCGCACTAATGTCTTCTTAACAATAGTGGGGAAGAAAGTGTTGTATCCTCACTTGAATCAGCTGTTATATTTTTGATTTAATTTAAATTGTAGTTATTACATTGTGTTTTCAATTCCATCTTTTACAGTTTCATTTTTTAATCTTTTTACTTGAATATTTTTCCCTTTCTGTCTCCTCCTCCGCATAGGAACTGACCATGTGAGTGGTGAGGATGATTGGACTCCTGACCCCCTCCTCCAGCCTATAAAGCCTAAACGCCACTGATTCTTCTGTATCGCTGCTACTGTATGTTGCATCCCCAATATCTGCTAAATAAAGTCTGTTCCAACGTGGGCTGTGACTGCACTGTGAGATTGATTTCCCTGAAAAGCGTGCAGATGGTTTGGTGTAGCTTGTTTCAACACAAGGAGGAGCACAGTCCTTGACATACTGCGGATAGATCTATCTATCTATCTATCTATCTATCTATCTATCTATCATTGTTTTTGGTGATGTTGGCAAAGGTTAGCAGGCCTATATTTAAAAGTATGAGCAATTGAAAAACACATAAAAAGCTTTAATTTCATCCATATCTCCAAATAAAAATATCTGACAAATTGCTCATTGGGCATCCAAAAGTACCACAAGGAACATTTAACTGTTTTTGAAACAGTCTCAATTTAATACTGATGTCTCTGTTTGACCCACATAAGCAAATGAAACTATCAGCGAGAAGATTGGCTATTTCTACATTGCTTGGTTATTTTTAATGCTTCAGGCTGGATAAGTCATAAAATTAAAGCAGTCTCTCAGAAGCTTCTCTGTAGCCCAGTGGTATGGTATTAAAACATTTACAGTACTAAAGCTGCCTCACACATGCACTGTAACTCTGGATTTGTCCAGAGTTTACCCAGAGGAGCTGTATGTGTGAACATAAATGTCTGTATTATTTGCCCCTGGACTTTACCGTGCCAGCTCACTTGTTCTAACTCCGGGTGATTCACATGTGTGGATAGAGCAGATAATTGTCCAGAGTGAATTCACTGCTCATAATCAGTTCTGCAAAACATCTGCCCAGAATATTTCCCTGCTCGCTCTCTCTCGCCTCCATATGGCCTGTTTATGCTGCCGCTGGACACACAATGCTGTGGCTTTCTTTCTACAGCGGGATCTTCTTTCAAAACACATGTAGTATTGATATCAGTGCAAAAACAGTCATCATTATGAAGAAGTCTATAGCCTCTTACCCAGGGGCCGCCCCTCGCCCAAACCATACGGAGTACTTCCAACACGTGTGAACACGTCTGACAATCTCCTGTTGTGCGCTGCATGTGTGAACAAGCAAATGTGAATATCTTGATCTGATTCTCTGGATATTGTCCAGAGTTCATATGTGAATTGGGCTTAAGTTTCCTATGTTTCACCATTGTTATATTACAGACAATATAGTAATTATAGCTAATAAGCACAGCCCTTAATAGGTACCTCACCGCTATACGTCCTGCAACCAGATCAAGATCTTTACGTCAGGAAGCAGTTGTGCTCATGCCACTTTTGTCCACAGGGGCCGCCAGAATCAACAAAAAAGTCATGTTCCTTGTAGCTGCTTTAATGTGCAAGGCTTTCTATCTCATCACACACTAAGGCAAAAACATATTTTCTTGTAATGGCTTTTTAGAAGAACATTGCTGCAATGATATAGTGATATTACACCCCAGAGGAGCAGAGGCTGTCTGCAGATATTAAAGAAATCCTTTGCACTGCTGAATTGCTTTTTGGACCCAGAAGATTTATGCACGTCTAAAATGTATTCAGACCTTTAATACCAACTTTGAAAGAAAAAAACAACAATTAATTAATGTTTACATATACAATTGCTTATGTTGTCGAACAGATTCCTGTATTAATTATACTCCAAAGAGTTACACTATGTCATACTGTGCCAGAATCACGACACATTTTATTAAAAAAGTAGATGTGTCATTATGAAATCAAACTCTCATTTACTTCTTAAAATGTCACACCATACAGATGACACATGCATGCACAAACGGATGCCAAATGCATTTCTGACTAACTTTATTGTACAAAACTGATTAGAGTATAAAACACACACTCGGGACTGCGGGGCTCGGCTTTGACAAGTGGCGGCAATAACACAAACTCATACCAAGTACGTCGAGTCATCCGTTTTATATTACTAAGCTGCGACTCCACATGTTAATGTGTGAAGCCTGTCTCTTTCACTGATGTACTTCCCATTCTTACGCAAATACAGATCTGAGGCTATGCTGTATTTCAGTGTGTGAAATTAAACAATGGCATTAATGAATGAAATACTGTCAAAGGCAATGTAAATTATTATACAATCCAAATGGTCACTGGAAATGTTTTGTTAGCAATGTCAAACAGTAGTGCTCCTTTCATTCTTTACATACACAGATCCATTTTCAAATTACAAACATCGGACTTGAAGCCTGAGTGAATTCCATCTTATAAAGTCCATTAACGATAGTAGTATGGTTCTTTATTAGGCAAGAAGTGGTGCTCTCCTGAGTATCCCCTATAGCAGTGCAGGCAGATAACTCCTTGAAAATAAAAAATGAATGCCTCAGGGCTTGAGTCAAGTGTTGCTGATCGAGATATCTCTAGGTTTTAACAGGGAGGACGTTGTTCTCAAAGTGTCCCTGGTTTGTGATATTCCCAGCTGGGAAGTATCTCGCCACCACGAAGGAAGAACCGTCCGATGCAGTGGCCTTACCGACACCCAGCTTCGTGGTACTCTTCCACACCATTGCTGTGAAATGGCCTAGGTGGTGGGTGAGATGAGAAATGATAAACAGAGTGTTAGGACATGATTGAAGCTGAGCGCACTTAAGTTCCTCTAAATATTTACAGACGCAGGAATCTTCGTTCCTGTCTTACTCGTCAGTCCCAAACTTCTGCTTTCGCCTCGCACACTTTATTCCTTTCTTTCTCTATGAGGCAACTTTACATGAATCAGTGTGAATCACTGTGATCTGCTTTGTGTGTGATTAAGTGAAACAGGGTCTAAGGCAATGGGAAACCATCTGGAGGAATTAGGGCAGACTGGAAATGACATGTGGGCTGAGGAGTGATAAAGAGGACTGTGATTTCCCCTCAGTTTCCCCATGGCTGGTCACTGAGTCAGACAGTCACACACTGACTGAGGTGTGACATCAGCATGGGAATAGCAAAAACCTTATCCATGCCTGGGTAAATGTGACACAGAGACAGAGAAACTGGCAACGAGTAAACAGAAAATGACAAAGAGAAACAGAGCAAGGAATAGATATATTGAGATAAATGCATTGAAAAAAAGACGAGGAGAAATGAGATGAGACAAGACAAGAAGTCATAAAACATGTGAGAAAGGAAGTGTCTGATACACAGACCAGTGGCCAGAATAAAATGTTGGCATTGCACATTTCTGCAAACCATGTGTTAAATTTTGTACATTCCATGTGGATCAGTGGATCATTTCTACAATATGTGTTATATCGTGTTCCAGTTACAAACATATACGGCGTGTTAGAGGCAACAAAACCGGATATTTTTAAAGAGACATTAAGACAATTAGCAGCCATGTTTGTGGCAACAGAAGCACAAAACATGATCGTACCTTCATTAAACAAGTGTTTTTGGGCCTAAAACTAACCATACCATAAGCACAGTGCTGTAACAATTTAAAATGAAAATTCAACATAAAGGAAAGTTTCAACATATCAAAAGTATGGTTTGCAAAAATGCACATTCATTCTGGCGACTGGGTTGTTGATATGTATGGTGACAGACAACAGTAAGTTAAATGTTTGCACATCGACGTTAAACTGAAAAAGTGATGTTTGGTAGAGGAAGATAGATTTAAGAGTATTTCCTTTCTTGACATGTTGTGTTAAGTTATTACACTAAAAGCTAAAAGAGCTTGTGAAACAGCGAAGTCGCTACTGGCATATATCTCTCACACTATGGAGGACTATCAGACTTTCGCCAAAGTAGTATTACGAGGAGCTAGCTGGTTAGCATGCTAGCTTCAGTAGATCTTTAACATATTGTCAAAACTGTTGATAAAGTTCAGGTTTTCAGTGTTAGAGACTAAAGTTCTGGCCATATCTTACAAATTGCCCCATTTTTTTTGTTGATCATGATCATTTTTATACTTATTTGCTACCATGATGGGCTTGATAGTTATTTGTTTAGGTAAGTTTACTCCATTTTATTGACTTTTCAGCCTTATCACAGGTTTTTGTCATTAAAAACACTGAGTTATTTCGCTCTACATTAAAACAGCAATACTAAATAGTCCAAAAAAATTAAAATAGACTGAAAATTTCAAATAAAAATCAATTAATTGTATTGAAACTATTTCATATATTATTTTACATACATAAGACATATTGCTTTACTATATACCTAATAGTGATATCACAAAGGTCCACTGATTACTTATTACTATCCTGATGTTGAATTTGGTCATTTTGCCCAGTTTTTCAGTCAGAGGAGGTTTGCCACTGACAAACAGACACTCTCATGTGTAAATCTCACCAGTGCCAGAGGAGAATCCAGGACGGTTGAAGTTATACTGCTTCACTTCATCATACCAGCGGTCTGCCACATCCTTTCCTGCACGTGCACGGGACAAAGTGTGAGCTCAACATAAAGGACAATCAAATCAGTCTTGTGTGGTACATATTGATCAGAATGTCAGCAGTGTAAGAAGACTACGCCCCGGAGCTATAAATCCATTTTGGGCACATGCTGTACACAGTGCTGCACTTTTTGTCACCCAGTGCTGCTCTGTAGGAGATGTTTTATGAATCACACCGTCCTGCACTGACATATTTCTGCAGTGAGTCATGGCGTCTGAGCGCTCAAACTCAGTGCGAAGTGGAGGGGAAATAGTTCCCAGCTGTTGACTTTCAGGGTAGGACGTCCTGCTTTAAGCCCCATAGACTAAACTGTTTAATCCATGGAGGGACGAGTCTTATTAGATCTGTCCCATCCCATCACAAAGAGCAAATATACAAAATCATTGAGAGGGTTTATAAAAAGTATATTGAATATGTATTTATGCATATATACTGTTTAACCTGATTGGTCATAAGAGGCCCATGCAAGGTTCTCTCCACAGCTCCCTCTACTGGACTCCACACTGTGTTTCAGGATACGTGTGCTGGCCAGACTTTCAGCATAGCTGTGGACAGAGAGAAATAAAAGTTGTGGATAGCATTGCTGAAGTCTAACTTGTTACACTGGGCTGTCCTCAAGACCAAAATGAATAGTGAAAACGTTTTACCTCAAATGTTTAATCCATGTCAGCATGGAGACCAGTTCAATTTAATAACTGCTTTTCAAGATTTAATGAATTAATTAATTTATTTTCATCATTTGAAAGCAGGGTTATAATGAGATGAACGACCTTTTTAGTAATTATCACCAGTTCAAAGACCATCTGGAGCTAATAGGATATTTCCATGGACTAATTAGTCAAGTTCAGTTTCTACAATAACAAAGGAGTATATGCTAACCTCAGCAGTGGAATGTGACCAAGTATATTTACTGAAGTACTGTACATGAGTACAAATATGAGGTACTTGTACTTCCTATTTTATGCAGCTTTATACTTCTACTCCACTGTATCTCAGCAAATATTGTCCATTTTACTCCACTGCAATTGTCTGACAGCTACTGCTTCACAAATGACTTCACATTTTTAACACTCCTACTGTCCAGTGAAAACCATGTATCTCCAAATCTGGTGATTGGGTCGACAAATGTATCATGCGCTTCCTCCAGTACATCTTAAGCTTACTAAATTATTTAAAAGGATTGGCTGAAAAATGCATTATCCCAAAGCTGGCAACAGACACTGAGAGATACGTGGTTCTCACAGAACAGCTACACTACAAACATAGGATGATGTTATAGAATATGCTGCATTGCTGTAGATTAAACTACATAACGGTACACAAAGTGGTTCAAATTAGCTGGACCTGACACATCTACAGCAGTAAAACGCAACATACAGTAACGCAGCAGTCATATTAATTCAAAGACATCACAGTACAACACTGACGGGAAACATTTCTACTTTTCCTCTTCATACTTTAAGTACAATTTGCTGAAAATGCTTGCATACTTTTACTTTCAGTAGATTTTAGTACTTTTACTAAATGAGACGATCATCGAGTTATTTTATTTGTAATGTCTGTCACCTGGTTGGATTCCGACTTGTCCGTGTTGGGTAAGTCATAAAATTAAAACAAATTTTCATGGCAATGTGCTGAGGAGTCCTGGTGGCACTAAAGTGTTGTGTCATTATCGTCATCTTTTGTCCAAAAATGCTTCCAAAATCAACAAAAAACGAAAGCTCTTTGTAGCAGCTTTAAGTAAAGGATCTAAACACTTCCTCCACCGCTCGCTAACCTACATAGTGTTGATGTAGTGACAGCATTTACTGCAGGGACAAGGCTCAACATCTCGGCAGTATCTCATGTCTCTGTTTAAAAGTAAAAGTTTGTATTAACAATCATGTGACAGCTTGAGGCCTCAGTGACTCTCACAATGCAGTGTGGTCAAACCAAAGACAGTGTCCCTCATCACGAGGGATAATGATCCCTTATGAATGACAAGGCGATCTTCAGCTCCTCAATTACAAGTCCATTGTGCTTTGTTACTTACTTTGATGGATTATATTCTAAATCTAAACTTTATCTACAAAATGCAGCTGTAAATGAGCGAAAGATGCCCTTAACCTTCCTCCTGAACAGGGGTGAGAGTGTCATCGTAGAATGAAAGGTTGTTTTGCTGCTCGGTGTTGCCGTTGTTATTGCGCCATCAAACATGCTTAAGGAAATGGGCTGAAAGTCTATTATCGAGGCCTCTTCCTGGCTGCACTGATCAGATTTGCATTTCCTCAACAGGCTAATAATTCTATGAAAAGTAAATATAGCTTCAATTGGTGGCAACAAATTGTCAACATAGCTTGTAATCACAATGGAAACAAACCCAGACCCTCGATATGGTGTTATATTTGTTATATTATTTAATTTGACAGGCGAGGCTGGAGCTGTCACTGTTATCCAGAGCGGTCTGACAATGACTGGTTTGGGTAGTCCTTGCTAATTAGGTTTCTAATTTGATTCGCGTGTGCATTCACCCACCGGCTGGCCTCTCTGCTCAACTTGCTGCTCATCTTCAGCGGAGGAGCCTGGTGCCTTCTCCTGAACTCATTATGGTACTGAAGCACCTCCTCAGCAAACTGCTTCGAGGCTGAGACAGACAGAGAGGACAGACAGAGACAGGGAGGGTTGGAATTCTGACAAGGGAGACGTAATGATGCAACATGAGGATTAATGCATGACTGCACAGGAAAAACCCGAGCTGTGGAGTGAGTTACAACCCAGCACCTGAAGACTGACTGACCTCAGACACTGAGCACAACTCGATGACAGATGATCGAGTGGAAAACGTCACCCACATCACCCACATCTGCCTGGTGCCTATCACTCACTGGCCTTTTTGAGTGCCCACACAATAGGCACATTGAAACAGCCACACACAAACAATACAAATACCAATGCTGCCTAACAGCCGGCATCTACTGGCCGTGCTGCAGGATGAATCTTAACTAAGGATCAGTAAAAGCTGTTGTAGAGGGAAAGAAATTAGCAATTTCTTCTGCAGTTTCTTTACGTCCAATTTCATACGGAGAGCTCACAAACACACGCAGTAAACAAGCAAACACACGCATGCACACACACCCTTTTCATGGGGGCAAAGTTCTAACTCAGGCCAAATTGATACAATCAAAGTTAAACTCCTCGGGGTGCAGTTTCCACTTACCTGACTTTCCCATGCTGCTGACTCAGGAAGCCTTCAGTAAGATCAGTAACACACTGAACGAAAGCAGCCTCTCCTCTGTCTCTGTTCTCTGTCCCTGCCCTCTCTCTCTGCTGCTTGCTCCCTCTCCCTCGCTTCCTTTAGTGCCGTCTAGCTAACGCTGATGCTTTCAAACAGCTGCTAATGCCTTTATTTCCTTCCAATTTCTCGGATTCCACCTTTAACTTACAGCAGTTGTGCGGAGTTCCCCTTTAACTATTTACCTGGGTGTACTGATCATTACACAACGTGCTTCTCCCTTAAGTCCTTAAGTTTTGTCTCACTTAATTTGACTAAACCTGCCTGCCTGCCTGCCTTGCTATCTACATGCTGTGAGTCTATCTCAATGGCTCAGAGGAGCACACACCCTCTCTGTGTGTCTTTACTTTCCCACAAATGAAAGGGGAGCCCCAGCAGTCGTTGGTGACATCATCTCTATGAGACACATGCCCTTATATGGCTTTGAGAGTCTTGTATTCTCTAACTTGGTTGTCATGATGCAGCATTTTGCCACTGAAGACAGCAGCAGACTGAGTGCATGCCGTCCCTGACAATCAGATCTATTTCTGAGCTGACATATCTCACTTTTCAAACCTGTCCTTTCACTTTCACTAAAGCTGATCATGTGCTTCATGTCATACAACACCTCACAGGGGATTTCCAACCTCCATCTTTCGGTTCCCTCTCTAACCTCTGGATCAATAAGTTACCCCAATTGTAAATGAGTGATTCCTTTACCTCCATCCTGGATGAAAATGCAATGATTGAACCATTTGCCTACTGCAGCTGACACACAAAGAGAGGCAGCATCAGCATTCATCATGCTGCAGAGCAGGTTACTTCTATTTATTTTTGTCTCTATGAGGTATGCTACCCTCTGTGCTTTAATGGTATTTCGGAACTAGGATATTTATCATTTCAACAAAAATAAATGACACCTGCTTTAACAAAGGCTTGAACAGCTTGCAACAGAAGCTTTAAATGGATTACCTCATTTTTTTTACGGTGCATATCATAACTCAGCTTTTGAAACTGTCTCTCCACTTCATGTACAGGCCACAGCTTGTATAAAGAGTGAATACTTTAGAAAAATGTCCTTTTCTAACACCTCCTAAATCAATTGTGCTCTGATGAAGCTGCCTAATGTGTAGCAGTGGAATGCTGAGGCTTGATGCTGATATCCCAGACTTTACCCACACTTTGTTACCCTTGAACAAATCAATGTATTTGCAGATTCCAATGAAATCCAATACAACCCGACCCCTGAAAAGTTCGTACTCATCATGAGCTCCAGAGGAAGCTGCATGCAATCTGATAAATTTCCTCCAGTGATGGCACTCAGTGGCTAAGATGGATTGTGGGTAATGTAGACACCAAGTTTTGAAAAGCAGTCCGTTGGATCTCCTCTAACACTTTTGTAAAACAAATGATCAAATCAATACAGCGAAACCAGAGATATCACATTTTTTTATTCCACACATTGTTCTTCCTTTACAAAACATGGTGCCTACATTACCCACAATGCAACTGAGTCACTGAGTGACATCACTGGAGGCAATTTATCAGATTACATACAGCTTCCTCTGGAGCCACAATTGCAGCTGTACTCTCCTGGAAGACCTGTAAACACACTTTAATATGGAAAATTGGTGGAGTTGCCCTTTAATCAGTTTACCTGTGGGATGTTACAAACGGGTGTTTTTCGAGCTCCACAGTCTTTTGTTGCCCCTGACCCAACTTCTTTGAAAAGTGTTGCCTTTCAGCAAATTTGGAATAAGCATACATTTACAAAAATCAATGAGTATGAGGTAAAACATTAAAGCAAAGTGATGTAACTATTTCCCATAAAATAAAGCCACAACATCAATGTGATGCTACAGTGAATTGTAATTGGGCGAATGGTGTCTCCGTCTTAGCACCAGTCATCACTGATTTTGGTTTAACTGACGATATTTTTATATTTTACTCTGCTGAGTACCTTAGCTCCAAGTTAGCTCTGTTAGAGCAGCTTTGGACTAGCCGGTCTCAGCGGCCTTGAAGGACATCATGACAGAGGTAAAGAGACCAAAGAGGACGCTAATGGAGGAGACTATGGAGAGGAAAAGGGACAGTTACCAAGACGACAGGAGACTCAGGAGTGGCTTTTTTGTCATTTTTTCGCGACAGCTCCATTAAATGAAAGGCTGCACAACAGACACCGAGCTGGACTTGTTGCTGTTGACTGTGGTAACATTTGCTAGCTTGCTATGTGTTGTGATGTTCTACTTGCTTGATGTTTGATTGTGTTAGAAAAGTTGTCAACTTGCAAGTGTTGTGATCATAAGGTAATTCAGCCCATTTCAGCAGAGGTTTAGCCACTTACATGTTATAGCCAAGTGTTATTGTCACTGGTTCAGGTTACGTTGGCTTGATGTGCTGTTACTGTCCTGAGTTGTGTGCAGAGCTTGTGCAAACTTTAACTTCCTGAGCAAACATGTTTACTTCAAGACATAAGTTTTCAAGACATACTCTTGTTATGACGTGCTGAGTGTTGCTTGTAGTTAGCGAGTAATGTCACATTTTATCTGACCAGTGGTCTATTGGCCAGAATTTGGTGTCCGAATGTCCAAAAACCTGTTTTTATTACAAATAATGAAAACGATGTATAGGCTTAGGCCATCCAGTATTTATTTTATTTGGTTGTTTTCTTCCCAAAAGTTACAAAGGTAGGTTTGCTGGGAAATTTGTTTGACCAATGGCCTTGCTTACCCCCTGTTGGTTAACAATCTAGAGACTTGCATCAGCAACAGCGAGATCAGGTAAAAATGTCAAAAAGTAAAGGAGGAGCTGAAAAGCTTAGAGAGAAGCAGAAGCAGGCATTAGAGGCTCAGGTTTCCAAATACAAATAACCATCGACCAACTGTTTGTCCATCATGATCATCGAGTTGCCAACAGTGTTGATTTGGAGGAGCACATGGAAGAGGTAAGATCAATATTTAATTAATTATATGCTATGGCGGCTATGTGTTCGGTTAAAGTTTTTTCAGAATCACCTGTCATTATAAAACTAACTCTCCACCAGCATGTACTACGGTGCTGAAGCTAGGGGGCTCTGCTGTGTCCTTTAGAGTCTGTAAGCATATGTATTTAAAAAATGTATTTATAACAACACATATATAATAATAATAATAATAATAATAATAATAATAATAATAATTGAATGTTGTATGTTGTAGGTCTATATTGAGTACCTAATAGGATCTTTAATATATATAGGATTATTTATTTTAGGACATTTTGTAGGAAAGATAATAAAAGTAGTAGTTAAACAATAAGTGTTATTTACCTTAAAAACAAAACAAAATGTAACCCCTCCGCATACAACATACATTTCCCTGCTGTGAAGCCTCACAGAGCAGTTAGCATGGCTGTAAACTCTTAGTCTCGTTGAGTCTTGTCTTCTTGCCACATTTTGTAATTTTGCTGTCTTCGCAACTGATGCAGCATGTCCTGCTGCGAATACAATAAATCATCATGTCAAAGACAGCTTCATTAATGAGTCACATCGAGTTGAATGCCAATTTGCAGTAAATGTGTTCACTTTGAAAGAACAACCAGCATTTTCATAACTTCTGAAGCTTTCACAAGGCAACTTAAAACCCCACAAAGAAGCCAGAAGATAATAAAACTGATGCACAGAGGAACTGTTTCTTCTCTATGTGATGAAGTTTTGTGAACATTTTTACAAGTTTTTATTTCTGGCCATTAATGAGGTCAGTGCATCGAGGTGCACACTCAGTTTCCGGGGTAACCCTGGTTATCAAATTTTAATTAGATCTCATTATTGGTAGGCAAGCCCAACGTAATCAGGCACCCTGAGACGTCACGTCAATCATCAGCCCATGTATGCATACATTTCCTGAATATAAAGTATTGATGCATGCTGTATTGTACCATTTTATTTCTGTGTGCATTACTGCAGTGATTAACAGCTAAAAAAGGAGCTTTTCCTTCCATCCATCTTTGCTTTTTTTGGCAGCTGTCAGACCTGAGGGGAGAAGTCTTTTATGAGCCTCAGTAAGACTAATTCATGAATATTTAAAGTTCAAATTTGAAGGTATTAAATTAGGTACAATGGGAATACGACTTCCAATTATGTCACACTTTTCCATCTTTCGATCAATAACACATTATGTGTGTACAAATTCCCACTTCACAATAATTAAAAGGCAAATAGGTGAGACTGGATATATCTCCTGTGGGATCAACCACTGATTTAGATTAACTCCACCTATTGAAAATCAAACATGATGAGTTTAAATTATTTTCAAAAGCAAGACAACTGCTTTTGCTTTGTGAGGTGTTTCACAACACCCCGGTCTGTGCTCTTTTTAAAGTGTAATTATTGAATTTGCCACAAGGTGGGACTGTTAGCAAAGACACTGAACGAGGACGTGGCTGGACTATTAGTCACACTAAGTGCAACTAATGACATCTTAGTTTCATAATATGAGTGGACATGATGGGATTCATGTGAAAAGTCAAGCCACTTGATTTCTCATTAGCTGGATAGTGCTATCTTAACAAATTGATTTCCTCCTTGCCTCCTCCTACCATCTGCATAGTGATGGGACTGGACAGCTGGAAGAAGACATTTACATAGTGGTCTCGAGACACTAAGACTTTACAGCCATACATCTTAATTCATACTAATTGAGATAGCCGTGGTGTGTGTGCATTTTTGTGTATCTGCGGCGTGGATGTGTGTATTTGAGTGTACGCGTGTGCACGTAGGAGGAGGGATGGCGATGTAATTTATAGAGAGAGCCCCTTTTAGAGGGACAGAGCGGACATCGATCCATGCAGATATTACATCATTTATCTCTGCACATTGGCTATATCTGCTGTACTTATTGCTTGGCTCCCCTCCCTGTCAGCTTCGACATCGTTCCTTCGCTTCTCCTCTCCTCCCCATCACTTTCCCGCTGTCTCTCATCCCCTCCCTCATTCCCTGCAATCTGTAATTTTCATTTTTTCCTCACCTGAAGCCCCTTAATGAAAATCTTCCGGCAGATCCCTTATGAAAAAAGAAAGGAACATGAAATTCTGTCTGGGCCAGAAATAATTTTCCACTCCTGTCATGAATGAAGTGAATATGGATTTATGGCAACAGAAATGTGAAATAACTCTTACTGGGGCTGTAAGTGCACTTAGTTGCATATAATTCCTCTTTAGCGGTCCCAGGAGGAAGGTGAGGACTTTTTAATAACTCCTTCCATTCACCTCCATCCTCATTAAGAGGTCTAGTTGACTGAAAATGGAGAGATCTGCTGAGGAGGTGTTGAGAGGATTGATCTCAGCTGAGAGAAGAGAAGTGAGGGGGCTGTACTTTTTCGAAGGAGTTGTTGGAAGCTCTCTCTCCAGAGCTCTGCTCCAGAATTTGACACATCAAGAAGCCTTTTATGGTGTCATTAGTGTAACTGTTCCACCGAGGACAAATGATTCTGCGGGTTAAGAGGAGTTAATCACCTGCCAATCAAACCTCATCAAGCCGCCTCTACGGATGAGGCGCTATACAAATCTCATCATACTTATGGAGCCTCAATTAAGCAGATACAGGCGAGGAGACACATGCAGAGAGGGGAGAGTGACAGGGCGAGCAGAGGGCAAGCTGGGAAGGTTGGAAAGGAAGAAAGACAGAGATAGAGGAAGACAGAGACAGTAAGCAGAGCTGGACGACTCCTGTCTGACACTAAGCAGCAGAAATGTAATGTCTTAAAAGGCCATCGCAGTCAATAAAGTTCCTAATGTGCTTAAAGCAATTACTGTGTCCGGAGAGGAGCAGAGTGCATGCAGGATATTAACCTCAGTAACCCACTCTATCTGGTCCATAATTAAATTATCCTCACATCCTCATTCTAATGCAGACACACACACACACAGACACACACACACACTCATACAAACATGCATTTACACATGTTCACATAAAGTTTGTGATGAACTGTATCCTGATCTGACAAGAGAAGAAGAGAGAAGATAGAGGAAGAATTCAAGTGAAAGTAAACGATTTGCTGATGTGGGATCTCAGCGCCGGTAACAGCGCGAGGATTCTTTGACCTTGACGTTGATTGACGTGTTATGTTGTGATGGCGGTTGTGGTCTCCTGACACACTGTTGGTTTCCACGTATCCGTTCGAAGACAAATGTCAGTGGTCTCTCCTTCTCTAAATGAGAATTTTCCGTAACGATATATTTTTTATTTTCAAATCATTTCCTAGAAACAATCTGAGATGAAGGTGTAACAGCTCCCAGAAAGCAATGTGTAATTTTGCTCTAATTCTTGTTTCACCTGTTGGAATATAGATGGGTATAATTACATTTCCCACAACTACACAATTTAAACATGCTTTTTTTTTTTTTTGTTTGGGCCTAATTTCTTTTAAGAGAATCCCTCTAGTTTTCTCAGAACATTGTTTCTAATTTCCTCTCTAATTTGTACCAAATTCTTTCGAGGAAACTTCCAAGAAAGTGCATTTCCTCAAACTCTTCCACCTATTTCTACATTGCGTCCATTTGTGTCCATGTCCATTTTCTTCTTTGTCCCTCTCTCACACATTGCGCTGCTTCCTGTTTCTTCCACTCTTCTTCCACTTCTTTCTCACTCTGCATTATGTATATTCAAATTTAAATAGCGATGTCCAAGTAGTATAACTAATAAGCTCTTCAAGCTGATTTAATGCCGTTTAATAGTTGTCATACAAATTGTTAGCTGGGGAGAAGCCTTGACACTATGGGCGCTAATTACTGCTTCTGAAAATAACCAACCACCCTTGAGCATTATGCACGGACCCCCGATGGCAGTTTTCCTCGGCATCTGGGACAGCTTTTGTGGTTGAGTGGTCGGAATGGGCAGCAAGCTAATTTAGTATTTCTGGATGATGCCTCTTTGGCTCATTCTGCTGTTGCTGTGTTTGTATTGAAAAGTAATATTTCCCGACCATACCTTGGGAATGCTAAGCCGCCGCTTCAGGTCAACATATAACAAAGCTATTTGTTAATATGAATTGTGAGCACGTGTGTGAGTGTGTGAGTGAGTTTGTGTTAACTGTCTGTGTGTGTGTGTGTGTGTGTGTGTGTGTGTGTGTGTGTGTGTGGGTGCCTTTGTCTAGGTATGCATCGTTTACCATGCCGAGGAGGTCTCTGTTGCGCTGGCGAGACGATACAGGAGGATAGGCTGTCTGGAGAAAACGTGTCAGCCCATCAGCAAACTGTCAACCACACTCGCACACTCACACATTTTGAAGCACACACACACACACACACACACACACACACACACACACACACACACACACACACACACACACACACACACACACACAGAATGAAATATAGTCATCAACCACTGACTAATACAGAGAGGGGATTGGAAAGGTATTTTTTGTTGCATTCACATATTTAAAAACACACTATGCACATGGATACACCTTCATGTACAATTTGTCATATGAGCACCAATTTGTCAAAGTGTGAATATGATGAACTGGGCTCGTGCACTGACTTTAATCAAGTCAGCTGCTGCACACCCAGCAGGAATCACGTCTTAAACCCCATAACGGCAAGTAAGCACTTTTGGAAAATTCCTACATGTGTCCTTGAGGTATTTGAATATCACATGTTAATGAATATTTAACGATGAAAATAGTAGCCTCTGAGCAGACTTGATTTTCAAACGTGCCCCACTGCACATTTAATGAAATATCTCAGTGTGTTAACTGGGAGAAAGTGGTGGTCTTCATGAGTGTGTGTGAAGCTGTATCTGCGCCTCACTCTGCTGAACAGTGTGAAGTGACAGCCTCCTCATGGCTCGGGCCAGAATTAAGTAGGTAGAGAGAGTGAATGAATAAAGTTGCTGCATCGACAGCGTGCTGATGTCATTTACACAAGAAATGTAATCATATATGGCTGGAGGTGATCTATGGCACCATTATTCCACCTGTTGACAAATTTAAAGACTCTTACTCATGATTGGGGTTATTCACCCTGGGCTGCAGCTTGATTTCTTCACACAAAGTAAGGCCATTTTATATAGAGATGTATTTTACATCTCACTCAGGTATATGTATCTCAGAGTTATTCAGCTTTAGGATGTCACACAGTAGACGGATGAACATGGTGTCGACATGCTGTTCATGAGAAGAGTGTTGTCTAAATAAAGGACACGGACAAGATTGAAATATAAATGTGCGGTTTCCACAGGAAAATCATGCATCATTCAGTGTAAGACAATTAAGTTACAAAGAAACAGAGCAAGCACAAAAGAGCAGAGATATATTTTCTTTGTTTGCCTTGAGAAGTGCTCGCTAGTATTTCAGTGTGGGATAAAGCCACTGGACAGCTCAATACTGCATGTCTGTACTGCTAATATCCATTTTATTTGCTCTCACTGTGTGTTCTCTCTCTTTTTGTGGTCATGGATCATAGAAGGCCAGGGAGAGCAAACAAAAAAATTTAATATGAAGCGAAAATGCATGACCACAGCCTTGGGGAGTGGAAGGACAGCACGGTAGGGACCATTTTTGTGTGTGTGGGTGCGTGTGTGTGTACATGTGTGAGAGACATAAAGAAAGGGACCATTTCTCTCAGAGCCAAAATGAGGTCGGGGAATTGGATAGAACGCTTTCGTTCCCCCCAATGAAAGTGGTTCTCTCATATTCGCAGGAGGACATATGGGGTGTGAAGCAAAAGCCATCGGGTGACGACAGGGGGAGAGGAATGCTCGCGAGCCCGAAGAGATGACAAGGAAAATAAAATTGAAACCGAGTTAAGGGGGAATCAGTCGCAGAGATTGCTTGGGAAACCTCGGGACTGGCACCACTGTAAACTTTAATGAAGAAACTTCCTGAGTCTCTCCTATGGGACTCAGTGCCAGTGTCTCGACCATCTAGAAACAACGCAGGGATTCTGTCAAACGCTGATGGGCTGCACAGCATGTTCTAACACCGTCGAGCGTAATATACAATGTCCACCTCACCTCACTCCATCACTGTGAATGTGCTGATACACTTAGGCTCGCACATGCACAGAAAAAAAACCCGCACGGCACGCACGCGCACCTTTATGCATGCACACACACAATAACAGATACAAGACAAGGTGGTAGACAGTCAGTGCGGAGATAGATGGGGGAGGTAAATAGGGGTGTCATGGCGGTGTGATGGAATGAGGCAGAGGAGAATTCATCCTGTGTTTCCTCTAGCCTCTGTCCCCCTGCTGACAGCAGCCTGAAATAGGGCCCACTGTGTCTGTATATATACACCTGCATGTGTGTGTGTGTGTGTGTGTGCGCATTTCTCTTTTGTATGTGCTTCTTCCTTTTCTCTCTGTGTGTTTTTTAAACTTCTATGTGTCTGTGTGTGTTTCTCCCTCTGTGTGTTGTGTATCTCCTCAGCTCTGGGATGTCGGATGAAAGCGACCAATGTGGAGAGAGATAGAGATAACACAGGGGAATGTGTGAGGGAGAGAGAAAGAAAGAGAGAGGGCCCCATGGGGAAAATGAAACATCCTTCCTGTTTCGTTTATTTTATGTTCAGATCTGGTTTGAACTGGAATCCCACTGGGCCAGTGGTCAGTAAAGTGTTATTAGATCCCGCAGAGCGTCTGTCTGTGTTCTGCACAGGTTGGAAATACCTGGAGGTGATCATGTAAATGCTGTTGCTGCCAAAGCTAACACAGACGTAGAGTAGTTGTAAATGTGTTAGGTATTTAGTGTGTGTTTTTCCCATTTCTGTGCACCAGTGGGACAGGGTTGGGTCATTCAAATGGTGTCTTTGTGAAGAAAAAAAAGGAAAAGAAAGACAAACAAAACATCCTTTGGGTGCAACAGAAGCAATCCCACAAAAATGAAAATCTACCTTCTGCTACTTTTTAAAAATGACTATTAAATGCACACTATTTATTTTCTGCCACTTGGGGTATCTAAATCAAAACAGTGACAACAAAAGAGGTTTGTGAAGTAGCGCTGGATAATGGCAGTTGCTGTCTTCACTTTTCAACAACTACCATTACAGATGGAAAATCTATCAGATGTGAATAAAAATTCTTAGACGAGGTAAAGTTTTATTCACGTTACATTTAGTCACGTTAGCTGACTTCACTCCTCCTTCTCTGGGATGTCACCTGGCGTTTACCTGGAACTTCAGCCCATCTTTATCGGAAAAACAACCATATAGGTCGACTATGAAAGCAGCTTGTTATGACCCGTATTTACGTCCCTTGTAGGGCGGTGACCTAAAAAAAAGGTCTGTATAAGTAGGGGTTGACCGCTGTTTGTTCCCAGTGCAAAGGTTCTTTTAACTAACCAGTGTAGCTAAGTTACGTGAAGCACATGTACATGTAGGTACCTTTGTAAATGAAGTAGACTTGAAGTCGTTATTGTCAACCAAACCCAATGTTTTCTTAAACATAAGTCCTGAGTAGTTTTAGTGCCTAAACCTAACCAAATTGCGGTTGTACGAGGCAGGTCCAGTACATCTATCATTGGTAAGCTGCACTTGTCATGTTGTTTTGGGAGTGGTGACATAAGTGGATTTGGGAGTTGCTGGCAATTGACCTATTCAGTCGTTCAGTCGACAGGCGGCCAAATGAAACACATTGTTCCCTGGGATAACATTTCTTTGGGTTTGAACATTGATGGAAACATGAAACAAAGATCTAGTCATTTTCAGATATTTTAATGCAGAATTGTTACATATTATATTCAAATATATATATACTGTATATATACTTTTTTTTCCTTCTGCCTCCCACCTTTTTGGACTAAGACCGATAAGTAAAACTTGGCCCACACCATCATACCCTCTCGGGACATACATACCAGAAACAGCATTAATATGGCAGAGAAAAAGGATTCAACGCAGCAGCTAAAAACTGCATAAAAAAATCCCCAAACCCTGCTGAAATAGTTGCGAAAAAGTGGCTTTAGGCAGTGCTTTGAAAATGAATAAGAGACCATTTTGTTCTGCATATTTTAATACATATAAATGCAGCCTTTGGGTATTTTGTCAACAGGTAGCATTAATATGATATGTGTGTCAGCAGCACACAGCATTGTTGTTCAGGCCCCTCCAAACCAACCTTACCTCCTGGTTTTTAAGTGGCACGTTTGTAATTTTGCTGCCATGTACCTTGTGATATAAAAAGCCTTTAACTCTGTTGACGGAGCTGTGCGTGCTTGTCTGTCCCCTGAAAAAGGACCATTTTAAAGCTAGCTATCAGTGAAGTTGTGTTGAGCAAGGCGGTGTTGCTACTTGTTTAGTTCTCACTTCCTCTTTTTCTGTTACTCACGTCACGTCCTTTCTTTCTCTTCCTCTCTGGCTCTGTCTGTCTGCCTTTGTCTCCGACAGTCTCTCCTTCTTTCTCTCCCTAGGGATAAAGACCCTCCCAGTCCTCAGCTCACTGAAGCCTGTTTGGAGTAATTAGAATTAAAGTATTAGAGTTAAAAGGGAGGATTTGAGTCTGATTATGATGAAGGAAAAACTATAATCCAAACACTCCCTCATGGGCTTTTTTATAAAAATTTCAGTGCAATCCACTCAAAAACACAAAGTGAAACAGCCCAAACATAACTTGCTATTAATGTTTGTGGCTGTGAACGAGAGTGTGTTTGTTTGCTTAAGACGCTCGTGAGCATGTACAGTGTTTGTAGGTGTGTCGGTGTTGTGTGCGCGGGTGGATGCAAGTGAGTCTGCCTTTCTCTTTGCGGCGAAGCCGACTTTTTCCTCCCGATTAAAAATGAATGTCCCCCCTTCTGCTCTCTGTCACTTTCCCTCGCTTCTGCCGCTTCCCCCCTCTCTTTTCCACCGTTATCCCCTCTATATCCTCTCTATTTTCTTCGAGCCATCTCTATATATCACCTCCCCACACACACACACACACACATACAGTACCCTGACACTTTCTTCCCTCCTCCCGGCTCTCTCCTCCCATCTCATTCTCTGTGACCCCCCCCCCCCTCTCTTTCTGAACATATTTCATCAAAGGTCTCCTCGCAGGTAACACTCACCGTGATCTCATTAACTGCTGCTAAGCACGGAAGACTTGAAAGAACACACTGTCTCCAACATGCACGTACACACACAGACACACACACACACACACACACACACTGCCACTGACACATGCTGCTTGTATAACCCTAACAGCTGCATAGGACAAGAGAATCAAAGACAGGAACCTTCCAGAAGGCTCATGTTTAATTCTTAAACTGAGGATAGTTTTAACGATCTAATGATTCCAGGCTACTGCACCAGCACTGCGATAGGCCTTTATATTGCCTCTGTGCATGCATGTGTATGTGTGTGTGTATATACACCCTTCCTCACTCAGTCTCTGTCCTGTTAGTAGCTGTATTAACCTGGGGTCTCTCTGCACTCCTGATCACTGTAACCCCATTAACTCCCATTAGGTCTCATTACCACCCTCGTGAGGATCGTTACCGCTTGCTTTATCTCATTTCCTAAACACCACCCTATGCATTCTCTGGATGTCTGCTCAGTGCAACACAGTTTTTGTCACTAATTGCGAGTCGTTATGCCTTTCATTGGTGGCGGGACCAGGTGTGAGTGGTGGTTCAGCAGGCAGCGATTGACAGTAATTGAGCAATCCACTGCCACGATAGACGAAAAGGCAGCTCACACTGCCACGGAAACTGTTTTTTGAGGCCTGGAGGGTTGTGTGGAGGAACTACCAGAAAGGGGGCACCGGAGTGACAGCTTGACACAGAGTCAACTATAATTATACATGACTGTCAGACTGAAATATTCAGCAATGTGTGGTCATGAGGATGAATTATATATTCAGTACCGTCAGGACTTCTGTTCCAGAGTGGGATTTGATGTTGTAAGGGCTGTGGGTGAGTGCGATCTGGAGTAAAATGAGTGAAGAAACACAGAAAAAGGAGTGAATTGAGTGATTAAAGACCAGAAGGGAGGGCAGATTAGATTAGACATGGAGGAGGAAGAGAAGTTTTACTTCAAAAGCTCACTGAAGTCAGGTGCATGGAAGATGTATGCCAGGCTCTGCTGACTTATAGCCAAAGGATTGAGATTTTAATATCACATATTTTTATTCACAAATGTTTCATTTAAATTTTAGTTTTCAGTATGCATTCATTAGTTTTAGTTTGTTTCTTCTTTCGGTCATTCGGTGCTCGCAGTTGACTCACTGGAACAGGATGATTCATGAGACCCCCATTGCAAAAGTGCTGAACAGAGCATGCTGAATCCAGTTTATTTATTTTCACTTCTTGTTTTAGTGTGTTTGGCCGGATTTGTTCCTCTGTTAAAATAAAAAAAAAAAAATTACAATCCGCATGAAATGTCAAAATAGGTCTGTTGTAACTGTCAGCAGGTGTTGTGTAACACAGAGTAACACACAAATGGTATGTATGGAGCGAAGCCTGCAAAGCTACTTCTGGCAGACAGTTTAAGTTGAGCTGTCACACGCACATCTCACACACTCTAATCGCTGCAATATCCAACAGATCCTTTGCAATAACTTGGTATATTTGAGCTGTCAAAAGCCCTGGTTACACTCCTGGTCTGCCAGTGCTGCTGCTTTATGGCTCAGTTTGCAACCAATGCTGCCACAGTTATTGCTGCACTTCCATCAAGAACTAGTGACTGACCAACATATAGAAGGTTTCACAGGTCGGATATTCCTCTCAGGGGCTTTGAAGTGACTGGTGGTGTAATGGACATATGGCAGCTTACACATAGAAGATCCCACATAACATACTGTATCAGATGTCTGGTTCGGTGGCTCATGGATTTGAAAGCCACACATTTAAACTGTAAGCTTTAAATCCTCTGAAAACGTAAAATCATACAATGTAGAATTTAACCAAATCATTCAATATTTAAGACTACATAAGATACAACATTGAAGATTCAAGTCTTTATTGTGATTATGCAAAAGATCAAAACAATGAAACATCTCCCTGAGCTGCATAGTGTAGTCACGTAAGATATAAATAGTAAGAAGAAAATGGAATAAAATAGTTATTGAAGAATAAAATAGATACCAACATTTTGTAACAATTTGGAGCATTTTACATCACCTTTTTATTGGCCATATGTCAGCGGGTTGTAACGTGACGTAAAAAATGAGACCTTCCCCATCTCTCTCGCGTGCCTACAAAAGCCTCTGGACTTCTTTGTGAACGACTCAGGCCTGAGTTTCAGCAACAGTCCAAAGGATGTGACGTTCTCGAGTGCCTCGTCTGAGTGTCACTCTCCACTCCGCTAACAGAGAACAACAGTAGCAACGGTAGTTTAGATTTACAGTCCATAAACTAAAGACCAGCTTCCAGCACAACACAGAAGTTCCACAGAGCCCCTTCAAAATGATTGCCGATACTTATTTCTTCACAAAATACAATGAAATAATAAATTATAGTCAATATGTATCTACACACAACACTAAACCCTAAAGAGTACGGTTGAGACCTGCTCTAATTGAAAAGTATCATGACATAACTTATTTTGTGTTGCTATACAAACAAAACTGACTAACAAAACCTCAGCTAATCTGGCTCATCAGGGTTTTGTGTGACCAACCGCCTCCAGATCCTGTTGCCAAATGTTGCTTAATCCTGTACAGAAGTTTGCTGCATGACGTTTTTGCAATGGAGCTCCACCCGCTTCAAACCAAATGCATTTTTAGGGCTTTTAAAATGTATCTCTTCGGAGAGTGAGATGGGGTCAAAGCCTAATACTCACTGTGCATATCTTAAGAAATTGTTTCTTTTACCCTTCGAAGACCAAAAGTGAAAACATTTCAGTAACACTGTCAATTTTGAGTACACTTAGTAGCTTGTATAGCAAGGGTTTCTTCTTTTACATTTTTGTCGAAATGCTCTGCACACCCACACAGGTGCTTTCATTTACTCTGCCTCAGAAGGCCTCTATCTCTATCTGAAGTCTTTAAAAGATATCCTCAATGTTACTTAAGAAATATGGGACTATCCTAAATATTTGGTTAATGTTATGACCACTAGTTTTATCATTTGAGCTTCCCACCCTGAGTATGATGAGCGAAATGGCCGCAGTGTGAATATAGTCTATTGAGGACCCTCTAGCGGTAGAAATTACAGACATTCAATGATGTATTCAATTCAATCATGAATGATTTCAGCTTCAGTTCCTGAAAAATGTTTACTTGCCGGTCATTTTGGCATCGTAGATAAGTCTAAAAACTACAGTACCCATGAGTGTCAGCTGCCATGGAGAGTAAGAAAGTTTGGGGTATCGGTGAGGCAAATTGTCATTTCATCCCTTACCGGTTGAGTAGAATCTAAAAAGGTATTGGACGATGAAGATCTGGAGGGAAATTGGGCCATATTTTGAGGTAAGCTTACATATTTGATAACCCATTAGCTCACGTTAGCATTCAGCCACTTCCTAGCTAACATTACCGTTTGATAACATCCAGTGTGTTTCACTTCCAGGCTTAACGAAATGTGTCCAAAACTAGTTCATCCAATATGCTGTTCTACCTTGAAAAATGTCTCTCTGGATTTTCATTTTCCGATGTCTTGTCAGTTGCTAATCGATCTGGATGGAGTGAAATGATAATTTGTCAGACTCCCCCTTTATATACAGCTTGCAGTCTGGAACACAGCAGTACCACAGTTGAGCGTCCCACACTGAGCGTGATGTTGAGGAAAATGGCCGCTGTGTGATGAGTGTATTTTAAGCACTGTAATCTTTAGCTTTCACCCGCATGTCACAGAATTTTAAGCTTGGCTTTTACCATCAACTTTTTTTTTTTTTTTTAATCAAGAAGCAGGTATTTTGGAACGTAGTTGTCAATCTTTTGTACTGATGATTCAACCTGGAGAGTTTTTGGCATATCCAAGCTGTGAAAGTGCTCTAACTGCTCATAATGCAATGCTGCCTATGGTCCCAAAATAGCTCTTTTCATTTCGCAAACGCAGGAAATTACTGCATGACACCAGACTTTATGTGCCAATAAGAATTATAACAGATGAAACTGTCCTGCCCTAACGGTTGCAACAAAACTAGCAGATGAATGAGGCAGATATCAGTCAAGGCTATCAGAAAACACCCCCACAGTCATGGTGATCTATGGGTATGTGGTGTCCTCACAGTTCGATTTTTTAACACCCTCACATCATTTTAGTTTTTGGGGACAGAATGGACGTACAGGTGGACCCAATATCCACGGTCTCAATTCTTCAGGGTCCCTGTAATATCGCATACATCAGTGTTACCACAGACGTGCTGCTCACTCATTCAGTCAGGTTTTATAACCACTGTGATTAGAGTCCCTATAAAGCTGAGACCATGTCCTGATGCTGCTCTGAATGGTAAGAGACAGGAAGAGAGACAGGAGAGAAAGTGAGGTGGGGTATGTGTGTGTGTGTGTGTGTGTGTGTGTGTGTGCGTGTGTGTGGAGTGAAGTGTGTTACAAGGAAAGATTGGATCTGACCCATTAACTTTACAGGCCACTCATTGAGCACCAGTGCAGTAGGGGTCAGTAGGGAGATTTCACTGTAAATCTCTACAACGATCACAATGATAGACCACGGAGAGAGAGAGAGAGAGAGAGAGAGAGAGAGAGAGAGAGAGAGAGAGAGAGAAGCACAGCTTGCAACACTGTTCCTGACTCTGTCCTAAGCCAAGATAAGTTTTACTAAAGTATATCATCTGCTGCCAACAAGCCAGCTGGACTTTATTTTCTTCTGTTACTCGTTTAAAAGCTCTACAAAAATAAAAGCCTTTGACAACTTTGCCATTTTCGAAGCAAATCAAGAGAGAACATGTGGGTTGTTTCTCACTTTTTTCGGCCCTCTCATATTCCCCCTTTAAGAAAATCCCTTTTTAGATGTGGCCTTTCTGGTTGTGTCAGGTCCCGGCCTGTGAACCCAAAACACAACCTCAAAGAGATAGCTAAGGGGGCTTATATGAGGACACACTGAGCCTGAAGGAAAACACAAACATCAGATGTGTCGTGTAGAGGAGGTGAAGCGAGAAGAGGCAAAAGTCACTGTAGCAAACATGGGCCTCCAGACCAGAATGTTTCTTGCTCTGCTCTCTTTCCCTGCGGCACAGCAGCTTCTCGGCTTGGTCACACCTCAGATCTGACTACCTCTACCCACCCTGCAGTACTGTGCAACCATTATCTTACAGGACTTCTAACACACCCTCCTCCTCTCTATACCATCTCTCTCTTTCTTTTTGACACCAAATCGCACTCTGCAACAAATCTTTCCACTGTAGATTATTAATAATTTATCCCCCTGACCATGCCCTCCACTGAATAATTGCTACAGTTATTCATGTATCTGATAATCCATCACCTGGGGAGCATCTGCTCTGGTAACCCCATCACAGTAGAAAACCTACAGTACATCACTTCTTCCTTCCTCACAGTTTAAAAGTCTAAATTCCACGATGGTCATAATTATACATTTATTAGAGCTGCTTTAAAAATAGCAGAACACCACCAACACAAGACATTCAAAAATCAATCATCCTGATTATATAGTACAATGAGCTAGAAAGCAGGATGTTACTGTATCAGTGAGCCTCATTTCATGCACCAGAATTCATTAGCATAGAGCTGTGGCTCTAATGCACCCTGCGTTTTGCTTAGACAATCAGATATTGCGCAGTGTAAAGCCAATCACGGTAATGGCTGTAGCCTGGGAATACTGGACGGTCCAATCATCACCCTTGCCTGAGAGTGCCTTTTTCCAGACTTGACATTCGATATGTGATTGCTGCTTCCGTTCAGTTTTGTTTTGATAATCAGAAAAAGAAAAAAACGCCCACACTGTTGGAGGCTTGATTGTTTAGAGTGGAGCTCAAAAGTACTTGACTGCAGCTCTTGTGCTCGCTGGGGTCAAGCTCTGTTCTTTAGTGCCTTTGCTGTTGCTGGTTGATCTTTGAGTTTTGACTTCAGGGGGCAAGAAACTCTGGGTCAGTTAAAACTGACCACTCCACATGGGAAAAAAACAAGAGCACACTACAGCGCATAAACAAAAAAATTACACTGACCTGCTAGAATTACATTAAGCTTCAACACATTTTTCTATCAGCCTTTGCTTTTATTGCTTTTGCTCATAATCTGTTGTAAAATCCCATGATTGCTCCTTTGTTCCCTGCTTTTTATCATTTCAATATATTTCTTTCCATAGTCATTAGGAAAAATTGTTCATACTAACAATCCATCATAGCCACATTTTACATACAAAAGTGTATTTCTCCATAACTGTCGATAACCTCTATTTTTTAGTATACTATCCAGTTGTCATTCAAAACGAAAAAATTGCTTGGCACAAATTATCTGGTCCTAGTCCTAAACCTCCTGAACTGCTTACAGACTCATTAAAGCTGCCCTGTTTAATATTTACGTTTTAATATCTGGATGATTACATCGATATTTTCTGAACTCGACCACAGCAACTAATGAGAAAGACATCTCCAAGCAGCTGATGGTGCCGCCAAACAACGGGGGGTCTGTGGAGTGTCCGAAGTGACGTCTTTTTTACCAAGAAAATAAAATTCCTCTGGCCAGAAAGAGATAGTCCGAGACTATCTGGCGACTCCTGGCACAAGGGGTCACAGGGTCAGCTATGTTAGAAAGGAATGTTTCTTGCAGAGAAACAGGGCTTCAATTTATATCTCAGAGGAGAGGCATGACAAACATGATGTTTTCCTACAACTTCTGAAAGCTGAGGAAAAAAAAATCAGCTTATGACCTTTCAACAGAGCCCAAAACCATGCCTGTACTGCAAATGCAAAAGCTTTGAATTTACTTTGGTTAGACTGGGATCAGCGTTTTAGGATCATTTTACATATATTTCCAGAAATTATGCTTTTGATTTGTTTTTTCTCACTGCAACGTGTTACTACAGCAAGTTGTTGCACCATGCTCGTGTCCAATTTGTTTAAGTCTGCTTCCCCATGAAACTAAGTGAGAGGGATCACTGGAGATACGTTGGGGCTGATCTGGTTAGGGTTTTTTTGTGATTTTTTCCCAGTCTTTTAGCGTATATTCATATCCAATAGTGTTTTTTTTTACCCATTTATGTTTTTTCTATATTTCCAAGCCTGGCCCACCCCCCATCTCTTGAGCATCACTTTACTTTAGGCTGAAGGGTCTTGTGGGAGGAAGAGTAAGCAAGTAATTGTTTACCAAACATGAGATTAATTGCTTTTAA
This sequence comes from Pagrus pagrus, assembly GCF_965226575.1. Classification (NCBI taxonomy): domain Eukaryota; kingdom Metazoa; phylum Chordata; class Actinopteri; order Spariformes; family Sparidae; genus Pagrus; species Pagrus pagrus. Next base: position 15,843,082 of record NC_140191.1, read on the forward strand.
GGGCCCAGGCTAATTACTGCCCAAGAAACCAGATCAGCGACAAATTTCATTACATTATCTTGTGTTTGTGTGTGTGTGTGTGCTCGTAAAATACCATTATATTTGTGTCACATGTAGACACACACACACTCACACAAACTGGCGAGTTAGTGAAGCAGCAGAGCGGAGGGAGTAATTACAGTGCAGGACAGGTCACTAGGCCTGCGGTTCACCTCAACCCTGAACACTGGAGCTATTCTGGACCTCTGAGAAAATAAGGAGGGCTGCACTCAGAGGCCAACTTCAGTTACGAGGCTAAGAACCTTAATTACTCATAGGGGCAACACAAGAGTGCAGATTAGACTGTAATTGGTGGGTTTGCCTGGCTGCATGAATCAGTGAGTGCTTCAACTGACCACCGTATCAGTGGCTGATTATAAGGATTGGGCTCTTTCACTCCAAGTGCATGGAAAAATGACCTGCTCCCAATAAATAAGTGTGTTATTTGTTTTTGCACACATGTCAAAGTAATTACGCACATGGTAGGGCGTGTGAATGTTATGGTCATATAATGGAGATTACACTGGGGAAGAGAAGAGGGGGTTGAGAGCATTCCAGCACATTGTGTTTGCATAGCGTGACCTGGACTTGTGTGTGTTTGTGGGGAGCCCGGTGCTGCTGCTTCACAGTTGTGATGAGTAAACTGTCAGATAATTCTTGTCTGGCCTGTCAAAGTTTTACCCCAGGACACTGATTTAAAAATTTATTTTGTTTTCGACGCTTTGGTTTTATTCTGTGTAAATGCCTAAACCTGTTATAATGATCCTGTCTTTGAGCAGCTGACATCAGATAAGCTACAAAATAAAAAGTCTGTCTCACACTGTGCCAACCACAAAGAGCTCATTTGGTGTTTGTTTTTAGATTTCCTGTACGTCCTCAAATTCACCTTCTTTCTTCCTTCCTCTGTGTGCGTTGCTTAACATGTGCAGTAGTAGCAGTGATTTGGTAAAACCAGAAATACCTCAGGGTTTTTTGGCAGGCTGTAATGAATACAGCGCTGTCTGCCCAGGGTTGCATAATCTGGGTTTCCAGAACAAGCATGTACTTGAAATTTGGTCCAAATATTTCCCGGCCGAGCACAAACACACACAGTTCGTACAGAGAGAACAGAACAGCTCATCCCTCCCACCCTTTGCCATGGAGTTTCCCAGTTTAGGCAGACTTCACCCTGAGCCATGGGAGGGGATGGGCCAATACAAAAACTGACTCAAGACCAAAACATCTGTCAGTCTAGTGAGCAAATGACTTAGAAGAGCCTACACATGTTGACGGGCAGACATTTGATTTGCTGACACTTTTTTCCAGAAGAGCTGTTGCTTTGAAGGCTGTTATTTTGTTACATGTGCCTTGGATCTGGAGACATTAGTCAGTCATATTTCAGTTCAGCTGTCTAGCTTTGACAGAAAGCCTGGTGGAGTGGTTTGTTCACAGGAGATATCTTCACTGTTTGTGTCAGACTGAAGTCATGTCGGCTGACAGACTGAGCAGCATGTCAAAGGAGGTGAAGCCAGAGAGCGTGTCGCTGTGTCCTCTGGGCGCTGCAGCTGCCCCTGAGCAGGAGCTGCTGTGCATCTTTGGGACGGGGGACTTTGGGCGCTCTCTGGGCCAACGTCTGCTCCAGTCTGGCTACAGGGTGGTGTACGGCAGCCGCAGACCTCACAGCTGTGGCCCCCTGCCTCAGGGAGCTCAGGTACAACCAGCTGCATGATGTCTTCTCAGACTCTGAGATTCAACTTTGTGTCCAAGCTAATTTGGATGATTGTTGTTGATGTCATCAACAGCTGATACTTAAAGGTCCAAATTGTAAAAAAAGTTGTTTGTTGACTCTCTTGGGCTGGTCGAATACTGACGCTTTGGTATTGTAGGTTGGGTCAGCTGACATCTTGGGAATTCTTACAAATTGGACATGTGTTGCATGATGCTCCTGAACGAGCTCAAATATAGATTTTAAGCACAGCTGGAGTGCATAGTTAATAAACAGTTGTTATCAGTCTTTGTATGTTGATTGAGAGTTTTGTTTTCAGCTTTCGTCCAATAAGTGCTCAACTAGTGAACCACCGCTTAAAGGGTAAGTCCACTAATTTTTCCACATTAAAGCGTGTTTATAGGTCTTGGGGAGTGATATGTGAAAAAAGTAGTATGAAGTATTTTGCGGCTCCAAAGAAAACTCTGATAATCAGAAATCTGATAAATTGTCTGCAGTGATGTCACTCAGTTGCTGAGTTGCATTGTGGGTAATGTTGGTGCCAAGTTTTTAAAGGTAGTCCACTGGTAGCATTGCTCTTTCATAACACTGAAGGACTCATTGTGGACAGTTTGAAAACAAATGATCTATCACCTTTTTTATTCCACACATTATTCTTCCTTTTCAAAGCCTGTGTATACCCACAATGCAACTTAGCCACTGTGACAACTGGAGGCAGTTTATCAGATTATGTGCAGCTTCCTCTGGAGCCCTCAAACGACTTCATACTACTTGTTCACATATGCAGTAGTACTCCCCAGACCTGTAAACACACATTAATGTGGAAAGTTGGCGGGCTTACTCTTTAACAATCTGAGCCAGTTATAGTGAGTGTGCTGGCCCATTGACCAGCCATGACTTGTGCTGTATTTGTGTGTGTTGTGCAGGTGATGAGCCATGCCGCAGCAGCAGCCCAGTCCGCCAGTCTGGTCTTTGTTTGTATTCACAGAGAAAACTATGAATTCCTGGAGACACTCGCACCTCAACTCAAGGGAAAGGTACCTTGTCGTACAATCAGAGGTGCCTTTGTATAAACATAGCGGTTGTTTAATTTCTGTTTAACTTTTATTCCACTGATTTCATTGATTGGAAGGTGCTGGTGGACGTCAGCAACAACCTCAAGAAGAATCTATACCCAGAAGCCAATGCTGAGTATCTGCAGAGGTAAGAGGGAACGAGGCAATAATGTAATTACATCTCATGGACCATGTGGTTTGAGTCACAAACAACTGGCAGAACATGAAGCGAAACAGTTTTTTGTTGTTTGTTGTCCAGGCTGATCCCCGGAGCTCATGTGGTGAAGGCTTTTAACACCTTGTCTGCCTGGGCTCTGCAGAACGGACCCTCTGATGCCAGTAGACAGGTACCGGATGTGTCTGTGATGTTGTGTTTATCTTGATTGTCTTTTGGTTGGTTTGATTTGCAAAAAAATTAAAAACAAGCAATTTGGCTTTCTGCTATTCAGGAATGAATATTTTTTTGCTAATCGTGACATTTTGAAATTAAACTATTCAGTCCTGCGTGTCAAAAATCTTCTTCCACTGCAGAACTACAAGCATTTTTATAATTCTCTGATGTGTTCACACAGTGGGGTGTTGACCAACAAGTTAAAAATAATAGTCTCTTTCAGAGAGGAAAGCATTTCAGTCCAGATTATATTATTAACTCATTTTGAAGTTTTGATCAAACCAAATCCAAGTAAAAGGAGCCAAATCTAAGGAGTCAGCCTTATGTCTTTGCTGTGAATGCCATCTCTGATGTATCCTTGAATCAATTAACTCCACAGTCTCTCTTAGATCTAAGCCTCCCATCACATGCTTTGCTCTCTCACTCTGTACTGCAAAGCTGCAGCATATGTGGGTTTTTCTGTTTCATTTTGATGTGGTTGTGCAATCCCAGAGGACGGTAAAAACCACACAGGAGTGTGTGCGTGTGTGTGTGTGTGTTGGTGGGTGGGTTGGGTGTATGTGTAGGTATAGGGTTGTGTTGGTGTATTTGGAGCACGGCCAGCAACATCACATAGGTGTTGACTGCATTGTTGGTTTTTACCTGCTCGGTTCAACTAAATTTAGAATTTAGAAATTTAGAACACAGTATCTGTAGGTCCTTTTATGTTAAATCCTCTGGAGTCAAAACCACCCTTTCATCATTATATGTGCAAATGCATAAACATAAATGCATAATTTTAAAATAATGAAGATGTATACTGATCACATGGGGGCATTTCGAGTGCTTTAAAGACTGCGGGTGTTTTTATGCCCCAGGTGTACCTTTGTGGAAACAGTGCTGAGGCAAAGGAGGCAGTGTCAGAGGTGGCCACCAAACTGGGCCTCACTGTTCTGGACAGAGGGTCTCTGACTGCAGCCAGAGAGCTGGAGGACTTCCCTCTGCAGCTGTTCCCAGAGTGGAGGCTGCCGCTACGCCTGGCCACCGGCCTAGCTGCCTTCTTCTTCTTCTATCTGCTCATTAGAGATGTCATCTACACGTATGCTGTAGATGGGAAAGACATCTCCTTCAGAATCATGGTGTCCCTGGCCAACAAGGTAAAGACTGTTATCTTGTAAATTAGCATGTGTCCCTCTTATTAACGTAACCTCTCCGTGTGTAATGTACTGTAGGAAGAGCTGACTCTGGTGGATGTTATCCTCACAGTAACCACTTCCCTGTTTATCCCTCATCTTTCAGGTGTTTCCCATTGTGTCTCTCATCATGTTGGCTCTATGTTACCTGCCTGGTGTCATAGCTGCCTTCCTTCAGCTCTACAGAGGAACCAAATACAAGTCAGACATCAAAACAATATGATCTTATATGTAGTATGCCCGCACACAGATGCACAATTTCCAACATATGTAAAATAATGCATCATACAAGTCAAAGTATGTTTGTTCCAGGCGTTTCCCTGACTGGTTGGATCGCTGGATGCTGTGCAGGAAACAGCTGGGACTGCTCGCGCTCGGCTTTGCTTCTCTACATGTGCTCTACACGCTCATCATCCCCATAAGGTATGAAGCCTCCTCTTTGATATATCTGAAATGAAGTAATCAAAATTGTACTTTAAATACACCCAGTTTATCAAGGACACATAGCTTCAAAAAAACAGCCCAGCAATACCGACATTACACAGCAGCAGTAGTAGTGCTATCAAAAGGATGAGGACTATTCAGTCTTTTTGAATCACTTAAATCTTGAGTTGTAAAGCTCAGAGTTGAAAAAACTGGATAAGTAAAAAGCTGTGTGACACGTGTGTGTAAGTGTAGAGATAAATTGTTGCACTCAGAGAGACTCTTAAACTCTCAAACATTGGCAGTTGTTCAGTAATGTGTTGTGGTAACTGCTACCTCCCTCATGTAAGAGGTCTACCTGAATTTTCCAGATGATTCTTAGTTTTTCCTTTTTCGTCCCCAGATATTATGTGAGATACAAGATTTCTGAAAGTACCATCTCAAAGGTAAGACAGCCACTCAGCGTGAAAATAAGTGTGTTTGATACGTTCAAAGCTTTGTGTTTGCGTAGAAAAGTAGTTGCTTATTCATGGACAACATTTTGACGATTTGCGATGATCCTGTACTGTTTTTATTGCTGTCTCTTTAAGATGAAGGAGAACAAAACGTCAGTGTTCGACACCACCACAGCCTGGCGTTCTGACTCTTACCTCTCTATGGGGATCCTGGGATATGGCCTGTATGTCCTGTTGGGAATAAGCTCTCTCCCCTCCGTCAGCAACGCTCTCAGCTGGAGAGAGTTCAGCTTCATACAGGTGGATACTGGCATGTGTGTCTCAGTCATTTTATATGTGTGTATCTGGATGTCTTAGAGCGCGTGAACGTCAACATGTCCACACATTCACAGTGACACATTATGGACACAGAATACAGAACTCCACTGTGCAGGATGACGTGCAGCCCATGAAAATTTGGCTAAGTCCCTGCACCCTGTTTACTGTTTACTGGCGGTCGCAACTAGATGAAGGATACTGGGGAATTTTTTTTTATAACAGTCCCCAGTGGTGTTGGCTCTGTGGTCTCCCGAGCAATCTGTCCAGCAACTCTTCCCTTATGCGTGTTGGTGCCTGCGTGTGTTTTTACAGGAATTGTTCAACAGCAGATTGTGTGTTTATTGCATTTAAGCTGAATATTTTGTAGCATTTTGAAACCTAATCAAAATACGTGTATTACCTCCACTTTGATTTGCACTTAAACGTTACACTCATTTTAACAAAATGAGAGGTAGCAAAGGCTTCACACATTCTGTAGCCAACAGATTTGGCATGCTTTCCCCACAAAAAGGAAACTGAGTGGCAGACAAGCACGTCGCCGGCCGTTTTGGAGCCATTTCTATGATATTTCATGAGCCAGCTCCTGATAAAATGAATACAAACAAGCTCATTGGGAAATTTAATTTGGGACAACTGATTATCTCACCTCTACACTGTGGCCTTGAAAAGCTGCAAATGACACCCAGATTGATGATTCAGTTAACACAGAGACACATGCTCACAATGTTAAATAGGCTCGGTTGGTACCCACTCACAATGCGCCTGCTGGATATATTTTAAAGTGTGTTTTGAAATCTTCTGCGTACAGTACCTGTTTATGCTCTGGGCTGCCGAGGTACACTCAGTGTGGAAATTTACAGGAGCTACTGGACCTTTAAGGGATGTGGACACTGGCAGACAAACTATTTGCCACGATCTTCACATCATGTCCATTAGCCAGAACTCGAGCTATGACTGATGAGGACGATATTGTGCCTCAGCCCAGATGGAAAGCAGCTGCGTGGGCCAGATAGCTCTTTCCAACTTCCCTGCTCTTTTCTGTGCTTCCCTTGCTAAATCTTGTACTGTGATTGTTTATGCTCAACAGAAACAAATATTTACCTTTTTTTCCACGTTGACCAATTGAGAATGAAATCTCACCTCACCACAGGAAATGGAACTCATTCATAAATGTAACTGGGTCATGTCAGGCTCATTCTCTCATCCCGCACCCCTCCCCTTTACTCCAGACCAAATTAGAGCAGCTCTTTAAATGTTAAGTTATTCATCAAATGTAATTTGTGGGGCATATATTATCCACAGTCCTTAGGTTTTTGTTTGCGCGTGTGGAATGGATCTACAGTATGCGTCTGTACATTTGCGAGTGTGTGTGTACAGCATGTATGTTCTCTGTCTACCTTAGTCTAATTATCTCTATGTACATCTGTACACACAAAGTAGGCCAGTGTGCTGGAGTGTGTGCACACGTGTCGCTGTAAAGGTCAGGCTATCACATTCCAGATTACTGAGCCTATTACACAGTGATTAGCTCTGTGTATCAGTGCAAGTTGTGAATCTGCAACCCAGTGGCCAGAATAAATGTTAGCTCAGTAACGTTTCTTTATGCTGCAACTTCATGTTTGTTTTGGTTGAATTTTTTATTTCTCTCTCGTCATAAAGCCGTGCTTATGCTCTGGTTGGGTTCAGGCACAAAAAACACATGGTTAGTGTTAGGAAAACGTCATGGTATGGCTTAAAATACCTGTAAAGCTGGAAATTTCCCCACAGACAGAAGCTGCTGTAACCCCGTCTGGCAGCCTTGTGGCTTGTAATAACGCCACCACCTACCCCTTCACTTCCTGATGTGCCAGTCAGCTAATAAGCATAAAATGCGATTGTGATTTGCCACGTTTGGTACACATGTCAACCTTGGACATATCCGAGGTTTGCAGAAATGTTAACTGCTAACATTATATCGTGGCGGCCGGGCTAGAATCTGTGAATGAGTACAGTGAGTGTGAAGGTAAATATGTCCCAACTTGTGTGTCTCTCTTTCAGTCCAAGCTGGGATACCTGACATTGTTCTTCTGCACGTTACACACATACCTGTATGGCTGGAACCAATTCCTTAATCCCTCCTACTATAAATGGTACACTCCTCCTGGCTACATGCTCTGTCTTGTGGTGCCTTCTGTGGTGCTGGTGCTCAAGCTGCTGATCCTCCTGCCCTGTGTGGACCGCACGCTCACCCGCATTCGACGAGGCTGGGAGAGGACCGATCCAGAGGACGACACCAAGAAATCACTGCTGACATAGGACAGTCACAATTACAGACACAAAAACGATGGAAGACATAGAAAACATAGACACAAAGACACCAGAGTGACTTGCCTCCTACTGTAAGTGCTCTGTCAAGAGGTATTGTTTTGGATGTCATAGGTCCAAGACTTTACAATTACACCCATTGTTCTGCTCTCTAGTGTCAACGAAGTCAACTTGGTCAGTCTCTCTGCATGCAATCATGTTGGATTTGTTTCATTTTTCAAACATATTATGTGTGTTTTTTAAAAAAAAAGATGTTGAAAGATGTTTATAAAATACTCCTCTTTGATTATTATGTTGTCTCATACGTATTTTTTCCAACTTCAATCATCTTTTCATCTTAAAATGACGTCTACGTCTTCTCTCTTATTTAAAATTAAGTATAATTACTTTTTCATTTCCAAAGTTTAACTGTTGGACACAAGATGTCTCCTACCACACTTCAAGTCTTCAAGTTTTCAAGTGAGCACAGAGGAAGTTTTCACTTTGAGCAAAGAATGTGGAGGTGTTAATTATGCACATTCATTAGTCTGCACACTTAACTCAAACATTCAAATGTAGGAACAAGAAATATACATTTTTGACCTGAGATGGAATTTAATAATGACACTACACTCATGCACACTACATCCAATATTGTTACAGCCTCTAAGTCAGAGATGTGTGTCCTTGAGTTTATCATCAACCTTCATCTTCAACTGTTCACACTTCACAAGAGCTCACATTCATAGTTCACAATCTTGAATGTCAAACTTCACAGACCCAGAAAACAAACTAGTTAACATTCATTTGATTTCATGCAGACCTCCAAGAAACAAAGGTAACCGGTCCTTTACAAAATACTGTGAGTTTGACTAATGTGGAAGAACTTCTTTTCGGCTCGTGGTCTTACCCTTTGTTATTGATTTCTTGTGTTCATCATTCTCTCACAGATATCTGGTATCTAGACAGGTGGGATGCTTCAGCTTGTCAATATGTAAATGACAAATGATAATTTGTATGAAAATGTGCGATTTCTTCTGTTTGAATTTCTACACTGATTAGGTCATAAAGCTCCTTCATATATTGATATGAACTGGTCTGAGCAGCACCAGTAGCTCATCTGTTAGTTAGTTATTGGATTTACTCTTCTTCTGTAAAGTCAGACTTTTGAACGTGGTTCTCACTGCTTTTCTTTTGTTATTCCTTATTAGTATTTCTATATGTCGAGGGTAAGCACTGTGAAATGCTCTTCAAAATAAACTCAAGTGTGACTGAACAGCATTGTCTTGTCTCTCTTTCTCCCTCCCATATATCTCTCACCCTGTCTGGAAGTTCAGTCAAACTCAGAGAGTTTTTCCCAGCTGAGTTGAGTGTGCTCTGTCTCGTCGTCTCGGTCTGATCCCTCTCCAGGGTTCATCCTTCTGGCTGATCTGAAGCCGTTCTCCAGGAAACATTCGCTCTGAGCTGCAGGCTTCTCCCCAGTCACTACTGAATCTCATCACATCAGTGAAGAGAGGAGCATGCAGACTCCGTCACTGAAGTCCTCTGCAGAGAGGATATAATATTTTGGTTGTGACAGTACAGATAGGCCCTTGATGTTGTGGTGCAAGTCATTTTAGTTGATCGTGAAGGGAGCGAAGACAGCACAGAACTCAAATAACTGATAGTTTGTTAGTGACACATGATCAAGCATTAATCTATAAACATTGTAGAGCAGGCATGCACAAAATGCAGTGTGTTGTCACATGCATAAATGCATTCAAAACACAGGGCATTGCACACACACACACACACACACACACACACACACACACACACACACACACACACACACACACACTTATGTACTATAGAAAGATGGATAAGATTTGTTACATTTTGTCACTTTGAGTTTACTGCAACTCATGTCATGTTTTGTCATCTCCCATGTGTACAGCAATTACGTTTGGCCCATAGATTGCTATTTATATTTAGATATGTTCTAAATAATGCAACTATACGATGAATTATGACGGATGACAGGGATCTCTCCCGGTGCAGTCTCTAGCCCTGATCTTGTGCCTTTTAGTGCTGACAACAGAACATGAGCCTTATTGGCCTGGATAATTATCAAATTTTTTTCAGCATTTATCTGATTTTTGGAATTGGTGTGTTTTTTGCTTTGTTAATCTGATTGCCAGTAAATCAAATTAATAAAAAATGTGCTACTGAAATGCGCTAAATGCGCAGCATGCAAAGTAACTAAAGTTATCAAATAGATGTAATGGAATATTTGCCTCCAAAATGTGGCGGAGTGGAAGTAGCAGCAAATGGAAATACTCAAGTAAAGTTCAAGTATCTCAAATTGTACTTGCAGTAAGAACAGGACTTTAGTAAATGTATTTTGTCACTTTGTATCACTGGTTCAAACTCAATTTTGTTTGATCAACAGATGATGGAAAAATGTTTTCAACAACCTGGAAACAGCATTAAAAATCTTAGAAAAGTCATGTAAACTGTATTGTAGACTCCACATTGTCCTGCTGACGAGTAATAATCTGCTTATTCTGATTAACATTGCATTTCTTTAACCTTGTTTTGCTTTCTGTTCCCACAAGCTGCAAGCTGTGTCACTTTCACTCTCTATAGCTTCCTCCCCTTCTTTCTCCTCCTCCTCCTCCTACTCTCTTTTCATTCAGGCTCCCTTCTGATGACCTCGGGCCGCAGGGACCATCTACCTCTCCTGGCTCCTACAGCCCCACATACTGTCGGATCTGGATTGTCACACCTGGGCTCCGTTGGATCATTCCTCTCCTTGTTTCGCTATCTCCTTATAACTGTATTCCTGTAAATTTTGAGGCCTCCTCATTCTGATCTCTCTATTTATTACTAATTATCCTGTGTGGCCTGCCCTCTTCCAGGTCACCATGTTGACCAAGAGGTCGTGCGGCTCGGGCACCACCTGGCAATGCCTTGTCCTGCTCAGTCGTCTCCTGGATCCACATACTTTACATATATAATTTGTATCAGATTTTCTGTCAATGCAACCTGTAAACTGTGATTGCTGTTCTTTCTGTACATGCGACATCTATTGCATGACTGTCCGTCCTGGAAGAGGGATCCCTCCTCTGTGGCTCTTCCTGAGGTTTCTTCCATCGTCTTTTTTTTCCCTGTTAAAAGTTTTTCCTCACTCAAATCGAGGGTCTAAGGACAGAGGATGTCGTTCACTGTACAGACTGTAAAGCCCATTGAGGCAATGTGATTGTGATTTTGGGCTATATAAATAAAATTTGATTTGATTTGATTGTAAACAGACAAGAAGCAAGTGCATATGAAACCCATAACAGTCATGTTGCACACAAAACCCTGACAAGCATTAAGATATTATCAAAACATGAGGTGGATTGCAAAATAAAGAAATTGGAATTGACTATGCTCTATGTGTTTTTGTTCTTTTCTCTCTGTCCTTTCTGTCTGGTATATTGTAACAGACTAAGGTAAATAACAGTAAATTCCTTTGTTGTAGTCCATTACAAACTGGCAACAGTATAGCAACACAAAAATAATGAATGTATTGCTTAAAGCGTATCTATGGTGGCATTTTGTCTGTGAGTTAGATGAAGCAAGTCTTCAAGGTAAAACTAGATATTTTCATTTAAGAACAGGAATACCAAAAGGAAACAGCATGATAGTTTGCTGCTGTTACATTAATGCGAAAACATTTTCCACTTTAATTTAACAGGTGGAACAAATGAGTTTTTTTGAGGACTGAATTGTAGAAATGAACTCTGACATACATTTACTTGCCTCAATGCTCATTCCTTTTCCAAGAGGGAATTATTTGCAAAAGAAATTGATCCACGTATATTAACTTGTGCGAAACAAAAAGAGAGTGGACAAAACAATAAATAAGCTAAAACGCTAAGCAGGATATCAAAAAGGATTTTGTTAATGATATTCTCTCTCTTTGTATGGGACTTGTGATTGACTGGTTTTTAGAAAGCTTCCTCAGAGCTTCAAAGTCTTTTTTCATGAATCATGAATGTTGGTTTGGCCACATGGGGAGCAGTCCTTCCATGTAAGCCATCCAGACTGCAGAAATCAGTTGTTTATATTTTGCTGCATGTCCATTAAATTCTGTACAAGGGCCTTTACCACAAATGCCTAAGAAGAATGCTGCAAAATCATTTCCCTCAAAATATCTTGTTTTAATACATGCAATTTAATACATATAATTTGTTCCACATGGGATTCCTTGTCTGAACTGGCGCAGCTGTGGTTTGATAGACAACCTTCATTTGGGAAACATGTCATCTTTGGATCAAACATCAGTTTACCCACTATGATTAGGTACTGCTAAGCATTATTTTTTGATGTGCCAAATGTCTCTATTGTATTTTTTAGAAAGAAGTAAGGATTATCGTCAGTGTTAATGCTTTTTATCTGCAATCTCTACAGGAGCAGGATTCCCATGCTGCAACCCGGTATCATGCCAAACTGTAATAGGCCTCGCCTACCCGCTGAAAGCTATGGCAAGCCTTTTTAACACTTGAACAACTGAATCCGACTATCTGGAATTAAGATGACACATATCAACATCGTCATTTTGATCACATGTGCATTACTTAACGGGCAGGATGTAGTCAATCAGAGGCAGAGTAGGGCGGGTCATGCCGAGCAAGGTAGTGTGATCTAAAATAATGCTGATACAGCGGTAGCAACTGTATGTCTGCTGACTGACTTGAGTGTATATATTTTATAATAAATATATAAAATATATATTTATATAATGCCTGTTACATAGTGATGCACATAAGTTGAGGAAGTAAAGGTCTGAGTCCAAACCAGGCATTTGCAGTGCAGGAGTAGTGTTTTCTGTGGGAGAGAGTAACTCCCTTTGGCTTTTCTTTTTTTTTTTTTTTACTTTGCAGACATGCACAGAAATGCTTCATGACACAATAAAGGAAAGGCACAACCCCAAAAAGCAGCAATGACCTCTTTAAAGTGAAAGAACCGATAGGTGTCATTTTAGTTTATCAAAAATTGAATGAGGAAACATGGACTACCACCTATCATAATACTGTATGTGATAGCTGAAGCGGATAACACCTATCAGAACTGATAACGTTGGGCATGAGTGATCAACCTTTACTCCATGTGTGCAGATTTATAGCTAAGTCATGTGTGCAATCAAAACACAACAACACACACAAAATAGTTTATGAACACACTGTACCCTACAGTTCATAGTAGATAGTAGATATATTTCAGTGTTATAATAAAAACAAAAAAGACAATAGAGCTTTATGGAGTACCTCATGTTGAAAGACTGCAGTTAGCAGTTTTCATTTGCAATGCTAAACCAAGAGTGACCGCTCAGTGTAAATTACGCTGATTCAGCAAACAATGTCGCATTATGGAAAAACAGCTTCTTACATTTCAGGAATTTGGAGCCAAAAAAAATTGTAGAAGTAGATTAAGGAAGGAAGCACAGAAGTGGGGAAGTAGTGAGTGTACAAAATTCAAAGCCCTTTTCACTGGTGCGCACAATATCCAGACACAGATTTCAAGGTAAGATCTACACATGCAAAACTGCAAAAATATATGAAATTAAAGTGATTCTATTGTATGTAAACTTAAAAAAACCCAACATTTTATCATTATGTTTATTGTAGCAGAATAAGGAAAATTCATTTGTAGACTTTGGATCAGAATCCCAAAGAGTGTTACCAAGTTACCAAGTTTCTTTTTTTGTTTTTGTTTTAGATGAAGTTTTTGCTGCTGTCGGTGATGCTGACAGCATGTGCTGCAACTCCTCAAGGTAAAAATAAATCCTTATTCCACAAAGACAAAACCAAACGGAAATTTAAAGTTTCATGTAGGTGTAGGCAGTTTGTCGGAGTCTGTTGCAATTTACCTTTGAATGTGAGCAAAATATATTTTTTTCTGGTTTGTTTGAATGAAAAAAAGAAAAAGAGTTTTTGCAGTATAATGACAGAATTTTTTAATAAGGCAGAATGTGTTAAATATTACTAATCTTGTCTGTAGGCACATGTCTATCTGTCAAACTTTTTATTGTTTTAGATTTTTTACATATATTATGTAGAATTTTCTAACATGTTTCTAATGCAAAATCACAAAAAAAATGCAATGAGCAAAGACAAAATAACCAGTGCTCAAAAACAAACAAAAGCAAATTAACATGCCAACAGAAAAAATAACAAAATCGTGAAAACTTGGTTGTTTTCATGGTTTCATAAATAACTGGGAATTTGTTTAACTCAAGTCAACTCAGGTTCAACTTTGAGTCAAGAAATGCTTGACAATTAGCAAACCAAAAAGTGGAGTACAGCATCAGAAAGGCTTTTATGAACAATAATTTGCATCTCTCTTTATATAAGATTTGTAGTTGACATGTTAGTGAGTAATTAATAATCTTGAATGATGAGTGGCCTCATGGGGATCAACGCTTATAAGCATTGCTACATGTGTGCCAACAAAATTCAGTGTTCTTTATGGTTGTGCACAGTATGTTCCTAACAGAAGTTGACTTTCACCCTAAATACTCTATAAATTAATTATGTGTCAAGGTGGTTACTTGTGATGAGCCAGCACACCATTATATGATCTGTCTAACCAACTCAAGTATTTATGTCTGTGCTTACTCTGAATGGGCGGGGTTTGAGCCAGAAGTGGGTAGTACTTAAATTGAAAGTGGGTGGGATTACCTTGAAGTTGGTAACTAAGAGATATACAGTACTTGGTTTTTATCTAAGCGTTTGCATAGTCAACCAGCCTTGAACGTACAGTAGTTGTTCACATACTTGCCTAATACTATGCATGTAACTGAAGCATACCACCAGATGGTGAACCTTACTTTGTCTTCTGAACTTCCTGCTATTGTTGTCCCTGCTGCTGCCCACATGCTTACTGACTGTTGACCCTGTTACATCTACCGTACTGGTCCCACACTGCCCCTACCGCTCATGTGCATATTGCATCTTGTGGGTGCATTATTTTTAAGGGCTTGCTCAACAGACGCAGGATACACAAGGCAGCCATCAAGCTAGGCAAACAAGTTGTTAAAAAGGAAATATGTCTGGCTGAAAGCCTGAAATTGATATGCATTAATAAGAAGTTACTATATTTATATATTTATTTATTATTGATCACAGTGCAAGAGATCTATTCACAGGAAGCAACCCATTGAGGATTTTCCTTTAACACAAGAACAGATATTGACACAATTTACCTGGATGATAAAAAAAGTGCATTATCTGTACTGTATATCTGTTTTCACTGAGTACTCACTTACTTGATTGCATTTTTTCTCCGTCTCTCTTTCTAGATCTGTCAGGTAAAATGTTTACCTTCCCACAAGAAACCAACACGGCTCATGTGAGGCTGACTTCATCAGGACAGGATTACGCCGCTCTCACCGTCTGTCACAGGTAGAATTGAACGAGTTACAGAACCCACTGCAACCTTTGACTATGAAAAGTATCATGCATGACGATGTCGTTGTATTACCCACAGGTCTTTTACAGACCTCAAAAGGGACCACATCCTTTTCTCCATGGCCACACCTGCTAATTCCAATAGCTTCCTGATTTTCTGGGATGAGGCAAATAAGGAGATGGAGCCACATATCAAGGATAAAAAGACTGAATATCGAGGCCAGGACTACAAGCCGAATACGTGGCACTCTATATGTACCACGTGGGACTCTACATCTGGACTGGTACAGCTGTGGTTTGATGGACGTCCTTCAATTAGAAAATATGTCAGCTCTGGATCAACCATCAGAGGAGCTGCTATAATTATCATAGGACAGGTACAGTTGTATTAATAAGCAGGATAGTTTATGGTCTTTTAACAATTGCTGTAAATGTTTTATTTCATATCATATATTAAATGCATGTCAAATCTCTACAATACAGGAGCAGGATTCCCATGGTGGGGGGTTTGACCTTAAGCAGTCCTTCGTTGGCATGATGTCTGATGTCTACATGTGGGACTACGTACTCTCACCCTGTGAGATCCAGAACTACATGGATGATCTAAACTTCACTCCAGGGAACGTGCTCAACTGGAGGGCGCTGGAGTTCCAGATTAGAGACAGAGTGATTTTAGAAGATAAACACATGACCTGTCACTAATAGTTACAAAGAAAAGTATTAATGTGTTGCAAAGTCAAAAATCGCATTTTTTTGTGCTTTTATGTCCAATGTATCATATAAGTTAGCTACATGATTACCATTAAGGGATACCTCTGATTCGTCTTGATATAATAATCGCATTAAAGAGTTAGTTTGGTCACTGATCAATTAACCTCTTCATACCATGAAGAGATCTCCGTCTAACTTGTCTGTGCTGTTGGAGAAATCCATAGTCCTCTTCCTGTGTGAAAATTAGGTTCAGCCAAAGCCACAATAAAGCTTCAGTAGTCTTGAGTTGCCCAAACCAGGTGGGTTTTGACACCATATTTTCAAATGAATCATTCCATGAAGGTTTCACAGCCAGTAAAAAGAGGACAGATTACAATCGCTAACACTATTTCTTAATGTGTGTTAATTTTTAATGTGTGTTGATTTTCTAAGCGTTTTAAACAGATCAGATGGGGACAAAAAATAAAAACACTGAATCAAGTGACCACATGCAAAGTGTATCCACCAGAGAATAATCAGTCTGCATCTCTACCTAGATGGTCACCCACATTGTCTTGACTTTGCTGACAGCATATTCCTCCTATAGTCACGTATATCTGTCCATATATTTTTCACATGCAAATGTAAATGTTAGTATTGTCAATAAATTGTGATGCTGAGCAATAGTAGTGTGCAGGGTTTCATCTTTTTCTCAAGACTTAAGTGACGCTTCCCAATGAACCTGCAACTGAAATAACTGAATGCACAAATATCTGCTTGAAAAAAATTCAGACTAAAACATAAAGGTGTTCATGTTGTTTCATTCCTGCTTGATGTTTCCATAAGTATTTTCTTTCTGTAGGTCATAGAAAATTTACAGGGCAATAATATCAGGGCTGTGTATCCGTCAAGTTGTTTTCAACGTCATCCTACTGGCCAAAAATAGATAAATGCAGCTTTAACTGAGTTTTGATATTTCTATCAATTGCACTCATCCCAGGCCTGTTCTGATCATTTTTTTAACACTGAAAAAAACACATTCAATGATATCCATATCCAATGAGCCAACAGCAATACCTTTCACTCCTCTATATGCGTATGGGAGTATACTTACAATATTTGCAGAGGGCTAAAGTTTCTTCATGTTTCATCACTTCTCACAGTTCTCTGATAATAAATAACATGGACTTCTTATTGTTCACAAAAACTGAGCTGACAGACGCAGTCTCTCAACTCATAAAACTACTCATCTCTCCCACATATCTACACTTCATAAGGAAAAGGACTGCAACTCTAAGGTCTCTGAGGCTGGTGATGAACCAAGCCATATTTGTTCGTGCACACATAAATTACTTTTGTCAAGGAAGAAGTTACCGACTCAAGAAGTTCCAGCAGTTCAAACTCACTAATTTTGGAAGCAGGAGCCTCATGAGACGACACTGACCCACGGACAGTTTGGGCCTTTTTGTGTCTCCCACTCCTTAGCAAACATCAAGTGGAACCTGCAGAGATTTCCACAATAAACAAGGCTTCACAACAAGTGTTGCTGCTGTTGTATCAGCAACACTACTCACTATTAACACCTCTCTTTTGATATTCCTGTTGAGTAAGTGAGGCGTTAAGTGCTGTATGAGAACTCAAAGGAGCCTCTGGTGTTAAGTTAGCAGGTTCATGATGTAATTCAGGGCAACATGAGTTTGCAATTAACTTTTAGCTAATTCCTCTTCTGCTTGACTGTTAAAATTCAATATAATCAGAGGCTATCAGCTATTGCACTAAAATTGATTGTCTTTAATTGCCACAAGTGAAGGTCTTTCTGTGAAACCTTATCGGTAATTTAGCCATATAAATGCTTTAAAACTGATGCATAAAGTACTATATCACTGCAGACAAATAAAAGTAGTTGTAGGCTAATGGTTACTGTTGGAAAGACGTGTGAAAGTTCTCTGTGCTGTGTGTGTATTTATTGTGTTTTAATTTGATTTCATAAATAGGTTAAGCTTGTATAGCTAAGTATATACACTGATCACCCATAACATTAAAAGGCGTAAAGGGTTAAATGAATAACAGTGATCATCTTGTTACAATGCATTTCTGCTCGGAAAACTTGGGTCCTGGTATCCATGTCGATGCTACTGGACAGGCACAACCCACCAAAACACTGTTGGAGATCAAGTGCACCTCCTAATGGCAATATCACTCCTGATCTGCCCTGCCCTGATCTCTCCACTATTTCTGCAGTCTCTCTCTGACAGATGATGCCGATAGCAACACGGATCAGACCATTGTTATTCATGTAATATGTATCTCTGGTGGATTCATTTCATAGATGCATGTGTCCTTCTTTCGTATCAAGTTGGCTTGCTTTATGTGCATGAATGTGCTCCCGCAGGGATACAATACTGTCCAAGTACAAGTACTGGTCCTAACAGTCACATGTTAGTCTACCGCTTGAGACTATTGCATATTAGTCAGACATTTATTTAAGAAAATAGACTCTGAATTTCAATTCATGATCTGACTGTCAGCTGACCACAGTAGAATGTGGGAAACGCACAATGCACCAGCTAATCCCTTCAAATAATCACTTGCCACCCATCACCCACCTAACCCCAGACTTCTAGTTTTGTAATTTTTTTTACATAGCAAAGGTCCTGTGCTGTCTTTGAGAGAATATATAACATTAACATTTGTATGCCCCATAAACACATTTAGATGTAACTTTATGTCCTGTAAACACATTTAGTTACACACAACCTTATCCAATTTTCTGAAATTATTATAATTTTGCAGAGATGATGGAAATCCAAGGTGTACAACAAAAAGTGTATTTACTGTTAGATAAGTAATTGTACAATTCTTTCTACAGGACAATCACTGTCAAAACAGTAGAGGATTGCGACAGCACCGACATCAGCAGCCTGACCTGTTGGCCAACACTGATCTGTGTTTAGAATCAGTCAAGAAACCTCTGGATGTCCTTCCTGTGTATAGTTGTTTATGCTAAGTGTACTGTATATTGTCTAAATGATAAAAGGTACACTGTTTTTGTAGTTATTTATTTACATGTGTTCCAAAAAATTGAATAAACAAGAGTCTTACCTTATTCATTTGTTTTATTAGTGCATCATGTAAAGTGTAAGAATTGTAATGGGATGGTTGTTTATGCTAGAAGTGTAAAGAAAATGCATTTATCATTTTCAAGAATTTATTTAAACAAGTTAGAGATAATGCAAAACAAGGAGTAAATACAGAACGACAATTAAATAGGTGTCGGGCAGAGTTCTGGCTAATCATCGTTGAACACTTTTGTGTCCTTGACAAACTACCTGCAGTTCTGTGCAGGCAAGTGGTTACTCCATTCTGGTTCCACCAGCCCTTTCGCCACATTCTCTCCTTGTCCAGCATCTCTCTTGTTTACTACTCAGGACAGTCCTTCAGGGTCGCTACCTTGGCCCCCTATAATGGTATCAGAGCACTTAAAACAAATCATGGGCTGGTGGTCCTCTTAAGCATATCACCATTACATCCATTTAGAGTCTCAGATGCACCCAGTCTTGCCTTAAGTAAATGTGTGTTTTGGGGCTTCGTCATGGCCGGCTACCAAAGCTTCTACACAACCCCACAAGCCAAACTGCTAGCATAGTTGAGCTTCACACATCATTGTCATTGTTACATTTGCAAATTCCTGGAACCCAAAGCCATTTAAAGTTAATAAATGACTGCAATGAGTGACCAAACAAAGTATAAAAGTCATCGTTATTTACACTGTTGCACACAACATCCTGACACCGGATTCAAGGTAAGATCAAGGCATGATAAATAGAGGAATATATTATTATACACAAATATTTGTAACTTTTTTTTTCACCTGTATTGTATATTGTAGGCCAACTTAAGTCACAGAAAATGAATACACAGTCTTTTACACTCTGGTCGCAAAAGTATTAGCAGTGTGTTTATGTCTTTGTCTTAGATGGAGTTGTTGCTTCTACTGGTGATGCTGACAGTGTGTGCTGCCAGTCCTCAAGGTAACAAATCTTCATTGAACAAAGCGAATGTCAAAATGATTACAAAAAAGAACCATGCAAGAGTGTCAGGCTGACAGGAGATTTTGACTTTTGACTTAAAAAGAAAGAAACAAATATGAGCTAGATATTATTAATAATAATAACAATTAGGAAATAAAATGCATTATGTGTCATTAATTCGTTCATTCAAAAAAATCTATACAGAAAAAATATACATACAACACCATACTTGGTCAATTTGCTGCCCTGCATTCAGCAACAACTAAGCAATCAGGACAAGTAAACAAGTTCAAGGTGCAAAGGCATGGGCATGAGCAAACTGGCAAGAGGTGATCAAATATTGGCAGATATCAAAACAGGAAACGGCTTGAACACAAAGGGCAGAAACTGAGTGCAGTGAGCTTGACAGTACCAACTACATTTAATTTTTTTATGAGACAGAGAATCTCTTGAGAACACAATTAGGCAAAGTTCAGCTGTGAACTGGAGGTGCATGTTATTCAATAAAACTTGACATACATTAGAGATTTATGTGAGAAATGTATTTTGCAGTCTGTGGCTCAATGGATGGAAAAAGTGTACAGTAAATTCAACCTGTTTCAAGGTTGTTAGCACAACTAATCCTTTAATCTAATGATGAGAGTTTTTGCTTCAGTTTATCACTTCTCAAAACTTTTTATAAAACTCTCTTTTATTTTCTCCACTGAATATCCTTTTTGATATTGTATTATTAATTTGGCTGTTATGTAATTTACATTTCACATTCTGATTTTGAATTTCTCTTTTTTTAAAGATCTGAATGGTAAAATGTTCACTTTCCCAAAACAAACCAACACAGCTCATGTGAGGTTGACTACATCAAGACAGGATTTGAAGGCTGTCAGCATTTGTCTCAGGTAGTCCCGACTATGCAAATTCAAACAACCCACTGTATTTCGCACAGTAAAAATCACCATAGTGTTTTTGTAATACCTACAGGTCGTTTACGGACCTCCGTAGAGACCACAGCCTTTTCTCTTTGGCCACACCCTCTGCTGCCAATGACTTCCTGATATTCAAGAAAGCAGCAGATGATGAGTTTGAAGTCTGGACCAAAGATATAAAGACAGATTTTGGAGGACTGAACTACAAACTGAACACGTGGCTCTCAATTTGTTCCACATGGGATGCTGCATCTGGCCTGACACAGCTGTGGATAGATGGAAAACCCTCTAGTAGGAAATTCACCAGCTCTGGATCCAACATCACAGGGACCATGACAATTGTTTTAGGACAGGTACGGTGCTTACACACCATAGCTACTTAAAGGGGTGGTTCAACCTCATTGGAAACACACTCATTAGCCTTTTTGCAGAGTGTTACATGAGAAGATCAATACCGTTGTCATATCTGTATTGCAAATATGTGTGGCTACAGTCAGCAGCATGTTAGCTTAGCTTAGCACCAAGACTAAACAGCAGGAGGACGGCTACCCTGGCTACCCTCTCTACTTTAACAGCAGCTCTGTAAACAACAATCCCCCATTGTTATGCCAACGCACCAGTGACAGTCATGGCTGGAGCCATTATGTTTTTGGGTTGTCTGTCCATCCGTACGCCTGTCCATATGTCCATACACCTGTCCATCCATCCGTCTTTCCTGTCCCCATTCTCGTGAGTGAGAAAATAAAACCCCCTGTGCAGACTTGCGATCTACAGCACATAAAAGTTGAACATACTTACAGTAAACACATACAGTAAGACAGACAGAAAACAAAACAGTTTAACTGCATAGCCTACTCACACATATAAACACAAATGAGCAAGTCAACAATATCAGGCAGGCATGATGCTCTGCATCTGAAACCGTGTGGACGACGGTAGAAAACAGCTTTGCACAAGCCAGGTAACAGAGTTGTGCCCAGTGGAATCAAGGGTTAACAGTTTCTCCTTGTTATCAGTATTTGTGCAATGATAAGCTAACAGAATGCTGGCTCTAGCTATATACTTAGGACAAGGTTAGATAAATAAGTCTAAGTAACAAACTTGTCATCTAAATCTTGGCAGGAAAATGAATACCCCAAATGTCTAAATATTTTTTTAATCGTCTTCCAAAAATGCTACAGATTTCTACTTTGATAATTCTGGAGTGTTCTCATGAGATATATATTAGAAAATTATAGCAAAGTACAACATAACTGTTATCTCAACTCTCAACAATCTCTACAGGACCAGGACAGCCCTGGTGGGGCGTTTGACAGTGCGCAGTCTTTCGTTGGCATGATGTCCGATGTCCACATGTGGGACTATGTCATTTCACCCCGTGAGATCCAGAGCTATGCGCAGGTGTTCATAAGCTTCACTCCAGGGAACGTGCTCAACTGGAGGGAGCTGGAGTTCCAGACCACAGGAGTGGTGCTGATAGAAGACGAACAGTCGTCGATCGCTTAATTTTTGAAACAAAAGTTTTCATGCCAAAAAAGAGGCTTCAAAAAATAATAAAAGAAACATTTGAAAATTAATTGATTTTGTTTTCTGTTTTTAATTTAAATGGAGTATAAGTAGAGTGGGATCATGGGAGTTGTTGTCCTCATTGTTAAGCAACCACCATTGCCAGTAAAATTTAAGCGAAATTTTCATGGACGAATGAATGTTTAAAGTTTTAGTCACATGTAGTCCTGGTTTAGTCATGTTCTACTTCCTGCCTCATCTGCACAAGTTCAGTGATGTGCAACCAATTAAAACACACTGTTGCCTCAAATGCAATATGGATTTCTCTGGATTATACAATCATTACATTATTTATTAATATTTATTAATTAATATTATTTATTATTTATAATTATTATAATTAATTATTATACAATTATAATATAATATAATGTTACAAAAAATATATAACAATGGTCTACTTATTTTTAAATGTTTTAATGCAGAAATGTTGCACATGATATCGTATTATATGCATAAACACTTTGAATGCTTGTTGAGCTCGTATACACAACCAATGACTTTTCTTAACTAGCTTTAGTAGCCAAAAAAAAAAAAATCTGTTACTGGAACCTGAAGCCATAAGTTGATAAATGACTGGGATGAGGAAGCAAACAGAATATTTCAGCCGACCAACCAACCAACTAACCATCCCATCAACTAACCAAACAACAGCCGAACATTGCCAAACTTAAAGGCATGCCATTATCATGGTTGAAAAATAAGTTTAACAGGTATGCAGCAGACCTTTCTCCTTTCTCTTCTTTATTCTCTCTCCTTTATTACATGCATGTTTTTGTCTTGATTGTTTTTCAGTTTTTGAGTGTGATAAGTGTAATATACCTTAAATGACAGTTTAAAGAGTCCCCTGTAATCCCTTTACACTGTTTCACACCCACCCACCCACCCACCAATCAACCAAACAACAGCCTAACATTGCCATCCTAAAAGGCATGCCCTTATAATGGTTGAAAAGTAAGTTTAACAGGTATGCAGCAGACCTTTCTCCTTTCTCTTGTTTATTCTGCCTCTGTTATTACACACAGTCACTGTCTTGTTACCTGTTTTTGTCTTGATTGTTTTTCAGTTTTTGACAGTGATAAGCAGCTTCACGTGTACATTGATAAGTGTAATTTACCTGATGAAACAGTTTGACGAGCCCTCAGTTCACATGTAACCTATTTCTGAAGTCATAAATTGATAAATGACTGGAATGAGGAAGCAAACAGAATATAAAAGCCAGAATCCTTTACACTGTTTCACACCCACCCACCCACCAACTATCAAACTAACTAACAACCCACCGACCAACACACCCTCCAACCAACAAACCAACCAACCAACTAACCAGCAACCCACCCACCAACCACACACCCACCCACCAACCAACCAACCAAACCAACCAAACAACAGCCTAACATTGCCATCCTTAAAGGCATGCCATTATCACTGTTGAAGACTAAAGTTTAACAGGTATGCAGCAGACCTTTCTCCTTTCTCTTGTTTATTCTGCCTCTGTTATTACAGTACATGCACAGTCACTGTCTTGATACCTGTTTTTGTCTTGATTGTTTTTCAGTTTTTGACAGTGATTAGCAGCTTCATGTGTAAATTGATAAGTGTAATTTACCTTATAAGACAGTTTAACGAGCCCTCAGTTCACGTGTAACCTATTTCTGAAGTCATAAACTGATAAATGACTGGAATGAGGAAGCAAACAGAATATAAAAGCCAGAATCCTTTACACTGTTTCACACATCCTGACCCAAGATTCAAGGTAAGATCAAGGCATTATATAGTAATATATATACTAACAGCAAACATTAGGTATTCAGAATGTCTGCATTATATACAAGCATTTATCACCATTTTTATCTGTATTGTATATTGTAGTTGACCAACTTGAATAACAGAAACATTATTTGCATTTTTTTACACTCTGGTAGTATCCGCAGTGTGTTCACAGTGTGTTGTATAAGATGGCGTTGTTGCTTCTACTGGCGTTGCTGACAGTGTGTGCTGCCACTCCTCAAGGTAAAGAAAATGTTCATTGTTTAACAAAATACATTCAAAAAATATAGCATGCAAGAATATCAGGCTTACAGGAGTTTGCTATTCTTTTATATGTTATTTATATATTACCTTTATGCTCAGTCTTTAATGCATGTAAAAAATATTTGTTCTATCTAATTTGATATAATTAAACACGTGTGAGCTTGATATTAATATGTGTTTAGTGATGTGTCTCTACAGATGGAAGATGTACAGTAGATTCAATATGGGCGTAGAAAGCATTTAAAATATAGGTGTGACAATATAAAAGAGGTTTGGGGGTTCCCCCGTGGTGCCTTTTAACAGGTGGCTTGATACAATTATCTGGATACACAAGCATGTGAAAAATGATGGTTAGAATGCTGTGATTTTGCAATTGCAAAATTGCAATTGCCCAGTTGTGTCAACTACTGTAATGGTTGCACTCCAGTAAAAATGTAAAGATCTAGAGATCACTGCCCTTCATCCCTTTTTTTGTTTCACCTGTTCCTTCTTCACATCGTCACCTTTCTTTCTCTTCTTTTGTTCTCCATCTTACTTTCCTCTATCCTGTCATTTTTGCCTCTTCCTACCTCAAATACTCTCTTTCCTCAAGGCTATTGTGGTGAAAGTGTGTGACCCACTTAAACTCAGGTGCCTGGCATTGGGACAGACAATGACTAGTTCATGTTAGCGGCATGCTCGTGTGTTTTTGTGTGCATGCTGTGAAACAATCTGCCTGGGTACAAGGTAGCAGCCTACCTGTGTCTCTTCTCAAAACATCTTTTAGAAAACTTTATTTTTGATCTCCACTGAATATCTTTTTGTTATTGTATGAGTAATTTAGTTAGTATGTAATTTAAATTTCACATTCTGATATTGAAATTCTCTCCTTTTTTAAAGATCTATCAGGTAAAATGTTCACCTTCCCGCAACAAACCAGCACAGCTCAAGTGAGGATGACTACATCAAGACAGAATTTAAGGGCTGTCACCGTCTGTCTCAGGTAGTGCTGAATATGTAAAATGTATAAAACAACTCACTGTATCTCTGACAATAACGATCATTATGTGTATTTGTGATGCCTACAGGTCCTTTACAGATCACCGGAGAGACCAAAGCCTTTTCTCTTTGTCCACACCCTCTGGTGACAATCAGTTCCTGATGTTCAAGAGAGCAGCAGATGATAGGTTTGATATCTGGGCCAGAGATCTTGTGAGTGATTTTAGTGGACTGAACTACAAAATCAACACGTGGCTCTCGATTTGTTCCACATGGGATGCTGCATCTGGACTGGCGCAGGTGTGGATAGATGGAAAACCCTCTAATAGGAAATTCATCAGCTCTGGATCCAACATCAACGGGCCCATTATAATTGTTTTAGGACAGGTACGTTGCTTACACACCATAGCTACTTAACGGGGTAGTTCAGCATCAAGGGAAACACACTAATGATCTTTTACCATAGAGTGTATCATAAAAAGAGCAATACAATTTTTCATATCTGTACTGCAAATATGTAGCTTCAGTCTGCAGTCTGCTACCCTGGCTCTCTCCAACGGTAACACAGTCTGAATTAACAGCATCTCATAATCTCTGTAAACAACAATCCCCCTTTTTTACCGAGGATTATAGTAGACTATTTCTCACCAAGGAGCAGCTACCTCCAGCTGGCCAAGAAATAGTCCAACATAAAACAGCTAATTGTCAACTTTTAGTTAAGGTTTTTACAGTTGAACTTTGGTATAGATTAAACATTCATTTTAATGTAGTTTGGACGAAAGCTTCTGCCACAAAAAAGTATTGAAATTATTGGCAGATTTTCTTTCCTTTAGACAGAGTCAGGCTAACTGTTTCCCCATTGCTGTGTCCAGCCATATATTTAGGGCAAGTTTACATAAATGAAATCAGTAATAATCTTCTCATCTAACTCTCAGCAGGAGAGCAAATGAATGTGTGTAAAACAATTTCTTTCTTGGGAATTGTTGTTTATAGAACTGTTATCTCAACTCTTTGCAATCTCTACAGGAGCAGGACTCCCACGGTGGGGGATTTGACATAAAGCAGTCTTTCGTTGGCATGATGTCTGATGTCCACATGTGGGACTACGTCATTTCACCCCGTGAGATCAAGAGCTACGCGGATCTGTTTGTAAGCTTCACTCCAGGGAACGTGCTCAACTGGAGGGCGCTGGAGTTCCAGACCACAGGAAGGGTGCTGATAGAAGACGAACAGTGGTCGATCGCTTAATCATTGAAACAAAACTTGTCATGTCTTACAAAGTCTTTTATCATCTGTTGTTGTAAGATGATTGCAAAAGTATGATTTTTTTTTACCTTACTATTGAGTGTTTCTATGTTGTTTTGACTACGAGTTGTTAGCATGAGTTGTTTTATGTCTTCACTCATATTCATAGTGTGAAACAGTCGTTAATCCAGTTAAAACTTTGCTGAGTGAATTTACTTTACTTTTCTTCTGATGGTCTCATTTGTGACAGCTTTTAATGGTTGTAGTCGAGGCAAAATCAAACTTTTTTTTCGCTATTTCCAACCGTTAAATTGTGTCATGTTTAATAAATTCTGCAGCTCAACAACTCGCTAAGCTCAACAATGACATTTTGTAAGTACGAAATTTGTGAATAATAGATTGGATATCATGTAAAGTGTTGGTGTTTGTTTCTGAAACAATAAATGTAATGTAAATGTAATAAATAACCAAATAACTTCAAAAGCAGAGTATGTCTAAACAAAAATGAGATGTAAGTAGCTTTGGATCACACATTTGCCTTTGACTCAGAAATGGTCTTGGAGGAGGTCATGTATTAAAGTTTTATTCACATTTAGTCACGTTTGTCTTCCTTCCTCTTTCCTTTAAGCTGCACCAAGTGAAAGTGTTTCCGTTAAAGTTGGACAGTTTGTTGTTGAGTTGTCAACAAACTTTTGCACCTGTT
Source organism: Pagrus pagrus (assembly GCF_965226575.1). Lineage (NCBI taxonomy): Eukaryota > Metazoa > Chordata > Actinopteri > Spariformes > Sparidae > Pagrus > Pagrus pagrus. The sequence continues at coordinate 15,870,529 of NC_140191.1, forward strand.
GTTTGGTCCCACAGTCTTGATTTTGGTGAGGTCATAATCAAAACAAGCTGAGAAAGTAAAGGTTTTTAAATGTTTTTTTTGTTCAGAATAACAACCTAAACATCAGCCTCAGTACCTCAGCTTCACATGGATGCCTTTATCACTCAATAACTCACAACTTTCACATATATGGATAACTAGTTGTGATAGTTAGTGATAGTTTGTTGGGGCCCTATACCAAACATTGAGCTGAGAAAACAAGGAGGAGCTTCCTCATGGTCCTCCCACCACTCCCAGAAGGGGCTCTACTTAGGGGGTTTTGAAGCAGCGGCAGTGCACTGTGAAGTGACTCAGGGAAGGTTTAAAAGGGTTTTAGTTGTCATTGCGAAATGTGCCAATATGACTGGCCATCGGTGGCCCCTTTTCCCAAAATCTTTTTTGGGGCCACATTTGCCTGTTGGTACACCCCTGCTTGCCAAATTACTGGAACTTGATGACGAATGTGTTTATTGTTACACAACACAACCTGACACAGGATTCAAGGTAAGATCAGGGCATGACTTATATTTTAAAATAGAGGAATTTGACTTGACTGCATTTGATACAAACATGTTTAGCCATTTTTACCTGTATTGTATATTGTAGACCAATTTGAGTGACAAAAAAAACATTTGCAGTGTATTACACTGCTATTTGATTTATTGCATGTATGGGCTATTTATTAGATGGTGTTGTTGCTACTGGCGATGCTGACGGTGTGTGCTGCCATTCCTCAAGGTAAAAACAACTAAATCAAGCATCACAAAAATGACCCACGCAATAGTATCAGCATCACAGGAATTTGCTTTTCTTTGATGGTTGTCACCTTTATGCTCACTCTTTTTGGTATGTACCTTTAGTCTGTTTAAATGTAAACAGTCAACACAGAAACAAATCTTGAAAATCTATGAAGACCATTACTTGGTCAATTTGCAGGCAGACAGGACAAGTCAATAAGTCCAAGGTGCATAGAGAAGGGGCGAACAGACAAGAGGCAGATAACTGTGCCAAGTGAGCTAGACAGAGCCTCCAATTCATTTTCTCTCACAGACAGCCTCTATGAGCAGGTAGTGCTGAGGGCAAAGTTCAGCTGTGAACTGCACATGTTGGTTCATCAATAAAACTTGACATACATTATAAATTAATCGTGAGTAAATGTAGTTTTTTGTGATATGGCTCAATGGATGGAAAGAGTTTTTGCTTCAGTGTATCTCCTCTCAAAACATCTTTTATCTAACTTTTTATTAACCAGTATTTTCACTGAATATATCTTTTTTTCTATTAGATAATCAATTTGAATTTGAATTTCTCTCCTCTTTTAAGATCTGTATGGTAAAATGTTCATATTCCCACAAGAAACCAACACAGCTCATGTGAGGCTGACTACATCAAGACAGGAACTGAGGAATGTCACTGTCTGTCTCAGGTAGTGTCTAATATGTAAAATAAATAAAACAACTCACTGTATCACTGACAATAAAGATCATTATGTCTTTGTATTATCTACAGGTCCTTTACAGACCTCCATAGAGGCCACCCCCTTTTTTCTTTGGCCACACCTTCTGTTGACAATGACTTCCTGATTTATAAGGATGGTGCACATGATCAGATGAATCTCCATGTCAGGAATCAGTATGTGTATTTTGCGGGGCAGAACTACAAACTGAACACTTGGCACTCGCTCTGTTCCACGTGGGACTCTGCGTCTGGACTGGCGCAGCTGTGGTTAGATGGAAAACCCTCAAGTTGGAAACTCATCAGCCGTGGATCCAGCATCAGCGGGCCCATTATAATTGTTCTAGGACAGGTACAGTTCGCACCCACCATACATACAAGGCATGGTTTGGCATTACAGGAAATATGCTGTTGAGCATTTTGACAGTTAGTTGAGAGGATCAATGCCATTCTCCTGTCATTTACCTTAAATATACAGTATAGCCAGAGTTAGCAGCATGTTAGCTTAGCAAAAAGTCTGGAGGTAAAAGGTTAGAAGTACCTCTAAAACTCTGTAATTAACACCTTATTAGAGTCAAGCTTGGTCTATCTCTAAGTTTCCAGTCTTTGAATTATTACATTGATAATAATCTTCTCATCTAACTCTTGGCACAAGACTGAATAAGCGTATTTCCCGACATGTCAAACTACTCCGTCAATAGTGTTCAACAAGTTGTTGCTAAGGATTGCTACTTTGTGATTTATTCTATGTCCTTATAGGATATATATATACCAGAAAATACATATATAATTGTATAGCTGTTATCTCAATTGTCTGCAAATTCTCAGGAGCAAGATTCCCACGGTGGAGGGTTTGTCATCACAGAGTCTTTTGCTGGCATGTTGTCCGATGTCCACATGTGGGACTACACCCTTTCACCCTGTGAGATCCAGACCTACATGGAGGATCGCTTCACTCCAGGGAACGTGCTCAACTGGAGGGCGCTGGAGTTCCAGATCGAAGGAACAGTACTGATAGAAGATAAACAAAAGAGCTGTTACTAAACGTACTAAACAAAACTATCAATGTCTTAAAACAGGTTTGAAAAAAAACATTTTTTTGTTTTGTTTTTTCTTTTTATTATCTTTTTCAGATCATCATGAAACAAAAGTTTTTCTTTAGTGTTTCTCTGAACTTTTGGCTATGTGCTGCCAACATTATATTTAAAGGCAGAATGAGTATGTTTGTTCTTAATCTAAACTTATTCAAAAAGTGTGTAGCAGTGTCTGTATCTGCAGAGACCGTGCCCTCTGCCTGTATTTTCTTATTTTGCTGTGTCCGACCTTTAGGAAGAGGTTGTACAGCCTGCAGCCATTAACAGCATGCAGGGTGTGAGGGCAGGATGTTGCAACCAGTTGTCAGCATACATACAAGAGCTTGAGCTGGGAAGGAGAGGCCTTTCAAAATTGTGTTTACAAACTTCAAATCTACTAAAACTAACAAATCCTACCCGTTATACCTTTAAAGTCATCATCAGATCATATTTTATGGAGTTAGTATTTTCTGGTTTTACCTCTTGTATCCTCTGCCTGCTCTGCCTGGAGCAAGGAGCCAAACCTGGCAACAAAACCACCTTGGTTCTGTTTTCACAATCGTCAAACTGTCCACAGTTGGTCTTGGATGCTGTGTTAGGTCTTGCTCAGGCCGTGTTCGGTGAGCCCTGTCATCACTGGATTGGCTGTGTTCACTGGGAGCTCCTGGTCACACGGTCGGCTATTTTGATATGTAGCTGCATGGCAGGGGGGGCGTATGATTGGTGAGTTGGCGTTTGGTGAGATTATAATTTAAATTTAAATATAGGCAGAAAAAAAACTATTTTAGACACTTAGATTTTCCAGAATAACAACCTCAACATGTTTCTCAGTTTCTCATGAATGTCTTTATAACTCAATAACTCATAACTTCCACATATATATGGGTTACACATTTAGTATGCTTGTTGAGATCGTACAGATACCCAAGGATTTTTCTTAACTAAATCTCATAGCCTGAGAAAGAAATCTGAGGATTTGGATGCTGTTGTTTGTTGGATAGTGCAGTTTTGTATCTTCCTCACACATTTGTACCAAAATGAGTAAACAAAGAAAATATCTTGTGTTGCAAAATGGGTCAAGATGAAAAGTCAAGTGGTTACGAAAGTTATATGATACCCTGTTTGGGTGTCATGAATCTTTGTCATTTCTGTCTAATAGTTGATTAGAGGTTTCAGTCTAGAACAAAGCAGAGAACCAACTCACTGTCCAACAGATTAACAAGCCATGGTTAAAACAACACTTGGCTTAATAGGTATGCAGCAGGCCTTTCTCCTTTCTCATGTCTATTTTACCTCCATTATAACCTCCATTCTTTTTTTTTTGTGTCTTGATTGTTATATTGTTTCTTACAGTGACTCAACAGCTTCACATATATTTTGATAAGTGCAATATACCTTATAGGATATTTTTAAGAGTCCTTAGTTAACTTGTAACCTGTAATTGCAAATTACTGGAACCTGAAGCCATAAAATTTAGCCAATGACTGCAATGAGGAAGTAAACGGTGTATAAAACTTCAAATCTCCCCTACAATATTTCACACAACATCCTGAAACAGAATTAAAGGTAAGCGATATATAAATTGTTATACAAACATTTGTAGCCATTTTTATCTGTATTGTATATTGTGGTTGACCAACTTGAGTGTCAGCAGCAAAAAAGTGTTTGATTTATTGCATTTTGTATGGTTTTCTATTAGATGGCGTTGTTGCTTTTATTGGCAATGCTGACAGTGTGCGCTGCCACTCGTCAAGGTAAAAAGAATTGTTTTTGTAACAACATGAACAACAAAATGAAGCATAACAGAAACTTACCATACAAAAGTAGGAAATCTATCATGAAGAAAACAATCCGGCAGACAGCAGCTATGAGCCGGTAGTACAGAGGGCAAAGTGCGCCTGTCAATCAGAGTAATAAAACTTGACAAACATTAAATATGTATTGTGAATACATGTATTTTACACTCTGGTGTGGCTCAATGGATGGTAAAGAAACAATTCAACATGTTTCAGGGTTGTTGTTTTCTGCTATTTATTATATGATTACTTTGTTTATTGTATAATTCACTGTACAATCCTCATTCTCATTTTGAATTTCAATCTTTTTTTTTTAAAGATCTATATGGTAAAATGTTCACTTTCCCACAAGAAACCAACACAGCTCATGTGAGGCTGATTCCATCAAGACAGGAATTGAAGGCTGTAACCATCTGTCTCAGGTAGTGCTGAATAAGCAAAATGAGTGAAACAACCACACTGTATCTCTGACAATAAAAATGATCATGTGTCTTTGTAATGTCTACAGGTCCTTTACAGACCTCCAAAGAGGCCACGTCCTTTTCTCTTTGGCCACACCCTCTGCTGCCAATGGCTTCATGATATTCAAGGATTCAGGTGCACCTGATCAGATTACTGTCCATATCAAGAATCACTATGGAAAGTTTGCCGGGCAAAACTACAAACTGAACACTTGGCACTCGCTCTGTGCCACGTGGGACTCTGCATCTGGACTGGCACAGCTGTGGTTAGATGGAAAACTCTCGAATAGGAAACTCATCAGCCGTGGATCCAGCATCAGCGGGCCCATTATAATTATTCTAGGACAGGTACAGTTTTCCTCCATCACACATACAAGGCATGGTTTGGCTTTATGGGAAATATTATGATGAGCATTTTTACAGAATATTAATTGAGAAGATCAGTGGCATTCTTGGGTCATTTACCTTATAAAACCAGAGTTAGCAGCATGTTAGCTTAGCACAAGGACTGAAAAACAAGGAAATATCCTGGTTGCGGCTGGGTCTGTCCAGAGGCAACACACTCAGCCTACAAGTACCTTCAAAACTCTGTAATTTACTTCTTATAACCATGGTAGAAGGGACACGAAGACACGGTGACAGGCTAAGTGGAACATAACAGACGAACTGACAACGACAGCAGGGAGCACACAGACTATATACACAAGGGCTGATTAACTAGCAGTACACTGGTGAATACAGAAAGAGGGCGGGAAATCACACTAAGAGAGGAAATGAAAAGCAAAACATGACACATGAGGGTAGAACTTGAAAATAAAACAGGAAATAACAACTGCAAGCTCAAACTATGACACAAATTTAATAGTTGTTTACAATGCATGACAATTTAGAAGTTCACCATATACATTGTATGTTAAACTTGATCTGTAAAGTAACTAGTGACCACAGTTAAAAGTACAATATCGTCCTGTGAAATGTTGTGGAGCAGAAATAGAAAGTGAAATGAAATAGTTCCCCAGTCTTTGAGTTATTACATTGATAAAAAAAACCTCTCATCTAACTCATCTAGCACGAGAGCGAATAAGTGTATTTCCCGCCATGTAAAACTACTCCGTCAATAGTCTTCAACAAGTTGTTGCTGTTGATTGCTACTTTGTGATTTATTCTATGTCTTTATAGGAAAAATAACAGAAAAAAGTATAGAATTAATATAGCTGTTGTATATCTTGATTGTCTACAAATTCTCAGGAGCAAGATGTCCACGGTGGGGGGTTTGCCGAAAACGAGTCTTTTGCTGGCATGTTGTCTGACGTCCACATGTGGGACTACGCCATTTCACCCTGCGATATCCAGAACTACATGGAGGATCTGAGCTTTGGCTTCACTCAAGGGAACGTGGTCAACTGGAGGGCGCTGGACTTCGAGATCATGGGAACAGTACTGATAGAAGATAAACAAAGTTGCTGTTACTAAACTCTCTAAACAAAACTATCAATGTCTTGAAAAAATAACTGAGAAGAAGCATTTGAAGATTATCTTTTCTGTTTTCTGTATTATTATTAATATTAATATTATAATATTAATATTAATATAATCATATTTTGCTTCGTTTGTCAGATCCTTGCAAAACAATAGCTTTTCTTTTGTTTACTAAAGACTGTTTTGCCAAACTTTTGAACTTTACAAACATATCATATGAAGTTCATTTGTGAATCATTCAATTTTAATTTCATCTGCAGTGGTCTCATTTGTGACGGCCTCAGTGGTTGTATTTGAGGCAAAATCAAACCATATTTCTTTTCTAACAGCAAAGATGTATTGTGTTTAATACCTTCTGAAGCTTATCAACTTGCCAAGATCCACAATGAATTGTCATAAGTCACAAAATGGTAAATAATAAATTGGATGTCATGTAAAAATTTCACTTTGTTTTCTGAAAAGTTTCAATAAATAAATGTACTTAAACATAATGCTGCTAAACACAGACACTTTTGTGTAAGTGGTTATCTAAAATGAAATAGGAAATAATGAAGCGTTAAATGTTTCATATTCTTTCCAAGAATTAGATCAAGAAAATCACTCCCACTCTGATGTCTGTATGATAAATATAACACTAAAGCCAGTTGAAGTTGGACTATGTGACGCTGATGGATAAAATAATATAATCAAAAACCCTTTTGCACCTATACAAATTTGGTCCCACAGTTTAATTTATTTGATTTTGGTGAGATTATAATTCAAACTTTAATGAAAGCAAATAAATCAATGCATTTTTAAACAGTTTTTTTTCCCCACTATAACAACCTCAGTATTAGCCTCAGATATCCTTCAGTCAGGACCAATCACCAACAGACATCACTATCACTGCCATCCTTAAAGACATGCCATCATGATGGTTAAAACAACACTTGACTTAATAGTTACGCAGCAGAATTTCTCTTTTCTCCTGTTTATTTTACCTCCATCATAACACCACCAGTAGCTGTGTTATGAAGTGATTTTGTCTTGTTTTTCAGTAATATACACTCACCGAGCAGCTTCAAGTATATCTTGATACATGTAATATATAGGACATTTTTTAGAGCCCACATTGACCTTCGACCTACATTTGCGAATTACCGGAACATGAAGCCATAAATTAGTAAATGACCTCAATGAGGAAGGGAACAGAGTATAAAACTCACAGTCCTGAACACTGTTGCACACAATACCCTGACACAAGCTTCAAGGTAAGACAAAAGTGTTATATACATTGGAAAATAGATTGACATAATACAACAGCAACAAAAAGTAATTCACAGTACATTACAGTGAAAGTATTCGCAGTGTGTGTTTGCCTTTGTATTAGATGCTGTTGTTGCTTCTTCTGGCGATGCTGACAGTGTGTGCTGCCACTCCTCAAGGTAAAAAACAAACAAACTTTGTCTTTGTTTAACAAGCACACAGGTGTTTGCTATTCTCTGTATTTGTGACATTTATGCTCACTCTTTAAACTATGTATAAATAATTTTAAAATCTAATGTAATAGAATGAAACAAAATATGTGCTTAATAACAATAATAATAATAATAATAATAATAACAATAATAATAATGGCAGGAATCAGGAAAAAACACACAGAATATGTTATTAACTTTGCCTCTCATTTTGTTTATGTTAAAAAATACAATACAGAAAACATCTTATAAATCTGTTAAGACACTTACTCAGCCAATTTGCTCCCTTGTGTTCAGCAACAAGAAGGCTGGACATTCAACAAGTCCAAGGTGCAAAGTCAGGACCAAACAAACAAGAGGTGAAAAAGTACATGATTAGGCTGACAGCTGCCGTGAGCAGGTAGTGTTGAGGGCAAAGTTCGGCTGTGAACTGGAGATGTGAGTTGATCAACTAAAACTTGGCGTACACTATAAATATAACTTCTTCTTTTTTTTGTTCAGTTTATAGTGGTGTGGCTCTACAGATGGAAAAGTGTACAGTAAATTCAACATGTTTTAGGGTTGTTAGCCCAACTTTTCTATTCATCTTGTGATTAGAATTTTTGTTCCAGTATATCATCTCTTCTTTTTTTTTGCTATTGTATAATTCATTTGTTTGTCATATGCTTTAAATTTCAAATTCTTGTTTTTAATTCTTCACGTTTTTAAGATTTATCAGGTAAAATGTTCATCTTCCCACGAGAAACCAGCACAGCTCATGTGAGGTTGACTACAACGAAACAGGATTTGCGGGCTGTCACCGTCTGTCTCAGGTAGTACTCAATATGCAAAATGGTTGAAACAACTCACTTTATCTCTGACAATAAAGACCATCATGAATAATAGTATATTTGTAATGCCTACAGGTCTTTTACAGACCTCCAAAGGAGTTACACCCTGTTCTCTTTGGCCACACCCTCTGCTGCCAATGGCTTCTTCATTTTCAAGAGTGCTAATAACAATGAGATTGGCTTGTGGGTCAGGAATCAAAACCAGTATTTTCGAGGACAGAACTACAAATTGAACACATGGCACTCACTTTGTTCCACATGGGACTCTGCATCTGGACTGGCGCAGCTGTGGTTGGATGGAAAACCCTCAAGCCTAAGACTCATCAGCTCTGGATCCAGTATCAGTGGGCCCATCATAATTGTTCTGGGACAGGTACCACTTTTAAGCACCATACATACAATAATTAGTTTGACACTCATTAGTGTTTTCACGGAGAGTTAGATGAGAAGATGATGCCATTTTCATATCCATGCTTAAAGCATGGATATGAAAATGGCATCATCTTCTCAAGCCAAACATCATATTTAGAGTTAGCAGTATTTATGGAAAACAAAGAAATAGCCAGCCTCGGCCTACCAGTACCTCTAAACTCAGTTATTAACACCTTATATATTGTTTGCTTAATCTATACAAAAACTGTATGAAAGGTTATGTGCAGGACTATTCCTAATCCAAGAGCAGTACCTTCCAGTCTCCGCTGGCAACTGCTGCCGACCAAGAAATAGTCCAGATTATAAACTCTTTATATCAATGCAAATTGTTCTTTATTAGGTTTTGGGTTATATTGTTGCATATGGCACACTATTTTGGAAAAAAAAAACATCTGCCATGTGAATAAATGAAATTAGTGAAATTGTCAGAGGATTTTGGTACCTTTGGACAGTGGTTTAGGAAGTATTGAGATTTTTCTACTTAAAGCCTCCTCTGGTAAAGATCTTGATCTGGCTAGCACGTGCAATTGTTTTTCAGGCGAGTGAAAGAAAGACACACCATTATTTTAGCTGTTTTTGCCGGAAAATGGTGGCTTGCCCCATTTGGTTACAGGGTGAGCTCCAGGCCCAAGTAAGGGAGTTCAAGTATCTCAGGGTCTTGTTCAAGAGTGACGGGAAAATGGAGTGTGAGATGGACAGGTAGTTTGGTGCATTGTCAGCAGTATTGCGGGCGTTGTGCCAGGCCGTTGTGGTGAAGAGGGAGCTGAGTTGGAAGGTGAAGCATTCAATTTACTAGTCAGCGAGCTTTGGGTACTGACTGAAATAATCAGATCGTGTATACAAGCGGCCGAAATGAGTTTTCTCTGTAGGTTCACTGGACTCAGCCTCAGAGATAAGGTTAGGAGCTTGGACATCCAGAGGGAGCTCGGTGTACAGCCACAGCTAGCTGAGGTGTTGAGGCATCTGATTAGGATGCGTCCTGGGCGCCCCTCTTTGGAGGCTTTCGGACACATATTACCTATTAACTGATGCTTAGGACTTAAGGACTTAAATATAAATCATTACCTAATCTTCCCATCCAACTCACAGGAGAGGGTAGGTTTTATTATTTCCCCAAATTTCAAACTATTTATATTATTGTAATTTAATCAAATCAAATCAATTTTAATTATATTGCCCAAAATCACAATCACAATTACTCAATAGGCTTTACACACTGTACAGTGAACGAAATCCTCTGCCCTTAGACCCACGATTCGAGTGAGAACTTCCCATATTGAGAAATAATAAGAATTTTTAGTCTTCTGCAAGTTGTTGCTGTAGGTGTCTTTAAATAATGTCTCAGAAAAATAAAGCACTGTATAATATAGCTGTTATATCAATTGTCTGCAAATTCTCAGGACCAGGATACCCACGGCGGGGGGTTTGTCATCCAGGATTCTTTCATGGGAATGTTGTCCGATGTCCACATGTGGGACTATGCCATTTCGCCCTGTGAGATCCAGAACTACATGGAAGATCTAAGCTTCACTCCAGGGAACGTGCTCAACTGGAGGGCGCTGGAGTTCCAGATCATAGGACCAGTACTGATAGAAGATGAACAAAAGAGCTGTTACTAAACTTTCTAAACAAAACTATCAATGTCTGGCAAAAAAAAATCACTCAGAAGAAGAATTTGAAGATTTTTTTTCCTGTTTTCTTTATAATTTGTATTATTATCTTTTGCTTTATTTGTGGGTTCGGGGTTTTCTCATTATACTAATGAGTGTTTCTCTGAACTTTTTAACTTTACACACATATCAACCAGGTGCCAGATCGTAAGCACACATCCAAGACGGAGATCTTGAGCCCGGGTTGGTCAATGATATTTGTCCTTACCCACAGTTTCAGCTGTTTATTTATGCACATATAGAATTGATCTAATCTAATTATGGGGTTTCGGAGTAGCCCGTGTGAAAGTGCAAACAGTGAATGTGAGCAAGCTTGTTTCACAGCTTCTTTGTATGATGCAACATCCTAATGCTCTGCCAGGGCAGCATTTGAATACTCTATCTGATTTATACATCAGCACACACACACACACACACACACACACACACACACACACACACACACACACACTAACAGCAGGAAACAGGCTAAAATAAACAACAGTTATTTGGTAATAGCAGAGAGGTACAATGCGAGAGGCTGTAAGGGCTTGCAGATTGTGTGTGCAGATAATATTGTTAGATGCGAGATAACCGGATGTTTCCTTCTAAACTGTTCTGCTTTGGGCAGAAAGGGCGCTGCGATTTCCTCTAGTAGAACCAGACTTTGTCACGGCAGCAGCTGCTACATCCTCTTCCCTCGTCTGCATCTGATTCATTTCTGTTCGGTACACACAATCTTCTCCTTTGTTCCAGACCTGTCCACAAGTTGTCCGACTGTGTCCAAGCAAAGTGTTTACCGAGCTGATCCTCATGTGCTACATAGTGTGCTATGTTTATTGTTATTTTACTGTGTCCAAAATCTACACCTAGGGGAGAATGGGGTAGGATGAGCCTCTTTTTACATTTGATTACCTTATTGCAAAATAAAAATGTATTTGTTCAAAAAATAAAGTTACTCATTATATCTCAGGTTGTTGTGTACCCATGTAAGTGAAACAAGTTTTCTAATTATGATGGTTTCAGAACAATAACTAATCCAAAAAAAGTAGTCCTATGGCACAATTTGTCCCAAGGTGAGGGTCGAATGAGCATTGGGTCGGGGTATATTGAGCCCTCTAGGGGGAAACAGCAACTGTTAAATACTGACAATATTGAAGCCATTGGCTCAACTTACTCCAACATCACTGGCACATTTTTACACAACCTCCATTTTGACAAAACGGTTTCATACAGTGGCTCAGATCCATGATTATGCTAAATGTGTGAGCTTGTTTTGTAGCGTACACAGACTCAAATTAACAAGTAATGATGTCCAAAACATGTCTATTTTATATAAGATACAGGATTGATAACTTCAGAAACATCATGAATTTACTTGGCATGACAATTATCTTTTTTGTTTTTTCTATGGTTCGTTTATCACTCTCTCCATTTGCTTCAGTCCAACATGAATCGAAAATGTGTACGTACGTAAATTTGTGGTCACGTGACTACTTTTGTTTATGGTTACCGGGATACAGCGGGTTGCTCATTTTACCTGCTGGCTCAACATACGCGTGGTAAGTCGAGCTCCCCTACAGTTTGCGCGCTCCATGTAGTACTTTTGAAAATAGGTCAAAGGTTTTCTTTTTAAGTTTCCATTATGTGTGTACCGTGCAATGGCATGTGCCTCACAGTAACTAGTCTTTTTTTTCTGTTACAGTCTACATTACTACATTTACACATTCCCTCAAATTTCCTCTTCTGTACAAATGAAATTCATCGATGGTCCTGACCTGTCATACGAATCATGTAGAGATATTGCCTTCTGAATCTGAATTAATTTTGAGCTACAGATACAACCAAAGCTAAAATATAGTAGTAAGAGAAACTTAATGCATATTTAATATTATGTCCACTATATCGTCATTCATGTCTTGCCAATTTACTGAAAGTGCAAAAAAAAATAAATGTTATTGACGTTTCTTCAGCACAGCAACGTATACCACAGTTTTACAGTTTCGTCTCGCTCTCACAGCTGCCTCGGGGTCTTGATGCAGGTACACCTCCTGTTTTATAAGACCTTTTTTTAGCATCTAACTTAATGTCAACCCATTCCTTCTTTATGTCTGTGATTGCCAAAGTACAGCACCGTTCTGATAACACGTTTTGACAGCTAATATATTATAACTGTTTGAAGCCCTCTGATACCACAACTGCCCACACAATGAGCAGAATATAGCTGTAAATTGCATTAATTATGCTATAACAGGAGCTGAAACTGGCTTTTTACAACAAGTTTGTCCCAGCTCAGATCAGCTCTCAAAGCATACAGTATAGCGTCCCATGACAACAACCTTTGCCCTTCACCCACTTTATAAATTGTTTACTCTACAGAGGTGACGTAAATGCCCTGACCTAGAGCCTTATTTCAACCAGGAGGGTGTTCTGTCGGGTTTAAAAGAGACCAATGGTGATCACCAACAGCTTCATTTTAATTAGAACATCAGGTGGGTTATGCACAATGAATACCACACTTGCCACTTATTCTTCACGAGGTGGCAATCAAATCACCACAACACATGTCAGCTAAGAACATTTCTACTAAACCACAGATAATTTTGTTTAGGTTTTTCCTATTTCTCTCTTGTCACAATGCTGTGCTTATGCTCTGCTTAGGTTAAGGCACAAAAACAGGGTTAGGGTTAGGAAAACATCATGGTTTGGCTTGAAATACCTGTTTTCATTAACACAATCTCAGATGGAGATGGTCCAACACCCCATGAAAAATAGCGGTTTTGGTCGCCAGAAAAATGGCTGGAAATGTACACAGGTCTCCTAAAAAAACACCTGTTTGGTGGCTTGAAATATCAAGGTGCCCATACAAATATGCACTGGTGTCGCACAAACTACAGTCAGCTGTTTGCCAGCCTTCTTGGCTTGTAATAGCGCCACCTCCGTCCCCTCCACATCAGCTAATAAGCATATAATGTGAATATTAAATATAAAAATATAAAAATGCTACAAATGTCTACCTTAGACGTAGATGTAGTTTGAAGAAACTTTAACTGCAAACATTATATCCTGGCGACTAGGCTGTATGTTGGACTGTTCCCCTGCATCATGATCAGGGACATTGGGGGTGCTGAGAGGTCAGCAGTAAATGCTGTGCGACACTCATGTTTTTTTGAGAAAAATGTGTAAAAATGTATTCTGCATTTTGTAGGGTTTTTTTTCTCAGTATGAACTTTTTGTTATATTTAATCATGAAATACAAAAACAAGCTGCTTTTAGTTTTCGGGTTTGTGTTTTCATCTCAATAAACATTTGATCCCATAAAAGCCCCTTTTGAACTGGCAAACTAAAGTGTGATTAAAGAGTGTTTTCTCTCTCTCTCTCTCTCTCTCTCTCTCTCTTGCCCATCAGCTACATCTTATCCTGTCTGAAAGTTCGGTCAAACTCAGAGAGTTTTTCCCCGCTGAGTTGAGTGTGCTCTGTCTCGTCGTCTCAGTCTGATCCCTCTCCAGGGTTCATTCCTCTTTCTGATCTGATGCCGTTCTCCAGGAAACATTCGCTCTGAACGTCAGGCTTCTCCCCAGTCTCTACTGAATCTCATCACATCAGTGGAGAGAGGAGTGTGCAGACTCCTTTTTCACCCAAGTCCTCTGCAGAGAGATTATAGTAACAGTACATATTGGATGTTGTCCTGTTCATGTGCTGCAGCATGACATTTTAGCTGATCAAAACTATGACCATGGAACAACACGTGCTTTGGTGAGACAACGCAAAATATTTACCAATCAAAACATCAATCAATGAACCGATGCCTTTTGATTCAGTGTTGCTCAATACATCAAACTGAATTAAAAAATATTTTTACAATACAGCTACTTTAAAAAAAAAAAATAAAATGTTTGACGTCCTTAAAACTTAACCTGATGGTCCTTTGCTGCCCTTCATTCCCCAGCCAGGAGCTCACTGATTGGTACATCTCCCTTAACTTTGATTTGTTTTTTTAAAAATAAAATAAGTCATTAACCTGAAGTGTGTTCTTTCGTCTTCTTCATATTGAAGCACCCTGTGTGCGGTATAATTTTTTGGTCGATTGTATAATATACACAATCATTTACCATTTTTCTTGCATTTTATTATTGCACAGAATATTTACAAAAAAACAATAATAAAAAATTAACAATATAAATTAAGAAGACACACAGCTAAACTAAGCCTGATAGTTAGCCTGCCCCGGAGCGGCTTGTTCGACAGCATAAGTTACCATGGCTACTAGGCGGAGATTCATTTAAGCCACGGTGATGAACGGAACTCTCACTTAATTAGGTCAGACTTATCGAAATAAGCGAGGCTTTTCCTTAATCCTGCTTCATGGAATACCTCCTTAGACAGGAAAGTTAACGTCGGCCTTGACGACGTGTGCAATAAGTTTGCATTACGTTAACTAAGTATAACAAGCTCATGACAGTTTGCTGCAACTGCTTTAGCCTGTGTTTCTTTTACCTGTTCAGTATCGCCATAGGGACATTTCAGGTCTCTCTCGCTCTCAGAGTCGTTGAGGCTTGTTGGACTGGAAAACAGGATTGGATTCACCAGACTTATAACTTCTGTTCACATTGTTTTCTTTAATATGTTGGTTTCTTAGTATTGTAGTTTCTATTGTTGTTTGTTTTTTGCTTATCGTATTTTGGATGTGTGTGTGTGCAATATATATCTTTAATCTGCCCCTGGAGTCATCCTTGTGTCTTGCCTTTTTATAAACTTTAAAGTATCTGGTTGAGATCTACACAGCAAAATTCCCAGTGTATATTGTACTCTATAAGTGTACATTTAACTCCAGTTTCGGTGTATATATAGGTCCAAGAGTTCGGTGTTCACTGAACACCGACAACAGTGTAAAATATATACTCAAAATAAAGAGTTGGACTTGAACCCTCTGAGTGTGCAATTGTACTCTGTCACTGGTACTTTTAGACACTACTTTGGTGCTTTTTGACACTTGCAGTGTAAACCTAGAACTCCCAGAGAGTAAAAGATATACTCTTAAGTAAGTAATTTGTAGCACTTTTCAGAGCTGATTATTTAACACTCAGAGTGAGAATGTACTCTATGACTGGTGTACACCCAACACCTTTGAGGTTAATTATTAACACTTCAGGAATGTATAGTCCACACAAGAGTTTCTTGAAAAAATAACATCTTTATTATTATTGTTAACAAGTATCTTGTCTTAATGTTGTTGAAGTGAACAGTCAACTCTTGTTAGGACATAAAACATGTCTTAAGTTATGGAGCCATGGTGCAAAAAAAAAACCTGGACATTTTTGCAAAAATAATTGCCAAGATGAAAAAAAAAAGCATGTTACCACTTCAGTGACACATTTCTTATACAAAAACATGCACAGGCACCACATACTGATCATCTCTGTCAAAACCATACGTTGTCTGCAGATCAAATGGCTTAAACAGGAGCAACTCATCAACTTTCAGCATGGATACATTTTCAGGATTTCCCTGTCTGACATGAAAAGAATGAAAATGCTCTGCAAAACTAAGTGTCTCAAAATCTTCTGCTACAAGAAAATAGTCTCCATTAAATGCAACAATGTCTTTGATCTGACTGAATACTGGGAAATCCTCCTCTATGTTTGAACAAACCAGAAGGCCTGGGCGATACTCTGTCCCAAAACAAGTGATCCAAGATGTCACATCAACTTCACAGTCCAAGTCAACCTGCTGTTCTTCAGCAATTATTTCACCATTTGCCAAGGCATTAAGCTGAACAGTTTTTACTGGACCACAGTTAATACTTTTAAATGGCATTGATTCCCAGTGGTATGCCACAGCCATCTGATGTTTTTTAGCTAATGACTTTGTTATATTTTTGAAATTTTTGATTGTGTTCTTGAAAAACCTGTGTTTGGCTTCGAACCTCATTGCCCAAACATGAAGAATTGGACCTATTTTTCGTATGGATCTGGGGTAATGAATCATGAAGTGATGTTTAGGAATCAATCTGCGATGTGAATAAAGCTCTTTGAAAAGTGTATGATGTTCAAGAATGAGATGCTTCAGACATACTGTCATACCATCAGTAATGACAGGAGAAAATATGATGTTCATGATTTGCAGCAGAAGCAGCAAGAGTCTCCAATGTGCATTTCCTTCTTGTACAACATCTCCAAATATCAAGGGCACATTCCGGATCAAGCTAAATGTCTGAATGGCATTGAGACCAATTCCATTTCCAGTCTGCTCCAAGTTTACTCTGGTTGGTCGATTTTTTCTCTCAACAAAGCCATAATTGTATGAATATATCCTGTTACAAATATCTATCTTGGATATGATGTTGTTGTCTGAGAGGTAACCAAAAAGCAACTTTAGCTCAAACTGCCCAACTCCTTCCAATATGTCATGCATAATGTCTACAGCATAGTTATCAGAAACATCAAAGTACTGTAGATCATTGAGTAAACATGTTCGCTTCACTCCAAATGTTGATGGCAGTGTAGGATCTGCTTTCAAGTCATTGCAATGCTGAGCATGCAGTACTTTATTGCGAAGTGTTATTCTTGGATCATCATCACTGAAAACTGTCTGTGAGGTCTGTTTGTCTACCAGACAAAAGCGGCAAAAATAGTTTGAACTGAATGATTCTACATACCCAAGTAGTGAGTGCAATCCCAAATTGTCCCCAGTCACCTGTGCAATTGTTCCACAAACTGCTTCATCAGAGAAAGGAACTTCAACTCCTGTACACTCGAGCACTTTCAGATCTTGTACAAGGGGTTCTAAGATAACATTAAATCCATACTTCTTTACATCCTGTGTATGAAAAAGTGCCAAAAGATGAATATTCATAAGCGCTGAGTTTATCTTTGGAGACAGATTTCGTAAAATAAAGTATATACTTCCAATCTTATGGATACCATGTTTGGATCCTAGTGGATTTGCCACTTCAAAATCATCATAGAATATCTGTATTTGGAGAGAGTTTGGTTTTTTAGAGAAGAGAGAGTGACCTTTAAAATAGCTCCCATCACAGAAATCTTTATAAAACCCAGTCTTCTCACAAGGCTGCAAAATATGATTTAAAATCTCCCCGTTGTTGAATATAAACTTCAGCGTTTCCAATAGAGGAATGTACACAAATTTGTCTGTCACAGGAACCTGATCGTATGTGCCAGTGGTTCGATTTCTTCTGGTGTCATACCTCACCCCTAGAGCGACCTCAACAGGTTCTACAAGACCCCATTTCTCACTGAAATGTTTTTTCCATTTTGTCTCAGTGTTCAGTTTGCTAAATGGATTTTCAAGGCTTTCGAAATAATCATCAACTTTTGTTCTAATGTCCTCAACATTTGGGAGTAATTTTACAACATCATCTTTAACATTTGAATGCAGTTCCTCTACAAGCTCCTCCATATTTTCAACAACAGTCGTTATGACATTAGTAGCCACACCAGAGCTTTGGAGTTTTGCAATAAGGGATGCACACATTTCTTGGGTATGTTGTTGCCTAGTCTCATTACAGCTTTGAGAATTCACTGGTTGCTCTGAAATTAAAGCTGACATTGTTTGCTGATCAGATACAACAACTGAAGGAGTGACAGATTCATTATCAATTTGAACTAGACTTTCAGGACTATGCTTAGAATGGAGATGTTTCCTGAAGCCTGAAAAAGTGCAAAATCTCTGACGGCATCCATTCTGGTCACACACCAAATGAAACTTCTTGCCGGGAAAAAAAGCATGTGTAAGTTTGAGATGACGAAGCAATTGCTGGATGGTGACAAAAGTAGACTGGCAAACAAAGCATTTGTACATCACAACTTCAGTTGAGGAGCTTTGCCCTAAGGTCCTTGACTCTGGGAGTTTCATGAGAAAGCCCTACATCGATATTGTAGATGGTGGTTTGCACAAATGTGTACATGCTGTTTAGGGCCTGGTCATAGGAGATGCCAAACACATAATGTGTCTTGAAAAGTTCATCAAAGGCTGACAGGGAAGACTTGGCCTTGCAGGGAAGGAGCTCACCATCCATTGCAATGTAGTATTCATGGATGTTGTTTCTTGTCATGCCAACTGCCAGGATGTAGGGCTGCTTCCGCTGGGCTGGACCAGAGTGCTCCTGAAGGCTGCGACCCGCCTGTAAGATAACAATCAAAAGTATAACTACGCTATACATCATTTTTTTTATGGATAAGTCAGACAGAAATCTGATAGCACAGTTGGAGAATCAATTCAAAAGAAAAAAGAATTAATCAAAATTTTAATTAAAGATGTAAATGAATTTATGTTAGTTGCTATTTATAATATTATAAAAATGTGTTTATATGTATTGCTATTAATAAAGTACCGCAATTATAAAAATGTGTTTATATTTATTGCCAACAGATTAATTAAACCCTCTTAACTATATTCTTAGATTCAGAAATTTGCTGACTGAAATTTACTTTATCCAGTATGTTGTCATGCTACCCCATCTTGTGACTCTCTCTCCCTGTGAGAAAATACACTTGGGAAAGTCCCTTTGTATCAAGAGAAATGATAATTGGTCAAAACATTCATTTGTTTTTGGAGTGTGGATTCCACTCGTTGATATTGGATCGTTTCAAAATGGAAATCAGGATACACTAACCTTATGAAACTTCACTACATGATCCACAGCTTCCCGGATACTGATCTTCACGGCTCCCTTCTTTCCACTTGGTGGCAGGAGGTAGACCAGCAGGAGGATTGAGGCCATGTCACTATCCCAACCTGAGAAGAGGGGAGGAGAAACTCTAATTTCAGCATGAGATGCACCTGACAAATCAATATAAACATTCATATGGCTCTTGTCAATAAAAAATCAGCACAACCACGTCACAGTCAATACAATAAGACAACATTTGAAATGGTGGGCAGATATACACAGGGAATTCATTTATGTCACTTACCTGGGACCTCGTCATCCTCATCAGGGTTCTCGTCTGCAGACTGAATGAGATCGTCAAGCTGGGGTGTCTTACTGAGGTTTTTGGCTTGCTCGATTACTTTCGCCTTCAGGAGTGTTCCCCACTTCTCCAAGAATTTTGATGAAGTCTCTGCTCCAAACAACAGCTCAAAGTCTTGTAGAACCTAAAGGAGAAGAAGCAAGTGCAGGTGTACTTGATTATGGTGGCAATGGAAGGAAGTTACCATTTTCATCTTTACAAAGCTGTTATTGATGGAAATTAACATAATTCATGTGAACTTACAAGGCCTTTTGTGTCAAGGAACCTTGGGAAAACTGTAAGCACTGCGCTGCATCGCTCAGGATCATGGATCAACTTTTGTCTGTGTTGGAAGGTTGCTCTCATTTTTATGAAGATCTGTTCTTTGTCTGTGCTGTGTTTCAGTAGAGATACGGCCTCGCAGCATTGGTCTCCCTCCAGCTGTTGCTCTTTAGTTACTTCCCTCTCCAACTCCGGTCCACTGCTGTCTGAAGTTTGAGAGCTCCTTCTCCGAACTCCACTGTTACTGCCGCCGCTGAGTTCTCGCTGTGTGTTTTTGAGCTTCCAGGCAATGTAGCCCTCGTTGCTATCTGCATCATAGAAATGCTCCTAAAAACAATGTTGAAAAAAAATTAAGAAATTTAAGCATGATTAGACACCTAGTGAAAGGAACTATAAGATGGAAAATGCATCAAAACATTATTCATTTATCAACAAAATGTACAAACAAAATATTGCTCTTAACACAGTACTGGATTGACTGTCATTTTCAAGAATGTTAATTGCCCCCCCCTTGCTGCCTGCACAAGGAAACCTGTCTATTGCTCCTATGAAACAACAATATTTGTATTATTATAATTTGAAAAGTTGGTTAACTTCTCTTTAAAATATATACTCACATAGCCCATTTTCGAGTAGGGATCTTTTAGAGAAGGGAACAGTGTCACAATCCCCAATGCATATTGTGTTCTTTTGTCCTTTGGCGGAGCTCTTCTGTGGGGGTAAACGATAGGTTGCATTGACAGGGAAAAAGGCTGTATGACAATTTACAATGGGGACCATAGACGTGTCAACTCAAATAAACTACTAAACAATATACAAGTTGCATGGATAAGGCTGTGTGTGTCTTGCAGATGGGTAATGATTAGTTTAGATTAGAATATTGATATTTTCATGGCATTACTTAGCCATATGATGCAAGGCCACCGTTTACTGGCCATTGTTGTCCTTTACTGATAATCTCATTTGATTACAACCAGCTGTTTTTTTTATGAACAATCAAATACTATGAATATACTCTTGACTGAGTTGTGCACCATGAAGCATTTGACTTACCCATACTTTTCCAACATATCAGCGACAACAATGTTGACAAGTTCACGGCGTGTTCGATCCTTCATCTCTCCTTTTGTTGCATATTCTTTAAGTATTTTCTCCCCTCCAGGCTTTTGTTCCAGAACTCTCTTGACAAGCTTAAAAACAAATAAAAATAAGCCAAACAAAAAATTTTGATGTCAAAAACATATTTAGAACATGGCAAAAGAATGTACAAAAAAACTCACCTCTTTGGCCTGTGAAGAACTGTCATCAATATGCTGACTTTTTTGGGACTTTGGAATGCCATCATCAATGCATGGTCTTTTTGGAGACGTCAGAAAGATGTCATCAATGTAATGTCTTTTTGGAGACATCAGAAAAGTATCACTCTCTGATGAGCGTGATGATAGTGACAAGGTGTCTGTGCATGAAGATGCAGGAGAGTCTGAAAAGAGGGAGCACATCATTTTCAAAATCATGTTTTACTAATGATTTCATTAATTGACCCACAGTTTCAATTAAGAGTAGGTGAGAGCATGGGATGGTAAAACTGTGCATCTGTTTTTGTTTTTTTAATACCAGTAATAGGCTACAATCAGTTTTTGTGGTTGATACGGCCACATATTAAGCAATTTAGTCCATGACAGATAGTCTACTAGTTGGTAACTGAGTGCTCAGGTCAGTATTCTTATCAGTTGACATGTTTCATAGGTAAATGGATTGGTTCTGAAAACAATGAAAAACAAATTCTAACTTATTGAAAAAATTAAATTTAAACAGGATATTGCTGAGAACCAATAATTTTTGTGTTGTAAAGTCCATTTCAATGGTTACACGATAATACTGTAACCTTGCAAAGTACAATTTGATCAAATGACCACTTACCACCAGTTACTGAAAGAGTGTCAACAATGGTCCACAGGATGTCGGTTTTTTCCTCCAGAATGTCACTGAAGACCTCTTCATCGACCTCTGTTCCAGTGTCATCCAGCACATATGTATCTTTTTCAGTGGGTATACTGAACTTCATTTTAGCTTTGAATACAGAAAAAAAAAATTAAATAAAGCTTGGGGTGCATTATTGTTCATCTTACTACCACATACACAGGACAAAGTGGGAAATAAAGTTTTTAGTTTTTCTATCTTAATGGGCCACAGCACTGTAGACTAGCATGATGCCAAAAAGAAAAGAAGGCAGTTTCCAGAGTTGATTCCGGTACCGAGGAAAAATGATTAAAGTTAAAGCAAAATATGTCTTTAAAACCTTACTGTGGCCAGCTGCAAGTATATCTCTTATTGGAGTTAGGAATGGCTGTTAATTGCCCAATGACACAATCTACCTATCTTTTAGGCTACAAAAAGCAGAGACATTAACTTACCCTCCTTGAGAAAGTCCGAGTGTGAGGCTCCTCCCACAACTACAACACAAACATACAATTAGTGTAATGTCAGTGGACACAGTGCAAAGTCAGGCTTTGTCCACTTTTTATTTCTTTTCTACAACTGGACGCCGTCAAACCGGGAGAAATGGCGGACACACCTATCAACTAAGAAAAGGAAATTCAGTCCGAGCAAAGCGCTGGACCGTCGGACCCATACCCGGCCGTCGCTGGCAACAGGGGCCAGGAGGGCTTTGCCACGATGAGGACGGCTAGCCACGTGTGGAGCTGCCACAGTGCTGACCTCTGCTCAGACACGTGCTAAGCTTCCGTTCTCATCATGGTGGCTCGTGGCATAGCATTCGTGGCTTCCGTTGACGGCGACGACTGAGTATGGGCACGACGCTCCAGCGTTTTGCTCGGACTGTATTTCATTTTCTCTGCTAGCAAGTGTGTATCGTGCACAGTTACCCACTAGCAGCTAATTTCGAGCGGGAGTCGGAAGCTTTGAAGTAACGTTAGCTTCGGTAACGCTAGCCACCGAGGGAGGGGGGTTAGCTAACTTTAAACCAATTCTGTGTTTTCTTTGTCAAATAACCTGCTTTACCGTGGCTAACATTACAAACACAATATTAATTTTGATAAATTAAACATTTGTAGTGACTTTACAACTGATATAGCAAGTTAGCTAAACTAAATTGAAACCGTGTTTGCCTATTAACGTTAGCGTTTTTAGTTATTTACGGTAAATTACTTTTGAGGATTGAAATACTTGATATTTCGCATTATTTATTCACTTTATAGTTTCTTACCTGGCGTCCCGCGAGCTGTACTCTGTCTGGCAGTCATCGGTTAGTGCCGTTGCTGCTGCACTCCAGGAGAGCTCAGAGCATGTGACTGGATTCAACCAATGAGAGGGCTTGGAGAGCTGATGACGAAATCGAAACCTAACTCTCGGTGCGGCCGGGAAAGACTCAATCAAGCAATAGACTCTGAGGGAGTTCATCATTGTAAAATAAACACTACAATAACTCTACACTAACACTATTCATAGAGGAACACCACAGAGAGATTATGGTGCAACTTGAGAAGTGTACTTTGTGCCCATTTGACACCAAAGTGTAAAATTTCTACTCTCGTCATCAAGACTCTGGGATTTTAACTCTCTGGCATTTGCTGTGTAGTCAAGTCAATTTTATTTAAATCACATCATATCGAAGTTGAGAGTGGGTGAGTATAATTAGCTAATTCTGCTAATTATACAAATTACAAGTATTGGCAACTAAGGTGAATTGCAAGGCAAAGTATTATTTGGATGGAATAAATCTTTGAAATCGTAATTTAGGTGGAATCAACCTTCAAAACTATGAATAATGAGTCAGAAAGTATTATTTGGGTGAACCAACCTTTTAAATGATGCATAATGAGTCACAAAATAGTACTTGAGTGGAATATACCTTGAACAATAAACAAAAAGTATTAAACTAGGGTCCTGATAGTGCAGCCTCCGCTACCGCAGGAATATAGTATTGGGGAAAGAAGGGGGAAACAGGCAGGGTGAAAACAACTGGAAAAACAAGAACAAACAAAGCTGCCACAGCACACCACACGACAATGGCTTGAGAAGGGGGGCTGTTTACAGTGAAGCATTATGGGACACAAGTCTTCACTCCAACAGCAACGAGGAAAGCAGCAAGAGTATAAAACAGCAATCCTGTTCACTGTTGTACAAAACATCCAGACTTCAAGGTAGGAATACAACATGATATCCAATGATAAATGGAGTACATTAACGTGACTTTTGTCCAATCTGTATTGAACTGTATATTGTTTAAGGTGATGGCAGGTATCAGTAGATTAATTTGAAGCACTGGTGGTTATTATTAGTTTTTATAGCAACACAACAGCAGCATTTAAACTGAGTATTTTTGTTGGTTTATTTGTCTTTTTATCAGATGGCTTTTCTGCTTCTCCTGGTGATGCTGACAGCATGTGCTGCAATTCCTCAAGGTAAAAAAAAAAGGGAAATTTACTATAAATTTAAATGTGTATGAGTGCAGTTTGTTAGTGTTCTTGAAAAAATAAAATCTTTTTTCCTACGTTATTGTTATAAAACAACTGGTAAAATCAAACGTTTGAGGAAATTATTAACGTTGAGTACATCTCATCATTGTCATCCTACTGAAATGTCTTTTATATAGTTTGATAACTAAGATTTTTTTCTTACAAACTCTGACACAAAAGAGGAAAAGAAAGATGCACTGAAGAATCCGTTGAAGCCTAAAAAAGAAGGCAGGGTCATTACGTCAGTGAATCTTGCTTTGTTGCCAGACTGTGGTGATTTTTTATTTGTCGACACATTGTTTTTTCCTCAGTTTTGTTTGGGAAAGGTTCCTGTTGGCAGTGTAATCAGCAATTTTTGGTAGGACCGGCACCGTCTGGTCACGATATCATCAGCCCAGCTTCTTTCCTCAAGCTGTGAGACTCCTCAATTCATCCTCAGCACTCTGCAGACTTTAACTATAAAAATCATTCAGAAATAGTCTTGCTGATGCTCTCTTGTGCTTATGTATAGCTCATATAGAGGCATCAGTATTAAGTTGAGACTGTTCAATAAGCTGTTTAAAGTTACTTGTAGCACATTTAAATGTTTTATTATATTCCAACTGGATATTCATTAGTTTCATTGACAGACTTGAAATCAAACTATGTTGTATCTCCACTTTTAACAATGAATTACTTATTCTATTTGCAAAAGAACAGAACCAAACAGAATAACTTTTTTATTTAACTTTTTAATAATAATTTGTGTTTAGTCATCTTCCACCAAGAGTTGTCATGAAATCTTAAATGGTCATATGGGGAGCAGTGCTTCCACATATACCATCAAAGTCTGTGGTTCAAATGCTATTGCAGGTTCATAACTTTGTGTTAAACGACTTTAGCCAAAAATATAGTAAATTCAGCAGGTTTCAGGATAGTTACCACATGTATACTTTTCACAAGCATGTATCATTTTCATTATCCCTTATTTTCCTTCTTTTGTAGATCTCTCTGGTAAAATGTTCACCTTCCCAGAGGAAACCCAAACAGCTAATGTGAGACTGACAACATCAGGGCAGGATTTCAATGCTGTGACTGTCTGTCTCAGGTAGTGTTAAAGTGCAACAAAATAATCCACTATCTTAAGCATCATCATTTAAGTATCATGTTGATAATTTACTTTCTTTCCTTGCTTACAGGTCCATTACAGACCTTACCAGAAACCACGCCCTTTTCTCTGTGTCCACACCCTCTCGTGACAATGCCTTCCTGATATTCAGGGAATCTGCAAATGATGTAATTAGTGTTACTGTCGCGAATGATGGCGCTACATTTGGAGGTCAGGACTACAAGCTAAACACATGGCATCCTATTTGTTCCACATGGGACTCTGAGTCTGGTCTGGTTCAGCTGTGGTTGGATGGGAAGCCCTCAATTAGGAGATTCACTGGAGGATCTAACATCACTAGTCCCATTGTTATCCTCGGACAGGTAAGTTTAATTGCTAAACATTACAGTATCGCAGAAAATTCTATAGATTGCTACGTTTGAATTATTGTATGTTAAGTAATGATTTCAGATCAAAGGTTGTACAGAATACATGCAGATACAAACATTCTACAAACTCTTTGCAATCTCTACAGGAGCAGGATTCCTTTGGTGGAGGGTTTGACCGTAGGCAGTCTTTCGTTGGCATGATCACTGATGTCCACATGTGGGACTACGCCCTCTCATCCTGTGAGATCCAGCGCTACGTGGATGACCGAAACTTCTCCCCAGGGAACGTGCTCAACTGGAGGGCGCTGGAGTTCCAGACCACTGGAAGAGTGCTGATAGAAAATAAACAATTACCCTGTTACTAAAGCCGAGCTAAAATAAGACCTCCATGCAAGGTCTTTTCTTTTGAGTATGATGCTTACACCCTGCAGACCTTACAGCTTTGCTTTGTGGCTTTAATCAGCTTGGATTTCAAAATAAAGAAAAATACATTTTTGTTGATGTTCCTCTTGACAGTTCAATAAAAATGCCATTTTGCACTGTAACCCAGTTTCAACATCATCATTCTGACTCAAGCCGTTTAATTATATTCAGCACATCAGTGGAGGTCAGTGGTGTCCTGGGCATTTTTGGCTCCTTGATACCATCTGAAAAAGACTTGATGCAACGCATTTGTTATGTCCAGCGTGTTTCAGAGGCCCAATCCACCTCTGGGCTCCTTTGTGTTGCTCCTGTACAAAAGTGCCACAAACTTCTCTTTGTATACTACATCTGTGTACTGTACATCAGCCGAAAGGCAATTACGACGTTATCCGATTAAGACAGTGGTACTGCTGAAAGATCTGAGTTGATAAAAAATGTTTCACCTGTCATGTGATGCCCAGGATGCCCTATCCTGTATGAAAGGTTGTTGAGGCTGTATGTATAGAGCCAAACAGGGGTCAAATGTCTTGTCAATTTATAGACAAAATTATAAATGAAGGCTAAAATTTGAAACTGAAAGCTGAAGTATTGATCTTGAACCTTGACAGTGAAGCAACAGTGATTACCACTGCACAATCAATACCTTATGTCAGGACAATTAGAATTTAGCATGGTATGCTTTTGCAACATCTTTAAATAAGACTACTGTGCATACCCTGGAATTCACTTAATTTAAGGTCAATATGCAGCCACATTATAGCATTAAATCCTGATTAAGAAAGATCTACTTTTACTAGTACCAAAATAAAATTGGCTTCCCAGAGAGCAAAATTGTTGTGGCCCAGATCAGGCCCACATCGGACACGTTCATCTGGCCCGCATACCGAGTGGAATGAACTGAATAAACCAGTTGGCCCAAGAAACAAGAACAAAAAAAGATGCCACAGCACACACCATGACAATGGTTGTTAAAATGGAGCAATTCACAATTAAGCATTATGTAACACAAGTTTTCACTCCAACAGGAACAAGGAAGCAGAGAGTATAAATCAGCAATCCTGTTCACTGTTGTGCAAAACATCCAGTGAACATCGAGTGAGGAAAAACTTGCCATGTTGATGAAAAAAAAACTATTTTAATGGGGGTAAAAAAAAGACGATGGAAGAAACCTGAGGAAGAGCCACAGAGGAAGGATCCCTCTCCCAGGACGGACAGACATGCAATAGATGTCGCATGTACAGAAAAGAACAACAAATCACAGTTTACAAGTTGCACTGACAGAATATCTGATACAAATTATAATATATGTCAAGTGTGTGGATCCAGGAGACGACTGAGCAGGACGAGGCATCGCCAAGAGGTGCCCGAGCCACACGACCTTCTGTCCACCGTGGTGACCTAGAAGAGGGCAGGCCACACAGGATAATTATCAATAGACAGAGAGATAAGATTGAAGAGGCATCAACGTTTACAGAAATACTGATATAAGGAGATAATGACACAGACGAGAGCAATGGTCCAGCAGAGCCCAGGGTGTGACGATTCGGATCCGACAGTATGTGAGGCTGCAGGAGCCAGGAGAGGTAGATGGTCCCAGGGGCCCGTGGTCGATCAGAAGGGAGCCTGAATGAAAAAAGAGGAGGAGGAAGCTACAGAGAGTGAGAGAGCGACACAGCTTGCAGCTTATGGGGACAAAAGTTAGACAAATGTGATGTTAATCAGAATAAACAGATTGTTTCTTGTCAGCAGGACAATGTGAATTCTAATACTTTAGGTAACTCATTGAGACTGAGATCGACCCACTGAAGAAGCTAGCAATCCAAGTCAAGGACTAATTAAAGGCTAAGTTAAAGAAGTAAGTTTTGAGTGTAGATTTAAAGGCGTCAATAGAGCCAGATTGTCTGAGGGGGCCCGATAGGGAAAAAGTCCTGCAGCCAGCTGACTTCTTCTTAACCCTGGGAACCGTCAGGAGCCCTGAATTTTGAGAGCATAATGCACGAGTTGGAGTATACAGTATAATAAGATCCGACCTGTACGACAGGGCGAGGCCATGTAAAGTTTTGTATGTCATCAGTAGCACCTTAAAGTCTGATCTTACATGTAATTTGGAGCCAGTGCAGTGAGGCTAGAATTGGTGTAACATGATAAAATTTTCTTGTACGTGTTGAGACTCTAGCTGCCGCATTCTGAACCATCTGAAGACTTTTAGTGCTCTCACGCAGAAGACCCGAAAATAAGGCATTGCAATAATCCCGCCTAGACTAAACAAAAGGCATTAAAATAGGATCTCTGCTTCAGCCTTGGACTGGAAGGACCTAATTTTAGCTATATTGCGAAGGTGGTTAAAAGCAATCTTGTTAATTTCTTTGATGTTCTGATCAAACAAGAGGGTCGAATCAAAAGTAACACCTAGATTTGTGACAGTTGAACACTGAGAAATAACACAGTTGTTGAGAGTTATGGTCACGTGATCAAAGTGGTGTCTCTATCGAGCGGGGGCAACACAACAGCAGCATTTAAGTATTTAGTATTTTTGTTTCTTAGTCTTTTTATCAGATGGCTTTTCTGCTTCTCCCGGTGATGCTGACAGCATGTGCTGCAACTCTTCAAGGTAAAAAACAAAGAGAAAAAAAAGGGAAATTTACTATAAATTTATATGTATATGAGCACAGTTTGTCAGTGTTCTGGAAAAAATTAAATCTTTTTCCTACGTTATTGTGATAAAACAACTGGAAAAATCAGTCAAACGTTTTAAGGAAATTACTAATGCTGAGTACATCTCTTGTCATTGTCATCGTACTGAAATGTCTTTTACATAGTTTGGTAACTAAGATTTTTTTTCTTACAAACTCTGACACAAAAGAGGAAGAGAAAGATGCACTGAAGAACCAGATGGACCACTTTTAACAAAAGCAAGATGCAAACAAAGAAGCCTAAAAAACAAGGCAGGGTCATCAGTGAATCTTGTTTTGGAGCCAGACTGTGGTGATTTAATATAAAAAGTATCATGTTGTACAAATTACAGACCTTGCCAGAAGCCACGCCCCTTTATATCTGGCCACACCCTCTGCAAGTAAAAATAAAATACAAAAATATTGGAGTTGTATGTAGCCTATAATGAAATGTGAAATGTATTTATCAGTATATTTCTCAAAAGTTAAGCTATATGTTCCATTGTAGCCGCCAAAAAGAAACAACAGGCCACTGCTACTGGTGGGGGACCTTCACCTGAGGACCTCACACTCGCAGAGGAACTGGCGATGAGCTGCAACAGGGGATGGCCACTAATTGAGGGAATAGAGGGGGGTACATCATCAGAAAGGATTTCCCAAGGTACCCGGGACCAATATGTTGCAGCCGGTATTGTACACCACTTTCCCTCAACAGGTGTTAAGTTTCTCAATTTACAGTATCTCACTTGTAAACACTGATGGTATGCCTATATCTGTCAGGGAGAGGAGACACCATACATCTGCTGGATCCTCCAACCACAGATACTCAAGCCACACCTGATCCATGTGTGAGGGGGTCCTGATAGTCGGTACAACACTGTGCTAGACATGCAATCATGTCCTCTCGTGCTTCAACAACTGCATTGGCTTAGCTTCGCTGTGGGGTTTTGCTGGAGTGCGGTTCCAGTAGACGACATAGTTAACTACGCTAGGCCTGCTGAACCGGTATCTCTACCAAGAGTATTGATCAGGATAGGCAAGTAGGTTCTTCCTGTCCCTGAAGACCCTTGGGGCTTGTGGTCTAAATGCTCTTTGGATAATTTCAGCACCTTCCTCCACAGGATCTTCAATAAAGGGACAGGACATGGTTGGCTGAAAGAATTGTGGTCTTCTCTCTCTTTCTTTCTGTTTGTCACCCTGTCTCTCTATTTTTAATTCTGTCTAACTCTCTGTCTGTCTGTCTGTCTGTCTGTCCTCCTTCTGTGTTGGTCTCACACTGTCTTAGATGCATTGCTTAAATAGTTGAGGCTTGTGTGGATTGACCTTAAATGGACGGTTATTTTACCAGCCAATCAGAGACAAGGGTCTACGTGGTATCTTTTTACCTCATTTCATATCCAGCACTTGGAGTTGCATTTGATGTTTAACTTCTACTATATAAATGGGATTGTATTGATAATTGAATTTGCAAACAATATAAGTGGTGAGACATGATTTTTATGATTTTTCAATTCACCTAGCAGAACTGTCGTTTGGGAGTCTGACATTCTTTGACACACAGCTAAACTAAGCCTGACAGTTAGCCTGCCCTGGAGCAGGCTTGTTCGGCAGCATAAGTTACCATGGCTACCATGGCGGAGATTAATTTAAGCCACGGTGATGGAACGGAACTCTCACTTAATTAGGTCAGACTTATCGAAATAAGTGAGACTTTTCATTAATCCTGCTTCATGGAATACCCCCTTAGACAGGAAAGTTAACGTTGGCCTTGACGACGTGTGTAATATGTTTGCATAACGTTAACTAAGTTTATTACACGGCTCTATTGAATGCTGCTCTCTGATTAGTCCATCGCTGCGTTCTACAGTCTGTTATTTCTGTATAATGACCGGCATCAAGTATAACAGGCCGTTGCTAGGGACGGCGCTCTGATCCGCCCCGGCAACATGTAGCAACATAAGCAAGACAGCTGGACTTTCAACGCGTTACACCAACCACAGCATAAGAAGCACCGCTGTCCAGCTCCTCTCTCAGGCCGGCCTTGAAAGTGAAAGTGAACGTGAAAACTTTACTGAGCAATCCTTGTCGCTGCTGAATCATTGCGGGTGATTATTTATTATTTATTTCACTCGTAAGGCCGTGTAATAAGCAGGATAATGACAACAACCTCCGAACTATACATTATCCCTTACATAACAAGCTCATGACAGTTTGCTGCAACTGCTTTAGCCTGCTTTTCTTTTAGCTACCTGTTCAGTATCGCCATAGGGACATTTCAGGTCTCTCTCGCTCTCAGAGTCGTTGAGGCTTGTTGGACTGGAAAACGGGATTGGATTCACCAGACTTATAACTTCTGTTCACATTGTTTTCTTTAATATGTTTATTTCTTAGTATTGTAGTTTCTATTGTTGTTTGTTTTTTGCTTATCGTTTTTTGGATATGTGTGTGCAATATATATCTTTAATCTGCCCCTGGAGTCATCCTTGTGTCTTGCCTTTTTCTAAACTTTAAAGTATCTGGTTGAGATCTAGTCAAGTCAATTTTATTTATATCACACCATATCAAAGTTGAGAGTGGGTGAGTATAATTAGCTAATTCTGCTAATTATACAAATTGCAAGTCTTGGCAACCAAGGTGAATTGCAAGGCAAAGTATTATTTGGATGGAATAAATCTTTGAAATAGTAAGTACTTGGAAGATGGTAGTATTTAGGTGGAATCAACCTTCAAAACTGTAAATAATGAGTCAGAACGTATTATTTGGGTGAACCAACCTTTTAAATTATGAATAATTGATCAAAGTATTATTTGGGTGGAATTGACCTTTAAAACTACAACAAAAAGTATTGAACTAGGGCCCTAATAGTGCAGCCTCCGCTACTGCAGGAATGTCGTATCAGGGAAAGAAGGGGGAAACAGGCAGGGCGAAAACAACTGGAAAAACAAGAACAAACAAAGCTGCCACAGCACACCCCACGACAATGGCTTGAGAAGGGGGGCTGTTTACAATGAAGCATTATGGGACACAAGTCTTCACTCCAACAGCAACGAGGAAGCAGCAAGAGTATAAAACAGCAATCCTGTTCACTGTTGTGGAAAACATCCAGACTTCAAGGTAGGAATACAACATGATATCCAATGATAAATGGAGTACATTAACGTGACTTTTGTCCAATCTGTTTTGAACTGTATATTGTTTAAGGCGATGGCAGGTATCAGTAGATTAATTTGAAACACTGGTGGTTATTATTAGTTTTTATAGCAACACAACAGCAGCATTTAAACTGAGTATTTTTGTTGGTTTATTTGTCTTTTTATCAGATGGCTTTTCTGCTTCTCCTGGTGATGCTGACAGCATGTGCTGCAATTCCTCAAGGTAAAAAAAAAAGGGAAATTTACGATAAATTTAAATGTGTATGAGTGCAGTTTGTTAGTGTTCTGGAAAAAATAAAATCTTTTTTCCTACGTTATTGTTATAAAACAACTGGTAAAATCAGCCAAACATTTGAGGAAATTACTAATGTTGAGTACATCTCTTGTCATTATCATCATACTGAAATGTCTTTTATTTAGTTTGATTTTTTTCTTACAAACTCTGACACAAAAGAGGAAGAGAAAGATGCACTGAAGAATCCGTTGAACAACTTTTAACAAAAGCAAGATGAAAACGAAGAAGCCTAAAAAACAAGGCAGGGTCATTACGTCACTGAATCTTTCTTTGTTGCCAGACTGTGGTGATTTTTTTTTTTTTGTCGACACGTTGTTTTTCCCTCAGTTTTGTTTGGGAAAGGTTCCTGTTTGCAGTGTAATCATCAATATTTGGTGGGACTGGCACTGTCTGGTCACGATGTCATCAGCCCGATCAAAAGTTGACGATAGTCAAAAAAGGCAAACTTTGTTTTAATGCTGTACTACCAGACTACAGAGAAGCTTCTTTCCTCGAGCTGTGAGACTCCTCAATTCATCCTCAGCACTCTGCAGACTTTAAAAATAACTATAAAAATCATTCAGAAATAGTCTTGCTGATGCTCTCTTATGCTTATATATAGCTCATATAGAGGCATCAGTATTAAATTGAGATTGCTTAATAAGCAGTTTAAAGTTCCTTGTAGCACATTTAAATGTTTTATTATATTCCAACTGGATATTCATTAGTTTCATTGACAGACTTGACATCAAACTATGTTGTATCTCCACTTTTAACAATGAATTACTTATTCTATTTGCAAAAGAACAGAACCAAACAGAATAACTTTTTTATTTAACTTTTTAATAATAATTTGTGTTAAGTCATCTTCCACCAAGAGTTGTCATGAAATCTTAAATGGCCATATGGGGAGCAGTGCTTCCACATATACCATCAAAGTCTGTGGTTCAAATGCTATTGCAGGTTCATAATTTTGTGTTAAACGACTTTAGCCAAAAATATAGTAAATTCAGCAGGTTTCAGGATAGTTACCACATGTATACTTTTCTCAAGCATGTATGATTTTCGTTATCCCTTATTTACCTTCTTTTGTAGATCTCTCTGGTAAAATGTTCACCTTCCCAGAGGAAACCCAAACAGCTAATGTGAGACTGACAACATCAGGGCAGGATTTCAATGCTGTGACTGTCTGTCTCAGGTAGTGTTAAAGTGCAACAAAAGAATCCACTATCTTAAGCATCATCATCTAAGTATCATGTTGATAATTTACTTTCTTTCCTTGCTTACAGGTCCATTACAGACCTTACCAGAAGCCACCCCCTTTTCTCTGTGTCCACACCCTCTCGTGACAATGCCTTCCTGATATTCAAGGGAGTTGCAGATGATATAATTAGGGTTGATGTTGTGAATAATATCAATAGATTTGGAGGTCAGGACTACAAGCTAAACACGTGGCATCCTATTTGTTCCACATGGGACTCTGAGTCTGGTCTGGTTCAGCTGTGGTTGGATGGGAAGCCCTCAATTAAGAAATTCACTAGAGGATCTAACATCACTAGTCCCATTGTTATCCTCGGACAGGTACGTTTAATTGTTAAACATTACAGTATCACAGAAAATTCTATAGATTGCTACGTTTGAATTATTGTATGTTAAGTAATGATTTCAGATCAAAAGTTGTACAGAATAGATGCAGATACAAACATTCTACAAACTCTTTGCAATCTCTACAGGAGCAGGATTCCTACGGTGGAGGGTTTGACCGTAGGCAGTCTTTCGTTGGCATGATCACTGATGTCCACATGTGGGACTACGCCCTCTCATCCTGTGAGATCCAGCGCTACGTGGATGACCGAAACTTCTCCCCAGGGAACGTGCTCAACTGGAGGGCGCTGGAGTTCCAGACCACCGGAAGAGTGCTGATAGAAAATAAACAATTACCCTGTTACTAAAGCCGAGCTAAAATAAGACCTCCATGCAAGGTCTTTTCTTTTGAGTATGATGCTTACACCCTGCAGACCTTACAGCTTTGCTTTGTGGCTTTAATCAGCTTGGATTTCAAAATAAAGAAAAATACATTTTTGTTGATGTTCCTCTTGACAGTTCAATAAAAATGCCATTTTGCACTGTAACCCAGTTTCAACTCCATCATTCTGACTCAAACCGTTTAATTATATTCAGCACATCAGTGGAGGTCAGTGGTGTCCTGGGCATTTTTGGCTCCTTGATACCATCTGAAAAAGACTTGATGCAACGCGTTTGTTATGTCCAGTGTGTTTCAGAGGCCCAATCCACCTCTGGGCTCCCTTGTGGTGCTCCTGTTCATAAATGCCACAAACTTCTCTTTGTATACTACATCTGTGTACATCAGCCGGAAGGCAATTAAGACGTTATCCGATTAAGACAGTGGTACTGCTGAAAGATCTGAGTTGATAAAAAATGTTTCATCTGTCATGTGATGCCCAGGATGCCCTATCCTGTATGAAAGGTTGTTGAGGCTGTATGTATAGAGCCAAACAGGGGTCAAATGTCTTGTCAATTTATAGACAAAATTATGAATGAAGGCTAAAATTTGAAACTGAAAGCTGAGGTATTGATCTTGAACCTTGACAGTGAAGCAACAGTGATTACCACTGCACAATCAATACCTTATGTCAGGACAATTAGAATTTAGCATGGTATGCTATTGCAACATCTTTAAATAAGACTATTGTGCATACCCTGGAATTCACTTAATTTAAGGTCAATATGCAGCCACATTATAGCATTAAATCCTGATTAAGAAAGATCTACTTTTACTAGTACCAAAATAAAATTGGCTTCCCAGAGAACAAAATTGTTGTGGCCTAGATCAGGCCCGCATCGGACACATTCATCCGGCCCGCATACCGAGTGGAATGAACTGAATAAACCAGTTGGCCCAAGAAACAAGAACAAAACAAGATGCC
The DNA here is from genome assembly GCF_965226575.1 of Pagrus pagrus. Classification (NCBI taxonomy): domain Eukaryota; kingdom Metazoa; phylum Chordata; class Actinopteri; order Spariformes; family Sparidae; genus Pagrus; species Pagrus pagrus. The sequence continues at coordinate 15,905,856 of NC_140191.1, forward strand.
ACAGCACACACCACGACAATGGCTGTTAAAAGGGTGCAAATCACAATGAGGCATTATGTGACATAAGTCTTCAGTCAAACAGGAACAAGGAAGCAGCAAGAGTATAAAACAGCAATCCTGTTCACTGTTGTACAAAACATCCAGACTTCAAGGTAGGAATACAACATGATATCCAATGATAAATGGAGTACATTAACGTGACTTTTGTCCAATCTGTATTGAACTGTACATTGTATAGGTGATGGCAGGTATCAGTGGATTAATTTGAAGCACTGGTGGTTATTATTAGTTTTTATAGCAACACAACAGCAGCATTTAAACTGAGTATTTTTGTTGGTTTATTTGTCTTTTTATCAGATGGCTTTTCTGCTTCTCCTGGTGATGCTGACAGCATGTGCTGCAAGACCTCAAGGTAAAGAAAAAAAAGGGAGAAATTTACGATAAAGTTAAATGTGTATGAGCGCAGTTTGTTGGTGTTCTGGAAAAAAACTTTTTTTCCCCTACATATTGTGATAAAACAACTGGAAAAATCAGTCAAACGTTTGAGGAAATTACTAATGTTGAGTTCATCTCTTGTCATTATCATCGTACTGAAATGTCTTTTATATAGTTTGATAACTAAGATTTTTTTTCTTACAAACTCTGACACAAAAGAGGAAGAGAAAGATGCACTGAAGAATCCGTTGAAGCCTAAAAAAGAAGGCAGGGTCATTACGTCATTAAATCTTGCTTTGTTGCCAGACTGTGGTGATTTTTTATTTGTCGTCACGTTGTTTTTCCCTCAGTTCTGTTTGGGAAAGGTTCCTATTCGCAGTGTAATCAGCAATATTTGGTGGGACTAGCACTGTCTGGTCACAATGTCATCAGCCCGATCAAAAGATGACGATAGTCAAAAAAGGCAAACTTTGTTTTAATGCTGTACTACCAGACTACAGAGAAGCTTCTTTCCTCGAGCTGTGAGACTCCTCAATTCATCCTCAGCACTCTGCAGACTTTAACTATAAAAATCATTCAGAAATAGCCTTGTCTTGCTGATGCTCTCTTATGCTTATATATAGCTCATATAGAGGCATCAGTATTAAATTGAGATTGCTTAATAAGCAGTTTAAAGTTCCTTGTAGCACATTTAAATGTTTTATTATATTCCAACTGGATATTCATTAGTTTCATTGACAGACTTGACATCAAACTATGTTGTATCTCCACTTTTAACAATGAATTACTTATTCTATTTGCAAAAGAACAGAACCAAACAGAATAACTTTTTTATTTAACTTTTTAATAATAATTTGTGTTAAGTCATCTTCCACCAAGAGCTGTCATGAAATCTTAAATGGCCATATGGGGAGCAGTGCTTCCACATATACCATCAAAGTCTGTGGTTCAAATGCTATTGCAGGTTCATAATTTTGTGTGAAACAACTTCAACCAAAAATGTAGTCAATTCAGCAGGTTTCAGGATAGTTACCACATGTATACTTTTCACAAGCATGTATCATTTTCATTATCCCTTATTTTCCTTCTTTTGTAGATCTCTCTGGTAAAATGTTCACCTTCCCAGAGGAAACCCAAACAGCTAATGTGAGACTGACAACATCAGGGCAGGATTTCAATGCTGTGACTGTCTGTCTCAGGTAGTGTTAAAGTGCAACAAAAGAATCCACTATCTTAAGCATCATCATCTAAGTATCATGTTGGCTAATTTTTTGTCTTTTCTTGCTTACAGGTCCATTACAGACCTTACCAGAACCAACAGCCTTTTCTCTCTGTCCACACCCTCTCATCACAATGCCTTCCTGATATTCAAGGAATCTGCAAATGATGCAATTAGTGTTTATGTCGTGAATGATGACACTACATTTGGAGGTCAGGACTACAAGCTAAACACGTGGCATACTATTTGTTCCACATGGGACTCTGAGTCTGGTCTGGTTCAGCTGTGGTTGGATGGGAAGCCCTCACTTAGGAAATTCACTGGAGGATCAAACATCACTAGTCCCATTGTTATCCTCGGACAGGTAAGTTTAATTGCTAAACATTACAGTATCACAGAAAATTCAGTAGATTGCTGCGTTTGAATTATTGTAAGTTAAGTAATGATTTCAGATCAAAAGTTGTACAGAATAGATGCAGATACAAACATTCTACAAACTCTTTGCAATCTCTACAGGAGCAGGATTCCTACGGTGGACGGTTTGACCGTGGCCAGTCTTTCGTTGGCATGATCACTGATGTCCACATGTGGGACTACGCCCTCTCATCCTGTGAGATCCAGCGCTACGTGGATGACCGAAACTTCTCCCCAGGGAACGTGCTCAACTGGAGGGCGCTGGAGTTCCAGACCACCGGAAGAGTGCTGATAGAAAATAAACAATTACCCTGTTACTAAAGCCAAGCTAAAATAAGACCTCCATGCAAGGTCTTTTCTTTTGAGTATGATGCTTACACCCTGCAGACCTTAACAGTGGTTATGTATAGCTTTGCTTCGTGGATTTAATCAGCTTGGAGTTAAAACATTTTTTAATTTTTGCAGTGTAATCTTGGTTAATTTCTATTCTGGTGATGTGTCCCAGATTTGGGCCAGTTCTGGTTTCTTCTGTTCACACTTGGCTTACATGTGGCCATGGTTTTGCCTGCTTGTAGCTCTGGTCTTGCAAACAGGAGTGGACGGCCCAAGTGCCGTCATTACATGGGGTATGTGGGCTGGATGTCTGGTACAATTTTGCTATCTGGGTTGCTAAAAGAAAATAAATCAAAGGCCACTGGTGGTCAAGGTGAAAATCAAATTGGAAGACCTAAGGCAGATAACTAATGTGACAGTGCTTTAAACCTTCTTATAATAGACAACAAACGTATTTTTTATTTTTTGTTTATCTGCCCCAAACAGCCAGATTACTTAGACTGTACACTAGCAGTAAACTAACGTTAGCAAACAACGAGTCTATGTGGTTAAATTCAGGGAAAATTCTAGCTGAAATTAATCACTTACTCACCACAGACTCTGCTTCTCTCTTTTCTTTCCCCCTCTCCTCTATGTAATGTAGTTCATGAAGTGAAGTACATTTCCCCTCCAGCTCCAGTCAGAAGTCAACATTACGGAACATAAAGACCTGCAAACGTAGGTCAGCTCCGTGGGTCGCTGCTGCAGTCAGGTTGACAAACAGGAGTGAAGATAAATCCACTTTTTAATACCAAAAGTTAAAAAGTAATCTCTGATTGGCTCTAATCCAGACTCTCCAGTCAGCTCTGAGCAGCGGTTCTTTGCTTTTTGCAGTGCAATTTATACATTAGGTCCAAGGACCAGGAGAATCACATAACTTGATATGGGATCTATGTCATTTTTTCCACATATAAAAAGTAAATAATTGAAAAGTTGAAAATTGAATTACATTTTCTAAAAATCCTTATCTGTTTGTAAGTTGCTAAAAGGGTTACAAAGGCCACTTGTGCATTCATTGTACATTGCGGCGTTTTGACAGGGTTCACTTATATCAACAATTAATCAAGATGATGTTTTATGATTTAATATCTCGTTCTTTCTGCTAAACTATTTTCTATATATCGAAATGGTGTCGTTCATGAATTCTCTTCATTACTTTTACTTTAGACAAACAAGACCAAAAACCTCTGCAGGTGAATTCATTGATTTCATCTTATTCAGGAAGTTTGAACATGCACTCTCACTGACCTTGTATACATGACCTAGTGTTTTGTGCTGATTTCCGTGATTGTACATGGGCTCTTCAGTCTGCAGGTTCTTTTTAAAATAAACTGGCTAATGCCTTTTCAGTCATCAATATGTGTGGTGTACTGCTTGATTCATTAACAATAACCAAGTGAGACAACTGGTCTTTGGCCAAGTTCTCTTCTCTGAAGGTCATGTAACATTCAGGCTACTTGTAAACCTCCAGAGATTTTCCCAATAAATTAGCCTGCACGATCTGAGCTGTAGCAGTACCACTGCTCACCTTAACCACCTCTCTTTTGACATTCGTGCTGAATCAATTAAGCATTATGTGCTGTGTGAGAACTCAGAAAAAGCCCCTTGTGGTACGCTGGCTGCTTCCTGATGTAATGGAGGGTAACTTTTACCTCAACAGAGTGAAGGATTGAGAATTTGTGCATATTGTAAAAGTCTAACACACCAGACAATAAGGAACACTTGGGTTGCTTGGGATGCTATTTTCCCCCTTGATGTCCTGGGCCATGGTGCATATGCCCCATACTGTGCTGAGTTATACAGTCTAAAGTGCAATCCTAGGGCATTTTAGAGTTGGACTTTTGATCTGTATAAAAAATACTGTATCAAAATTTACCATATGAGTAAAAACGTATTTATCTATTTCAGGCAACAAGACTCAATTCTTCTTTGAACCCTCACATAAAGCAGAATATTTTCATTTAGATATCCATTAAATAGATTCTCTTTTTCAGTGAAAAAACCTGGAAACAAAACAGAGTATTTAGGTCTTTTAACATTCAACTTTTAAACAGTTTGCGAGGCACTTTGTTGTGAATGTTGAATGTCTGCACAGCCCTTGGATTTCTCTGAATGAAACCGCTGGAGAAACGAGATAAAACATCAAGACAACCCCAAGAGCAGCTTTTCCTGACAGAAAAAGAAGCATTAATACAATGTTCTGTGGTAACCAGTCTTAACCTGTGAAGAACTAGCCTCTATTTTGAGTCTCTGCTCGATAATTACAGTAGCATAGTGTATCTCTGCAACTACATGGTCTATTTGAATAATCAAGGTATCATAATAAAGGGAACACTTGAAATATTTGTTCAGATGTGTAAGCACAAGTATATATGTCACTGGGTCAGAGTAAATTAACTTGGCGCACTGCATATTTTTTTTTTTACAATTTTAGAATGAATATCCCTGATGCATGATGCAGCTGCAGCTCCAAATCTCTAGCAAACCATCGCAAAACATCTGAACATTACCTCTGCCAACTTTTATGCTAATAAAGTGAATCAGAACAAAATTAGAGAGGTTTTAGTGAAGGGTACTCAGGCGGAATCGCCAAATGCCATTTTGGCCCATTTTGGCGCCATCTGTGCCATTTAAAATTTTTCAGCTACCTAACCTAACTATATATTTAACTTATATGTTACCATAGGCGCTCAAAAAATAGTCCAATATGGCTCTGCTCGGGTTAACAGGTTCAAAATGTACAATCTACAAACCAGATAATAGATAAGTGAAGACATTTCATACAATGAACCACAATGTATATATGTATTCGAATTATTTTTGCTCTTCAGTACAAGAAATGTCAAGTTAAATAGTGTCAAGATCACTTTGGTACAAAATATCAGTGTTCCCTTTCTTTCAGCATCCAAGTGTACATTTCACATCATGCTGCCCATGATTTGTGTCTTTAGTCACAATTTCTGCTGTTTATTTATGCTCATACAGTATAAGTGAGCGTTCATGACTGGACACACATAATCCTATTATGTCAGGGTAGCCTGGGTGTACAAAATTAAACACGAGAGGAAATGATGAATGTAAGCTAGCTTGTTTCATAGCTTTTCTGTACATTGCTACATCATAATTTGTTCCCTGGGCAATATTGGAATACTCTCATTACATCAGGACACACACGCACACACACACACACGCACAGCCTAACAGCAGGAAATAGGCTAAAATCAACAGCAGTTCTTTGGTAATAGGAGAATAATACAATGCGAGAGGCTGTGAGGGTTTGCAGATTGTGTGTGCAGATAATATCGTTAGATGCGAGATAACAGGATGTTTCTGACTAAACTGTTCTGCTCGGGGCAGAAAAGGCGCTGCATATTCCTCTTGTAGCACCAGACTCTGTCACGGCGACAGCTGCTACACCCTCTTCTCTTCCCTCCTCTGCCTCTGGATCATCTGATTAGTGTTGTATAAACTAATATATCATCTTCTTCCACAGCTGCCATTCTGCACCTGTCCACCAGCAGTCACCATTGACTTTCCCACCTCTGCTGATCAAGTCACCTGGCTACCCAGCTGCTCCTGATGTGCTATCATGCTGCGTTCCATACAACTTGGATTTCAAACATTTCTGACCTCCTACTTGAAAAGATCGGGGAAAATCCATTAGGCTTGCTTCTGGTTTCTGCCCCTGTAGTCAAAGTGAAAAGCAAAAGCATCTATTTGGCAATATTTTGGATTGCAACCCAATGCTAATCGAGAACCTGAAAACCTTAATGAGGGAAAAGGGGTTGGTTTCTTCACTGAGAAGTTGGAGGTGTGCATCCTGTCGCCTGCAGCTCCTCATCTAACAATTTTTACTTTTCACGCAACTCAAATAGATTATAAAACTGCTCCCTGACATATCTCAAACTGATCTGCTCAACAAATGCTGGAAAAGACTGTTGTTTCATACTGTAGACACATTTTTGATGAACGACAGTGGTACATGCTAAACTCACTGAATTTTTTTGTTTTTGTTTTTGCAGTGTTCGGATTGCTTTAGCAGTAAATTAAGACAGCGCTCTGCAGTTTCTTTTCTTGTAAAAAGCCTGGTGTTATCAGTATTGAAGGTGCTGTCAAGAGCTTATTAGTGTGTGAGAAAACATTCTCACTGTGGAAACCCTAAAATACATCTACCCTGACGTCACACAACACAACACAACAATGGCAGCATGTATGGCAAGGGGGTTAGAACGTATTTTGAGATGACAGTATTGGTATAGGCTAGTGAATGGAATATTTAGATATGTTTCCGAGTATAAAAGTACCGTACAGTAATGGCATCTGTCACAGGCCACGGTGCATGTGCCACATACTGTGCCGAGTTATGTGGTCTAAAGTGCAATCCTGGGGCATTATACAGTTGGACTTGATTTGTATGAAAATACAGTATGTAAAATTTACCATACGAGGAAAAAAATTATTTCAGGCAACAAGGCTTAATTTTTCTTTGAATCCTCACATAAGGCAGAACTTTTTCATGTCGAAATCCATTTACATTAAATAGATTTTTGGGAAGCTGTCTTTTTCAATTTAAGAACCTAGATTCAAAACAGTGTATAAAGGTCTTTAAACAGTTCACTTGTAAACAGTTGCAAAGTGCATTTTTGCAGATGTTGAATATCTGCACAGCCTTGGATTTCTCTGAATGAAACCACTGTAGAGACAAAATACAGTAAAACATCAGGACAACCTCAAGAGCAGCTTTTCATGACAGAAAAAGAAGCATTAATACAATGTTCTGTGGTAATCATATTTACATCCTGAAATATGAAATCTCATACAATTAAGCACAGTGTATATATTTATTTGATTTTCTTACAACTTTATCGTACAATACATTTCAAGTTATTTAGTGTCAATATTTCTTTGTTGCAAAATATCAGTGTCACCTTTCATTCGACATCCAAGTGTACACATTTCACAGATGAATCCTGTCGTCCATGATCTGTGTCTTTACCCACGATTTCTCAATGTCACCTCATGCGTCATTTTTCCTTCTGTTTTGTTTATATATGCAAGGAGGAGGCCGCACTGCCTAGAGTTCAATTGTTTGTGCCAAAGAAACATCAGTTTATCTTGGTCAGCCATGTTCATTGTTTATGTTTGGCGTCCTGCACCTGGAACACTTGGAGGTCAGAAATTGAATTTCTAACTAGGAAATATTAACCTCCAGTTTTTACTGGAACACAACATTAGTGTGTATTGAAGGCAGCTCATGGCCAGTGTTTGCCATGCTGTCTATGCTGGCTTCATTATACAGCCTACACTCTGTTCCGCCTCCTTTTTAGCCCTCTGAATTTGTTGCTAACTATAACCCTGTTTCAGGTCTAGTTAAGACTGTTTTCATCACACCTGCTCTGCCTCCCGAGTCTGCTTTTGGCTATCAAATCTGTGATCTGCGGTGTTGGCACTTGTTTGTGTACATCTGAGTGCATCGACTCGGCATGTGGTAATATAATTAGCTTAACCTCACTCTCCTTTACGTTGCGTACGTGCATATGTAAGGGCGGAGTAAGTGGGTGGCTGTGCACATTTGCGTGCCCTTGAGAGGCAGGCAGGTTTGGGCAGCGAGGTATTTGTGTTAGAAAACAGGGAGATCAATAACATCTTGAAAAGAGAGCAACCTCAGGGATGCAATCGCAACACTTGAAGGGAAAGGAGAGAGGAAAGCGGAAACTGTTGCCTATGTTTATCAAAACAATGGATTGCAGCAGGGGATATCAATCTATTTTTCACCACATTCTGTGAAAAGATACAGCACAAACATGAAATCAAAGCTCAGGGGAAATAGACATTAAAAACATTTATATCCATGGAGACCTGTCCATTTGGCTGCAATAAACTATACTTTCTTTCTTTTTTTTGGCTATTGCACAGTTGAGAGCAGGCAGGGCTGACTGATCAAAGGACACAATCACAAGCCAGCAGAGCATGGACAAAACTATCTTTGGATATGTGTTTTTTGGTCATGTCTTACTCATTTTACATATGAACATGAACGTAAAGAGATTTGTTCCAAACACTAGATATTTTAGAAAAGTGAAAGCTTGTCTACTAAAATACATTTTAATTAATCAAAACATAAGATATTGCAAATCCTATTTAAATATTTTTCAGGTTAGGATCGTCTGCATTTTTAGAATAAATAGTTATGTACAGCTGGGTTTTTTGTCTCAAAATAATGAGTGAATCAAGCCCTCAATAATCAGCAACCACCATGTCATCAGAGGTCAGTTCACAGGTTGCTGGCCTTATTTATCTCATCCATTGGCGGGTTTCTCTCCCAGCCCTGTCGAATGCGGGTAAGGGTTCGGTCCACGCAGGGGAAGAGGAGCAGCACCTTGAGCACCAGCACCACAGAAGGCACAATCAGACACAGCATGTAGCCAGGAGGTGTGTACCATTTGTAGGTAGAGGCACGAAGAAATTTGTCCCAGCCGTAAAGGAAGCCATGTGCTGTGCATATCATCAGGGTTAGGTGGCCCAGCTTCGACTGAGAAAAAAAAAAAAAGTATTTTAGACATTTTAGGAAATATGCATATGGGTTTTCTTTCCATGAAGATTGATACCACTCTCGTGTCTCATCTGTAAATATGTAGCTAACCTGGTTAGCTTAGCGTAGCATGAAAGGACACAGGAGAAAACAAAAAGTCTGCCTATCAGCACCTCTTTAACTTACATGCCTTTCACACTTGGCTGACATTTCACATTTGGCTCTTGTCTTCAGTGGGAGAGGGTACAATCGGCATTCTGTAATGACTCTGGGTATTTATCAGCAGAAAAACCTAAATAAAGGTGCTAATTTTGGTGTAAAATGTTCCAATTGAAATGTACGGAATACATGTAACAGGATACAAAAAAGAGGTAACTGTATTTTGGTAATGTTACCGGAAAAAAAGATGTAATTAGACTACAGATACATTCAGCAAAAAAAGGGGATGACTAACAGATTACAATTTTAAAACCAAGAATCATATACTATTCTGTAACCATTCACCTGTGACCAGACAGAGTCAAGTTAGATTTTTTGTCCTGAATTCAGTCTTCATGTTAAGCTAAGCAAACACAAATTGAAATTTTGTTCAAGAATGAGAGATTCACTGACTTAAAAAAGATTTTTTGGTGATGTCACACTCACTGACGTTAACTCAGTGGCATTTTTCTGATAGATTGAAAGATGAACGTCAGACTATTTTCTGTTCTTGTTGAATTTTCAAGTGTTACAAATAGCTTAGGATACAAATTGTCTCACAGCTGTTTCATAAATAATTGGTTTAGCAGCACCAGTGGCCTTTGAGGTCTGGTGACTGTTAATTACTTGGATAATGTGTTTAATTTTACATTATTAGCATTTGGCTGATGATGTTCTCATCCACAGTGACTTACAATAAGTGCAAACAACACAATAAGGAAACATTCATATTAATGCTATGCAGCAATGACCCGTGCCCCTATAATGATAATCAGGGATCATATTTAACAAATTTAGAACAGCAGTTCACTCCAGATGTTAGCATTAACACGTATAATGAAAAATTTACACTCCTCTGTTGACAGCCCTATTATGTAAATTGTTACCTTTTTATTGTATGTTTTTCAGGACTCTTATCACCAGATCATGAGGATTATCTTGACCTAGACCGCTATCGCTGAATCTCATTCCCTATCTGAGGTCTACCTATGGACCTGACCTTTACACAAATGGACCTGTGACCTGTATTAAACAATCTCCTCCCACGGGATTATACCGGGTATCATAATTCTATTTAATGAATAACTTAACATTTAAATCCTGGGCTAAAGTCAGCCAGGCTCTCTCTTTGTGTGCCTCTGCTGGGAACTTAGTTAACTAGGCACCGGGGACCTGACTGCCAGTGACATATTGCTTTTACAACACTTTAATAACTCTGATGAAAACTTGGACACTCCAAATATAGATTATCATAAAGGCACGTTTTTTGCTGATAGCAAGCACCTGACTGATACGTTCTAGAGGCATAAAGGTGAACACAGGCGCGCACACACCCACACTTAAACATGCACTTAAAGGACTGTACGTTTCCAGCTGTGCTCTGACCTGAATGAAGCTGAACTCTCTCCAGCTGAGAGTGCCTCCCACAGAAGGCAAGGATGTTAGTCCTAGCAGGACATAAAGGAAGAAGCCCATGACTCCCAGCACATAGAATGAGTCTGTGCCCCATGCTTCTGCATTATCAAAGTCAAACGGGGTGGTTTTATTGTTCTTCATCTGAGAAAGACAGAGAGACAGCACTGTAAGTATGGTGACTCTCAATACCAAGTGCCTCTATGTACAGGATTGTAGAAACACTGCAGGGTTTGAACCAGCCTGCTGTACCTCATTCACCACACCCGAGATGATTTTGTGTCTGACGGAATAGCGAATAGGAATGATGAATGTATGGATGACATGGAGCAAAGCAAGGCCCAGTGCAACCAGACCCATCTGCTTTCTGCACAACATCCAGCGGTCAAGCCAATTGGGGAAACGCCTGGAAAATGCAAAGGTGAGTTCAACACTTACAGTCCAATAATGATACACCTTTTGCAACAAATTGCACAGTTAGTATTTTCTGTCTTAGTTTGAAGTCTGACCTGTACTTGGTCCCTCTGTAGAGCTGAAGGAAGGCAGCTATGCAGCCAGGCAGGTAACACAGAGCCAGCATGATGAGAGACACTATTGGAAACACCTGGAATATTGGAGCATAAACACAAAACACATCATCATCAACATACCATCTACACGACACTAAACGAGAAGAGGGGCAAATCTTTACCTTGTTGGCCAGGGATACCATGATTCTGTAGGAGATGTCTTTCCCCTGTTCAACGTATGCATAGATGACATCTCTAATGAGCAAATAGAAGAAGAAGAAGGTGATGAGGCCGAGGGCCACGCTCAGCGGCAGCCTCCACTCTGGGAAAAGCCGCAGGGGGAAGTCCTCCAGCTCTCTGGCTGCCGACAGAGACCCTTTGTCTGAAACAGTGAGGCCCAGCTTGGTTGCCATGTCAGCTACTGCCCGCTTTGCTTCCGCACTGTTCCCACAGAGGAACACCTGGAACACAGAGGAGTGGGCTATTTTTGAAACTGGCCTGCAGTATAGTCATAGGTTTTTTCATCATTAAGGATCAAATACCATGACAACCAACAAAGAGTTAGCCCATCTTGCAATATTTTCCAACTTCTTAAAACTGTGCCACTCAGCCCCAAGTCACAAATATACTTAGGCTAAATAATTTCCTTAAAAACCTGGGCATGGTAGGTTTTGGTAGGCTAGCATGTTCAAACAAGAGTAAACAGTGTATTTGTTCTGAAGTATTTTCAGCCGCAGATTTGGTGCGCTAGCGAGTAATTACAGTTGCAGAACGATGTGTGTGGGACTGATTAAAAATAATCTACAGTGCCCACGTTCATCGCAATGAAAGAACATATCTCTCAGTCCAACAGCATGACCCATTGGTGTGTTTTTGATAGTTTGGTGGTCTATGGCACAGAAGAATAAGCTATATCAGGCTATGGCGTATTGGGATAAGCTCATTGTGGTGTTTCGATTTTATACATGGGATTTGTTGACAAGGAGAAATATTGCCAAACGTATCTTTGCATGTGGAAGAAGTATTCAGATCAAGAAGACAGCAATATAAAAATACTCAGTTACAAGTAAAAGTCCTGCCTGAAAAATCCTAATAAAGGAAAAGTACATAGGTATTAGAAGCAACATGTAGTTTAAGTATTAAACTAAAAGAACTGGTTTGGTATTTCTGATATATATATATTCTTATAAATGATATCATTAGATTGTTCTCGTTCAAACTACTTGATATACCGTTTGGGGACACCAGATAAATCTGAGGGGTCATGAGATGATAAATGGGAGAGGAGAGAAGAAAAAGCTCAGTTCTGATAACAAAAAACTTTTTCTCTAATCTTTGATATGTTGGTGAGATATTGGATTGTTTGAACATTTACTGAAATGAAACCATGTGAGAAGTTTCAAGGGAAAAATCACAATTTGGTGGAGCTGTTAACAACTCATAGACATCTGAAGTGTGACGGTGACTATACACTGCTATATTTTTATTGTAAGGGGTCAGAAGAAAAAAAAGTTGGAACCACTGGTTTAGTCTTTAACAATGTGTTGTAATTGAAAGGCTTGTTATATTATCTATTGTTCAAAAGGTAGAAGAGAAGACTGGAAGGATGGAGGAACATGAAATGGAAATACTCCGGTAAACTACAAAAAATGTACTTAAAGGGTAACTCCACAAATTTTACACATTAACATGTGTTTACAGGTCTTTGGGAGTAGTACGGCATATGTGATAAAAGTAGTATAAAGCCTTTTGTGGCTCCAGAGGAAGCTGCAAGTAATCTGATAAATGTCTCCAGTGATGTCACTCAGTTGCATTGTGGGTAATGTAGGCACCAGGTTTTGAAAAAGGAAGAAGAATGCTATAAGAGAAAAGGTGATATCTCTGGTTCTGCTCTGCTGTTTGTTTTAAATTGTCCAAAATGAGTCCAACAATGTTATAGGAGTGCAATGCTAGACCAGTGGACTGCTTTTCAAAACATGGGGCCTAGATTACCCATAATGCAACTTAGCCACTGAGTGACATCACTGGAGGCATTTGTTTTTAGATTACATGCAGCTTCCTGCAGAGACACAAAAGGCTATATACTACTTTTTTTAAATATTTGCAGGAGAACTCTCCAAGACCTGTATACTAACCTTAAAGTTAAACATTGGTGGTTACCTTAAGTATAGTACTTGAGTACATTTACTTATACTTGAAACTTTACATCGCTGCTTATCTTTAATATTAGATTTTTATATATCATGCAGGCAAAAACTATTTTTATGCAGGAAGCACTGTCTCTAAAAATCTTAAACTATCAGCAAGTACTTGTGCATCTTACTATAATTGCTATTGCTATTACTGCAATTATGAAGTCTAGCAGTCAGTCCTTAAAAAAACAAGCACATCTTGTCCACAAAAGTGCCTCAGAATAATAATAATAATAAAAAACAGAAATATTTTCCACTGGCTGCATTCTGATCAGCTTTTATTTTCTAGTTACTAATAATTACCCTCAGATTATTGTTAGATGACTCACAAGCTCTGTTTGGAACATGTAGCGCATGAGTGTTTGTCTACAGAATTACCCTTGTTGTTTGTTTGTTGATCTCCACAGTGCTGTTTCAGTGATTTTGAGAAGAAGCCTCTGGAAGTGCACGACTGTGTAAAGACACATGCATACTCTATATACATATGCCGCTCAGTATGTAATCCCATTTCTAGATCTCACCGTGCTGAAGCTTATTACCACACTCACGGCTCTGTGATAAGACGATTAAGTTGTTTGTAAGGGGGGGAGAAAACCGAATCATACAAAGGAAGAGCGGTAGAGAGAGAGGGAGAGAGTAGTTTGACAGGCATATAGTGGAGTCAGTAGGATTGAGCAGTTTTCCCCCAGGTGTGTGTATAAGTGGACCGGGCAGCCAGCCATGTCTCCCTACATTACTGCACCAGGAACAGCAGGGGCTGGCCGACAGACTAAATCTCCATCTGAATGTAAATGTGACAGAGGCACTGCCCCGCTGTGGATCTAATCAAATTGCTGGCCGGGGAATAGTACACACTTACAAGCATGTGCGTGGATAGATACTGTACCTACATGTGCACTGATAAAGACACACACATTCAAACTCTCACAGCTACCTGTTTTCAAAGAAAATAGAGCACTGCAGTGGTGTTTGTGTGTGTGTGTGTGTGTGTGTGTGTGTGTGTGTGTGTGTGTAGTAAGGTTGGGGTGGGGGGGTTGTTTGTGTTGAAGAGGATTCGAGGCAGATTCAGGTTTGGTCTCCAGAGGTTCCAGCATGTTTGTGTTGCTCTTTGTAGCTGCGAAACCGAAGCTGCAATAAACACTGGTCTTTCTACTTTGTAACATCATAAAGTGCGTTTGTTTGTTTGTATGTTTATGCGCTGTCCTCCTTTTCCTCTTGCATTGTTATGGAAAGACGGCAAAATCAATCATCTGCGGCAAACACAAAAGAAATCAATTCCTACATTTTGCATGACGTATGCCAAAGCCTTCATGCGATGTTATTAATAAGTCTGAGAGCCACTTATGCCATTGTAATCCAGGAAATGATGAAAGCAGTTATTGTTGACTCATGCCTCATCGTGAAAGATCAAGTTGGTAATCTTTCCTCCTGTTCCTGCTCTGTCTTTGTATCCTTGCTCTCGTCAACCAAAGCCTTCCTTAAGGCTCGGAAGCTCCCTGGCTCTGTTTTTCGCCTTGATCCCACTGACATCTTTTAACAGATTCCTTATTTCCACTTCCACTCTCACCTGTTTTCCTGCCAGAAGTCCATTTTGCAGGGCCCAGGCAGACAGCGTGTTAAGGCCTTTCACCACAGCAGCTCCAGGGACCAGTCTGAAGAACACACAACAAGGACTTCAGTAGCTATTGTTTCTGTCTACAATTGCACAGACGGGGGCAGGAAGGGTCTCAAAATGGTGAGAATCAATGTTTCCACTTGAACAGAATAGACGCGCAGCGGGCCGTTATGCCGAGGGAGCTGCAACCTCGCAAACCTTTTCATTTCCTTCAGATTCAGTTGAGAGTTTTGATGTCTCATGCTGTAAGTGGTGTTTAGGCCCTTTCCTAAAAATACATCCAGCATTCAGACAAAATTGGCTCCACTGGTGGAAAGTGATCGCTGACATGTAAACCAGGATTTTTTCTCGAGAAACGTTGATGAACAATGACAAAAATAAAAACATTACATTTATGAGTAAGGGAAAATTGTATGTGGAGTGAAAGTATAAAGAAGCAGGAAATGGAAATACTAAAGTACAAATACCTCAACATTGTGCTTCAGTAAAGTACTTGACTAAATGTAATTAGTTACATTCTGTAATGCGTTTACAAGAGTCCGGTACCTCTGCAGGTAGGCGCCGTTGGCGTCTGGGTACATGTCTTTCTTCAGGTTGTTGCTGAGGTCCACCAGCACCTTGTAGTCAAACCATCAGCATCGACAGAGGAGAGGAAACAAAAGATAAAAGTGGTTTAATCTATTCAATTAACTCTTATCTTATCTCACACATATTCCTATTAAAATGAAGGGAGAATGTTGAGTAATTCAGAATTTGTGATAAAGTTGTGAACAGAATTGAGCTCATTACACTCCTGACTCCAAAAATGCTGATTATGCACAGTGTCTGGGGGATTACAATGTGACTACAGTAATGCCTTAGCTTGCTTTACAAGCTGAGGCATCACTGTAATCACATGACCTTTTAGAGTAACAGAGAAAAGTGGAGTACATTCACTTCAGTGTTTGATTACAAACAGAGTAACTACCAGCCACGGCAACGTCGCCGCTAATTTTGTTACCTTGTGAGTCTGTGTGCGTTTTACTTTTTACGGCTCTGGTTTTATTCTTTTGAAGTGCTGAAATGTTTAAATCTTGGTTTCCCATGTTGATCATTATAAGTTGTTTACTTGACCCACATTGATTTGCCTTTAACATCATAACTCCACCTTTAAGAGATTTAAAGGATAACTATCGTTTTTTACAACCTGGACCTTATTTCTAGCAAAATATATGATCATTTACTCACCCAGATAACTTTGGTGTCATTTGGCGTCGTTCGGACGAAATTAGATCCAGTGTAGCGGCGATATATCCATATAATGCAAGTGACGGGGCATCGACACACAGCCTCTATAAAACGCATTATCTGCCACGAAACTAGTTCATTTCACCAATATTTTGTTACGATACGCTAGTGCTATTCCCCTCTGAGTCCGGGCTCGTCTATTGTCAACATCCGGGGTCTGTAGGTTGACCTACTACCTCTGACCTGGAAGATGTCGTCTCTGAGCTGCTGGCACACCCGCGACAGCCCGGCTTGTTTACCTGTAGCTGCTACTGCTAGTTTGACCCCGGATGTTGACCCGGACTCAGAGGGGAATAGCACTAGCATAACGTAACAAAATATTGGTGAAATGAACTAGTTTCGTGGCAGATAATGCGTTATATAGAGGCTGTGTGTTGGTGCCCCGTCACTCGCATTATATGGATATATCGGTGCTACACCGGATCTAATTTCGTCCGAACGACTTCAAATGACACCAAAGTTATCTGGGTGAGTAAATGATCATATATTTTGCTAGAAATAAGGTCCAGGTTGTAAAAAACGGTAGTTATCCTTTAAGGTGTTTCAATTACAAGTGAACACAGTAGTACAACTTGTGCTACAGGAAAATATGCACATCGATTTTATGATGGACAAGGACTGATGTGTAATTCCTAACTTTTGAAGTAGCCCTAACAATGGCAATGTCTCAGAGACTCTGGTGTAATACCACATGTTACAACACACAATCCACCACAGTTATTCAGGAGTATGTAGAACAACTGTGGAAGGAAAAGGCATTAATTAATGAGCTTGATCTGAGTCATGGATTTTATTGTGGTTAATAATAAATTGAGAACAAGCTGTTAGACACAGTGTTAGTTCTTACCTGCTAATCTGCATACTGACAACTTACTTCTCTGGCCCCTCCAGAGATCACATGGTAATCTTGAGGGGTGATTTAAAGACACGATCTACCTCCAATACACAAGATAAGTAATTTTTCTGATTTATTTTTGGCTTCTTGTTGAACACTGGATACTTAAACCTGTTTAAGCCTCTAAACCTTATTTAAAAAAAAAACAATCTGAGAGAGATTCATTCTTTGGTGAATATTCTAAAAAGTAAGCGAGCACGCAATATGTAATGAGCAGGTTTGGGTAGTAACGGATCACATGTAATCAAGATTATGTAATCAGATTATAAAACAGTAGTAACCATAAAATCATCATTTTAAAGTCACATTGTTATAATGTAGATTACTTGATTACATTTGGTATTAAGCCTATAAAAACTTTTCATGAAAACCAATGTTCTATTAACTCATGTAAAACACACTACTGTCTTTGTCAGGGTAATTTGATTTGACCGGTGTAAATGCTAAAAATACAAAAAGCATTGTGATATGTTTAAAGAGAAAAAAGACAATTTGCGGAGCTCAGTTTCCTGTAGCTGTCCATCTATTTGTTTCGAGGTGCAATATTTTTTCTGTGTTTGATTTTGAAGTAATCCAAAAGTATTCCAATCAGATTACTTTTTCCGTAATCCAGTAGATTACATTACTAATCAAAATAATTGATATGCTATTTTGATTCTACTTTGATTATTTTGATTCTAGTTGCTACTGATGTATCAGGCAATAGCATATAAGGGTGGGTGGAAGGCCTAAACATTCATTTGTGGATCATATTGTTTCAATAATATTATCTCATTATACATTTGATTTGTTTTCTCTAAATCACAAGTTATTTAAGTCATTATATGAAATGACAAGCGTTCTTTTCCTGAGATAATGAGGTTAATTAATCCATTGTCACAATTAAGCAAAAGATTCTTCCTTCCTATTCATTAACGTCTATTCGATAAGCAATGCCATGCCAGCATGCATACATGACATTCTAACAAGTGTAGCAACTAATTTAAGGTGAAAATGTCAGATCAAGAGGTACCCACTATTAATGGCAAAAACTCTGAGCTTATGTGGTTTCCTTGTATTGTGTATGTAATGGTCCACGCTTTCTCACGATTGGTTATCTCGTTATCTTGGGAAAACAACATTGTTATCTTGTAATAATGACATAAATAACTTGTGATCTTGAAAAAACAAATGAAATTGAGGTCGTTATCACAGGAAAACAGAGGAAATAATATGTTTGACCTTTTAGGGTTTCCGTACACAACCAAAAAACGTATCACTGCTTCTTTAGTATGCGTGTTGCTAATTTTGTTGTCCCCCAAAAGTGTGAGCTGTTATTGAGAACGCTTCAGTGTTACTCCATGATTATCTTACATTAACTGAAGTTTTGTAACTATTTCACAACAGGGATAAAATATAGTGGCTGGTATATAGATAATAGTTTATCTACAATGCTTGTTAATCATTATTTACAAGCCACTTATCACATAATTCACAGAACAGAGTTCACTGGGAGCAAACATTTAGTTCGATCGTTGATGGATTCACAGATGTGGAAGATCTAAAAAATATTCTCTAACTTTGTAGGCTTAGTTCTCACCTTCCTGATTTGCTTCCTGAAAATACTCAAGATTTTATGTATCTCATTGTGACAGATTGTATATTCACCTTTCCTTCGAGATGAGGTGCGAGGGTCTCCAGGAATTCATAGTGTTCTCTGTGAACACAGACAAAGATCAGACTGGCTGACTTTGCGGCTGCTGCGTGGGTCATCACCTTTAAGAAAGACACATGAGCAAAATTCTCATTCCTTTTCTTGAAAGTCTCCGAGTGTTGTGTCATGCCATGTGTTGTACCTGAGCACCCTGAGGCAGGGGGCCACAGCTGTGAGGTCTGCGGCTGCCGTACACCACCCTGTAGCCAGACTGGAGCAGACGCAGGCCCAGAGAGCGCCCCAAGTCTCCTGTCCCGAAGATACACAGCAGCTCTGGCACAGGGGCAGCTGCTGTGCCCACAGGATGCAGCGACACGCTCTCTGGCCTCATTTCACTCGGCCCTGTCATGGTCACAGACTGACTTGGTCAGTGCTCCCTGCTGTGTAGTTATACTGCTGTGGAATCTGACCTGTACACCGCCCCTCCCTGATTGTCTTGAGATTTTTAACCCTTTTCTTCCTTGCTGCAACAGTAAGTATGCGTTTGTGTGAGTGGTGAGGTGTGTTTGTTTATTACACCTGTAAATATCACGAGTTAAGAGGTTCACCTGCATGTCTCTTATCATATGATTACGTATTTGTTTCTGTGAGTCATCACCCAACAACCTTAGAGTACATTTATATCTTTTTATTATTGCTTCCAAGAGATTGATTGATACAGCAGGACTTTGAATAGTAAATCCCTTGGATGCAGAACCATCTGTGCTCTGTAACATTAACCTCTGATTCACATTTTTTGAAACATTTTATGACTTCTTAGAAACACAGACGGCTTTAAAGACATTATCTAGTTCAGCCTGAATTTGACTTTCACATTCGGCAGGAAAAAAAAATCTTTTTCCGCTGCTTTCCAGGGCTGTCTTATTCTATTTCTTCTGTTTCCACACTAGACATGGTGCCACGTGGGAGATCCGGGCCCACAGATTCATTATCATTTCAAAACCCACTGTTCCAACCAAACGACTGGCAAGAGAATTTTTGCAAATTTAGTGTTCATGTCCCCGTGGCGAAAACATCTGCAAAGTTGTGACACGAACAGACTCAGCAGAGCAGAAATGAAGCTTGGAACATATGTGTTTTGTGTGTGGCTGTTTTACTTTGTATAAATGCATGGTTTTGCTTGCGAGTGTTCGTCGGTGTGTGTGCGCTGAAATGGGTCAGGATGAGAGCTGAGCATAGTCTCAGCTGTGATGTGCATCACCTGGGGATTTGGCTCTGCAGACAGGGTGAGTACCTGGCTGTAGAAATGACACATAGCATCACATCAACTTTACTGACTATTTGCACAAAAATACGCTCCTCGCCATAAAAGCAGCATCATCGAAATCACAATGTGCACATACATAGCCAGCGATATTTATGGCAGACAAGCAGCGCGTTACCGCAGGAGCTTTTACAGTCAAGTCCATAACTAAAGCATTAATGTCTACCTGGGGGGATATCGCAGCAAAATGAGAAATCATTTTATGCCTAACCTTTAAGGCATCCATTCACTTGTAGCACTGTTAGAATAGACCTGATAGCAGATCCACTCCGATGACTCATTTACTAGCTCTGCCCCCGGGAAATCTCTCCCTTCTTCTCTTCTTCTTTCTCTCTCTTCTCATCAACACCCTCCTATAGCATCTTTCTTTCTTTCTTTCTTTCTTACTCAGTCCCTCGTGCTGCTCCATCTCTCTTTTCCAATCTTTTCTCTAAATTAACAACTATTGAAGTCAATGAGTAAATTCCAAGTGCAGCTGGCTATAATGATGTCATCAAAGGCTGTGTTCGCTGTGTGTCTGTTTATAAGATCGGCCTCTTTGCTCTCAAGGTTATCAACCTTAATAACCTTATCAACCCCTCCACCTATAATCACATTGCACTGGTTCAACTCTTTTAAGGACAGTGATTTATTCTTGGAAGCGTGCTCTGACTGACTTAGCCTTGAGATTTCAGCCGTGTTTTAATTGGTGACACCTGTGGTTACTGGTAACGATAAATGAGTTATGTTCTTTTATTTGATGACATTTTATGAAGGTTCCTTGTTCCTGCATCCATGTGCTCCTGTATACTTTGGACTCTGATCCTGAAGTCTTTCTTGATACAAGAGTGCCTTACTCTGAGAGCACCGGACAGGCCTTTAGCTCCATGTGAAGCAGTTAAGGTGAGTTAAACTCTTGAGAGAGCTGACAGGATTTACTTCATCACATTGTTTTCATAAAAGATGACGACAGAAAACAGACAGCAATGTCTTCTGACAGCCAATTCTGACTCTGAATGCATCAAATACAGCAGCATTGACCCTACAGAAGTACGTCACTTACGTTACATGAGTTACGAGACTGAAGGTAGCTATTTTAAGCTACTTTAAGAATGATCTTTTCCAAAAGTAGTTTTGCTGCCTAACCCTAACCAAGTTGTTTTCATAACCAAGTATTTTTGTGACTTAACCTAACCAAACTGTAACATAACGTAACGCAACGCAACGTAACGTAACGTAACATAACGTAACGTAACGCAACGTAACGCAACGCAACGTAACGCAACGCAACGCAACACAATGTAACGCAACGCAACGCAACGCAACGCAACGCAACGTAACGTAATGTAACGTAACGTAACATAACAACTTACAAAACTTAACCCAACAAAATGCAACAAACTGTAACCTTATGTAAAGTAACAAAACATAATAAAATGCAACCCATCAAAATGTATCTGAAAGTAACGTAATAAAGTGTAACCTTACTTGACTTGACAAAACGTAATCACAGTGAAGAAGTCATAATATTTCCTAATATTCAAACTATTTAACAAGCTTTACATTGAAAGTTAAACTGAACTGTTATTGTTAACTTAACCGCAGATCCATTCAGGTGCAAACCTGATTCTGAAGGGGAAGGTACACCACTGACCAAGCTGCCGTATTTGACGAGCTGGGATTGAGAACGTGTTGGTTCCCTGTCTTCTGCATCAAATCCAGTTTGTGCATTGTGCAAACTATGCTACTTTTAGGTCCCTTGTGTGAGTATACATTTGTATTTCTGTGCAAGAAGGGAAGACTTTCCAGTAACAATGAAAACTTCACAGAAAGCTCCGTAGATATGCTGAATGTCTACTGCTGAAAAATTTGACAGCCACCAAAAGTTTAAAAATTGGGTTTGAAATAACAACATTATAAAACCGGTATATTTTCTAGCCACTTTGTGGCGAGGTTTAATTAATTATGGTGAGCGTGTTAGGAAACTTATTACACAGTGAGCGGACACACAGTGAGCAGACACACAGCAACATAAGCTATTCATTTGAGGTTGTGTTTCTCACCAGACAAATTCAAGTCCAACAGTCACTCTCCTTTTATTTTTTTTATGCCCTGCACCAATACTCAAGGGAAATAACTGGCTCTTTGCCGAATGTTCCACCATGTTCAGCTAATTATTTAGTTTCTGTACCATTTGGTTCTGGGAGGGACACACAATGGGTTTTTAAAGGGTTCTGTTTTTTTCCCAGTTCCCTTCTATGCCTGTAAGCAACACTGATGCAAGTAGTGAACCAAGACAGGACCATTAAACCAAAAAAAAGAAGTTTTAAAGGGGCTAAAATAATTCCCAGAGCTGAAGGACACTGCAGAGTCCCGGGATAATTCTCTATCGACCCCTTTCACATTACGAAAAATTATTAAAGCAGCTTTAATGATTAGAACATTAACTGTAACCCATGTATGCCAAACCCTAAATGTGGCCATAACGTGAGCCAAATAAACTTTGATGGGTGGTGCAGTGACTGGAGAGAGGCATTGCTTGAGGGCTGAATCCAAAATATTTACAAGTTCTCCCCCATTTGCCAAGCTTTCCCTAATCAGCTAGTGTGTAGACCAAGATTTGTCTCTGAATGTGGTAAAACAAACCCACACACAGACACACAGACACACACACAAACACACGCAACTCTGATAGGTTCTTCAAAACTTGAGTCCTTGAAGGTTTCTGCAGAAGTCCAGAGAGGATTTGAAACCATGTGAGTATTTTATGCTTACCCGAAAACATCTTGCGACATTTAGCAGTGACGCTCCCTGGGACATGTATACATCACACACATGCTGAACTGCCATTTTTTAAATGCCAGGGCAGCATTGCTCATGTGAGAAACCAGGCTCACATTTTGTTGGATCAGCCTGCAGGGCTTTACTGAAACATTTTGCACGCAATAGTGAACATTAAACATTAATCTGGCACCTTAACAGACAAAAAAAAGAGGAATTCTCATTTGCAACTCTCACTGACAACACTGCACTGCATGCACAAGAGTGAACCACTGTGCTGCTGAAGTCCAAATCCAGAGGGGAATGATTTTGGGGTTTCCAGCTGTTTCCAGCTGTCAGAGGGCACAGAGAATGATACGAGGCGCGGTTATTAAAGACAGTTTTGAGATACAACGTGCATATTGTATGTAGATCCATGCTGCTAAAGTATAGCCCGCAGGATAGATGGGTTCTGAGGGATTTCTCTCTCATGATGGCTACTACTTTAATGCATTAGGTATGAGGTTCAGATTGAGGTTCTGACTGAGTTTTGAGGTTGTTAAAAAAAACCAGACAGACAGAAAGGTACTGTATATACAATGAGACACAAAGACAGAAACAGAAAGAGAGAATAGCAGAGAGAGAGAGAGAGAGAGAGAGAAGCAGCGATGCAACTTATGGAAGCAGAAATTGTGCCTCTGTAGAACAAAGACGCTTGTTATAACCAGAGTTTCCCACAAGTATTCCCAGAAATATTCTATAAATATTCCATTACCGGCTTTCCAGACAGACACGCCTGGGATGTTCATTATGAAACACTTAGAATAGGTTTAAGGAGAATCAGAAACAGTTTGGATGAAAGTGTAACCTATTTCTGCACACATTTCTCTTGCTGCTGTAGGGCTGATGGTATTAATATATCTGCGTAGTATGTACGGCACACATGCTTTTCTCGATGTTCTGGAATTTGTTATGTTTGTCGGTCTTTCCGTGTGTCTCATTGTGTATGCTTGGTGTAGCATTATCACCGTCTCCACAGCAGGCCATTTCATATAGAACATCTCCGAACTCATAGAGCCTCATCCTCTATCTCTGCTCTAACAGGATGAGCATTGACTGCATGTTTGAAGTTCTGAATCTTATCTGGCAAGCCAAGCGGCAGAAATCAGAGGCGGGGAGGAGCTGCATGAAACTGCAGATTTAGAGATTTTCCTCTTTCGTCCGACACACATGGCTGCTGAATTATGTGGCCTTGCTTATTTCAGAATTCAGCCATTTCAACAACAGAGGGGACTGTGACACTTTGAAAATGTCTCCACAAAGACAATGCTTGCATGCAATTGTCTCATCCTCTCCTTGGAAAGCAAGTTTTGATAATCTCTTTGCTTCATCGAACTCTTTCCTTCCCCCTTGCACCCCACGTCACTCTTTATATGATCTAAGATAGATGAAACCGAACAGAGCAATTTTGGCTGCCATGCTGTGAGAGTTGAGATTGAAATCTCTGATGTATCTGTGTCATTCTATATAATCATATCTTTGACAAACAGCTGTGGTCTGCAAATAGCATGCATCCGCACAGCTCCTCCTTAGTGGCTGCAGGGAAATCGGCAGCCCATTATGAGGCTGAAATAGGCCTAAAGAATTTTTCGCCTCATCTCCTCAGCCTTACCTCCAGTCGAGTGAAAGAGCTGACAAGGTAGGAAAAAGCTGACACAGAAGTCTAATTCCTTGAGAATGAAAACCTCATACTCATCAGAGGTGCAATTTCTCTGCTCTATATTTTTACAGCAGGAAGGGTGAAGCAAGAAGGCAGCGGGCCAGGCAGCGTGCAATTTGGACAGATTTAACGAGCAGTATGGTGATTAATGGTGATTAGGTAAATTGTTATTGTTCTATGTACATTTTCACACCAAATCTATAGTTAACAAGGGAGAAAAATTCTCCTAACAAGGCAGGATGCCATTTGTTCTCATCCCCCTTCAAACTGCCTTCTGGGATACAATGTCTAAATGAATCTATTCACTTAGATCCATGATTGGTGAAAAATAATTACGAGCCTGCAGCAGGCCTGTTAGATCAGTAGCATGGTAACTAAATTTAATTGAGGTCTTGTCTGGCATGCCAGTCTAGTGTTCTATCTGCCTGTCTCTCTGTCTTGCATCTATATTTTATGGGTTCGTTTGCAATAACAGACATCTCTGTTTTGATTTACTTTCGGATATCGTGTTTTTTGTGCACTCCAGGGAACATCAATCAAACTGGTATTACGTTGTTTTGATGATATAATTTAATCCGTGGGTTTTATATGCACTCAACAGAATATCAATCAAACTTGTATATGGTTTATTCAATTTAAAATCTACAAATGAACTGTTCATCTGTTTTCTATGAGGTTTCTTTTAATCTTAATGTTCATCTTTAAAGGGAAATTCCACCAATTTTCCACATTAAAGTGTGTTTACACGTCTCGGGGAGTACTACTGCATATGTGAAAAAAGTAGTATAAAGCTTTTTGTGGCTCCAGAGGAAGCTGCATGTAATATAATAAATTGCCTCCAGTGATGTCACTCAGTGGCTAAGTTGCATTGTGGGTAATGTAGGCAACGGGTTTTGTACACCACTAGTCTATAATTGCACTTCTTTAACACTGTTAGACTCACCAAAGAAAGTTTAAAATCAAATGATTAAAATAGATACAACATCACCAGAGATATACCTTATTTATTCTACGCATTCTTCTTGTTGCTTTCATTACCCAGAATGCAACTTAGCAACCAAGTGACGTCACTGGAGGCAATTTATCAGATTACATGCAGCCGACTCATCAAATGCCATAAGTGCAGTTGTACTCCCAAAGACCTGTAAACACATTTTAATGTGGAAATTGGCGGAGTTACCCTTTAAGGCTTTCATCAAATCAAATCTCTTTATGGTGCTATGTTCGGCATTTCTTCAGCACAGCCTATTCATTGTAATTGCATTCAGTTATTATCTCTTGTATAGCAGTTGTCATTGTTAGTGGCGGAGTCCGCCATTCAACACATTCACAGAAAATAATGCAGCATGTAATCTCATAATTACAACAATACTGCTCACTCTTTTGATAACATATTAGTTTACTCCGTATTATATCAAGTGTTCAGATGGGGAAACACAGGGTGGCTTTTATTGTGAAGCAGCCACAGGAAATGTTATGTATTTGTAACCCTGTTTGTGCGTCTGCAAAACAGCACAACAGTCATTTTCATTATTTTATGACGGCAGATCAGTTTTAGATATTGTCTGAGGTAATGAAACAAGAAGGAGCAGCACATGTGAGCTGCCAGATGCAAAGCTGCAGGTGACAGGTTACACACCTATTGCGAGGAAAACTACTCGTGCTGCGTGCAGCATGAAATCAGTCCGTGGTCGCAATTATTACTGACAGAATGCTTTATTAGTACAACAAGAATGTGTTTGGCTGTGCTGTTAGCAGACACACCAGTTGCTCCTCTGTTGTTTTTTTCTGACAAAGATGCTGTTTGTTGTAGTATTATATCACACATGATGTAGCCATGGTAACCACTGTTGTCTCTTTATCAACCAGGACTTACAACTGTAAAATATTTCTAAACAATTATTAACTCTTATAGACTTATAAAAGGTTTTTTATTAGAAAGTGTTACCTTGAATTTTGGTAAGGCTGACTCCAGTGAAAAGAACGGTGGCTTTGCCTTGAATTGCCTTTTCTGCAAATGACCTTCGGTTTTAAGAAAACATGAAGTGATATGAATATATGAAATATGCATGTGAGCATCTGTGGGTTGTTTTATATGAGTAACCATCAGTTTAGTGTTGACAACATCAGCACAGACATTTCTCTCTTTACACCCATGACACTATGTTTTCTGGTGATTTCTAACAAACTTCAATAAAGTAAGTTTGAATGATAGCGGAGCTGTATTTTCTGCCTGTGGTGTGGTTATTGTGCCACCTCAGTCTGAATGCAAACCAAAATAAAGAGAGTGAACCACATGGAATTTAAATAAACCTCTTGAGACATGTTCAATATGAAAATGTATTTGTTTAACAGTTTGATGTCTATTCGTGGCTCTCTCTCTCTCTCTGCCGGCCTGTTTATATGTCTGTTGGTTTGTCTGGCCGCCCGTCTATCTCTGTGTCGCCAGTGGATGGTAATTCAGAGAGAAAAACATGATTTCCAGGGATTTGCTTTGAATTGAAGTGTATTGTGATGTTAATGTAAGAGCTTTGTTACTTAAATTTCTCTGTAATTGCAAAGAAAAAAACATTCTCAGTCGGGCTGATTCAGAACCATCCAGCGTTTCCATGTCTCGCGCATCCCTGGAGAAAATACAGCCATACATACTGTCAGCGCTGATAAGACACACCAGCTTCTCGTGCATTCTGCTGGCTCATGTAGGTTTTTAATAGAGAAAGAGAATTATTCATTGTCTTCTACAGTACACTAATCTGTTAGGTCTGTAAAACCGTACTTCTATTTGCCATTCTATGTGATTCTATTATGTTCTATTGTGCTGAACATTCCTGCGCTTTCATTCAACATTGTGTTTCCAAAAAGCAGATGGCTTGCTAGCAGCGATAAGAAACAGACGTTTAGCAGATAAATGAATAAATAAAAATGATGATTGGGTGTAAGATGTAATATTCATATACTGCCAAGCTGCCATAAGAGACACAACTGTGTTTTCTTCTGTGCATGTGTGTGTGTGACAGAGAGAGAGAGAGGGAGTGAGTGAGAGTGAGAGTGAGAGACAGATTCTTCCATCGTGAAGCATTTCACCTACAGTACATACATTTCAGTCCATCCTATTTAAAGTCCTATCCTGAGTGTGTCTTTAAAGATATAATTTGTACTATTTCTGCATTAAAATTACCAGAAGTCATTTACAAAGAATAATTAGAAGGTTTTTATGTTCTATTTTGTAATTAAGTTTGCAATTGCCATAAAATATTTGTGATTAAACATTTACACAAAAAAATAATAATCATAACTGATAAAACAAGATACTTAAAGCAACAATATGTAACTTTTTTACCTTAAACTAACAGCTTCAAAATCATTTTGATGGTACAGTGTCTTGTATTTGGGTGAATTGTGTCTCTGCACTATGTAACTTCAGTGAGAGGATCACAGCGTTACATACATGTTCACTTCAACATGTTTTCAACACGTGGCATAATGAGTTTTGTTTGTAGTTAGTGCCTACATTACACCTGAGAAATTGTTACAGCCCTGGGATTTGTATTTATGATGGTGGTGTTGCACTGAGAAACTGTGGGGGGTGCAAAATCGCACAAAATTCCAATTTCTACATAATATTGCATTAAATTGTGTTTGCTATTCATATATCTGCCAATTTTTAACCAGTGCTGTGTTGAAATCTGTTTCCCATTGATATGTGAGCCACCTTCCAACCTTAACATTATTTGACTGGGGAACAGACTACGGAACACAAAATAGGCACGTATCTTATATCGCATCAGTGAAGGGCTCAGACTTGGGATTAAAAGTTTTTCGGTTTTTTCCGATTTAAAAATGGGTCGCGTTGTTTACGATTTGGGAGCGGTTGGACTAGACCTTTGATGAGTTGTCTGCTTACATTATCCTAAATGTTTTCAAGAATGTTCAAACACAAAAAAACTAAACTGATGACATAACGAGAATAAAACCATATAACATTACCTCATCTTTTTAGTTGTTTTGTTCTGATTGAGAGACCCCTAGTGGCAGAAATAACATACTGTTTAACATCCAAATAATGGATAATGAACGGGTGCATTCAACAGATACAGCTGTTTGAGATAGAGATGGTTCTCAATGTTGCGGGTGTGTGTTCACGCGTGTGTGCGTAAACATGTGTAGGTCCTCAAGTGCGCAATAGAGAGCGAGAGACAGACAGAGAGAGCCACTAAGTGTGTCCTTGTCGTTCAGGAAAATATATTTTGAAAGAAGCACAAATAATTAATGACTTGCGGCAATCACGTATTAGAGAATTCAAGCATGAATGATTTGTGTAGATGTGTTTGTGTATGTGTGTGTGTGTGTGTGTGTGTGTGTGTGTGTGTGTGTGTATTAAGGTTTGTGTGTCATGAGGCAGCGTCCTTGTTCAGATGCCGGCTGAAAAATGCAGCGCATGCAAACCTGAAATGGCAGGTGTCGGCAAGAACAGGTGAAAATCACACACTGAATGATGCATCCTGCCTCTGTGTGTGTGTGTGTGTGTGTGTGTGTGTGTGTGTGTGTGTATGAGATACAGAGAATTATACAGAGAGAAACCTGATAGAAAGCAGGGAAAGTTGTTGACAAAAGCTGGCGTTAAACTTGCTGCTAAAACAAATTAACTTTCTATTTCCTTTGAATCTATCCGCTCCAATGTGCAAATGACTGTGCTAAAATATTCCATTTGATAAAATTGACCCCATTTAGAAGGGCACAGATGGAAAAGGAGCGGCGAGGGAGACATGCAGTTTAAATTTGCATCAGTTGCAGTTCATGCATGTGCGCATGAATGTATGTGTGTGTGTGTGTGTGTGTGTGTGTGTGTGAGAGAGAGAGAGAGAGAGAGACAGAGAGTCAGGAGGAGAGACAGTTTTCACAGTATGTGTGGGTTAATTGCTGCGTGACCATGCTGAGAGCAGTGAACTCCGACAGGTCAAGGGCCAGCCGTGGTCCTTTCTGATTGGCTTGCACAAGAGAAAACGTATAATTACTCGGAATACCCTTGCTGATGACCTTCATATTCAGCAGAATTATTCGAGGCTCACATGTATAGATGCAAGATGTACAATGCACAAATGCACGCAGAGTTTCCAGGGAATCAGTCCAGTGCTTCTCCAGATTGAAACCAAGTAACATGGCAGGTTTTCATACTAATTGGTACATTCATGCTTTCTCTAGATATGTTCCTGACTTTCATTTGAGAAAGAAAAAAAAGAGGAAAAAAACACTCGGAAATGTTAAATGATCATACAGGGTTATAAGGCAGTCTCTATAGCAGTGAGCAAGATGACAAAATATAGCCCAAAGTGCCGTCAAACTTTATCCGTGAATGCGTTCATGTGTGTGAAAGGGATCACTTCATATAAGAAGGTTTCTCCTGGAACATGTGGATCTACATTTTGTCAAGTTGTGGGAGGGTGTGTGTATGTGTGTGTTCGTGTGTGTGTGTGTGTGTGTGACTCAGGACACTAATCCCTCCGGCTTTGTCCGGGTCACGTATCCTGTCAGGTAGCCGTGGAGATTCAAAGAAAGAGCCGATGGAACGTCTTTGTGTCAGCAGAGGAGTGTAATTAGTCCCTGACTTCCTGAGCTACAGATTGACATTTAAGTGTCATTCGCACTCCTCGCTGCACAAGTGTGTGTGTGTGGTGTCTGTGCCAGGATTCAGTACTGTATTCACACACATGCACTGTGAGCCTTGGGATGTGATCCCCCCCTCAATACTGTATGTCATGTATGACGCTGGCCATAATCTTACTTGACACGTTATGACATGATATCATGTCATCATAGCTGGCAGACCCAAGCAGAGACAGCCTGCCTGCACTCAATACTAAACGGATGAGGAATGTACATTATGCAGTGTATCTTATTGTAATGTATGGTGATGTTTCGTATCGAGCAGAGTTGTATTGTATTGTATGGTAATGTTTTGTATTGTGTGTGGAAATGTGCTGTGCCTTTTGGAAAGATTGTTTTGTATTTCATTGTGTCTGTCCGGAGGCCCATTTACACGAGTGCAGCTAACATGTCCCAAGGACTGTCTGTAGATGTTAACGTTACTCCATATACCTTTATGTGCATGTGCATGCTTTCCCTTATAACGTGTCATGTCTTATCATGTGCGTGTGTGCGTGTGTGCCTTGCACAGCGTTAATGCCATAGAGGCAATGTGTGAAAGCTGTCAGAGAACATCAGGTTCCTAAAATAGACGCTCCCCATGGGGAAGAAACGGGAAGAGAGAGCGAGAGAGAGTGGTGGAGTAGGTATTCACATTTACGAGACAAAAAGCTCAGATTCTAGGACAGTGACAGTGATTAATTATAGATTAGAGATTACAGTAAACAAACGGGCACATACATGCACACAAACACACATTTACACAGACACACACACAGCGACAAACGCAATGCCTTCTGGAGTTTCTGAGGAGTCTCTTGTTGACGCGGTACGCTAGAGGAAGGCCAAACATGCAGCAGGTATTCACAGGTGCAAAATCAAACAACTAACGTTGAAATACCAAGGTAATGTGCAGAGGGAACAAAACACCCAAGAGCGCTCATACAGTATATTACCATAAATGACATAACACAGTATACACACTGTCAAAGATAGAGCATGTAAATATTTGTCCAGAAAAGTTATACATCCAAGATTAAAGGTGCACTATGTAGTTTTTGGGAAGAAATTTTACTCAGAAGAGAAATAACCTCATGGTTTTTATTCTTGTGGCAAGGTGAAGAGGGCCCAAGCGGGGATTGAACCCACACCTCCCAGGTAAGAGTCATGCGCGCTTGCCAGTCAGCCAAAGGGACATCCCTTTGGCCAAGTAGCCAGGGCACATGATCAATTGGAGGCATAGTGACCGGAACCTCAACTGTCACATTCTTAAACAAACTAATTAAACAACAAACTTTCTAGTTTCAAACAGTGTTCTGGGGAGCTTATTTTCTTTTGTTTGTGTATTCAGTGATGGAAAAAATAAATATTTCTGAGTTGGTATTATTACCTCATTAATAAAATAAATATTAAAATTCAGAATTTGAATTCCTCTCCAAAACTGCAAAGTGCCCCTTAACATTTTGGGGTTTTTTTAGAAATTAGGACTCTAAAAGGTCTGTGGGACTTTAAAGATGATTTTACCCAACTAAAAGAGAAATCATCTTTGATCTTTGCCGGTGAGATATCTGGAAAGATGAAGATGAAAGGACAAGATGAGAATGAGTGACTCTGGTAATAAGTTGAGAAGTTCATTTGTTACCTAAACAATTTGTCGACATTAATATAAGATAAGGTTGATGTTTCTGAAATACAGGAGCAGATGAAGTGCAAGGATTTGAAATGTTTGCAAGTCCAAACAAAATCAGTTTACTGAATGTTGCATGGCATCTCTGCTTTCAGATTTCACCAACCGTAAAAAAAAAAGTGTAATCTTTTGCTTGAGTTGTGAAATCTTTAACACTGACCATTACTATAAATCTGCATTACAGTCCCCTCTTATTGGGAAAAATACCCGAACACTGAGATCTGAATCTGAAAAAGGTGACAAAACAAGAAAGAGTGAAAGTTACAGACTCACAGACCTTGGGAAAAGTCCCATAGTCACTGTGTGATAATGTCTTTCAGAATTTTCATCTCAAATTTGATCTGCACATTCACCACCTTTAAAAGCAGCATCAAAGTGACTTTGATAAAAATTCATGAAAACCTGGATGATGGATGGTGACTCAAGCAAATATCATGTCTACATATTGATTTTTCGCATTATACGACAATGAAAAGAAGAAATGCATCAAAACACCTAAAACACAAAAGTATGGTTTGCAAAATGATCAGCAGTGACGCAAACAGGATTTGTAATGAAAAACAAATGGTGTGGTCCTGTTGCTTCAACAGACTTCACCAAGGCAGGTCGTCTTTTACAGTGGGCACGTTGGATAAGCTGCTGTGGCTCATGGGTCAAGGTAAATACCAAGCCGTAAAGAGTGATTCATGATATGGCGACACATCTCATAATGCTTCCCTTCAATGTATCCTTGCAACGGTGATTCAGTTGTCTACAGATTGTATTCCAAAGGTGTATTCTTCACATGCGCGTGCACTTCCCTCTGGTATTTTCCTTTATTCTCACACCAAAGTAATACCTTCTTCCCCCTGTGAAAAAGGGCTGTCAAAGTTTCAGGTCGTGTTATCCTCTCTTTATACGATGAATTTCAATGTGTTACAGTAAGTATATAGTATGCAAAAGAGTGATTGTGTGGGTATATGGGGAGATTGAGGAGAGACAAGAGTTTAAGAGACTCTTTTAAGACGACACAGAGAGATGAATCCTTTATATTAGACAGGAGGTAGAGAGAGTGATAGTGTGTTTAGTGTGGGAGAGAGAGAGATAAAGAGAGGAGACTCAATCATCAAATCATCATACACTTCTGCCAGGCAGTTGATGAGGGAATGTAAGCCCCTGCTATCTCGGCTATTCCATACCAACCCTCTGCTTTCCATACAGGAGTGGTGGATAATTAAAAGATAGGCTGATAGCACCGGAGAGCAAGAGGGTGACTATGACCTTATCTCTGTTCTCCCTCACTGTGACATAATTAAAATGGAGACTTTACGAAATCCTTCACAGGATTCGTCCAACTGCAGTTTTTTTTTTTTTTACCCCGCTCTCACTCCATCAACAAAAATCATTTTCAGACGTAATGACTCTGCTTAACAACACAGAAAATAGGACCTGTTAAAGACACGGGATATTTTATGGGTGCAATCATGGGAGCCATTTAATTGCTTCAGGCTGAGAATAGAGAGCTTGACTGTGTTATCATGGCCTCAATGTAACCAAAGCAAACTCCTCAGGGGAGCAGTTACACTAGTTATTTATTATACCGCCGTAATTATAGATACTATCATTTATTTTCAAGCGGATACTGTGCATGTTTGCATGTTACGGTAGAAGAGTGCGATTCTTTCGGGATACAGCGGACCATAAGCTGGCATGAAATTGTGTAAGTAATGTTCTAGTCTGTTTTGGGTATGAAGCGACGGGCTGGGGTTACTCAAGGTTCACTCTCAATATAGCCGTCTTGTTCCCTGTCAATTGAGCTCCAGGTGAGGTTTTTTTTCCCGTAAGATGCTCCGTTAAAGTCTCTGCGTCTTTTGTGTTTGTGCCTTTTGCAATTCAAAGAGCTTTAATGGTGCGACAAGACCCCTTTGCATTGCCAAAGCAGTGAGAAATACCACCACAATAAAGATAGAAAACATCAATCATCATTTAAACATACATTTCAAATTGTTTATCATAAGAGGAGTCACGGGTGTGTGAGGAAATAAACGTGTACGATCTTGATGAAGTTCTGGATCCTTAAAACTACGCGAGGTTCAAATGGGGAAGGGAGGATCTTTGGGTTCAGTGGAAGTCGTCTTGCTCTACTGTTCATACAAGTTTCTGTCGTAATCAGGAATCGTGGAGTGCGGTTCCACACCACATGACTTCAACACCTTTCCTCCCCATGTCTGCTCTTACTGGTTGTAACTCGCTGCATGGCTCCTGGATCCATCCCCATCATGACCAGATTTTTAGCCTGCTTGATATCTTTCAGGCATCAGTGAGGCACCGGCAAGCTCTTTGATTATGTCTTCGAACGGTTCACACTCAGTGTTTGAGCACCAATTTGCGAGCAAGAAGCAAACACCTCTGACCTGGGGGTTTTCTTTACTTGACGCACCAGATTGTTTTTTTGTTTGTTACACAATACCATCTGGGAAGGCGCTAGAAACTGATTGGAAAAAGGCAGGCACTTTCACAAACTACTTGTCAGGTGACTGGCAAACCATCTGCCTTTAATCATCTATCACAGGCTAACTCCACCAACCAATCAATCAATTAAAAATGTATCAATTAAGAAGAGCATCTCTTGCTCATCTTTCAATGAAATCCACTCTCCAGTTCTGATATAAATACCTCTTGAGGAGCAGCCATCTTTGTTTTAAGCTGATTGGGTCAACCACTGTTCAGCCACAAGGCGAGATAGACAA
Organism: Pagrus pagrus; assembly: GCF_965226575.1. NCBI lineage: Eukaryota > Metazoa > Chordata > Actinopteri > Spariformes > Sparidae > Pagrus > Pagrus pagrus. The sequence goes on from NC_140191.1 coordinate 15,940,412, forward strand.
CGGAGCCAGTGGTTCACATATTGTGTGTAACCATGATTTTTTTCATGATTTTTACCCGAATCAAAGTAAGAGTGTCTACTTCATATGCTGAGATGAAGGATAAAGCGGTATGACTGAAGGCTCCAGAAGAACTGAATGAACACTGAGGTGTAATTTCTGTGTCAACTTCTGTCTCCGAGGTAAAGAATTAACTTTGAAACTGCACTCTTTCAAGTCAACAAAGATGAGGAGTCTTTAAAGTGCTCAGAAAAAAAAAAAGAAAAAAAGAAAAGATCATTTGAAAATCTACAATCCCTAGACTGTTATGCAAACTCCATCTGCTGATGAAGCTCCAAACAGCTCCTAAATGGACCTTGAGGTGAAAATGTTTTATTAACTTAACCGAGTAGTTTCAGTTGCTTAAATTGAACAGAACGTAACCAGATGGAGATCAGAAAACACTCATATGACTTGTGTCTGTAAAGCTGCGGCTCGTGTTTCTCCTCTGACTTAATGTTTTGATTTTGAGGAAAACTTGTACTGTTATTAATTTATGTGTTGGAGAGAACGAGCGCAGCTACTTCAGCTCTGCCATGAGGGCAGATTTAGTTCTCCGTTTGTGTTGTTTTTGTCTTGCTCTCCTTCTTTCTTCCTCTAAACCCATTGACCACCCCTGGTCACCTCGCGCACCTCTCTTCAGCCCCAGAGATAGACAGATCAATTTTGTCTGAAACTCGGCTCTCCCCGTGTGTTTTTGAGTACCTTCATAGCTCCTCTTCCCCATCCTGTCATCCCGCAACCATTCCCAGCGCCCCCCGTTGTAATCCCTCTCTGTCTCTCCGACTCTCATTCGTTCACTCTGCTTATTTTTCACTCTCTTCTTTCTCTCTCATTCCAGTGCACAGCCTCTGCTAGCCTCGGGGTGTGTGTGTGTGTGTGTGTGTGTGTGTGTGAGAGAGAGAGAGAGAGAGAGGGAGAGAGCACTGCTAGAGATTTTCTAAATCCCAGGTAAGAGCAGAGCTTTTCTGCGGGAGAATTTCATTTCAACACCTCTCATCTTGCACAGAGCGCAGGAGGATAGGAGTCTCCCAGTTATGAATCCAATAACCATTGTGCGTGTGTGTGTGTGTGTGTGTGTGTGGGCAAGACTGAGGCCTGTTTATAGGATTGGAGGTTACTCCCATAAACTCAAACTGAAGGTCAAAGAGAAAAAGAAAGAAGAGGAAAGACAAAGATCGGTATGGAGAGAAAAGTAGGGGTGTGTGTGTGTGTCGCTTTTGCATGAACAAGTGTGTGCGTGTGTGAGGATTACGGGGGTCAAAGAGTGAGTGTGTGTGTGTGTGTGTGGGGTGGGGGTGCAAAGTCAAGGTGGCGTGATGACACACAAGCACATGAGTATGTGCTTGTGTGTCACCGGAGCGACTGTCTATATGTTAATAGGCCTGAATTGACACACGAGCAAGAATGCTCTTACACACACATTCGTATACACCCACACACACACGTATGCGCCCCGCAGCTGAGAGGGAACGAGTGTATTGAGTTAGAGAGCTGAGGTCAGCTCTAAATCATTACAGGTCACAATGGCAGGCCTGGCTACCAGATTAGATTAAAGTCTAGCTGATAGACCCAGCCAAGCACATTAAAACACACACACAAGCACGCACACACTTGTGTATGGAATAAACACAAAAGCGGATACCCCTGAACATTAATCACAGAGAGCCGGGGTGTAATGTGCTGTGATGTGGCTTTGGTTTCTTGTACAGAAAGCACCGCAGCTCCCTGACCCCTGCACAGTAAACAGCCATACGACAGATAAAAGCAGTCCCAGCGGAGGAGTCTGTTGGGAAACCAGCCCATTAGGAAGTTGAAGAGACTGATTAGATTAAAGCGGCGTGAGACGGGTCACTGTGCTGCTCCTCTGGCTCCAGAAGCTCTCACCATCCGGACGACAGGCACGCACCGCGCAGGCCCGGGCCGCGTGCTTAATTCTCTGGGAAATACGACTCTTTTGTTGATATTAAACAGTGTTTGCGGCGTGCGCAGGTGGATGGAAGAGAGGGCGAAATGAATAGCGGAGCAGCTGCTGTTTATCTGCATGGCATCTCTGCTTTCAAGCACGAGCACGAGAACAGCACTATAAAGCTCCCCCGGTGGGCTATACGTTACAGCGAGCGAAGACGGGCGCTCTATATCTCGCCCTGTGTCTCTGTGAAAAAAGAACAATAGAGTGAAAGGTGGAAGATCTCCCCTTCCCCGTGTCCCCCCCCTCCCCCTTCCCTCGCTATCTCTTTCTGCCCCGGCAGCACGTCTATCTCTTTCTGTTAGGTGATGTATGTCTGACCTTCAGTGGTGAATTTGCCATTTGCTGCCAAGTGGATCTTTAACTGCTTCCATGATTCACGTGACCTCACTTCCTCTGACCCTGCTAGGCGCTGCTCGGCGTGGCTGGCAGCCAAGAGGGAAAGGGGCACCGAGCCAGGCCGAGATAAGGGCTTCTCCAAATCAGCTTGTACCGCTAAGATAGCTCTCCTCCCTCCTTTTCAACCCTCCTCTCCTCTCCTCCTCCACGATTATTGATGTAGCGGGGCGGAGCCTCTGCTTCCGCTCACCATATTTAATCTTAACTGTCACTGCTTTGAAGTACAATAACGGAAGATGAGAGGGCTCTTGAGTGTGCTCCCGTGTTTGACTAAAATTGACTGAGCGCAGTGTGTTTCCTATTGTACTCAGCGATGAACTGGAGACCCCATCAGCAGACCTTATCTATTATTTACACAGCGGCACTGATATTCCAATAAATAAGCTAAACTGCCATTCCAAACAACTTTCTGCTGTCACAAACAAGAGAAACACATTCATATGCTTTCAGGCATCCAGACACAGCGGTATCTTTTGATCCGGTGAGTAACTTTTTTCAAAAAGCTTTCACAATGGCAAACAAGCATGTGGTTGATGAGAGCGGTAAAAGTTCACGGCACACAAATAAGAGAAGGAGAGAAATGCGCAGAAAGTGATGGAGGCACACACTTGAGAATGATGTCATTCACTCTGGACAGAGTGTTTTAGATTCCTGTATTGGTGCTAACTGTGGGGACCATTACTTTCATCTGCAGCACAATATGTGCTGATTAGCTTCCAGGGAGCAAGCCAACGGATGCAGAGGGGAGAGAGGGCAAAAAAAAAAAAAAAAAAAAAGAAAAAGGGAGAGGGAGAGGGAGAGGGATTTTTGAGAAATGTGGAATGAATTGCTGTGGAGGTGCATTAAAAACTACCTCCTGAATCTCTTCCCCACAGGATTGTGGCAGCACGCAAACACACACGGAGAAATGTACGCAGACTTGTAAATACACACTTCTATCCGCATATGCATGAGTACAGAGTTGCAGTCTCATTAATTAATAGTGTTAGCGCAGCATTGCACCTTAATGATCCCTATCTTTTCTCGGTGCGTCTGCCTCTGACACCATTTCGCTTTAACTGCAGGGCCGGCAGGGTTCACATCAGGACAGAGCACAACTGCACATATATCAAAGACATATCAGACCATTTTACCAGAGGGTGACTAATTGACCACTACCTGCCTGGAGATCAAATCCACATCAAAAAAGCCAGGTTGTCAGCTCTGACAGTACCGAGTGTGGCTCACGTCCCATGTTTTAGCCTCGTGCTCCTCTCTGCTTTACGCTGAACAAAGTCATAATCAGACCTGAGGCCACTCCACTAGTTTTGTTCTGGGTTCTGTCTCAACGGACCCTTCTGACCAGATATGACCAGCTTCTTATTTCCTATTCCTGTGCCTGCACCTACACTGCTCAACCATGAAACCATAACTAAATATAAATCATCCTTTCTCTTACTCTGTCATTCTGATAGCCCCTCCACACTCCCTCATTTGTTCTCTTTATTTTCCCCCTCCATCCCTCCTCTCCCTCTCTCTCTCTCTTCCTCTCATATTCTCTCTTTCTTGCTCTCCACCTTACACAAACACAACTCTAATAAATTGTGGCACTGGTAATTACATAGAACCCACCGGTAAATTTCACTTCCATTTACATTTAGATTACAGAATATTTCATTCCTATCAATCTGCAGTGCAAGACCAATGTGTGGATGGCTTCGCCCATATGCAGACACAACTGTTCATGGCATTTTTATATTCTCACCGGCGCGTGTGCTGACACGCACGGGGGGAGAGCACATATGCTCAGATATATAGACATACACATAGCACACACACATGCAGGTGAGGAGATTAACACACACACACACTGTGCAATAAATCTCAATGTTCACCAGCACACATGGACAAATGCACATATTACGGTGGTAAATCTTAATTTCACAGCCTACACATTTATGTATGCAAGCATATGTGGGCACACATATGGAGCCACTCACAGCTGATGGTCGCTTCAAGTCAAATGATAGCTCGGGTGTGTCGTGTTCATAACTCCATTGTAGTTTTTGATAAAGAATGTTCTACCTTGAACTCTGTAATATTTATTCGATGAAAGAAATCACCCACCCTCTCTTTGAAACTCTTGTTTGTATGAGCGGGAAAGAAATGTTATTGTGGGAATATTTATCTGCCTTCACGCTGTCCTCCACATCCTTTGCATTGTATTTGCACCCTGATGCCATGGTGACTCTTCAGAGAAAACATGCTCCTGTCCAACACGCCGACACGGCACACACACACGTTTAGTTTCGCAACACTTCTGGAGCATAATACATTCAGATGCAATCTCATCTCACTGCGCATAAAAGACAGCAATATGAGCCCCAAACCTAACTGTAATATTTCAGCGGTTTATAAGGAGAGAGGAGAGAGAAAAAGAGCCAGAGGCAGCAACTGGGGAAAACAGATACCACCAAGATTTTGCCTTCCCTCTCTCTCTCTCTCTCTCTCTCTCTCTCCCCGTCTCTCTTTTTCTTTCGGTCTGTCTCGCCATATGTCTCTCGCTCTGACTCTCCCACCCACCCACTCCCCTCCTCTCAGTGTTACTGCATCATTTCCAACAGTAATGAGTGCACCAGGAGCAGGGAGATAGCAAGGGAGAGGGGAGGTACTTCAGGGAATTAGAGTGTTTAAAATATACACAACGGTTTTCTCTCGTGGTTGATCAGTGCAAATAGTCCCCCCCATCTCCATCTGCACATGCACCCAGCACAACCTGAACATATTGCATGACACGCCTGCATACCGTGTGCCTAGCATTAGAGGAACATTATCAACACATACAGAGGAGCTCCTTTTTTCAATAACTATCGGGGAGCCTTAGGTGTTTGTGCCATTGTTTTTTTGCATTACCTGATTGTTCAGGATACACTCATTACTGCTGCTGCTTCGCTCTCAATGGTGCTCCGGGACACAGAAAATACATTGCCTAGCAGTGCTTAAGCGTATGACACATTAGCTAAAGCTTTTGCCAGAAGATAGTATGAAGGTAATTTCTTGTGTAAAATTGGTTTCCTTTTTCTTGTGTGAGGAAAGTGTATTCCCAGGCGGTAAAGTGGTTGAGAACAAACCCAAAGACGGTGTTCCCATCACTGACACAGGATGCGTCCAAGTGTTTGTATGGGTTCATATATGTATGTGTAGGTGAGCGTGCAGATGTTTTCTCCACTCAGACAGCTTTATTGTTATTAGGGAGGTGTGCTGATATGATCTCCTGAGGTTCAGGCCAGTGACTGCAGGAGGAAATTGGCACGACGGGGAAATGTTTGAGTTTAGGCTGCAGAGCAGCGGGAAACCAACAAACTGATAATGCCGGTCATTGGGACAGATCAGCATCAGTACAGTGTAAACAGCCACACACATACATACACGAACGAACACACACTGTTGACCCTCAGGGTTACAGTGAACTGGCAAAAGATCCTGGACAGCTTAGTAGAAAACAAATCACTGCAGAGAGTTGAGTCAGAGTTAGAAAAGTAGAAAAAAAAACCCTGTTGTACTCGTGAAAGAGCATGCGGACCTTCAGACTCATGCAAGAACAAACAAACATCACAACAACAGGGTACGGAAAGGGTGCACCAAAATTTAAAGGTGCAATTTGTAAGATATGTGTAGTATTTTAGTTTAGAATATTCAAAAAATGAGCTAAACATTACCAACAGAGTGTGAAACAGCGTTATGACACATTAAGATGTCTATTTACTGTGTTGCAGAAATGTCTACTGAAGTTAGCATGCTAACTAGCTAGCCCCGGCTCATCCTGTCTCATAACACCTGATCAGCAGCAAGTGGTTATACTGCCCCCTATAGTTTTGCGGCTTCCTTCAAATTCTGGCTGTTTCTTACAAATAACACCTTAAAGTCTATTTAGCTTGATTATTATTTGGATTTATAATCATTTTTAGTGATATTTTCATTGATATTGTACATACATTTTCTTTCCCAACATTAATGTCTCAGTCCTGTGAAACCTACATATGTATATAACTTTTCATGAGCTAAGAAAACAGCCTTGTTTTCTGCTTCTTGATTATGCATTTTTCAGATAATTCAGTTGGTCTTCAAATGGTACGGAGATGAATAGGCAGGGCGTTTAGATTAAAAGGTTATTAAAGGTGCAATATGTTAGTCTCATTCTTAGTTTTTAGTTATAAAACAATTAAATATTCAGTGAAATTATCAAAAATTTCTATCATGTTGCAGAGATATTTTCTGAGGATAGCATGCTAAGTAGCTAGCTCCCAGGTGCTTTGATCAGACAGCAACCAATACCAACACTTCCTCGGTGCCCCGGACTGCCAGTCTTTGCAGATTCAGCCAATAGAAGCATTAGCTGTACGGCTAACTGAGCTAACTAGCTGACAGCAGCTAAAGTTAGCAGCAGTTGGTGGTTTCTCAGGGGATATGCTGCCTCCTACTTGTTAAGAGTATGAATTCAACAGGTGGCCAATTCTTACAAATCTCCCCAAACCTTTGTACACGTAGCACTTAAACATGAGCACAGCATCTGTCCTCTTTGCACTGGCTGGATTATTGAATACAAGTGGCTCTTTAACGAAATCCAAGGTTACATCTGTCTTTTGAAAGAAGTGCGCTCCTGCTCTTCATGACGTCAACTGAATCACTGGAATCAGACCCACTAAAAAAGCAGGTCTGGTTTATTGAGTTCACTTCATAACAATCAAAATCAATGGTTGCATAAGAACAGACATACACAGAAGCAAAACTGTGCATGTTGTGCACACTTGCATGGTCTCAGGACACACTCTAACGCATGTTTTCTCTCTGTCTTGCAACATCACACACAGGCATATAACTCTGCACACCCCACCGACCATTAAAGCAGAGGGGAAATCCATCACACGGGAACGCCTGTCCACGGTCCCCTGAGAAACCACAGAGGGTCACCATACTAGTTTAAACAAAGATGTTAAGTGTGTGTGTGTGTGTGTGCACACAATCATATAGAAGATGAGGGCATAAGTTCAATAATAAGCCCATATATGAGGAGTATAGACAGACAGATCCATGCTTCATTCTTTCTGTTTACTGTAACTGCAGAGTCCCCTAGGAGCAAACCTCTCATGTACGAGGGCATGGAGATAAATAAAAAACAGCGCCATCACACACTCTCTTTCAGTCGTAACAGATCAAAACCGAAATGCAACGTTGCTTTGAATGGCGTAGCTCTGAGACTAGTTCATGCTGCGATGCAGGCATCTACAAAGGGCCGCGGTCTGAAAGGGCCGAGGGGTGGCAGGAACCCAGCCTTGAGGACCGGTCAGAAACTTGGTAAAGAGCAGGAAAATACTGTGGAACGAGAGAATGAGTAGGCTGCAGGGGAGCAACAGTTTGACAAAGAGTAGGAGGCTGTCGAGAATAATATGTTTGCGAAAGCTGCAGAAGTACAAGAAGGATCGGCCATGTTTGCATTAGAAGTGTTTGGAAGTTCAATTGCCTCAGAAACAACCAACAAGCTGTTTGTTTTTCATCTTCTTTTGTGCAAGGTGTCCTTTGGGGTGTTTGTTGAATAAAAGATGGGATAAAGGAAAGTTTTGCTGGGGTTCCTTTATTCCTTGCATCAAAACAACAACAACAACAACAGCAGCAGCACCTTGGTTTCATGTTATTTTGATTTAGTCACTGGAGGCAGATATTTAAAGACCCTAAAGCCGAATTGATAGCTGCACTAAATCTGAGCACTCTTGACGTGGGAGGATAAGTAGCCTATCAGAGAGAGACAGTTTTGCTGCGACGTATCTCATCTGCGCTGGCAGGTGTCCTACCTCAAATAAAACATGAGAGCAGGATGTTAAAGGAGCAGTACGTACAGTTTAATCAGAAGAGGAAGATCTGTGTTGACTGATTTTTTTTTAAATGCCTAAACAAAGTAAATAAACAAACTCTCTTTGTTTTCATGACTGAATAAACTGAATGTGTATGTTGTGTAACGATGTGTATGTACTAATTACTTTTAGCAGAGTGCGATGTTACACAGTAAATGGACTGTACTTAGCGACCACTCAAAGCACTTTACAACACAAGTCAGCATTCACACAATGGTGACAGAGGCTACCGTGCAAGGTGCCGCCCGGAATCGAACCACCGACCTTCTGATTGGTGGGCGACTGCTCTACCACCGTTGAACCACCTTGTTCTCGACAATGAAAAACGAGACCTCAGCTGCCTTTTCGAGGCTTTTTAAGGATTTGTTTAAGTTGTTGCTGGACTGTGGATCTCTTTGTGAACGACTCTGGTCGGATTTCACGAGTTGGAATTTCTTCTCCTGAACTCCGCAGTGCCCCTTTAAAGTCGCGCTAACCTGAAGGGTGTTATCTCTCTGCGGCTGCATGTATCAGAGAGAAAAGTTGGACTCCCTCCCCTCCGTGTCCCCCCGCGTCCTTCCACCTCGTGTTTACCTCTGAAAACCCAGAGCTGTCTGCGGCGCTCAGTGTTGACGCTGAGCACAAAAGGCACCCTAATCCCGGGCTGAATATGCATGACGCGCCGCGCGGTGCTGTGGGTGCTCTCAGCTGAATAGTTTCAGCACCGCGGTGGTGAACAGCGCCATACGCCGCTGAGACAGACTGAGAGGCTCAGCTGCAGCGAGCTCCGAGCTGCTCTTTGACGGCACCCGGCGCAATTTGACAGGCCGAGCCCGGAGAAAGACCCTTTTATCTGTAATCAAATCATTATACCCCCGAGGCTGCGACTGAGTGAGGTTTCCTCTCCCCCCAGACGATGATGCCCGAGACCTTGCACGAAAAAAAACAAAAACGTGGCGCTTTTACTTTGATGCCCCCAAAAGAAAGAAAAAAACCGGCTGACACACACATATTGTCGGTGCCTCGTTTGCGGGTTAAATCACGCACGGTGACACGTTGGAAAATAAAGTTTGTCCTCACAGCGCGCGAGAGAAAAAAAGATGGAGAGGAAACTGAAAGGAAATAAAAGAAAAGGGAGGAGGAGAAGGAGGAGAGGGAGGAGGGGTGGACTTCAATTCTGAGTTACTCAAGCACAGCGTGGACAGAAATGATCCCCCTATCCCAGACCCACGCACGGCCACGGGCTGCATATTACAGGCTACAGCAGACAGGAGTCCGGTCCGGTGCAGCCCCAGAGGAGGGAGAGAGAGGCAGAGAGAGAGAGGGAGAAAGAGAGAGAGGGGGAGAGAGTGGTGTGTGTGTGTGTTTCTTCCTTGAGAAAGACTCTGAACCACTTCAGTCTGTCTCCGCTGGAGCCTGATAATAACTGCAGGACGGCTCAGGATGAATTTGGCGTCTCCTCCACCTCCTCGTGCCGCGGAATTTCATTCACAAGACGGGTGATTTAAAAAAAAAAAAAGAAGAAGCCAACAACAACAACAACAACAACAAAACAATCAACATAGAGAGAGCAGAGGAGGGGAGAGAGGGAGAGAAAAGAGGAAAAGAGGGGTCAGATGTTTTCTTCTTTCCTCCTCGACGTGTGCGTGGAGCGGACGCGCACCTGCGAGAGTCCCTGCTCCCCTTTTCTTCACTAAGAATTGGGGTGCTGCTGCTGCTGGACTGTAAAAAAACAGATAGAGAAGAGAGGAGGGGTGAGCCAAAGAGTTTGTGTGTGCGTCTGTGTGTGTGTGAAACGGAGACTGGATGGATCCCTCTCTTTCTCTGGCACTCCACAGGCGCTCATTCATTTATTTAAGCCCGACCGACGACAGCATGCCAAGCGCGGACTCCAGCGGCAGAGCTCGGTCAGTATAACATCCTCGTCTCCTCTCTGAGTCTGTCTCCTGTTTGTAGTTCTCTCTCACACGCACGCACATCCCACACAGCAACATTCTCATCTGGTCTTTTATTTATTTATTTATTTTTTCTTAATGCAGGCGCAGACTTCCCAACAGAGGACAGGAGTGAGACGTCCTCCGCCGCACCGGGCCGGTCGCGCTCTCACCTGCGCAACAGCATCCGTGCGGGACCGTGGCGTCCTCCGACACCCAGGACCCGACGCAGAGGAACCCCGCCGTAGAGCGCATGGGCCCGGAGCCTCGTGAGGCCCCTGGGATGGCGTGCAGTGCGTGTTACTACCTGGTTATCAGCTCCACACACCTGAGCAATGGGCACTTTCGGCGCGTCAAGGGAGTCTTCAGAGGACCGCTGTGTCCAACGGCAACCAGTGATTCACCGGTAGGAGCACACGCAAGGTCTTGAGAGATTTCCCTTAGGTGTGTGTGGGAGAGTGTGTTTTGTGAATTTGAGTTATTGAGCTTGTAAGAAAAAGGGGGGGGGGAGCCTACTGTAGCCACTTTCCTCCACTTCCTCTTGGGGCTAGTTCATTATAAGAGTCAGGAAATTAGTGTTGTTTCCCTACAAGTGTAGGGAGATTAAAAAAGAGTGTGTAAACAGTGTGGGTGCAGGATATAAGACAACAACAGCCTAGCAGACCCAGTGGCACTGTCATCTACTGAGGAGGTGGATGACAGAGGCGGGTTTTTTTTATTTATTTATTTGTTTTTACAAGGGATGATCTTTTCTTTTTCCGTGAGCCACAAAAGAAAGATTTTTTGTGGGTAGAAGACAGTGGATGTGAATATTTTAAACAGAGGAGAAATTGGGTACCCAAGCATGAAGCCATTGTCCCCCCATGCCTCCTTGTCTCTCTCTCACGGCTGTGGGAATTAACTGAATCAAATTACATTAGTGCTCTCAGGAAGAGATGAGTTGCCCGGCCGAAAATAGCACTAATTACCTGGGGAGTATAAGTCAGGTGAGTGTTGGTCTGTGAGTGTGTGTGCCTGTGACCTGTTCAGCCTGTTCGGGTAAGTCCATGACCTTTCCCCGGTGCCTGTGGTTCCTTTGAGCCACCAAAGTGGCATTTAGTTGAAAGCTGGCTCTCAGTCTGTGTGTACTTGCTTACTATGTGTGTTTGCGTGTGTCTTTGTGTGTGTGTGTGTGTGTGTGTGTGTGTGTGTGTGCGTTTGCACTTGCAGAGACAAAGAAAGAGCGTGTCAAAGCGAGAGAAACAAGGCAGAAAAGCAAAGAAAATGACAGTAAATATAAATGCGTACATGATATTTTGGACTGTGTGAATTAGGGTGTGTGTGTGTGTGCGTGCGTCCCTGTGTGTGTGTGTGTGTGAGAGATGTAGATTCAGGAGCTGCTCTGAGGGTCTCTGGTAATCACACATTATTCATGAGCTCTTAATGTGAGACGAGACAAACTGGCGGAGCTGATGACAAGTTTGATGAGAAAGGAGGAAAGGAGCAGCTGGTATGTGTGTGTGAGTGTGTCTGTGCGGGCGCGTGTGTGTTCGTACTCAAGTCATTACCAGTCTGTCATGTTCGGCCCGCGCTCGCTATGTGATGGGAATGAGCGAGCAGTGTTGAGCAGGCACAGTCAGACCAGCAGGGATGCTGCAAAGAATCATCTTAACAAATTTATACTTGCAAACTTCTGCGCACACACAAACACGCAGTATTTCAAGATGGGCTGAAATACCACCACTGAATGAGATAATTAACCTATACACTCCATAATGTGCATATATCTCAATTTCCACAAATTAGGGCTCCCCTTGTAAATTTGCTGATTTGAATCATCAGTCTCTGAGCCCATTGATCTCCTTGTTGAGTCATTATTTTATTGCCCTTGTAATAAGTTTAGTCTCGACTCAGAAAGTCCAATTTCTCAGAGAGTCTAATTTGGATGTACTTCACTGAGTGTATTAAGCATATCTACAATGTCAGACTGATGGATGCGTTCGCCTATTTCTCAGACGGGCATGTTTCTGTTCACTTAAGCATGTTATGAAAATTAGTTTGAAGAGACTTGACACTTGTTCGAGATGAGTAATACATTACAGTGCCATGTCTTAAATTGGTAAACAATTGAACACCTTTTGGCTGAGTTGATTTACATTTACCCAGCAATTTTGAAGACCTCACCTTGAATTCTGGGAAAATGTGATGGCGCTGTCATTTTACAGACAAAACTATTAAAGGGGCTCTGTGGAGCTTCTGTGTTGCGCTTGAAGTCAGTTGGTAGCTTACGTTAGCGGGCTCCATTTCTAAGCTAACGTTAGCTGCTCTTGCTCTCTGAGTGGAACCGAGATTCGAGAACCTGCATGAAGTCGCATCCTTTGGACTGTCGCGGAAAAATCCCACCCGAGTCCTTCACAAAGAAATCCACAGTCCAGCAGCATTAAACAACTTCAGCGTAGGCAACCGAAAAAAGGCGGGAAAGTCTCATTTTTCATGTTTCGTTTCACGTATGGCCAATGAAAAAGTGATAAACACGTTCCATACACATTGAGCTCCTTCACTTGAGTAGTCAACAACATGATAAACAGGCTAACTGATATGATGGTTAGTTGCAGCCTGTATCAAGTTCTTGGCGATTCTTAGGCTTTTTTAGTTGTTTTGATTTGATTCAAATATTTGTGGATTTAAATAAGGAAACTTTCAGCTTTCCATTAACACACAGTGAGCATTTTAAAGAGGCACTTTGAAGTTTTGAAAGAGAAATTCAAAATGTACAATACTGACAAGGTTATAATACAAACTCAGACATATTTATTTTTTCTATAACTAAACTAACAAGCTGTTTTCAGAGGAAAATAGGGTTCCCAGAGCAATGTTTGAAGCTAGAAAGGTGGCAGGGTCCGCCACATATAAACAAAGTAAAACAGTATGAAATTGTGTCGTTCTTTATGGTCAGTTTGTTTATTCAGTCATGAAAACAAAGAGTTTGATTATTGAGTTTGTTTTTGCATAAAAAATCAGTCAATCTCTCTTAAAATTGATTAAAATTCCCATAACTACACAGTGCACCTTTTAAGATACTTGTTTTATATTCCCCAAACTACATCATCTAAGAAAGTGTTGCGTAGGATCAGTAGCAAAACTCCCAGTTTCAGATGGTTCCTGGTTTCTAGCGAGGCTGTTAGCAGCTGAGGCTGTTTGAAAATCCTTTATCGGAGATGCACTCAAGTGCTTGTGAAAGCTTGTAATACTGCATTTCCTGATCTAAATCAATGTTGTCTCAGCTCTAGTTTTGCAGTCCACCATCCCAAAAGACCTTTTTCAAAGCAGATATTTTAAACACACTACGAGGAATTTTTTAACTGGTTATGAAACAGTCTCACTTTAATCCTGATGCTTCTATGAACCATGCAAGAAAATGAGACCTTGAGCAGGAAGAAAGGCTATATCTAGAAGGTTATTATAGTTATTCTTAATGCATGTCACTGGGTCAGATTCTGTCTCATCCAGGCCGGATAAGTCATCAAATTAAAACTATTTTTTATGGCTGAGTGCTGAGGATGTCTCACAGTCTGAAGAAAGAAGCTGCTCTGTACTCTCGTGTTATGTAATTAATCAGTTACAGTTAATTACAGTTATTAATCTTACACAGCCGCAAATAGATACATTACCTCATCGCTATGAATTCTGCAAACAGCTGTGTATAAGACTAAAGAGATCAAGTCAGGAGGCGGTGGTGCTCATACCACTTTTCACCACAGTGGTCGCCAGAACCAACAAAGATGAAAGCTCCTTGTAGCCGCTTTAATTTGTCATAGTAGAGGAAGCACAGGAGTTGCTCATAACAATGAGGCGTTTCAGTGAAAAAGCATTAACCAGTAAATGAACTACTACTACTATACCACTATACTGAAGGTCATATTGAGTGGTCAAATCAAATCTGGCATTGAACATTAAGAGTCCAATCTATAACCCTTCAAATATCATCCACCAGCATAAATGCGATGAAAGGAAACCATTCAAGCAAACAGGAATATTTTCATTCAAGCCTTCACCCTGCTGTAGTGTCGAACAAAACATTGTATCCACACCAGCTTCAGGGTCTTTAAAGCTCAACTATAAACGGCCTTCGTGAGACAAGTAGAAATAGAAGTTCACGTTATGTCAAATACATATTATTCCCTTCAAGCAGGCTGCAGGCTTACAGCAATAGGTGTCATTCACAGCGGAAAGGACATCACTTACCTCCACGGCCATGCCATCCTAACTAACGTAGATACATCTACACGTGGAAATGCTTCAGTGTTGGAAAATGCTGGCGAGGTAGGTATGGAAGGTCAAAAAAAAAAAAGATGTGCCTTCAGATTCATCCATATTAGTTTAGACATGGCCCAATTTATGAGCCTGTCAGCATGATAAACAGGCAGCGTTTGTGGTCAAGTAGTTCAAAAGCGACCTCTCGTATTAGGTGAAACGAAGTCCTTGAGCCAAGAGCGTGAGAGTTAAACACACCTCCTCGAGGCATGCTGAGCAGCATCTTTTGCTCCTGTCCATTCCGTTGTGAGCGATGCCGTGCCAGCTAGCAAAACAGCAAGCTGTTCTTTGATTTGGCTTGGATCAGTGGAGTACAAAGGATATTACAACTGGGATTTGTCAGGGGTAACTTCTTGTGTCTCCACTTTGATAAGGCATTGCAGCATTAAGAAAACACTGGGCGCCTATGAGGGCTAGAGCCCAGTCGTCTCGACACAGAAGCCCTCCCTCCTGTTCCTCCACAACAAATCCTCTCGTGTTTGTTAAGAGTTCTCTGCTTTGTTGTTTGGTTAGCTTCCCCGTGGAGTGCAGCGGTATGTCTAGATTAGGATTTTGCTCATTACGACTTTATCGTTACTAATTAGTCATTGTGATAGGTCTCTCGGACGCGTCTAAATTCTGGCTCCCGTATGTATATTAGTGCTTAATCACCAGTGGTGAGTCATTCTTCAAACTCTCATTAACACTTCAAAGGTTTTTTTGTTCTTGGTGTCAGAAAAGAGGGAGGACAGGAGGAGCGACGGAAAGGTGTGTGCAAAGAGAAAGAGGACAGCCGTAATGCATCCCTCAATTGAGAAACTGACACAAACCGATGCACACCTTCCATTTCTTTTGCTGCCTCTTGTCCGAAAAACCTCCAGTTCTGTTCCCTCCGTCTGTTTCCCATTTATAAAACCCTCCTGTGGAATATGTGTGTGTGCATACTTAGCTGCTCATCTGCTGAGGACCACTTTGATGTATATTTCACTGCCGTTGCAGAAAACAGATGAATCGTTGACTATTCAGCACAGTGTCAAAGTGAGTGCAAACGTGTGTGTGTGTGTGTGTGTGTGTGTGTGTGTGTGTGTGTGTGCGACTCAGCACTTGCACCCTCGTGTTTTCATTGATTCCGCAGGGATCTGAACAGTGTTTATGTAAATGAGGTGGCATTTAAACATATGCCCCGAACAATTATCTTGAAACAAGTATTTAGCTGCACAAAAACACAGCCATGTTCGGAGCGCGGCGAGTACTTAGCTGCGAATATTAAGCCATCATGAGGGGACAGAGGTGAGGCGAGCCAACTGGTACGCCATTTGGCGTGCCAGTTTGCTCATGGCTGTAAACAGGATACCACTTTTAATGACGGTCATGATAATAAGCGATGCAGGCGGCTCGGTTTCAAAGAACTCCCAGGGCGCGATCAAGCTGGTAATAGCATCTTGACATTTATGAAGTTGGACAAATGTCAGAAACAAAGATTAGTTAAATGTGAGATTAAGATTAAAAAAAGAAAAGGTGATTGAAATGCGAGCTGGAGGGTTGTTGAGCCTTGTGTTGTCAGAAAAGCCTTTTCAGAGTCAAGGCCCCCAATGCTGCAGTCAGTCACATTCATAAAGTGCAATGTTAATGCACACACACACACACACACACACACACACACACACCAGCCCAGCCATCAGGCCCTAGTGGAGCAGTTTGAGAGTGAGCAGGTGAGTGCTGCTGAATACTAAAGTCCTGTATGACTGGACCATTCCTGCTGACCGCTGCAAAGTGCTCCCACTGATCACCGCTAATGTCCTCCATCACAGTTTACACTCAACACTCCGGAGAGAGCGCGCGCGCGAGTGTGTGTTGGGGAGAAAGGTGGATAATTGGGACAGATGGGTGAGATAGGAAGAAGAGAAAGAGGAGGGGGAGGGGAGAGAGCCAGACAGTTGGCATCGATTTTAACACTCTCTCAAGCCTTTATTGACATTTCATTTAGCTAATGAATTCATTAGTGCTTCATAGCATAATAACCTCTACTTGATAACCAGGATGGTTTCCCCGGAGGAAATGCAATGTCTTTACTGCGTTGCCTCGATATTTTCTGACTTTTCCAAACTCATTTTCAGCGCTCTTTGATATTTTCTCTCTCTCGCTCTCTCCACCTCTGTTTCTTTTTCTTCCATCCAGCCAGTTTCCCGCCTGTTTGTTTGTGCTGCGTTGTGTAACTTGTAAATGAACCCGTTGTTTGAGGTGACATAACCTGCCAGTCTCTTAACAACGGCGCAGCACGCCCTCAGGAACGATGGAGAAAAAGAGGGAGGCGCAAGATATACAAGCGCATTCATCTCTGCCTATGTATAGGTGTCTTTGTGCCTCCGCTCAGTGTGCTTGGCTGGCTTTGTGATGCTCGTTCACCTCTGAGATGGAGATGATCTTTACGCAATTTACTGACGACTGACTCATTTTCTGTGTGGGTCTCTGTGACCTGCTGCTTACTGGAAACACAAACATGCACACAGTCACTCACCCGCACATGCAACCCTGCCTTGACTGCCTGAATTGAAGGGCTATTTAAACTTTCACAAAAACACTTTTTCAATCACATAAAGGGCGTTTCACCCAGAGCACTTCAGCTTGTGCACATTTACAACCTTCCATCTGGACTAAAAATCTCTTTCAGGCTTAAGATGCTGGTTCATGAATTGGAAGCATTTATTTATTTGGGTCTGACGCCTGAGAGGTAAAATCTGCTCCTGTGGCGTAGCTCGATGGGTGTCTGTGGGGCTGAGCTGACCTGCGTGAGCTCCATGTGGGTGTGTGTGAGCACGTTCGGAGGGTATCGTGTGGGCTGAGAGTGTTTGGTAATGGTTTGTGTATTATTACAAGATAAGCGAGGGTTGCTTCTTTCGATGAAACATTTCGATCAAGAAGTGCGCAGAACGTCTTTAAAGTGCAGGCTCTGGCATTAGATGTATGTTTTGAGTGACGCACAAGTCCTCATGCACGCACGCGCGCGCACACACACGAGCACAGCAGATGGCCAACCTCTCATTTTGTATATTACCTGGGGACAGATGTTTGTCTGTGTGGTCATTAGTGATCGCAGCATCAGATAATTACCTGGAGACACACCAGCACATAAACACACACACTCACATACAATTAGAGAGTGTTTGATAATTACAGGATGTTTGATGAACCATCTGGAACGCCAGCTCAGGTAGGAACTGAAAGACATGCTTCCAAACAAAATCATGCGCACAAAAAACTCAAAATTGTAGTTATCAAAAGAGTATCAGTGCCCAAGTCCTGAAAAAAGAACAAACGTGGGTAGAAAGACGACAAGTGAGAGATGAAGAGATGAAAGCGTTTTTGTTTCACAGTCATTAGGATGTCATGTCTCATTCAAGGTTTGATCTTATCCTCTTTTATTCTCCTGGACTGTGCAACCTCAGTCTCTGCCTTTATCCCTTTCTTTTTAAGAAAACCGATCATTTGCCACTGCATTCTGTCTCTCCCTCCTTTTCTCCAGCCAATAGCTTTTCTCTCATCCCCCTCTCCTATCGCTTCTCATCTCATCTCATCTCTCCAGCCCATTCATTTTTTAGCAGGTCAAGGGTTCAGCTGTTTAGGCCTTTTGAATCTTGGTGTGTGAGGGTTTGTGTTTGTGGGCATATGTGTTTACAGTATGCCTATATGGGAGTTTGTATGGGTAGGCGATGGGAGTAATATTGCAGCTGCAATATTGCTGAAAAATCCTTGAAGGAATGAAAGAAAAGAGAGGGTGCGCTTTATTTGTTGGTCAGTATTTCTGTTTTTCAATAACCTCAATTTTAGACTCTGACTCTGCTTCACATCCTGCTGCTCTACCTGGATTCATGTTTCTACGTAGGAGCAGCTGTGGGGATACAATTATAGCACCATTAACCCTCGGCGTGCACACAGTATTTGCCTGCATGCACATGTGAGTGTGCATGTCACACGTATTTCCGCACCTGTGTGCTTGAATGCCTGTGTGCGCGTCTCCACCACTGATACACGCTCGGGTTAAGAGCAGCTCAGACAAATTAATTATCTCTTCTCTGGAGGAGAGATGACTCACTGAAAGAGAGGCTGTGAACCAGCCACCTCCTGGTTGAGCCGAAGCCCAGGAATCAGTCACAGCCTCGCAGAGACCAAGGGGCTTCCTCCTGCATAAAGCAACTTGGATTTCATCCTCAGCTTGATCTTCAGATCATATTTTTTTTCCACTTTTCATGTGCATAAGGCCAATTTATAAAAATAACTGCGACTGAAAGAAGTCGAGCAGGCACGTTGCATTTATAGATCAAAGTGGCAGAGGAATTTTAATGCATATGAACAAGTTTCACTTCCCTGAAATCATTGACATAAGATCAAGGCTTTCATGTTTTGCATTGCTGTGCCTTGCACAGAATAGGCTGTTCTGGTGCATACCGCACAGCTGGGTACACCAATACACCCTCTGAATTAGGACTGAAATAATTATTTAAATCTTATTTTATAAGGTATGCATAGACTGGTAGTTTGTATGTTGAAATTTTCATTTGGATGTCTGCTGTCTAGAAAAACGGGGATGTATTTCTTATTATCACAAGGTATTGTTAACATGTTATGTTACAACAAATCTTTCACTTGAGTAGATTTAAGAACTCTCTGAATCTCATTCATCCAACGCAGATAAGAAATAATTAGATTTTTTTTTTTATCAATGAAGCTTTGTTGAATCTCAAGGTGAGCCTTTCATGTTTCTGCTGTCTCAGCCACAGCCTCTTACCCCTGACCTTTCACTTTTTAGCTCTGACCCCTGACAGACGCAGCTCTGGGGAAAAATGAGTGACGAAAAGGTCAATGTTAGGGTCAAGGATTCAGGGAGATTAAAAGGGCATTAGTGAACTCTTACCTTATTATATCTCTGTGTACTTTGGAGTATATTGCCTGTGTGTGTGCACATATCAAACAGTAATGCATTTGGGCATGAAGGGAAACAAAAAAAACACAAAGGGCACAAGTGGGGTAAAAATGCATGTCGTATTATAATAACATTGTGTGAGCTCTCATGTGTGTTCATTCTGGTGTGCTCTCATGTTTATGTATCAGAGCAGATAGGACCTGCTAGGACATTCTGATAGTGCAGGGTCGGTCATGCATCAGTAACAATGCATCAAATTATATCAGACTTACCTCCACCAGCAGCGCGAGCCATGATGCAGACACTAATAATTCATGCCGTTTGCTTCAACCTGCCTTCACATCAGCCGTGATGGAGAGAACAACCTACTGCAATTATCATGAGCAGCAGCATTCCTATGTTTAGCAGATTGGAGACGCCAGGCGCTCAGCTTAGCGCTGTGCAGAAATGTCCTGGCTGCGCGCTGCCAGGATGGCAAGATCACAGCAGTCCGCAAGCAGCCTCCAGCTACCAGCCACAAGGCCTTGGCTCCCTCCTTCATACGGGCAGGGTGCCGGTTTCATCTGTCTGTCTGTTTGTGTATGTATGTTTGTCATGATTGTGTTTGCACGTTTGTGCAGGACTCTGCTATGGGGCCTCCCTACCCTTGCTGTGAGGTATATTCTTACCCTGTGGTACGGGATTAGTCACCACACTGAATGGGAAGACATGGAAACAGCAGGAGGGGAGGAGAATAGAGGGAGAGCAGAGCAGAGCAGAGGAGAGGAGAGGAAGGGAAACCCCCACAAAGATGAGAAGAAATGTGTGGGTGGATTGTGCGAGTGCATGTGTGCCTGCATACCATGGGTATTCATCAATTTCCCTAAGATTCTCCACTTTTCCTCTGCCATAAAACCTAGAGGCAAGAAGTAAACACAAACTCTAAGATCTGCTTCTCTCTGCCTCTTTTTGTCTCACTCTCTGTCATTCCTCCTGTTTCACTCTCTCCCCTCCTCATGTGAAGTCAGCTATGCATTTGTACATGTGCCATTGCATGAATTATATATGCAAAATGTCTCCGTCGTCCAGTAAAATGAAAGTGATATAATGTGAGGTCCGGAGGATGTGGAGCATATTGTCTCTCGTCTCTGAGCGTGCAGGTGTTGCAGCATGTCGTGAGCAACATAAGCCCTGTTCTAAATTCTGTGTTCGCAGCTCGAGCTAACTTCTACCTCTTCCAGGTATGACAGAGATGTGTGTGTTTTGGAAAAGCTTCGCAAAAAAAAAAGTGTGAGCCATGCACAGCGCAAAGCGAGCCAAAATCGATGAACTTTGTGTGTGTGGCTGCGTGTGGGTGTGTGTTTGTGTTTATGTGTGAGCGTGTGAAAAATGGCAGCGTGTGATTTATGTAAATGAGTGTCATCGGCCGAGGAGGAGGCAGAATTCCCAGGCCTGATGAGTGGCTTAATGATTCATCAGCCTGGCTCAGGCAGGCATCAATAATGGATGACAGAGTGGGTCATGCAGGATTGCTCGCCCCTTGATTAAAGTGCTCCACAGCTAAACGCCTCACTTCCTCCCTCTTCTCACCCCACCTTCTGCGGGTATAAATACAGAAGTGCACCATACACACACATACACACACACATTCCCATACATGGTCACATACACCCCTTCTCAATCTCTTTCTGCACAGCTTTATGTCATCTCACCTCTCAAATGCCTAATAAGCCCTCATCCCTTCCTCATCTCCTCACTCTGTTTCTTTGGTCTTAATCCAATCACGGCGAGCGAACGAGGGAGAGAAAGGGGTAGAGGGAGGCAGCGGGAGAGGGGGAAGACGGAGATAGAAAGCGTGGGAGAAAAGAAGAGAAGGCCACAAATGAGTGCTTTATAATTTGTCTGTACAGAAATGGAACCTTTCTCTCTGGAGATAAGACGGGAACATAAATGTTCGTTCTCCCCCCCACACACAGAGAGAGAGAGAGAGAGAGAGAGCTGAGGGAGTCGTTTTCTCTGTCTCTCTCTTTTTAAGCTGTATGTGGGTGTTGGTGTGACAGGACAAATCTCTGTCTATTAGGAGACATAAACCTCTAAACCCTGAGCTACACGGCCATACATACTAATGCTGCCATACAGAGGGCTGGATAGAAGTTGGGAACGATAGCGAGGACGCACAGAGAAAGAAGGAGATGTGGCGAGCAGAGAGATGGAAGGAGGCAGAGCTGGATGTTGAAAGCCGAGTGAGTCCTGGCGGGATTTCAATCCCCGGGCCAGCACCGGGTCTTAACTGCTACACAATCTTTGAGTACAGCAAAACCAGCTTTAGCAAAGTTGGACTGATGTGCACCAGAGAGCATCTGCAGCGAGTCTGTGTGCGCCTCCTGGATGAGTGCGATGATGTCAAAGCGAACAGTTCCTTTTAGCCTTCTCATCTGTAGTATCATTAGGAATCCATGTACTCACACTCTAACATGCAGGAGAAAAGATCACTCACCCTTATTGGACACACTCATGCTGTCCCCTGATAGCACAAACGAACCACACAGAGCGAACATGGACACACACACGCACACACATACAAACGCTCACCCGCGCTTCAAAGCTTCAAAAGAAACCGCAATCATAAATGCCTGAAAGAGAGCAATCACTCTTCAATTCAGCGACAACAGCAACCCATCGCTCCCTCGCTTCGCCCCTCAGTCTGTCACACCCCTCATTCCTCGTCTGTGAGCATTTGAGACGCCGAGACTTAGATGAGCGTTAAGAGCGTAGCGTGTAATCTGCGATTGTATTAATCCTGTTCTTTAAATCTGTCACTTTGCAAACTGATTACCTTCATCTTCTTAACTTGTCTCTCACTCTAATCTGTATCATCACACTGACAGATTACAGTCCCAGTTTGATCATCCTAAAAGATAAAGACACGATCCTCTTTGAGGCAGTCAATCAGCCGCCTTGTCTGGACAGACGACATGTATTGATCAATCGTTTAGTCACTAAAATATTAAAAAAACAGTGAAGTGAGCCATAGTTACATCTTCAAGTTATTTCTTTTGTCCAACCAACAGTCCAAAACCCAAAGAGTCTTCATTTACTGTCATAAATGACAAAGAAAATGACCAAATCCATATTATGCTCATTTTCATTTTCTGCAATTGTATTTTGGGTTACTACTAGAATAAGTTGTTTATATACTTTACTGCTCAAAAAACACATCAGTTTTCTCCCTCTGTCTAAAACGCTTATGTGCCAAACTAGCCATTTGGAATAAATTATGCAAATGTATGGTGCAGTGTGATGTCACAAAGTCCGGGAATTGAAGGCGGGACTACTGACGAGCTGATTGAGGAGCAGGGTTTTCTGTGGGATAGAGGAGCTTCTGTTGGTGCAGACTTAGACCTTTTTAACCTTTAAGACCTTTTACATGCACAAGAACCGCTAAAAGGAAAGGAAAAAAATTAAAAACACAACAGATCCCCTTTAAGGAAGAACCAGCAAATGTTTTTCATTTTTTGCTGGAAAAATTGGTTAAACAATTAATTGTTTATCGGATCAGTTGGTTATTAATTTTCTTTCAATCAATTAATCAACTAGTCATTGAAGTTCTGTGTTTGTGTGTGTGTGTGTGTGTGTGTGTGTGTGTGTGTGTGTGTGTGTGCGTGTGCATGCATGCGTGCACCAACTGAATTACACCGTCTATCCATTTATCCATGCACGGTATTCAATTGTGTATGTAATTTAAATGTCAAGAGTGTATGGTCCATATAATTCCATCATTCTGCCAGCTGGGAGAGGAAAGCATTTAATACTGGAGATGACATTTAGCAAGAGAGGAGAGAAGCCTGATAGGCGCACAGATGGAAGGACACATAACTGACAAGTGCCTTTAACGCGCGAGAGAGGACAACAGATATGAGAGAGGAACTGAGAGAAACTCACAAAATAATATAAAAGACTGCAATAGAAAAGAAATACCTGAAATAAAATGAGAGGCGGAGTGATGGGAGAGGGCGAAAGGACGAGAGACGATCAGATCTCACCAATCTTACCATCAAGGGCTCTTTTTATGTCATTTTCACCTCCTGAGAGCAGTTGTGGAGAGAGGAAAACAATATGTGCAAGAAAAACAGACAACATAAAAAGCTTTCTTACAGTGACGGCATGTATATATATGTCGAAATTGCAGAGACAAAGAGCAAAGTTCGCCTCTCCATCCTTTATACCTACCGTTCTTTGTCTTCCTGTAATTGGCTTATGATGTTCTCCTTAATGTGCACTGAGAGACAGGGAAGGAAACCTTCGGCTTTTAGAGAAACAAATGCAAGTCCCTGAAGAGCACAGCGAGCGAGTGGTTGGATCATAAAAATACATTAAAAGACACAGAGGAGACCACAGTCTGTAGTACGCTTGGGTATTTTAGGAATTTGCATGCAAGCTTTCACGCACTCGTGCTCACGCCCAGCATCCCACCCCAACACAAATCTTATCCACAAAACGTCTGGAAAGAAACTATGGGTCATGTTTGTTCAAGTGGAGAAAATGTCTTAAGATGTCCTCTGCTTTTTTTTTTGTCTGTAAGCTATGCTCTGCCCCGGTGAATCAGTTTAACTTGTCCTGCACGAGCCAGAGGCTGAGCTCACATTGTATGCAGGATGACACGAACGCAGAGAGATTGAGAGAAGAGAGTGGGGTGGGGGGGGCGTTGAGAGCTGGGTAGATTTTTAAATGTGGCACGGTGTAGGATTGATCAATGATACATCGCATGAATAACTATGTGAAAACAAGGGAGCCCTGTTGAATGGGGAGGAGAGATGGAGAGAGATGGAGAGAATGAAGCCAGGGAGGGGCGGACAGATCAGCGGAGAGGCTATTTGGCCTTGCATTGTGATGGACAGGGAATTAAATTTTGATCGCTCGCTGAGTGATCGTTTGGTCGGGCCTTGTGACTAATCATAGATTTATGACTTCAACAGGAGAGCGGTGCGATTTTTTCATGCCACAGCCTTCCTGCTGTTGCCCCAGACAAAAGCAGTCCGGTTATTTTGAGGCTTTTGAACACACTTCTGTCACTATTTTACACCCTCTTTTATATAAGGATGTGATGTGTCACACGTTATATTTAGACTGAGGAGGACGCTAACTTGTAGATTTCTCTTTTTATAGTGAAGTTTAGGTCTTCAGCAGCATAGTTGCCTGCAGACAGACTTATTTTAAGAGTACATGTGTAACGCGGTTTACTTACTTAAAAAACAGCATGAATTCAGAACTCACTGTGCAGCCTGTAAGTATCTCAACAGTCACATATTTTCTGTTTTCATTCTGTTTGAGAAACGCTCAATTTTCAGGACAATCAGCCCGCATAAAATGTTGGCAGGTAACGTTTCTGCAAACCACTGATACATTCAGATTTAGATGGTTCAGTTACTGTACAGGTGAGAAGGGTGCCAAGCCAGTAAACACAGTTCAAGACTGTGTTAAAACATTTATAAGTGTTAAACCGCTGGATATTTTCCTCGGGACAATTTATAGCTGTGTTTGTGGTGACCAAAACTGGTATTTTAAGCCAAAACTTGATCTTTTCCTGACCCTGACCAAGTGTTTTTTGCGCCTTAACCTAACCAGACCATAAGCACAGCGTCGTCATAAAATAGAAAAAGAAACGGAAGGTTTAAACATATCTGTGATCTAACCCTGCTGCTTCGAACCTGAAGTTAATTTGCCACAATGGATTCTGGAAGTGTATACAGTCTCCTGTGGCACTTTTAAAAATAACGATGTCACCAGGGTTATCCTGGATTTCACTGGAGACTTAAAGCTGCTGCAAGCGTTCTCATCATTTAGTTAACTTCCTGGTCGTTTTGCAGTTAGAAATCTCCTCCCTCCTCTCTACGTTCCAACATGAACGTGCAGCCGTAATATGCAGACACAGCAGCAAACAGGAGGATCCTGCTCTTTGCACGTTAACGAGCAGATAGGACCGCCTATATATCTCTGTCCTGATTGGATAAAGTGGGCAGGGATACCAGAAAATGTCTGTTCTCTTTAACTGCATGAGCAGGAGGAGGAGAGGCATAAGTTACTGACCAGACACTCTATAACAGTGATTACTGTTGGGATATAGAGCTGTTAAACACATATTTTAACAAGAAAATAACGCTTACAGCAGCTTTAAAGTTCACAACAGAAAGCTGGGGTTACGCACTAAGATGTGAGCATTCATCAGGGATGAAAGCTATTGAGTTGCATTAAGGGGAATGTATGATGCATAGACTAAAGTTCAAGATATCTCAGTCTCTGCTTTACCAATTATGAGTATTCCTTTTTTTCTGTTTCTTGCTAGTGCCTCAGTTTTATGCAATACTAAATCACTGGAGTACCCATTTAAAGCTGGGAGTTGGCACTATAACTCATTGTCATTGCCCCATTTGAAATGCCATATGCCTCCCACAGTGTTGAAATTTAAAGTGGAGAAGCAGATTGAAGATTAAAAGTAAACGAAACGTCTGTAAGAATGAAAATGGACGCAGTTTCGGGATCAAATCCAGGGAGAAGCACTCCACATTTCAACGAGGCAGCAAAGGGCACAGGGCAAATTAGCAAATATAATCTCCTCATCATTTATTTATTCCGTTTGTTTCTTGCCCGGTGCCCAACTCAAAAGGTCAGAGGGAGACAGAACATTTTGGTAATATTATCAGCAAGACACAAAGAAAAGGAAGAGAATTAGACAAACACCGGTGACTCATGGCGTAGAGGCTGCTGCTTAAGATAGCATAGCGATTACACAGAGACGCGATGAGTCAAACCTGACACTGGATCTTTGGAATACACTCTGTACTTTTCCGTGTTTGTGGTAATCTTGTATTCTGAGTTTTTCCAGCCTGTCTGGTGTTTCTCTTTCACAGAGCTGGTTGCTGGCAGTGTGTGAGATGACGTAGCTCGCTGGTACTAACACATCTGTCCTTTTGGCTGTTAGAAAACCCTGATGACTGTGTCTATGGTCAACACATCTGTGGTTTTGGCTATGGCTGCTCCCTCTACTTGTTTTGGCCACGCTTCTAATGATCCAGAGCACACAAAGATACACAAACACTATCAGATTGTGACACGTAGACAATAGCACAGGCTGGGACGTACATGCTGATGCATACACACACATCAAATGGATAAATGGGTTGGTACTGGCCATGGAGGCATATTAAAGGCAGTCAAGGGAAATGCATTAGGGCTGCAAATATCAGCTCATTAACACTCGGCTATCCTGTTTGGCAGTGTGTGTTCGCGTGTGTGCGCGCGTGTGCACAAGCGTGTCTGCCGCTGAGATCTACAGGTCATTACAGTAACAAGCAACTTAGCCCTCAGGTCAGCTGTCATTAGCTACAGAAGACTGGCCAGAAATCACATCACACTGCCAGACTCTCACACCGCCAGACTCTCTCCACTTGTGCATGTGTGTCTGATGGAGAGAATCACAGGAACACTTTAGAGACAGGCTGAGAGGAAAACAGAGCGGCAGATACATGTAAATAGACTGACTGAGCGCGGGAGGCAAACAGATTTGCTGGATTACTTTTTTTTTTTTTTTTACCACAAATGGAATTGTTTCTGTTCATTACAGTGGCCAAGTTTGGGGTGATAATTATAGCTGGAGATAATTAAAGACTTAATTGGGCTTGATAAACAGTTATGAATTGTTTATTGAATTGTTCTCACAAGGCACAGTAGCAATTAGAAGTCTGAATTCATAAACATCCCCTTTTCAGAGTTTGTCCCTGTGTCACTCTCTCTTCTCTTCTCTTCTCTTCTCTTCTTGATGATAAATAGATACCACACTTTCAAGTGAAATGAAATTTTTAAAAGGCAGGTAGCCTTGATATTCCTAAGAGATCTCGTCTTGTACTTACCAAATGTTGTTTTGTGAAAGACAACACTGTGAAATCCCAGAAGGTGTATTCAGTAGTTTGCACAATAGAAGACGCACTTATTATGTTTGCTCCTTTTTCATGTTCGTTTCCATCCAGTTGTTCAAAATATGAAACAGTAGATATGAATACTAAAGATGCACTGCTTGTTGTTTGAAATAACACATTTGGCCAGTAGCTGATGCTGATATCGGTGGTTTTTGTTGCTGCTTATTTTGTTTTTGTTGTTATTTATTCGCCCTTTTGTGCCGGGGAAACAAAGAAATCTTCATTTGAAAAACAAAACTGATTCAAAGATCCAGCCCTTTATTACATTTTCTTTGAAATTTGATCATTCAAATTAATTAAACATACCTTTAAAGGTGCACTGTGTAGTTTTGTCAGAAGAGAAAGATTTTCATTGATTCCTTTTTTATACTAAAACAAACTAAATACACAAAACTCACATTTTAATGACTGAAACAAACTGACCTTAAAGGACAACATGATTTCATGCTGAGTTTTTTATTTATATTCGGCGGACCCTGCCACCTTTCTAGCTTCAAACTGTTCTCAGGACCTTATTTTCCACTCAGAACAGTTTGTTTATTCATTTATGGAAAAAATAAATACTTCTGAGTTTGTATTATTACCTCATTAATATTGTAAATATTAAAATTCTGAGTTTAAATTTCTTCTCCAAAACTACATAGAACCTCTTTAATATAACCTAATTTTCTGAAAAATAACTCCTTCAGAAGCAACTATACAACTATCTACTCAATGATGGGAATATATCAGAACTTATAAAGCCTTACAAACTGATGGCTGGGATGTCACGAGCCAGTAGCTCATGAATGTGCCAGCTCAAAATTGATGTGACACATCAGCCACTGCCATCGGTGAATGTCATCTTATTTGCCGATAGTCTGATAGCCGTCAACAAGACGAAGATCAGCCGAGACCCATGTTTTGCCGGGAAGTAAATGCGGGCAATACTATATAATGAGGCAATAATATATCAAATAACATGCATTGCAGACAAGTGAATCGTATGAGGCAGTTGAGTGTCACTCACCAGTTTCCCTCAATCATAAAAGAATCAATTTGTGTGCTGAACAATAGGTGTCATAGTAACATGAGTCAGTTTCTGTAGCTGGGCTTGAAAGAATCAGAAAGAAATGTAACAAAAGCTGAGAGAAACAGTAATATAACAGATATTTTATAAAGAGGCATAGTACTAATATTGGCATGTAACCTTGTAAAGTCGCTATCAGCCCTTCAGTGACTGTAACAATGGTTTCCTCAAAGTAAGCCACATCCATGAAGTTTTGGACTTTTTGTACCCCCTGCAGTAAAAGTTCTCTTCAGCAGACGTTGATATATTTGAACAGAGAGAATCTGTTACCAGCAGTTATGTTGCTTCTGGCTTTCTCTCCCCTCCTTGATTTATTATGCATGCCGAGTGTTATTTTGGCCTATTTTTTTGCTAGCGTGGATTTGTTTTGAATTTCGTACTGAACCAAGATTGCAATTAAAACTTGTGTTGCAATCGTGTTAGCAATTATCACATCTGATCATCTTCATCTCAGTATGTCCGAGCCAGAGCAGTTAGTAAGTCTGAGGAGGCACAAATAATTCACACTCTTCTGCAAAAAGTACTCAAGTACTCAACACTCCTATGCACATTCAGTCACATGCACTTATCCATTAAAAGCACAATGGCAAGTTTATGAAAATCTCCACACCTACTTCACAATAACACAAAACATTTGCAGCATTTTTATCTCAGAACCTCACACTTTGTCGGGGTTATTGTATTATTACAAACCAGCCATGTTCTCCCACAGTGACATCCCATTTGTTTGAGCCTGTGGGTTTAATGATCTCTCCCTGCATTATGTCCCATCCAAACGTCCTGTTTTAACAGAAAATAAATCAAATTAAGGAAGCAAAATTCTCTCAAAACGCTGTGTCGCAGCGACTGTACCGTCCTCCCTCACGCTCTCTATTGAGTCCAGCCATCCATGAAAATGCTGCTCAATATTTAATTACAACCACCGAGGAAGTGACCACTGAGACGAGTGAAACAATTTAGCTCAAGTGCACTACAGTAGGTGGCTGAACACGGTTTTAATCCCATTTGTTAAATCATAACTAATTATGGAAAAATTAAACACCACTGAGCAAATTAAAGTCACTATACATCAAGTTTGCATAGACTGCATGCCTGTTTACTTCTGTTTTATTTAAAAAAATAAACAATAAATATAATTGTGTATTGATGCATTATATATTACAGTATTTTCCCATGAATTTAACCAAAATTTAAATATATTCACAGTAAAATCATGTGTATTCTACATATGATGACAGTAAAAACCAAAGTTAAGTATTGTTTATTGAATTAGGGTAATTCAATATCTACAAGAGAGAATCTGTTATCATAATATCTATACACCTTTTTATAGTGTACCAGCAAGAGGCGATAGCTTGATAGCCCCCTGTGGTTTCAGCAGGAAAAATAAACTCACAAAAAGTCAAGACATGAATGCATACTCTTCCTTCAACCGAAGGAAAATACAACCGAACACCTTCTGAATTCAACTTTCTTTCTTTCACTCTATGAACTACGAGCTCAATTGCCTTGTTAACTCAGCCTAAAACACACTTCATCCAAATTTGACAAACTAAATTAAACTCACCAAAACAGCGTGTGTCTGTCCTTCCACAATCACCTCTGATTTGATGGTAATAAATCCTCAATTCACCAAATAAGATGTGAAAACAGCTACAAATGACATTTCCCTGCCTGATGTGTCTTGTCGTCCCCGAAGTCATACCCTGGTCAGAGCCGCTGTAAATCGCCTCCATACTGTGTCCCCTGTCTTCAAATTGACCTCTGGCATCCATGGCTGACTTAGCTTAGTCTTCAGTTAAATAGCTAATGGTAGCTAGGTACAGCCAAGTATCGCAAACAAAGAGCGGCAGTTGTTGTTACAGTTGTTGTGATGTGCTGCCCCCTATTTTTTGGGATTCTGGCCATATTCTACATGTTAATATGTTCATATACTGGTAAAATTATTTTGTAGATGTATTGAATTATTTCTTGTTTGAACGAGTGAACTTTCTTTTTTAAATACTTGGGCCTCAAACATAAAGCCGGCCTTGACAAGGCTCCTCCCACAGTCAGCTTACTTTCTTACTTCTCAGCAGAAGTTAAGTTCTGAAAGCGATAAGCATATTATCTAATGAGTCTCTGATTTTCTGTGCAGATCAGCAGTCTTGCAGGTCAAGATAATCAGACAAAGAATTCTGAAACCCCTTTGGTTATGTTCATTCATCTGAATGAAACCAAGAGGGTAGTTTGAATAGGTACGAAGGCGATGACAGGGCAATTGCATCAGAAAGGTGCCGCCACAGTTTCAATCTGCAGAACTCCCAGTGGTTCTTCAAGGGACTTTTTCTTTCAGAGGACTTTTTTTTTTTTTATGAGTGTATTGTATACGATTAGTTTCCGGTGCACACGTTCTCAAACGTGTGTTTTTAAGCGTGACCTGTTCATTTTCCACAGAAGGCTTAAGACACTGAATTACATGCGTGTGTGTCTTAAACTCTGGTTACGGTTCATAACGACTCTTATTTGTGGCATAATTTCAGCTATAAAGAGGGATAACATGGCACTTCTCCTACAAATTGAGGATAAACGAGAGAGAAAAAACCTGGAAACACATTCGCAGTCCTGCGCAGACACTCTTAGACATAATCATGCAAACAATCACTGTCCATTCAGGTCTGCACATATCAATTGTGCTTTCTCTGCAAACAGATTTATGCTAGTGAGGTAAATTGAGGTCTAGATTAATTTAGCAGTGGTATATCAGGTTGACAGACAGTGTGTGACTGTGCATGCATAATGTGTAGATGTTATTCTGCAAGTGTGTATATATATGCATGCTATGTTGGCGCATAAGTGCAGGAATATGAGGTGTACATGTTTAGGGCAAATGAAAGCTCTCATGTTTGATTTAAGTATTCCGCAGGAAAACGGGGAATAGCATGTCAGGATGCCGCTGACATTAACAAATGGCTCTTCACTTTACACACACATATACAAGCACACATTTCTGCTTTCATTTATTCACACCTACTGTACACACACTCCTCTTTCCATATATATTTTTCCATGTTCAAAATAATTACCCTGACAGAATGCAGAGAGGTGACAAGAAAGGGTTAGATGGCACAAAGGCATGCATACACAAAAATAAACACATGCGCGCGCATATACGAGGAGTATATGAAGGCGTGCACTTACACGGCTCCTATGTAATCTTGCATAAACCCAAAGGTTGACAAATTCGCAGCATACATTATCTCAATCTCATCACCCCTGCAGCACTCAAAGGAAGGCCGCTCTAGGTGATTGGATCATTTCCTGTTCGTGTCTTAAGCCTGCAAGGATCGATACCGCACACACACACACACACACACGGTGAACAACGAAGGATCAATGTATAATAGTTACCTTTCAGTTGGTTCCAGGAGAGTTGTGTCGGCCTGGTCATTCTTTCTTCCCAACCCGTTCTGACTGCAAACCAAATTGAACGGGCTAGAGGAAGGACAGTTTTTCCCTGTACGTGTGTCTATGTGTGTGTGTGTGTGTGTGTGTGTGTGTGTGTGTGTGTGTGCGTGTGTGTGTGCAGTTAACAGTTGCCTGGATATTGCATTTACCGGTGGCATGTACAACAGGGATTGTTAGACTCTGCGGTAATAATAATGCAAAGTTTTTTTCAGCGTGTCTCTATGTGTGTGTTTGTGTGTTTGTGTGTGTGTGTGTGTGTGTGTGTGTGTGTGTGTGTGTCTCCGAGGGCAGGCAGGGGTCGTCTCTCCTCTCGCGTGCGTACCGATCCTCCGTCTCTCTTCCTCTCACCTCTGTTCCTGTGTGCAGGCATATTACTGAAGCAAATTGGGGCCAATAGACTCTGTCACCGCATGACCCAGGGCTCACCAAACAGAAAAAGAGCGTGCCAGACAGAGAGAAAAGGCAAATAAAGTGGATAAAAGGGGAGATAAAGGAAAGGAGGGAAAGAGCGAGTCGGAAGGAAAGGCTCGGACGGCGCGAGAACTCGCAAAAAAATGGGGAAGAAAGAGCAAGGAGATGGACAGAGTGAAGTAAAGAAGCGGAGAAAGAGAGAAAGAAAGAAAGAGAGAAAGAAGTGACAACCTCAAATTAAATTCCCATCATGTCAGTGTAGAACAGAATTCAATAGTGTTTATTGGCAGCCCCCAGCCTGAGGGAAATTACATTCTGAAGCAGAGTATGGCATGAATGCACACACACACACCCCTGAACACGCACGCATGCACACATTTACACAAGCAAGCGCACGCATCTATTGTACACACCACTGTGCATGTCCTCGGACAAAAAAAAAAAAAGGCCTCTGGATGATGTGAGCATGCAGACAAGCGATTTATCCCCTGAGGTCCATGTGCCATTTGCGCAGTGCTATTTACGCACCTTTATATATGTATGTGTCTGTTTGTGTGTGTGTGTGTGTGTGTGTGTATTTGGTTGAGCCCTCCCATCGTCACATGCACAATTCTGCCAGTGTACAAAAGTCTAAGTTGTGCCTTTTAGATTCACAGTTTTTCCGTCTGTCGGCCCCAATTGCCGCTTTCTCCGCAGTCAAACTCCGACTATTTGCCATTACAGTACATACGCAGGTTTTTATTATAGTGGCTGTATTAAATGTGTCCCCAGGCTCAAGTTGCCATGAGCACCAGGCTTCAGTGCCTTTGTCCAACCTCCAGCAGCAGCAGCAGCAGCAGCAGCAGCAGCAAAAGGCAGCATACTTTAATGGGAAGCCGTTTAACAGTTTTATGCAGAGCACATGTAGAGGCTATTACTGCTGATGTGTCTGGGATGCAGATTTGCTCTAAATGGCTAACAATCTGCCATTCTTTCAACCCCCCACCCCCGACTCCCCTTGCTCTCTATCTCTGCCCCTCCAACCCTTTTATGTCTCTGTCTGTTTATGCCTCCATCCCGACTCTCTCTCATTTCTCCCCCCTCCAATCCCTCCAACGCTCTCACTCGTTTTCTCTGTCTCTCTCTTTCTCCAGGAGCGTGCAGAGAGGGCTTTGGGCTGCTCAGTGGAGGATCTGAAGGCTCTTTTCTACTGTGAGCTGTGTCACAAGCAGTACCTCAGACACCAGGAGTTTGACAACCACATCAATTCCTACGACCATGCACACAAACAGGTACATGGGATGCACCCGCAGTACAGCCGCACACACACTTGCTACTTAACAGCACACAAACGAGCACACACACAAGCAGACTTCTTTTTTTATGATTTCTTGTCGTGGCATTTGGGTGTGTTAGCGTTACGCGTGTTGATGGAACGCTACTTTACATTTCCATGTCAATCTGCCCATCGGGTACAGTTTCCCAGCAGGTAATAGTAGGAGTGTGACAACCACATCAACTCTTACAAGCACACACACAGTGGTGGGATACCTCAACTCGAGGCGGACACACACACATAAACGGAACAGTACACACACATAGCACAGCATTTACTTTAGATTTCCATTTTAAGAGGCTGATATCTTAAGGAAGATAAGATAAGAGCAAGTTTTTTGATCCCACGCAGGAAGATTTAAGCCACAGCAGCTGGAAAGAAGCACAGAAACTGTATAAAAATGATGCTTAGCTATAAACAATATGAGCATGAAATAGAAATAGAGGTACTAAATACACTTTAAAGATATGATAAATAAGAAATGTTATTTTGAGGTTCTACAGACAGTTGCTGCATGTTTAAAGAAATGCACAGTCAAACTCATTTTATTTAGTTTTTTCTGACCTGATGTTAAATATGTAGAAAAGCAGTCAAAAGATTAGCCACTGGATAAACACATTTCATGAAAAAGTACATATATTACCATAAAGCACTGCTTTTACAACAAATATAAAGATATATTACATGTGGCAGATGAAGTGATTTTACTTGCGTCTGGGGTCAGTTAGTCTGTTATGCTGTGTTCACACAGAAAGCAAGCACGTTTTGCCTCGGGCAAGTGTTTATTTGCCCTAAACAGCCAGCTGGCTTCTGACTGAACTCAGCACTCACCAGAGACTCTAGTTCTCTCTTTTCTTTTCCCCCCTCTGCTCTCTGTACAATCATATAATTACATTTCATCTCGTCAGTAGTCAACATTACAGCATAACATAGATACACATATGTATACCCTAGCAGTGAAGGTAGGCACGTCAGCAGGTTGAGAAGCAAATTTGTGTTTATTCTTGTCTTTGCATTGACTTTAGCCCTATTTGCAGGGGACTAGTATCATCAGGGGACCTCATTTGTATTTTACTCCTATTTACTGACATCATCTCTTGGATATGCTGTCAGCTTAAGGCTAAATTGGAATGGTATTCATAGATTTGAACTTATGGGATCAAAAATTTGTAAGAGAAACATTGCCAACACGAGCAATGCCTCATTTATTCAAGATAGACAACAAGCTACACCCTAATTTTGATCCAAACGACCTGGACAAATTACAGTGTTCTCTGTCAGGCCAGTGCATGGAAAGAGTCTACGAAGTGCGACACCTAGAAGCAAAAAAAAAACAAAACAATAACTTGGAGTGGATGAATTTGGAGTCACTTTTCCGTGTTGCACCTTGTAGACGGTCCCTGTGCACTCACCTTACAGCTGGCTGAACTCACCATGCTTTAGTTGCTCCTAACCTTTTCTTTCTTCTTTTAAATGTCAGTATAGCCGTTCAACATATTATGAGCTGCGATCAAATCCCATAATTGTAAAGTTGTCTGAGTTGTCTGTTGTCGCACAGGATTAAACAAACAGACGTGCACAGGTAATACTAGTCCTGTGCAAATAGGGCTTTTGTATGTAAGCACCCCACACAAAAAAACACTTCATGTTTGCTGTGAACACACGATTATGAACAAACTGTTATAAAACTGCTAGTTGAAATCAAAACAGACTTATTTTGGATTTGGGAGGGGTATTGTAGAGTAATAAAGATACGGCGCACATGAAAATGTTTCAAATTTGGGGTAAAAGGTCATCTTCAATCGTCTATTAAAATCAAAGTAATTCTCATAGAATAAGGGAAAATATCAAGGTAATTAAGCAATGTTCAGCATGTTTATTGAGCTGTTAAAGAGGTCCCAGGAGCTCCAGAAGCCCAAACAAAACATTGTTTGAATATGCATATTGCATAAAAGATAAACTGACCCAGAAGTTGGACCAGCTGAAGAACTAGGTCATAATAAATAAACACAAAAATACGATTGACTTGAGGAATAGATTCAGGAGGAGACTGAGTTTTTTTCTTAACCAAAGCAACCTGGATGAAAATGAGGGGAAAAGATCATATCATGCATACTTATTTAAGATTTAGTTCATCTGCAAGTCACCAGTTTCTAATGTCGGAAGATTCTTTTTCCTTTATCTCAAAATTTAGAGCAGTTGATTTGTATGTATCTGGTGCATAGGGATACTGCTACAAAATTCACTTTATTCTTCAATTTGTACTTCCTTCAAACGAAAAATAAAAATTCTAATGGAGCTATTAGTCACAGCTCAAGTATGATTCTATTATTCCGATTTGGACAAGATCAGGCCAATGGACCGTTAGGAAAAGGCCCGGCAGCAAGTTTTTCTCCTGCGTTCTGCCCTCATTTGTTTTCATACACAACCTCCACTCTGGACTAACAAGCTGAAGGTTCTGCTGATAGCACATTCTCCTACAGCTATGTGTTGTCATGCCAAGACATACACTCGCACACAAAGACATACAGACGAGCACTTACCCGGGTACACATTCGTCCTCAAATGCAGGCAATCTCTGAACCAAGCCAAGCCGCTTCCCACTTTTCAACGCCCACACTGTTCAACATGAAATAAACATTAAATGAGACTGTTCCTCCACTGTCATTGTTCTTTGAAAATTAATCGAGGCAACTGCAGGCCAATGTTAATGCTTTGTTTTAGCCAGCGGCGGGCACATGAAATGAGCTGCATGAGGCACTGAGCTGACAGTAGCCACTGGCACTGTAGGAACACACACACACATACACACACACACACACACAGGCATGCATGCCCACTCTGCCTACCGAGCAGACAACAGATGAAATTCTAGCTGAAGACGGCTTCCCTGCAGGAGTATTGGCTTTAGAGAATGGAAGCTGATTGCGTTTGCTCTGTCTCCTTTCCTTGTCATCGATTCAAGGATAAACATGTCTGAATGCAGCGCTTTATCAGCATTTACTGCTGATTACAGAAATTGCTCATTACAACAGAATTACACTCGCTTTTAAATAAAAGAGCAATCAGCCCATTAGCATGGCCCCTCACATGCTACCTAAGAATACATCATCCTTCATTCTAGGGCCCTAGTGGATATGAATCAACTCTGACTCATCCATAGTTGCCTCAGCCTGAGCACTCCTTAACACATCTAAAGGAATATTGATCGAGGCTTTGACAGACGGATTGAGCTTCACAGCACATAGCGAGACTGACATGTTGGAGAGCAGGAGTAATATCGCTTCCCGCTGTTGGGGACATGGCATCATCTTTGAAGACAAAAGTATTGGCTTTAAAGAGGGAAAGCGGAAATATCTCTGCCCTGTGTGCTCAGTGAAAATGGTTCTGCGTGCAATATTTTGTTTTGCTCTAAATATAGCTACAGGTTTGCCTGCAGTGGGACCTGTTTTTAAGAGAGAACAATAACCTGGCAGAGTGCAAATGCAAAAGGAAGGAGGAGGAATTCATCTTCATATATTCCTCCTATTACAGACTGCTCTCTCTCTCTCTCTCTCTCTCTGTCTTTCGTTCGCTCTCTCTCCAAGTCATTGCCATGGACAGCTACCACGACTCTCATCTTTTCTTCCTCCCTCCTTCCTCCTCCTCCCTGGCTCTGTCCGCAGTAGCTCATTATGTATGCATCTCTGCTTGAACATGATTAATATTTCCCATAGAATGAGTTTGGCATCAAAGCCCCTGAAAGCTCCTTACTGTGCACTAACAATACACACACACACACACACACACACACACACACACGATCACAAATGGACAAACACCCCTACCTAAAGACATGTATGTTTAAGGGATACAAACCCACGAGTGCTCCTCCGCTGGCACATACTTAATGCTGTCTTCAGTGAGCTGACAGTGGGATGTTAAGCATCGCGCGATAATGTAGAAAGACACCCGATTGTGTAAGACTCAGCAGAGATTAACCTGACGACTGTCAGCTCCAGCATAAGATCTGGGTGTGAAAGAGAGTGAGTGTATAAATAAATCTGATGTCTGAGGGGCTAATCTGATGTGTGCATATGTGCATGTGTATGTGATACATACTGTATGGGTGGATAATAGCGTAACATAATCTAAAAGTGAGAGTGGTGTAATCCGGTTGCAATTTTTACTACAGGATAGCTTCACAAATATATAACATAAACAACGAATCCTGAATGGGTGGCTTGCACGCTGAGGTAGCTCTGGGAAGTGAAACCAGAGATATGGAGGGACAATGGTGCACGATACTGCAGCTATTCCCAAACTCCTTAGCCCCCCCTTTTAGCCTTTAAACACACCAACATGCACATGCACACACATACACCTGCCAAGCATGGATAAAGGAGGGATTAAAGTGTGTCAGAAAAGGAAACAGGAGAGAGTAGCATGAATCACTGTTTCCCTGAGAGGACTGGCGCACCTATGGCTATAGACACAAATACACACATACGCTCTCACGCTAAAGACACACACACACACAACAGAGGTAATTGTTATCTTTTTCTACACTACGATGCAGGTGAAGACCCACCGGTTCGCTCAAAATCAAATTATTCTCACTGTGGTGTAGATCTTTGTCAAGATATGTTTGTGTACAGGTCTGCACACATACACACACACACACATAGGTTTGCATAGCTATCTTTGTTCGGAATTTACATTGACTTCCATTCATTTGTACAGCCTAACACCAACCCTAACCATAACCTTAATCCATTTTAGCCAGAAATAATTTTTTGCCATATTTGGACCAGTCCTTGGTCCCCATGTGGACTACTGGTCCTGTGATGGTCAGCCAGAAACGGTCCCCAATAGGTAACAAAAACGCACACACACACACACACACACACACACACAGAACAGGGTTAATTGCTATCTTTTTCTGTACTACGTTCCAGGTGAAGACCCACTAGTTTGCTTAAAATCAAATTATTCTCACTGTGGTGTAGATCTTTGTCAAGATATGTTTGTGTATAGGTCTGTACACATACACACACACACACACACACACACACACACACACACACACACACACACAGGTTTGCACAGCTATCTTTGTTAGGACTTTACATTGACCTCCATTCATTTGTACAGCCTAACCCAAAACCTTATCCTCGCCCTAACCCCAACCTAACCTCAATTCATAGAAATTCAATTCAGAAATCACGTTTTGCCACATAAGGACCAGTCTTTGGTCTCTGTAAGGACTACTGGTCTGGACACAGTCAGAAACTGTCAGCAATAGGTAACAAAAACACAAACACAAACACAAACACAAACACAAACACGCGCACACACACACACACAACCATTAAACAAAACAGAGGTACTTGTTATCTTTTTCTGCACTACGATGCAGGTGAAGACCCACCGGTTTGCTCAAAATGAAATTATCCTCACATTGGTGTAGATCTTTGTCAGGTTATGTTTTTTGCTTTTGTGTACAGGCCACACACACACATACATATGAACATACGTGCAATGATGTAGCATTTTTACCAGCTGGAATCTGTGGCCATCACCATGTCTCTCATGGTTACTTTGCCAATGATTAGTGGCCTTGCTTTTGCAATTGGGAACGTGTAATTTCGGCATCAGTAAAACACCCTTGGTACACTCCAGCTCCAAAGCAGATGTCATTGGATCAAAATTTATCCCAAACTAAGCTCTGGTGACTGAGGAAGGGTTGAACATTTTAGAGATTTTAGTGACAAGAGCATCCCCATCATTAAATCACTTGTGTCACTCATCTCAAATGTGTCTGTAATCTACTATTCACCAGTTGGGTGTTTGCTCTCAAGCAGCGTGTTGGAGGAAAAACGCTTTCTTCCAGGCTGAATGGAGTTAATTGGACATAAGCTTTGGAGGAGAACATCTGCAAACGCTGCCGACTGATGTGTATGGTTTGAAAGACAGCTGCCTGCAGAGAGCTTCCTAGAACTAATCTCTCTCTTTTCTCCTCTTTGTCCCACACTTGTGCCTTCGCTACTCCCTGCCCTCCACATACTTTTTCTGTCACTCCCTCCCTCCATCCCCATTAATTTTCATTTCCTGCAGAGGCTGAAAGAACTGAAG
This sequence comes from Pagrus pagrus, assembly GCF_965226575.1. NCBI lineage: Eukaryota > Metazoa > Chordata > Actinopteri > Spariformes > Sparidae > Pagrus > Pagrus pagrus. The sequence goes on from NC_140191.1 coordinate 15,980,118, forward strand.
CACAGGGAGTTCGCTCGCAACGTGGCCTCAAAATCATGGAAGGACCAGCGCAAACAGGACAAGGCCCTCAGACGCCTGCACCAGCTTGCACAGCTGCAACAGGATACCCAGCGGTGAGTGGGAGAAGTGTGTAATTATGTGTGTCTGTGGCGGTAAGCGTGTGTGTGTGTGCAATGAGACCAGGGGCAGAGTCCAGAGGGGTTAGAGTGCGTCACATCTAGTCAACGTTCCTCGGACGTGATGGATGCATCCACAGATGTGAGAGCACTCAGTTGTCTTAGATAGGCCACAGGTGAAGTAAATATAACATGAAGACACATTCTTGCTGACACTCTGAAAGAAGATGATGTGTAGGGGGAGGAAGTGGAGCTTCAGAGGAGAATGAATAGAAGAGAAACAAGCAGTTACTATAAAAAAGGAAATAAAATGACTAACAAGATGAAAGATGAACTCCAGGTTCCCCCACCTAAAGCAATCAAAAGAACTGATACAAAAAAAAACAATACATTACATTATAATCATCTTGATTGCAGCCATTCCCTGTGCAATTAAATGTGTTTTCCTATAATCAGGGAATGTTATGTGAACAGCATTACTATGACAACCAATATCATGCCTCTGCTTTTTTCTTTCTTTCTTTCTTTCTTTCTTTCTTTCTTTTCTAAATAGCATTGATAGCACAATAATACTTACTAAAATACCAAAATAACCTGTGACCATAAAAATGTAGTTTTACAATAAATCGCCTGTATTACAACTGCCTTTCAATTTATAAAATGTATAACATGTAAAAGTTATACAGTACAAACATTTTGGGCAGCCCAGGAACAGAATAAGTACAGATACAGTACAATAAAGAAAATTAAAGCTGCTGCAAGCGCTGCCGTTGTTTTAACTAACTTGTCCTTGTCCTTGAACCTGTCCATTCTGCAGTTTGCAATCTCCTCCCTCCTCTCTACATCACCTCACCTCCTTTCTTTTTTCAGCTCTCTTTGCCTCTTTCTTTTCTTCAAGCATTTTTCATCGCTTGGCCTTTTTCGTACTATAAGTCATCAATGGGAGCGCTGGAATTGGTTGCTTTCCCTGTCACGCTGTTGCCGGTGTGGGCACTAGAACAGGAGGATCCTGCTCTCTGTGTGTTCCCCGAGCAGACAGGACCGCCTCTTTATGGAGTTCTCTGTCCTGATTGGATCAAGCGGGCAGGGATACCAGAAAACTTTGATTATTGTTGGAATTCAGAGATATTCAACACTTAATTTAATACGAATGTATGACGTACAGCAGCTTTAAAGAGAATAATTAAATGTGTGTAGAATAGGAATAGATTAAAATAGAAACTATACTGCACAAGCAATTAGACACAAAAACACAAAAATTGCAGCTGTAGTAGTACACGTGCAGTACCCCACTAGTGTTGTACGTGAACTAGTAGTGCAATCAATCTGGCTTTCTCTATCTCAGAAATATTTCCAGGATAAGACCATTTCTTTCTAACAAAAATCTGGAAACTGTTATTCATGTCTTCATGGCCAGTCGACCTGACTATCGTAAGTCCTTGTGCTCTGGTATCAGTTAGGATTCCTCTCTTGCCTCGAGCTCATCCAAAACTCTGCTCCTGGCTTCCTCACACCGTTCACCTGTTGCTTCAGAATTGATTTTAAGAGTTTTTTTCATTATTTATAATCTGTAGGCCTCACCTCAAGTTATTTGACACGGTTTTTTATTGCCCCCCTCAGATGCGTCATTTCTTGTTATTCTAAGGTCTAAATGAATACACAAAGATGATGGAGCCTTTTCAGTCATGGCTCAGTCTGAGTCTTTGGAAGGACTTGCCTGAGGAGACCAGGGTTGCAAACTCCATCTCGATTTTTACAACACTTGAAAACCCACTTAGAAAAACAAAAATTGGTTTTTCTGACATTCTGTTTTACCCTCTGTGAGATTTTTCTGTTTAGTTTTTGTGGCTTTCAGTTTGTTTTATTCGCTTTGTGTTTTATTCGGTTCCTTAGAGCACTTTGTAACTGTGTTCTATGTATGGTATATATAAAAAGGTTATATAATACCTTCAATGTAACCAGCAATATCTCTATCTATCTACAACTTAAATCAACTACAATGAAATATATTTCTATTTCTTTCTGTTGCAGTGTCCCGGGAAGGACTTATGGACTGAGAAGTGCAGTCAGGGCTGTGAGCCAACAGCAAGACAGACACATGGACCAAAGAGACCACAGCCCTGAGGAGAAGCCTGAATCCTTCACCCACACCCAGAGACCCCCTCCTACGCAACCCAGGACAGTTCCTCTCAGCCAGCTGCTAGAGGATCCATACCAGTCTCCTTCTCAAACACCTCTGGCTACTGCTCTAGCAGAGTCCCCACTAATAACAAATACACATCTGGCATCCGACGCAGTAAAGCCCCAGTCTTGCCTGGGTTTGTGTCCCCAGCTTCCCCTCCCTGGACGGGGGAGAGCGGGAGGCAGGCTCGGGGTGTCCTTCTGCTTCTCACGCAGGGGGCCCAGGCTTGAGCCTTCTGCCTCCGTCTTCTCGGACTTGGAAGAGGAGGAGAGAGAGAAGAGGGAGCAGATGAAAGAGAGGATAAAGGGGATAATGGAAGATATTGACAGGGAAATTGGGGAAGTAGAGGAAAGGAAACTCAGTGAGAGTGAGAAGCTTAAGTCCAGCTCTGACAGCGCTGGGCAGAGAGACATGGTGCCAATCCCCAGAGAGGCTGCCAAAGAAGAGGAGGAGATTGAAAAAAGAGAAATAGTGAAAGAACACTGTCCCATTTCCACAGCAGCACCTGATAATCTGGGCCACAATTCTCTATTCTTGCCATCACAGACCCAGGTGACCATATGGGGCACAGCACTAGCGGGTGCGCACATGGACACCGAACACACAGATAGCGAGACAGAGAGAAAACAAGAAACAGAGGGGGGGAGGGAGGAAGGTCAGTATATGTGTGTGCTGGGGAAAGATGGCTCCACCTGTCTGAGATGGCCTGTCAGTTTGCTTAAGTTCACTGAGTCTCAACCACACATCTGCTACAGCCACAACCCGCTCTGCTCGAACCCCCCGCAACAAGAACAACCCACAGAGGGCCTGCAGGAGCCGCAGAAAACTCAGTTGTGCGCTCTCTCAGATGAATCCAATCCACGCGTGCCAGCTATTCTTACACCAGACGCTCATTCCTGTTTACAAAGACAGACGAGGCAGGAGCTGAGAGCAGACAGACAGGAAAAAGCCAAGGAGAATTTCAAGGCAGCGCAACATATCGATGTGGAGACAGAAGAACACCTGTTCCTAAAGAACGGAAACCTTTCATCATCAGAAACAAGAGCAGAAAGAGGGAGATGCACACTAAGTATGGAGAATTGCATGAGGGCACCCTCCCATCCATTTGACCCCGCTTATAGTGACAGCTCTGACACAAACTCTAAGAATCCTCTAGGAGGCAGATTAGGGGGTGCCAGAGGGATCAGGGAGGGAGCCATCACAGCCCTGAGCTGTAAATCAGAGTCTGTCATCCAGCCTGGCACACAAGGGATGTGCATCAGCCCGTCCAGGTGTGAGTGTGGGAGTGAGACAATGTGCAAGTGTGCCAGCGCTCCGCAGCCATTCGTGGGCGTCTCAGAAGTGACACGCAAAAAGAGGAAAGCCAGCACAAAGAAACACAAGTTGGGAAAGAGGAAGAAGAAGGGCGAGAAGGAAAAAGCTTCAAACAAGCGCCAATCAGCGAGGTGCAAAGTGAGGAGTGTTGTCTCCACAGTCTCCACTGGCAGAGAGAGGAGTGGAGAGGCTGGAGGGAGCTGGGGGAAGAAAAGGAGGCATGGGGAGATGGGGGAGGTGAGGAGGAGGAGGGTACAGAGAGCAGGGAGCAGCTGTCTCCTGGGGAGATGTGAGGCTGAGCCAGTATCTGTCTCTGTCAGGAAGAGGAGGCCTCACAGGAGCCACAGCAATGAATCCCAGTCACAGGCAGACAGAGAGCAGGCAGAACACTGCGGTGCCTCCTCCAAGCTCAGCAGACACGCAGCAGACACCAAGGGGGAGGGAAAGCGAGACGAAGATGCAGCGACTTTTCCCTGGCGGTCTCACTTCTCCTTACACTCCTTCTCACCGGGATGTGACTCAAAGCTGTTTTGGGAAAGGGGTCACCATAGCAACCCCAGGAGTTTCATTGACTGCTGTTACCCTGACAACAGCTGTGGTTGCAGCCCGGCGAGAAAGAGAAAACCCCTCCACAGGGACAGGAAATTCATTCATCATAAGAGGAAGAGTTTGAGGCAGCGTGAAGCCTGGGAGGAGAGGGAGAGCGGCAGGAAAATGGGAGGGCGTCCAGGTTACAGAGACAGGGGCCTGATTTCAGATACAGAGCCGTGGGAGTGGATGAGAGGGAGCTGTCCTGGAGGCAGCGAGGAGGGCAGGACAAGGAGGCCTGGATGGAGGTCGAGAAACAGAGCAGCAGAGTGGGATCGGTTGGCAAGGTTTAGCCCCAGTCCCAGCAGCTGGGGCAGGAGAAGCCGACACCTTAGCACAGAAGATGTCGACTGGGACAGATGGACATGGGGCAGCAGCGACAGCTGGGAAGACAGGGGGACACACAGATCCACATCAGGCTCTAGGACAGGGCCAGACAGCAGAGACAGCCCCGGCTGTACGTGGAAATGTGCCGGCATCAGACACTCAAGCTCGAGACACTTCTCCAGTCCTGAGTGGTGGACGAGTAGACCGATATATAGCCCCCAGAGTGTGATCAACACAAGGGCCAGCAGATGCCACAGCCCGCGCTCCTGCAGCCCTTGCAGCAGCACCAGCATGTCCGAGTTGAGCTGGGAGTGGAGCAGGAGCAGCACCTGCTCAGGAGCGGATGTGACAGTCAGCTCCTGCAGGACATCCACGGGAGCTCCAGGACTCTCACCCGAGGGCCCACAGGAGGTGAAGAAGCAGAGCAGCCCCATGTCCATTCCATCCAGCCTTACCTCTAGCTCCTCTTCTCATTCTTCGCCCCACAGATCCTCTTTGACTCCCACAGTCCCAGGCCACCATTGCGAAACAAGTCCTCCTCAGCTAAAGGAGCAAAATTCGCAGTCTGACCTTGGACATGGGCCCTCTGCCAGTGTCACATCAAGCAGGTCAGGCACAACTCCAGGACTATCCCCCAGTAAGTCTGTGCCACTGAAACCAGGCAGGATGTTGCTTCTCCCTCTGATAGGGAAATTACCTGCGATCCAGAGAAAGGCGAGGAGGAAAAAAAGGCTGCTGGAGAAGAGTCAGGAGAAAGAGGCAGAGGACGAAGAGGAAGCTAAAGGCAGTGGAGGGGTTCCTGGAGCTGTCGTCAGCAGTCAAAAACGTCCTCTGGACGTGGCTGACTCAAACCGCAGCAGCACGCCAAATCGCTGCCCATCACAGATTAGGACTGATGACAGACAGACAGGTGGAGAGACAGCTCCGCCAATCAGCTTTACTGCTGACGAGATGGACAAATATCGCCTCCTGCAAGAGCAGGCAAGAGAGCACATGCAGAAAGTCCTGGAACAGACGCAAGAGAGTGCAGATACACACATGGAGACAAACTACACACGCACAGCACAGACAGACAACTGTGGGACTTCAGACGAACAATACACACCTGCACCCCTGCACAACCCCACACAGCCTCAAGCCCAGTCGATTCACGCAGACACGATGCACACACAAGCACAGCACACCCTCCAGGTCAGCCTCCCACTCCAACATGTGACCCCACAGGAGAACTTTACTCAGCCCATGGCCCTGGGAGTCCCCAGCCTCCCCCCTCTTCCACCATCACCCCCTCTCTCCAGCCTCCATCATATCATTTTACAACACACAGCCCTCTCCATGCCCCCCTCGTCCTCATCCTCTTCCACCTCATCGCCCTCACGTGCCATCCACCCACACCCGGCTCAGCTCCCTCACCCCCTGACCCATCTACACCCATCCCTCCCCCATCACCTTCACCTCTCTCCCTTCTCCATATCCTCCTTGTTCCCCTCCATCCTGCTGTCTCATCACCCCATCCCTCTCGTCCCCCAGTCCCCAGCTTTTCATGCAACACAGCTCGCTCCGCTCTCCCCGGTAGCCCTGCAACCCTTGACCCCACAGCCTTTCATGGACAGAGCGTGGCCAGTCAGGTTTCAACAGAAGGCGTTGTGATTTTCACAGAGTGGCTGCCATGTTTATTAATCTGTCTTGGCAGCACAGACTAGTTAGAGAGAGATGGAGAGCGAGAGGGAATTTTTGGTTTGGATAAAAGCCTGTTATTTGAAATGGGGATGTGTCAGTACTCTTTCTCACATATGCCCTCACACACACACATGCGCGCATGCATACACACAAACAACCCGACTATTGACTGTTTTCAAATGAGAATTTGTTTCTCCATCTAGCCTCTGCTGTGTTGTAGCAGACAGTGAGAAAACAGACTTTGATCCTTTGCTTTTTCCATCACTCCTCATTCAGGCCCAGAATAAAGGGAAAGGTGCACCTGCTATTCAAAGACAAGCCGGGCTTGTGTCATCCTCTCTCTTTCCTTCTGAACCTCAGACAGACCAGCCGCCTTTTGAAGTATCCTTCATGCCCGGGACAGAGGGGCAAGAGAGAGTGATAATACTCCCCCCTTATCTCCATTTCATACAGGTTATCTGAGTTGGAGTGTGACTTTCAACAAACGTAAATAGTGTTCCAGGGACCGGGGGGCATAGCACAGCCATTTTAACCTTGGTGTGTATACTGTATTTGTGTGTGTAAGATAGAGATAATTCTGGACTGACACACACACATATACACAGTAGGAAGAACAACTAATTTCCATATCTGACACATGTTAAGACCTGTTTTGCCTCTATAGTGTAAATATTCTGTGATAATATTAGAATCATGGGAAACAATGAAATAAAAAAGGTGAATTAACCTTGATCAGTTGTTCAATGCTTAAGATTATTTTTTTTCCGCACAGCATTTATAATTAAATCATGAATGAATCGGATCTTTTACAGTAAAACTTGGGTGGAAATAAATGGGCTTAAATGCCCTTTCTCATTCTGTGTGATTTGTGTTGATCGTGCAACATGTTGCAACACATTCCCCATAAAAAATTGATGCTGAAGCTACAGCGTGGTTTACCACTTCTCAAAGTGAGGCCCAGAATTCCTTAAAAAACCTTTTAAAAGATGGTGGAGCACCGAGGTCCAAACCTTTCTTGCTCGTGACCCTTTTATCTGAAGCGTTGTCTACAGAGGGTGCATGTCTATGAATTGTGAGCATGCAAAGGGATTTTCCCTCATCAGTTTGCTGATGTCGAGGCGATAAAAAAAAATATATACAGCAAAGATCAGAGAAAAGTTAGAAAAAACATAATTTAGTGGAGCAAATTTTTGATATTCTTGTATCCATCATCTCACAGCCCCTCAGGTTAATCTAGAGATGAATCTCGCCTTGTGAAGATGCTGATCGAAGGGTACAGAGCCACCATCCTCGAGGGTCTGAAAAAAATGCTGACATTTAATACATTTATCCACCAAGTGTAGCACTTTATTCAATAAAGAGAAGGATCAGAATGAAAGTGTTTTTATTGTGTCTGTCACAGAGTTAGATGCCGCCCTTTAAATCTACCATATTTTTGTTTTAATAGTGTGCTATTAGTCCTTTTTATTGCCAAACAGATAAATCATTTTGTCCAAAGAAGCACATTCCTTTGATCACACTGTATTACAAGGTCCAGTTTGACCTTTGGTTCACTTTAATGTGGAAGCCAAAAAAAATATCCACTTAGTTTCAAGGCACTTCATAAGCCCCCGACAGTTTTGATACTGTATACGTTGTGGTAAAACAAAAACCTTTTAGCATCATTAATAAACATTGACAAGCTTCTTTCTCGCAGCCTTGCCAAAGGTTACGGTGGTTAGTAACTGTTGCTATGCATCCATGACTGACGATTGGTGAAGGCGCGGATGTATTCAACTGCTTGCCAAACAGTTGATCGCTGCAGCGGCCGGCACTCGGGGAGCAGTGCACTGACGAGAACAGAGCAGCATCCAGATGGTCTTTGGACTTGCACTTCCCAGAGTGCTTTGAGAGATTGGATTGATTTGCTCTCCATGATATCAGTGAACACAGGCCTGCACACAGGGGGGAGGCTACAGCAAAGGGTGACATAAATACAGACAAAAAAACAGGATACAAACTGTACGTTACCAGAGTGAGGCGTTGGCTAGAAATATAAGTCAACAACCCCTGCAGAGATTCAGTAATTAGAGCACAATTCCTCTTTCTCCTCCTTCTGACCCCTGAGCTTGTGTGTGTGTGTGTGTGTGCGCGCTTGTTTAAGTGTGTAAGTTTGTGAGAAACAGAGACAGAGAATCCCTATCTCTCTCCACAGGACGGGAGATCAAACAGACTGTGTGAAATATAGAGCAGCAATAATTAGCAGCTGTTACAGCATCAAACCTCTCTATCTCTACCTCTCCTTCTCTGACACACACACACACACACACACACACACTACTGCTCTGTTCTTATCCCAGAGTTTAATTTAGAGATACTCAAATGTGCTGCAACTTCTCAGTCCTCCAATACTGATAAACGGGGCCGACGATACAAAATCAACCCACTCCAGTTTTTCCTCTGACGTCATGCCGGTTCATAAGCATTAAAATCACTCGCACAGCCTAAAGGGGGAATGTGTGAGAACAGTCACACACACAAACGACAGGGCTTAAAAGCAATTACAGATCTCGGTAGAAAAAAGAACGCTAATTTAAAAGCAAATTTACCCATGAATATGGAGTGTTTGGGACTTTATTACAATGCAACATTGTAAGTCACACACTCACACGCACATAAAGTTATCCACACAGGGGTCATGTTGAAATTAGTAATCACAATATCACTGTACTTTCTGTCAGTGACTGATTAAATCATTACCTACGCCCTGAGATTCTCCCCCTGGTGTGGTTGTGTTTTGCTCTCGTGTGTGTGTGTGTTTGTGTGCGCGCGCAGGACTGTGAGTTGATTTATGATGGAGAGGAAGCGGTTTCCTCAGTCAATCGCTCCTGTGAATTAATGAGGTATAAAAACTAAAGCTGGCACTCAGTCAAATACAGCAGCAGTCACAGAGAGCTCACTGCTGGGGCAAGATCACCTCTATTGGCACCACATTTGATTGTTAGATTGTGGGTATAGATTGCGTTGAGCACAAAGAAGGAGCCCCTCACGGCTACTGAAGCGATCCATCGACCCAAATTGTAACGCTGTATAAATGAGGCACTTCCCATCTCCCGCTCGCTCCCTTTCTTTCCTTTTTTTTTGTGGTCTCGCCTCCTACCCTTCCCTTTGATTCAACCAGGTCAGTGGGGCTGCGTTCAGCTCCCCCGGCTGTTCTCCGACTGTGCAGAAGAAAAGGCACCATTACACTCCGTCCTCTCAGATTTCCCCCCTCATTTCGAGTCTACAGCTTTCACATGTTTGAATGCTGTTGTACAGCGCAGACTTTTCACTGCACAATGTGCTTTGCAGAATTATAACACGGAGAGAGTTCTTGCCATACCTCTCGCAGTGACATTCATTAAAAGTTTTCTTGAGTCGTGGCAGAGTGTGACATACAGTACCAAGTTGTTCCACTCCACTTTACATCTTTCGGCTGAATCTCTGCGCCTCTTCAGAGCACTAGTTATACAAACAGCAAGGATAATATTTAACTTTTGAACCACAAAAGTTACAAGTCAAAATAAAGTTAACAAAGACGGAGCTGCTCAAGATTAGACCCCACAGAACACTCAGTACAAATTCTAGTTTCCATTAGTTTGATTGTCAGGTGTCCTCTTAGTCACATCATTCAATGGTATTGTTTGATAGGTTACTTTGTTAAAGGGTAACACCACCAATTTTACGCATTTAAGTGTGTTTACAGGTCTTGGGAGTTCCTCCCTAAATAAATAAATAAATATCCGTAAGCTGATAAATCGGCCCCAGTGATGTCACTCAGTGGCTAAGGTGCATTTTTGGTAATGTAGTCACCAGGATTTGAAAAGGAAGAAGAATGCGTCGAATAAAAACAATGATATCCATATGACAGTCCATAGTGAGTCCAACAGTGTTGCAATGTTAGACTGGTGGACTGCTTTTCTTATCTGGTGCCTACATTAAAGACAAAGCAACTTAGCATGATGCCTGCCTCTCAAGTATGATGGAACTAGATGGCACTCGACTTGTGTTGCTCAAAGCTGCAAAAAATTACATTTGAAAATGTGTCTCTTAATGAAATCATTACACTGATTTTTCTGGACAGAGATTTTGCTGTTGAGTTTTTCAAATGTCCATGTTTTAGCCTTTGGAGCGCCATCTACCTCAATTATATTCTAGAGATGGCAGACATCTCTACATCGGATTTCTCTAAAAACCCAGCAACTCCCAACAAAACAATCTGGATGGATAAATAGCACTACAGGTAAGAGGAAAAATATGTATTTTTGATTTTGGGATAACTTTTGTGAGCCTTTGAACTCCTGTAAAGGTACAGTTGAAAGAGCAACCTGTCACCACTTTTGTGTCAAGAGATGCTGTTGTTGCTGAAAGTGCAATAGATGGAAAACTAAGTGGCTTCAGGCTGTTTGGAGCTTTCACATAAAAAAATATATATTACCGCGCTTAACTCTGAAGCAAAAAAGCCTTTTAATCCTATGAAACATTAGTCTATTTTCTGTTTTATTCTACTCACTTACTGTATGCTTGGCTCCCTTATTGAGGAGGTGACTTGTTTATCTGGGACCTGTATTATGTAGAAATAACTATGTGAATTCTGTTCTACGATGGATTTAAGGCTTAGAGGAGGTAGTGGGCTCGGTGATACTCTTAAACTTGGCACAGTCGCCCAAGGACATGACACTGTCAGCACATTGCTTACGCTCCTCTGTGTGCGCGCACACACACATACACACACACACATAGAGGTGTAATAGGGTATAATTTAGGAGGCTGTAATAGTGAGATGTGATGCTCTGTTGTAAGACAGCATGGCTAATTCCCTGGTTATGTTATCTCTGAGAGACAGATGTTGCCACCAAAGATTACTATGCGTGCACACAAAACAAAAACAACACACATAAACTGTGTGCGTGCAGAGATGCATGAATGCATTCAATCCTCAGACAATAGAAGCAGTGGGACGGTCTAAAATAGCCTTATTGACCAAAAACTCAGATCAATGAGATGACTTTTCTGAGAGTTAATTATGAGATGTAATGAGTTTCTGCACAATACAATAAAGAGAAAAACAACAGCTCTCACAGAATCTTTTCCTCAGCATATATGTCATTTAAAACAATGAAATGAATCACGCAGTGGCCGCTGACCTCTTGCCATATTGATTAGAGAAAAAGAACAAATTTTTCCAGTAAGACCACTCGAAGACAAACCATAGTACCTTTTAATGATCATATTAAAACCCACAAAGCGGGGAGTATTAACCCTTTGCGTCAATCCATCAGCTGCGGTTCTTTACCACTGCATCCATTACCTAGGAAATCCATCCTACACAGGAAGCGGCTTTACTGCGGAGGATAAAGGTCAGTTGATTCATGGCCTCTCACGGTGGATGTCAGGAAAACCCTTGGGTCAGATAACCATCGCTCTCATTATGTCATTAATTCACAGTTTGAATGTGCGGCCACAGCATAAAGAAAGTGATGCAGATGAGTGACACGCAGTTCCCATCCGTCAGGGGAGTCGATTTTGTCCTTGGTCTTCCTTTGTCCTGCTTGTCTTGTGAATTTCTGTCACCCACAGTAGTATCATAGAATATCAATAAAACCTCTCCCGCACCAAAACCAGTGTCCATGATTCAAAAACATCCCAACGGTGGCTTTGAGAGGTTGAAAGAATTGCTTGTACACCTTGAAGCAAAATTTGAGGGCTTTAAGCGCGACTTCAAGAGGACAATTTACACAAATAAACATGCGGATGTGTGTACAAACAGCCGAGCTGCCTCTCACACTCCTTTCTCCTCTGAGCCCTGATCTCCCCCCTCCTGTTTCCGTTTAACTGGTTTCAGCTTTAAGTCTCCAGATTCTGATAATTTCCCCCATAATCCCTTCAGAGGAGCACCCCGCTTAACTCTCTAATTAAGTCAACGATACACACATATACCAACCCAGTATAAACAGCCCATGCACACACAGCTTGTAGCATTCAGCTATCTGATGCACGGACAATTGGTGGCTGGCTGTGTTGAAGTGTGTGTGTGTGTGTGTGTGTGTGTGTGTGTGTGTGAGCATGGGTTGTTTGTGTGTCTGTATTTCAATGATTAAGTCCCAATCAGGATGTTGTTATGACGACACATGCATTTTTAAGCTGTTAATCCAGGATTATTCTCCCCTCCGCTCATCTCATTACCGTCGATTATTAAAAAAAACACATACACACACACACGCACACACACTAATTATGGGTTGGTTTCCCTGGAGACTAAACACATGCTGCTAGGGTATCCGAAGACAGCTTGACATGCAGGTAAAAACAAATAAAAATGAATCCACCTCAGGCATTTACTATGCATATAGTTTAATGATGTTTTTTGTTTCTGTATATGTTTGTTAATTCATAAAAACAGGAATATGTGAAAGATCATACCTTGGAGATCTGTGGCGTGGCAATATATTAAAAACCAGTCTGATTATTTCTGTGCTTTGGCCTCTCAGTGAGCCATTTTGGCCTTTCAGAGAGCGATTTTCAGCATAGAGTGGGAAAGAATGAGAGTAAACAGTCAGTGTCCTTTCCCGGTGATTGAATGTGTGTCCTTGTGTAGAAACTGCACTCCCCTCTCTCAGCGAGCGAAAATAATCCTGCAGTGCTGACGCTGATGTACAGGTGAGAGAATAGCCAAGGATTTTGAGATCACCTGAGGCTTTGTGTCCACTCTGGCCGCTCACACTAGGTCAGCTCAGAATAACCAGACAGGGCCGACCGCCGATGTTCACTTGCCCCTGGAGTCATTAATCACACAGCAGTGCAGACGTGCCACACGGACATACGTGGTAACACACACACAAATGTAGAAACACACATATACACACACACTCGACGCCATTTTAATTATAAAGCCAAATACTAGATGACAGCATCGCTCCAGGTAGTCAGTCCTCCAGGGCCTGCACTCCTGGTGCATTATCATACACTGAACATCACAGACATGACTATTTTTGAGCAGTGCGCCGTCCACAAATAACAACACATCACATCACATTAAGCTATCAATATGTGCAGCTTATATACACACACACACACACGCGCAGTATATTATCGGTAACTTTTCTCTTGAGCTTTATTTTACGCTCTTTAAACACAAACACACACAATCAGATCATGCTATCTGAACCCCCGTGTTCCCGAACAGGTCTCTCAGCATGCAGCTGGATCGCTATCAGGAGCAGGATCGCAGATAACGTTCCCATTTACCGGTTACGAAAATTCTTCAAAGGGGCCGCGGAGCTGTGAATGCCTGCGGATACTCCGTGGTGGATGTTTGTTAAGGCCTGTGCATCACATACAACAGCATGCCTATAAAAAAGGTATCTGAGAGAAATGTCAGTTTATGAAAAAATATATATCAGGGCTTGAGAAAAGTTGAACGTGTCCAATATATTTTGTAGGTACATTTGAGTGAGTTTAAAATTATGCTCGAGGCAAAAATCAAGAAGCAAATGCAAGGGACACATCAATAGACATTATGTGTGTTTGTAGGAGAAAGATTTTAAGATATTGGGTAAGTGTATCCAATACGGTCACAATGTTGTTTTCTTCAAACATTCTGTATTTTTTACATTTTAAAACAAGTCCCCATCTACTTGAGTTGTTTAGGAGAATGCTGCAACACTGTTTCACTGTGACGCTCCAGAAATGTTTAATGGACTACAGAACCCAACTTTCCATCGGCACGAGGGTCAGTACATACTGACTGAATTTTCATTTTGAAATTAACTTATCCTATTCTAAAATATGTCCGGAAGGGATATTTATTTCTGGAAGATTATTTATTTTTCAGTCTGGCATCTCTGGCCTGAACGAGTAGTTTGTCAGGCTGCGTATCTTTTACCATTTTGAATTTTTTGCTGCTGATTACAAAAAAATATGTTCAAATGCTAGTCCACAGAGAGGAGCTGCATGTTAAGCTGTCCACAACGTAGATGTAAAAACTCTGCCTATTGCTGCACTCTATTGTAAAAAAACAAAAAGTAAAAAGCATCGGTCCATTATTGTACCATGCCCTTACCCTAACCCATGCCATTATGCTACATAACCCTGTCTGAGAGGTTTAAAAGGCTGCAATGTGAAAACTAGTGGAAAAAAGAAAGAAAAAAAGGAAGTCAGAGTTGCCCGCTTCTCTTTTCTGAAAGGCTTTGTGCCAGACACTTTGAACAGTCTAGCAGAGAGAGAAACGCATGCTGCATAAGTTAATGTCAAATTCTCTCTATTGTGTCTCGTCTTGTTGAATCAAATGAGTTAACAAAAAAGCCAAAAACTCAAAAGCGGGAGAATAAACAGAATAGCAAAAAAATTTAAGAATTGCACATGAACTTGTATTATTAGAACCGGTAATGTAAAGCTAGCATTAACTGTTTGTTGGCAGTCAGTTTCCAAATAACGCTCAGACCCTGATGAGATATTTTACTTTGCTGCAGTCGGAGTGAGAAACGCTGCTGCTGCTGCTGTGCTTGCACTGATGAACAGCTCAAGTAATTGACGTGGAGCTTTTGTTTGCGTGTGAATGCATGTGTTGTGTATGTCTGCTTGTAGAAACCGATGCGTGGGTGTATGTAAGAAGGTGAAAGCATTCAAAGGTGTTTTGCTTTTGCTGCTGGTAAGAAGTAAAGCTCTAAAACTAATTTCTCTCATCAACGTCTGTCAAGGAGATTAAGGGAAGCATTACTCAAGTATGCACTTATTTCACCAAAAGCATTAAACAACTGACTGAGAGAGATTGAGTACACTGCAGCTTTTAATGCCACTCTTTTTTTTTCCCAATTCAAATTTCATCTTTGATAAACGGGTGTGAAAGGATAACCAGTAAAAAGGCACTTTAGACAGGGCACCAGAACATTTAAGCTAGAGGGAAGCATAATGGGGAAAAATTAAATCACAGAGAGTACGAGCGAGGGGCTGTGGTCAGTGTTCCATGGGTGCGTCCGCATCGTCCTCCTCCTCATCACTGCAGGGTTCATAATCGTCATCCAAGGCTGGGTCTCCCTCCTCTGCCTCCATCTCCCCTCCCAGCTCGCCGAGCAGCTGCTCCACGTGCTCCAACATCGGCTGGTCATCACATCGCAGCTTACTGTACAGCTGGGGAAGAGGCAGAGAAAAAAAGAAGAAGACAAAAAAAAAGGATGATGCAACTGTGTAATGGGCTAGCAGGCAGACTGGAAATATGGAAATCTGAAATAGAAAGTAGGTTATACAGCAGAAACGCTGGGACTTAACATGAAGTGCAAAATTATACTGCGGAGGCAATGCAAGAAAATGAGATATGGTGAGTGAAAAGCTCTCGACCGAGGCTCTTCCGTTGTGTCGCTGAAGATAACGGTGCATCACTATGGCATCAGTAAGCAGCAGCTTGGAGTTGAGGCAAGCGAGCAGCCCGGAGGTTTTAAGTCTCTAAGTGCTGGTTAGGCCGCCTGAAATATCCAACAGCAGCTGCATTCTGTCAGCGAGACAGTCACGGCTCGCAAAACGCTGGTAAACAGTTTTTGTCTTTCATTTGGCAAATCAGCACATTTGATACACCGTTCAGCCGCACAGGAGACAAAAAAGACCATTTATCTTCCTCTTTGCCGTTGCAACATGCGTGCGCACACACACACATATACGTAGAGAAACGTATCCTGAAGCACGTATGGTTATGCTGCGTACATGTGCGTGCACATACACACACATACACATACACACTCATACAATCAGAGCTGTTATCTCGGTGAAATATGCCGTGAAAGAGCAAGATAAAAAGTCCTGTTCTCAAAGCAGGCAGCAGATTTATCTCTGTAAAATACACTGCTTGTGTGTAATTACTGAACTCAAAGTGGGGCTGGGTGATAAAACTGCTAAGGACAGCAAGCATAAACACTGCGTTTCTGTGTGTGCATGTACAGAGCGAGGGGGACTGATACAGCGATTCATATTTATGTTTTTCTTTCCAGAAACAAGGCTAGATAGAAAAAGAGGGGGAGAGGGTTTATATGATCTAGGAATATTATTCTATTTCGTCTATCAAACACACACACTCTCAATCGAGCTCATGGACAATAAGCAGCTGAGTGCCATCATTCCCACTAAAAGTGTAACGAGGCCAGGAGAGTGAAGAAGAGTGTGTGTGACTGCTTTGCCCCAGGACCAGTCTCTAAGCAACAGCAGGTCCTGACAGGAGACACGCAGTCCCATGGGAACTCATTTAGAGTGTAAGAATGTTCAGTGTGTGCGTGTGTGCGTGTGTGTGTGTATGTGTGTGTGTATATATTTAAGTGGATGCTGTCTCTGCAGGTTGGGGCTCCAGGGAGGTGGAGCGTGACACCAGGTCCAGGCACAGGGTCTGATACCGGGGGAGAGCTGACCCTCTCAGCCTCCATCAAGCACCACACACACACACACACACCCACACACACACGTAGAGGGGAAAAAAAACACTGATTTTCATTCTGCCAATGTCACTGAGAAATGCCTGGAGATGTTTATCCACAACAAACACTGAATAAAAGTTGGGTTCACGTTACAATATACCATATATACAGAATAATTGCACATCACAGCCTTAGGTGAGAGGGAGAGGGGGTATTTCATATGAGTTGCATAAGAGAAATAATATAATAAATACAGTGAACATATGGAATGTTATTTGGAAACCATTTTTGTACGAGTGATATTTCCTTCAAATCAATAGCATGGTGTGTCTGCGAGATAGTCTGTGATTATTCATTGTGATGCTTTCAGCTAGCTAAACAAACAGGAGCTATTCTTTACCCATTCTGCGCCGAACGCTGCTGAGATCAGCACCGCCGTCGCAAAAAAACACAGGCATTTCTCATTTGCAACAGCCTATGTTTTCTCTTCTCACTTTCACGGCCCAGAGAGCTGCCTAGAGAGGGAGGGAGAGTGTGAGAGTGTGTGTGTGTGTGTGTGTCTGAGTGCATGTAATCGTATAACTTTTTCATGGTCCACTTTGCTCTACTTTCAAGCCCCGTGTCACAGCCCACAGCACACTTGACCACCGCCATAACAACTCACAAAACATACACAACATAAAATACACTTACACATGCAGGGATGCGTGGACACATCTGTCCTCATGGTCTACTCGCTATTGTTTTTTTTTTTTCTCCAGCCATGCTAGCAACAGCTCTGGGGACGGTTGGAAAACAATAGAATGACTCTGATGTGTACCAAAATTTTCTCCGGCTTTCCAAGTTGTTGTTCCGACTTCAGAGGGCATGCGTGTGAATTTCCAAGTTGGAAAAGCATTGGAAAGACATCCGATAATTCTGACAGCACATGAGTCGGAATTTCTAAGTACTCTGACAGAAATTTAAACTGGAACACAACAAAAGGAGCTCAACAACCTCGATGGCTGAAACCAAACCAAGATGGCTGCTCTGCTTATCATCTGTAAATGAAAACTGTGGAATCTACTGTTTATTAGCATTTCTGTCTTATTTGCGTCTCATTAATCCAGTGGTACACACAGCACTATCCAACTCTTATCTGCGGACACGTTGCTACGGTGTCCGTATGAGCAAAATGCCACCTAATGCGTTGTTATCAACTGGCATTCTGGCATTGCTAACAATGGCAAGCACAACAAAGGCTTTCCTGGAGGCGCCTATCTTGGTTTTCTGAATTGTTGTACTGGAACACGGGTGTGAAGTCATTACCAGTTCTGGCTTCCAAGGTAAATGGAACTCAGCCTCACAGAGCCACTAGCATGGCTGTAGCCCAGGTCTATTCAACCACATCTTTAGAAGAGCCAGAATGAAAAAATCAGAAGTGCCAAGGGGCCAGACATTTACATTCCCTATGTCTGACATTTAAAGCTTGGAATTTAATGTGTTTAAAAAAATGCAATTTAAATTTTCTCTCCGCCTTGTTAATTAGTTTTTACAAAAAGAAATATTTTGTATACAAAAGAAAAAACAATGCACCTTTTTAATCTTAGAAGTTGTTGATTCCCCTGCTTAAACAGCCTGCACCAAAACTTTTTAACGAAATAAGAGTATTTCTGTGCTTGGCAACAGACGTAACTAATGAATGGGCCAATTAGCCTAATAAAAAGGTCAAAGGGCCAGAATGAGGCTGTTTAAGGGCTGCTTTTGGCCGACGGTCTGCTGCAGACTCTTCTTCTTTCTTATGATCACGTGTTGTTGGAATGATAAAGCATGTTCATTTGAAGTCGATACTGTTCCTCATACTGGACACTACCGATGACCGGCGAGTCACGTTAGTAAAATGGATGTAAACAGGGTCAAATGTAATTTATATGAAATAAAATAATCTCCGTTTCTCTACTGTTTGCTAAGCACATTCTTAAAATCACTGCTCTTTGCCATTATATTTTCACCTGGGAAACCTCTGAATGGGGAAACAAATTCGAAACTTTTGAGGTGCAAGTACGAAATGTTGCATAGATCAACATAGCAGCATTCATAGTGAAGAAGCTTCTACAGAGAAGAGTTGGCAAGGAGGACTTCATGAAAACTACAGTAACGACTGCAATCCGTGGTAACAGAATTGAAAAAGCCTAGGGAATTTAATACAAAGCAGAATTATGTTCACTTCAGGTGAACATGGGAGCAGAAGGATATCTGGAGCTGAATGAGGCCTTACTCTGTTTATGGTCATTACACTGCAGCCTGCAGTACAGACATAATAGTGAAAATAAAAATCTGCAACAAAAGGTATATATAAATAAATATATATACGTACCGACATAAAAAAAAAATCAGAAGTACAGCTTTCATTCATGTCTTTCTCTACACTTAGTAGATTTCTTTGTATATGTCTATAGTATGCACCAGCATAGATTAACTGTAAGAGCTCATTGTCGGTCCAGTATGCTGCGGACAAAAGGGTAATAATAAGCACTAATGTACCCTTCATACCAAAATTGATTCTTTTCCCCTCATTTCTTGGTAGGAAGCCCTTTCTCCAACTCATATGCAGTATAAAGACGGGCTGATTATGTGGTAAAAGCATAATCATTCCATCATTGTTCACCTTCTGTTCACTTCTATGCTTAACTTCCCTTTTCATTTCACCTCTTCTTTCATTTCAATTCCTAATGCCTTCATTCTCCGGGCTTGTCTCCTGACCGTTTTACTCTCCCACACTCCGTCTTTGGCTTTCTTTTGCTGCGGTCTCACCAAATGACCTTCCTGTCAAGGAGATAAATACCTCTTCATAGTTGTACTTCTGCTTGCAAGCACACACACGTGCTATTTTGGCAGAATAGTGCCAAAATCTTGCCCTCCTCTCAAGTACCTCTCCTGCTCTCCCCATTCCTTCTGTAGACCAAACGATCCACTCCCTGCGGTACATCTCTTCATTACTAAGAGAGCAGTAATTAGTAAAAAGCAGTAGGCGGTTTGAGGGGGATGAGGGGGGAGGCCATCCCCTCCTTGTTAGCGAAAATGACCAAAATACCAGATGACATCCTGTCTGAACCCGAATCTGAGGAATTATTAAGAATTATTACATTTTGACAGGATGTTTTTATTTTAACACGTGCAGCTTTTCTAGCCTTTAGCCAGGAAACTACCAATTGTACGCATTGTTAATCACTCATGTGACACTACTCAGCCTATCAAATCTGTGTATTGGCTGGAGTCAGACACACACGCACACACAGAAAGACAGTAGGAGAAAAAAGTGAACACAGAGAACACAGATCGGTATCGGTGTATATGTTGTTGATATCGACTGATATTTTCTGATGGACATATGGCTTTACTCGTTGCTAAAGTAGCTGCTTTTAGCTAGTTAGCTCAGTTAGCCATGCAGCTAGCAGTCCGATCAGCTCACTCTGCTTGGAGTGGGAGCCCAAAGAACAGGGGAATTGTGGATGTTTACACATCTACTACAGGAGCTTTGGACTGCCAGGAGGAGGAGGTTTTCATCGGGGAGAGTCAGCTGGGACCACTAACTGCATGGCTAACTGAGCTAACTAGCCAGCAGCTGCTACAGTTAGCGGCAGATGGCAGTTACTTTGCAACACCAGGAAATAACATAAATCATAGAGAGTTCAGGCAGAGCAGTCGGACGACATCAGATCACATCCAGATCAGAGTCCAGGTCGATGGCTAAGGTTGCTGGCAGTTTAACTGTGAGATCATAACCTAACAGAAGTCCTGACGGCTTGTTTAAAGGTACAGTTTCTGAAAACAGCACCGTGACCTGGTTTATAATCAATATATTTCCTTCATCTTAACTTCTTTGTCTCACTCTGTCAAACAAACATACACATTTTTTCTTCACTGGCAAGGGTGTGACACTGGCTGAGATTAGACCTTCCTGAGTGTGAACAGGGCATGTCGATGGAGGTCTCCAGAGGGCTGACCGCAAACTCACGCGCAAAGACACACACACACACACAACTTAACACTTCAGTCCTCCAGTCACATCCTTGGTAAGGAAAGGCATTAAAATTACATGACAAGCACACCTCGGTCCAACTCTACCCACAATCCCTGCTCATGGGATACCCTTTCAGCCACATCAAATAGTAAAGCTTTTGACCTCCGTTTGCCCTAGCTGCCTTTGTGCACACTCACACACACACATATAGACACATGCACACACATATATAACATTGTCCTCTGTGCATACACTGCAGATCCTTCCTCAATCGCACCCTATCTGGCTGAGACTCAAATTCCATTTCACGTCCGGTTTACTATTGATTTTACCCTCGCCACTATTCACCAGCTACACCCCCTGCACCCACACAACTACACACACACACACAAACACACACCCCACATCCAATCTGTTCCCTTCCTCGCCTCCCTTTTCATTCTCCCACTCCTGCTCCTCTCCTATACCTCTTTCTTGTCCTCTCAACCCATCCATTCTTCCCTATCACTCCTTTTTAGAGCATCTCAGCTGAATGCAGCGGGTGTGTGTGCGCGCGAGCGTGCATGTGTATCGATCACAGAAGAGATGAATAATGAAGACATATCTTAACAAATAATTAGATATGCAACTTGGCGCACACAAGCATAATTAAATATGTGCATCCACATAAGGTGCACCTACGCATAGCCACATGCTTTCTCTCACTGTCTCACGCACACACACACACACACACACACGCGCACACACACGTACGCACACACACACAACACGCGAACACACACACACACACACACTTAGCAAAGTCATAAAGTATGCAGAGAAGTGGACTGGCGCCAAAACAAGCCGTTGGGCTTTGAGGCCTCATTTCCATGTTGGAGCCCATTTTAACTAGCAGACTGACTCATCGTTAATAATTAACACTCACAGTGACGCTCAGAAACAAAGCTCTGATATAAACAAGGGAGAATCTTTACTTCTGAGTGTAGATATGTGTGTGTAATGCACACACACACACTTATGGGCAAAAGTGCCGAGCTGAGGAATTAAGTGCATCAAGAGGGGGGCTGTTTTCTCTCCGCATTCCACCTCACCTTTTCAAGGTCTTCATTTACCTTTCACATTATTCTGGACCTGTTGCTTCGCTCACTCTACAAAGAAACAGCTCTGTTGTTTACTTGTCACGCTCTGACGCCTCGCCCAATTCTTTTACCAGTCCTTCACCTTTTTATTCCTATGCAGTCTTTCCCTCTTTACAAAAACAGCTAAGTACTCAATTCTCTCCGTTTCTCGATTCCTTTTTTTTTCGATTTGTTTTTATTTATTTTTCCACTTGCCATAAAGCTGGCAGTTAAAACTATATGTGCCCTGTTGCTTTTATTTTCCATCCCACGGTTCTTCCATTCTCCCTCTTGGCAGCTCAAAGCCCACCCCACTCCTGTCTCAGGTGTGGACATCCCCAGTGGAAGCTGGTTAGACAGGCCTGTCACTACACTGCTGGCCAGAGAGACAGACATCAATATATCGCCACTCTGCTGCCCCTCCTCATCTGCAGAAGGACACGACGAAGCGGCGAGGGGAGGAAGGGGGTGGGGGTAGTTGTGTGGGGAGGTGAAAAGGAGAAGAAAGTAAAGAGAGGGAAAAAAATCGTAGGTGGGGACTGCCATCCCTCAGTCTGTGCTGTCTGATTTACAAGCCTATTGGATTTTAGACTAACATGAATCATTGCTGCATAGAGGCATAGCTCCCTGACAGAATGAATGAGACACATCACTCCAAGTGTGTGTGTGTGCGTGTGTGTGTGTGAAAGGGGGAATAGGAGAAAGACAGGGGTATATTTAAACCTCTTTGAGATCTTACAAAAAGACATTTCTGTGGCAACAATGGAGCTTAGTTTGGATCCTCTCATGTTCACAGAGCTGCAAGTACTCCTTCTCTGACAAGAACTGGTTCTTATCAGTCCTGTCTATTTTGACAGTGTACTGCCTGTAACTATCTGTACCCACGGTCACTGTGCACAGCAGCATAAGAAATATTCAAATCCTGTGCGTAAACATGAACTTTACAGATTTTCAACCAGCACTGTATCACTGCAATGTCGGCTGTATTATACAGGACGCTGTGCATTGTATCAACTGCAGCTGTTTCATCCATGGACACAAAGAGTATCGTCATGAGTGAGGGGCGTCTCATCAAACTCCAATCGAACTGTCTAAACTAGGCAGTGCTGATAAACTATAAACCAAGATTATGTTACTACACTTTCATTTCTCATCTAATATGCTTTCAAAAACATTTTTTCACGTCACCCCTCAGTGAATGGTTTATGGGACCAGTGCAGCGCAGTGCATTCTGGTTGTAGTAGGTTTTCTAACTTTTAAGCAAAAAGGACTACTAAAGCCCTTCATCTCTGTTTTCTCTGGTCATGTAGCGCCAATTTCAAAAATATGTGTGTCTTTTTACTGCATAGTGTTGTGCTTTTTTCCAGCAGTGAAATACTTCTTTAAGTAAAAGTACCAACACCACACTTTAAAAATAATCCATAACAAGTTAAATTCCTGCATTTGAGTAAAAATCAAAAGTCAAAAAGTAAGAGTACTTAAAACAGAGAAATAGCCCCTGTGACTGTGACACTGTTATGTGTTATATCATTAGATTATTATTTCCGAAGCATTATTTTTTTTTGGTTGAGGCTAATTAGTTTCTCACCATTTTATACTTGGCTGCAATTAATGGTTTTCATCATCGATGATTTGTTTTCTTGTTCCATTCATAGTTTTGTTAGTAATAATAGTGAGAAATGCGCTTCACAACCTCTTGGAGCTAAAAGCGGCATCTTCTCATTCTGTCAAACCTAAAAATTATTCAGTTTCTTATCATTTAAGACAAATCATCACATGAAGGTGAAACCATTAAATGTTTGGCAATTGATCATGAGAGAAAATCAAACAAGTAGTTGTTAATTGGCTAACTAGGCTTTCAAATAAATGTAGTGGAGTAAAAAGGACAAAATTTCACATATGAGTTGAAACACAACCACCCTGTATGTGGGCAGAATTCGTGACCTGATTTACCTTCTTTGCGTTGGTCAGGTACGTTCTGGCCGCCTCCTTCAATGCCTTCCACTCCTCCTTCTCCTCCTCAGTCACCTCTCTTCCCTCTCTTTCTTGCTGCTCTTTCGCCTTCTGCAACTGTAGGTAGCACACCCAGCCAGAGAGATACCACACCTGGGAGGCACAGAGAAAGAGAGGCGGGTTAGGTGGGGGCGTGAGGCACAGAGATTCAGACAGAGAGAAAATGTTCTTTGTTGCAGTAAGTGAGCTGTGACAGGGGAAACAGATTTGTAACCCTCACAGAGCATGTCTGCATGAAATCCCACGTCTGTCTTTGACAAACAGGTTCCACACATATAACATGGAAACACACACACAAACACACACACGAGCAATCTATCACTCACATAATAACTGTCATCCTGATCCGGTCCTGACACACAGTATACTGTCCTCATTTACAAATCCTGCATGAATGTAAATGCACGTGTGCACATACTGTAGCTTTACAGTGAATTCAACACTGTGACTTGACCATCTGTCACTAACAATTTGTTTTAAATCTTTCTACAGCAAAAGATGCAATTACTTTATTGAAACATATACCAAAGCATTATTTAATTAAATGGGAAAAAATACCCTGAGGCAAACATCTTCTTTGCATTTCAAATAATATCATACTCACAGGTTGTGCTGTGAACAATGTTAGCTTTGCAATTAAATTAGAATAGGGAATATTAGTTCAATACTCTCTGTGTCTTTCTACCTCAACAGAAATCGTGGAGGAACAGAAGAACCACATTCATGGGTCCTGTCTCAAAAAGCAGGATTAGTACTAACTTGTCCCGAATACAATATTTTGAGCTCCGGAGCTTTGGTAGTAATCAACAGCGAATAATCAAAGCTTCAGTCGGGGGGTGGGAGCTCAGCTGGGATGGACGACAAAGATGCTGCAACGTGTCTTTCGGTTTAAAAGGCGATTATTTTTTAGAATTCTGTTGTTGTTTGTATTGTTATTTGTTTTTGACTAAAAAGACGAACCAAAAGTTTTGGGTGTGTGTAATGCATGTTTGTGATACAGACAGGTTTGGTTAAATCTACCAGTACGCACTTTTTGTGACATAACAGCAATTTTGCAGTTTGCCTTTATTGATTTAGCAAAAAATAAATCAATAAATAAAAAAAATAAAAAATATTCAAATCCCAAAATTGAAAACGAATATCTACCCAACAAACGAATATCCGTACAGTCAAATATTTGGGTTTAGCCCTTGTGTTTACAAGTCAATTCGAGCCTAGACTCTGAGTTTCTGGTTCCATACTGGTGGCCTGTTTGTCAGTGATGCTCTAAATCATCCTTGTAGCTTCAGCTTCGCACCGTACCTGCTCTAGAACGAGTTATGTTCACGACTTAAACCAGCTGCCTCCTCAGAAATTAACTCTCTGCAAATTTCCATGTTTTGATAACTTTTCAATACAAAAACAATGTTATTAAGAAAACAATATTTTAAAAGACAAAGTAATGCAAAAAGCAAGTCAAGCTGAAAGGTGTGAATAAGGAGGTTGTAAGAAGTGCACGTTTAGCAATGGCACAAGCACTTGATAATGAGATGTGAATGTCGGCAGTGTATCCAGGCATAATAACCACAGAAGGACATCTATAAATACTAACGGTTAGTTTGATTGTTTGACTGTTGCATATTGATGCATATGCATGTTTTGTTCATTATGCAGCTGCTACTTAATGGGACATGAGAGACACAATATGAATATGAACTGCTTGCATTTTCCAGGTGACAACACAATACTGTACTAGAGACAAGTGTGAATACTGTGCCTTAATGGCAGGCTATATCATATTTAGCATATATTGCAGCTATAATGGCAACAGGAAAGGCAAACACACACTTCAGTCTGTCCAACGCTCATTTACACTATCAAGCTTTTGATGAAGGATGTTCTTTAAGCATCGTTGAGGTTCAACTGCCACATTTTCATAAGGACACTGATAGTACCATCATTATTATTTTAAATACACAGCTTTAGATCCATCAGTGTAGCGTGTAACTGGCTTTTTTTCAAAACTCCTGCCTCATTCATACTACATTATGTATGAACGGCTGCATCAGATTGGGCCAACAGAGAATAGCCAGATCATTATCTTGTGTCGCTCCAGTGGGTTAGCTGTCTTTTATTAAACGTAGTAGTGTGTGTTCGCTAAAACTGTTCAAATTTCATGCGTAACAGTGGCTCGATGTATTCGCGACTATTTGGCAATAATTTAGCCTCTTCTGTTGCAATAGTACCACACTTAGCAAGGTTCTGACACCAGATGCGTGAGCATCGTTCAATTCAAGAGAGCACCATGTAGAGATTTGTGTTTAGGGCCTCTCAACTGGCTCACAGATCTTAACTTGGCATCTGAATATGTTAAAAGAAAACAACAGTATGTGCTTGAACATTTTGAAATACTCCAGTTGCTCCAGAGTTCAAACAACAAGTGGAGGCATATGTTTAACTACGAGTTATTATGCAGAAAGACACCAAAATCAGCTCGTCCTCCTTTTTTTTCCCATAATCGCACATTCTGTCTCCTACATAATCACATACACTGTACTATGCTTGCTCTTCCACAACACAATCACATTCAACTCCCAGCGAACTTGGAGGTGTGCATGTGCCTCTCATCTCAGGCCAAAGATCATCCTCCCACTGTTCTTCAAGCACCAAAATACAAATATTAGCTCTATTCATTATTCAGTGAGGGCAGAGGCAGTAGAGGCCTCCACCTCTGCCAAATCAACCATTTAGCTAACAAACACATCAATGCATGCCACACTGAATTCAGAATTGCCGCTCAGCATGCTGAGTGGGAGGCTACCCCCTGCAGCCATACTTATCAGAACAACAGCAGCACTGGATAAATGTAGTAATGTTGCAGAACCAGCGGTGTGACATTTTTATCACTGAAACAGTTTCTGTGAATGCAGAACCTAGAAAAAGATGTGTCCTGATGTAAATATGTGTATATTCAGGGGGAGAGAGAGTGAAATCAGGTCGCTTTAATTCTTAACTTCTCTACAAATGAGAATATCTTCAAAAACAGCGAGAACAAGGCTGGAAAAATTCTCTACAGATGGTCCACTGTGAAATAATTTGTGCATGTGGTAGAGATGGCTTGTGCATCTGCACTCAAAATTAAAACATGAGAAAGTTAGCTAATTAAGAACTTCAGAAAATCCACTCTACCCTTCCACAACCCCAGACAGAAGCACACATAATAAAATAAATGCTGCGTCTGTCAATCAAATCACTGGGACTATTGTCATTTCAAAGTGGAGGCACATCTTAGTTCCCATATGGTGCTGCTGAAGGAAGAACAAAAGCATCATGAATGAACGGAATACCTTTGAAACAAGATTTGCAAGGAACGAGCTCAGTTGTTTGCGCAGACTTAACATTTTATAAGTAAGGTTCCAACTTTGAGATACGCAAGAGCAAGGAGAGGGAGGCGAGAGCTAACAACTTATCTACTGCACTTAAGAGAGGAAATAAGAAAGAGAGCAAGACAAAGAAGGGGGGAGAGAGGGAGAGTAACGTGTCTGTCATACACTTCTGACATCACTATTATGACTCTAGCTGCATAAGTGTGATATGATCCGACAAAACACTTTCTGACCATTACAACTGGTGACTGTATGCATGTGTGATTGGCTGTAGGCCTGCTCAAATCAAGTGTCACAGCTGTGCGTCTCTGGAGCGAGTTTAAAAGTTCAGCCCCCTGATGACTGCTCTCAATCTGTCAGCTGAGGGGTGTGTGTGGGAGGCTGAGCCTGAGGGGGAGTGGGGGAGAGAGAGAGAGAGAGAGAGAGAGAGAGAAACGCTGCTGTGCTCTTCTATCTGACACTCAGTGGCACACCTTCACTTCCTCCGCCACTAACAGTAGGGATTTGGAGCAAGCTGACAGCACATAGTTTCGACTAAAGCACAGAAAATACTGCCATTTACGCCACTCTCTAATAGGTATTCAACTTCTCAGTTGTACTCCGTGTGTGAGCAAGTAATGCAAAGGTGTGGGTGTGTTGGCACTTCTTTGTGCACACGCATAAACAGTGGCTCAGCAGAAGGAGCTAAGTGCTCCTGTTGAGGCTTTGTCTTTCCCACTGGAGTTATGACAGAAGTGGGAAGTAGCAAAGTATAAATTCCTTTTTACGATTATTCAGCAAGTTTTTACTTTATTTCCTACATTTTAACACAAATATCTGAACTTTCTACTGCTTACATTTTCAAAACAGGCTCGTTAATTGAATTTTTAACGCATTTAAGGGGAATTGTCGATATTCGTCTTTAATCGGCTTTGAATTATATTAACATGACATGAGGTTCAGTTAGCTTTGCACAGACTGGCGGGTAGAAATGTCCTTCAGAGGGATACTTTTTACTTTTATACTTTGAGACCATTTCAGAGTCTTTAATTTGTTGCTTGCATGTTACTTTAACTTGAGTAAAGAAGTTATATCAGTACTTCTACTTTTACCACAGTCTCATTATACACAAGTATCTGTACTTCTACTTTTGCCACCTCTGGGTGATGAGAGATCTACCTACATGTTGGTCTGATCCAGCATGGGCTACTGTATCACAAAAACAAGACTGCCTGCAAGGGGACACATGAAAAGATATCACTTAATCCTGAGCACTGACAAGTAGCACACGTAGGCACACATCCCACAGAACAGTTTGTTCAAGAATCGTCAGTTAGTCGGGACGGACTATACTGATAATCAGGCTGAACTGCCATTTTAGATTTTGTTCATTCAGTCTGACATTGTTCAAGTCAACCGATTTCATATCGGTTGTAATATTTTGGTTTCTTTTGCTCTGGCAAACTGCTGAAGCTAGTGGTAGCAAAGAGCTGTTTCAAGGCAATTGAAGAAATATGCAGATTTAGGAGTTGTTATTTCTATAAAAGACGACTTACAGCTGCATCGACCTCATACACACTTTCACCCACACACCATTTTACTGTTGCTATTTTTCATGGATTATAAACTAATGAAATTCTGATTTATATCCTACTCTCAGAGGCACAAAACTGCTCTGCATTTTGACACCTGCAAATTAAAACATACAAAATAAGAACGGGGAAGAAAGCTGACCACCACATTTTTCACAAAGCGAAAACAGCCGGGCCTTCACTTCACTGCCTTCACTTCACTGCTTACCTGGACGACTTCATCATCCTCCTCCAGAAGATCCTCCAACACATCGACCGCCATCTAACGCAGAGAGTGAGAGAAATGGAGGGTTAAAAGCCTGAAATATGACTTGAAATCATCACACCAGACAATTACTTTTTAGGTTTAACAAATTCATCAGTACACACTCATCGTCTCATCTCTGACACAGCTTCGACCCAGTGGACAAAGAAACAGACACGGGCACAGTGTTGTTCATCTCCTAGGCAGCACGATCAATCAGAGTGATCAGAGGGTCTGATAAGCGCCCACGAGGCCAGCCTCCCTTATACACCACCGTCGATACCAACAAGACAACAGACATGGCCGTCGATAGACACACTCACCACTGCTTATCGCACAATCAATAATGACATTAGTTTCTCTGCTCGATAGCCCTTTTAATCCATTTACTGACATTAACAGTCATTATATTCACAGTGCCCACGGCACTCCGCTCCACAACTTTTCCAGTTGTTGATGATTTGATGTGATTTACTGTGATTTACTGTGCCGTAAATGTACATTTTGATTCATTGAAATCACAAAAGAGTTACTTTTTTGAGGTAAGGCTGGGCAACACATCTATGTTGTCTTAGATTTTGGATAGCATTATATCATGATATGGCATAAGAGTTGTCTTTTCTTGGTTTTAAAGGCTGCGTTACTGTAAAATTATGTTATTTTCTGAACTCAACAGACTATTCTACTTGCCTTTACCCTCTTAGTCATTATACCCACATTACTGATGATTATTTATCAAAAACCACATTCTGCTAATACTTGGTGAAAGTAGCAATATTCACCTCTACGATATTAATATTGAGGTATTTGGAGTTGCCCAGTCGTAACATTTACGAAGTGCTTTTGGGGAGTTTTCAAAGATTAGAGCCGATAAATCAGTTAGCCAATATTGGCCCATCACAGGTGTATCGGTAAAAATGTAAACTTACGGTTTTAAAGAACACGGTGTAGAAAATGGCGCTTGGGGTGATTTATAATTATCACATTTCAAGAAAAGTTTTTAGACAATAAAGTTTATTGTTTACCTGTAAATATCCAGCCATAGTTTTGAGTTTGAGCTCTCAAAGGAGTTAAATGTTACGTGACCTATGCCATAGTGCGTCACAGTCTGGGGTCAGTTTCTGTGGGAAGTTTCTATTACAGAAAACAGACCTTGACTAAAGTAGGCTGTATGTTTGTATTGCTCTGCTTCTCTCCTTGCGGATTCTGTGTGTGTGTGTGTGTGTGTGTGTGTGTGTGTGTGTGTGTGTGTGTGTGTGTGTGTGTGTGTGTGTGTGTGTTGTGTTGTGTTTGAGAGAGGCCCCAGGTGATGATATATTGATTTTTGTCAACTTCAGGTTGGAGGCGACTGTTAGCCAATCACCCATGGTGAAGGGCAAGAATAAAAGACATGCACATACCCGTGCACACACACACACAGCTGCGCAGTCACACAATCTAACAAAGCTACACCCACAGTGAGCACAACAAGCAGCACTTGTTTCTTGTTAAGGCAGTCTTATTAGCTGCAGCGCTTCTCAATTTTTTCCCCTCCTGCTCTTCTTTGCTTTTCTTTAAGACTACGGCTTCCGGTGGCGATAAAGAGGTCAGGTGCTTGAGTAGACTGAGGGAGAGTCGGGTTAATTTAGAGAATCTTGTTAGCGGTGTGCAGATGTGCATGCCAGGGTGTCAGTTGATTGATTGCTAGACCAATTATCAGCTGAAAACCCACTGTCCTTAATTAATTAATGACTGATTAAAAATACACAAACAAAAATACCTAATCCCAACTGATGATGACTGGATTCATGCCCAGCCTCTGAATTATCTACTTGACTTTCACTGTATCACACCAATGTGACAGACACACACATGCACACAAACAGTAATTCGAGCCAAGCACTAGATATAAGAGATAGGAGTGAAGATCTGTCTGGGTATTAAACAACTGATAGAACAGGCAGTTTTGGAGCAACAAAAATAGAACAAGAGATATCTGGGAGCCAGGATAAATGCGCAACGAACCATTATATCGTCTCCAACTGTACTCCTTCCTAACTACACTGGTCAACCCAGGGGCGAGTGATTAAAGATTCAGAGATTCCTAAGCCGCTTCACGCTCTAAACAACAACAAGATTAATATTCCCGTGAAGATAAGGGGAAGAGAGGGGGTACTACGAAGGAAAAAGTGAGAAAATTGGAAGGAAGTGTGCAAAAAAGTATCTTAATAAACAATGCAAAACTGGTCCATAGTGCACCGCAAAGACACACACACAAACACACACACCAAAGACGCAATGTACACACTGTCCTCTTTATTTCAGGACCTGTTAAAGAAAAAAAAAGCAGCACACTGGGGAGGAACTCATTTATAATGGCCATTGTGTGTGCGTGCAGTTTGTGTGCATGTGCAGTTTTTGTGTGTGTGTGTGTGTGCGTGTGTGTGTGTGTGTGTGTGTGTGTGTGTCTGTGTGTGTATGTGTGTAATCTTCAGGCAATTTTGTTTAACAGAATCATTTTACCGAAGCGCACAGCAGAGACAGGAGAAAGACAAATCACTTTACAAGCGAGGGCAAGCCGTATCTCTAACACACAGAAAGCCATGCAGACAGACACACACAAACACACACACGCACACACACAGGCACACGTACAAAACAGGGACGTCTACACTTCAGTAGATAAATCCTGAGGATGTCAGTGCTAACTGTACTTGCAAGCTGCAACATTGGAAAGTACACGCTGCGCTCCATCCTGAACTAAATTTAAGAACAGAAAATGTTCAATGAATAACATGAAAGCAAACAAGAGTGACAACAATGAGTAACTAACCATCAGCCGCTGTGACAACTACGCCAAACAGACACCTTAATGGCTGTCAGGGGAGGGTGCCTGTCTGGCTGTCTGTCTGCTACATGGCAAGTGAATTAGTGGTGATGATGGGCGATGATGATGATGATGGTGATACATGCGTCTGTGTGTTTGTGTGTTTGTGTGTTTGTGTGTGACAGTGAGAAAAACAGGGTACTGTCAGAGGGCCGCATTGTTATCAGGAAGCACATCTGTTTTTCATGAAAACATGAAGTAACAAGTCAGTATAAACAAGCAATAAAGACTGAATTTAGGACTACAACTGTAAATCATTTCTTTATTAAATACTGTCTTTTACTTTCTCGACTAGCTGAGTCATTGCTTAGTCTATAAAATGACAGAAGGTATTGAAAAATGTCTTCAAATATAATGTTTAGTCCAAAATCCAAAGATACTCTATTTACAATTGCATAAAGAAAAGAAAAGGAGCAAGTCCTCACATTGGATAAGATGGAAACAGGGAACAGTTGATGTCTTTAAGAGCTGCAGATGAGATTATTTCCATTATTCACAATTTTTTTTCGATCAATCGATTAGTTGTTTGGTCTATGAAACAACAGCAAAACCCCCCCTGATTTCCTCAAATGTCTTGTTTTGTTCACAACCCATAGATATCCAGTTCAGTTTATTATCACAGCGGATAAGAAATCGGAAAATATTCATATTTATGAAGCTTGATTCAGAGAATTTTTACATTTTTCTTAAAAAATGACTCAAACTGATTAATCTAGGTAATACATTTAGCTGTTGATAACTATTCAATTAATCATTGTAGCTCTGGTGTTTTGCTTAATAAATTACTCAGGACGAACAGTTGACAAACTTATTGATTAATCACCTGAAACCAAAATCATTTCAGCACAGGTAAAGTCTATAAAATATAAGAAAAAAGTTGCAATTTACCCACAATTATATTGTCAAATTGCTTCTTTTATCCAACCAACACTCCATTACACAAAACAATATTTGATTAACAATGACATAAAACTAAGAAAAGCAGCAAATTCTTCGATATTAGAGCAAATATATAAATATATAAATAGCTAAAAACAATTAATCAATTATGAAAGCCGCCGTCCATTAATCTTCCCTCCATCAACCAATCTTTGAATTAACAAGTCGTTTCAGTGCTAGAGAAACTGGCTCAGAATCAGGCTGCTGGACAATCATTACTTCACAGGCCTCATATGCTTTCTACATATTTCCATTACAGCGACAGAAATCACAAACACATTTGGCATGGATTCAAGTGTCTCCCTCAAAAACAATCAAAAGGGTTTTTCCTTCCAAATTAACTGATCCGCGTCTCGCTGAAACAGAAGACTGAGAGGAAGAACAGCAGCCGTGAAACCGATGTTTTCAAGAACTAATTAGCCAACAGTTTTTGCAGTCCAAATTATTTTGCCAACAAAGAGCATGAGACAATTAATTTGCTTTAATCATCAGTTGATGTCCTTGACCCAAGTATCATAAAATAGCCACTTTCTCAGCCATGAGGGGCTTTTCACGTGCACTCAGGCTAAAGAAGCGAAAGGGGAGCTCTCTTTTAAAAAGGTTTGCAAAGTCATGGCACACTTTCCTACTTTAGGTTTATCATTTCCATTGCAGAAGCTGCCCACTGGCTCTGAATTAGTGACCACCTCCATTAATGTCATGAGATGATGATAATTTGCCTTAATTGAATAAACCCTAAGAAACCTTCAAGGAAAAAGGAGCAGAGGTGCTATTTCAGACAAGCAAAGGTCATATGTTTAATGTGTGATGTTCTTGTTTAGACTGTCACCTAATTAAGTGATTATAAACGATGAGACGCCGTCTATTTACCATTAACAGGGGAAACGACCTAATTGCCATTTTTACCTCTGCGAAGGAAGTTATGTTTTCACCTCCATCCGTCTGTTGGTTTGTCAGCAGGATTACACAAAAACCACTGAACCGATTTCCACAAAACTTGGATGGAGGATGGGTCTCAGTCCAGAATAGACCCAATTAACTTTTAATGCGAATAAAAGGGCGGATCCATGATTTTTTTTCTTCTCACTTTCGTTCACATTGCGAGACATAGCGTTTTTCAACACTTTTGTTAATTTCTCGGGGACTAATGCGTGGATCTTGATGAAAAAAGGTAAATGCACATTTAGGTAGTGGGTGTCCATGAATACGATTTGATGTAGACAAACGTGACGGAGGTATGAACTTGACTGTGTGCCTTTCTAGTTTGTGACTCCACCTGTCCTCACCGTGCCCTACAGGGGATTTTTTTTCCCCAGTAACTTGTGCAATAATATCATACACTTAGATAATTTAGCCAAAGTGATAACAGCATGACATTTTTATTTTTGGCAAATGCCCAGTTTACTCCAATTCAAACTCAAACCACATGATAATGTGAATGTGCAATGCCCAACTGCACTCATCAGACAAAGAGCTTAATCTCCAACAGAGACAGACAAGTGCTTTTTGGCACATTCTCTGTCTTCCACTACTTTTATTATTTATAACCTTATAAACCCGAAATAGTTGAATACTCTATGCAGCTTTAGAAAACACGAAAAATTTATATGTTTCTTTGGCAAATATATGAAATGAATTTTCAAAGCCTTGGCTCAGTTTGGCCAAAACAAAACATTCAGTGGGGGAAAAAAAAACAGACAAACGGTCTCATTCTGGCACCCTGCTGAGGAGGTAGCCTTCAAACTGATGAGTTTACAGACTGGAAGCACACAACTTTACACAGAGTTTAGAGTTGTGAATAGATTTATAGTCCACGGGGAGAGAATAGATAGTGAGCACAAAAAATGTGTGTGTGTGACAGAGGAGTAGAGGAAGGAAAGAGAAGAGAGAGGATGTTCTTATCAAATCCGGCTAAGTCCCAGTCTGGGAGAGACGGACAGAAAATAACTTGCTTCTACTCTACTGTCACCCTTAAGCTCAATTTCCGTCAGAAACTTGCACATAGCTGATGGCTAAAAGCAAATATGACCAAACTCGTGCATGGGTGTGTACATGCGTACATGCGCACACAGCAAAATATTCCCGTTATGATGCACTCTGAATGTGTGCAGTTTGTGTTTGGGGCATGATGACACCAACAGGAGGATGAAGACAAATGACATGTCAGAAACTGTGGACCGAGACGTTGTCATTTTACTGATACACCTGACAGCCCATCCCACAACCAACACATACACACGCACACAAAGATATAACTGCAGCTGAGGGGGGAGGGGAGGACACTGTTCTCATTTCCTGTCAGTGATAGCCATAAACCACTCAACAAGAGTGACTACAAATTAATCACTGCATCACAACAGAAAATAGCTTAACCGCTGTTGGTGTGGCAGTAATCACAGAAAATTACTTCAAGCGTTAATGACTGTTCGGGGTTTTAGCACCAGTGAAATCACGGCCATTAATACTGGAAATTGATGATTGATTTAGACGTGTGCAGTCTCACAGATATGGCGGCAATTTATCAGACTAGAACCTACTTCCTTTTATTTCCTTCTTCACTTACCTCCACCCCTGTGCGCCCCCCTTTACCCCTGTCCCTCTCTGTAAATACCACTCTTCAATTATTGACACAGAACTCTAGAGGGGATAAAGACTAGCCATGGCCTTCTCACCTTCAGCGCTATTCACCGGAACGGAAAGCACACATGCACACACACACACACACACACATACGAATGGCAGGCAGCCCCCTCGCAATGAAACATACGCACACGCGAGGCACGACACACAACAGTTTACCTCGTATTCCTCGCACTCAAGGAGCAGTTTGGCCGTGGTGATGCGGGACTCGTACGGAGGGACCTCGTTCTGGAGAAAAGGGGACAACACCGCCACCTCTACAGTGAGTGTTTACACAAGCATCCACAAACATATTTCTTCCTTTTGTCTGATAATAACGCGATCCAATTTCAAGGTACAAAACATTCTGCGACTACATGGCTGTTAATCACAGCGAAAGTGTCTGCAGGCTGAGTTCAGATCAACCTGCTCCTGGAGATAAGAGTCATAACAGTGGTGCCACTGGGACTTTTGTCTCAAATCAGCACCCTCTGATATCACATTTCCTCCTTATATGAATGCAAACTCAGGTACCATTTATTTGGAGTCATTTAGAACGCATCTTGACTTCGACATTACAACCATCCCTTTCTCTTTGTGAAATTCCCTGTAGTAATTGGCTTACTTATCCTTCATAGACTCTCCTGGTGTTGCTTTGCTCTTTCATAACTGCTCTCTCTTAACATACACACACAAGCACACAGGTTTGTGAAGTATTTGTTCCATCTTTTATTTTTTATTATCCTTCCTTTCATTATCTCTGACTTTTTATCTCTACTGGTGTCCTTATGTTTGTGCTCACTGCAAAGCACACTGTGACAATCCCGTTAGTTGAAAGTGCTTTATAAATAAACCGGGATCTTATGAGGGCTGGTTGCTGTCAGAGAAATACCAAGCACAGCTCCTACTCACCTGCACGTCTTCCTCTGTGCTGGAGGAGGCTGCACTCTGTTTCTGGGCAGGTAGCCACAATCCTACACTCTTCAACAGGTATTCTTTGCCTTCCTGAAGACAGCAAAATGCATACATGTGTAAATTCACAGATGTGTGTATGACTGTGGAACTAAACACAAACACACAGATGAAGACATTGAGTAAAGATGCTGGCATTTGTTGTGTTTAAATCATGAGTTTAGCTTTCACAGGTCAGATTTTGAAATCTTTATAGTATTACCCTGACCTGTGGATTAATTTGAGGTCAATTTTTGTTTTGTTTTTCAAAGTTATTACAGGAGTATTCCCAAAGAGGCTGTTGCTGGATGTGGGATGCTGTTAAGTGTGACTGGAGCCAGCCTGACCCCTACAGCTTGCAGCTGGTAGTACAGATCCACTTTAAGTTAACAGGATCTTTTGTTTTTCTTCAGTGTTAAGACCACAAAGAATTATTTAATAATTTCTTAAGTTGTGTTTATTCGCTCAGGTTGTGCTGACATCTTGCCAATACCATCT
Organism: Pagrus pagrus; assembly: GCF_965226575.1. Lineage (NCBI taxonomy): Eukaryota > Metazoa > Chordata > Actinopteri > Spariformes > Sparidae > Pagrus > Pagrus pagrus. Next base: position 16,016,927 of record NC_140191.1, read on the forward strand.
GTATACAATTGTTCCCTTGAAAACGAAAAGAAGAATGTTATTAAACAAAAAATTGCCAGGTTGACATCATTACTTGTACTGGGCTTTACTGCTACATTAGTACCACATTTTGTTCTACAATATAATCATTGGAAAATCTTTTATTCACCTCAAAGATCCTTTAGTGACCTGAATAACTCACAGTTTGTAGAATTTTACCACTTTTGCATTTCTTAGGAAAACAAAATGGTACTAGTTGTATGTATTTTTAAGCATGCACCACATAAGCTTCTCACAGAAGGTGAGAAAGAAGGTTTTGCCTTGAATGTTGTCTGCCTATCAGTTGGTAAAGAAGCAATATTTGTAATATGTCTTGGCTAAAAAAATTAAAATGGTGAAAATATTCAGCCATTTTTCTAAACTCATTGTCAGAAGCTTCATATAGCAAAGTTCTTGTGGCTTCTTTTCCAAATTGAGTCCAATACGCTGCTCACCTCTCTCTTTATCAGATGACTATATGACCTCAATGATCAGCCCAGTAATTAACATTCCTATCGGCATGACCTGTCGGTGTGTGTGCGTGTTAATGTATGTGTCCATCTGCTGATTAATGGCATACAATTCAATTTGCCCAGAATAATTAACTCAGCAGATTCCCGCTTTAATGTGGTGATAATTCATCCTTAGTGTGTGTGCGTGTGTGTGCACGTGTGTGTGTGTGTGTGTGTGTGTGGACTGACCTCGTTTTTCTCTGTGCTGAACAGGTAGCTGGCCATGAGCTGTAGAGCCTCAGGGTTGTCATAGTGATGCTGTAATGCTCTCTCAATGAACTCTCTGCACTTGTCTGCAGCTCCCTCTTCCATGCTACATGTACAGACACACACACACAGACACACACACACACAGAAAGACAAAGCTCAATTCATTACCAAAACACTGACATGAACATGGGGTTATAAGTGTCAAGAGCATAACTCTGTGTGCTCCAGTACCAGAGGTCTGCAAGGTAGATCTCAGCGATGGAGCAGTAGGCTATGCAAACATCCTTCGCTGTGGGGAGCTCAGGGTCCTTATCCGGTGGGGCAGCAGCTCCAGCCTCAGCCTGCTTAAAAAGCAGAGGGCAGATGTCCTGAAAGGTGCTATCAATCATAATACATTAAGCATGGCATCCAGATTGTTTTTATTAACAATTAAGTAGGGCTGCACAATTAATAACATTCTAATCAGAATCACAATATGGCTAAGTGTAAAATCCAATTGGCAGAAGGTGCAATTTAACAAGGTACAATGAGACAAAACAGCACTATACTGAAGTTCTGCAGTGCTGCAGAGATGCCATGGCGCAAAAAAAAAAACTTGTTCTCTAGATGTAAGAAAACAAAACCCCATCAAATATCACATCACTGTGATTTTTATAGTTTTTTTCAGTAAAACAAAATGTATCATCTCCACTAAACGTGAGTCACAATGCAATTGCAATTTCTGTCAAAATAACTGCAATATGATATTTCTGACCGTATCTTGCATCCCTACAAGTAAGTTATCCAAAGAAGGAAAACACGTGTTATATTAAATTATTATACAAACACATAACTTACTACACGTTATATATTCCCAAAGAAACTGCATCTGATTTGGCCCTTTTCACAGCAGACTTTTTGACATGTTACAGTCTGAAAAGCACAGGTGAAAATAATAAAAATTAATGATGGCTAAATTCCTGGCTCATTCTTACACTGCCATGGCTGACTGGGACTCTTACTAGACTGGAGCCATTGTTAATGTTATTAGTCACACCTGCTTTTCCTACGACGACAAGTAAAAATGTCTGCTGTGAAAAATGTCTATGAAGATTTAAATTACAAAGAATAACTCATGCCTATTCCTTGTTACATATAACATCTGCTCGAAAAATAAGGAGGCTGTTGGGTAAATATTTGGATCCTGGTTCTTCTAAATACTGTACACGAGTTATTTAACTTGACAACAATAATATAGGTCAGACAACTAGTGAATTCAATCAGAGAAATAATTTAACACCTTAAAGCTCAGCCATTGTTACAATGTATCCCATTATATTTTCTCATTTGCCATGCTTTTTGCCAAATTAGATTTTAATTCTAAATTAGATTTTAACTCTTGTCTAATTTTCTTAGACACTTTTCGTACATGTAACGTCACAATGATGTGCTCTGTGTGCTAAAATATTTGCTAAACTCCAGACAACCCTGCAACAACTCCTGTCCTATGCCATACTTAAGGCAAGGAAACTTTTATGCTGATGTTCAGCAAAAACAAGGAAACATTGTAATTCAAACATTAGCTGACCGCATTAAGAGATACTTTGGAGCGGATCAGCTCAGTCCTCAAGGACAGGCTTAAAGAATCAGAAAAAATCTGGCAGCGGATTGCAGAGTTAGGTTGTGTAGATTAAAAGACTTAAACAGCATTGAGAGAGAGAGGGAGGGGAGGAGAGGCTTACGGGTTTCTTTTACTAACTTTTTTAAAGACGTATTCGATTAGATTGTTATATGTGACAATCATGATGGGGCTTCAGAATAAAAACATTTGAAAGTAAAAGTTCAGAGAATTGCCACATGACTACTCGTGTACATTCTTAGCTTAAAATATGGGTTGTGACAGGCATGTAACGAGGTGTTTTCTAATAACCTGTCCTTTATATGTGATTAGTTACATTTGCATGGATTAAAAGAATAGTCATAATTTGTGTAAGATTGAGATCACACCGTGAGCGTCCATTACTATTCCTGATAGATAGATAGATAGATAGATAGATAGACAGATAGATAGATAGATAGATAGATAGATAGATAGATAGATAGATAGATAGATAGTCCGACAGCCCCCTCTTGTGAAGATGCAGAAGATTACACTTTCATTAACACCCAGGCGCAATTGAATTTCTCCAAGTTGATGTAGAGTGTATAACTAACTAACCATAAACTGAATGTGTGTGTGTGGGAGTGCACTCACTGTGGTCTGTGCTTGTTTGTCCAGTGCAGAAAGCAGGACTTGTATTCCTTTTGTGTAGTAGTCCACGGCCTCCTGCCCTGTGTGGATTTGTCCCAGGTACATGTATTTACTGTGGCCTTCATCTGGGCTCAGTGCGACTGCACGCAGAAAAGCTTAGAGAGAATTGGTCAAGGAGGCAACAACCTTTAAACAGCATGGAAATATCAAAGTGTTTAAATGAAATGAATTGAGTTACTGAGAGATACAAAACAAGAAAAGGGGGGCTGAATAAAGGATATTTCCTTGGCTTTCTGTGTGTTTCCTAGTTCAGAGCAGATGTGTCCCAGCATGTCCAGAGCTTGCAGGTTATCAGACTCCACATCCAGAGCTCGTTGGCAGAAAAGGCCAGCCATCTCAAAGTCAAAAGTGTCCATGCATTCCTCTGTCTGTGCAGCAGAAGATCATATGATACAACAAACACGCAGTAGATGATCAGAATTAAAAAATATAATAATTTCACATGCATGACATTTCTGGATCATGATCTTTGTTATGGATATCTCTGGCCAATGTTACCTTTTCTAGTAGTTGTTGCACAGAGTACTTCTCAGATGTCTTCTTCTTGGCTTTCTCGTGCATTCTTACTTTCATTCTTTCCTGGGGTGTCAATCCAACAATACCTGAATCTTATGTGATCGGATTAATGGAGAGTCAGGGTTAGTTTTGTCTAGTCAGTTGAAAGCAACGCATAACAGAGTTATGACTAACTGTTGTCTAAGAGGCTGACGTTACATACTGTAAATAACTAGCAAAATGTTGAGCCACTGGAGAAAATTACCTCTGTTTGGACAGTTGTCTTTCCTCTTCGGCTTGTTTTTCTTTTTGCCCTTTGCCTGTCCTCCCATAGTGCTGAAATATACGTCTTATAACTCCAATTTCGTTCTTCAAAACAGACTTTTCCCAAAGTGTGAATGTTACACACGCGTGGAAGCAAGTGTAGTTGAGCTGAAAGGATGTACTGCGCATGCTCAAAGCAATGACTGAGTGGCTGCTACGGAAAGCGGTAGTGGACAAAACATTAACGGTTCTAAAAAAACCTTTTTTTCCCGATAAAACACCGAAAAATTTACATTTAAACGGTCCAACTTTGTTATCCATTGCGTTTTAAATGTATGCTTAACGCTAAAGTAACTGTAAAGCTCCACGGTTTATAATTTATTTCTACAAGGCGCTGATTACTTAAGGCGGGCTTTAAATGAATTAAACGGTTCTGCTTGTGGGCGGGTGCCCCTGTTGATTGACAGGCCTGCGGACCATTCAGATAACGCGTTAAAGCTGTACCCCTTGACGTATCTGGAACTCTCTGGATTTCAACCAATGGGCGCACACGTCAAATGTACGGCATTTTTTTTTTTTTTTTTCACAATTCTCTTGTAAATAAACGAATGACAGAGACGCTGGTGATAGTGAAATTGCTACCAAAATATTAAATCAACACGGAATCCAATTACTCGACTGTCTATTAAGGTGAGTAAGCTTGTATGTTAACTAACCCGTGACAAAGAGTATGAATTCATACAGCAGCTATCGACATCGCTGTGGTGTGAGAAGTAATTGAATGACAAAGCAATGAAAGATTAGCTGCTAGTAGTAAAGCTAATGCTAACTGCTGACATTACCAAGCCAACTCAGCTCTTTACACCTACCTTTGCCACAGTTATTTGACAACAAGGTATCAACGCCGCAACAAACATAGCTAACCATTATCCTGCTGTCAGTACTTTTACTGCAGTAAAACGTTGTAACTATTTGACGTTAACGGCTAGCTTTATACGAGCTAGTATTTCGCATAACCCTGGTATATAAACCAGCTATATCGCGCCATTGTCGCCGTACATGAAAAGTCGTGCTCTCTTGTGGAGAATAACATTAGCTGATGTTTCTGTCCCTTTACTTTGCAGGCTGTTGTGACAACGTTAATGTCATTCCTACCCGCCAGTTTGCTGCCAGCCAGTAGAGTCAGACTGTATCGTGCCACACAGGTAGCTTGTGGCCAATGCCACAGGCTCGACCTGCCCACAGAAGTGGACTATAAACCGCGGAAAGAGCTGGCAAGTTAGCCTCAACGGAGCTGTCCTGTCCCCTCGTGGCTGTTGGACTGTAGAAGGAGTGGCCGTGGACCCACCGACAGAAAAAGTTGTCATGTCGGAGTTAAATAAAGAGGTGGTGGATTTGGTTTGGGGGAGACCCTCCAGTGGAGGAGTGTCTGCCTCCATCTTCCGTAGATGGACCCAAGGTAATGGTGCTTTGTCTCAGTATGATGATGTGAATGAACAGAAAAGACATAATAGATGTTACAGAGATGGTGACCTATGTGTAGTGGAGAGCCAAGTGTATTCAGATTTTACCCAGAGAGGTACAACAGTCTTTTTTTTTTTTGCTCGTCCTCCTCTCTAACTAAAGGTCAGATAAGCCGTTAAATACCCTTCTGTTGTACATGTGGTTGGTGTGAATACTGTACATATTGATTTATCCTTGATTCACTCTGACCTTGGAAATGACCAATGCATGCACTTGTGGTTGCCTAATTTTTAATTAACGTACTTGTCATCACTGTGAAAATTGTTAAGATTGCTCTGTTGACCCAAGATTTCACTTTATCCTCATTACAGGATTTGTTTTCAGTGAGAATGAGCACACAGCACTGGAGCAGTTTGAAGGAGGCCCATGTGCTGTCATTGCACCTGTCCAGGTATGGTTGAATTTAAAACTCCTTGCTGTAAGTGCAAAGTCTCAATTTGCGGCATATTCCCTAAGTACTGAGCCCTCACAGACCTCCTACATTCGCATTAGGTGGAAGTACTTAAAATCGTATGTCAAAGAATGGCGCAATTTAGTCTGCATCATTCTACAACGTGCACCTTTTACAAGTTCACTTGGGGATTTTAGAGTGAGGCTTCTTTTATACCTGACTTATATATGCATCATCGTTAATGAGTCTTGCAGGTATATGAATTGTTGGCTATGCTTAACTGACTAAACAAAATGGTCAATTATATATTCAAAAGACCAAAGTCTTCACTGTGAGGGTGGACTATGGACACATAATGTGTAGCAAGTGTAGCATATTGGACCTTGGAATATTTTATGGCAAATTTTGAAACTGAGTTTGTTTTTCTTTGCAGGCTTTCCTCTTAAAGAACATCCTCTTCAGCAGAGAAAGTTCCAACTGGAGACAGACGTCAGGTAGATTGTCCCAAGAAAAACATCAAACCATTGTTTTATATAGTTGTATGCCCTGTATTTAAGAGTGGATGAAGCCTTATAAAGCTTTGGGGCTTTCTTTCTATTTGTGCCATGAAAAGATTTGAAGCTTAGGGGCTTCAAACTCAACAAACACAGTGACATCTGGTGGCTTGTAAAACTTATGGCAGCACTTTAAGACTGTGGCTGAGGCACCACCACACCTTGCTGACACTCATAGTTTAGGCTCATGTGTGTAATAAATGTCCTAGCAGCCGCTGTGTTATCAAATCTGAATACCTGTGTTTGGAAGTCCTGCATTACAGTAAATATAGATGTTATTGTGCAGTGTGTTGCAATAAAATTATCATGCGCTGTCCAAAAGGTCTATATGCCACCATGTTCAACTTCGCTGTTGATATTTATCTGGTATCTCTTGAGCCACAATATGATGTGACTGGAGAGTGATAATCCCTCAATTATTCTCCCCTCTTTCTATGTGTCAACCACATGCAGTAGTTTAAAACTTTCAAAAGCTGTCAAACTGAATGAAGCGCAGTTCTGTGAAATTCTCTATTCAACACAAGCTCCGGCGCGGTGTTTCCAAACAGCCCGCTTCACAGAAGTTAGACCAGCTTTAGAGCCTCTGTATCATCCGGCCATCCCTAATGGCTTGTTAAATCATGCATGTTTTATGCTTGTGTCTGTTAGAGGAGGAACAGAAAACAGCACTGTGTTCCACTCTGAGTGAAATCTTGGAGTCCGCCTGTGCCAGCCCCTCCACAGGGTTCTGCCTGGTGACCTGGGCCAAGGGACAGAGCCCACATCCAAGCACACATACCAACACGCAGACTCAGTCACAGTCGCAAACACAGGACATGCCAGAGCCGGAGAGCAGCCAGCCACCACAGGAGCAGCAACCCAGTGAGTCCTGCATCTGTCATATTCCAACGTCAAACGCACATTCGGAATAACAATGCACAAACGTATGAATGCTTGCTCATTCACGCAAGCCTAGTCTTTACCATTGATGACAATAATAGTAACTTTTAATGACTAACTGTTTGACATTGTGGAGTTTTTGACATGCAGTGATACCTCAGTGTGTGTGTGTGTGTGTGTGTGTGTGTGTGTGTGTGTGTGTGTGTGTGTGTGTGTGTGTGTGTGTGTGTGTGTGTGTGTGTGTGTGTGTGTGTGTGTGTGTTTCCTTGTGCCTAGCTGCTTTGGCTGCTGAGGAACTTGGCTTTGAGAGATTTCACAGTGTTCTTCAGTAAGTGACAATTTTAATATTCTCACCACAGCTAACACCTTGCAGCTAATACTCATGACTGTCTCTTCCTCAATGAAGATAATCTTGCCATAAATAATACTGTGAGTCTCTGGAGAGATTAGGACCTCACAAATCCTTGCTTTACAATAGCCAGTATGCAGTACTGCGATAGAGAACTCCATATTTCTCTGAAGATAGTATCAGCGGGAGGGAGGGGAGGGGTGATGTTTGATTCATCTAGTCTGCGAGAATTGGCTTTCACATTGAATTAGCTTTTTCACTCTGCTCACAAGTTGCTGACTCAGCACTTTCACTGATTGCCTAATAAAAAAAACCTACCTCTCACTACCTTTCTCGCACACAAACTGTCTGTCACACACGCACAAACTAAATGAATGCAAGGCTGCGTTTGCCAGAGGAATATTGAAATTTCATCACACAAGCGTACTGGCAGCTGAGAACAGAGTCAGCAAAAAACAGTGCTGACTCACAGTGAAGAAGTGCACACTGAACTAAGACAGACAAATTAACTAGCAAGCTCTCCAAGGTGGAGCAAGACAGGGGTGTGGCTCCAAATAGAGGCTCCAGATCAGTTTTTTATTTGTCCTTAAATGCATTTGATTGATTTCCGGCCTATTGCGAAAGTCATCCTTTTTCACCTGAAATGACAGATACAGTTAATCCATCAGTCTCTTTGAGCCTAAACCCCCCCAAACCTTTTAAGTCTTTAGATTGTGTCATTAATCAACCTGATGTTTGTTCCCCTCCTGCAGTAAGCGGACTGTAATGTCAGTGTCTGGTCTCAAAGAGGAGGTGCTGTCTCTCTACCACACCTGGAGGGGGTGCTGTGGAGTCTTGCTTTTCCTGTACTCCGTCATCCTCACCAAGGTAAAGGAAAATAGCTGGGTGGAGATATGGAGGAAGATATTAAATACTGATTGGGAATGATGAGTATGTTGATGTCTCATATTTATATTTAACTTAAACAAAGTGATAATAAAATAAAACTCTTTTATAAACCTAAAACACAAACTATTATTATTTTTTTAATAGTCTTAATCATTGTGTCTCATCATTTAAGGTTATTTTTTCCTGTGTGTTACATCGATCTTTAAACCCACAAAAATTAAATGTAGGCTTGTCTTTTCCTGTCCTCTCTGTGCAGGGCATAGAGAATATTAGAAATGAGATCCAGGACACAATGGAGCCTCTCATAGACCCTGTGCATGGCCATGGCAGGTATAAAAACACTTCTCATCATATTGTCTCATGCTCTCATCACTTAGGCTGACAAAGAAAATGACACAGTACTGCAAGGTCCTTTTTTGTGCGATAAAAGGGGTACAGCATATCTTCTGTTGTCTCAGAAACTACTGATGTCTCCTTTCTTATCTGTCTTTTCAGTCAGAGCCTGGTGAACCTCCTTGTAACTGGCCACGCTGTCTCGAATGTCTGGGATGGAGACAGGGAGTGCTCTGGCATGAGTAAGACACAAACACGCCATATTCACACAACAGACACATTAACACACATACCACACTCACAGAGCTTAATTTTGTGGCCCCAGATTAAAACCATATCCACCAGAGGGCAATAATTCTTATATCCCACAGCATTGTACAAAGGGCAAGAATTAGTGCCAGTGTGATGTAATTTAACATATTCTCATTTTAATGTTCTTTTTTTCTCCCTGCTTTTTAGAACTGCATGGTATTCATAAACAAGCATCCGTTGGTTTCCTCACGCTTATGGAGTCACTACGCTACTGCAAGGTACAGAGACATGCAGGTTCTCACACAAGCAAACCGTCTGATGAGTGGTCATGGAAAATACACACAGGATTTATTTTTTGTTTTTGTTTTTCTGTCTAATCAAGACATTCTATGAACATAGATGGACACCCACCCATTTTATACTGTTAGATCAGAGAGTGCGAGGAATACAAATGCACATATAGATGCTCTCTGTTACTTCTGCATTTGAGATGTGAGACATATCTAATATGTGAACACAAGCCACAGTTGGAGCTCCCGTGTGAAAATATGTTTGGAAGGAACAGTCCCAACAGACTAACTGTGAACTCCCTACTCTCTCTCTTTACGCTTTAATTCTCTGGCACACATGTACAGAAACACACATTTACTAAAAATAGACCACAAAAGAATTTTAAAAATATGTATGACGTGACATATTTTAGTCATCGTGGAAAACATGGATCTTGGCTTTTTATTTATTTATCATTGCCAACATAAGCAAGCCCAAAAAAGCTAGAGCTGAGATATGAACTCTGTAAATAGGCAAAGTAAGCAGTCATAATAAGGTAATGGCAAGTAGATGGTTGCCAAAGTAACCAGAGGGCTGTAAAGAGTGATTTGAGAGAGCAACTCATATTGAATAAGGAGATGTCTTCTCGTATATACACATACTTAATTGTTCTTGTGAATAAGAGTGGAATATTATCATTGATAACAGGCATTTAATTTACCCTTTGTTGAGGATCCAGAGAAGTAATATGCTCGTCCTGTACTGTGTAATGTAATCCCTTTTTAAATATTAATGTACTTTGTGAAAAAGGCGTTCATTGAACTTTAAACAGTTAAAAATGGACACTCATTTTTTACGCATTCCTTGTGTGTGTGTGTGTGTGTGTGTGTCTGTGTCTGTGTGTCTGTGTTTCAGGTCGGGGCATTCCTCAAGTCTCCAAAGTTCCCTATTTGGATCCTTGGCAGCGAAACTCACCTCTCTGTGTTTTTCACCAAGGCAAGTTCAACTCACTCATCCATATGCGACCAAACACATATTTCACTCACACAAGACACACAGCTTGTAACATAAGCCAGTCCACACAGCAGGTTAGAAAAACCAAAATATGGACAGCGCTTAAAAGATTTAATATAGTGCAGGTCAGATATCAATGTGGGGGAAAAAGAGAAGGAGAAGGGGAGGGGAGGGAAAAATGAGATAGTCATATATGGCCAGTGCTGTTTCTTGGCTTTTCACCTATCCAACATTGAGAGAAAAAAACCTCAGCTTCCAAAGAGGAACAAGTGCAGACACACACACGCAGTCATCTTCATGCCTTCTTTTTCTCACTCTCACGCACACAGAAACACGGTTTTAGTTTCTCAACCATCTGTGATCAACTAAACAAAGTGGGGTTCATGATATATGACCATGATGTAAACTGCCGAATTTGGACTCCAATGAGAGCCTCCATTTCCAGCATACTTCTGTCTACCTTCACTGTCGGGCTAATTTCAACAATATGGATCACACATTTTTCTGTCCTGGCACTTGTAGTTTGTTGTACAAAGTTGTCCCAGAAACTAAGGAGTCCCAGAAACAACACCCAGGAACTAAATCACAAACGGCTCCTTTAGCCTCATCGTGGTTGAGTTTCCATTGTATCTGAAGAAATGTTAAGGACAGGTCAGTTAGATTAAAATAGATATATATATAACAAGGAACTAGACAACAAACCGTTGATTGACTGAAATTTTGATAAATATTGGATTATTGGATATTTGAATCTAAATATAGATGATAAGAGCTAAGAGGAAAAATCAAAAACGAGAAAGAGGAAAGACACCTGTCTCGACAGGAGCGAGGATTCGATCTCCTTAATGTTTGTCTGGGTTGTTCCCCTGTTTTAGTACTTAACCACATGGACAGCAGTTTGTTGGTTTGATCACTTGCCCAGTGTCTGGTTTGTTAGTTGTTGGAAATGTGGCTGTTGTTTACATGTCAGTATCAATAAACAAAAATTCCATCCACACTTATGTTATAGTAATACCCAGGGCTAAAGTGCAGTGCAATGAATGGCTGCTGGTTGGCTTGTGTTTGACAAATCTGTTACATTTTGTGCTGCAGAAAATCCACCCCTGAGCCACCAGAAAGTAATACATCAGAGTAGATAGCTTTTGGGCAAAAGGAATTGTGTTCCAGGAAACAAAACTGGAACCAGGTTCATGTGGTGAAAATGCAGGTAGAAACATTGTAACTTCCTCTGTTCCTGGAAAAAGGGCCAAGACCTTCTGCTCCGACATCAGCAGCTCAGATCTACACTGTTCATATATGCATGCACGTATATGTGTCGAATGCACTGCCTAATTGGGGTCAACGATGTGGTTGTAACAATGAGAGAAGCTTGTAGAAGTATGAATCATCAGATTTTCATGCTAGTGTGGATGTGTGCACATGTGGGCACACACTCACCCAGTTTTGTACTCAAACAAACATGTTTATTATCTCCATCAGTGATCAGGTAACATAATACATTGCTTTAGCCCGTAAACTAAAGCTTGCAGGTTTGGTTGTAGCAAATCGATTCTCCTTGCTGTTGTGAAAACTGCACCAGAGATGCAGAAAAAATCCCCAGCAATCATCTCCATCATGAGGCCACACCCTTAATATACCATTGATTAAAAGCTCAGTTACATGCATTCAGCTCAAGCCTGCTAGGCAAGTGGGTCATGTGTTGGCTCAGTGATGACTCAAAGTCGTCATCCAAGCGCTGATGACTTACCGATTGCTACAACTCCCCCGGCACTGGTGACATGTTCACATATACGCACATTCACACACATTCCAGAGCACAGGGAACTTTATCCTGATTAGCATTGGTGCTGTGTGTGTGTGTGTGTGGGGCTTCAGGTGGATGGCTTCCTGGAGGGAATGTGATTCCAGAGTTCCCATCTGGATCCATTTGTCCCACTGGAGGTTTGGAACATACTTAAACACACACGCATATGGACTGACGTATATGGCTGACGCTACAGCATGCCGGCTCCAAACCTTTGAGCCAGAGCTGAAGGGGTAAGACGTGAGGCGAGGGTACTCTGCTGGTGGACCTGACTGAAGCCCTCCTTGAATAGGGGTCTATGTTTAGAGCTAATTTGAAGCACACTGAGATTTCCCAGGCATCGTGATACAAAAATACACGCTACCTGGTTATGTGGCTTTTAGGTCCGATATAGAGCCATCCTCACAAAAGCAGCAAATCTGATCCCTGCCTCTGATGTTTCAGCGGCTCCTTCTGTCTGCCATTGGGGACGGGTGTGTATTCCCCCGAGTCGCTGTCAGTGTGTGACTGTAGCTTTCAGACCATCAGCTTAATAGCATTAGTGTTTTTATCTAATCTGCCTACACAAAGGCCATTCCACCATCTCTGATCCCTACCCACAACACCCCCCACACTCTCTTCTCTGTCCTCCGTTGTATTAATGTGTGTGTGCATGTGAGAAAGTGGCTGAGTGTATATAATGGCATGTAATGGGATCTGTTTTTGGACAAGAGTTTCTGAGACGCCAGAGGAAGGAGAGAAAGGAAGAAAGACAGACAGACAGAGAGTGAGGGAGAAGAGGGATGGGATGATTGATGAGACGTATCATGCAATATGTTTAAAAAAGGATTCTTTCTTCCTTCCTTTTCCCCCTTTTCTCTTTGAAGTAACTATCCACTCCAGTGTACAGTAGCTCAGTTGCCCAAGAAAAGGATTCCCCAGCGTTCCTCAGCCAACCTCTTCAGATTATTGGTCCCTCATGGGAAGGAAAGAGGAAGAAAGGAAGTAGAAAGGAAGGATGCACTTTAAAGAGTGGGGCAGTGGTCACTCAGGAAAGCGGGAGGGGGGTGGCGATCCTCTGGTGACATTTCTCATCGCTCTTTACTCTCCTTGCTGAGTGATGAGGTTCACAGGCTGTGTCTGTGCTTCTCCAGGGAGTTACATGTGTGTTTTTGTGCGTGTATGTGTACAGTAGTCGCGTTCGGGGTCAGTGATTTACTAGGAGGGAGAGCAGCCGCTGCGGCGCTCAGTGTCCCTTAAGACTCCTGCTTCTGTCTGCACACACATGCAAGATGTCCTTCAAGGACTGGTAGGGAGCAGGGAGAATTTAAAGTGTGCAGACACAGTTAATGTAGGTCAGCTTCCTTCAGTGAGGGTTTATTGGCATAACCACAGTAAATTGAAGACAGTGCCAATATGGTCAGGCTATAATTCTGAAAAACATATTTTCAAGCAATCAATATTTCTGTAATGCCATGCTGACTGCAGGAATGTCCACCAGAGCTGTTACCAGTGAACTGAATGTTCATTTGATTACCCCAAGCCACCTTCAGTGTAGTTTCTGAGATTTTGGCAGTACATCTGACCGGCACAGCAGACCACGTGTGACCACGTCAACCCAGGAACTCCACACCCGGCCTCTTCACCTGCAAGATTGTGTGAGACCAGCCACCTGAACCACTGATGCAATAGTTGTTTTGCAGAATCAATTAGAGAGCGTCTCAGGGAATCTCATCTCGGTACTCATTGTCCTCACCAGGGGTCTTGACCTAACTGCAGTTTGTTGGCATCACTGACTAGAGTGGGCAAATGCTCACCTTTGGTGGCATCTGGCACTTTGGAGAAGTGTTTGGGTCATGTTATAGGCAGGCACAAGCTATGGTTAATGAACATGTGCATTTCATTGATGGCAACTTGAATGCACAGATACCTTGATGAGATCTTGAGGCCCATTGCCATGCCATTCATCTGCCACCATCACCTCATGTCGCAGTATTGTGATGAACAGCCTCATGTCGCAAGGATCTGGATTTCCAGATTCCTGGAAGCTGAAAATACCCCAGTTCTTGCATGGACTGCATTCAGCCTCTCAGCATGTTTGGGATGCTCTGGATCCACATGTTCAACAGCAACTTCCTGCCAATATCCAGCAACTTTGTACAGCCACAGAAGAGGATTGGACCAACATTCCTCAGGCAATAATCAACAACATGTTCAAATCCATGCGAAGGAGATGTGTCGCACTATATGAGGAAAATTGTGGTCACACCAGATACCGACTGGTTTTCTGACTCATGTAACAGAACATAAGACTTTTGTGCTTTCTGTTTAAGAGGATTACTTTCTGTTCTTAGTGTGATCAGAGGGTGCGGGCCACAGAAAAACACTAAATAACAAAGCGGCGTACATTAACAGTCATTAATAATCTGTGTCAGGTCAGACCAAGGGCCATTGTAATGTGATGAAAAGCAGTCTGTGACAGTGTGTGTGTGCTGCATTGTGCTTCCTTCTCCCCTGTGTGTAGTTTGCTGTTATAGGACCCATCATTACGCTATGTAATATCCTCCAGTGTCTCTTCTCTTTTCTGGTGAGACACCGTCTTTCTCATCCAAGACAGCACCATAAATCATTACTTTGTCCCGTCTGTCACACCTGAAACACACACTCAGATGGAAACATACAGCAGATACTGCTTGCACTCCTTATGTAGTGAAAGAGATTGGTTTACCATTGTTTTCTGTACCCGTAATCACATGGGACGCAGGCTAGTTAAGGTGAACAAAACACACACACATACAAGCACACATATACTCTACATAACAAGCCCTCCCACACAGACTCCCTCCTCAGTTCCCTCCTCAGCACGTCATGTAGTGAGGCTGTCGCTGCCTGCTAGGAACAAGGCAGGAGACACTGTCCGAGACCTCTGCTTTGTTGTCTCGAAAACCGATCCCTTCAGACGCACTCTATGGCCACTCAGAGCCTCTCAGCACACACAATAGCCCTTTGGCTGGACCGGAGGGAAAGAAAGAGTAACTCTAGAAAAGTACTATGCTTACCTGTCTATCCTGAAGTGCCTACCTGCATGATGAGATAAAGGATGAAAGGGGGGATGGAAGAATGGAAGAAAATGTCAGGGTTGGAAGGGCAGGAAATACTCCAAAACTGGAGTACCTACTTAGCACAGGAAAAGGCAGGTAAAAAAAAGGGGGGAGAAGACTGGGCAGGAGAAAGGGCAAGAGAGGAAAAAGGCCCACAAGGGATGAGTTGTCAACCCAAGAGAGCCACAAAGTCTAGTGAGGAGAGAGAAACTCAAGTGCAGATTGCCAGAGGTGAAGGTTGAGGCAGTGGTCAGAAGAGTTTCCCAAAAAAAATGTGAAGAGGTTACATGGATATCAGCCGAGCTTGGACTCTATTTTAACTCTAATTTAACTTCCTTTTTTGGCAAATCTATTTTTAAAATCAGACCCCAGTGGTGTCTGCACAGGATTGTTTTCCACTCTTATGATCCAAACTTAAAGCATGTTTTTGTCTGAAGAAAAAGTCTGCTTCAATTTATATTTGTTGGCGTTTAGTGTTTCAAAAATAACATTTTCAGTGCAGGCAAAATATAAATGTTTGCCCTACCACTTGCCGCACAAATGCACTGAGTCGGCGATTATGGAGAAAGATTGTTGATTGTGTAAGTTTCAGCCCCAGGTTGTCAAATACTGACGCTGGCTTGGACCAAGCCATCAACCCACAAAGTCTTGGTATGTGACGAGCTGGGAATGAGCCTTAACAATCAAAAGTCTCAACACTTGTTTTTACTTTAAGGTGCAATATGTAAGAATTTTAGTTCTCAAACAATGAAAATGAACTGAAATTATTAACAGAATATGAAGAAATAACAGCTTTGACATTATATCGAAGACGTCTGTGCTAACCCCAGCTAAAGTTAGCAGTAGTTAGCACTTACTCTGATGACACGTTGCCCCCTTTTTGTCATATTTTGCATTCGCATTGCTCAGCACTCCATTTAATCCGATTAATCAGTTTATTCAAATTGAGGACTTTAAACATTTTCTTTAGGGTAACAACATCATAAGAAAGACGACTGATATTCAGAACTTCTTTTAAAAAATAGAAGCTCACACACGTACTGTATAATACATTCAGGAGAGCCAGATGGATGTGTCTTTAGTACTGTCATACACAAACGCTCCTGCTCACCCCAAAGCCCTTTCAGTCACTTGGAATTGTTGGCTCTTGAAGAAGGCATGTTTTTTTTCTCAATGTATTCTGGTTTTACTCAGAGCAAATGTTCTGCATCACTTTGTGTATTTAAGTCCTCGGGGTGGAGCGTGTGTGTGTGTTGTTCTTGCTTTGTTCCTATGTAGGGTAGCTTGCTGTTGCTCCGTTAAGGTCGGACTGTGGGGATTGGAATGTGCTCCTTTAAATCAAAACGCACACTTACAAAGGACCTGGCATCAGGGCGCTCAGTGTCATTGTGCTGTATCTACATGCACATGAATATTTGCGCAGATTGAGGGAATTTAATACCAGCTTGTTTTCCATATAAGCAAACACATTTTAGCAGGGGATAGGCCTAATTATTGCACAGATTCTCTCTTACACACACACACACACACACACACATACTGCTACACAGTGGGATTGAGAGGAAAGAAACGATGAGGCACAAAAACAAACTCACACACACCTTCCCTGCGGAGTGTGTTAGCTCCATGACATGTTTTCCAACTCAGCAGCATCTTCCTCAGGCCTCTAATAAAACACAGATCAAAGACAGCCAGGCAGACCTGTCATCACACATGCACACAGTCATGTAATTTCTGTGTACA
The DNA here is from genome assembly GCF_965226575.1 of Pagrus pagrus. Lineage (NCBI taxonomy): Eukaryota > Metazoa > Chordata > Actinopteri > Spariformes > Sparidae > Pagrus > Pagrus pagrus. The sequence goes on from NC_140191.1 coordinate 16,033,797, forward strand.
TGATCTTATGCTCATGTGAATCATTGTCTTTTCTATTCTTTTCCACCGCTCGTTAGCCTTATGTTAGCGCGTGTAGACTGGCAATAATAGTATGTTTTTGTTTTACTTCCACTTCCAAGCGTTTGTCTTCCGGAAAAGTGTTGACATCTTGTAACTGTGGTATTACCAGGTGATTTACACAGACTGTGTCCATCCTGCTCTGGAAGACAATAAACTGAGTTCACCGAGCTGTGGTTCACAAGGCACGCTGGACTTACAGCTGCACGATTGTATATGGCAGACCAAGATCGATTAAGCTTCCCATCACTTTAGGAAAAGATATGTTTACTTTGTCCAGGTATACTGTTCTTTTAGTGTCATATAAGTTTAAGTTACAGCTTCTCAAAACAGTTCATGTTACATGACGCATACCTCACTGTTAATCCTACATTTAGTGAGTTTGTCTTTAGACTGCAGTCGCCCGCTAAGTAACCATTTTTAGCACTTTAGTCCTCCTGAGACAGCAAAATGACCCTTGTCCACCCCTGTAAGTGAAACAGACATATCTATCTCATGATAAATGTTCCATCAGATTTATGGAGCCTGTAATGTTAACACATCACGTCACTTTGTGTGACAGAACAGTGTGTGAGCGCGTGTGAGCCTGTTTTTCTTTGCATCTGAAGACCCGGCAGCTGGGAGTCATCGCTTCTCGATGTGTCCCCCTGAACCCCTCTCTCCTCTCTCCTCTCTCCCTGCCTCCTTCTCTCCCTCTTTCTCTCTGCCTGAGTAAACCCTGAATACAGTAATAAGTAGACCATGAAACCCTAGCAGCCTGCGTGGATCCGAGGCTCAAGCTTTAATAAAGGCCAGCCTAAAGGAGATGAGCAGGGTTCATTTGCTCTCCAAAAACATTGTGTGTTTGTCCAGCGCTTTGTTGTCATAAATACACTCCCTCCCCTCTCTCTAATGGAAGAACAGTGAGAACCCTCTGACTCTCGCCTACACACTTTGCATGTGTTCATGACAGCTAAGGCTACAAAGCCATCTTTTTAAGAAGTATCTCATTTCATTCTCTCTAAGAAAACTATCCTGTGTATCTTCCCTGAGCTTAAATTCTTGTTGTTATTCATGCAAAATATTTTCAAGGAAATAGGATTCTTCTTCATTCATTCTCCTTATCATTGTTTGCTTGCTTTGTTGCTTATCAGAAACTGATGATTATCCAGCTGTTTAACTTGCTGTGAGCTCCGCTCAAGATCTGATAATGCTTCAAAATATTAGATAAGAGCGGACATGAGAAGACGTTTCTATCCCATGAGATCAGTCTCGGATCTGTGTTGAAAACAAACTTGGTAGTTCAACGTGTCGTCCAACCGCGTCTAAAAGCAAAATTCATGTTGAAAAGCCTGCCGTCATATCTTCCTTCTGTTGCTGAGTTGATCTGCAATTAAATTCTTATAAATGAGGTTGACCTCATTCCTCAACATTCTTATACATAGAAGTAATCGTGTGAAAAATGGAAAAAGGAGAACAAAATTGTCATATACTCATAGATGATCTGACAAGCACTTTGTTTGAAAAGCGATGCCCTTAGTGATACAGAGCCATTAATCAACATGTACATTGTAGGCTAGGCGAAAGGGGCATCGCCTCTTGTACATGCTAATGCACGCCCCCCCATTTCTATACTCCCTGCCAACATGGCTCTTTGGAAACCTCACCCACAAACAAACACTGTAGAGCTCGCCATTAATCACGGGCAGTATATGTAAGACTCGATTTCCTGATTGTGTGTTTGTAGTGAAAACAAGCCGTCTAACTTTATCATCAGATCAGTTAATAACCCAATGAACTCCGATGATTGCGCTGGTCCTTTTAGATTACACATAGTCACACACACTCACATATGTGTACAATTTAAAATAGCAGGGCATCACACACTGCTGCAGTGGGTGGTACTGCATGTTTCTTCACTGTAGTGTGTTGCACATTACTGCTGCAAAATCTTGTCAAGAACAATCAAAGTCTGGTAGTTGTTAGAAGATCGAGATGTTTTGCTGCTTCGCGATGTTCTAATGTTTCAACAGACTAAGCCACATTTTTACCATAATGTGAACAAATTCTTTCTCCCCTCACTGCTCTTCTGTTCGCTGTCTTATTGCAACACCCTGTGTCCTTACTTTAGTCACAGATCTCTATATGGTCACTTTTAGGTTAAACCTCTCTTTCTCTTCCTTCTTTCTGCTTCTCCTTCCTGGCCTCTCTATAGGAGATGTCCCTGGTAGGTCCAGAGTCTCCATCAGAGCAGGCAAGGAGGGTCTTCCAGTCATTTGATCCTGAAGGTAATGTGTCTGTTTTATATATATTGTGCACATGATGTTGCCAGTGATTCACATCTCCCGCCCTTCACCCCCTGCACACTTGTTTTTATAGACATAGTCATACTTTATTTGCTCATTAGTACACCAGCTTTATGAAATACCTGGCACACAGATGTACTGTAATTAATCCAAACTTTCACTCTAACACAGCTACACGCACTGAGCGAACAATATCCTGGCCATGTTGTCTTTCTCTCCTCGTCTTCCTGGTTGAGCAGATGCGTTTATAACCTCCACTGCCCTCCTCGCCTCTTCTGTCTTTTTTCTTGTCTCCGTTATTTTCCTCTGCAGGCAGGACGAGGGGCTGTTTCCCTCCTCTCATCTCCACTGTTGTTGTTGAGGTTGGTGAGCTCAGCTCCTCTTACAGCTGAGTCAACCATCCCGCTCCTTCCTTCTCCTCCACCTCCCTCTCCTTAACCCAATTTCTTGTCACTTTGAGGTGACTGGGGTAAAAGGCGAGGGGAAGGACACAGAGAGGCTGTTCACATTTGGTTTGACCATCCATCCTGAGTGATCCGATCACAAGTGGACAGCTGCAAGCCATTTAAACAAAATTACTTATGAAATTACTTATGTGTAATGTATGCCGAATTCACAAGTAGGACCAAGTAGTTAAGACTGACTACGTGGTCCAACTGTAGACAGCATCTCGCAAAGTTTTTATGCAACAATGCTCAAAGTTTAGTGTTTTTTTTTGTTGTCTTTTTTTAAGGGAGTCTGGTGACTTTCTCCACAAAGAACGATTGGATCTCAAATGCGTCTCGGGTGTTCACACCTGTACATAGAGCTGTTCATTTTCGATCGGGATCACTCGGATGACAATGCCAAATGTGAACAGGGCTGGAGAGCAACACAGTGACAATAGAAAATTGAAGAGAAGACAGATTCTCATGTCAGATGGACTGAAAGTCTGGAGCATTCATTTATGCAGCCTCGAGATTATAGTGTGGGATGTTTGTGTGCATTCATGAGCACTCAAGAGACAAGGATGCGAGTAGAAATTAAACATTTAGTGCTTACATCTGCTGTGGAATGTTTTCTTCTGCTGTGGAGACAAGAGGAGGAGGGAGATCCCACTCAAGACATGAGCATGTTAACATGACACACTTAGAGCTATCAACTAGCAACTGAGGACCTGACTAAATCACCCATTGTATCACATACCTACATATTCATGTGTTTTTATGGTGAAATGAAGTATGCTCCTCTCTGTCGCCATAAGCTACGTAACTCACTATCCAGCTTGTAGGAACAACATGTTGATTTGTAGTGATCCGTGTGAGTGTGTGTGGTGCAATGTGGTCTCGTCTGCTCCAACAACTCCGACAACAAGCACGTCTACTCCACTGACTGTCTTTGTTTTTTTCCTTGTTCCTCATCCGTCTTGTCCTGTTGCACAAAATACCGCTTTGCACATTCTCAAATCTGCTCTCATCTGCCACGACATTCTGCAACCCATATGGTCTTTTTTCACACATACGGTTGTGCAAAAACACACGCAGTGGCTCACAGTAGGTTCATCGACAGACATAAATGCACACGTATAATGGACACATGCGAGGAGGATGTATTATACATGACACACACTACAATGTATACACATATGCCGTAGCCAGTTGAGTGCTGCGTAAAAGGGCCATAAATCTGTCTGTGTCATGTGTAGAGTCAGCACAGCTCCCTGTGTTGTGGAAAACGGGCGCCAGACGCATTCACACGCACTACAGTGACTCACCAGACATACACACTGAGCTACCCACGCTCTCAGCTTGGTCTCTAATATTTTCGTGTTTGTCGTTGTCCCTGTGTAGAGCGTGGGTGTGTGTGTGCCCTGGCTGTCAAACTGTCAGTTGTCACGCTGAGAGAACGACATCTGGCGTTGAAGAGGCAAGATTGAGTTGTTCGAAAGCGGACAAGCTCATCTGTTAATCTTCCTCACCACACGCCTGGGGATTATGCATGTGTCTAAACAAGAGGCCACGCAGGCTCGCATGTTTAAATGAGACAAGTGCCCGGACACACACACACACAAATGCTCTTTCGGGCAAAAACACATGTTAGCGTTTAAAGCCTCTCCTCGCAGGTAAAGCAATCATCACAGCCATGGAATGTAGGTCAGAGAGAAAGGACAAGGTGTGTGTGTGTGTGTGTGTGTGTGTGTGTGTGTGTGTGTGTTTAGTTATGTCCGATGAGTTCATTCCCCAAGGCCAGTGATGTAAATACTGCTTGTGCCATATGTGTGTGGGTGAAGGTTTCCCCTAGTTTTCAACTGAAGCCTGTATTTTATGTTTTCTCGGGGTCAGCCAGTGCATCAGTCTCTCTTTATGTCTCTCTCCCTCCCTCCCTCTCTCTCTCCAGATAATGGCTTCATCCCGGAGTCTCTGCTGGAGGACGTGATGAAAGCCCTTGACCTTGTCTCAGAGCCCGAGTAGTAAGTGCTTGCATGTTCAAGGCGTTCTGTTTGTGTGTGTGTGTGTGTGTGTGTATTTCAGCCTGTGTGTGTATGTGTGTATGTGTGTGTGTATGTATGTATGTGTGTGTGTGTGTGTGTTTGTGTGTGTGTGTGTGTGTGTGGCACCTGTAGAGCCTCTAAAGTTCTACCTCCTAAGTCACAGCCAGGCCAGGTCAGCAGCCCCGTGCTCATGTTTCACTACCAGGCTACTATAACATTAGACCAGAGAGGGCCCACTATAAAAGCTAAGGGAGAAAGAAAGAAATAAAGTCCGAAGCAGAGGCCGAGAGGGAGATCATTAACAGCAGGAAGAAAGACTGAGAGAGGGAGGAAACGCTTTAAAGTGCCGCTTCAAACAGAAGCACGTTCTCATCTGAGGAACAGTAAGCCCTAACGCCACAGCCGTGGGCCCAGCCAAGTCAATGGACCACTAATCTGCTCAGCAGACCCCCAGATGGGCGATACATCACAACACAACACAGCAAACTGGGAGGAGACTCCCAGTACAAACAGACAAGTTTCATTCCTTACCACACAGCGAGAGACTTATTGCAGGGATTCCACCGTGTGAAAAAAATCAACATTTTTAGTGGTTTGTAAAGAAATGATTAATAGGATTATGTAGAAGAAATAAAGTAAAGACTATTACTCATCTTCCAACTGTTTTCAAGTTGCCAGTGAGTATTCCTACATATCATATGACCTATGACCATCAGCTGCTATCATTTGTGGTAAACCAACTTTGTGGACACCTACTGTTCTCAGCATATGTCAGGATGGGCCTCAAGGAATTATGGTCTTTTGATTTGATTTGACTACATTGGTTTTGTAATGTTTCAGATAGTTAATCATACTTGTGATCTAAAAAACATATGGTTTAAAAAATGTGAATTCATGATGCTTTCCCTGCAGTTTGAAACTATTTTAGACCATTTGATTAAACAGTTGGATAATCTCTCTATTATTTTGGAAACTGGACAGCCACACCTGATAGCATCAAAAACCTGAATTAATCAATAAAAGTAATTTCAGTTTGACAAAAATACAAAGACGTGTCGGTATCATTACAGTCCACAAATGGGGCTTTTCCACTGGCACTTCTGGCCGCAGCCATTTGCATTTCCATTACAAGCTTTACTGCGCCAAGTTGAACAAATCCGTGGACCTTCTCTGGAGTTGGTCCAAACTGTGACATCAGCTGATTGCACTTTAACACAAACAGGAGAATGGATTGGGCACAGCCAGTAACTGGGCATGCTCAGTGTAGGCGTGCACCATCATCTTATGTCTAAACCAATTTTAAATGATGAAGTCATACACAGTCATGCAGTGGATGTCGTGCAAATCCACCATAAACAGCTAATTCCCCTAATGACCATCAACACACAACCACTTGTTGATAAGAATGAGATCTTTCATTGATCCCCGAGAAGATGTTCTCACTTCCCCTGCAAAGGGAGCACAAGGCTGGTTATAGAGCAGCTCATCTGATAGATCTTTTTAGGGATTTAAAGTGTTGCTCAGTGACACTTCAGCAGGGTCACTGTCTGCTCTGTATGCCTCCTGCTGCATGTGCTGTTTGTAAAAATCAATAGATGGAGGAAGAATCATTGCCTTCCCTCTGTGTCTCGGTTTAAACCTTGCTTCTCTCCCCAATACCTTAAAAGGGCAATCTGACCAGATTTTTGTTATCATGGAGGAATAATGATAACACTGATCTAACACGTAGGAATGTCTGGAGAGAGGTATATTTAGTTGTACCACAGTATTCATGAAACATGCACGCACTCTCCAAAACATGCATCATAACTCACCACTTGAGTGATGAGGTGATCTTAAATTTGGATTTTCATGCAGAAAACGTCACAGACTGTTATTCTTTCACTGATCTTCTGGCTCCTTCCAGCCCCTCTCTGTTTTTTTTGACCGGCATGTTCTGTTCTGTTTTCTCTCTGTGGATTTCTGGATCTGTTTTCCTCTGCTCACTTTTTATTTACCGGCATTTCCTTTGCTTTCTGTCTCTGTTCCTTCTCAGTGTCAGTCTGGTGAAGGGTAAACTGGATCCGGAAAGTTTGGGCATAATTCTTCTGGGCCCGTTCCTGTTGGAGTTTTTCCCTGATCAGGTATGTGTGTGTGCAGAGGTGAACTTCCACCTCAAACATACACACAATGTGGCAAATACCTCCCAACCATAACCGCCATAACACAATTAAAACACATGGACAAAATAGTCATATACACACACATGCTGTCCGTGTGACGCTAATGTCTTATTTCCCAAGAATATGTGGTGTGCTGTTTGAGCAAATCAAAGGTTTTTACGCCAAAAACATTCCTGTGGTGTCTCATGTGAAATCTATGCGCGTGTGTTCACGAGAGGCTTAGAGCGAGCGCTAAAGACGCCTTTTTATGAGGAGGACAAGAGAGGGAGAGATAGAGGGGAGCTGTGTTAAAGTGATCAGGGCTTTAGGGACTCGCCGGAGCAATGGCCCCCAAGCCGCAAAGAAATTATACTACCATTAGCCAAGTGGACACACACACTCAGACACACGTGGGATTGGGGTGAGGGTTTGGGTTTCACATATAGGCATATAAACACGAGAAGCTGGACACGCTCTCAGACAACACACCCTATTAGCATTCTGCACCTTTAAGCCAAAGTCCACGGGAGGTGTTTTGGCTCAATGTCATTGTTGAGACGTTTTTCTAGTTTTGTCTGCTTTCTGGTAATTGGAGTTTGGTTTTGCTTCAGCGCACAAACACTCACATTTAGATTTAACACGTGGGATTTGATGTTAAGCTTTGGTTGCAGGCAGAGATGTGTCTGTGTGACTTTCGGGTCCAAAAAAGTTCTGCCTCTGTGGGTCTCCATCTCTGTGAGAACAGTTTGCCCAAAGACTCTCCAACAACATTGCATGTTTTTCACTCCGCTCCCCCGACTGTGTTTCAGGACTCAGGAATCCCAGACTCGTTTCCCGTCTACCACTACAACGGACTTAAACAGTCCAACCACAACGAGAGGGTAAGACACTCTTCACATTTGGGTTATTCATAGCAGCTGATGGTGGTGGTTCCTTTTCATATTCTCTCCGTCTCTCCGCCTGTTACTTCTTCTTTTCCTGTCATCATTCACACACACATACACACGCAGTTGGAGGCGGCTGGCCACTCCAGAATAAACAGTAGCTATTGCGAGCTTAATAGCATGTCCATCCATCCAAAAACCCCTGGCTTAGCCTCCTATTTCTCCAAGTCATTTCAGCATGGAGGCCACTGTCAGCAGCCTCGCTGAGATAAATGGTCAAACACAGGCCTATTAAGCAGGCTTAGTTTGATGGATGACTGTCAGTGGATGTAGTTGGTGGCTGTGCAGAAACCTGTTACTCAGGGATATCACTTTCTTCATCCGTCAACTTTGTCTAGTCTGTAAAGCAGCTTTTTTCCGTACAGCCACCTGAAAATCGAGGAGGGGCACCACATGTGTGCCCAGAGTAAAGCACACGCCTACACACACACACACACACATGCACAGGGCAGCAAGGCGCCTATAAGGTTGTGATGGCAATTCCATTCCCATAGCTCCAGATGGGAAAAACAGACCTGCTGACAGCGCTCCCCTGCAGCTGGTGCATGTGTGTGTTGTATCCTTGCATCCATGCCTTGCATCTCACCTCTGACCCCTTCAGAGGAAGAGAGATCAATAGAGTTAAAACAACAGAATGTAACTTTTTTACGTTAAAATAACAGCTTCAAAATCGTGTTGTTGGTACAGTGTCTTAAGTACAGTGTCTTCGTAATAGGGTGAATGGTGTCTCTGTCACAGCCACTCAGGCCCCATCACTTGATTCTTCAATGTACAAGTTTTCAACACATAACATTGTTGTGATGTAATGAATTTTGTTTGTAGTCAGCACCTACACGTCTGACAAATTGTTACAGACCTGGGATTTGTATTTACGACAGTGGTGTTGCACTCCAAATTGCACAAAATGCCAATTTCTGCATAAAGCCTGTCAAAGTTTGCATGAAGTGTTTCAATTTGTGTGTTTACTCAACTTGTGTGTTCTTAGGTGGAGTATGTGGAAGGGACAGCTTTGGTACTAGGTTTTGAGGACCCTATGGTTCGGACGGACGACACTCCAGTCAAGCGTTGCCTACAGACCAAGTGGTCCTACATCGAGCTGCTGTGGACCACCGACCGCTCCCCGTCGCTGAACTAGCACCGACACATTCTGTGTGTCACGCCTCTCCGGCTTCCCCTCCGCACGCTGACCCTGAAAAGCCAGCAGATTACAGCGACTGACACAACGACGACAACGAATGAGAAGAAACACAAATGCACACGAGAGACTGAGACAAACACGTTCGTGGACTAAACAAAAACATGCCTGAGATCCATCCCGTCATCCTCACTCACACATTCCACAAAAATGCAAACTCACCTTTTACAATTCATGCTATTGTCTGTTCACCATGGCTTGTAATTGACACACAGGATGTTGTGATTATTTAAAAAAAAAAAAAATGAATGACTGTTTATTTTTACAGCTCTGCTCTGTGCCGACACCTCTGCTACAGTTTTAGCAGTAGACAGATAGAAAATGTTTAGAGAGCAAAAGTGGTTTGGTCCGAACCACATGTACAGCCAGTCGACTGTGAAACACTACTGTTAATCCAGCTATAGGACTGTTTGAGGGAAAACCTACCAAAGCCTTCCACATATGAGAACACAAACAGACTCACTCATACACACACACACAAACTCACTTTACAACGTTTACAGTGTAAAGGGACCAACGCGGACACAGAGAGCTGGAGATCGGAGCAGGAGGTTTCCTTAGTGTTTTGATGAAGATGGATCTGGTTTAGGTGCTTTTTCTGTTTGTATGTATGTGTGTGTGCTTCGTGCACCACACTAGGATGGTCGGCCAACTGCTCATGTATTTATTACCACACTCAAAGGCTCTGGAATAAACACTTTTTTGTTCAAATATCATGTGGCTCAATAGCTTTAAATTCGAAGATGTCCTCTCTCTCCTCTGTGTGAGTTGTTTTTTTCTCATAAATATCACGTCCTCCCGACCCCGAAGCAAGACAACCTCAGGTTTCAGGATGTCCAAGGACTGTCTGGATCCTCTCCTCACTAAATCACACACTAACTTGTGTGTCGTCTCCCTGGAGACTCTAAATCAGTGATTCACTAAATCTCCAGGACACTGATGGTGACTTAAATACCTCTCTGACAACAGAAAATATGAATCTGAAGAAGAAAACTAAAATGTTATAAGGCATTATAAAAGCATCAGGTCGTAAGGGCATAGCAAGTGTTGGAAGAACAGCACTTTAAAGGGACAGTTCACCCCAAAATTAAAAAACACTTATTTTTCCTCTTAACCCTAGTGCTATTAATCCATCTAGGTGGTTTTGGTGTGAGTTTTCAGATTTTGGAGATATTGGCCGTAGAGCTAAGCCTTACCTTGAATATTATGAAACTAGATGACACTTAGCTTGCGTTGCTCTCAGCACACTCAACAATAATGTCTCTTTTCAGAAATCATGGCCTGGTTACTCAAGATTATCCACAGACATTGTAAACAGTTTCATTGTCCTGACTGTGGGAAGTAATCCTCAATGGCGACCTCCTCGGCTAGGCGGTAACGTTAGTTGTTTGCGGTGATACGGTTGAGGGTATTGAGCCCATTCACATGGCGACCATTTTCCTCTGACATCACACTCGGGGTGGGACACTCAACTGTGGTACCGCTGTGTTCCAGATCGCACGAGAACAGCGAGTGTTGCCATTCGACCATAGAGAAGGCAGACATCTCTGCAGCCAATATCTTCAAAACTCTTCGACTCACACTAAAACAGTCTCAAAAGGAGCTAAGAGGGAAAATATGTATTTTTTTTCGTCGGGGTGAACTGGCCTTTAAGTACCCCGTTCTGGCTCAGGACAAGAGTTCTTAACTCCGTGTTAATGCATTTGACTCTGTGTTTGTATAGATATCCCTGCTCCCGTGTGCATCTGTTCACAGGAGTGCTCCAATATTGGCTGCGTGTGTGTCTAATGGATTTGTCTAATGGAGAAAGGATGTGGGCCTAATCTGACACAACAATCTGCTTAACTCTCTTTATAAGTTTGCAAAGAGAGAAGAGGAACGTGGGCACAGAGTGTAGAATATAAAGCACTACTGTGAAACAATCAATCCAGAATGATCTGCAGTAAATCTGCGATCAGAACGCTTTGGCTGACTGACAGAACTTAACCCGAGCAACATGTGCGCAAACGTGTGTATTCCTGGAAATGAGATATCTGTGAGAATTACTGGATCTAAGACCGTGGAGGAAATGATTACAGACACGCTGAAACCGCATTAAGATGCTAGTTACCTGGCGTCATAACACAGCCGCAGTAAAGCCAAATGGGGCAGAAGAACAGAAATACGTTCTCCTGCTGCCTCCCCACTCCGTCACCATCACCACCTCTTTCTTCTTCATCAGTGAAAGTACAGGAACACATCTGTCTCCTGTGCGCTCATGTTTTGTAGACTTTTCCTCTGTTCATCTTAGATTTACATAGAAACAGCTGAGGAAGAACAGGCCCTCTCCCTCACTCTCTTCCCCCTCTCTCGCTCACACACACACACACACTTCACTGCTGCAGGACAAGCATCACATGTGTCAAGGTGAAGAAACTTTGCACTGATTAAGTAAAACAATAAAGGAAACAGGATAGATGAATTGATGAATTGATGGATGGATGGAAGGAAACGTGCTGAAGGTGGAGAGCAGGGCAGGTAGAGGGCATGGAGGCCAGAAACATCTCCATCTGGCAGGTCAAGGTTTGGGTTCTTCTCATACACTCTTTACCTCACCTTCTCACCTGGTTCTTATCAAGTCTGCTGACAGAAAACACACACTGAACGTAGTGCTGCCCCACTGCAGTTTTAATACACCACAAGACTGCTTATGGAGTTTCATTCATCACCAACATGCCTATAAAGCTTGGAAAGTCGGGTGAAGTTTTGTAGTTCACAAGGAGCTTCACAGCCAAGCAGTGACGCTGCAAACAACTGAAAATGGTCATAAAATGGTCTCTGGAAGCACTGAGATCCCACATGGATTTTAAAGACATTGTATTTATACCCATTTAAAGGTGCACTATGTGATTTGGGAGAAAAAATTCAAACTCAGTATTTTAGTATTCACAATATTAATGAGTTAATACAACATATATTTTTCCATAACTGAAAAAACAAGCTGTTCTCAGAGGAAAAGAAAGTCCCCAGAATCTATCCTTGAAGCAAGAAAGGTGGCAGGGTCCGCCACATATAAACAAAGTAAAACAGTATGAAACTGTGTTGTCTTTAAGGTCAGTTTGTTGGAGAGAGCTTGTTTATTTAGTTTGTTTAGGTATAGAAAATCAGTCAGTGAAGATCTTTCTCCTCTGATTAAAATGCCTTCCCCAAAAGTACATAGTGCACCTTTAAAGCTGAAATCAGCCTGTAGAAGCTAAGCTAAAAGCACCCCTTCTGAAGCGGGCTCAACCACGAGGGAGGGTGTAAATAACATCTTTTTAAACCAATTTTGGATCGTGGGGCTTCTGTAGATTTGAACAGTGCCCGTTTGGCTGTATGGAGCCATTAAACGTTTTGTTTTGGTTGTTTTTTTTAACGTTTTACAACAAGTCCCCATCTACTTCAGTTGTTTAGGAGACCGCTCAACACTGTCTTGCTGTGAAGCTCCAGAGATATTGATTAGCCTTCACAACTTTCCATCAGCATGAGGGCGAGTAGCTCATGTCCGAATTTCCATTTTTTGTGTGAACTTATCCTTTAATTCAAACCAACTTCCCCAGATTTCCCTGTAGGTTGGTGCCACATTCGTCTCTCTTCCTCTCTGCGCCATACACGCACAGAGAATGAGTTTACGCAAGCGTGCTGCGCTAAATAACAGCTCGGTCTGGCCTGTCACCTCCTTGAAACAGTTTTTACATTACAGGATATTATTTTCAGCAGGAACGAAGTATGTTACCTCTGAGGTTTAGGGGGGGAAATCGGCCAGTGTTGAGTGAAACAACGAGCGGGGCCAAACTACCCAAACTTGTACAGCTCAAGAGATTTCTGCCATAATAATTACTGACATAATTACAAGAGATTATTCTCAACGGAAGGAAATGAAGTAGTCTTTAAACGGTATGGTTGGACGAAGTGGCCAACATAAAGTATGGAGCGGTTTCTATTTATGATCTATTAATCTTACATGTGCGTGCGCGCCAATTAGTCTGTGCGTGTTTGTGTGTGTGTGTGTGTGTGCGCGCGCTTCTCTGAATTGATTTGAGAGAAGGTGGTTTTAAATCTGACTTTAATATTATTTATTGTTTCAGGGTGAAGTCTCCAAGATGTGCCTGTGCCAGAGAGGGAGCTGTGACGCGCCAGTCCCGTAGCGCGCTCAGATGTGGTCTGTGCCTTAATGTGTGTGTGTGAGTAAGTGTGTGTGTGTGTTTGTGTGTGAGTAAGTGTGTGTGTAGGGGGTAAAGCGGGGGCGCGGCTGTGTAGTCCTGTAGCTGAGACTCTGGACAGACCTGGTGGTTTCAGGGTGTCAGGAGGCAGTACTTTTTTGGGGGGGAAGCGCAGCAGAGCAGAGCAGAGCGCAGTGATCCAGTGACATCCAGTTGGCGGACTTAACCCGGGACAAGCCTACCTCACCTGCACGGAGGAAACTCTCTCTCTTTCTCTCTCTCTGTCCCAGTTCCCTCTCATTTTTGGGGGGAAAAGTGCGCAGCCGGCTGTTCTTTGAGGATGGAGCGTGTGTGGGACCGCGTTTCCTCCGCTGGGATGTTTATTCTCGGGCTGCTCTCGGCGCTGAATGGAGTTTGGAGTTTCAACATTTACGCAGGGCATCCTACGGTTTACAGGGGACCCGATGGGAGTTATTTCGGTTATTCTGTGGACTTCTACCAGGCTACCAGCGACAGCAACACGTGAGTGGCAACATCAGGACTGAAGTTGTCCCATTAGGGGTCTTGCAGGAGTTATGTACATGTAGTTAGACCTGCCATAAGTTCTCTACAAGAGACTCAATGGAAGAGAATTGGATCCAAATGATGTGATGTGAGAAAAAAACAAACATTTCAATGAAAAGAAATGAGGCTTCATCATCTCTGTAGCTGCACAAGACAGAGGAGGCAAAGCAGAATAATGAAAGCTTAAAGAAACTGAGCTGTATGAGTGAGCCACTGACTTCACACTCTCCTGCACCTCTTTCTCCCCTCCAGGATCAGTGTGCTGGTGGGGGCTCCCAAGGCGAACACCTCCCAGCCGGGCATCATGGAGGCTGGGGCCGTCTACTACTGCCCCTGGCCCGGACTCCCTGACAGCTGCAGACAGATTCCTTTTGACAATTCCAGTAAGTAACCTGACTTTTTTTTTTTTCCTTTCAGTTTTTGCATGTCATGGTTCAAAATGAATTCAAGACAGCCCTCCTGGGGGCCCCACTGGGTGTAAATATGCTCCTTACAGGCTCCTGTTTTAAAGGATTTCACAGGACATGGACATGAATAATTTTTCTATTATATCTGGACCGACTGTGAGACATATGTTCAACAATGTCCCTGTTTTATGAGGAGTAATTTCAGCGAATAACAGAAATGAAATTTAACAAGCGTTCATTGCGCTGAAGTCCAAGTGGTTCCTTTTAAAATCAAAGGTGGCCCCAGATGTTCCACCATTTGGACCCACTGGAGTTTCATAACCTGCGCGTCTGGTATGTGTGTGTATGAGTTGGCACACATGTTGCTGCATGAAAAAGAGAGATAAGAGGACATGTGGGCCTCATCAGCTTCACCCGACAGAAGAGGTGGCTGGTGCAAGCCTACGTCATGTTGTTCATGGTTTTCAATATATTATCATCAAGGGGTACGTGTCCAATCAGCCCGTGTTTGTGCGTCCAATGTCGCTGATGCACACTTTTCCATCTGAGTTGGTAGAGAGAGAGAACAAGTGGGAGAATGAGAGAGAGAGAGAGAGAGAGAGAGGTGGTGGGAGAGGAGGGGAGGGGGTAAAGTGTATGCACATGGGAATTTAGTTCCCCTTCCGAAGAAAGGGGGATTGGGTGAGGTCTGCTTTTTATTAGATCTTGAAAATGTATCCCTGTCTCCTTCCCTCTCTCTCTCTCTCTCTCACTCTTTGTGAGGGTTTCTATCATCGTCAAAAGAGAGATGGAGCAGGAACTGACCTTTTATCACACAGTTAACTTTGGTGGAAGCGGTTCCGCTCTTTGAGGTTTTATTCTGAAACAAATTAAAGCGATTCTGTCAGGAGAACTAATTTATCTGACAGGGAAATCAGAGAGAGTTGTAAACATAGATGAGGATAAGATCGAAGCAGAGTTAATGATATCAAAAGCTCAACACATATGGAGAAAGATTTGGTTGTGGATGAACATTAGGCTTGGGCCATATCCAAAAGTTTATATCATGATGTTGTTTCACCCAAATATCGTGAAAGATGATTATTTTACTAGTATTTTATGTTGATTAGTAATATGAAACTGAATTAAGTGTTTACCGTAACATAAATAAAGACATGTCCACTATGAAGATATACAGAAAAGGCACAAAATGATGGATAAAAAATCACCAGAATCCTCCTTATTGACGACCTCCACTTAAAACGTGTCCCTTGTGGATGGAGCTGCAGCAGCAAGTGATACCGGCATGTCACACACACTCTCCTGCTAATGAGGAAGCATGAAGGAAACAGCTGATAGCCGATCAGCTGATGCGAGCACATAAGCACATTTCTCTGTCTGAACTAAAGCGAGCTTCATGCAGATGAGAGTAAACCACCAACGTGAGGACCATTTTCTTTGCTCTCCCTCAAGTTAATCACAGGTTCCTTTTCACAGAGGGCTGAGTTTTAGTGTCAAGTGTTTTAGGAGAAATTTCAGGTTTGGAGGAAATAAGAATAAACATAGAGGAAGAAATGTGTGCACAGTCGTGTGTGTGTACCTATTCACTGGAATGAGTGGGTATGCGTGAGGTGATTGATGACAGTGGCCACGGTGGATATTTCTAGAGTTACAGCAGATGCTTTATTACAGGTATGAACCAGACAAAGACACACACACACACACACACACACACACACACACACACACACTGTACAATATGTCAGCACAAGTGGTGACCATCTGTGTGTACTGTGTTGTCTAATATCCTTACATCAGCTTCACATGTGCCTTATTATGTGTGTGTGTGTGGGTGTGTGTGTGTGTGTGGCTTCAGTGACGTTATGCAGATGTGTCAATGCCGCTGTAGCAGTGGGGGTTGAGATAGGGATTGATATGGTGATAGGTGCACATTAGTGATTGCATGTCCATGATAAGATTTTTTTTTTTAAAAACATGTGTCGGGTTTCTACTTGCTTTTTACTGTGCCAGAAAGTAAAAAATGCACAAATGATACAGATATTTAGAGAAACAAAATATCTATAGCTCTTTCAAAGAAACTTATTGCAATCTTGCTCTTTTCTCAGTCCTTGGCTGTGGCCTCAGAGCCAGAGCGAACACAGTTGGGTGTGTCTGTTAGAGTTTCTTCATTCACTACCTTCAACCACAGTTTAGACACTTAAGAAGAACTTTCTTCAACTTATGAGCCTGTTTCTTTAACCTTTAGGTCCCTGGTGCTGCTTTAGATTAGAGTGATGGGCTTTATTATTCTATAAAGTCGTGTTTTTTTTATTAGATATTGGATTAATTTATACTAAAGCATGCAAACACACAAGTTGAAGGAGGTTAGGCCTACCATACATCCTGTAAATGATGGTGACAAGAAAGAGGTTTAGAGTCAAATAAACTCTATAACAAACTCCCTCAGAGGAGATCTATTATATATTGTTTTCCTCTCCTTCAGTGTTTATATATGTTCTTGTGCATGTTAAAGATATTGAAAGTTAAAAAGATCCGACAGAAAACGCTGCTCCTGAAACGCCTCGTCAGTAGTCCCGCCTTTAATTCCGTGACTTTGTGACAGTATGAGAAAACTGGTGTTTTTGGAGCATTTAAGCATGTCAACCTATCCTAGCAGTGACAAAAATAAAATTATGAACCTGAAAATGAACATAACATGTCTCCTTTAAAAAGGCAGAAGAAAATCCACTGTACACCTGCCTTTTTGCGTTTATTGTCTGCCTCTAAGTGCCTATTTTAGTGTGTGAGCATGTGCTGAAGGAAGGTGTTTAATAGTGAGGGGTCTGCACGGCCCTAAAGAGCACCAGCTGGTCTTTAATAACGCTGGAAAATATCCACAACAGAGTAGAGACACACATGCACACCAAATCTGACACTTTATTGTGAGTGGGCTGGGAAATGCTCATAATGTGTGTCTGGGTCTGTGTATGTGTGTAAGTATCTTAAGTGTTGTTACATTTTATGGGAAAGGCTTTGACTGAGAGAAGAAGCATCGTGACAAATGTCTGTTTCTGGGGGGCAAATGGTGTTTTGATGCTCGTTACAGGCCTGTTTAAGATGTTGCTGTTTGTTCTTTGCTTATCAAGGACAAATGCTTTCCATTCACACAGGCGGAGCTACAGGCCTGGATCCACATTACCACAGGCAATATCAGCTTTTACTGGCACCACTATGAAATGTCTCTTTCATTCGCTTTTTTTATGTCTTTTCCACTTCCCGTCTCTCTCTCTCTCTGTCTCCCTCCAGATAACAGAATGATAAAGGTAAACGGCACCAGAGAGCCTCTGGAGTTTAAGTCGCACCAGTGGTTTGGAGCATCTGTTAGGACGCACAAAGGAAAAGTGGTGGTGAGTAGACACGATGTCTGATAATATCAGATATGTATCATCGGTGTTATCTTACATGCTTGAAAGTTATAACTTACAAACAACTTTTAGTTGCCATTTAGGTCAGTATTTCTTTAAATCTTGATAATCAGGGTGTTGTCTGTTTTTTAGGCGTGTGCTCCCCTCTACCACTGGCGGACGGTGAAGCTGAGCGGGGAGAAGGACCCCGTGGGGACCTGCTATGTGGCCGTCCAGAACTTCAGCGCCTACGCAGAGTACTCACCCTGCAGGACCAGTGAGTCACCCCGCAGCCCCGTCTCCAGCTTTTTTACTGCCGTCCAAATCTTAGCCTGTCACTGGCCATAAATTTACTGTATTCAGAGTCTTCCTTTATTTTAATGTACTGTATCTTTCATCAGGGTAATATGTCATAATATGTCATAATGTTTAAATACAGTGCGCTGATTTTTATGTCAGACAATAAAAAATCATGTCTAAGCTTATTAAAGGGTCAAGTTTAAAAGTTTAAAGGGTCTAGATTACACACAATAAAACACTTTTCTCGCTTGCCTCTGATAGTATCTAGCGATGCGATAATTTTAGTTGTCCAGTTGTTTTGTGGTATTGTAGTAGTATATCTAAAGAATTCACTCAGCCTATTACTCAGAATAATTCACAGAGTGGACTATTTTCATTTAAAACTATTATCTACTGAGAAAATTGTCACAATTTAAGCTAAAAGTCAATGCAAAAAAAACCCTGCAAAAATCCAAAATCCAAATGTGTAAACAAGAAAATGGCAGTCGACAAAAACTGGCAACAAAAAGGCCGGCAAAGGAAAATACCAAAGCAATACAAAAACTGAAGACAAAAGAGAGAACCACAAGGAACAAATCAGGAACGCAGGGAACACACAAAGACTGGGGGAACAGGCAAGAAGAGCACAGGAGATACGTGGACGCAAGCAGACGAACAAACAAAGAGCGAGGAACCAACACAGGCTTAAATACAAACTAAACTAACGAGGGGATGAGGAGCCGGTGGAGAGACACTTGGAACAATTAGCAGTTCTAACAAGGCTGACGTGAGACAGGTGGGGTGGGGGGAGCACAGGAACACAGGTGAGCAGGAAGTAGAAAGTGACAACAAGACACAAAAGGATATAACTACAAACCAAACAGGAAGTCAACAAACCGAAAAAAAAAACCCAGACCGTGACAGAAATAGTCCCACTGAAAACTCTGAATAGCATGTTTTTAAGTCATTTGTGCTTTCCACAAACAAAATGTCATTCTCTTCTATTTTATTTGGCAGAAATCTCAAAGCTAGATGTCTCAAAACCCGGCCAAAGAAAACCAAGACTATCTCCTGTGGGGAGATGTGTATTTCTTTACATGACTCAAGCAGCTTTTCTAATATATTACCTCAACTAATGTTTTACAAGTTGCCACAGCAACCTGATATCCTGTCTCTCTCGCTGTATCTGTTTCTCTCTCTGGTCCTCTTCTTCCTGTCATCAGTTCTATTAATGGGATTCATGGGATTTTCTGGCTCCCTGCCCCCCGACCCTCCCAACTTAATCTCCAGTTTTTTTTCTTCTTTCTCTCCTACTTTCTTCCTGCGACCCCTCTCACCCTGTACTGTGATAAAAAGGCACCAGCAGAGTACGATAAGGAGAAATGGAGGCTATCAGGTGGCACATCATAAACAGCGGATCAAACACAGCTCTTATCATCCGACTCCATCATCCGCTCTGCATAAAAATCCCCCTCACGTACACACACACACGTTCTTACTCACACCCCCGCTGCTAAAAGTTGTTAAGGATCTCTATTTTGTTGTTTATGTCAGTTCTGACCAATCAAGACTGGAATAATCACCTTGCAAACTCAATTGTTCTCAAGAGGCGAATAACGCTGCAGAGGAAATATTTGTTCATCTCGACATCAATCTACGACACTCAGACTCCTTCTATAACTCGCACTTTGTTTATGTGCGCACGTGTGGAGTCACGCATCATTAAGTTTCACCTCAGGGTGCCTCTGAAACGGAGAACAATTTATTATGAGCACATACGTTTTGCGTGTTCGTGCGCAGTTTGATGCAGCGATTTAAACAGAAACACACCTCAGCGGTTCTACATTTGAATGCTTCTCTTCATGTTGCGGGTTGTGTAATTGTTTCATCTGATAGAGGTAATGCTCTCTGCAATGTTAGTTGAGTGCTTTGTTCCAGAAAATGTTTTTTAACAATTAAGGTGCTGGTTCTCGTGTTTGAATTACGTGTTTCACTGTTGTGTTTTTCAGGCGATCCGGACCCAGAGGGACAGGGGTTCTGCCAGGCCGGCTTCAGCGTGGACTTCACCAAGGTAGTGACTGCAGCAATGACCCCCTTGCACACTTCTCGTCCCCTCTCAAAGTGCAAACAGAGAGTTTTCTTCAAACACTCCCCTCAGAGATTTATGGACACGGGGAAGATGAGAGCGCACGCGTCCCTCGAGGAGCCTGCACTCCTGATGTGACCCATCGCCTCTGAACACAATAGACCAAACACGCATACACACATAGACATTCTTTCACTGTATAGTCAATGTGAACTTTGATCTCTGTCTCATAGTCCAACTCTAGCCTCCTGTACAGGAAGCTGTCATTCTCCACGGGATGTCAACAGGCGTGACAGCAGGAATCATATGTGCACTCATATGCTATATACCCCTGTAGTCTCACACAAACACGCGCTCACACTGACACATCTGTCACATGACTAACCTTAACTAATTGTGTTTGTTCCAGGAAGGAATGCTGGTAGTAGGAGGACCTGGAAGCTTTTACTGGCAAGGTAACCCCAACAACAGTGTAAACCTTTGTTTTGTCTCTTCTCTGCAGTGATTTCATAGATGGGAAGGTGTTCAAATGAGAGATGAGTTTAACAGTCAGATCAGCCCACATACGCACACACGCACACAGACGCGCTTGCCAAATCTGCAATTTCATTACAGGAGTCTTACGAAGGTGAAAGTGGAAAGAAATGTGTCTCTTTCTCTGTCTTTGCCGCTTTCCTTGACTTTTTCCCCTCCCGCGCTCCTTTACTTCATAACACTCTCCGTCAGGGAGCAGGAAGTGGGTGTTTGGGCTCTGTAATGAGCTGATCGGGGCGTAATGGAGTGTGGAGGAACTGCCCCTCTGCCCCCTGATAAAGTGCAGAGGGGCTTGGAAAAAGCTTTGAGGAGACGCCACACAGTTGAGAAGGACAGAGGAAAGGTGGGGAGCGTTTAAACGGCGGGAGCAGGGAGGACAGCGGGAGTGATGGAGGATTGTTAAGGAGATGACAGAAACACGTTGCAGAGAAAGTTGAGAAGTGAGGGAGTGAGTCAGACACGGCGAGAGAAGAAGAAAGATGGATCTTCTGCTTGATAAAAGCAGCGCTGAGGTCAGCTCGCTCGCTGGATGTGAGGGCCGAGTCTAAGCAGAGGGATGAAGTGTCTTAATAGGTGTAGACACAGCTAGAGTGTGTCAGAGTTCAGCTGTTGGAGTGGAGCGATACTCCCCCGGCACCAGGTGTGTGAGAACATCCAAATTTAGAGTTCTGCAGCTGGAGACGGTCACTAATCAGCTGCACAAGCTAATTTCTCTTTCCCATCATTGTCTGTCGCTCCACCGCACTTCATTTGTCCAGGAAACGAAAGAGTTAGCGAGAGAGAGTGCGTGTTTTCAGAAAGTGGCTCTGTGATGGATATTTCATAACTGTTGCGCAAATTTATGTGATTTCGGGGTTATTGCTTTGGCATCCCTGCTGTTATTACATATGGTTGAAGAATGAATGTCCCAGCGTACAAGACCGCACTAGACAGCCATCACAGACAGCCTAATGGACTGCTCCCGCTCTGTGCCCTCAGCGTGGCAAGGCTGGCTGCCTCCAGTTAAAACACTTCCTCCGAATGTTTATAAAAGCACTCAGCCTGGATTTTATGGCCTCTAA
Organism: Pagrus pagrus; assembly: GCF_965226575.1. Lineage (NCBI taxonomy): Eukaryota > Metazoa > Chordata > Actinopteri > Spariformes > Sparidae > Pagrus > Pagrus pagrus. The sequence continues at coordinate 16,055,384 of NC_140191.1, forward strand.
TATACAACGATTATCCACAGCCTTCAGCCTGAGTCATCGTTTAAAAGGGGGGGGAAAAAAGCACTTTTATATACAGTCTTGTTATCTCTGGGTGTAAAGGACGTTTCAAATTAGCAGCTGTGACTTATGAGCAGTGTCTCATTAATCAGATAGACGTTTAATGATGAGTTGAGGCGGTGATATGTTATTCTGGGAGATAAACTCATAGAGAGAGGAGAGGGTTTGAGAGGGCACATTTCTCTCCCTGCCACGACACACACACACACATTAAGGAGGATTTATGGGAGGTTGAGGGCGGCCGTAGATAAAATCATTTGTTTGCTTGACCTCTTGTTCAACACCAGAGGAAGGGTGTTGTTTGTGCGCGCTCACCTATAATTCACAATCCACGCTGCGGAGAGGACAGGCGTTTTCTTTCTTTAAGGTTTTAAAAGGAACAGCTAGTCCTCTGCCAGCGATGTGTTCTAGCTTTCCTCAGAGAAGACTTCTTTGTGTAGTTAGCTCTGTGTGCAGGCGGTCCAGCAGGTTTCTATCGCAGAGGGCAGCGGTGCTCCCTTCATGGGGTCTGAGCTGAACAGATGTGACTCTCTCACCCTGAGTTGTTTGTTTTTCTCTATCTATTTATCCCTGTGTGTGTGTGTGTGTGCATATGTGTGTGTGTGTGTGCGCGTGAGTGCAGGTCAGGTAATGACAGCGGGGATAGCTGAGATACTGAACGGCTACTCTTTGAAGGCGGTGCTGAGACGTGTTCCAGGAGAGAAACACACCAGAGCTGCTGAGGACACACACGACGACAGCTACCTTGGTAACATGCATTTACAAAACAAACACGCGCACACACACTGCGACAACCGTGTTGATCTAAATAACGATCAGAAATGACATCACACGAGTCACTTACAGTTTACGAAGACTTAATTATCTTCATGTGCGACCCATTTCTCTCTCTAGGTTACTCTGTGGCGGTGGGAGAGTTTACAGGAGACTCTGAACAAGGTGAGAAAGCCCACAATTCATTACAACTAACCACATGTTGCACCAGAGAAATCGCTCGCTGCCAACATCGGCAACACAGTCGCAGCCGCACAACACTCTCCCCAGCTGGATGCCAGGAGGAGCACTGTGACGGGTGGTGCGGGGTGAGGGATAAGGAGTGGACAGCTGTGTGACAGCGCCTCGGTCTGAACTCCGAGGCAGTAATGAGAACTGTCTCTGCATGTCTGGGTCGCGACCCTGAGGGGACAGGACTTCAGGAACCACTGATAAAGGGATTTCCTCTCCTTCATTCTGACTGATTAGAATGATTAGTGGCAGACCCCTTCAGATCTAGAGTGGGTCCGGAGTCTCTCGTGGACTTGAAATATTAGGTGGAAAGAGAGGCATGCACGCCACACTCCATCATTTTATTAAAGACGTGCAGGTGGGGGAAAGTGCCTCTGAGTTCATCTCTGTTGAACCTTGAGAGGCCAAAATAAATTCATAGAAATCATTTTATTTTTATATTTTTGGTGTCTTGCCAGTGGCGCAGCATTTTGATTCAGGTGCTGCTGATGTTCATTCCCACGCCATCAGTTTTGCCAGTAGATGAAGCACACAAGCAACATAAAAGCACAGCTCTTTTATTAAAGGAAATCTGTCCCACCGCAGTCATACTACAACATTTTCTAAACTATTGTTTTATTACTTTCCCTTCAAACACAAGCATGAGACCCTGCATGCCTCCTCAAAGCCACTCCAGCTTCCCATTCATAATTTCCTGTCTATCAGAGCCCCTTTGCTAATCACCATTTAGTGGGATCTTTAAGTTTACATACCCCCATACCAACCCCGCAAAGGGCCCTGAGCCGCCTCCGGCACAACACATGTCAGAGAGTCTTAAAGCGAGCCATAAGAGGTTACACATGCCCGCTGTTGTGTTGTGTTGTGGTACTAAGCTTGTTGTGGTCTTGTTCCCCCAAAACCCTCTTCAGACCCGAGAACTGGTCGTAACTGGGAATTCTGAGTGAAGATGGAGCTGGGAAGTGCTGGTTTATGGGATCGTGGTTGAGTCTTTTGGGTAGAGCCGGAGGGGAGGAAGGGGGAGACTCTGTCTGTCTTCTCTCTCTGGGTGGGTCCTTCAGATCGTCCCTAAAAGTTCACAGCGCCGCACTCATCAATCAATACACGACCAGAGCTTGAGCACCTGATCACTCAGTGTGTCCTCAGCGACACTTGGCCCTTCTGACAGGGTGGGCTGGGGAGGGGATTTTAGGGTTAAAGCCTTTGAGAAAAACCACCGTCGAGCCACTTTTCTCACACATTGACACATGCTAATTTAAGTCTTTCATTATTTTTACGTTTCCCAGAGCTGATAGCTGGAGTCCCAAGAGGAGCACAGAACTTTGGATATGTGAGTATACAGTGGAAACTTACAATAAGTAAAAAATGTGCCGGTAGAACAAGTGAAAATTCACTTGTGAGGATTTCACATCTTATTTTACTCATACTTGAGTAAAAGTCAAGATATGATATGAGTGTTTAAATTTTACTTTGGTAAAAGTGAAAGTCACCCACACAAAAAGTGCTTTAGTAAAAGTCTTAAAGTGTCTGATATTGAATGCACTGAAGTACCAAAAGTACAAGTAAAATCATAGTAAATCATACATATTTATCTACATGTATGTATATTCTGTATACTATGGGTCTGGCAAATTATTGGATCCGATATTCAGTATTTTTCGTGTAACTGGAATCGAAAAACTAAAAAATGCACTACTTTGTCTCTGATGCAGCATTCAGTCTTCAAAAATAACTAGCAACTATAGATATAAAATAAATGCAGTGGAGTAAAAGTACAATATTTGCCTTGAAATTCAGTGGAGTGGAATTATAAAGTAACAGAGAACCGAAATACTTACGTATCTCAAAATTGAGTTAATGTACTTAGTTACATCCCATCACTGTTAAAATGTTACATTTTAGGTTCTTGTGTCTTTCATTAAGGGTATTTAGATATTTTTACTCGAAATTAGACAAAAACTCCTGGTAAGATTTGAAAGTTTTGAAGAAAAATTCAACAAAAAGGCTCACAGGAGAGATTTTGGTGCGAGGTTAGCAGAAAAGGACTTTTCTTTTCAAGCATAACGAATGTAGAGAATCAAATGGTCACAGTGGTCTGAAAATGATAATCGTATGTCACGGCCTTTGCAAACTCTTCACACCTATGGGTGATGTGTTCAACAGCACGGCAAAAAGCACATCTGCACGCTGTGAACCTGACATTTCAAGATGTACTTATGTGTGGCAGTCTATGTGAGATAAGAAGTGCAGGAGGGATCAGAAGTAAACTCCTCTAGACTTGTCTGCCTTTACTGTTTCATATGCAGCTTTCACCATGCACGCAAATACAGTGTGTGCATCTGTGTGTGAACTGTGGTGTGTCTCGTGTTCTCTTATGGGAACATGTCCCCAGGGCTGACTGTGTCAATCCTCCCTAATGACACACGGCTTCCGCTGCATGTGGAGGGCAGTGACCCCACCTAACCCCACTAACCCTTCTCCACACACGCCTGACCCCTAACCCTAACCCGCAGTGCAACCGCGAGACTCATCACACTCACACACACACACTGCAGCAGTTTCTGTCTGGACGTTGTAGCTGGTGCGAGAATGCTCCTTCCTGTACAGACAGTGCACTGTGAGTGTCACGGAGGAGGGGGGCTCGTAGCTCGCAGCAGGAGGCGTCTTACGAGGGATGCACGTAGGCCACGTTAGACGCTGTCACCCGTGATCAGGTTTCTTCTGTGACCAATCTGTGACAACTCGGAGCACTCTGATTCAATATTTGTGTTTACACATCCTCATCTGTCTGTGTTCGTAAGTCTATCCCCGTTTTGTGTGTCTTTGAGACATCTGCGACAGGGTCAACTTGAATCTTGCATGTGTGTGTGAGCGTGTGCGTGTGTGTGTACGCGTAGCCCCCGGCTGTCTCCATGTGGTTGTTATTTTAGGTCTTATGAAGGAATTCTCAGCCCCCCCACCCTCCTCCGTCGCTCCCCACGACCGGGGTTAGGATGGGGGGAAGGAGAGAAAGATGAGGGGGGAAATGGTAAAGGCACACAGACGATGACGGTTGGGGGAGGGCAGGGGAAAGAAAGAGGGTTCTGTAGAATAAAAGCTTTTTATGCGGTTTATGCTTCTTTTTTTTTTCCTGCATTCTTCATGTGCCTGTTTGTCAGACTGCTTGGCCATGTTTGATCCTGGAGTGCTACAAGGACAAAGCCTTTTGTTTGAGTCGTCATGTTGGATTGCATCTGACAGTCTGTGTGCTTGTTTTAGGTGGCGATGATCAACTCCACCAATCTGACCTTCATCCAGAACTTTACAGGGGAGCAGGTAGGAGCATCAACACATCCTAATCAGACTGCAGGGTTACATAAACTCATGCACCTTGGGCACCAGCTGATATGGATTTACTTCTATTTTCGAAGGAATCCACCCTCATGGGGATGAAAATGAAATTAGAGGAAAATCATACCATATTGAGTTTATGGTTGAAAATACTCATGCTCCTTTGTCTGTCCTTCAGATGGCCTCCTATTTTGGCTACTCGGTGGCTGTCACTGACCTGAATGGAGATGGGTGAGTCCAAACTCCCATGTTGCTACAGAAACATACACTCTCTCCACATCTTTCTTCCTCCGAGAACTGAAACTTGTCTCCCCAGGACCGACGACGTGCTGGTCGGAGCGCCCCTCTACATGGAGAGAGAGATGGAGAGCAAACCAAGAGAGGTGGGGAGGGTGTACCTGTACCTGCAGACGGCCTCGCTCACTTTCTCCAAACCTGTCGCCCTCACCGGGACGCACGTCTTCGGGCGCTTCGGCACGGCTATAGCACCCCTGGGAGACATCAACCAGGATGGATACAACGGTATGCTTGGAGAATGAAAGAAAAAAGGAGAAAGATGAGATAAAAAGGAAATTGAGCCAGATGAAATTCATCTGAGAAACACAAATATACAAGATGTGAGAGGAAACAAAGAGAGAGGAGATGAGGAAAATTTAACAGAACCCTTGTCTGCCCGTATGGAGCTTGTGTTTCCAGGTGAACCCGTTGACAGACATATCTTTTTCTGTGTTTCCCGTGCCTCTTGGACTGTTTTGTCTCAGACTTGAGGAAATCCTATCGGATGCCGCTACTTTGAGAAGACTCAAAGCTCTTCAGCCAATCAGGAAGTGCGGCGATGAAAGGTTGTCTGTGTGAACTTGTTCCCTCCTGTGTTGATAAGGGTTAAGGCCATGTGTGCGTAAGTGTGTGTTGGAGTTATTTTTAACTCTCCAGATGTGCACTGAGATAAAATCATCTGGGAGTTTCTGTCCTGCAGCCCTGGGTTCATTCCTCTTCAGTGTGTTTGTTTTATCCTCACATTGATTGGATACACACACACACACACACACACGCACGCACACACACACACACACACACACACAAAGCATGCAGCCTGCAGCACAAATGCTACATAAAGCACAGGCCTGCTGCCCTTAAAAATGAATGAACTGAAGCACATATGGAGCTCGTATGACATCAAGCGCACTGTTTTGAGTTTTATTTATTCATGGACTGCATGTGTTAATGTGTGTCCCACCCCTTTAAACCCTTTAACCATCAGATCAATAATCATTGGATCAATACTGAAGCTTTCCCTGAGCAGAGACATAAATCAGGATCGTCTGTCAGGATGTGACGGTCTCTGAGAGGTGGTGACGTGACCTGAGAGGACATGGAGCCTCTCTGCCAGACCGCTCCATGACTGTGCATAATTTCATTATCTGTCATTACGCAATGGCGTCACCATGGAAATACTGTGATCAGAGGTTTCAGCAGCTTCTTTTTTGCTAATGTCAGATGTCTGTGTTCAAGTATACCTGTGCCCCGGTGTGATTTCATCACTGGCAGATCCCTTTTCTGTCTGCAGAGATCTCATCACTCCCCTTTTTTTGCAAAATTTTGCCAATTTCCTCTCATCTTCACGGCTCTGTTAAGTGTCAGCTAAAACCACATGATTTGGCTTGATTCAATTTGCCATGTGGCTCTTTTTGTTATTAATATTTACCAACCAACACTGGCTCTCTGTCACCATCGCTCACAGTGTGTCAGCCTCTCTCTGTCTGCGAGCATCGATCCCCTATAGCGCTGGTCTCACTGATCACAGTGGGTGTTCCGCATTTTTCGCTGTGGATGTCTGCATTGTGTGGGATGCTGTCGAGCAATGCCCAGGAGTGACTTTCACATTATTTGAAGATTTTTTTAAGAATGTTGCTCCTTTTTTTTTTTACACAGCCATTCGGTTATGTACACATACCCACGCATAGACATACAGGCTCGCAGACGCACATGCGCACAGACAAGCACATGTATACACTTGCATACACACATGGTTGCATTTATCTTCTCTACCCCACAATCTGCTTCATGTGGAACTACTTGTTTAGGCTGAGTGAGAGGGGGTCCGGAGACAAACAGGATGTCTAGAGGTGTTCGGACAGTTACAGTACTGAGGGATACTTGTCTGCAGGACAGTGCAATGTGTGGACATTAAAAGGTTAAAGAGTTTGGCATGGTGAAATAATCTATTACTTTTCATATCAGGACAGGTGCTCGCAATGTGTCAGTTGTTATATCTCTGTTTTCATGTCTGTGTTGTTGGGTGCTCTGTTGTCTAACTACATGCCTCCATCATGTCTGAAGGAGCTCTTAAATCCGTGATAACCTACTTTCTCCAACATTGTCTTGGTATGAACAACTGCGTCCTACACAAAAACAGCAATCTTGGGTTCAAATGAAAGTTAGAAAAGATTAGAGTCATTTAACAAGAGATCTAAGTTGGAAGAAAAAGTGATACTGCGATATTTCCGTACACCCATGAGGGAGACATTCAACCTGATGAGAATTTGATGAGATCTGATGAAAGTAAAGGGGATGTCTTTGCTTGTTTTTCCAGACCGTTGTCTAGCACATCCGCTGGACGCACATTCCAGATTAGCTCAGTTTTTCAGTGTTTAACTTTTCCTAATAGCCTACTTTCAGGGGCTTTAACATCCTTGAGAATACATGCACATTGTTCACTCCCCTGTCAGGAATTACATGAGAAGATAGATAGGCTACCACCTCCATCTGTCCGGTAGGCAAGGCAATAGAGCTTGAGCTCAGTTAGCTTAGCTTTAGCGAGCCCGAGGTTGTCCAAACTTAAGATAAAAAATCTGCCTACAAGCAGCTTGGCTGTAGACACGTATTGTTACACTTGTATTTATGTATGGATCATACAATTAAGAAATAAAGTGCACATTAGTGACGTTTAGAGGTGTTGGTAAGCAGATATTTTCTCTTCCTTCAGACTAGGCTAGCTGTTTCCCCCTGGTTCCAGTCTTTATACTAAGCTAACGGGCTGCTAGCCAGTCTACAGCTTCATATTTAATGGACAAACATGAGACTGGTATCTAGCTCCTCTTCTAACTCTCTGTAAGAAAGCAGATAACTATTTCCTGAAATGTCTATGACCAAAACAGACGAGCCAACCTATCAATTTCGCACTTATAATTAGGTGATATTTAACCAAATGTTTCCCCTGCGGAGCAATATAAAGTAGCAAAAAATCACAGCAATGACCTTAACAGTAACACCGAGCATAAAAGGAAAGATTTAAAGATAATTTAAGCGAATGGAAATTAAAGAAAAGAGGTGAAGGACCATGCTGTCATGGTCCCCGAGTGCAGGTAAATGAAAGTCAAGCTCTTTTCCTTCTACCTGCATGTTTTCCGGTCTCAGAGGGACCTTAACCCTGCTGATGTCTAAACCATGCCTGCGTGTGTCATCCCTTAGACGTGGCAGTGGGCTGTCCGTTCGGAGGCGAGGAGCGTGGAGGCAGAGTATTGATCTTTAATGGTAACAGAGACGTTTCCACGCAAGGCCTGACGCTGAGCCAAGAGCTGAGAGCAGCCGGGACCCCCAGAGGCGGCCTGTCTGGATTTGGATTCACTCTGCGAGGAGGCCAGGACCTGGACAACAATCAGTATCCTGGTAAACACTCGCACTCAACAAGTCAATCCCTCTCTACTCAGCTCCCCACGTTATAATCAAAATTCTTTCTCCAACTTGCATTCCTTCTCTTCTCCACTTTCCTTCCAGCTCCTCTCATTACAGCCTCCCTCCTCTTCGTTCCTGACCTCCACATTTCATGGTTCCCCCCATGCATTCACTCCTCCGCTACCATCCTCATGTTCTCCTGTACTGCTTTCCTCCTCTTCTCTGGTAAAGTCATCAGTCAGAGGAAGGGGGTATAGGGATGAATGCCAGTGAACTGCTGCTGCATCCATTCTTTGGGGATTTACAGTGCTCAAGAAGGAGAGAAAATTTAAGATTGAGAGAGAGAAAGAAGTATAATACTACATTATCCACATGACATTCAACCCTCAGCCCAAATCCCTGAAACCGTGAGCAGACAAAGCAGCATTCAATCAAATTACATCCAAGCAGCTCCCACCTACTAACTTTACCAGACACCTCCACCTTCTGACTTTACAAAGCACATTAGAAACCTCACTTCAATCACACGAGGCCTGAAAAGGAGGGGATTTTTTTTTTAGTGTGAGGCTGTTTATATACATGAGTTTTCAGTTCAGAAGCAAAGCCCGTTGGAAGCAACTGTTTTACTACCTCATTTTCTCCCTAATTTAGAGCCACTCTCCTCCGCATTGCTCTGGCTCTGTGCTTCCACAGATTAGGCTGAAAAGGAGAATTTGTTTAGTTTTACCTTTTCTTTTCTGTTCTTTTCTTCTCTTCTCTTTTCTTTTCTTTTCTTTTCTTTGCCCCCACTCCCTTCCCCCCTTTTTCCTTCTCATTCGGCTATAATAACATATTCCTTCATTCCACAAACAGGATATCAAGGGAAATACACACACAGGAGTACACACACCTCACATGTGTGGCTTGTGATCAGTTTCATTGGCGGCCGGAGAGTATTTCTTGAGCGTGTGCCAGGCTCCAGGTCAAAGCTAGACCCGCTGCAAATCAGAGATCCCGGATTCAAAACATCGCACAGTAAATACACACACAGGGGTTACAGGTTGGTGGAGGCCCTTTCGGGAGGAGGAAGTGGAGTAGAAACTCACGGGTGGCAGAGCTTTCAGCCAACACACACACACACTGTATAAACAGGCACACACACAAACGGTGCAGCGCTTGCGTCGTCTGTCATTACGGGAGCTGGCTGGCGGAAGTGAAGCACGCACACACACATGGAGTGTCGTTAGCACAGTAGTAAAGTCACACTGTTCAAAGGAGCCGGAGACGTTTGATCAGCATTATGAGAGGACCGAGCAGGCGTCTGGGAGGCCTGCTCGAGCCGCCATATGCTGCCATTGACGTTAAATGTCATTAGTCTACTGCAGGAGCGCAGAGAGAGGGAAGGATGATGATTAAGAGCCAATTTTAGCTTTAATGGACTTTTTTTTCTCAAGGATTACGTCGTACATGTGTGTTTTCACTCGATAGCTTACAGCGGAAAACTAAATGAAAGGTGGAAAAGACAAAATGAGACAAAGAAGGCAGTACAGGAACAAAGAAGACACTGACGTTTAAAGTCTACAAAGTTCTTTAAAGTAAGTCGCCACACAGCAGCCGACCAGGCAACCCTGATATACGTTTCCCAGCTTGGCTGTGATGAAGCAGATGATTGGCTTCTACAATTTAACACGACGTAATTCAAAAGCAGGCCTCTTTGGTCGTGAGCTTGAAGTGGAAGCAGCACTGAGTTGATGTTTCACTGGCTCAGTGGAGGCCAAGAAGCGGAGTGTGGCTCAGGCTAAAGGCTGGAGTTAAGGTTAGGGTCAGCTGCGTATCAGAAGGGGGTCAAATTGCCTCGGGTGCATTTCAGGTTCACCCAAGGGGTCAGAGGTCAAAAACTGACAATGTTTTACCTGTCAATCAGAGCGACTAGCTGAGAGAGTTAAAGACAGGGAGACACGTCAGGGTCGGTGATTTGGATGTGTGTGGTGGTGAGGGGTCATTAGGTTGGTCATTAGGTTGGTAAGTAGGTGTAAAATGTATTACTGGTCTACTCTTAGATTTAGTGACCATCTTTATTTTCAGCTCATTCTGGATGTACTTTCAGGTTAAAATCAGTAAAAGGTGACGCAATTTGAACCTTTTTCTTGCAAGTTATTTCATCCCTCAGTATTAAAGTTTTATACCCTAAATGTACCTTTAAACAAAACCTGCCATGTTATCCGATCCTGAAAAAATCCTTCCAATCCGGAACAGCCGATTCCTCCCGTCTGCACTGTGAAAAATGTACTTTTCGGTACAAAAAGGTAGTGTTAGCATAGAATTCAAAATATGTATCATAGCTGGCAAGTAACCGAACAGCGTGAAAAATCCCACACATGCATCCAAAAAGAAAGAAATCCTCCTTTTCTCTCCCAAAACTGCCTCCTTCTCCACTGAGTGCCATTGACCTTTGGCATTTCGTCATCGAGGCCAGTCTCCTGCAGCCAAACAGGCCGCCAGTGACAGCTTGACAGTCTGTCTAAACTCTGGATGGAGGTTGTGTTTTCACAGCCCAGGACAGACACCATCGGCTAAAGCAGCTCAGTTACCAAAACCAAACCTGCACCTATCAATGAGTGGAGTGTATGCACCAGCGTGTGGGTAGGGTTCGGTGTGTCTCTATAGACACACGCGCACGCACTAACCTCAAATCAACAGTGGCAGGCAAGCGTTCCTGTGTGTAAGGAAATGGGATTGACATGAAAAGGAAAGTGGACTGTTATTTGATTTAGCCCTGGGCGCAGCCATGCGCGCACTCACACTCTCACACACACTTAACCCCAGAGATGCCCGGTCCTCAAATCAGTCTTATGTCATGCGGCGGTTTTGAGAGCAAACAAAGAAGTCAGGCTGAGGGATACAGACAACCACTGTGTTGAAAACACACACCTATGGCGGGAGTTGGATTTCGGGATGGACATAGGAATTTGGACTGGGAGCGAGGCGGTCTCTGGAAACACACCTTGCTTCTGATGGCTTTCACAGATTGCGGTTTAAAGGCCAAGTGCTCTATCCTCTGCCCTCCTTTCCTTTCTATCATTCCTCCGTCCTCCTCCCTCTCCTGCGCTCTTTTTCCCCCCTTTTCCGTACCTCTCCAACTGCCCCACAAAACCCACATCTTGAGGTCCTTTCTCACTGCAGGCTTTTCGATACAGTACGCACACACACACGCACACACACAGCCACACACTCGCATAGCGACATAGCACACCCCAGGGGAACAGGGACAGGGCCTAAATGTTTAATGTTGTGGTTTCAGGGGGACTCAGTGACTGCAGCCGAAGGCAGAAACAGATGTGCCTCTCTCAGATTCAATTAGTCCCTTTCTTCTTAAGTGCGTAGGAGAGGAAAGACACAGCAAATGACAAGCAAAGTCTACAAGATTACACTTCCACCTTCCAGACCAATATTCCCTGCAGCAGGTTTCACTGACAGTTGTTTCTAGAGCGAAAACAGAGTCATTTAACAGGGAAAAGAGTTTGATAATCAAGTCAAAAAAAATCAAACATTCCCTTTTTTCTATTCTTAAATGTGAGTTTTGGGTGTTTTTTAGGTTTATGTCATCCAACCCAACTAGATTGTGGAGTCGGGTAAATTGGCATTCTTTACTATTCTATTGTTTAACAGGCCAAACACTTAATCAATTAATCATAAAGAATAATAATAGATTGATTGATCATGAAAAGAATCATTAGCTTCTCTCTGAGCAGCATGAGGTTATTCTGTGTTTCTCAGGATCACACAGTCTCGCTGCATCTGGCAGTGGTGGTTTGTATCCATTAAGTGCCTCTCTTCAGTTTCACATTGTTTTAATCAGCGCTCGTGTGTGTGTATGTGTGTGTGTCTGTGCTTGTGTGTGTGCGGCTTTCATTGGTATGTGTCCCTTTACCACAACCATTAAATTTGTGCTCTATTTTAAACTCCGTGAGCCAATTAAAAGTGTGTGTTCATCACAAAACCCATGAAAACAAATAAAAAATTCTAATATAGATGAGATCTGCTGCTGCTTACAATTAGGAGCCGTTCCTACGAAGGCAGTTGGGAAATGTTGTTTATCGGAATGTGATTGCAGCGATGTGGACTTTCTGATGGCGCTGGAATGCAGCGTGGGGTCCCCCCAACGTCTCGCAGCAAACACACAAACATGTGAACACACACGCATATACACGCACGCACATTAACTCATGTTGTGTTTATGAATTTAGTCTGAAGTGGGTCATGTGTGAAAGGATAAGAAAGAGATATCAGAAAAAGTCAATGTAATGTCACAGTGTGTGTGTGTGTGTGTGTGTGTGTGTGTGTGTGTGTGTGTGTGTGTGTGTGTGTATTAAAGTGAGAAGTCTGCGTTTGATGAAGATTGCTGGAGACCTTGAAATCAGTCCCATCTGTGGCATTCTTTGAAGCTCTCTATTTCCCGTCTCCTCTCTCACTCTCTCTCTCTCTCTCTCTCTCTCTCTCTCTCTCTCTCTCTCTCTCTCTCTGCAGACCTGATCGTGGGGGCGTTCGGCTCAGGCGAGGTGTCGGTGTACAGGTAAGAATGTGTTCTGTCTCATTTCAAAAATTATTTTGCTTGTTCCTCACCTTTGCGCTTTTCCTGAAATTCCTTGGCACTTTTTCAGTTTCGTCATGTCAGACTGTGTCATGCGTGTGCCCTCTTGCGTGTAGGTCTCGAGCTGTAGTGTCTGTGGAAGCTGAAATGATCTTGACTCCCAGAATCCTGAACCCCGATGACCGTCAGTGTCACCTGCCTCAAACAGATATTATGGTCACCTGGTAAGAATATCTAATTCCAAAGAAACTAGTAAATTCCCTCTCACACTTACCACCTCTGCATTCTCAAGAACAGCCCATAACTGCATGATGGTCCACAGCTGTGTTTGAGATGTGTCCATGATCACACGCATCCACAGCTTTCAAACCATACAATATCCACAGTCCCTTTCATATCACCAAAAAGGAGCATTACATAAGACGTAGCCCAAGTCCGAGTATATAAATGCTGCATGGAGTCCTTCAACTTTGAATTCATCCATGTATAAATATACAAAACATGCAGCATACTCTATATAAACCAAAACACGTTTTGAGATGACCACTACAAAGGAAACATTTTGAATTGGATTTTATGGGGGATTTGATTCTCTGCATCACAAAAGAGACAAAGCAGGTGGTGTGGGTGGTTACCCTCTATTTATCATACCATGTAAGATTAGCCAGATAGTCCTTATCCAAATGTGATGCTAAATATTAGCACTTACACTGTTCTATTTATACCATACATTCCTACTGCTTTACTTTCATATGTAAATCTCTCCTTTGGCTGGTTCCTCCTCACCTGTGTCTTATTATGCTTTTTCAGTTTTATCCTTTCATTTAGTGTTTCACTATATATCAGTTCTTGTGTACGTAAAAGGTCTTGATAGTTACAAAGTTCAAAGTCCACACCAACAGCAGCTACTCTCTCCCACAGAAAACACTGCTCCTAAAATGCCTCGTCAGTATTCCCGACTTTAATTCAGTGACTTTGTGACATCACACTACGTCACCAAGTCACACATGTTCATTATTTAATGCCAAGCAGCTTCTTTAAAACGTAAGAATAGATATAGCACAGCTGCTCTGTTGTTGTTAGTGGTGCTGGCTCAAGCATGTGTGAGCTGACCAATCAGAGCAGACTGGGTCTTCGGGAAGGGAGGGCCTTAAAGAGACAGACAGAGTGTGTGACAGTATTTCAGACTGCTGCAGCACTGGACTGTATGAGAGAACTGATGTTTTTTTGGGGCATTAAAGCATGTAAACCTATTCTAGTAACTGTAAATAAAATTATGAACCTGAAAACGAACATAATATGTCTCCTTTAAAGGATCTGGAAAATAGCTCTTCACTGCTTTTCCCTTATGTTAGTCTTTAGCTTTGGAAACCTGTTCGTGCATTTTAACTGAATAGTTGCTTCAGCCTGTTGATACAAATTGCTTTGGATATTTATTGTTGTAACAATGTTTTAATGCTGCCCTCTTAACCAGATCTCTCTTGAAAAAGAGATTTAACACTCAACAAGGCTTTACAAGATTGAAGTGAACAATTTTTCCCTTCCTTAGTGTTTCCAAGCGATGTTATTGTTGGCACCACTGCCGCACAGACAACCGGATCGCTTTTCATTTTTCTCGGATTTGCAACTACCAACAACACAGGACAAAATATGAGTTTATTCAGTCTGTAATGGAGATGTGAAAGCAAATTTTCCCGTGATCTTTCGTGTCCAGTGGCAGACAGAATAGCGTAGTAAAAGAGTTTATAGGGAACCAATCTAAATGCGAATGGTGTCAGTATTTTATAGCCGTTACACTGTGAATTCAGCATTAACTTAATAATGATACGTTCAGGCAAAAACTTTCCTGCGGTCAGTTTAAATGAAATCAAAGTAAGCTAACAAATAAAAACTTGGTGTAAGAGAAATACCGACAAATGCACCACTGACAATTAAACAAGCAAAATGCTTTCCAAAAGAATTTATTTGATTTTTCTTTTGTTTACTAAAATGTTCCTCTAGCTCCTGACCACAGTCCACAATTGGTTGTAATTTTTACCAGCTGTGTATCGCGCCTCCACTTCTGTTTGGCATTGCATTGTGGGACAATAGTGCCCATCAATACCACACTAAAAGTCAATCTAAAAATGAAAAGTGAAATCTTTAAGTACAGTATACTCACTTTAGAAACCTTTCCAGCATCAACACTCCAGATACTTCTTATAACTCATTTGCAGTAGAGTTTGGAGTCAAACCTTGTGTGTGTGCAGGTGAATTAAAGTGAAAGGGATCAAAGTCCTAAACAAACAGGAGACTAATGAGGCCCGCTGCGGCACTGAACCCCAGAGCTGCGCCAGAAATCTCACTGCTGTATACTGTATCATGAAATGGTATGCAGTATAAAGTATACACTCTCACAAATCACACACACACTGACAGATGTGACAAGTATTTCACCCCTGTGCTCTCGACGTCTGCCATCAGCCGAGGTCTGTTTGTCTGTGTGTCTAATGCAATCATTTCGAAGCACACTGAAAAGGCATACTCGTATAACCTGGCAAGTCAGATTTATGGGACTCTGCAATTAATATGATACTGCATGATTCTATTTTGATTATGTTATTGTTCCTGCGGGTAGCGGGCTGGCTTTGAACAGTATTGGGGTGAGTTTAGTCAAGGGGGACTGAAGGAGGAGAGTCTCAAGGCTCCTGCTGTTTCACCACAGTCTATTGTTGGTCTTAACTTATTGGGGCTGGAACCGCTGTAGGACTATTTGGACGGGAGAAGTGTGCTAGGCTAGTTGCCACCATGGCGTCTGTGCGTGCGCTTTAGTGGTGTGTGAGTGTTGGCAGTGAGTGAAAAGGGAACAGGATTTGGGTCGGATTGACAGAGAGCCCTAAACTGTGGAATTCTGTCAAAACAAAACTTGGCTTATTTAAATAAACCGCCATAAAGATCTGGTCAGAGGTATGGGATCAGATAGGACATATAGGACACACGTGCAGAGAGTCACACAGCAGCCTGTTGAATTAAAGGATGTCTGAGGCTCTTGTGTTTAAGAGGGGTGAACATTTTTGGACATTTTAGTTATTTCCCTGCGGTGAGAGCTGGAGAGACACTTGATGGGAGGTAGGCCCAGACTGGGCCTCTGATGTATTAACATTACATTTGAGTCGGGGGGTTAAGCATCTGATTTTACTCTTCTGAAAAATATTCTGTTCGCTGCCCATTTTTTCATTTTAAGAAATGGTATTTCTGGTATTTTTTGTACCTGGGCCTTATATTGACATGTCTGGGTGTGTAAATGATTCATACTTACCAAAAGTTTTGGAATGAGTCCAGTAGATCTCCTCAGCTGGACGGCTACAGTGGCTGCAATGTAATCCTTTGGGGCAACTGCGACCATCAAAGTTACATTCACTAGCACAGTAGTATCGTACATATTTATGTACCTTTCCAAGATGAATTATTATAACGGTTTGCAAATATGTTCAACATATCAGATGATGATATGTCAGATTGTAGTCATAGCTTGTTTATGCTGCCCCCAAGTGGCCAAAAAATCAGTTACTGTGGGTTTAAATGCCCTGATGGGTTTTTCAGAGATTGCTAGGGAGTAAGTTTTCTGCAACGTTTAGCTTTGTGACTCTAATGTAATGGTGATACATGAGCGGCACAAACTGGGGCTAGATGGAAGGATGAAGGAGTCGTGGAGAAGGAGGGACAACTACTTAATGACCAGCCTTGAATTTACCATTCTCACTAATTAAGCGGACCCGGGGGTTGTAGGGGAAGGGATTTATGTGTGCATGTGTGCAGGGAGGGTCGACCAGCCGTGTGAAGGGTGGTGGGGCACAGATGCATTTTGGGGGAAATTACATACAGTAATGACTAACCAAGGGCCAGAGCTGTTGTCAGTAAAATGGGGGTCATTTCCGCGCTACATACACTTAAGTTTGACATACAGTGCTTATTAAAGTCACACTTGTGCAAACCCACTCAAACACACCAAACACACACATGCTTACATGCAACACGTATTAAACACGCGTGCAACCACCTGGAGAGGTCTACATGACTTAAGGGGGCAATTTTTAAAATAGAAACCTGTATTTATCACACACACATAAACTCACATCTGCATCACACACACGCAGAGCGCGGGGAAAACTAGCTCATCATCATTGTGTCATCTAATAGGGATCCTAATTATTAACAAACACACGCATCCACAACATCTGCTTTTTGTATGTTGGGTTTTGTGAGCTGAAACCAAACAAACAATAATCCCATGAAGTCGTTTGCCTCATTGCTCAAACTGCTGAGTCTTCAGTGGAGAATCAGGAGCGTTACGTCTGTAAGCTCTCTACGATTAGTGGATATTAACAGTGCAGAGCTCCCTGTGTGGGAGTCACTTTCCTGTTCCTGATTAAAGACGTGATAACACACACACACACATTCACTCACACATACACTCATACATACATAAACAGAGGAAATGCAGAAATGCTTACCAGTCTCCCATGTCTGTGTGTCTAATTGAGGGGCTCACGGGGCCCTCGGTGGTGTTTCCCACTCCCCCCTGGAGTGCAGGAAGGAAAACGTGGCTCTCGTATGGGCAGTTTATTAGTTATACTGTATAGTTTGTGTTTTGTGATTCTAGCGTGCGTACAAACATGACGCAAGAGTGTTGTCGAAACACCTGTGTGGAATGAATGAAATAATAATATTATTAGAGCGTGTGCGGTCATGATGTCATCCAATAAGTCGCCGCTTCGACCAGCAATTATTATTTGTTGTAAATTTACCACATAACTTATTTATGTAAATATGACCTGCAGATGTTTACAAGACGCGATTAATATAAGACCACACTTTGTTCACATAGCCATCCTTAAATTTCATGGCATATATTCTGTGTGATTTATTGGTAAATTCGTAATGGAGAAAGGACCTTATGGTCTTACAATTGGATACATATTTTAGCACCCATGTTATTTGTTCACTTTGTCAGTGTGAATGTGTGTGAACAGACATTTAATGTGTTGATCAGCAAAATATGCTAAAAGTTATCCCTATCTTCTCTCTTGTCTATCTCTTTATCTGCCCAATATTTTCCCCCTCCAGTCTGAAGGTGGCCGTGTGTGCAGCAGTGAGTGGAGTGGGGATCCCCAACTCTGTAGGTAAGCAGCTGTTCACAATGTGGTCGAATTAGGAACGAAGGCAAATAGAAAAGTACAGAGGGTGGGACAGTAGTCAGAGCCAGCTCCGTTGTACATCTCATTAGAGTTTCCTGCTGTGAAACTGCGGCTCTGCAACTCCGAACAGAATAGAGAACAAACGAGGGAGGGAGGGTGGAAACAAGAATAGGGCAGGCAGACAGACAGTGGAGGTGTCAAGTACATTGTTTCCACTGTCTAATGATGCTCTGTGGAGTAAAACGCCTACAAATGTCTCCTTACTCCATAAATAATGGACAGTCGCACTCATAAATTGACTGGACCGTGTGGATTCAGCAGTGAGGGAGTGGCCGATTGACTGAAATGCCTCACTCTCATTGTCATGTTTTCCTCTCACCTCTCCAACCATCTCCACCTCTGCCTCGTCCCTCCTGTCCAGACCTCAGAGCGGAGCTGCATCTGGATTGGTTGAAAGGCACCAGAGGCGGAGTTAAGAGGGTTTCGTTCCTGGACACCCAGCAGCCTCAGCGCACAGGGCTTCTGGCACTGGGTCACAACCGCCCACGTGCATGCCGGAGCTACACCATCTACCTGAAAGTGAGCAAATCACACACATACAAACATAAATTCAAGAGCTTTGCCTAATGTTTTGTAATCCATCAACATCTACTATTTAAACTTTCTGTTACTCTATCAGGAGGATGACGAGTTCAGGGATAAATTGACCCCTATCTCACTGGCACTGAACTACAGCTTGGCTCCACCCTCTCATGGCCACGACCTCCCACCTGTCCTCAACCGTTACAGCAGCACCTTCCTTCAAGAGCGTGTGAGTAAATGAATTGTGTATACAATAAGCATAACACTGTACATCTAGTGCATGTTTGTCCGTCCTGGGACTGGAATCCCTCCTCTGTTGCTTTTCCTGCAGTTTCTCCTGTTTTCTTCCCTGTTTAAGGGTTTTTTTGTTGTTTTTTTTGAGGAGTTTGTCTTCATCCAAAGAGGGCCTAAGTTTAGGTGGTGTCATAGCTGGAGTTTCTTAAACCACTTGTGGAAAGAGATTTATTGGGCTATATAAATAAAGCTGACTTGACTCAACTTGACTAAGCCAAACTCTAAGCACATACTGCCAAACTTGAGCCATAAATCAAACCTGATGTTATATTTCACTCATTATTTGATGGATATGCTTGCCTGAGACACATAGAGGCTGTATCACAAGTAAAAAAGAAATCATCTGCATTACCTCGTCATACCTACCAAACTCACTTTTGTCTTCCCTCTGGATAGATCAGGAAAATGTGGCTGCTCAAACAAGTAGAACCAAGATCTTAACATTAAGAAAATCTCACACACAGGAGTATAATTCAGGCGGGTGCTGGTCAGTCATTGAAGGAACTGCACACAAAAACTTAGCTTTAGACCAACTGAAAGTGATTGAATGATTTGTCAAGCAAGCATGAGGAAGAATATGTGAAACACTTCCTCCACTTGCTGAAAGTGTTAAAAAAAAATAAAGAAAAAAAGGAGAGCTGTCCCTCTTGAATACAAGATCATTTGACCTCATTGAAGAAGCCCACATTTTTAGGGTTTAGTCCCCCTTTAATTCAATCAAGCCTAATCAAATATCAATCTTGATAGCCCTGTATCCCTATAAATTTTAAACGCCTGATCTTTTTTCGAGCAAGATCCATGCATTATTTCCTGATGAACAAAAGTGAAGAAAAAAAAAAAAACACCCTATCTTGCAAAGAAAGTGAAAAAATAAATTGTCTGATCCATCCCTTTATCCAAATCTGCACCCAAAAGTTAACGGCGTCTATTCTGGGCTGAGATCCATCCTCCATCCACTCAATCAGTTTTGTGGCTATCCTGTCAGTAGTTTTTGTGGAATCCTGCCTACAAACACAAAAAAAAACAGCCATCTTGGCGGAGGTAAAAACCAAAACCAACCTCAGCCTGAAGCCTGCTGCAACAAAACCCCAAACTGATTCTGCTGAACTGGAGCAGAACTCTAGTGTGCATGTTATGTGTCTGTGTGTGTACAACACCTGCATCCTGGTGTGTCCCTGGTGTGTTTACTTCTATTCTCGGTTTCATGATGATATCCAGTGTACCTGAAAACTCTCCTCATGACAACCCCCCCTGTCTGTGTACCCCTCTTCCTCCCAGGCCTACATTCTCCTGGACTGCGGTGACGACAACATTTGCATCCCCGACCTCCAGCTCTCTGCCACCATGTAAGACTGACACGGCCACGCCCTCTGACCTCAACCTGTAAACAGTCGCCACTTCTCACGCCAAACACAGACACACATGCACACAAATGCACACGCAGCTAGACCAAAGAGAGTGTGTCTGTAAGTCCTCACACAATGAGCAAAGTTTACTTGAGCTGCTCACAATTTAGTTCCATTCACCATGTGGTGTGTGTGTGTGAATTAGCCTACTCTCGATAGTGTTTCCAGCTGTACGATATCTCCATGGCAGCGTTGTACAAACATCCTGTCACCCTCAACTGGCTGACACACACTTGGACACACATTTTTGGGGTTATTGTCGGGGTGGGGGGTGTTGCATTCCATGCAGCAGAGCACATGAACCAATCCTAAAAATTATAAACTGAATTTCTCTTGTCGGCAACGGCAGCAAAGTGCTTTATTTCCTGTGTCCTCTACATGACAGAATGATTTATTTTCTCTGCTCTCTTTTTTAAATAAAACACACACACACACAGGGATCGCTCAGAGCTGGTGATTGGAGACGACAATCTGGTCTTGCTGACCATCACTGCGGCTAACCGAGGAGAGGGAGCCTACGAGACTGAGCTCCACACACTGATCCCACCAGAGGCCGACTATATTGGAGTGAAGCGCAGCCTGGAGGTAAACACACACACATATTTCTCTAAAGATCAATTTGTCTGATGTTAAGGGTCAGTCGGATGGACACTGACAATTGACATACAGTATTGAGGCCATTCGAAATGAGGAAGCGAGCTATTTGAGGCTGCAGTTACAGTACGACATCACATCCTGTTGTGTCTTGTGTTTGTTTGGAGTGATTAAAGCGTGGCTATCAGCAGGCTATGCTTTACTGGCAACCGCCCAAAAGCCCCTATTATGATTTACAAGCTGCATTAGTGACCACGGAAATGGATAGGGTCAATCTGTGTGTGTGTGTGTGTGTGTGTGTGTGTGTGTGTGTGTGTGTGTGTGTGTGTGTGTGTGTGTGTGCGTGCGTGTGTGTGTGTGCACTAATGAGTGTGTAATGGGGCTGTTTGATTGATGAGGTTGTTACTGTCAGAGCATTCATCACTCCTCCTCTCCGGCCTCCCTCCCTCCCTCTCATTCTCACTCCCTCGCCCTCGTCACCCTTTGATGCTGTTCAACTTCCCTCCGTTGTTCTTGTCTTCGCCTTCTTGACTCTCAACGCCCCACATTTGTCACTTTCATCCACTTTTTGCCTCATCATCTCATTTACTGTACTGGTGTTTTTCTCTTTTTTCTTTCGCCTCTCCTCTCTAGTCTCAGCTAAACTGCGAGTACAAGATGGTCAATGAGTCCAGGATGGTGGTGTGTGACCTCGGGAACCCGATGGTGGCCGGGACAGAGGTGAGATGTTACACACAAAAGCACAAACACACTAGAGCTGCGAGGATTAATTGATGAGTTATCAACTATATAGGAGACCTAAGAATTGAAAACGTAAGAATTGATTTAGCACACCTCCATGGTTGTTGTTAGCAGTGCTGGTTCAGGCGTGTGTGAGTTGACCAATCAGTGGAGACTGTCGGGAAGGAGGGGAGCTTTAAGGAGACAAAAGCTAAAACAGAGCGTTTCAGACAGAGGGGCGTTAAAGCATGTAAACCTGTTCTAGCAGTGACCCAAAATAAAGTTATGATCCCAAAAATGAGCATTATATGTCTCTTTTAAATTAAACAACTATTTTGATAATCAATTAATTGGTTGTAAGTATTATTTTACAGAAAAAAGAAACTAAAACTAAATGCCCTGATTCCAGTTTCTTAAACGTGATTATTTTCTAGTTTATTTCCTCCTCTGTGACAGTAAACTGAATATCATTGGGTTGTGGACAAAACAAGATTTGAGGACATCAACGTCTAAGGCTTGGGGAAACACTAATCAACATTATTCTGACCGAACAACTAATTGATTCATTGAGAATATAATCAACAGATTAATCGACAATGAAAATAATCTTTAGTTGCAGCCCTAAAACAGACATACACACACACTTTTCATTGAAACATCTCTCAAATGTGCACGCGAAGAAGGTGCGACTGTCACTCCTCAGGTTTAATTCACTCTGATTGATGGTTTCCAATGATTACTGATCATCACCTTGACCCTCATTCCCCACACTTTGACTCCCCCGACTCTGTTTCACACACAGTGCGTATGTGTGTGCGCGCATAAGTGTGTATGCAGTGTGTGATAATAATCCATTTAGCTCTCGGATGGCTGACACATGCAGGAAGCCAAGGCTTTGTAAAGTAAAGAGTGGTCTCTTCCTACATGAAATCCGACCGTGCCGGTGAACGGGCTATGTGCGCCACGAAGCATGTCACATGTGCTTCAGTGCATGGATGTGATCAAGTGTGTGTGTTACTGCAAGTGTGGGGTTTTTCCAAAGGTGTCAAGGCCGACGCAGAGGTGCGTTTGAGCTCTGGAGGTGACACACAGCGTTCTGATAAATCAATTATGTGGTCATGTTTCACTGTTGGGGGAGGAGCGCAAAACAAGGCATGTGGAAGGGACAGAGCATGTGTGTGTGTGCGTGTGTGTGTGTGTGTGTGTGTGTGTGTGTGTGTGTGTGTGTGTTTGTGTGTGCTCCCCAGCCATCCAGATGTTTCCCATATTTAACTCTCCCCTTGCCCCGTTGGACGTCCAGGAATCCATGAGCTTATGCAGAACATAGCTCCACATACCCCCATACTGACTCTGGTTATATTGTGCAACTAAAGAGTTCTCATCACTGGAGTTCATTCCTTGTGCCACATGACACAGCTGCAGTGCCTCACTGAGCAGGGTGATCAGTGTAGGAGGTACATGCCTGAAGGAAAGCTGCTTTTGGCCTGTCTGGATGTCTTTCAGTGTTTTTTTCTTTTTCTTTTTGACCTCATTTTAGTTCAGTAAGCCTGGGTGGCATTAACCAAAATTAAGCATATTTTGACAAAGCTTTGGTTGCAATGAATAATGATTGATAATATTACGGTAAGGCTGGGTAACAACTCAAATAATCACCTGTCGACTTTCAGTGGAAACCTTCTGTGATGGTATGAGCATAGTGTGTTGCCGTTTCACAAAATGTTAGTGTTTAAAGATATAATGTGCAATATTTCCGCATTCAAATGTCTAAAAATGATGAGACCGTCATTATGTTTTTTGTGTTCAAACCCAGAAAAATCTGTAATTTTACTCAAGTTAAAGGTGATTACTTAAAATATGTAAGAATTGGCCTCAGCAGCGTTCTCTTGGATGGGTAAAAAGCTACAGTAAAAAAATGCTTAATGGGTCGCCAAATATACTTGGGCGGGCATTAATATATTTGGGTGGCCTGCCCAAGTGAAATGTATGTGTGGGAGACAGTTGACCAATTTTATTAAAATATTAGAAAAAAACTCTGCTATATGAAACTGTTTTGGGGATCAAACTGCCCCTGTAGGCTTGTATGTGGCTGTCAAAAGTTTGTAGTTTCATTCCCCATTTAAACACAGCCTCAGCTGTCAGCTGATTTCTTGTTTGTTCGATGGTGACAACTTTGTATGGCTGACAAATAAGTCTTATAATCCATTCAGAAACTTCTCAAACCACCGCTTCAGCGTAAACCACGTCTCTCAGCATTGTTCCAAAGAATCACTGTTTTGCCAAAATGTGGCTAAATACGCCGCTTGTGGCAAAGCTTTGCAGCTTCAAGGACGACAGTAACCCAACACAGAAGCAGCGAATTTAGCCATAATGTGGCGAAATGATAATTATTTGGAATAAACTAAGCGTACGGATGGACAGAGGAGAATCGGCCAGCATCGCTTTGAGAAAGTTTCTGTGAATGTTTTGTTTATTTTCTCCACCGTGAAAATGTACAATCCTCTGTAACCAACATAAAT
Source organism: Pagrus pagrus (assembly GCF_965226575.1). NCBI lineage: Eukaryota > Metazoa > Chordata > Actinopteri > Spariformes > Sparidae > Pagrus > Pagrus pagrus. The sequence goes on from NC_140191.1 coordinate 16,079,307, forward strand.
TCAAGCTGACCACAGCTGCTGGTCTCTCCAAAGGACAAAACTACAAACGTTTAACAGCCACCTTTCAAGCTGAGGCGTGATGCTCAAAAAGACAGGTTTTAAGAGACACAGTTGAGCTCTTCAGACGTCTGCCGGGCTCTCCTTCTCCTCGTCTGTGACAGGGAGTATCATAGCTGATAGTGACGTCTTCCCTCTGAGCGACTCGTACTCATTTGGTGTCTGTCTCTTCAGATCTCTCTGGCTCTTCTCCAGCCATCTCTCTAATGTGTCCCGTAAAGATGGCTCGACTTTGTAGTTCCTCACCCCGCCCGCAACCCCCCCGCAGGCCTGCCTCGTGAAGTGCGAGTCTGCATGCTGTCACGTCCCTCTCTGGACCATGTGTTTGACCTGTTGTTCAGTAGAGTTGCACATGCGCGTACAGTCACGAGCACACACACACACACACGCTGTTGTCATACAGTGGATGATGAACTAAATCCTTCACATGTTTTGAGTTAGCCCGGAGGACATGGGATTTAAACTGGGGAGAGACAAGAGCTGTAACTGTGGCTTTTAAGTGTGTAGTCTGGATTTTCTCTGATTTAAGATTTCTGCAACACACACACACACACACACACACACACACAGAGACCTGATCATCTGCCTACATGTAACAGAAGAGGCTCTAGTTAGCAGGGATTTGACTGCTATTACCAGACACTTTAAACACGATGTCCCCTTTGATGTCATGTGCATCTAATTCTGTCCTCCTCTTTCTACCGCCACGTGTTTTTGACACATTATCTCTCTCTCTCTTTTTTGTGTTTTGCCCAGCTGTCTGTTGGTTTGAGGTTTTCTGTCCAAAGGCTGGAAGACGCCGGACCAAAGATCAGCTTCGACCTCCAGATCCACAGGTGACACACCCACCAGCTCTCACGCATACCCCCCCCGTCCCTCCCTCCCACGTCCACACACACTCAAACACATACGCACAAAGAGCTGTTTGTCTTTCTTCTGAGCCATGTAAATAAGTACCGTGTCTGTCCTGATCACGTCGCTGCCTGTGGTTTGATGAAACTAACCGCAGAGGCAAGGAGAAGACAGATGGCCCAGAGGGACTCCAGAGAGGAGACGAGCGCTACACAACATGTTCACTGTTTGCTTCATTGTACTGCTTTCGATACGACACATCGCTAGACACAGACAGTAAAACGGTGGCCAAGCCGTCTGCCAGAGAAATTCTTCTCGGAGTCAGCTGAACATAGAAATAGTTTTGTTATGAGCCTGGGCGTTCAGAGCCTCCTGTGAACTGTTTCCACACAGATACAGAACATAGAGTGCAGTCAGTGCAATGTGTGTTTCATTTTATGCCTCTAGATTTAATCTAAACACATTGTGAATCTCTCCACAGCTCCAACAAAGATAACTCCGACAGCAACCCAGTCAGCCTGAATCTGTCCATCGTTGCCGTGGCTCAACTCAATTTGCGCGGGTGAGTCGAGCATCTTAGCATGTGAGAGTGCGGCGTCCTCTCTGAGAAACAGTGATAAAAGTCTTTGCTGCCCGGTCGGATTCACAAAGGCGCAATTGATCTGGTTTTAGCCAAGGTTTTTGGGTGTTTGCAGGATATTGCAGCCCCCTTTTGAGATGTTTAAATTTGTGGAGCCTGTTTACATACAGATGGAAAACAGCACGAAAACACAGTTCGAGAAATAAATTTGAGCTAATCATGAGCACATGGGAGACTTGTGAGCCTTTGACATGTTCATGGATGCCCACTGATACCCACACAAACACACGCACACACTTCAAAGCTCGGGTCCCTGAATGACGTTGTTTGGGTGTGGTCATTCGGACATACAAACAGACGAAGACCGGGGATGAGACAGACGAGTTCCTGTGAAGGTCTCCTGACTCAGCTGTGCCCATCCGGCATTTTGAATGGGGGCATAAACAGTTTTGCCCACGTATGTCAGACTACAATCAAGTCTTCACAATGGTGTCATCAAATGCAGCAGTTTCCAAACCAGGGAAATTCCAAATGTTCCAAATGTTTTTTGTGGAGGGTGACAAATAATCGGTTCAGCCTTTAATCAGCGCAGATAGGATGCGTAATGACATCACTGATCTATGTACCTCTGCCAAGGAGGATACGTTTTCACCTGCGTCCGTTTGTTTGTTGGTTGGTTTGTCAGCAGCATTACACAAAAACTACTGAACGAATTTCCAAGAAACTTGAATGGAGGATGGATAGACCCCATTAACTTTAACTTTCTTTAACATTGCGAGACAGAGCGTTTTCCAACATTTTTGTTAATTTTTCAGGGAATAATGCCTGGACCTTAATGAAAAAATCATGGTTGAGCATTTATGGGTAGTTCAAAATTTAGAGTGATATAGGCCTATCAAGTTCGATATTGGAAAAGGCTTGACTGAATTAAAAGGGGTTTGTGGTATGCGCTCTACTGAGTGCCATTTGTGTTATTTTGGTATTTGATACTTTGCGTTTGATGTTCAGTGATCCACGTTTATTTATTTATTCATTAATTTTATCCAATATTTAATGAAGTCAAAGATTGTTAATTCATTTCCGACAGTGTTGAAAAAAATTAATGTGGGGAGGAGCTGGGTTGGGGTTAATATTGGCAAATTACTCCTCCTAACTATCTTTATCATATCAGCCTTTAAGATTCGACCGTCGTCTGCTAAAGACGCGCTTAAACTCAGTGGTCCCTTTATTAAATTAGATACACCTGTACAAACCAATGCAATCCAAGTTTTGGTTGGCACTCTCATAGAGGTGTTGATTCAATTATATGTTTTAGCAATGAGGTCATAGTTACTGGACTGGATTATATCCAGAAGGTGTTTCCAATATTCTGACCGTCTCACGTATGTAAATATACAGGACGATTTATTAGAAACAGCTCTCAGTATATGAAGTTGAGTACAACAACACCTGTAACAGAAATAAACATGCAATTAAATTAACACATTTCCATAAATGTCAACAAAATCTTAAAATGATAAACTTTGTAAAGGTAGGCAGAGCTGCTGTACTAAATTACTACAGATTGTACAGGTGTACCTAATAAAGTGTCTACTGAGTGTATATGTTGCTGACATACCATTGCAGACCCTCTAATATGAGGCTTTAGTCATTTTTTATCCCTTCCACCAAATTAGCTCTGGTTCTTGGAGCACCTCCAATCAAGATAATTGAAAACTTGGCATCTAACAAATCAGACCGCGTATCCACCGGTTTTGAGTGGAAGCACTGTGAATAAGGACGCGCCATCAACGGAGGGCATTATATAATGCATAACCATCTGTAGAATATGATATGCCCACTTTGGTACACACCTAAGCGCAGTATTTTTCAATCCTGTTCCTGGGGGCCCCAACGCACCACCACCCATCAAGCTCTGCTGGAGCCTGATAACAACCCATTCATATGAATCAGGTGTGTTGGAGCAGGGAAACATCCAAAACATGCAGGGCCCCAGGAACAGGACTGAAAAAGGCTGCCTCAGGTCAAGGAAACCTGCAATTTTTGGTTCAAGCTTTTTGTTAATATAAAAATGCTGTGAGTGGTTCAAAACAAAGTGCGAGGAACCAGAATGGAACCAATTCCATGTTGGTGGAAAAAGGCGTTGAGTTACCCAAATAAAATAGGAATGTTCCTAAGTTATTGTACTTTTAGAGCAAAATTTGCGACGTGTGCTTGATTGTCGAGTATTGATGGTGTACAGTAGGGTCGAATAAAACACTTTAGTGAATGATCACAGTGTCCGAAAGTCAACATGCATGTGGTCAGTGGGTATTACAATTAGATGGACCTCTGAACCTATTAAAGTGTACATGCGTCAGCATCACCGAGCTGTTTCTCCTCTCTTCAGGGTGTCCCATCCCTCTCAGGTGGTGCTGCCATTCCCACGCTGGGAACCCAAAGAGAAGCCTGTCAAAGAGGACGACGTGGGGCCACAAGTAACACACATCTACGAGGTAAATGCACGACCTAAAACGAAATACAGAAGGTGCGCTCAGAGAGGACGAGATGAAAAAGTCTGGTTTGTTTTGTTTTTGTTGTTGCTCTAGTTTCGGTCTCTTAAGATGAAAAGAACAGAAAAATAGGTGTGGGAAGTTGTAAATTAGGCGACAGCAAAGTGGAGTAAACAGTAACACACACACAGTAAAAACAGTAGCTCTATAAAGAATCGGGTTCTTGCTGATCAAAGGTCTGGGGCTCAGGAGTAATTACTGCTGTGAAGGCGGGAAAAAGAGAGGAAGGGGGGACGGAGAAGGGAGAAGGGAGCAAGGCAAAGAGGGATAAGGATGGAAGGGAGGGAGGGAAGAGGGATTGTTCTCAGGTCTGGACGCAGTGTAATGAGTTATAATCATTGTGAGGAAAAACAAGGTCAAACAGAGGTAGAGACAAATAGATAGAAGGAGGGAGGATGGCAGACAGACTGGCGACAGTTTACAATAGGGGTGTATGCGCGTGTGTGTGCGTCCGTGCGCCGCACATGTGATTTCTTTTTGTTTTAAAGGGACGACCGCTTCATTGAACCGGAGTGCAGCAGTGTCTGGCCTGTCCTGCAGCTGATAATGATTTTCATTTGCCGTACTTTTCCCAGTTGGCAGCTGCTTCTAGTTAGAGAGGACGGAGTTTTTTTGTTTTTTTTTTTGCTCTTGCAGAATTCCTGCCCTGCAGCACCAGGATCATGTCCTGTTTGGATGACTCGCCTCAGTGTTAATGAATGTGTGTGAGAGAAAGAGTGAGAGAATACAGGTCAGGGTAAAAAAAAAAAAAAAAAAGGATTTATTGAATTGATGGTTCATTTAAGCTCATAATTCATTTATCCTGATGAGCCAGGTGATGCTGTAGGTTTGACTTGTCTTGTATTTCAGTCCCCGGTGACTGAAGCCAGTCTCGCTGTTATCTTCACTGACACACAGGTGGTCTGTGTCATCATCCCACAGTTATGATAACCTGATTATAGCCTCAGACACATGAGACCTACTAAAAAGACAGAAGAGAGCACACAACTGACAACTTTCTGCCGCTTTTTTTTTTTTTTCTCTGTTCCCTCTCTTTGTCTCCAGCTCCATAACTCTGGTCCAAGCAGCATTCAGCAGGCGGAGCTCCAGGTCGGCTGGCCTGCCCGTTTCCGTGACGAGAACCTGCTGTATGCCATGGAGATTCAAACTGACGGACCAATTAGCTGCAGGACGAACACCAGCCTCAACCCACTTGGCCTTCAGGTACCACGACAATACACTGTATAAACATATGCACGCAGACTCATATTCATTTCAAGACTCGAATATATAATTATGGACGTGGTAATAGTGGAAATCAATATGATTGATAGTAATTCCAACTACCAATTTACCTTTCTTGCGTACTACCATACAACCAGCGGCCCGACTGCAATTTCAGACCTATTTATAATATTGCGTGCGGCTTATTCATCCGTCCACCTCTCTGTCATTTATACCCGCTTATTTCAAACATAATTGTGCCCGTTGTTCTCTGCCAGTTGGCTCGAAAACGAGGGGGATTACGCTGATTAGCAGAAATTACAGCTGAACTAGTTTCCTGTATCTATGATATCATCTGTGGAGTAATTCAAAAAGAAAACATGAAGTTATTTCAAAAAAGTACATAATTATGTCAGAAAGTGAGACGCTGCGAGCTGTAATCATATATGAAAACAGAACGAGTTGGACACACAGAGTTTGTGTTTAAAAGTCTTTTCGCATTTTCTTCCTGATTTGGTCATTTCTCCAGACTGACTGACGCACACTGACACTGTTATTTCAATTAGGAGAAAATGAACAAGTATTTATTGACACGTGCAGGATAAAGATGAGAAATGTGAATAGTCTTTTTGGCAATTAGACCCCATTGTGATGTCACCGTATTTTATGGCTGTAATGAAGCCATGCCTGGTATTTGATACTCCCCTGATGGAGTCTAGATACTGGTGGTGGTGGTGGTGGTGGTGGTGATGAAGAGAATGGATGAGATCTGAATGGATGTGAAAAGGAGTGGGCAGAGTAGGGTTGTGGTGCTTCGAGCTGAAATGACGACTGGAAGCAGCAGAGAGGAGAACAGATTTAAAGTTTGGCAGCATCGGTGGGGTTGGTTTAAGAAGATCACGGCATGATCTGGTTGGTTAAAAGAGTAAACGGAAGGGGGAGAAGACCCTACACCTTCCTTGTAGGAAGTAATAACATTTACACACCTCAAACCACTGGCTGATACCATTATTGTAGTCTGTGGCCTGTTTCTGCACATCTGTCACTTCTCCTCCCTGCACTTCCAAAATTAGTTGAGAGGAAGTGGATGTCATGTGCTACACATCTGGTTGGACTATTTTTTTTTACTCCTTTAAGTCCATCAAGCTGTTCCCCAGAGGAGAAACAATTCAATTATCTAGGTATTGTCTTTTTGTTACCTGTGAGTGGTGACTTGAGGGAGTTCAGGTTATTCAGTCTCGTTAGTTGACTGTGTGAGCTGCGATGAGGAAATAAAATCACCTTTGGATCAGATCGCCAAATGTCACAATTGTTTTCACAGCTGGTGATTTTGTGTTATTTCATTACGTCTCTTTAAAATCTCATTTTACGAGCATTCTTCGTGTCTGTCTTCAATTTCACCATCTTCTTTTGCATTGGCTGTCTGGGCTGAATCACAGCCCATGTGCAATACAGACCACTCTAAAGCATCAATATGTGATAATCAGACCCAAACACACGCTGTGGAAAGAACGTCGAAAGATAAAACTGAGAACTAAAACAGAGAAAAAGAACAAAAAGTCAAATAGACATAATGTTGACAACTGTCTCTCCTTGTCTGCCTCAGATTTCCTCTCTCCAGGACACACCTGAGTTATTGGGTTTCTTGAGAAACACCAGCGCTCCTCATCAGCGCCACAAACGAGCCGCCACTGCCGCTCAGAGTTACAAAGATAAAACCCTGGTGAGCCCCGCATATTTGTGCATGCACTCGAGAAAACAAACATGATTTGCAGGTGTGTAATGTCTGTTTCTACTCCACATCTCTCGTTTCTCTGCAGAACTGCACCAATATCTCCTGCCTGAGGATCCTGTGTGTGGTTGGCCGCTTGGATCGCGGGCAGAGCGCGGTGGTCAAGGTCCGCTCGAGACTGTGGGCGCGCACTTTCCTGCAGGTCAGTGTCTTCACCTGTCATCTCGACATTTTTCATGATCTTTCGGTCAATGCTTTACTTGATGATTTACTTCCTTCCCAAGTTTATTACCTTTCAGGGTGTTCAAATGTTTTTCTTGCCCTTTTCGCTGTGAAACTAGATGCTTGATTCTCATTTTAATCCAAAGAGACTCTTTTTACATGTAAAGCAAACTAACCGAAGGGTTAAAGTTAATTTCCGTAGCAGTTTGGGAGCTTTGAATCGTATCACATGATCTTCATTAGCAGTTAGAGTTTGGCCACGGTTCAAGATTCAAACTTGGTCTGAACGTGTTAACTTTCAAACCAACATAACATTGAAATAATAATGTTATATTTGTCTTACAGCGGCATAACGACCCCTACATTCTCAACTCTACTGTGTCCTTCATGGTCACAGCCATGCCTTACCGCCTCCAACCCACCGCCCTGCCTCAACAAACAACCTCGGTAAGATCCAGGCAATAACAGAAGTGTGTTAGTGTGTGTCAGATGACGTTTACAAGAGAGAAAGGACACGTATCAGCACTAACAAACACTGAACGGTGTTTCTCCTTGTCCTGCAGATGGGGACCCTGGTGTTATGGGGGACACCTGATGTCTCGTTCGCTGTCCCACTCTGGGTCATCATCCTGGCCATACTGCTGGGGCTTCTGGTGCTGGCCATGCTGACATTAGCCATGTGGAAGGTACACACACACAAACACACGTTCATCCACCATACACAGCATTCCTTATGGTAGTTTAATTATCCAATAGTCCACTAATGGGTTAATATGATTCCCTCAGTGTGGTTTCTTCGACCGGGCGCGGCCACCAGCTGACGACAATGTCTCCGACCAGGAGCAGCTGACGTCTGATCACACAGGAGACGCCTAAGACAACCCGCGGCAGCTCCTTATGGGAGGATTGTGGTTTGGGAGGGGTGTTGCACCTTCTGAGTAACTTAAACCAGATCTGAGATCTGTATTTGTCGGACCCTGCATTCCTTGGCTGGAGGTCTTCTACCTGTTTGCTAATGAAACTGACTCAAAGGACAGACTGAAGACTGCAGCGCCACACAGACTGGGCCCGAAGAACGAGGTTCAGACCAGACTGTGCGGGACCAAAACACACTTAAAAGGCTCAATCACACACACATGTCCATTGTTTATCCATTGTGATGAAGCACCAGAACTGAAGACAGAGCGGACTCTGTTGTGAAGACAATGCTTTAAAGGTTTCTGTTGCTGAACTTTTTTTGTGTGTCTGTGTAAGTGAGGCACAAAGAGACTTGAGATCTACGCACAAGTGCTTTCATGAGTGTGTGAGAGTGTGTGTGTGCGTGTGTGTGTGGGTACTGTACATATGTGTGTGTGTTTCTCAGGTGGCTCTGGTGCCATCCGTTCTTTCAGTTCTGAGATTCTGTCCCCGCCGGATTTAATTTATCCTCGTTTTCTTTCAGCTCCACACAGATTTATCACACACCTACAGATGCAGCCATATGCATAAACACAAGGGCACAAAGAAGATGTGTATATTTATGAATGTATGTGCAATATTTGAGCGTTGCGAGATACTGAAGCTTGTTTACACTGGCATTATTTTATTAGAGCTTAAAGTTTCCATTGTTTATGTATATAAATGATTTAAATAGTGTATTAGATATTACTGTTGTGAACAACAAAAGCAATTGTTTGAGCTGATTTACAGTGAAGCCCCACAACCAAAGTCTGAAAATGGAGCAGAGTGAGTAGACCAACACCAAATAACTAACTTATTGCTGTCTTGATAGAAGGACTTCAGGATTTTAGCTTTGAAGAAACAGCTGAGGCCGTGCTAGTTCAAGGTTCGCGTGTGTCCGTTGTTTTGATTTTTTTATCTCACATTCTGAGTTGATAAGACTTCAAAAAACTTGCTGCAAAGATAAACAGTCCATGTCAAAAACACACTGTAGACAGTCTGTAGACTGTGTACTTTACAGCATGCACTCTATGGCATTTACCAAAATATTGTCTTTTGTTTATCTGATATCAGTGTATCGTGCACATGCAGGCACAACAAAGCAGTCTTACCCTGAGATTAACCGTTCATGTGTCATGTTTGAGTCATATTTGGTTTTTGTATCAAGTGTGAAGTTTTGTCACAATAAAGTGTTGTTCCTTCTCTGTATATTCGGTCACTTTTCATTGTCCCGTTTTATAGAAAAAATGTTAAAGAAATGTGTTAAAGTAGTACTGATCACATCTGTGCTGCAGATTTTCTTACTTACAGGAGCAGTGTGCCCACACCTCGTAGTCCACTAAGATCAATAATCTCAATTATCAACCCACAAACCCGACTGTCTTTAGTGATATTTTCTTAATACCAATACCACAAAGTCATAGGATTTCACACACCAAAGTGTTCAGAGTGTTTCAATCAAAGTACAATACAAGACAAACAGATAGACTCACATATTGTTGTAATATTTCCACCTTTCCAAGGTCTTTTCAGTCAGTTCTGTCTCAGTGCTCAAGACTGACGCCTGCACCTCAGAGGAAGGACTCTTGCTCCCCCAGGTGGTTCACTGTAGAAATACACATGGATGACTTTAATCTGGAGGAGCCTGAAGTAGACGTGTGAGGCAGGACAGTGACCTCTTGTGGTGATGACTTGAACAAAAACTATGGCGATCTGTCAACATTGAGACCATGGATCCTAAAAGAGAAGGAGGGGTGATTACGTCACTGAATCTTGCTTTGGTGCCAGACTGTGGTGTCAGCTGTATTGAAGTCTATGGGAGATGCAGGGAGAAACACAATAAACCCAACATATCTACATCGTCTGACTTCCCGAGGGAGAAATGCCTCCAGAAAATGAAAGAGCACACTTCAGAGAGCAGGTTAACGACTGATTATTTTATCGACATGTCGTTCATCCCTTGATTTAATTTGGGAAAGGCTCTTGTTTACAGTGTAATTGCAGTCTAAGCAGTGATATTCTGCTGGACCTGCCCTGTGTCAGTCGTTAACCTAATCTGAAGTTTGTTCTTTCATTTTCTGAAGGCAGATATCATCAGAAGTCATAAAACGTAGATCTGTTGTATGTTGTATGTGATGTAACACTAAAAGGTCATCTGTGAAAATATGCTCCAACTATTTCTCTGATCAGTCACATGTACAGCTACAGATTCAATATCATTCCCCTGCTTTATGAGAAAACACAACATGATGGTCAGGTCAACTGATAAACAAGCTTGTAGTAATATTTGTGGCAAGCCTGTCATGAATTAGGAGAGACTGATATTATGCAGCCACATGTTTTATCAGATGTGTTTTCTGGTGGTGTTTTGACATAATCTTTTCAAATTAATTATCTCTGTAGCAGCCTCAAACTTTACACCACATACGAGACAAAATCTTAAGTTCTTGGTTTTTGGGAGATAGAGATGATCATGTTTTCTCGAATATTTGTTGTACCGGTACAGATCATACAAATAACCCACAGGAATCAGCCTGAGAGTGAGACTAAATAATCCACACTGCACTTCTAATCTGAATGTTCCTTAAAGGTGTAATATGCACGTCGCTGTGGTGGTCGCAAGAGCCAGAGAGAGAAAACCAGTTAAAAAAATAAGAAAATACAGGCAGAGGGTGGGTGTCTGTAGATACATGCACCTCCACAAACTTCCAGTGCATCATACGTAATCAATTCCACATTAACAATGTGTATACAAATGTGTATGGACGGTAGCAGAGGGTGAAATGGTGCAGCACATGGCAACATGGAGCTTTCTTGGGGCTTGAACAATCAGACTGTTGCAGATATTAGATAAGTCTTTAATATTTCCATAATTGCATGAATACAAACACCATTTGTCATTTATGAGTTATTAAACCGCAAATTGTGTTATACTTCATTGTCTTCACAGTGCGGCTGGAGAAACCGATCATTTTGGAACCCAAAGCAAGTGATTTACATGCACGCGTAACCTATCCTACCCTTCAACTGAAGGCCTGTGGGCCGATTGTCAACGTAATCTGAAGCAGAATGGGCAGCCATACTAAACACATGCAGACCCTGACCTTTTATCTGACAAAAAATACTGCAGCTAAAGCAGTTCAGCAATATGTGAAATGATGCTGCTCATAGGAAATGTTTACTGATGCCTGATGACTAAACACTGAACTGTTAACTGTTTCTCGTTCTGTAGGTGTTATTGAAGGAGATATCTTGTTTATAGATCAGAATATAAGGAGGAAGGAGGAGAAATAAGGAGACTATTTCTTAAAAACAATACAGGGAACATTCAAAAATAAAAATGATTCAGGGTGCAAGACTCTCTGAAGACAATGCTTCAGGAGTAACCACTGAAAAGGATATTTTCTAGATAGCAAAAGCCAAATCAGCACTGGTTATTTTAACGTAAGAACTTCTGCAACACTTCCTCCCGTTTCAATCTCGTCATTGCTTGTATTCAGAATATGAAAGTTTCTTGTGGGAAATATAAAAGCAGGAGAGCGGAGGTGAAGATACCATCAGGCATATCTCAAGCGGAAACTTTTATCACAGCTGACAAAGTAAATATTCACATACAAAGAACTGCCAAAACACACTTTCTCTGTCTCTGTCATTCTCACAGAAAGAGCCACGCTGTGTTTTTTTCTTTAGACTCTTTATTTCTTTGAATATATTTGATCAAATGTAAAATCAAACATTTGAAGTAAAGATTTAACAGTTTCTGACTAGCAAACCTCAACACCATCAAAATAAGGGAACATTATTGATACATACTACATACTGTACGTAGGACATACTGTATCTTAGCTGAGATTTATTCAACAAACAGACCCAAATTACAAAATCATTTTTTTAAAAGTCTTTTACTCCTGTAATTTCCTGGGTGTTTTTTTTTGTTTTTTTGTTTTTTTTGTTTAGCTGGTGCAAAATAAAACATCTTAGGTGAAGCGATATCCTGTATTTCTCTCAAATAAATGATGATGTTTTTTGGAAAATTAAACTTCACTTCAAAGGTCTGTACATGGGGATCAGTGTTCATCCTTTCCACTGGCGACACGGTCATACCAACATTATAATGGAAGACTTTGGCTATTTACAAATCGCTGAGATGCTGTACTGTTATCGTACAAGTTCTCTCAGACATGCTATACATTAGTTAGACTAAAACACCCCCCCACCCCCATATGACAAAGTGCAATTCCATAGATCACCACAAGGCGGTGCTCATACACCATATTCAACATTATTTAGAAAGGCTCTGAAAATGAAACATTTTAAGGGGCCCAGCTCAAGCTTATTTGTGAGCAAACACGGGAATATTACTACTGCACCTTTGAATATAAAGCCCCTGCACACCTGTGGTCCACCCTCACAGGTTCCTGCACCACCTAGACCTCTTCTCAGGACTGGGAGGATTTGTAGCTCCTCTCAGCTTTAACCTGACCTGAAGTCAAACAGCACAGACGCCCAGATAAAATGTTGGCAGCACAAGTTCCTGCAAACCACTGATACATTCACATTTTGATGCGTCATAGGTTACGTACCATATTGACATTTTTACGACATTTCTTATCACATCGTGTTACTTGTTTAGGAACTGACTTTCATATCTGGAGGTGAAGGTGATAGCGGAGTTCGAGGTGACCGCAGTTTGAGACTGCGTTTCAACATTTGTAGGCCCCGACATCATTGGATATTTTTAAGCAGACCTCGGGGCAACTGTCAGTTGTGTTTATGGCGACAAAAGCTGGATATTTTTGACAGAGAATCGGGACATCTTCAGTTCATGGCACTCAAAACAGGTATTTTAAGACAAATTTCCTGACCATGTGGATTTTGGGACTAAACCATTTCTGGTTTGCAGAAATGTACGCTGCCAACATTTTTTTCCGATGATTGGGTTGAGTCTAATTAGCCAGAATAACTGCGTGGGTGTGCAGGGCCTTTAAAGGAATATTTCAACACTTTGGGTAATGCGCTTATTCACTTGCTGAAAGGTTGATGAGAAGATTGATACCACTCATGTCTGTACAGTAAATATCTAGTTTTCTAAATCTGCTCAAAAACTGAAATGTAGTAACAATACAATGTGGTTTTACAAAGTGAAATGTCCTAGACTATTTCCTTGAGTCGCCACTGGTTACCTGACAAACTCGCAATGAAAACAAAGACTTCAGAGAAGTTACTGCATCTGGCCAAGAAATTGCCCAAGTCCTTTAACCCCCTTAGTGAAACCACCAAGTTAATTAATAGGGGTGCACAGTTCATGGAAATATTATCAAAACTGCAATATGGCCACGTACAATATCCAAACCATAGGAGCTACATTTTTTTATATAAAAGGTAAAACATGTGATAAACAGCATTTTAGTGAAGTACTGTAGAGCTGCAGAGATGAACTGACCTACAAATCTTGCCCTGCAGGTGTAAGACAACACGTTTGTTTGGCACAGACCCCCAAAAAGTCACTTCATAAGGATTTAAATAGCTTTTTCAGTGAAAATGAAAAAATTGGGATGCAAAAATGATCATCCCCCCACTAATTGTGAATCACATTGCAGTTGTAATATCTGTCAAAATAAACCCAACATGACTTTATTTTACCATATCGTGCAGCCCTCTTAATTAGTGATCTTCAGAGGTGTTGGTAGGTGGCTGTTGTTATCTTTGGACAGAGCCAGTCTAGCTGTTCCCCTGTTTCCACTCTTTATGCTAGCTGTAGCCTCATTTTCACCCTACAGTACAATATCAATCTTCTCACCTAACTCTCAGCAAGAAAGCAAATGAGAATATTGCCCAAAATGTCAAAATATTCCTTTAAGCATCAATCCTACAATTTATAGATTTGTCTGTGTTGCGATGTAATTTCAGGTCTCCATTTGAAAAAAAAATAAAATAAAAAAATACAAATGCAGGCCAAGCTCACTGAGAGAAAAATGGCTACAAAGACAAACTGATGAAAGAGTACCTCCACTTTGTAACAGCGAGAAAAATAAGACCACATCATTTTGGAGAAGAACAGTCACTGGGCAGTGTTTAGCCTGAGCAGTCAAACACAAACAGAAAAGAGAACAGTCTGGGTTTACAATAAACGCCTTTCAGGAGTTATAAAAGGTTCATGGCTATTATGATCAACTGCAGTTCATACCCACACATACTGCATGTTACAGTGTGCAAGTCAAATGAAAATTTTTGAGGCCAAATTATGTAGATGTTCCCAAAGTAGCACATTCATGAACATGAGATCAATACCTGAACTGACAAGAACGATAGCAGGACCACTTGATATTGGTGAGCTGATGGAATGATTGAAGAAGGAGGCGCTGTGGCACATACAGTACATAGGCTACATAAGGATTAAAATATCTATACACACACTGTACACTCTCTAGGATACAATTTACTGTACATGATCAACACTAGCTGGCTAGTTAGCTCTACAACTCTCTCTCTCTCTCTCTGTATAGTAGCTCTATCTGTCATCAAAAATAAAGTTTGCCCAATGTGTGTTTACATTCCCTGCTCCAGTAAATAACGCGTACTCTCAATGATAAGCCTTGAGGACATGAAGCAATGAAAAAAACAGTCAGTTAATTATTCTCATTATGTCTAACAGCTGAGGAACAGGGACGCCACAACCAACACACTGCCACTGGATGCTTCATCAAAGTGCTGCTGCTCAGAACGCACACATACACATGTGACTGTGGACATGCACATACTGTCTCAGGCCCACACACACACACACACACACACACACACACACACACGCTCATACAGATACACACTGTTCCTGAGTATGAACTGTAGGATAGTTATTTTGGCTAGTTAAGAAATTAAATGGTTTAATGTTTTAAACCATCTTTGAGGAAATCAGGTTTTAAATGGTAAAACTCTAAAAAACGATGTGCTGCTGTGAATTACGTGTAGATCTAAGGCCATAGTCTCTGTAACGGAAAGTAATGGGAAAGGTCTGTGGAATAGGATGGCACCATTTTCTCCCTTGATAGATAAATATTAGGCTAATTTTGTAACTTATGGTTACTTTGCATTTTAAGTTGCTATAATCAATATTTTTATATTGGCAATGGATCAGAGGTTTATGTTTAATGTGAAAGGCAGCAAATTATTACACAACTCTTCAGCTCATTGTTTTGGTTTTATCATCTGTAACTTTCCGCCCTCATTGAGGGTCGACTTCAGGCGAAGAAAAAGCTCTCATTAAGCCATTATAGACTACCTGCCCAGCACCAAACAACAGACGGACAAAGTTAGCAACTACCTGGTAAACATGATGGAGAATTTAGTAACTAAAGGGCCGAATGTTTCCCTCAGGAGATAGGAGAGACAGAAGTGGAGCTAAAGAAACGGGGCTTCATTTATAGCAATGTTCTTAGATTTGTACTTGAACTTTTTCTTTACATCATTTCTGACCGTGTGCTTGAGTTTATTCCATAAAAGATATTAAGCAGGTTCTAAGAATCCTATTTGTAACCTACATACCTGTGATCTATAAATCTCAATTCAGCTTAAAATGATAGCACCTGCCTTGTGATCTCCCCTTACACAATACAAACACGAATGAGGGTTTAGTCAAGAACGTCAATGGACAAAAAGAGAAAGTCAAACTTTTTGAAAGACGAGATCACAGCGATGGTAGAAGAGATTGAAGTCAGGCAACACATATTACTCAGTGAACTAAATATTGGGTGAACAAACAAAGCCAAACAGGCATCTTGGGAGTGTGTCGCTGCTGCACATTGTTCAAAATACTTGTGCAAAGTTCACCACAGACTTGGTCTGGTCTGTCCCAAACACCAGCGGGAAAATCACTTAAGTCAAGTCTAGACTTTGCTTAGAGATAAGATCATCTCTACGAAAAATAAAGTTTTTATAAATAACTATTTATATGTGGTTTTCTACTTAAGTCATACTTAAGATAGAAACAGATTGTAAGTCCTTTTTATAAATGAGGCCCCTGGACTTACACTTACAGAAACATGACTGCAAATTAATGTTACACAATGTCTGCTGTGTAATTATGCAATTGTTTGCTTTTTTCGGCTCAAAAGTAATTCACAGCTATCCGAAAGAAATAACTTGTTCTTTCCCTTTTGTATGAATTTGAAATGCTGCACATGGTAGCCGGGGTTTAAGACAAACATTAACTAGTGACACTGTGTTTGAAAGGAATTGTGAGACTCTGCAAATTAACTGTAAAGATACATTTGTCTGAGGAACTTCATTAGAGGGATGCTGTCACTCACATAAAGCGATGGTCAGTGTAGCAAACAGCACATGGATGACTCCATGAGTCATTATTGAGGACAAATTCAGTGATTTACATTCAGGCCTTTTCAGTCTTGATATTTGCAGGATGTACTGACAACTAAGCTCACAGCTACAGCCACACAAACACAGCTTAATCCTGTGCTCCGTCTGACAGCCACACAGAAAACACACACACATAAGCACTTACACCTGCGAGAGCATACACCATCTCTAATGCTATGAAAATCAAAAGTAATGAAATAAAACTCAAAACCTCATCAGATACACAAGGCAGCAGAGACCACAGCCACAATGATTGAAACACCAAACACTCATAAACCAAATAAACATAATGAAAGTCAAAATATGGTCACCCGCTTTGTACACGCTGACATCGGGGTCTGTGCTTGTTCGTGTGATAAGAGGAATGGTTGACTCATCTGCATCCAACAGGTCTGAGCCACGTGACAAAGGAGATCCAGCTTATGATATGTGACACGCTCGAGTGTCTGACTGCCATTCATACTCAACATTCACGCTGCATTCATTTTTGCTTTCAGCATTGATTGCACTGATCTCGTGTGTGATACCACTTATGAAGGTGCTTGACTGTACTTCATCGTAGATATCAGACTCGTGTGAAAGAAAATAAAGAAAACATGTAAATACGGTGTAAACTCAGCCTATATTACAGTAGTTTGGGTGGAGAGAAAAAAGAGGGGATAAACACAAAGCAAACCACAGGTAATCAAAAATTCCTTAAAGTTCTCTCAACAGTCTACTCTTTTGTTCAAGCATCTTTCACTCCCAGCACTGGAGTGGCCCTCTATGCTGATTTTAACCTCCTGAGGGATGAAGGAGGGCTTGGGCAGAGTCAATGGAGGCTCCTCCTCTGCTCTCTCAGTCTGGTCTCGCTCTGGAGCTGACCAGCGTCTCTTGCGGGCTGTGGGTCTCTCTGGATCACCACATTGTACTTTGGTAAGAGCAGGCATGTCCGTTTTCACCGTTTCCTGTCTTACTTCTCCTGCCAGCATACTTCCAGCTCCGTAGATCCGCTCCCCTTGTCCTGGAACCAGTCCCAATCCTGGTGGTGGCTCCAGTCCCGGTCCTGGTCTGCTTACCTTCTCCCTCTCTAGCCTGTCTGCACTGGAAGCCTTCATGAGGAGGCCAATGTTACTGTGTGCAGCGTTTGGACTTGTATTGTTTCTGACGTCCACATTGTGACAGGAGTCAGAGAGGTGACCCGTCTTCAGCTTGGTGCCCAAAGGCTGACTGTCTGTTACTGAACCGTTCCTCAAGCCGCGGAGGGTCAGCGACACGCATACGTCGCCCACACACAGCTTAGCACAGGACAGCTCGAACAGCTGGGTGGTCCGGTCCGGGCAGCAGGACGACCAGCCCTGGCCAAACACAAAGAAGGGATACTCCACCAGCACCTCCACACACACCTGGAGATGAGCACACAAACAGTTAGCTTTTAGCGAGATGCAGACAGAAATATGTGCAGAGGATTTATAAAAGAAACAAAACCATTTAAAGCCACAAATTAGTGCAAATTTGTATGGGATTGTGCATCTTGGAAATTACTTTGTTTGCTCGAGCTGCAGCGAATAGTAGAATAGACAATCGGCAGTCGACTGAAAGGGAATTCTTTTCTAACTATTCTGTTTTGTTTCAGACATTTTTCAAGCAGAAATGTAAAGAAAAATGCTGGTTCCAGCTTCTTAAAAGTAAGAAATTGCTGCTTTTCTTTGTCATTTATGGTGGTAAATGGAGAGTCTTTCAGTTTTAGACTGCTGATCAAACAAAGGAAGCAATTTGAACATGTCACTTTGGGCTCTGGGAAAATGTGATGAGCATTTTTCACATTTTTGACTAGACTAATCAGCAGACTAATCAGTGAAAATAATAGTTATTTGCAGTCCTGCTGTTGGCATAAGAATTCGTTTATAGATATAAAAAAAAAAAAAAGCCTTCTGCCTTTTTACAGAAAGATATTTTGACATGTCACAATAAAATCAATGACGCTTCAGTTTACAGGTCCTAGTACTGTGCATTATATCTCATTGTCACACTCTCATGGCTTACTGGGACACTTGTAGCTATTGTTAATGTTATTAACACCTTTATTAACACCTATTTAAAATGTCTGCTGTCTATTGGTGCAGTCTATTTTATAGCTCAACCAATATATTGGCACAGCTAATACAATTTTGACTTATCACATATATATCTATATCAGTGTATATGTCAATAACATTTTTTTAAAAAAGGAAATAGTAGGGCAGAAATGCCAAACATATGTTATGTCACTTTGACATAATTTCATTGTGTATTTTTTTTTTTTTTAAATGTACTTACTTCTGTTATGTATTCATATTAAATAAAAACTTAAAATATCAATGTGAGTATCAGCTTCCTTAAGATACTATCAGTTTCACTTGGGCTACGTAGCTGTTTGCAGACATGGGGTCTGTAAAACTGCTGGATTCATTTATCTGTGAAAGTAATGGTTTTTGGTCCCTTAAAGAGCCATGGTTGCATAATTAAATGTTATTTCATCCTCTGGTACACCAAAAGGAGCAGTGTGTTGGTACTGCTAGAGAACAGTAAAACAGAGAACAAGGGTCAGTTAGGTATCTGCATCAAAGATGGATTTCATAGCCTTACTTTGCAGCTGTGGGTTTAATTGATGGCCATAATGAGTATGAGGGTAGCTTCACAGTGCTCATCACTAGTGCATCCCTTAAAAATCTATTTCATTACCTTTAGATAGCATACAGAAATCTGGTGACTGTTTATGTAAGTATGCATGGGTGTAACAGTAATTGTTGTTATTATGGGTCAAAGACTTGAGGTTTCAAATTCGATACACAGTGGATTTAAAAATGAAACTCATGATTAATAATATAAGAATGATGAGCGAGGAGTAACTGACCTGAGCCTTGAGCTCTCCCACAGAAAACTGTATGACCACAGCATTAGGACTTTGCCCACTGTCAATACGCTCAACAGTACTGGAGTCAATCTTCAGCTCGCTGCTAATCTCAGCGCTCTGGATGAAGTCCTCCGTCTTGAGGTCCTCCACACGCTTCAGCTCCCCATCGGCCAGCTGGATGATGGAGCCTCGCATGAAGAATGGAGGAAGCGCCACAGGGGAAGAGGAAGAGGACATGGAGGGGGAGGCTTGGATGGAAACAGGGGCGGGAGAGGGGACAGGAGCGGGAGTTGGGGAGGGAGCTGCCGCCACTGCGGGAGGCGGGTTTGAGGGCAGGACCGGCAGAGCTGGTGCCTGTGCAACAGCAGGGGGTGGTTGGTTTCCATCTGGCCCAAGCGCCTCACACTTGGACAGGGCTGTGGCGAGATAGGCATGTGGCATGGCGGTCGAAATTTGAGGGGTAGTGGTGGCCGTCAGGGTGTTCACAGTACGAGTAACCTCGATTTCTGTGCCGTTATTGGTGCCACTGACTGGGATGAGGAGGGACTGGCCACTCGGAATGACCAGGTGCTGAGGCAGTGCTGCATGGTAGCTGAGAGCATGCTGATTTCCACTGGTGATATATCCAATGATGGGAGGCTGTGTGGAGGAATAGAGACTGGCTGGGAGCTCCTCTGAGGGCAGAGTTGTCTGAATGACCGCATGGGGAGCAACAGACTTCACCACTTCTGAGGAGGAGAGAGAGGTGAAAGAGGATGATCTGGACACTGGTTTCCCCAAACAGATGCCTCCTTTCTCAGTCTGGACTAAGGAGATCTTATTTGAGACAGCTTCACGTTCAGCTCCATGATTGGGCTGGGCCACCAGCATAAAGGAGGTCTGAAGTCCTGCAGGGTTCTGGCCGTAATCTGCAGGCAGGAGGATATGTCTGGCCTCATAACTCTGGACCTGCTGATGGTTCATTGGCTGACTGGGAGCTTTTGTCTGTTTAACAACCTCCAATTCCCCATTCAGCACACCCTTAGCATGCCCCTCTGGTTTCTTTCCAGCTGGACCATCTGCATACTGAACCACCAGCTGGGATGGAGCCAGGGTAAGCGTTTGAGGGAGGACGGCTGTGTGAGGGTGGAGCTGCAGGTGCGCTGTGGATGAAGCAACGGGGTTTCCGCTGACAGTCAAAGGTGTTCTGCTGTCCAGATGAATGTACTGGCTGGTGACATGGGGGGAGCTCGGAAGCGACACGGGTGTTAGTTCTGTGGGTGAGAGGCCGATTTGAAACTGCTGATCCCCTTTAGTGTTGGGGGAGATGAGGGCGGTGGTGTAACCCTCCAGGTGGGAACGCTGTCCTATAGTAGAGCTGTTAGGTACAGAGCTAGCATTAGTGGAGATGATGTGAGAGGAGATGTAGCCAGCATAGGGCCCAGAGCTGATAAACTGAACGTTGGGTCCAAGCTGAGCAAACTGGATAGTCCCGGCCTGCTGGGGAAGGGCTGCAGGGTAAACTGCAGGCAAAGAGGCCAGGGGCACCGCAGACAGAGGAGTGGTCGAGGAAGGGATAGAGGTGGAGGAAGGAGGAGAAGAAGTGGAGGAGATGGGACATCTCGGGCTCTCTGCGTCCCTGGATTTGCAGCGTTCACTGGCCACACTCGCCAGCCATGCTAGGTTCTCTGTGTGGGGACTGTCTGTAACCACTGCAGCTGGAGGTGTTGCCGCAGCTACTGCCACTGGCCTCTGCTCCAGAGCCAGGATCTCACGCTTCTTAGGAGGCAGGCATCCATTACTCCTCTCCTGGTTGGATTTCATTGTGCAAGCGTGGTTTTAATACTCCTGTGTAGTACTTCTGAGTTCTTTTGGGCCTGTCTTTCTCTCTCTCTCATCCAATGGTTATATGCAGGACTGTCCTCTCTGTGTGCTGTGTGGCTCTGGTTCTCTTTGTGTTCACTGGTAGACACCTCCAGATCTCAGACCAGAGAAGATGGAGTCACTCCAGCCCACAAAATGAGCTCCATAGACTTCATGAGGAATCATCTCTGACCGATCCACCTCGTCCACGATGTCGGCAAGAATCTGATGGAAGAGAGAAACTCAAATCAGGTACTCAAGTACTATAAAATTAAATTCAAATAAATTAAATTCAAAAACAGATTTTGAATCCCTCTAAGATAGCCTCTGAATTTAACCTACATCAATGAACTTGACTTTACTTGACTTGAAATACAATTCAATCTCAGCATACTAATTGCAGAACTACCTCAGTAAGCACAGCCTGTGATTCTACCCATATTCAAAAAATGTCCCTGCAGGGTTGCAAATGCAAAACAGCAAACACAAAAATACCTCACTCTTGAAAATGTCACTGCTTTCATGTCTGTGAAAGTGCTGTTCTTCGTCTTTACCACAAGGTGGTACCTGGTACTTTCTGATTTGTGTTTGTCTAATGCACTTAAACACAACATGTAGGCCATTCTGTGTTTCTCCAAGATCAGCCTCTGAAGATGCCCCTTGAGTATCTACATGGACCAATCTGTCAAAACTCAACCAGCCTTTCCATGAGTACTGACGCGTGACATGCAGGAAAGTGCAGTGCAATGTTGTGTTTCATCATTTACATAACATGAGAAAGGCTCTTTCATGTTTCTGACACCGGGCAGGAGTTTCCTGAACTGCTGTGTTTGTGTGTCTGGGGGTGTATGTGTGAGCGCTCATGTGTACAGGCCAGGGTGAATGTACGTATATGCAATGCTGTTGGCTGTTATCTTACTCCAGACTCTCGGGCAAGAAAGACGAGCAGAGTGAAAGGATAACAGCAGCACAGAGTAACAGCCTCAGAGGAGTGTATGCTTTTGTCTTTGTTTTAACACTCCCTGGCCCTTGTGTTGAGTCAATGGGGCTACTGTAAATATAACATCCACCTCCAGACAGGAACTCTGGGTCAGTGGGCACATCAGAAAAAACAAATGAAGTGAAAACAATACGGCTTGAAACTTGATTATGGAACATTCTGCAAGAAACCTAAACGGGCCTTTGTTGCTATCACTGAAGTGCTTCAAAATATTTTAACAATGGCCTTCCGCTGTTTGAGTGGTGTTTCAAAGTTCAAGGGAAAACAAAGTGGACAGCGAACAATGAATGAATGAGTGGGCCCTCTTAGAGTGAAGGCTGGGTTAAATGAGTACTGAAGCAAGGGAGGTTACTGGAAGTTATGATGTATATGGAAGGTACCTAACTATGTCAACAAGCCACAGCAACAGCTACACACTATTGATGTTTGTCTGCAGGACTACCCCAACATACAGTCTTGTATGCTTTAGATTCACATGTTTGCATGCTCACATAGCTCAAACATGCACACGCAAACAATATGGAGTGAATCCATTAATTTAACAACATTGACATGCAGCACAAGCTCATTTTTTTCACAGTTTCTTTGTCAGATTGACTGTTCTTTCCTGCAGGCTTATCTGTGGGTCAACGCACAGGACTCTGGGTTGTTCATTAGCCAGAGGCACCACAGAGATGGAGTGTATGACACACACTCACACATCCATCCATTCATTTTTCTCTCCCTGCATTCCATTCAGAGGAGCTGGGCGATTTGACAGTGCAAAATTGTATTTTCATATTACACAGAGGGGGTTCACTACAGCAGGCAGCTACAGACATGTTACATAAAGACAGAAGGGGGTAAAAAAAAAGAAGGCGACCTTGGTCAGTTCCTATTCAGATGCATCTACCTCTAACGCAGGCTCTGACAAGGTCACTGCATCCAAAAGCAGCGAAAACCTCCGTGCAATCCATTTAAGCATACAGCCTGGTAGATCCACCAGACGTAACAAAGGAGGAGAGCAGTAGAGCTGGAGAGAAACAGAAGCAGAAAGAGGAGCGTGGGGGGGGAGGAGAGGGAGAAAGGCAATGTAAAATGACAGATAGAACTGTGCAGAAGGAAGAAAGGGAGTAAGAGGGGGGAAGTGAGAGAAGAAAGAAGATTAGGAATGAGAGAGAGGAAGAGAGAGAATGGGGAGAAGACAGAGTGCTGCCTCTCCTGACCCACATTGAGCAGCGCCTGCAGCATCAGAGCGCCATAGCCCCCGCCTCGCTGAGAGATCCCCGATCAGCAACACAGCCGCCGCTACAGCCTGAGCTACACTGTGCAGCATCGCTCAGTGGCAACAACCCCACCTCAGCAACACCGTGTCAACACTGTAATGACATCACATCTGAAGCACAAGTACCTCCTGTGACTATAGTACGCATTGCAAGACAAAGCCAGCATGCAAAAATGGCACACAAACACACCATACCACACATACGACAGGATGCTCTTAAAGGTGTTTTTCGTCTCCTCACATGACCTGTATACAATGCTCTCTGCACATGGTCACACACACACACAGCTCAGCAGCTCTCTAGATTTTCCAGCGTCAGCCTATTATTAGAACACTGACACCAACAAACATACGGCGTATGTGATACTATGGAAAACAAAGACGAGCTTTCAAGACTGTCACGCCGAGCCAGACAGCCCTGAGTCAGTGCCCTCGTCCAGGACTGTCACCTCTGAGACTTGTATACAGGGATGACAACAGAGGGAGAGGGGGGGACAGGCCACTCTCTGTTCCCGCTCATCACACTGATGCTTTTCAGCTCAGACAGAGTGATAGAGCCAGCCTTGCATGTGATCCTCTTTCATACTCCCACGTAAAAAAGCTGCACAAACCAGAGCAGTAGGTTTGTGTAGCGGTGTGATTCTGCCGTCACTGTACTGTGCGCCCAGATGAGATGTTTTCATTCAGCCTCCTCCTCTGTTGTCTCCAGGTGAGAGGCCCCCCAGCGGAGTTACATCCCCTCTCTTACGCAGCAGTCGCCAGCTCCTCCACTCCTTCCGCCTGAGCCCTGATTCTTCTCTCTCTTGCTCCCAGACCCACTATTTACTCCTCGCATCGATCCACGGCTTCATAGCAATAACATTTCTCTGCAGCAGGGTGATGCAGGGAGGCGATAGAAAGGCAACAAAATGAATAAGTGACAGTGTCCTGAGATGTGGCTTCTGTGCAAAAAAATCATGCAAAAAGCTAATGCAATGACCCATGGGGGATAAACCTGTTGTCAATACTGCTATACATCATGTTTCACCTGCTAGACCAGTCATAGATACACAGTGAAAACCCTGTACAGCAAACGGCTATATATAGAAAACAAAAACATCATTATCAATCTGAGCTCTGGCATGAAACAGAGGGGGAGGTACTGTGGAGGACAATATGTACGTGCGTGTATGTGTGATTCGCTGCATATAAACAGGACCTCCCATCTACCCCTTTACACAGCTGCTTTAACCACAGAGCAGATCAATACAGTGTACTGCTTTTTCCTAATACCAAAAAGAGCCATTTTACTGCCCCTTCTCCGTACAACAGTGGCGCCCTGTGCCTTTAAGAGGCGGACCTACCGTGTGGCAGACTAAAGCAGACAGTAAGAACAGGCAGTGGGTTCAGGCTGTTTGTCTTCACAATGACTCCAGAGTTCTGCATCACTACTCGACACACACCGATCACACAGAATACGAGCCGAGATGTGTACGCAGGCAGGCGTCCCTCTCAGCGAGCACCTCTCCCACCAAACAGGGTCAATGCTGTTGAATCGTACCGCTCTGGACAAACGCTGTGACTGTCGCCTCTGGGGGCTTTAGAATGACAGTGAGAGCGCATGAGTGTAGTAACAGGGCAGAAAATACTACTGTGCCACAAATCAAGAAGAAAAGAGACAACCCCCCCATCTCCTCCTCCTCCTCCTCCTCCCCTCCGCTGGTTAGAGTACTAAGAATAGCTCACCAGTCTCTCCACAGCCACTGCTTGCACAGCATGTCCAAGGATTCTTCCTGCCTCTCAGTGTGTGTGTGTATGTGTGTATGTATGTGTGTTGGAGACGTGTTTCCTAGGACTCCTCTTCCTGAATCTCTCCTTTGTGCCGCTCTCCTCTCATGGAGCCTGTGCTGTGGCTGCTCCAGCTCTGCCCTTCCCCTCTGGACTCTCCGGTTTGGAGGCTACGCTCCCCCTGCAACGGGCTGACGGTGAAGGAAGTTCCCCACTGCTGAAGCTAACACCAAGTCCTGCGTTCAAGGCTGCTCCAACGTGTGTTATGCAAGGCCACCAGACCGCCAGCTCCCTCTCTGCCTGGCTGCTTCTCCCTCTCTCTCTCCCTCTCTCTGTTTCTGCCTCTCTCCCTTTCCCTCTCTACCTCCCTCCTCTTTCTCTTTCTCTCTCAGTACTCCACTGACACAGCTCCTCCCCCCAGCCAGCCTCATCAGCCGCATCAGGTATTCATTCAAAAAAACACACTCTACTTGGCTTAGCGCCCAGACTACGCTCACACAGAGTGGGAAGGAGGGGGAGGGAGCAACAGACGGAGGGTGAGGGAGGGAGAGAGAGAGAGAGAGAGAGAGAGAGAGAGAGAGAGAGAGAGAGCTGGAGATTCAGAAAGGCTTTGCTCAGACAGACATACTGCATGAATGTGAATAACTGTGGGATATTCACATTGGCACATGCATGCAGAGACACTAACACATATGCACAAACACAAACTGACAGAGGATTATATTGTTCGGTGTGCTAGCAGCACGTCAAAGCTGTTTTAATGCACTGCTTCGTTCTCGTTCATTTTCATATGCATTTTCACTGTAGAGACAAATCTCTTCCTAATCTGCCCTGTTGAGCTGCCCTACAATAAGAGTCTCTATTCAGCTGCAAAGTGACTCAGAGTAACCTGCCACCCCACAAGGTCTCCCCAGGCCTCCCCCATCTCTTCCCCAGAGATATTTCCCTCAGTGCAGGCAGGCAGCGCTGATAAACACCCCGCCGCCCAGCCACTTGGCACCAGAGCCCTCCTCACCCGAGGGCCTCCTCCTTATCCTGTGCAGCATACAGCAGAGAGAGCCATGCTGAAGACAAGCACGTCGCCACCAGGCCAGCTATCTGCTTCTCTGCAGGCAGGACTAGCAGGGGGTCCCCTCCACCTGGACTGCAGACTGGGGAAAACACAGAAAATGCAACAAATTATGGATTTCTGCTAATACAAAGAGCCTAGTGAATGGTATTAAACTTAGAAATGTTCCTAAAGTTTCTCAAGGCTGCATCCTACGACAAGAGGTGTAAGAAATGTTGTTGTCAATTGTTCTTTTCATCATCAACACTCAAACACCTCAATAAAGTATTATGACACGCATGTTGAACCACTGATGTAATAACATGTTTCCCCAGCTGTTGAGCCTGACAAGAAAAAAAAACATGAGCTGTATTTCTACTTTGCCAGGGAGCTCCAGCCTCATCTTCCAACTGTGACTCAAATTCCATCAAAGAAGCTGCCACACCAATGTAAACCTCAGGATCCACACATTCCCCACAGCGACGTAATGGAAAGAAAGCTGACAGGACCCCATCGTGAAGCACTACAGGCATCTACAAGAGATTGTGGTTTTCTTTCCTCAAAATGGCTCACTGTACATTGAAGGTCAGAATTAATGTCAGCCAAGTGAGCTGAAATAAGCTCCCCTGTGAGAATTCACAAATCCAGCTGTAGCTGTGTGGAGCAAATGTTCCCTGTACTGAGTAGATCAAGAGTGAGAAAGCATCAGGACACAACTGTCAAATCTGTTGCTTGATCAAAGACATCTCCTGCATCTGGGAACTTTATTCTAATATTACAAGGTGACCTTCTCAGCAACAATCTGGTGTTTGGGGAGGCATTTAAAGAGATTTAACACTTTGAGTACTTTTAACAACCAGGGTTTCATGTTCATGTAACTATGACAATCTTTGACAGGTCTCAACAGTAACAGAGAAACTGGCAACCAATTTTTAAGCTTTTGGTTGCCATCAATGGCAGCTTCAACATATGGAAAATAGGGACACCAAAGAGGTAACATGCAACCCATAATAAAGGGTTTTTTTTTATATCTTGCATGTGCACAGGGTTTGGTTTAAGAGACGATAGCAAAGCAACCAGTGACTTGCTGGATTCGAAGGATCTGTGAAGGAAATGACAACAGCTGCACGACTGGATTACTGGGCAACTGATACCACTTCAGGTGACATGTCAGATTGTGTAAAGTATGGGATGAAACACAAACTTCAAAGAATTTTGTAATAAAGCTTTCAAACATTAGTTTCACACATTTATTTTATTAAGCTGATGTGTAACTGCATAGTATTTTAATTACTCAAATTAAAAAGAGACCACATTCCACAACCAAAAGCGGATGTCTGCTTGCCAGTCTGGTAACCGCTTTCTCTAGCGCTATATAAGTACCGGTATATAAGAACTTCTCTATTCATGTGACTGTGACAGCAGATAAAATCAATCATCTTCTACACCTGCCTTGGCTGTTAGATGAACACTCCTGCTTTCATTTCTGCTCTCTTTACTTACAAACCTCATTATTACTGTACTCCTTAACAACAACGGACTGCAACCTGTGTAACAGTCCACATAAGCTTGTACCACCTCAAACTGCTGTAAACCCCTTTAAGTACAATGTTGTACCCCATAAGTAGGACAACACTTACAGCAGAACATGTAGGCTGTACTGTAGGCCTAAGGTATGTTCCTGATAATACTTTTTTTGCTGGACCTCTGTGATCTATGTAGTTTGCTTCTCCTCATTTTCTTACTATCTTCCGTGATTGTTGGCTCCTTGTTCCCTAACCTCAAATCTTGTTCCCTTGTGAATTGGCCAGTACTTGCTCTACTTCTACACAGCACAAAAAACTGAACTGTAAATTTGGAGGAATTACACTGTACATTGCAGGCTGTTATCTAAAGCATTCACGTAGAGTCTTAAACACAGATTAGGAATACTTGCATCTTTGTTGATAGTTACAGTTAGTCAGATGTTATTGAAAACTACTAGATGCTTATTATTGTGGTTCAATCTGACAGAGGGATTTTGCCGGCCTAGTTTGCCTGTGCTCTTTTACTTTGAGAACACACAACTACAGGCTATGCTACAAGTGTAACATTCCTCAGTGTGGTGCACCCATAATGAGAGGGAGTGGCCCAAACCATAACATGTTATATGTCATTTTTCAAGCATTAACTATTGAAAGCTGATGATCCTCTGAGCAAGACTATTAGTAGCATAAATGGGCGTAATATTCATAAAGTAATAATAGTCATGGACTCTCCCTCACTACCAAATCACCATTGCATTATGCTTACATTCCTCCTTTTTCAAACAAACAGATGACTCTCACACAGCCTCTCAGTGGTCTGTCTTACTCATACAGTAGCCTTCAGCAGAAAACACAATGAAAACTCAAGTGGGCTCCAATTGCTGCAGGTTCCAACATTGCATGACCTTTACTGCAAAGCAAAACACAAGTTTCAATTTAAGTTCTGGGGGAACTTTGTCAACCACAGCCTCCTCACAAATCTGAACAGATGAATCATATTACCTTGAACATTTTCAATGTCCGGAGAATAATTATCCAAGCATCATTACCCACACTCTGCTCTGCATCCTCACCATACACTCACTGTGACTAAGTGAGCCTTCCCTCATGCATCAGACATGTCCAGACATGTAACACTGATCCTCACACACACAGGACAGGGAAGCATGTATGATGCAAACAGTCACACATGGGAAATAGCAGCCGTTTACCGTAGGGTGATGTTGTTTGCATTAATGAGCTCATTCATAATGTGGCAAAACATTTCAGGGAACTCCTGTTCAAAGCAATTAGCAAAAATGTCACACAGTTTTGGTCAGACTTTAGAAACGGTGATTCTCTAAAGGAAACACTGCCACACAGTAAAAACACTCCACTATAACAAGTGAAAGTCCTACATTCAGAATTCTACTTGACTAAAAGTTCAGTAGTAGTATAATCAAAATTAAGTGATGAAAGTGATTCATTACATAATAGCTGCACACATATGTCTGAGCATGCAGTGTATTAAATCTGCAATAATGCAGCATACTTTAAAAGTTGATCATATATTTTGTAGGTAAAATAAAACCGTTAAATAGATGGAACAGTGTAGTGTACAATGTTTATCTCTTCAATGTATAATGAGTATAAAGATGTAGACCCAAACTGGAAATACATTTTACTCTGGTCCCTATAATGGCATGGGCCATTTTTTCATAATTTAATGAGCTACATTACACACTAAATTAATCAATTAATTAATTAATAACAAATAATCCACATATTAATCAGTAACAAAAATAATGCTTGTCGTGAATGCTGATCAAAACTGATCCACTCTGAGGCTGTAGAGCTAATTTTGCTTAATTCATCAGCTAGCTAGCTTAATATTTCTTTGCTAGCCATGTTACTTACCAAAATTAAACCATTGAGAAACACTGCTAGAAAGCTGTGCTAATGCTCGCCTTCTGATTGTTTTCTTTCTTTCTCTCTTTAAACTTTTTGTTAGCCTTATTTACTTTATTAAATAACATAATTATTTCAAAGCTCACCTGAAATCCTCAGCTAACGTGCAATTTCGCTGAGGGACGTTTAATGACGGACTATTGGATGTACAGGGTGGACTAAACCATGTGCACGTTATGGGGGGGGGGGCTCTAATTATTTGGCTCTAATATTTATAAACTTGAAATATTCTGATAAACTATTTAGTCAGCCAACAGAAGATAGATAGTGTATAATGTTAATCACGTACAATTTCAAAATGGCAGGGAAAAAAACACTTTTAATTTCAGGCAATTTGAGGGCCCTACCCAAGGTAGTTGCCTTTGGCCGTTCCACCGTCTCCCTCACTAGGTTGAAGACTTCTGAGTGCTGTATTGTAGGGAACTGGACCTGTTTCAGTTTCCTTGAAGGGCTTTCACCTCTCACCTCTCATCTGTCTGGGGACAGCTTGACAACCATTCACACCTGGAGTCACCTAGCCCTAGCAATCCACATGAAGGCCGGTTAAGTCTGTGACCTACAACTGGCCCTAAGGACTCTGAAACTCAGAGCTCACACGTCCTTAACGACTCTTTCAGGACACTCCCACACAGAGTTTAAAAGCCTGCAACTCCCCCACTAGTTAGTTAGAACTGAAGAAGCCTCTTGGATGATTGGCTAAACGTCTTCAAGGAACTGAAACGAGTCCAGTTGCCTACAACACAACACTGGATGATTGAGAACCTTCATCAACATATAGTTTGAAGAAATAGAAAGAAGCTAGTTTGGAGCAAAGTTCAGGTTGTGAGAGCAGCCAATGGGAAACACTATGCATTAGTAATAAAGAGAATGGAAAGTGGAGTGTGGGTGGTTGGATTAAGAGGGCATCTGGTATCAGAGCGGGAGGTAAATAACCCTGGCTCGGTCCTGTCTGAGAGCAGACCTGTCTCTGCTGTGGCGCGCTCCAGTTTGTTGGGGGGGGGGGGGGGGGGGGGGGGGACATGCACACTGCACGCTATGTGGGGAGAATGTGAAAACGCTTGCTGCCATGGCAACAAGGCAGCTCCACAGTCTCCAGTCCCCATTAAGAAAGATGGGTGGCAACGTGGCTGTAGCTCAATGGTGGTGTAGCATGACACGCTGAAAGAGCCTATTGAAAGCCAGTGAATTCAGCAGTTAATGAAAAGAGCAAAGGGACAGCAAATCCACCAGGCAGGTGATACTGACCCTACCTCTCTATTTGGGTGCATGCAGTCGTGAAAAGGTGTGTTAATATTACATCTACTCAGTTTCGCTATTTTGATCAGCATGTATACTACACCATGGGCTTAAAATCTGTGAGAGACTTTTATTTGAATTCCAGCTTTAATTACAATAGAGCGGTTGTTGAGTGCTGGCCAGAGTTGAAAGTGACCTTGAACTGAGTCCTTGGATAAAATGTCTGAAGATGAAATGAATGAGGCAAAACCAACAAATGTTGTCCTGGGACTTTTAGGAACGAGCTTAGGAGGACAGTTTCTTATTCATTTTAATGTCCTTCGTTCCAAGGGTCCAGAAAAATGGGCTGTGATGTAACCTGTTTCTTTCAACTGTTTGACTGTGTGTCTGTCATTTGACATCAGAAAGACCAAGTTTGGAAATGTTTTGTTTATTCAGGGTTGGATTTTTTTTTTCCTGTACAAAACAAATGCAGCGTGATTCATAGATGAGGCAGAGGCTGCACAATGTGAGGGAGTGCATCGAACCCTAATCAACCTGTTACATCAAAAAATGATCACTATTACCACTTTTAATGAATATCTTACAAACAAATGTGCTCTATTATCCAAAAAAATTGCATATTTTCTGTCCTCAGAGGGCTTTCTCTTAAATTTGTTACTGAGGATAATATTCTTCTCACATGACCGCAAACAGATCATTCAAACTTCACTCCTCTGAGTCAAATGGTCGTGGTTTTACTGCAGGACATCATTAAACTGCAGTCCTGTGCTCTGTTACATGTAGATACTGTGCATGCGGTGTAAGCCAAATTCAGCAGAACAAAACAGATTTCATCCTGAGTCCAAGTGCCAAGACTCTTTTCATTCAGCTGAAAATAGCAAGCCACTGCTTACGCACATCTCCAGAACATAGTTTAGGCAACTAAAGGCTTGGGTGGGGGTGATTTGTGGAGGAGGAGTACAGCCACTGAAGGAAGTCAGTAGAGTTTGTTCAAACACATGAACCGGATGAATCAAAAACACATCAAATAATGTATACATAATTGAGCGCAATGTGTAGTCATAAAGAAGAGTTACTGTTTTTTTATCTTATTTTCCAGAAATGTCTGCTGGAGACTTTTTGGGCGTTTCAACAGGCTTAACAATTAAGCCAAGAAAACTCCCTTATTAATATCTGTCACCCTTAATAACATGCTGTATGTCATTATAGAGTTCAAGTTACAAGCGATCACCATGGATCCATACTGTTCCCTTTCTAAGTGCCTGATTTGATTATTCAAGCGAGGAACCTGACCATCATTGAAATAACCTCAGTGACCTCAGTGAAAGCCTTCCCACTCCTCCCACTGTGCAGTAGGTGCAACACCACATTCACACAACAGAGGGCACTATACAGACTTCTCTGATGCTGTACATTGATCCTTACTGTGCTTATCTCAACATCATGTTGATTATGAAAGGAAATTAATACTTGCTGATGAGAACAAGTATGTTAGTATTTTATATTTCTTTTTCTCTTTTTTTTTTTCTTTTTTACATTTCATGCTTTATTTCCAACCCAATCTTCCAAATCATCTTTATGCTGTAAGATATCACAACATAATGACATACAGAGATAAAAAGAGACATAACAAATGTGGTCATCAATGTTGTCCAGCTAGGATTCTGCGTCATATTACAATATTCAAACAAACATCTCATCTTCATATGCTGCACCACGCCTTATCCCTTCCAACCAGTCCCAAGGTGAGTAAATGTAAAATATTAAAAGAAATTCAGACAAACATAGGCAATATATCACTAAATGTGACGTTGAAAGCAGTTTGGAAATTAAGTATTTTGTTGCTGCAACACAGTAATTCATTTATACAGTATTATAGTAAAAACTAGGCTCTTAGACTTACAAACAACCAAAGAGTCAAAACACTGTGCCTGCCAACACTGCCTTAGAGAGAGGCAGACAGCAGTGAGAAACTGTGAAGCTGAAGTAGTGTGGAGTTTGAATGCTCTTAGCCAACTGTACAACAAATATGTAAGTTATAAAATCTCTATTCAATGACAATTTTACACAATGAAGTGTGTTTACAAGTCTTGGGAGTACTAGTCTTCTGAAGAGTTGGGAAACAGTAGTATAAAACCTCCAGAGGAACCTGCAAGTAATCTGATGAATTCCCTCCAGTGATGTCACTCAGTACCTAAGATGCATTGTGGGTAATGTAGGCACCAGGTTTTGAAAGGGAAAAAGAATGCCTGGAATAAAAAGGTGATATCTCTGTTACTGCTGTATTGATTTTGATCATTTGTTTTTAAAAATTTCCATATTGAGTTCAACAGGGTTAAAGGTGCAATGTTACAATGGGCTGCTTTTCAAAACCAGGTGCCTACATTACCCACAATGCAACATAGCCACTGAGTGACATCATTGGAGGCAATTTATCAGATTGCATGCAGCTTCCTCTGGAACCACAAAAGGCTTCATACTACTGTTCTCACATATACAGTAGTACTCCCCAAAACCTATAAACACACTTTAATGTGTAAAATTGGTGGCGCAACCCTTTAAATGTTAATATTTTCTGCTTTCCAGACAAAACAAGAAATTTGAGGACGTCATGTTGGGCTTTTTGAAACACTAATAGACATTTTTGACCATTTATTTTCTGACATTTGATAGGCCAAACAACTCATCGATTAATCTGGTAAACTCAATTACCTAGGTGTTATAGCATCACAATACATTTAAATAACAGAAAATAGTTTGTAGTTTTTTTTTTTGTTTTTTTATATATATATTCTTGAAAATGTAACATGCTGCTTTTCCCCCAAAATGTGTTATTTTATTTGCCATAGTATTTTTCATATAGTATACCAAACATTAACATATAACAACAGTAAACTTTTTGGTTTTAACACTAATTTGACCAAATATTTAGCCCTGCTGTGTTTTGACTTTGTGGGGCAGTAGCCTGCAGTCTGAGTGTGAGTGATCAAGGCATCTTTTTTACATCACTATATCAGGCAGGGCTGAGACAAATATCTCTTTCATTCCTTTGCTGTCTCTTTGCCTGTTTCGCTGTCTTCTGCAAAGGTAGGCTACTGAGTGTGTTGTGTGGATTATTTTGTAAATAATGCAGCTGTTGCCAGGCAAATGTGTTCAGCACCTCCTTAGTCGGAATCAGTGGTGAAGTGGAAACACGACATACTCTCTCATGACATTAGAGAGACTGCAGGGGCTAAGTTGAAAGTGGACAAGTCGCTTTTGAGATGATACCGGGAGGCAGAAACATTTCAAGCTAATTTCTACCATTTGGTTTCTCTTTAAACATATATATGCAGCAAATGTACATCAGACATCGTGTTGCCCTGAAGCAACATTTTCTAAGAAAGATGGAAAAAGCTGAATTTCTCCGCAGTAGCCAATGCAGCCTCCATGGTTGTCTTGACAACAGTATTTGAAAAACACAAACATGCAGAAACCTAATGTTATGTCATAGAAACTGGTATGAATGCTGTGCTGCTCCCCCTCAACACACATACACACTCACTGTCTCTCTTTATGATTCCACATCACTCATCCTGAGTTTGTACTCGGCTCTTATTCACGTCTATTTTTATAGCAGGAAAATGAACTCCAGCACAGGCAGCGTACTATTCTGGAAAATGAGTTTATTCATATCATACTCACTCTTGCTTTTTCTCTTTCCAATAAATGAGATCATTCATAATTTATTGGCTTTGTAAATGGCAGTACCCCCAAATGATGCACTGTCGATATGATGCCCACATTCAGCTTAAATAAGCTTAGGGACTGTGTGAAAATCAAAACATTTAAATGGATCCTCCCCTTGACATAGATCAAAGCTACAACATCCTACTCACTAATATCTCAATGTAATAATAATTTCAAGAATCATTTTCACAACATCCACCTGATTGTATATTAGAAATGATGGCACATATATAATAGTGTATCATTTCATCTATCCTGAGACAAAAAAAAAAAAAGCAGTAACAAATGGAGAAATGCTGCAAGTAGCACAGACGACAATGGAAGCTGTTTCCAGGGGACAATATATAGTGATGCACACGGCTGGGACGCTTGTTGCCACACACAAAAAACTTTAGCTAATTTTCCAACAACACTTCCACATAGCTGACTTCAATAACTTCATGAGTCACAGACCATGGCAACAACAAGCATGTCTAGCCTGTGTGCATCACTTTTTAGTGTTCCCTGGAAACTATTTCTCTTGTCATCAGTGCTATTTGCAGAGTTTTCATACCCGCTTGTTTTATGTGTAACTGCAGAGTGTTTCTGTATTTGGTTGTGTTGCCACCCCTAACAGCATTTTTCTAAATGTTCACTCAGGTTACTTATGTTTTGTCCATTTTCATGTGTTTTCTTAAAGGATAAGTTCACCCAAAAAGGTACATTCAGTCTCTGTCTACTCATCCCCACAGGGATGGAAAGTTGGGCGAGGTTTTGTAGTCCACAAATAATTTCTGGAGTTTCAAAGCAAAACAGCATTGCAGCATTCTCCTAAACAACTGAAGTTGCTTGGGGACTTCTTTTGAAACATAAAAAAAACAGAAAATCCAAACTGATTTCAAAAGACATTTATTTACATCCTTGATGCACTGTTTAGCTTGAGCACCCACTTCAGACGTGGTGTGTGCTAATGCTTTTAGCTTAGCAACTTAACACAAACAAAAATTGTGTAAACAATATCTGCAGTAGGTTGAGCTTTCAGGGCCACCGTTCTGGACAGTTATTACTGTTGTCTGAAGTGACTAAATGAGCCGGGTACAGCTGGCAAATATGTACAGCTCAGGTAAGGGTATAAATATAAATCTCCGGTGAGCAAAAAGGTTAAAAGACCTTCCCCTGCTCTTGCAAATATTTCAGACTATGCTCCTTTCATCAAAAAGAAAAAAATACACAACCCTCCCTTCCTTTTTTATCCCATTATCCCTAATTATAATTTTCATACAGCCCCTTATAAATAAAAATGTACCCCACATGATTCAATATTCAACATGGGTCTAAGTAAAAGAGAATCCCAAAAATTGTATGCATTTATATGTGAGCCTGTGTTACCTTCATCCCCCATGACATCTCTCGTGTTAGAGCAGGCGTTTGTATCCCTCCCCAGTCAACAGGTCTCCTCCTCATCAACAGCCCTCTCCACTCTGGCAGAACCCAGCCAGCCTGTAATTACTGACTCCACTTGAGAGGAATACCAACAGGCACAGACACACAACAACAACACTTAGCAGCATTTCAGTTCACGGCACCTTTTCACGACTTCCAAACACCTGGAGCCTGCTGCTGTGTGTGTGTGTGTGTGTGTGTGTGTGTGTGTGTGTGTGTGTGTGTGTGTGTGTGTGTGTGTGTGCCAGTTGCCATTTTGGAACTAATTGTCCATTTCTAGAACTAATGCAGAAATAAAGACTTTAAGGACATGAAGTGTGTCATTCAGAGTATTTTTAATCCAGTTGAGCCCAGACTGTTTACCTCATCCCTCTGGCCTGTACATGGCTCTGTCCACACACGGACACATGGCTGTCAGAGAAAGCTGCGAGCCCTCCATGCTGCCTGTAGATGACTCCCTGTTAAAAGAGCCAGAGAGGGTGGCAGGAACTCAGACTGGACACCTCACCAACTCGACACCGTATGGCATGCCATGTGGCCGAAAGGAACCAGATTTGTCAAGCATGGCATCAAACAACAGGAGTAGAAAACAGGGAAAGATGGTGCACTATCAGTTCAGTCCTTCTCACTCCTTTACATCTGAGTTCCCCTCTTACTCTAAGGTAATATATAATTTAAGTAAGCATTTGATGTTTAGCTCGTAGAAAAAAATGTGCCTTTATTTTGCAGTCAGTGGCAATAGAGGGAATAAATTCTACTGCTGCCACCATGAGCACCACATTCCTATTTATAGACACAAGGATGATCATTACTGTCATTTACATAAATTATTTGTGTTTTTATAATAACTGATTGCCATTTTACTGCAAACGCTGTGAGGTTTTCTGCAACATGCATTGGCTTCACACAATCGTCCCTCATAAATTATAGTAATAAGTGCTCCCTTGAGCTCTCCTAAAATCTTCCTCCTGCACGTTCTCTGTGGATACGAGCCAGAGCCTGTCGATACAAAAATAGATTACAAACATGCCTCTACTCCAAATACAGCTACACTCACTCATCAGTTTATGGGGCAGTAATGGTAGTGGGTAGTGTCTGCCCACACTTTTCTGGTCCTCATACAACCCTTCACGACTAAGAGTTATATTATTCCAATGCCTACAGTAATGGCATGGTGCATGGCAGCAGCATGTAGGGGGGGGGCGGGGTGGAGGGGTTGCTCTGTAATCTGGGAGTACCATCTGTGGCTGTCAGCTGAAGATGCCACTTAGTGGGCCTAACACAATCACCACGTCAACACTTGCCAACAATTGGGGCTTCAACAGCGACCTCAAAGCACATGTGACATGCCTGGAAACCTTAAAGAATGGAAGAAATGTTGTGAAGTTGATTCAAGACGTCCCCCTCGGTTTAGTACAGAGTGTTTCAATTTCTGGGCAGACGTTATCTTTCTGTGATGATAAACGAGGATCACACACAGACAGATTTTTTGTTCAAGAAAGGTTGTATGCGGGTAACAGTGCTGTGGGTTTATTCTCCATGATGCATTAGCTCAGGCAATGTGATGTCTGACCGACAGGCACACACTAGATGGAGCCAAACTCCTGTAACTAAGAATGTGATCACTGTGTGGTTAGTAATCTGTCTATGCAGGGTTCCCACACCTTCTTCTCCATCAAATTCAAGGACTTTTCAAGGACTTTCCTAGCAGGATTCCCTCAAATTCAAGGATGAGCCACAGTTTGAGACATAAATCCTGGTTAATTAGTGTTATAACAATAAGAATTTCTAGAGTGAGCAGTGGCACGCTTTAAAGAAGCTTACAGACGACAAGTAAAAAGAGAGAGAGGCTTGAATGTGTGGGAGACACATGCAGACAGCAGAGTTCAGCCTATTTAGTAACCGTAAGTAAAAAAATATATATATCAACAGAACTTTCATTTCTATTTTTCCAAGAAATATATTAATTCAATCACTTAATCACCCATCTCTAGTTGTCAGTTTTCACTTTTTATGATTTTTTTCCTTAAATCTTTCACACTTTAAAGGATTTCAAGGACACGAGAACAGAGAGAATAATATATTGGAAATTACTGAAGTTACGGACTGCAATGATAATATTATAGGGTCAATTGATTATATTATGAATATTATTATACTGTATTTATCTGGGGAAAAACCCATCAATAAAGAAATCAGAGTAGAATATATAAGTCTTTGCTGTGGAAGTTAAGGACATTACCCAGTGGGAATTACTAATTTTTTTCTTTTGTCGCAATCACATCTATGATCTCTCATACTTGGTGGTTAAAGATTGAGATGTCAATTCAATGAATAGTGCATAATAAATATAACCAATTAGGAGAGCAATTCCGCCAAAATCTTTAACTTACTGTCTCACAATGTAGTCACTGAGTGCTGGACATAGTACAAGGCAAACATACAAATGGGTGATAACATGGAAAAACCATCATAGTCACCACAAGCTTCCAGAGCAGCTTTAATGCACCTTTGTATAAATTCTACATGATCTATTATATTTTGCTTCAGTAATAATAATAATACTCAAAATAACAATAAAAACTTTATTAGATAGCACTTCTTAAAAACAGGTTACAAAGTGCTTAACAAAGACATTAAAATAAGAAAAATTACAGATGGTGATAACTTAAAGTAAAACTGATGGAGTGATAATGACAAGCGAGGTATGAATTAGTAAATTCAAGAGAACGTAATACTGAAAAAGTGCGTTTTTGATTGATTTAAAACAAATAACAGAGCTCGCCTTTGGTTGAGAATTAGTGACTGAAGGCAACAGATTATGATTGACATCTTCTTTTTTAAGTCATTAGTGACCCCACATGCCCACTGTGGAAGCTGCATTTATTCAGGTTTGTCCTTCGTCACCCATCTGTGTCTCTGTCTAGTATACTTTTGCGGTATGTGAATTTTGTCCTAATTAAGCCGTGATATACAACATAAATTTTACTAGTTACAACATAAACTGATATATGCACCCATTACATGAGGTAAATATAATGGAACATTAATTAGTTAATGCTGAAGTTCACAGTTAGTATCAAACTGCTGTGGAAATGATCAAACAGCATACAAACTGCTAAAAGACAGACATCTCAAACATGCAGGGGAATTAGTGGTTTCATTTAATCTCCTTCAATGCAAAAAACAGTTAATCACATAAAAGGTGTCATACATTAACTTCTCCGTCACACACATGCTGAGTTCAGAGTAAAGGAAGAGCAATTGTGGTCAGGTTTACATTTCCCTTCAATACATTAAAATGTGCCTTAAAACCAAAGTACTTCAGCAGCTTAGAGGGCTGAGCGTGGTGCATCACTGCTGCAGAGACTAAGGTCAACAACCCCAAAATGAAAAGTCTGAGCATACAACTCTTAAGACATGTTTTTAATACAAAGAGATACTAAAGGTATAATCTCATAAATGCATGATTAGCGACTTAAATACTGAGTGATACAAGACATTTGCCCTTGATCTGAGTATTACTGAAAAGGTAGCATGTACCGTCATTTTTCCTGTCTTCAGAAGGAGACATCAATTTGGCACAGGGACAGATTCTGAAAGCAGCATGTAGACATACATGCAGAAATACAGTACGTGTCTGAGACAAACCAAACACAAGTAGTAGGGAACTGAAACAGTTCATACTGATGCGTATCAAACTCTGCAAACATCTAAACGCTCCTGCGTGTTCTGACGATACCTGGAAAGGACCATGTCCGAGTTCTGCAGCCATTTTTTACAAAAAACATCACGCGGTGCCTGCTGAGCATTACAGTTAGATTCTCTTCTGGGCTCTTCTACGTCATCTGACTCTGGAGCGCTTGACAACGATTGTACCAGCTACCATGTCATACACAGTCCTGTTGTGCTGGAAGAACAGAAGTGTGATGAAAGCCGGGAAAAAGAAGGCAATGGAAAAGTTCTTGTTCAAGGCTCGCACAGTTGATCTGTAAAGGGGGACAGAGAGAGCGATTACAACAGGAATAGCAGAGACAAGCTGGGTTGCATTCGTTATGAAACTGTTGAGAGATAACCTTTAAATTTAACTACTCACGCAGACAGAGAGACATTAGTTGCTGGCACGACAAGAACCCTGTTAGGCTGAACCAGAACCGATGAGTCACATGTTACAACTCTGAGTCCAATGAGAAACTTCCCTGGAGTGGCTCCTCCTGCTCCCCAAATGCACACAATCTGTAGGGAGAATGATATAGGAGCTGTAACTTCACTGCATGGATGCATTTTCAACCTTTACAGAGAACCAGCTGACAGTTAAGGAAGAGACCACTGTTTTGTATTATGTTACCTGTATTATAATCTGGATAGTGTATGCAGAAAACTCACCTCATAAAAACACACTAATATCCGGTACACAAGTGCAACAAGCATCATTTTCTGTAGCTCCTCCATCGATGTGTCCTCATCTATTTCCTCCACTATGAAATGCATGGCGAACTTGGAAACATCCCTGAAAAGCAAAGGAAATTATTTCTGTGATATTAATCCAAAGCGCGTCTCTGTGTTTCTCAAAAAAGTGTCTCTATGTATCTAAAAAGATGAGCATTTGTTTCTCCAAAGAGTGTCTACATGTTTTTTTCCAGTGTCTCTGTGTTTCTTCAATTAGAGTTTGGTTTTCTTAAGAGATGGCAAAAAAACAGAACTTCACCACCACTACATACAGAAATGAAATATTTCGAAGTGCTATATTGTAGGCAAATGGACTTGTTTCAGTGTCTTGAAGAGAAGAGAGCTCCTGGATGAGAGGTCATGGAATTACCATGACCTGGATGACTGATAAACTTCATCAACAGAAATTAAATAAACTCACTTGATTCCACTCAGGTGCATAATACTGATGATTATGGTTGCTTTGATGAAAAACAATATGAAGAAATCCACCATCTCAGCCATGAGTCTTTGGAGAGGTGAAGGAATACTATACTCCCGACCTGGTGAAAAATAGCAAAAAAGCAATAGTAAGTACATTAAATGCCAAACTACCCAACATTACAGCCACGTGTGACTGATGAACATGTTGTTCATAATCGATAAGAATTTATGCTTCTAGGGAGGCTTAGATATTGGAACCGGGCTGCATATAGTAGGCCATTTTAACATTTAATAGCTATACTGGATATATATTGCAGATATCCAAAATGGCATTCTTCCTATCAATAACTGTCAGCATCAAATGGACGCTATCCATGTCAATTATCTATAACTGAAAAAATTACCCTGGGTCTGCTCCTAATGATCCTATCACATATCTGCTGGAAAATTGTGAGACAGCCATGGTTGCCACTATGGCGGCACAACACAGTGCATTCAGAGAGTGTTCAGTACCCTTCACTTTTTGTCACATTTTGTTGTTGTAGCTGTATGGTAAAATGGTTTAAATTATTTTTTCCCCTCATCAATCTAGGCTCAATACACCATAATGACAAAGTTTTTTTTTTCAAATTCAATAAAAAGGAAAAACTGAAATATCACTTTGACATAAGTATTCAGACCCTTTGCTATGACACTTGAAACTTAGCTCAGGTGCCTCCCATTTCTCTTGATCATCTTTGAGAAGTTTCTCCACCTTGGCTGGAGTCCACCTGTGGTAAATTCAATGGATTGGACATGATTTGATGATATAAAAGGTCTCACAGCTGACAATGTATATCAGAGCAAAAACCAAGCCATGAGGTCGAAGGAACTGCCTGCAGAGCTCAGAGACAGGATTGTGTCGTGGCACAGATCTGGGGAAGGCTACAAACAAATTTCTGCTGCATTGAAGGTCCCCAAGAGCACAGTGACCTCCATAATTCTTAAATGGAAGAAGTTTGGAACAACCAGGACTCTAAGTAGTGCTGGCCACCCAGCCAAACTGAGCAATCGGGGGAGAAGGGCCTTGGTAAGAGAGGTGACCAAAAACCCGATAGTCACTCTGGTTGAGCTCCAGAGCTCCTGTGTGGAGATGGGACACACTTCCAGAAGGACAACCAACATTGCAACACTCCACCGGTCTGGCCTTTATGGCAGAGTGGCAATACAGAAGCCTCATCAGTGAAAGTTTGAAAAAAAGCACCTAAAGTACACTCTGACTGTAAGAAACAAAACTATGGTCTGGTCTGATGAAACCGAGGTTGAACTGTTTGGCCTCAATTCTAAGCATCATGTCTGGTGGAAACCAGGCACCACTCATCATCTGCCCAATACCATCCCAACGGTGAAGCATTGTGGTGGCAGTATCATGCTTTGGTGGTGTTTTTTCAGCGGCAGGGACTGGGCGACCAGTCAGGGTTGAGGGAAAGCTGAATGGAGCAAAGCACAAAGATATCCTTATTGAAAACCTGGTCCAGAGCGCTCAGGACCTCAGACTGGGTCGAAGGTTCACTTTCCAACAGGACAATGACCCTAAGCACACAGCGAAGAAGACGCAGGAGTGGCTTAGGGACAACTCTGTGAATGTCCTTGAGTGACCCAGCCAGAGCCCTGACTTGAACCCAACTGAACATCTCTGGAGAGACCTGAAAATGGCTGTCCTCCAACAGTCCCCATCCAACCTGACAGAGCTTGAGAGGATCTGCAGAGAAGAATGGCAGAATATCCCCTAATCCAGGTTGCAAAGCTTGTCGCATAATACCCAAGAAGACATGATGCTGTAATCGCTGCCAAAGGTGCTTGAACTAAATAAAGGGACTGAATACTTCTGTCAATGTGATATTTTCAGTTTTTCCTTTTTAATACATTTTGCAAAAATGTCTAAAATTCCATTTCCACTTTCCACGTTCAGTCAGTAGCCTTTCTGCCACTCAGTGGTTATAACCATAGTGACTTCAACCTACTGTGACATCACGTACATTGCCTCTATTGAGCTATTTCATTTGTCTGGTAAAATCCTGTATTTTTTTTCATATGATATATACTGCAGAAAATATCACAATGTCGGTTTTCTCCAATGTCGTGCAGCACTAGTTGCCACTCGGTACTTCTTATAAAGTCTATTACTGTTTTCCCTAAGTTTGAGGTGAAATCATCAGCCTGTATCTTACATTTTGTTTAGTATAGTTTATACTACACAAATATTTACCTGTAACCTATTTGCTGACACACGACAGTGGATATTGTGTCCTGTAGCCTACATAGAGAAATCGGAGCTCATTGCAGTCAACTTGTTAAGATATGGAATAGGGGATGGGCGATACTGAATTAAATCAATATTGGAATATTTTTAGGATGTGTCGTGATGAACTATACCTCGATATTTTCAAACCTCTTCAAAAATCATAATGAATGCGAAGACAGGGAGTCAGATATCATAATATTTTTGACAACATACCTCAGTGTCAATATTATCTGTACTTAAACAAAATATCAACACAAGGAATTGTTTTGATATATAATGATCAGTAATGTGGATATAAGGACTAAGTGGGTCACTTTACTGAAATTGAAGCCTTTAAAACCAGGAAAAGACAACAATTGCACCATATCACGATACAGTCTCTTACAACGATAACCTTATAAAGTATATATTAAGGTTATAAGGTTATAATATGTCGATATGTGGCCCAGCCCTATTAGGAATTACTGTCAGACCTTCAGGCACCCCTCCCTGTGATTCATACACGTTAAAAAAAAATCTATTGCTTGTCCACAACATGACATCTGAACAACCTGGAGAATAAAAGGTCATCGTAAATCCAGCAGCCTTCACCTGGTCTCTGTGCGTTCCCATTCTCCTGCGGCAGCTGCTGCGGCTGAGCGGTCACTGCAGCCCCGCCAGCCGCTTCACCTGCACGGCTGCTTGTGGAGGTGACGGCAGGTAGATACGACGACAGCGGAGGACCAAACGGGCCGTTATACCAGTTGTGGGAGTTAATATCAAGAGGAACAGTCGACGTGCTCCCAGCTGGGTGTAAGTAATAAGGGCAGGGCATGGCTGACGCTGCCATCCAGCTCTGCCAGTTCACATATCCAGTGTAGTACTGCCACATCCACGCCTGCAGCTGCTCGCAGTACTCCGTCGTGGCGCGGCTTTCACCGGCGCTCTTCTTGCCTTCGACATCGTTTTGGTTGCCTATTCTTTGGGTCACCTCGTCAACGAGTGACTCAACTTTGTTAGCAAAGGGTTTATTCTTTTCCTGATCGACTTCCATGTTTGTGTTTTCTTTGTCAGCCATGTTTGATGATGGCGTCGCGTCACGTACGACGTCGTTCCGGATGGTTTCATCTGGTAATCGTAGTAAAGATACATGTAGGGCGAACATTTTGATCCAGAAATAGTGTTGGGAAGTATTTCTAGTTTAAGATAAGTAAAAAACTTTTTTTTCAAAAGACAGACAAATTCTCACCAAGCCGCTG
Organism: Pagrus pagrus; assembly: GCF_965226575.1. Classification (NCBI taxonomy): domain Eukaryota; kingdom Metazoa; phylum Chordata; class Actinopteri; order Spariformes; family Sparidae; genus Pagrus; species Pagrus pagrus. The sequence goes on from NC_140191.1 coordinate 16,123,870, forward strand.
TCCACGACAAAATATGACTGCAGCACCCCTATTTTAGGATACAGTGGTACTGTCCAAGCAGTGCCTGTTGTTACAACATTCAGCCGCGAGGGGGTAGTGTTTCTGCGAGATATAAGCTGCAGTGAGATATACATTAGGGGTCTTCAAGTTCACATTATGTAATAATTCACACAGCAAAAGGCTCCAGAATGGACTTGTTTGGACGAAGCCAGCTCCAACTATGATTACAAAAATATTAGCCAATGATTTGAAAATTATTGTAGCCTAGTTTTTGAAAGGAAAAAAAAAAGAAGAAGAATTGATTGCAGCTTCACGTTGTTGGCTACCAGTCAGACTCAACCAGTTTGAGACATCACTCTAGGTCCTTGTAACTTTTGATGCAGCTTTTTAAAATTGTTATAGGTGATTATTAATAAGGATCAATAGATACATGTTTTTTTTCAATCACAAGAAAACTGAAATAAATCTTTGTTGGGGCCACTGGGTCCTTCCAACAAAGCAGCTAATACTTACCAGAATGATTTCTCAGAACTCACAAGCTCATGGTGTGCTTGTGTTGAATGGGGTAAAGCCATTTCAAAGGACGTCTGCTTCTTAAAGCCTGCACTCACACCACCCCAAGTAAGCTTAATCCTTAACAATAGGTTATTCAGTAACCTAAAATGAGTTTGGTGGAGCTGAAGGTCCTCCAAGGTCCTCTCAGGAGACTTACTTTTCATTAACAAAAATAATATGTTCTCATGACATATGTATAGTGTCTAAAACAATGTTTGTGTGTTCACGTGGCATGGCCTTATACAAAGCGGCACTCAAGACAACGAATCAGCTTTTCATTAGTCAGCACTCATTGTTGCCTGAGCACCACCCGGGGTCACAATCACTCAATAAAGCCAGGAAATCTTTCAGAGAATTTGGGCCTCAACCTACTGCCCCAAAGAACCCTAATTAAAACAAATTATGTGCACTTGTTTGATCTCCACGTCTGTGCATCCAAGACAAGAGGCCTGGCACAAATCAGGGGTCACTGCTCTGACCCCAAGCAGGGATTTGGCCTTTCCACCTCCCATTCAACCACATCCCTGTCACAAGAGCGCTGCTCTGATACCAGGACATGTTGCTTTCTCTTGGAACAAAAGGCTTCTGTAAAGCCACATGTCGAACAGATTAAAGATCAGAAGACTGACTTGCTTAGCTTTGTATACTGGCTTCTTGCCATTGCATTTAAATGTTGCGACCTTAGCATGCATGCTAAGAGGCGTTGTGGCAGATTGAGCACAATTATGGCTGAAATAAAGTTCTTGTCCATTTCAGGCGATTAGTTTGGCTTTTAAAGTGTTTAGCATTGAATACTCAATTTTTGAATTAAGTTTTGTTTTAGCAAAGCTTCCCATCTGCTGCCACGTGTACAAGCATTTCAGTCTTTCCCATGAATTAAAAGGGGTTCATTCAAGAAAGGTTAAGTCAGACAACACAATGTGCACCTTAAATTAAACTCATGCAAAGTAACAGTTTAGTATCACAGTTCAAACTTTATTTGCAAGTTTGGCAATAGATCAGTGCATTTAGTGTTTTAATGGAACAGGAGGTCCACGCTGAACAACTTTTAACAAAAGGGTATTAAGCTGCCTTCTCATAGGTCCTCACTGCCACAACGTCATCCATGATACATTTCTGTTGAGACAAGGTTCAAATGTTAGAAATCCTCGCTTTTCTTCAATGCAAACATTTAAAAGAAAATCATCCAAAAACGACTCAATTACTCACAGCTGATAGTTTCCCATCCTGGATCTCTCGCTCTAGTGTTGTCTTCTTTCCATCCCACGTCTGCAGCTGCACGAGTTTGCCATTGTCCAGAGTGATGAGGGTCTAAAAAGAAAAAAAACATCAGAAGCACTGCAGAAAAACAAGTGTTTATAAAAAGCACAACACAAGATGAGCCTACTTTGGTTTTTCGGCCATCTGCAGTGGTCTCCTCGAACTCTTCGTTCAGCTTGAACGTGATCTCGGTGGTCTTGAACGTAGTCTCAGACTTCATGGAGATGAGCCCAGCATCGTCCACGCTGATCACCAGGTTAGGCTTGGCCATGTTGCCCATTTGCCGAGTGGCGAAGCCCACACCTGCAACACAAAGGAGGAGATTGAAGTAGGATGGCGTTTCTGCATGATTTCTGATCTTATCCTGAAGGGCCGACCTTTAAATCAATCAAACCTGTAGCCTAATAATAATAAATAAACATAATTTTACCGATTGCCTTCATGTATTCATCAAAGTTGTCGCTGGAAGTCAGAGTCCAGTTTCCAACAAACTGCTCAGCCATGATGGAGAAGATGAAGCTCGGTCTGCAGCACAAACACAAGATGTCTCGGGCTTTCTTGTCTCGCTGAGTGAAGCGCGGTGGGACCGACGCTCGGACCACACTACATATTTGAAGGCTGCTCAAGACACGTGCTTGATGCGGCGCCGCCAATCAGGAGCCGGTGTTGGCGTTGCCACGGAAACGAGCAGATTAGAGGGGGCGTGTCTTTAAATCAGATTTTTGATTATATGTTTGATAGCTGCAGTCTGCTGACCTCAGCGTTCAGTGTGGAGGAGGAAGGAGCTCTGCAGTCATTTGCTGTGATGGGATTTAGTGTGTGGCTGCATGTCGCTCCTGCAGAGGGAAAGATTCAGACATATTCAGACATATTTCATGTTTAATTCCCTTAATTGTAACATTATCAGACATCTTGAGCAGCCAGATTCATTATGCTTTGTTGTGCAAATCAGAAAAAAAAACAACTTTTAACAGGGAAAAAAGATGGATGAAACCTCAGGAAGAGACACAGAGGAGGGATCCCTCTCCCAGGATGAACAGACATGCAATAGATGTCGCATGTACAGAACAGAACAACAAAATCACAGCTTACAAATTGCATTGACAGAATATCTAATACAAGTAATTATATAATATATGTGAAGTGTGTGGATCCAGAGGGACGACTGAGCAGACCGAGGCATCGCCAAGCGGTGCCCGAGTCACACAACCTCCACACAGTGGTGACCTGGAAGAGGTCAGGCCACACAGGATAATTAGCAGTAAAAAAAGAAAACATCATGATTAAGAGACATCAAATTTTACACAAGTACGTGAATTAACCTAAATTTATAGGTTTGAGTTAATTGCACTGCTCGAGAAGTTATCCGTCTCCATACTGCTGTCTCTTTCTATAAAGAGTATTCCAGTCACCACCAACAAACCCTCACATAAGTACAACAAAAGGTGCACACCCTGCATAGGCTTGCAAGACACCACACATAACAAAGAGCAATAATGTAATAATATAATGAAGGTTAAAGAACAGATATAGTACACCTCCATACATGTCAAACAATGTCAAACCAAATATGAGCATAGTCCGGCTCCTTACATTACTGTTTAGGCACACCTGAAGCATAGACTGTGTCTTCATCCCATCAAGCTTCCTTCCTCTTCCTACGGAGATGGTAAGCATTTAAACTATAAGTTTGTATAAAACTTAAAGTTCAGTCATTATCTACTCAGCATCACGCAGATGGAAAGTCATGTGAAATTTCGTAGTCCACAAAACAATTCTGTTTCAATTGTCTCTGGAAGGCCCAAGATCCCAAATTGATTTGAAAAGATATTATTTACATCCTTTTTAAAGCCAAAATTGTCACTATAGCTGCTTAACCAAAAGCAGTACTGCACACCGAGCCATATGTATTTTTACGTTTTAAAACAAGTCCCCATCTACTTCAGTTGTTTAGCAGGCACGGTGAGTAGCTAATGACTGAATTTTCATTTTTGGGTGAACGTCTCCTTCACCACAAACTGGGCTAAATGAAACATTTCCTCAGGGACTGAAGTTTACATTCATCCGACATAGAAAACAAATCAGGACATTCTGCAGACAAGGAAAATGCTTTATCTAGGATGACATAGTGGATAGTAGAACAAAAGAAGAAGACATACAGAGTTATTATTACATTCAAATGTAGCTCTAATGTCTTTCCCATTTACAACAGAATGCAAACCCTAATTGGAAATGAATTCTTCTGTAGCTATCTGTCTAAAACTTGCTCAAACTTTACATTTCTCTTCACCATGTGCCACCAAACAGCATCCCTCCTCTTCTCAGTGAATGTAATATTGGTTTTGACCAGTAGATGTCGCCTGTGAAGAGCAAATAAAATAGTTCTTAGAGGTTCTGTTGATCACTAGTTCAGAGTTTTTTCTAAGCAGTTTGTAAAAAAAAAAGAAAGTGCTGAAGCAAATCTCCTAAGTTAAACATTCATCATTGTATTTATATTTATTCCACATGTATATTTCTCAACTTTCTGAGAGTGTGTCCACTGCATTCAGAATTGAATTGCTTGACATTTAATCAGAATTGCAAAAAGTAAAACGTTGAAATATTTTTAGATTTGCAGTGTAGACAAATATTATAACACTCAGATATCGGTGGATTTGTGTCCAAATGTCTAACCCTTCCAATGGTCTTATTAATACATTGCACTAGGCCTTACGTTTGGCTTTTTGAGACAAAAGCTTCTTAAAGTTGCATGTGACCAAAAATTCAAACACGAAAAGTTTATCATCTTGCTCTGCTTCTTAAGTTGCTCCCTTGATCTAGTAGGGGTTTTTTTTTTGTATAATTAGACAACAAGAGGTCAACAAGTACAGACTCACCACTTTATTATAGATGAGATTTCATTTATTTCACACACTCTCCAAAACCCAGCACAGTACAAAATGCAGATAGTGATACTAGTTTGTTCATCAAACTATTAAAAGAAAAAAAAACAGCCATAAATCTTGTGGTTTTTGTCATGTGGCTTGTCTGTTGAGTTGATATAAGAGCTTCCGGATGCTGCCGTTGAATGTCTCAAAGAGATCAAAGTGGAAGAGAGTCTTCAGACAGAAATGATTGGAGATGCTCAGAGCAAATCAGATTTAGATCAGATGAGTGCCCTGTGACATACTGTATCTCCTCAGTGGGTGGAAATGGAGTGAGTTGTTACATCTTCCTCTGATTGCCTCAAACCGCACAATTCTGTCACATCTGAGGCTAGAAAGTCTGTCAGACGGTGTTTGGGATCAAAGTGTTGTTCTATAAAATCACTTGAAAGTGATTTATCACTGCCTGGGAGTTGTGAAATGGTTGGTGAAAGCCTTCAAACAAGAGAAAGTAGTCAGGTTTCATGGTATAACGGTGCAAGACTGTTTTTTTTCTTAAACTGTACATTCTCTAGCTTAATGTAGTCAATAAATGATATGCACAGGACAGGAGCCTCGTGTGAGCATGCAGCTCTGTTCTGAGATGAAACACTGCCATAATAAAGCATTTGAGTTGTAGATGATGGCGTTTAGCTCCTTGTTACAACTTATTTATGCCATCATAAGCTGAAAATAGTTCAGACAAAAATAGCAAACCTCTTTCAGTTATATAATAAATTAACAAATAATGGAGCTGCTGACAGTGAATATGGGTGCAGTGAAATGTCCCCTTTTTTAATCCACTCTACAATGCACAAGAAAACATTTTGTTTGGCACCAGGTTCTGCATGCCATCATACATTTAGTCGCAGTGTTTCTAGCGTTTCAAGGGACCTGCTCGTTTTTATAAGAGCGTGGGTATAACTTTAACCCTTTTGAGGTGGATTCACCCTTTTATCAGGGCAGATGTGCACTTGATGTATTATGCAAAATCAGCCGTCAATATGAAACTGGAATCAATGTATGTCATGCAGAAAGGCCTTAATGAGACTGTCACATGGCTGCAATATTTGATTTCATGGTGCAAAACGCATTAATTATTCATTTGCTCCAATGACAGCCGGTAATGATGTGCTAGACACAGAAGGAGGGGTGGGCTGTGATATATCATGGAATGTTGTTTACCCATCCAATAAGCCGATTACTTGTTGTTCTGTCACCCGGGGTTGCTCTGCGTACATACAGGTGCCGTCCAGCAGGCGCAGAGCCCATCTAATGAACATGAACTCTCACTGGCAGCCACAGAGAAGTCCTTCCCTCCTGGTTTTCATCAACACTTCAGACCCCATTGATGGGAGAACAGTGGCCATGGACAAAAGCTGTATATACTGTACAAACACAGCTCTGAGCGGCAGCACACTGACTCATTCTTCAGCTTGTGTGAGAACGGAGGGGGACCCCTTTCAGCTCCTTTGTGTTGGTGTCTGTCAACAGTGTAGTTGGAGGCAGAGCCCATTGTGGCGGCCAGTGTTTCGTATTGACACAGGGCCTCGCTCAGCTTGTTCCCAGGGTCCAACCTGAGGACTCATGAATAATGGAGAGAGGATCCTCAGGGCCAAGGGGGAGTTCGCAAGTCTGACTGGGCTCGTTATGAGCCTAAACTACATCTTTATGTGGCGGCAGGTAAAACTGCGGTCAAGTATCCACAGTGGAACTTTGCTGCAACCCTCTGCAGCCGGTGAGAATCTGGCAGATGATTTGTTGCCTCACAATTAACACAAAATAAAAAGGGGACTACACATTTAATCACACCTACTCTCAGGTCTTGTTTGAATATATTTCATTGTATTCCCTTTTTCTAAGCTTAAGCTTTCTTTTCTATTCTGTGTAATCCTAACATATCCATTCAGTGGTGCTTTCATGTGCTGTAGCTGAGACATGTCTATAAACTGTTACATTTCTTAACCAAACCCCAGAGATGATGTATTCAATTTCAGGAAACTGCTTGCTGGCTTGTCCAGGAACCTAAAAATGTGTTCACACTGATGCATTTGAGTCATGATTTTTCTTGTGAAACACTCTTCTTCAATTGAAGTGTTTTTTTAATGCCATCTCTTGGATTACATCAGATTTTTACAATAAAAAAGTGCTTTCTGAATACCAATAAAAAGTCATGCAGTCTAAGGTCCAGTGTGTAGGATTTAGTGGCATCTAGTGGTGAGGTTGCTGATTGCAACCAACTGAACACCCCTCGTCTCACCCTCCGGCTAAAAACAAAAAAATCTGAAAGGTCCTCAAAAACCTGTGTTTTGTTTGTCCACTCTGGGCTACTGTAGAAACACGGCAGGGCAAAATGGTGGGCTCTGTAGAAGAGGACTTGTTTTCTCTGTCGATATGAAAGGCTCATTTTAAGATAGCAAAAACAGAACAATTCTTAGTTTCAGGTACTTATACACTAATGAAAGCATAATTATGAACATTTTATTCAATTTCTGCCCCTAAATTTCACACAATGGCCCTTTAAAAACCTTAACATCCCAAAGTAAACTTAAAACCTTGTAAAATTGTAAAATAAAAAAGAATGTCAGGGAGATATGTTCAAGTTTGTTGTAAGAAAGATCAACTTGAATTGTGTGTGTGTGCCAGGCGTCACTTCAGGTCTGGTTCCCAGCAGGTCCCAACCATCTGCTGAGAGGCTCACACGACCTGAGCGATGTGCCCTCTCCTCTTTGCCTTTTTGCACGGCTGCTGGATGAGGGGGAACCAGGGGCCAGAGTGGGCGCCAATCGTTCTGCCTAGCCAGGAGGAAGAGTGTGTGTGTGTGTGTGTGTGTGTGTGTGTGTGTGTGTGTGTGTGTGTGTGTGTGTGTGTGTGTGTGTGGCGGAGGTCAGAGAGGTGCCTCTTGCTTGTGTGCTTTGAGCTTTTTCATGCTTCCTGCTTTGATCTTCTCTCTCATCCCTTCATCCCACACGCTCCCTGCGCCTCAGGCTTCTGGTTTGCAGCACACCGACGGTGGGGCTGGAGAGGGATGAGAGAGGGCGGGGGGTGACTGCCTCTCACAGAGACACTGCTTGTTCTGTCAATACAGGGAGAGGTGCGGGGAGAGCGGCCCATGGGGGCACAGCCACCGGGCGCAGAGGGCAGTGGGCGGAGGGTTCACCAGGAGCTAAAGCGATGCGTACTGTATGATTCTCCGTTCCTCTTTTATGCTCTCTTAGATCCCCCAACAGTGGGCTGGAATTCTTGTGTGAAAAGCAACTGCCACAGTGCTTAGAGGGTGGCCTCCTGACCCCTTACAACATGGGAAAGTGCATCCCTCAGCTGGTAGTTATATAAAGCCTGCCAGAGTCACGAGAATCCCTGATAAATCACTCGGCTTGAGGCCTCCCATGTCCCTCTGCATCTAACATGGAACGATTACTTTCTAAGGGTCGACATAATATGCTCCTTTCTTCAAAATCTTTTATATTGGCTGTGTTCAAAGTGTTGCCATGTAATCAATGTGATAGGAAGTGATAGTCGCAAGACACCATGACATTCATCATGTGAATATGTGTCAGAAAGCATCCTGTTATCGCTGGCCTGATAATCCCCATATAACCCTTTACACACAAACACGCACACAGTCCAGATACACCCCACCTGCTGAGCCGAGACTGCAGGACACAAAAGCAGAGGCACAGAGCAGAACCCCTAATTGAAGATTAATTGGAAGGGGGAGAGCACTTACCTTTATTTAGACATGTGGCAAGTGTTAGGCTGTGACAATTAAGTCGACCGTCTCAGCAGATGACTGCACTTAATATTTCATGACGAACTTTGAGGGAGGGGGTTCAGAGGGGGTTCTGCCGTGCGGCTGTGCAGGCAAATATCCAACACATCCATCCCTTTCAAGACGATGACAGAGATCATCAATATCTGTGACATCTCCCAGGTAAACTGGCAAGTGCTCTCTAACCTTTCCTGTCAGTTCAAATCATCTTTAACTCACAAGGACATATGACTGACAGATAGTAGCAGATACATGGAATAAGTGTTTAACTTTTAGACAAAGGCATCTATGACTTGTCAGATTAAAACCCTATAGGTCATATACAAAAATTAATGGTTAACTATTAACAATATATACAAAGCAAACTGTGAAAAGTATTTTAACTAAGTTATGGATGAAAGCCCCAAGGTAACTATAGACATATACTGTAGACAGATAACTGTTAGCAATGTTAACTAACCACACGCTAACGACGATACGGATACGTTTTTCCCAATCGGTGCATGGGAGAGCTGCCAAAAATGTTAAAAGCGAGCAGTAAAGCTCCGACTTTATTGCTGGATAAGGGATTGAAATCACAGGTCAGAAAGAAGGTGGCTGGTTCCACTATCATGTGTATGTGCAGAGCTTTTTAAGAAGCCAGCTAGGCTAACTGACAAGCTAATCTCACTAGTTAAAAACACCTGTGAGGTGATCAAAGATGCTAAAAAGAATGATGTACAAAAGTGAACGGTAAATATTACAAAATATAAAAAAGCACAGAGATAACTTTAGATGTTTATACTGTACTGTAGAGTAGTAGTATTCATCGTAAGTGGTGGGGTACGCCATCCGCAAGCTGGACTCATACAGCATCTTGTTGCATTTTTCATCAGCAGATCATTCTGAAATGCTGCAGATACTAAAGTGTGACATATCATATCTATAGTTCCTCAAAGATTTAAGTAAAACATTTTTGTTTGTTTAAGGTTTCAGTTTTACATGAAATTAGAAATTATAGATATTTTTGCATCATTTGTACAAATGTATCTATCATTCAGCATTGTTCTTTGGTATCCTTCAGATCTGGACAATAATTCAAAATAAATGTCAGTGAATTTGAGACAAAGAACAACTTTTGTTGTTGTCAGCACAAGATTTTAATGAAATCTATCACCAGGTTGCAATAACTTGATATGGAAAAAGGAGAAGTGAAAAAAGGGTTAAAAATTGTACAAGGCATGTGGGTTGTAGAGTAAAAATAATGTATAGAGACAGACAGAAGTAAGGATGGAATTAACAGTAGGACTTGGTGGGATTCTGATGCATGTTTGTGCGGGTGGGAGAGAGAGAGGAAGAAAGAGTAAAGGGGCTGTGCTAACAGGCTTTCTGCAGATCACTGGCAGTTTGACTGCAGTGGAGAGTAATGGGGCTGGCAGGGCGGAATCAATTACTGGCCACAACAGATTTTCCCACAGGTCGGAGCTTGGGAAAGCAGTACTTTACTGCAGCGCAGACAGCTGGCACAGAGCATCCACTGGGAAAGGAGCCGGCTCGCAAAAAAAAAGGAAAAAAAGCAGCATTTCTTTTTGATAAACTTGTGACACACTATAAATTTACTTTTTCTTTTTGTTTCTCTGTTCCGTGTTAAAATATAAGTTGCCATACTCACTGTTAATCAGATTTTATTCCAAATTGAATCAAGCAAATGTAAAAGTTCACACAAGCTTCACCCCTCAAAAAAAAAAAAACAACCTTGGCCCGAGTGTTTGAGGTGACTCACTTATAACATGGTTGACCTTCAGAGACAGACTACTCTAAAACATAGATTTCCCCTGGCTGTGACCAATCATGTGCCTGCACACACACGCACACACACACACACAGACAGCAGGGAGAATTAATTATAATTTCCTGCAGCTTGACTCGACTAATTATTCATATGGCCAGTGCCTGTGAGGTTCCCTTTGCGTGATGTAAACCAGGAGATACATTTCAATTAGAGCCCCAAACACCTCCCACCTTACCTCACACACACACACACACACACACACACACACACACACACACACACACACCATTGATATGCAAACAATGTTTTTCCTGTGGCAACACAATGTGTGGCCTTAAAAGTGGCTCGCTGCGTGGTCCTCCTTTCTCTGTGTGGACATCACGTGCCGTCCCCTGTTGCGCTTATTTGGAAACCAGTCTTGTGATCTGCCTTCCCTCTATTGTGGACTCACACAAGTTAACTGGTAATGGGCAGCACACTGGTAAACTATATGAACAATGTTATCGTCAGGGGCCATTGTGAAGGAGTGTGCTAATGAAAAGCTAATGAAATAGATCTTTATGACTCATCCATATTTTTCTCAAGGTAGTCCACGTCAAGAGTTCAAAGTATCTCTCGAATCGTTCCGTTCATGGCCTGTAATTGACTCTAAGCCCTGTAATTGGCAGCCGGTGCAGAGATCCTGGTGTCAGTTATAACCTGAGGAGCTGTCTTCAGAAAAAAAAAAAGCTCCCGCTAAACAAAGAAACAGGGAAGTCAACATATCCTACCTATCCAAAAAGCACAAGGAGAATGGATGCCAACAAAGGCAGGAAAGTTAAGAATGAGAAGGCGGATGGACTATGGTCAAACAGTGGGAATGAGTCTCAGGCTCAGTCTGGTCCCTGCCCAATATAGCGCCTGGGTGCTGGAACCAGGGGGGACAGGCAGGAAGCTGTGGCCCATAGGATAACATTGTTGTATGGAAGCAGTCTGGGAGACATTTCCCTCAGTCAGACGAGCTATTTAAGGGCAGCATGGGTGGCATTTTCTCTGTCTTACATAATGTGTCATAGCTCATGCATAAATGCAGCAAAGTTGCCTTTTTACATGCACTTCCACTCTGTTTGAATAAAGCATGGACAAGGCATGATCTCTCTCTCACACACACACACACATACACAGAAATGCCCCCTCCTACTCTACACACACACACACACACACAAACCCCACTGTAGCAGTTGTTGAATGACAGGTATAAGATGTCAGGATGGTGTGCACACAGGATGCAGGCACGGCTGCGAACGTCGCTGCTGCCGACAGCCCCAACGGTTGACATAGTAAATCAATCCTGATGGGAGGGTGGGTAGGACGGAGGCTGAGGGGGATGAGGAGGAGGAGGAGGAGGGCAGGGAAGGGGGGGGTCCAATGGGACTGAGCCGGCCTCTGTCAGACACACTCAGCCACTCAGCCAGCCAGAGAGAGACTGTCGACGGGTGGGAGAACACTCGCCGGGAAGCGCTCACACGGAGATTGAGTTACCACGGAATTAGATCAGGGCTGTGGGAAACAGCACCTCCTAAACACACTCGCACACTCTCAGTCACACACACATAAACACATGCAGACACACCGGCACACACTCGGGCCGCACTCTCGCACACAAAGAGTCACCAAGGGAAACCTGAGGGAAGATTGAGGAAGGCAGCTGGGCACACGCCAGTTTCAAACAAATGCTTGCTTATACCTCTTTGCTTCCTGGCACCGGTTTGACAGTAAGTTCCTTCAAATGGGTGCCGAGTTAGGCCCACGGTCGACAGGCAGACTGGCATGCTCTCCGGGTTATTAAATGTAAAGATCATTTAGAGAAACATGGCAATGAGTTCAAACCAAACACACTCAAAATGGATGGGAAACTTCACAGAACTCACATCCAAAACCATTACAAGTGGACTGGAGTGGAGGCTGAGAAATGAAGCCACAGGTGAAAAGTCAAGGAAAAATCATAATTATGTTTAATGGACGACAGGAATGTGAGAGCTAATGTGAAGGACCTTGACAGTCAGGTGTGAGGAGGGTGGTTTGTGTCTGCTTAATGGAGACCACATGAACCCGCCTGTCCTGGAGCTGGTGTCACTGTAGAGCCCGATTACCATAATAGCATCATAAACAATAGTGAAGTGATCCCAAATATACTCAAGCTGCCCATCAGGGGAGAGTCATGGAAAGGCCATGTATGGCTTAGCCTTGTCCTGACCTGGCTGTGGATACAAATCTGTCCCACGACAAGTACTTTCTGCAATGGAGAGCGATTTAGATGCTTACATGAGAAACACTGTCCAGAGAAAGGGAGTATGCAGGCAATGCATATGTTCAGGGCAATAAATCGACCAAACGCAAGTACGGGAGTGTGGAAATGCGTGAAATGGGCGAAAGTACGCATGATTTTTAGTGAAAGTGTGTGCTGACGGCGAGGGGGAGGAGGTGCGTGCGTGTCAGGGATAGTGTGAGGGCTCATCCACACTCACTGCATCAACAAGAATGACTGAAGCTCGCACATTGTATCTGTCACCACCGAAAACCCCTCTGACATTCTGGGAACAGCGTGTTGGCCCGCAGTTGCTCCCTGGAATCAAGCTCTCATCCGCACTTGTCTAGCTCCCAACGCACTGAGTTAACAACTGACCTGATGGACCGAGCAGAGAAACAGCTGCTGCTCTACAAGGTACTGGAATGGAAGACAGCGGGAGGAGGGGGGGGCACGCTCCCACTGATGGCCTTCCCAGACACGTCTCGATGCATTAGTTGTACCAGGCTCGGGTGCTGCCGTTTCCCAGACCTTCAAGCCAAAACTGACATTTGACTGCTGCTTTTATTTTAACAGTGTTGTGTGTTTTATCTCTACTTACATGATTGCTGTGATAATTTACTTAAACGTAGTGCAAGTAGTTTTTAACTGGTCTTAATTTAACTCTATATTTCTATATATCTATTTGAGTTATTCTTAATGCATGTCACTGGGTTGGATTGAGACGGATAAGTCATGAAATTAAACATTCTGAAGATGAATTGAGGAGACTCCCAGCCTGAGGAAAGAAGCTGCTCTGTAGTCTGGTTGTACAGCACTAACGCAAAGGGTGTCTTTGTTTTACCATTGACACATTACAGTTATTAATCTTACACAGCCACAAATAGATACATCACCTCATCGCAGTGGCAGTCTCAGGATGTTTGAGGGGCAGGGGCGAAAAAAATTTAAAAGGGCACCAACTGCATGCGGTGGGGCACCAGGGCACGGAAAGGGCACCCTAGAGGGCACTTTATCACGTTTTAGTTACCATAGATGAATCCAAGAGGGCACTTTCGTCCACCAGTGTCTAATTGCCAAACATTCTCAGTTACATAAATGCAGTGGAGTAAAAAGGGGCATAAAATGGAAAAACGAAGTTAAACGGGGTCTGTGGAACTTTGTGTTGTGGTGGAAGCAGGTCGAGCGGAGAGAGAAAATGCAGCACAAGTCACATCCTGTCGCAGAAAATCCAACCTGAGTCTTTCACAAAGAAATCCACAGTCCAGCAACAATGACCAGACTAGAACCTCTAAATTGTAAGTAAATGTACTAATGTTACTTCCAACCACTGTAGGATGATGGCATTAGTATGCATACAACATAACATGAACATTTACCTTGTATTTATACAAATATATGTAAATGTAGGCAGACATATTTGGATCTCTTTCTCCTTAAATACAAGAAAAACAGCCAGAGGGGATCTGTTACACAGTGGAACATAAACATGGACAGCTCCTGTGTTTTATATAGTTTGTCCTCTGACCCAAACGCATTAGTGAGGTCAAAACTTTCACACATCCAGCAGACCACCCCTGCTCTCCACCCAGAGCGAGGCACGTGTGTTGTGCTGCTTATACCGAAGTATGTTTGTATGTTAAACATTCTTTTTTTTTGCACGTAGCTTGAGCTTCTTAGCACATTTTTGCTTTTCTGCCTCACTGTTTTTGCCCATGCACAGTGGAGGATTGATTCCCTGGGAAGGTCTCTCTGCGCCAGTCAGTTGACCTGTTTGCAGTGACTGGGGAGGAGGTGGAGGAGGGGGAGGAGGGGGGTGTTTCCTAGGAGAACCTGGCAACGCTGACTGACTAATGTTGGGCCTCCCGGCTGATCAATGTTGTTGTGGAACCACACAGCTGACAGCAGACAATGAACAACACACTCTGCTAATAGGCCGTGTGTCCTCCACAACACCAAAGAAGAAGAGGGCTCCCGCTATAATGGGGCCTGTTGCTCATGAACTGGGGTCTCAGCAGGGTAACAGGGGGAGCTGAGGCCAGGAGTTTAGCGGTCAGCCTGAGCTGTCAAGCACAGGAAAAAGGACTTAATACTCTCTGTGAGATTTGTTCAGCAACTCCGCTTTTCTAGACTTTAAAAATTGGACCAAATAGCTCAAATTCTGATAGTCTTTTACAGTTAGCTTCTGGAAAAATTAGTTATGGGCCCCAGTGCATCACGTGATGTTGTAATTACATGGTTTGGCCACTACAAAAGCCTGCCGCTCTTCCTGGGGGCATGGACACAGGGCGATGCTAACTTCCGGGTTGACATCCCCACACCACTGTCCCATGGTGGTCCACAGGAAGAGTTCAGTTCTCCATAGAGTGCCCAAGTCATGCCAGTTGGTGGACCTCATGGGACCTTATTTCGAAAAAAAAAAAAAAAAAAAAAAAAACTGTGCAGCAGTCAGTGGGGAGAGACAAATACATTTTTGATCCAGTTTGAGTTATGCAGTGACTCACACATATGATGTTTGATAAGACTAAAGTCGCCGTTTGTTGTTGTGATACTAAAATATTATCTAGTTTTGTGTAATAATATACAGGACCAGCTCTACAATGTTTATATTATGGGTACTGGTGACAGACAACATATTTTCTAATTACGTATTTTCACGTTCTTATATTTAATTAGTTTTATGACACTGCGACTTTCTCAAGTTGAAAAAATATCTTTTAAATCGACAAACACCAAATGTTTTAACGTCACAATTCAAACAGGATCCAAAAAAGATTTGTCTCCACCTTGTATACTTTTCCACCGGAAGGGGCGTGGCTTCAGCTCTCTATTAATATTAAACTTCAGTCTTGACTGAAATCATTGCAGAGATGAGTTCAAACACATTCATTAAAGCTTTCCTCAGAGCTTGTTCATTGATGTTTTTTTTTTTAAAGCACATGTCACTCAAATGTCAGCTCGATTTTAACAGGCTCAAGTCTGTTTCAAGCCCCGCCCACATCAGTCCGGGGACCCCGCCCCCCTCTCCGCGGTGTGAAAGTCAGCAGAGCAGAGCAGGTCTGCTGTCAGTGCAGCAGCAGATCCCTCTGTGGTCAGGACGAGACTGTGCATCACTGTGGAGGAAACATGAAGCGAAGCCACAATTACAGCTCATCGGAGAGCGACCTTGATGACAATGTCGAGGTGGAGAAGGATAGCGGAGACGAAAATGGGTAAGTCCGTTTTTTTATATGATCATTTTACCATGTTATAGGGCAGAACTGCTTGTTTTAATTCACTGAGTGCAACTTTATCTTTTTATCGTTTTTTTATTATTATTTGGCTTGCCTTTGCCAATAAACTCAGACCTACATGTGTTATTTTCATAAAGATTAATTCATTGCTGTTTTACCTTCAGTCAACTTGATTCCCACGGCTCGATGTCACCCTCCACAACCACCCAAGTTCAAGCCAGAAAAAGGCGCAGAGGGGTAAGTGAACTCATTATCTACGGCGGTTTGACTGATCCAACAGCTTCGTTACCACCTGTGACCTAAATCACACTGTTTCTTTTTACCCATTTGCAGATAATTGAGAAACGGAGACGTGACCGAATCAATAATAGTCTGTCAGAGTTGAGAAGATTGGTGCCAAGTGCTTTTGAGAAACAGGTAAGTTGGTCATTCTGCCCTCTCTTCCTTATGGGCAGACACATTTGTCCATACATGCACATATAATGAAGTATCAATATCACGAAAGTGACAGTGTTTTTTTTTTTTAAATGATTATTTATTTATTTACAGGGATCAGCTAAATTGGAAAAAGCAGAAATTTTGCAAATGACTGTGGACCATTTGAAGATGCTTCATGCCTCTGGTGGCAAAGGTAACAGACCCTTTCTTTGGCTTTGACAGACAGAGAGAAAGAAAGAAAGAAAGAGAGAGAGAGAGAGAGAGAGAAGTGATTAATACATGAATAATTCATGCTGTAATTATTTTATTCTGAATGACAAATCATGGATTTCTGACCTCCTGACTCTGCTCCCCTCCCTGACAGGTTACTTTGAGGCTCATGCTCTTGCTAAGGATTACCGCAGCCTGGGATTCAGAGAGTGCCTGGCAGAGACAGCTCGCTTCCTGAGCATCGTAGAGGGTCGGGAGAGCACAGACCCCCTCCGTATACGTTTGGTGTCCCACCTCAGCAACTACGCCTCCCAGAGGGAGGTGCACACCGGACTGGAACACTTAGCCTGGGGCTCTGCCTACGGGACGGCGCCTGCCCATCTCGCCCACCCCCTCCTCCTGCAGCACCCCCAGGGCAGGACACCTGCATCCAGAAGCAACAGTAGCCCACCCTCCTCCTCCTCTTCTTCCTCCACGTCTTCCTCTTCCTCCACTGAGGCATCTGGGACATCCAGACTCAGTGTCATGCCACCCACAGAGTCCCTCAGGGTGCCTCCCAACAGCTCGCTGCCCCTCAGTCTGCCTCTGCCAACATCCAAGCTATCGCCACCGCTCCTTTCATCCCTCTCCTCATTGTCGGCCTTCCCCCTCTCCTTCGGTGCCTTCCCTCTGGTGTCCCCGTCGGCCCTCAGCACAGTGAGCCCCTCCTCCACCCTGTCAAAGCCTTACAGGCCTTGGGGCACGGAGATTGGGGCCTTCTGAAGCTAACAACTGGACTGAAGGCAACAGCTGAGCTGTGCCCACCACCACAGACGGGGCAGGACGACCTGCCTCATCTGTTTTTATAGCAATAAACACAGGGGAACAAAGCAAACTGATTTTATTTTATTAAGTATAAAGAATGAGTGGGAGAGGTTGTCAAAGGGTTTCCACTCAGTATGTCATTACTCTCATAAAGAAAGAAGTCTAAATGACTTTATGTTATCCGTTGAAAATGATGACTAATTTAGTTTACATGCACTGTCTCCAGAGTGATATACGGGCCATGAATAGATTTACTGTAAGTGCAGATGTAGAGGTAATATTATGTAGGCCACATAGTGAAACTTCTACATTTGTCCAGCATGGATGTCTGTATTTAACATAATGTAGGGTCACTTAATTTGATCTGCTTCTTTAGTGGCATCAGAACTTGTGGAAATGCATATTATATGTGCCGTTGTTGGAAAACTAACCACTGGAGAATCAGAAACTTGCATTCTTGTATCTATTTGTAATATTTTTGTACCAATAAATTGAGTTAAAAGTATCAAATTTAAACCAAAGTATTTGTTTCTGTTTCTGTTGCATTTGCTCCTTTGTTTTCATGTAATAGGTACTCCACAATCATGCATCAGAGTCAGATTAACTTCCCTCCAAGTGTGTAAGACCATATCTTCCCAGATGACATATAATATGCAGGTGCATTTTTGTTCCAAGAAGTTAATCATAAGCTAATAAGGTCCCGGTTATTGACTGAAAGGCAATTCCTTCACTGTGTGCCAGGTAAGTAACTAAATCTGAGCGCATTGTTGCCCTTATGAATACCCAGGAAATCATTAAGAGCCTGAGGAAATCCTTTACAATGTTGCCCTGACCTCACCAGGCTGGGCTGGTCTGAAACGGAGACAATAGTGTGAACAGGATGGGGACATTGGAGGAAAAGCGGTTAAAAAGTTAACAACAACACACAGACAGCTGGAGTAATAAATCACTGTTCTGACTCAGTGTTGTTTCTGCTTCGATCTGAGTGACACAGTTATTCAGGACTTTACTCAGTTTTATCCTGCTGCCCTGCAGCACCTGAGGCTGCCACAAGGGGCAGTATGTGATTTGTTCCTTGAGGGCTTTAAGCCACATGGTATTAATAATAAATTAGGTGTATTGTCTTCCTTTGAGAAATTAAATCAGTCAATTTAGAGCACAATATACAAAAGTGTCTGCATTTGATGTGCTTGGACGCAAACCTTCAGATGAGGCTGTTATTTAAATCCCAAATCCTTGTGATTATATAAAAATATTAACCATCAATTATCTAGATTCTATCAGTGTTTTCGTTTTTATATTTCCTCTATATTTTCATTCAGCATATTGTGAACGTTTGCCCTACTTTTGGGATCGGTTTGGGCTCCAGCTTGGTTTTCTTCAGCGTAAAAAAAATCTGACACTGCCATCTAGTGGAGGAGCTTTGTCTCATGCCTGCCTGATGGATGATCCTGATTCATCTTATATGTTTATCATGTGTAAGAAGTGTCGGAAAAGGTGCCCAGAAGCCAGTGAAAGTGAAAGTGAAAGTCTTAAAGGGGCACTATGTAGTTTTGGAAAAGAAATTCAAAATCTGAATTTTAATATTTACAATTAAAATGAGGTAATAATACAAACTCAGAATAATTATGTTTTCCATAACTGGATAAACAAGCTGTTCTCAGAGGAAAATAAGGCCCCCAGAACACAGTTTGAAGCTAGAAAGGTGGCAGGGTCCGCCAAATTTAGACAAAGTAAAACAGTATGAAATTGCGTTGTCCTTTATGGTCAGTTTGTTTATTCGATCATGAAAACGGGGCGAGTTTGTTTATTTAGATTGATCATTAAAGATCTTTGTCTTCTGATTAAAATTTCTTCCCCAAAACTACAGAGTGCACCTTTAAAGTATGAGCTATTAAATGTACCTAAGTATCAAAAGTACAAGTAATAGTAAATTATACATGTATAAACATGTTTGTTAATATGTTATGTAATATGTATGTTTGTTACATCCCATCACTAATTATATATTAGTTGGAATTATGTAAAAAACTGGATACAAGAACCCAAATGAATGAACATTAAGACTGAAACATGAATGAAAACTCAACCGGCTGAAGACTGTGATTCTCAGGATGTGTAGATAACTGGTTCTTTTATTTGGCAGTTTACATTTTCCCTCCTCTTTTTAGCACAGAAAAGTATTAGATGGTGCATGCCATGTTCACAGAACCCCAAACCTTTATTCAGCAAAGCTTTCACAGAGAAATATATGAAGGGAGAAACACAAGCAGCAGAGGATGCAGGCAGATATCGGTGGGACTGGATATTAAAAAGAGACTCGTTCGGTTCGGTGTGCTGAACGTAAAGCACCCTGCATCCATTCTCCATCTAGTTCCCTAAAGAGAGCAGAGTCTAGGTGATGCTTTGTGGTAAATTCGCATTCACACACACCCACGCAGACATATGTTATGTTCACCGTCAATATCAAGGTGGGGGGAAAAACAGCACATTCCACTGTCCAAGACAATATGCATGGTACCAGTAAGTTGTCATCACATTCAAGAGATTAATCCCCAAATACTGTTTAGCTATTGATTCGGCCGAAGATGGATTCATTGAGAAGTAAAGCTGTCAGGATAAGTGGGAATCTGCAAGTGTAGAAACAGTTGCTCTCATCGGGCAAAGACATTCTCAATAACAATAAAGCACCTATCGAGTTCATTATCAAGCTCATTTCAGAGGAAGTGGACGCTTTTATGGATCTGTGGGTTTTGGCATATTAAGTTCCAAGCGTGCGCGTTGAGAATGAGTAGGTGTGCGTGAGAAAGATACAGATGGGATATCTTGAGGGAGTCTGTAGCCTAGGTACACCAACCGTCATTCTTCACAAAGACACAGAAACATTATCATCATCATCATCATCATTATGACATCATCAGGAAACACCGCAAAGGTCAGTCTACAGCCAAACTCACAACACCGACGGCTTTCACAAGAAAAAATGGTTGCAGAGTCAAGAATTCAAAGAACTGAAACATGAATTAATCACAAACAAAATGTTTGAAATCGTACAGTGAAGCACAGTACAGCAGATTGTATGTACTTCACCCACCATAGATAGATAGATAGATAGATAGATAGATAGATAGATAGATAGACTTTAAGAAAAAAGTATTTACAAAATAAAAGCCATATTCTCACATTTTCCCTAAAATCAACAAATCCATTCTCAAGATGAGTGTTATTGACTTTTGTATCCACTGATAATACTGATAGTGGTGAGTACTGGTGGTGTGGAGTGGTGTGATGTGGTGGTGAGGTCCTCGAACCTCTCGGCCTCCAGGGTTGGGTGTCCGATCTGAGGAGGGTGAGGGCGGGGCGATGAAGGGGGTGGGACTGGATGGAGGGATGTTGATGGACCATGGAAGTCAGAACTTGGGTGAGGCTCATGCTGTCAGCTCTTCCCTCAGCTCTTTGTTCTTGCGCACCAAAGCTGCGTGTTTCTCCTGAAAAGAGAATTATCAGTCGTCAGGATAAGCGTCCAAATTTGGAAAGGTGGACACTTGGACTATATTGTGCTGTCTTTGCAAAAACCGAGATTTCTGTATTTCTCACCTTCTCCTGTAGACGCTCAAGCATGGCTGCCAGATGGGCGTCACGATTCTCCTTGATCTGCTCCATCTTCATCTGGAGCTTCTCCTCGGCCATCTTGCTGAAGTTGCTGTTCTCCTCCATGGCCTTTAGCAAAACATCCCTCTCGTGCTCCCGCTTCTCTGCCAAAGCCCTCAGCACCTGGGCTTCCTGATACTAAAAACCAAAAACAATAAACCAACCGATTAATACTGAATGGTTTGAAATCCAAATTGTGTGTTATTATGTTTTCTTTTCTTTTCATTAAAGGGGCAATGTGCAGTTTTGGAGAAGAATTTACAATTTTAATGAGGCAATAATAGAACTCATAAATATTTATTTTTCAAAAATAGAATAATCAAGCTGTTCTCAGAGGAAAATAAGGTCCCCAGTACTGTGTTTGAAGCTAGAAAGGTGGCAGGGTCCGCCAAATATAAACATACAGTAATATGTTGTCCTTCAGGTCGGTTTGTTTATTCAGTCATGAAAACTAAGAGAGTTTGTTTATTTAGTTTGTTTAGGCATAAAAAGTCTCTTCTCTTCTGATTGAAATTTCTTCCAAAAAACTACATAGTGCACCTTTAAAATACTCACCCTCCTTCGATCTTCAGCAGCCTCCAGTTTCTTCTCAATGTCGTCCAAGGAGATGTCCCTCTTGGGAGGTGAGGGGAAGTTGTGGGTTAAGTCTGACACTGGAGACGGAGGCTTGAGAATCACCTCGAATGCCTGGCCTGAGGCCCGCTTGTTTATCGGTTTCACCTGCATGTCTGTAAATCAGACAATTACGATAAGAACACCAGCAAAATCAATGTCCTATAACACAATGCATCAGTCCAATAATAATTACTGATGATTGTATTTACAGGGCAGACAAAACATCCACAGGGGGGCAATTTGTATGATCCCAAAAGATAATCAATGTTTGAGCTGATCCGTACCTTCAAACTCTTGCTTGAGCTTGTTGCGTGGCTCAGAGTAGAAGCAGGAGCAGATGAGGGAGAGGACAGACAGCTCCTTCATCTTCTCTTTGTACGCTGTGGGAACACAAACAAAGCGTCCTGATGAGTCTCTCTATGTTATTCATGAAAATATCAAAGCAGGGAAATTAATGCTCAGGTAAGGTTTACTCACAAATAATTAACACTGTACAGACACTGTCACAAATTCATTAATACGTGAGCTAGGACAGGACAAAATGCTCAATAAAACAGCATCAGAGGACGCTAGGGCTGCAACGAATGATTATTTTGTTGTTGATTCATCTGTCGATTATTTTCTTGATTATCAATCAGTTGTTTGGCCAATAAAATGTCAGAAAGCAGTGAAAAATGTCTATCACTGTTTCCCAAAGCCCAAGATGATGTCCTTGTTTTGTCCACAACCCAAAGATATTCAATTCACAGTCATAGAGAAGTAAGGGAAGCAGAAAATATTAACATTTAAAGGGTTGCTCCACCAATTATACACATTAAAGTGTGTTTACAGGTCTTGGGGAGTTCTAGTGTATATGTGAAAAAAGTAGTTTAAAGCCTTTTGTGGCTACAGAGACGGCTGCATGTAATCTGATAAACTGCCTCCACTGATGTCACTCAGTGGTTGCATTGTGGGTAGCGTAGGCATCAGGTTTTGTAAAGGAAAAAATAATGTGAAATAAAAGAAAAGACGGTATCTTTGCTTCTGCTGTATCGATTTTTAGTGCAATAGACCAGTGGACCAGTGACGTCACTGGAGGCAATTCATCAGATTACATGCAGCTTCCTCTGCAGCTACAAACAGCTTTATTCTACTTTTTCAAGACTTCTAAATACACTTTAATGTTTACGATTGGTGGAGGTAAACTTTAAGAAGTTGGACTAAGAGAATCTTGACTTTTGATGATCAAAATAGTTGGCAATTAATCAATAGTAGTTTTCAACTAATCAATCCTTTGCAGCTCTAACCGGCTCATTAAAGGTCGACACAAAGTACATAAGTGCCCAGTCGCTTAATAATTCATTGGGTTAAAGTATTCTGTAAGGGTGGTGAAACTAAGATTCCTCCGTAGGATGTTGTAGAAAGCTGTGACTCGTTTCAATTGAGTGCCTTCCTCTCTCTGATATCCCTTTGCAATCTGCATGAGATGAGTGATAGAGTAGACAGGCCTGTGTGTCAAGTTTTTTCAATTTCCTGTTGAACTCTCAACTGTTTGTTCACAATATTAACATCACTTATTTGCATCTGTGACTTCGCCCACCTCATTGCTGAGTGTCGCTGTCATGGCTGATTAACGATCTTGACTTCTTTACTACATCTGAGGCGTGTTTTTCACTAGCTCCTTACCGACTATTTTTAATCTCGTCTACAAAATCCTGTCACTTTTTTTCCACTCTCCTCCCGTCTGTGACAAAGTGCCCACCTGGGTGCTCAGAGAGGACTACAGATCGTCGGTGCTGCTGAGCCTTCTGCTGCAAAGGCCAGCGTGTGAAGTGGCCCCTTGCTGCAGGGCTGGCCTGCCTCCCACCCTGCCATGCACCTGTCTCCTCTGCTACACTCCACCATCACAGTGAGGCACAGTCACAGATTTCAGAAGGTTTAAATAGGTTGCTTATGTCCAGGCAACATTAATGTTTCACATATGTACAGAGACTAAACAAACCCATGAAAACAAAGATGCCACAACAATAGCTGTCCATCAGAGGAGATGACTAATGCAGGCTACAATCAATCTGTTCGGTTAATACAATATTCAGGCAAATGGAGTCTTTTCATTTGATCTGAGGATGTTTTCTTGGAATCAAATGGCAGCACATCTGTCACAGCTGGCGATGCATCCTTGGCGAGGAAGAAATCAGAAAAGCTACAGGCGTGAATAAAAAAGAGCAAACCTGATCAAACTATCACCTTCGTGAGGCGTTTAAGGTACAGAAACAGGTTTTCAAATAACAAGTGACAGCTGGGAAGGTTTGATTATAGCGAAGTGAGGCTGATGAAGCTCTCACTGTCGGCAGCCCAGCATCTTGGGTGGGGTCCGTCTGCATTATGCTGCATGTTGGGGCCGCTGTAGCATGAAGCGCAGGTGCGGCGTTGTAAATAAAGCTGTCCAGGGCCAATCCTCGATGTCTGATTATCAAATGTTACACAGCATCGAATCAAAGCAAATGAGCACTAACAAAATGCACGAATAAAGGAGAAATGAAGGAGACATTTTGAGGGAGGATGCTCGGCTTGTAAGCTCAGATTCCTGCTGTCATTAAAGGCCTCTCAGCGGAGACAAAGGGCCCCCACACTTTAAAGAGAAATATCTCATTTCTCTTGACTTTAATCATTCAAGAGAGAGCATTTCTAAGCGGAGCCATTACAGAAACACGACCACCAGCCGGCAGACAATACCGGGCCGACGTGAGAGGAAAGGATGAATCCATCCACCCATGAATCCACGCATGCATCAGATTTAACACGATCAGTACTTGAACACGCTTACCGGTTGCTATTTTAGCCATGGCTGATGTATTTCTCCGCAGAGGATGCTGTAGCTCTGTTCAGGTGAACGGTGATGCTGCTTAAGGCACTGAGTCAGCGAATAGACCGGGGTAGGAGCGGATGGCAGACAGGAGGAGGAGGGGGGGGGGCACGCATGCACGGGAGCGCGCAGGCGGACCCTCCCCTCTCTCCTCCGACGCGCGGAGCCGCATCCAGCATCCACACTTTTGACCACAAAGCCTCCTTAAAGCTGAATATTGAAGCACAGGCGCACGAGAACATTGAGAAATGTGTTCGCCAGATTGAAGGTGGTTTGTGTTTGGATCCAAATGTATATATGTTTTTTAAAAAACATAAATAAAAAATGAAATAAATAAACAGCATTCCAGTCCAATCCAGCAGAGCCAGAGCCAGTGCGGATTTTCCTGAAAATCCTGATCAGAAGATGTAGTCGACTTGCCAGGTAGAATAACCCATTTTAGGTCATTTCAGGATTACGGATTAAACGATGATTTAATTAACACAAATAAATAAATAAATAAATAAATGCTAACAAGAACACAGAGAAGCCAATCTGCTGTGATCTGTGACTATTTTGGCCACTGGTCAAAATAGAAGAAATGACGCCTGCTATTAGTCACACTGTCCAGTTTGATCGTAACATTTGGATGCGTCATCTAACGTCAGTGTGGAGTGCACACAGGCTGTTCAATAAGTCGGTCATCTCAACAGATATATGTGGGAATTCAAGATGAACTCAGTGCCATCATCGAAATCCATTAAAGCAACATTATGTAACTTTTCTACCTTACAATAACAGCTTCAACATCATGCTGATGACACAGTGTCTTGTAATAGGGTGAATGGTGTGTCTGTCTCAGCCACTCCGCACCCCCATCGCTTGTTTCTGCACAATGTGACTTCAGTGAGAGCAGTGGTGGACTCAGGATGTTTGAGGGCCAGGGGCGACAGAAATAAAAAGGGGCCAGCTTGCAGAAAGTCGTGATATATTTATAGTGGAGAGAGGGCTCTTCACCACGTTTTTCCGAACATGGGGGCACCTCTACATCCCCCCAAGAGTCCACCACTGAGTAAGAGGGTAGAATCAAAGCTTTGCATATGTTTACTTCAAGATGCAAGTTTTCAAGACATATTATGGTGATGATGTAATGGGTTTTTCTGTAGTTAGCAAATACAAATTATTACAGACCGGGGATTTGTCTTATGACAGTGGTGTTGCACTCACAAACTGTGGGGGGTGCCAAATCGCACACATGCCAATTTCTGTATAATAAATTAGCCTTGGCCCATTAATCTAAAGAGCAAACTTTACTCTTATTTTTAATGAGTAGTCAGCAGTGGTCAGGATGTCGGTCTGGCCTCACACTGCCACAATCCTCTTGCTTCACACATATGCTACTTGCCCTAAAAAACTGGTATGTTGTGAACTTGTGTAACTCTAATGAGTCAGAACACAACATAAATAAAACAACTTCAGACTGCACGAGGCTTTATTACTGATATGTCAACCAGTGAGATTTGTGAGTGACATTTGTTGCAGATTTTAGGTTCTTAATGAATCATTTCAGAAGCCAAATCCTAAAAGAGACACAACATACATTCTGAACAAACAAAAAAAAACCCCACCTTAAATAACACATATTTGATTGCAAGAGACTGTTGCATAATGTTTATCACTCAGTTAAACAGTATTTAAAGGAATGGCTTCATTTAAACAGGTAGTCGGTAAGATTAAGATCTCTTTTTCAAGAGAGACATGAGAACAAGAAAAACATTCACAGAAACAACAGAACAAGGAAAAAATTAAAAACAATAAGAACAAAAAAACAGCAGATAATGAGGCTCGGAGATCTTTCATGTACACTGACATATTAGCACGAACTGTTTGTAGCGCTTAGCTGCGTCCTGCTCTGGCCCTCAGCTGCTTCTTAATGTAGGAGCCGACCAGTATCTGAGGACGTTGTTGGTAATTTTGAAGGACTTCATGAGAGCTGCTCAGCTGATCCCCCTTCAGCCGATCCAGTAATGTCACACAAACCACGGCCGCTTTACACAACAAGAAATGAATGTTACAATCTCAACATCTGTGTTTTGAGACAGAGAAAAATGTGTCAGCTGTGATCAGCATCTTACCTCGCAGACCACTCAGCTTGCACATGGCAGCAAGAACAGCTGACTCCATTTCAATATTGCAGACTCCTGCGTCATTGGCTTTATTGAGGTAGTCCTGTTTATCCTTCTCAGTGTAGGAGCAGAAAGCACCATCCAGCCGGCCTTGTCCTGAGAGACAGGAAAATAGCAAAAGATGCATATTACAACTGAATGTGCAATATGACTAATGCATCAATCCATTAGAACTCAAACCTTCATAGAAATCCAGTGTGCACATGGTGTTGCCTATCACTGTCTCAAACTGGTTCAGCTCTTTGCTGCACTGCAACAGCTCCTCAGCCAGGCTTTGGTCCAGATCGGTATTATGCACCACAGTCTTCCCCAGGATCACCTGCTCAAACTTGGGCAGGAAGGTGGCATCCACAGACTGCTTGGTGATAACAACGGTGCCAGGCTCAAGCCCTGAAAAACAAAAGTGGCAAATGAGAGAAACAATCGTGAGAAAATGAACAGAAGTGTCTACAAGCTATAAAAACGTTCTTTGATCATGAAGCCAAATTTGCTCTGCAATTCTGTGCAGGAACTATACTGCAGACTGGAGTCTCTGTGGACAGTGACAAACCGGCAGATCTGCGTTATATTCACTCGTCTCCTCTTTGAAATGTCTGTATCCTCATTCTGCTGTATTATTCTAAACTATGAGGCCTTTTATTCCTGGCATAATCTGTATGCGTCTGGTTATTTTGGTCAAATAAATTAATCACCTGGACAAACAAACACAATATTCTTTTACACAAAGATAGAAATTAGTTGTATAACGTATGCCGAATTTACAAGAAGGCCCAAATAATTGAGAATTTGCCATAGACATCATTTCACAAAGTTAATATAGTTTCTTGCAACTCAACAGCTATCAAAATTGAGCAATTTCATAAAGGAGTCTGGTGAATTTCTCTCCATTTCCTTTCTGTTGATGATTGAAGTTGATGTGACTGCTTTGACGTTGGTGCTTGCCATCTGCTGTTGTGAAAAAGGTTCTCAAATTGTTGTAAATTGTTATTTCTGTGTGTCAAAGAGAAAACAGGCCGTTCTTGTAGAGGCAGTAATCAACTCTCTTCAAGAAATGCCTGTTTTCTCTTTGACACTTGCCTGAGGAAAATCTTGTAGACCAAAACGATACGAAACGTTGGAATGAGGTGTTGTATCTTACCTATTCCACCTGATGTCCCAATGCGTATAATTGTAACATCTGTGCACCGAGCATGATGGAGGAGCTTTATCAGCTCATGCAACATTATGGCAATAGATGGGACGCCCATCCCGTGCTGCAAAATAAAGCACAGACTTGTCAAACGCGACCCTAAGGACCCTAAGCACACAGATTATAATGATTAATACTATTTGTTAGTTAGCACTTGTGTACAAATTCAACAATATTGTGATATAACTTTGTTCCTACATACACTGACGGAGAGTACAGGGCCAGTTTTATACATAGCAAAGCGATCCGTTCCAGCACAGATATTTGGGTACTCTGATTTGGGGTCCTCCATATTGAGCTCAGCAGCGATGTACTCATTGAATGATTTCATTCTCCTCGGACTGCCCCCGACACACACAAACTGGAGGAAAACACGAACATATCAACAGAAATAGCTGCTGAATAAAGACGATTATGGAGGTAATTTTTGTACACAAATGATTATCATAAAAGTCGTTACCTTGACATCACCAAACATATTTGGCAGGTCGTGGGTTCTGGTTCCTAAACTGAAGTGGTAGAGGATGTCATCTTTCATCGCATCCAGGTGTGGGTTGTTCACACAAACAGTGCTTGAGGGAGAGGGAAACAGATTTTAAAGAGTCAGGCGGTCATGATGAAGTTAATGTAGATGTGAGTTTGTTGTTCTGCTCTGTACATGCGACATCTATTGCATGTCTGTTCGTCCTGGGAGAGAGATCCCTCCTCTGTGTCTCTTCCTGAGGTTTCTTCCATCTTTCGTGATTTACACTTTTCTCCCTGTCTGGCTTCGGCTCTTGTACTATGTCATATGGTCCAATGATCTGATTGGTTGAAGTTAGCCTAGGATAGATGGTAATAGACAGATGGCTCATCCAATCACCTGCTAAGTATTTTTTAAAGTGCCTACCCTTTTCCAAAGAGTTTCCAAGGACAACGTCTCGGGTGGTTCTGTGTAACAGTCGTGTAGCCAGAAATAATAATTTAGGTGGGCTTGAACCAAAGCAAGATCTCATTAAAACATTATTTAGAGTATTTGCCTACTGTGAGTTTTATACATTACATAGATAGCAGGGTGTGTTTGCTGTTGCTTGGCAACATGTGAAGAAATAAGGAGGCGGAGGTGAGCTGCAACTTTATTTCTTCATTTACTGCTGCAATAACTTGCCTAATAAGATTAGAGCAGAACCGTTGAACAAACCTTGAGGTGCGGCAACTGCAATGGTCTGCTCACTTAACATCTGCAGCACTGGACATGCAGCTACATTACATCAGATTTTCTAAGTATTTAGGCTAAGCCCATGAGCCATCTGCAGCATGCCAGCACATGATAAAGACAAACAGACTGACAGTGTGCCACTCCCATTAACAAATCAGTCTTCATATATCTAGGTGTGAGATTAACACTTGTTCAGCTTGATTTATAAACTATATATCATTCACATTCACAGTCAGTCAGCCAGGAACACAATAGGACTCACAAGCAGGTCCCATCAAAAAGCACAACTGAAACAAAAAGCCCATTAGTATGACTAACAGCAAACTATAAATGAGTAATGTGAGCTTCATAAGTGATCTACGCTCTTAAGAGAGAGCTTTGTATTTTTTAAATGTTTAATTAAATATCTAGCTTGGCACTCATGGATCTAACAGGGGAAATCTGTCACTGACCACCAATTAAACTGTGTAAAGGAGGCAGGTGAGCCAAAGACACCGCGCCCTCATTTCAAGTGACGTGAAATCTTTATGTCGGTTTTTCCAAATTAACTTCAATGTAAGGAATAATAAGAAATAATATTAAGCTTGTTTTTTTTTATTTGCAGCTGCAGTAACTCATATTTCTTGTGAGTATGCTGGGTGTACCAGCTTTACATGAAGACAGGCACAGGCTACACTGAAACATCCAAACAATCTGGCAGGTCAGGTTGAACTGGATATGGTATAATAAGTAGTTTATTACTCTACTATATTCTAACATAATATATTACCTTAAAATGAAGGTAACTAGCAATATGTAATATATTGTATTTTGAAAGTAACTTTAACTATTCTTTCTTCACATTCTGTTGGTATTTTTGGATCATTTTTGAATGTTTTATACTAAAACTCTTACATATAGCACCTTTAAAGTCTCCAGAACAAAATGTTGACAGAACATTGTGAGTGAAAACCAGTGACACTGAAAATAATTTAAAAAAGACAAGAGGTGAAGAAAAATATCTTGATGGAAAAAAAAATGAGAATGCAAAATGATAACAATAATAATAATAATAATAATAATAATAATAATAATAATAACAATAATTTCCAAAATATGTAATGTCGGTGTTTTTCAGTGGCAATATAATTGTTTCAATGCTCAATGTTTCCTTTTTTAGTTTAGGTTTCATTGTCGATGGCACGGATATGCTGACACACCCTGCTCATCCCAACCTCACACTGACAGCACCTACAGTCAACCGCGATAAACGTGACGTGTACGTGTGTAACTAACGGACATTTTTCTACAAAAAGCCTGTTAACAAAAACGTCCTGACATTAACTTCTCACCTGCATGATGCGCTTTGCGTGGCGTCCTTTGGATCCATCTTCCTGTTCACAAATGTGTCATGAGTCAGTGTCGGAGGACAAACCGGACCTGTAACAACCCCTTAAGATTATAATTACAAACTTGCTTCACGTTTCTTTGTCTTTGTGTTGAGTAATGAGCCTCATCCTGTCACAGGCACTCTTTCCTGGTGGAAAACAGGTAAACAGCCTACATTTTATGCTAGTGAGTTTAGCTAATTCGTTTTGCAAAGGTTTCCTGCAATAGCCAAGCAAAACTTCTTTATTCTCTCATATCAATTGCAAGGTCATTTAATGGATTGCAATTTGATAATACTATCTTATTGAATTATTGTCCATCTTATTATCATGTCCCCCTCATCATCATCATCATCACTGACTACACCAGTGGACGACAGGTCACTGAGAGATGGGAGCAGGACTGGTGTGCAAAACAGATAGAAAAGCCTCTAAATAACAAGAAAACACATTATTTTCCCTTCCTGATTGTCAAAAGCCAACTCACCCAGACTGGAGCAAATACAGTCCAACTTGGTCTGCTCAGGCCAACAATGCAGGTGTCCTCCTGCCTCTTTTTTTTTTCTTAATTTCACTTTTATTTTACCAGGAAGTCCCATTTAGGTCAAGCTCTCCTTTACAAGAGAGGCCTGGCCAAAGTCACAACATAATAAAATGCAACATATAAAACATTATATACCATCATCCTTCATAAAACACCCACTTATAATTAACACAGCAGCTAAAGGAGCTTGTCAGGTAAATGTAAATGTAGGTCATCTTTAGCATTTGAACAGAACAAAAAAATCAGTCTTTTAACTTGTGTTCACAACTGAAGCCTCTGACAAAATGGTTCACATCCAACACGATGCAGATATACGGTGGCCCTGAGGGTCCAAACACAACATTTCACAAAACAACTAACCTGACTGGTCAACCAGCTAAACGTTAGCTGCTTGATCTAAAGACCAAACACTCGTTTTTTGAATGAGCGGTCAGCAGTGGTCAGGATGTCTTGACTCTTCAGAGCTGCAAATAACAATAGCTCACACTGCAACAAACCTTGTGTTGCTTCTTGCACCAAAAAATAACTTGAGCAACTCTAATGAGTCAAAATGTATCATACAACAAACATCTTCAGATTTCATGAGGCTTTATTAGTGATAGTGATTTTGTTGCAGGTTTTAGGTCCAACATACATTCTGTATAAAAATACTCCAGGTGATACATATTATATCTCAACAATGAAGGACACACATTCATCAATAACAGTGCCAATTTTTGGTTTTCGTGAAACAAGGAACATTTCAGTGACAGTTGAGTTGATTTTCTTACAGCACCTTTGTAAGTAACCAAAAGTTATGAAAAGGTTCAAGTTTTATAGATAAGGAACTTAACATGATGTATACAACAGTGGCAGCCTTAAGTAAGACATATTTGATGGCTGTAGGCTGCTACACAACATATAAGACTCAAGAGGAAGCATAAGAGAAATAGTGCATGCCGGTTTAATGTGACGGTGAAATAAATAGAAGGCAGTGCATGATTTAAAAAATTCAGTGATTATTCTGGACATAATGTATGGCTACTGTAGAGCAAAATGAATGTATACAAAAAAATGTTTAAAGCTGAGTTATTGCATTGCAACACATTGTCATTGTTTTATACGATTCCCAGATTTTCAGCGTAATAACTGCTGCACTTAGCTGCGTCCTGCTCTGGCCCTCAGCTGCTTCTTAATGTAGGAGCCGACCAGTATCTGAGGACGTTGTTGGTAATTTTGAAGGACTTCATGAGAGCTGCTCAGCTGATCCCCCTTCAGCCGATCCAGTAATGTCACACAGACCACGGCCGCTTTACACAACAAGAAATTAATGTTACAATCTCAACATCTGTGTTTTGTGATGTCAAACATTTTGTGAGTATTGTGGTATTTTCTTACCTCGCAGACCACTCAGCTTGCACATGGCAGCAAAAACTGATGACTCCATTTCAATATTGCAGACTCCTGCGTCATTGGCTTTATTGAGGTAGTCCTGTTTATCCTTCTCAGTGTAGGAGCAGAAAGCACCATCCAAACGGGCCTGCCCTGAAGACAGAAAGATGGCAAAAGATGCATATTACAACTGAATGTGCAATATGATTAATGCATCAATCCATTAGAACACAAACCTTCATAGAAATCCAGTGTGCACATGGTGTTGCCTATCACTGTCTCAAACTGGTTCAGCTCTTTGCTGCACTGCAACAGCTCCTCAGCCAGGCTTAGGTCCAGATCGGTATTACGCACCACTGTCTTCCCCAGGATCACCTGCTCAAACTTGGGCAAGAAGGTGGCATCCACAGACTGCTTGGTGATAACAATGGTGCCAGGCTCAAGCCCTGAAAAACAAAAGTGGCAAATGAGAGAAACAATCGTCCGGAAGTGGAGAAAGCTTTGATTTAAAAGGCGTTTTTTATATGTGAAATGACAGAAAAAAATAAAAACACCCAAAGAAGTTCTTTAACCTTCTATTTCAAATTATTGCAAGTAACATATATTTTAAGTTCATTTTGTAATTCAGTGGTTCAATCTACTACAATGTAGTCCTAGTTTTCATATATGTAAACTGTATATTCAAAGATATGCAACAACACCCATCGATTTATACCACATTTAGAATAACAAGAGTTGGTATAAGAAATAATCTCAATAACTCATTTCAATATATTAAAAACTCTTATTTGGAAAACTGGAAAAATCATTATCGCATAGCTACTATACACAAAAAGCCATATTAAATGACACTGCTAAAAAATCTATGGAGTTTGGGCTCCCTCTTGTGGTGACATTAAGGAAAGGCATCTTTGAGGACACCGAGTACTCACTTAATTTGAACACACAGCAAGTCTCTGTCCAGTCACATAATTTCCTCTTACATCATCTCACAACAGATGAATAATTACATGTGTTATCAGCCAAAATACTAGTCAAACAACTTACCTATTCCACCTGATGTCCCAATGCGTATAATTGTAACATCTGTGCAACGTGCATGATGGAGGAGCTTTATCAGCTCATGCAACATTATGGCAATAGAGGGGATGCCCATCCCATGCTGCAAGATGAAGCACAGACATGTTAAAACACAACTTTCACTTCTGTCTGGTTTGGAGGAAGATAAGCACACAAATGAGTAGGTTAGCATTTGTTTACAAAACACAAAAATATTGTGATAGAACTTTGTTCCTACATACACTGACAGAGAGTACAGGGCCAATTTTGTACATAGCATAGCGATCCGTTCCAGCACAGATATTTGGATACTCTGCTTTGGGGTCCTCCATACGGAGCTCAGCAGCGATGTACTCGATGAATGATTTCATTCTCCAGGGACTGCCCCCGACACACACAAACTGGAAGAAAACACACACAGAATTAGAGCATTAACTCCTAAATGAAGATAATTGAAGTGTTGATTTCTTTCAACATGTGAATGTTATAAAAATCTTTACTTTGACATCACCAAACATAGCTGGCAGGTCGTGGGTTCTGGTTCCTAAACTGAAGTGGTAGAGGATGTCATCTTTCATCGCATCCAGGTGTGGGTTGTTCACACAAACAGGGCTTGAGGAGAGAGGGAAACAGACATTAAGCCCACATTTCCATTTTGTTCCACTCATTAAGTGGAAAACAGATCTGAGAGGTGGGCAGATTTGTTGTTTAGCGTACCCACACTGATATAAATGGAGTGGTCAATCAACACGTCACTAAAGCAATTTCAACAAAAAAATGAACATTATAGCTTTCACAAAGGTAGGATTTATATCAGGAATGTTGTACGAGACTGAGCTTTAAGCAAGGGATAATGCACGACAATATGTCCATTATCAGGAATTAACACACCATGAAGACCAGGCCACGGTCCATTCCAGCAATTTATATTTTATGCCTTTTACAATCAAAATGCAACATTTTCACGCAATAACTTTAACTGGTAACACCTGCGGGTTTGACTAATAGCTTGAACAATCATTACAATCCTATAAGGTCCTTATGCAATGGAAACACTGTTAACTAGCCCAGTAAATAGGAAAAACCTTAGATAGGACTTAGCAACAGGAGACAAACTCATCTGCTAAACTCATAGAGCCTTTTGGCAAGGCACCCTGCAACCATTCAGAATCGTTTTTTCACCCAGACCTGGTAAAACTAGGTGTACCTAACAAGCTGGCACCTGAGTAGAGATGTATATACTACACATTTATCAGAAAATGAAGATGTATTAAGTCAGATAATGTGGGGTTTCAATGTGTGATTTAGATTAAATGGCCCTTTAAAGAGAGGCAGTATCTGCTTGGATGCTTATTAGTTAAGTTCGTATTGAGTAGAAACTTTTAAGGCTACATGCACACTAATGGCTCACTAAGTCAATCCATTATACAGAGCCAACATTTTCTGTATGCTTTGTAGCTAACCAGATAGTGTTACTGAGAGTGAATTTCCCCACTGAGGGATCAATAAAGTTTTTTCTTATCTCATGTAGTATAGTAAGCCTCTCCTCTCCAAGCCACAAGTGACAAAAATGAAACTGAAACCCAGTGACACGGGAAAACAAAGCTGCTTGCATACAAATATGTCACTGGAAAAAAAACAGGAATACAAAATTAAGTGAAACAAAATGTGTCATCTTTTTCATTTTTTAAGGTGAACTTTTTTTTAGTCTGCTTGTTTCAATGCCAATCCAACTTTAACAATACAAGTGCCATGTTTCCTTTTTCAAGTTCAGGTTTGGTTTTATGCCAAATGTTATTTGCCATATCCTGCCCCACCCATCAGTTTCCTCATTACTAACGTTACAAATGCCTTAAACAAAGACACGCGTTTTTAAAAGAAATAATACAAATACATTAGGTTGGACACTGAACACGAACTTCTCACCTGCTGCATGACGCGGTTCGCTTGTCGTCCTTTGGGTCCATCTTCCTGAAGTCAACCAACCTCTACCAGCACCTGAAGGTTACAATTACACACTGGGCTGTACTCTGAACCTAACATGTGGTGTGGTCAGTTTTCAAATTGAGAGCACCCCCAGCATAGATTCCCATCATACATCGTAGCACACAACACTCAGTGGCTAACCGCGGGGAGACAAACACAGATAATTAATTCATATTTACCTTCAAGATGAGATAATAAAGCCGAAAAAGCGACCAGAGAAGCACCGGACAGATTGTACCTCTGGAAAGTACTGTTTGACCGCCGTTTCCTCCGTTTCTGACTAATTAATTTCGCTCTCTGAACATCTGACGTCGAAACCGTCACGTAAGGGTCCAGCCCACAGAGACGTGCCGTCCAGCACGTAACAAGCGTCGTCACCATGGGCACAACAGGCGCAATGACGGTGTTGGCCCGTTGCTGCGGTACGTTAGCGAGTCCGCCATATTGGATGTGGCAGGTCTTGCCCTGTAAACACATTGACAAGTAGACGTAAAACGGTGGGTTTTCTGAATGAAATGAAGATGGAGAGATGACAAACAGCCAAAGAGGAGAAGGTCAGGAGAACAAAAAATGAAAAAGAAGGACTACGATAAGGCAAGGGCAAAGACCCTCACAGATGATCGGATCAGATATTCAGGATTATTCTGATAATCAGATTTAGAGTTGTTTTTTAAGACTAATAAAATAAATTACTTTAAACACTTAACTTTGGCTCTGATGTAGCAATCAACCGAAAAGGTCACTAGTAACTAAGTAAGTTATAGTAAGTGTAGAGGAGTAAAAGTACAAAATTCTCCTCCAAAATGTAGTGTAGTGAAAGTATGACGTAGCAGGAAATGGAAATACTCAGGTAAAGTACCTCAAAGTTCTACTATTAAGTACAGTACTGAAGTAAATGTCTTTAGTTATAGTCCACCCACTGGAAATATGTGAGGAAACAATGGTCCATTTATACATCCAACAGACATGTAGCAACATTATGACTCATTTGAATTCAAGTCATTATCCAGTCCAATATTCACAAGTTCTGTTTGGTCTCCAACAACACCCGAGGAGAAATTCGGCTCTTCAGCCGCCGAGTGCTCCACTATGTTCAGCAGTTACTTGAACTCTTTGGTCTGCTGTTTGCTTCTGGGTGGGTAGCATTCAGTGGGTTTATCGGAGGTGTTTTCAATAAAAATAGCTGATAGCTGATGCCGGAAATGAGGATGATAAGAGCAGAGTTGTGGCCCACAAAACCAAAGACAATTAGCTGAAATACTCCAAAGCGCTGAGGGGTACTGCACAGTTGGGTGACCTTTCTCTGTATGTTTATCACTGCAAGCGATATATCTAATATAACAAGATTCATTGTTGCAGCTTTAAGTTTTCATGACACTCCAGAAAGAAAATGTTCACACACCAAACTGTTGAGCCAGACTGTCCTTTATAAGAGAAGTTAACATGTTTAGTAACACACGTTGAATCACAATTCTTATGCAACCCCAGGTGATACAGAAGATGACAAACATCACTTCAGGTAGGGTTTATTTTTCATGACTCTAGTATGGTGTGAGATGATGCTTTTTTTTTTTCTCCATCTGTTTCTTTAAACGAAACATTGTCACCACAGCTCAAAAGCAGCCATTAATATTTTTAGAACATTGTTACAAAATATAAATATATTTCACTACAACCAAAACCATACACAGCAGAAAATGTAAGAAAAACACACTACTCAAGCAAATAAAGTGTTTTTTTAGTATTAGGAATTTGTGCAACTTCACGTCAAACTCTTATCAAAATAATGTTATAAGTTCAATTCACCAAGAAAAGCAATAAGATAAGAAAAAAAAAAGACAACACAAGCACTCTTTGGGTAGCCAACACCTGTGCAAATCTCTTAAGGTGAGTGAAGCCTTTCTGCCATCCTAAAAACAGAAAACATTAATTAATATACCATGCTGAATGCAACGAAGTTGGAGGGTTAGAATTAGTAAGAACAACAAGTAGTGAGTCAGGGTTAATATACATAAAAGCTGTAGTTCATTGTATTAATTTGCACTCATTCAAATCATAATCTCAACCATCTAATTTGCAAGACTATCAAAAAGGTGCGATAGAGTCAGCTCACATTTCATCTTTTCCTCATTCCACTTTAGGTCTCCAACATCTCTCTGTTATAGACGGAATAAAAACATTATTCAATCAAGAGGAGCAGAGCTATCATTATGTTGACCATGTAGTGAGGATACCACAATAAAATAGAATACCAACACACGACTTACTGCTTCAGTTAAGACTATGGGGTGCTCGGGCAAGAATTCCGGCTTCTTCCTGGCCTCGGGACAGTTTGCCAGAGCAATTAAAACATCTCTTGTGTAAGATATTCTGCCTACAACATAAAAACATACATACTAAAATAAAGATTATATATTTATATAGTCATTAATTTATATGGTCATTAAAAATGTCTTACCTTCTTTCTGTTTGTGCATGTTGACAATCTTGTAGAACTGCTCTATCCCAACATTTGTCTATCAAGCACAAAATTAGGAAATTGTTGTCTGAATCGGCTGCTTAACAAATGCAATGTTATTTTCAGTTTATTTGAAGTCATTGTAATGGATACAACGGGTGAATCAGTGACACTAAAACACTGATGAGCTGAACCGGCCAATAAATACTTTGCAAAATAAATATTTGGCAACAACTCAATATAATTGTTTACATAATTTATCAATCAAAAATGCCAAACATTTTATGGTTTCAAGTTCTCTAATGTGATAATTTAGTGCTTTTCTGTTTTGTATTGTTGGAAACTGGATATATCTGGGTTTTGCACTGTTGTTCAGGCAAAACAAGTTGCAATATGTAAGTGGAAATTATGACATGCAGTTGTCTTTTTTGTTGTTGTTGTTTCATGTTACAGATTAATTGAAAATAAGCAACAGAATAATCCATAAAACGGGTGCCCAAACTTTTCCTCTGGAGGGCCACAGCTTAAACTTAATGGTGGGCTGTGGGCCAGAAGTGAGCACCTACTGTATTGTATAGTGTTGTATTATTAAGATGCAAATTGGTACCAGGATCCAAAGTTCCCACGATTGAAGTGTCACACTGCATGCTGTGTTCATATTATGAAATATCATTAATAATTAGGGATCCTACATGTTTTTACCTCACAAAACATTAAACAGCATTAACATCAGATTTTTATTTTATTTTTGCTTAAAAACATCTGGCGAGACAAACTGAACCTTATGTCGTGCCATAAGTTCAGCCTCTGTTCAGACTTGATCTATAATGTAACCCTGTACTATCTTCCAAGGGATTTCTTACCTCTTGATGCTCTTCCTCCATCAGTGCC
The DNA here is from genome assembly GCF_965226575.1 of Pagrus pagrus. Classification (NCBI taxonomy): domain Eukaryota; kingdom Metazoa; phylum Chordata; class Actinopteri; order Spariformes; family Sparidae; genus Pagrus; species Pagrus pagrus. The sequence goes on from NC_140191.1 coordinate 16,162,442, forward strand.
TGTGCACATGTGGCAGCATTTACGTTGGGCTCTAAATGAAGTGATACAATTCTCATAAGAGCATGACATGAAATATGAACATGGTACATTTCAAACCAACACCTTTGACCCCTTCCCATAAATTAAACCAATATGGTACAGACTGCTTACCAATAACAACATGGAGGCAGCGGCGCAGGGGTCTGGCTGGCTCCAGATGTTTCTGGAGGACTCTTCTCCTTGATACCTCCATTCTGGTGTCAGTGAGGTTTAGACATGTTTTAAACCCTACTATACAAGGCTTCCCCATCAAATTTATACTCAGTAGTGTTCTACTAGTGTAACTTTTTGATACTTTTTTTTGTAATTTGCTTCATAAAGGGAGGTTTGCAGACTGTTAGGGGTCCTGTAGTGGGTCAAAGCCACATGCTGCATATCAGCAATAAATCTCTAAAATGTATATGGGTTACTGTGTAGATGCTTTCAACTGATATAGTAGACAGATGTGTGATATAAAATAGTACTCAAAGTATTTATTAACTAGATCATTAGTATCATATATAGTTCAATCGTCAATCACGTTTAGTCTCTCAAAGAGGAAATAGTATATACTAGAAAAAACATTTAGCAGCCACTAGCCAGGTTGAGTGTAGCCTGCCAGCTAACGTGAACAATTCAACTCAGACGATTTAAATTGGCCGTATTAGCTTAAGTAGATTAACTGTAAGCTTATTTAACAAACATTAATGATCTGTCAACACTAACGTTAGCTGCAGAAAACTGTTTATAGCTCTATCTGTACCTCAGCTGGGCGTTAAAGAAGCAGCTTTGGGAAACAGGTGGAAAATTGTTGCCCACTAGACAGTGTTTCATGGCAGACATCTGTGTGGACTGCATGATAACGGCGAGCGGCTACCATTAGCGGCTGTTTAACGTTTACGAATCACCGCATCTCTAACGGCCGGAACCGTGTAACACATTTAAACATCAACACGAAGAAATACGACTGTAATTATTATTATTATTAACCCAAAAACTGTCAACCTTAAATAGTGTCAAAAGCAACTTTACAATGATGCAAAAGTTTGAACTCATACGCACCCCTCCATCTAGATATTACCATGATTCAAGCTAGTAACATTAGCATGACAACAGCTAATTCGTCGGGGAAAGTAACGAACTCTCGATGTAATTTAGTTGTATTATTTATAAATAGGTCATGTTTAATTATTCACCTGCACTTTTACAAAATCCCCTCAGCGTGGTTTTCTGCCTGCTCGCTCCGCCGGTGACATGCTAGTCAAAGCAAAACACTTACTTCCGTCGAAGAACTTTCAAAATAAAACATTTTTTAATTACCTTATTAGCGAGTATGAGATGCCATAACCATGTCAGCAAATAAGCACACAGGGCACTCCTGGCTCAAATATGATATTTACTTTTTTATTTAATACACTACGTGTATTGTTGTATAATAATGAATTAATATATACGTTCATTTATATAGAAGACAGACAATTTTAGAGGGTCCTGAGGTCCCTGCTGTTGAATGAGTTTTGCACCTTGTGTCAGTCCAACAACCAAGATTTCTCAAACTGCTTAAACTGAACCTTTAACAATGCAGTATAGTGGAGAATTTTTCAGCATCCTCGTGTTAAATTGACTTGATTTCTTTTTTCACTCTCTGCTAAACACCTTAATAAAAATAATTTATATTCAGATATCATTGCAGCTTCCGCTTTCAAACTTTGTCTCACTGATGGTTAAAGCACTACAGCTGTTGCTGTCTTACAACAAATACACATTATTATCCCTCATAGTGGTGACTCTCTATTTCTAGTGATTAATTTTACAGGTCTTCCTTGTGGGCTGCTGGATTTTACAAATATCAAATACTGTATATCCCAATTTAATATTCAATGATGACAAAAAAAAAACACTCATTGATCTCAGCTAGTTAAGTTACCAGCAACATTTTAAAAAAAAATTGTGATTAACTAGCACTTCATATAAATAAGATTCATGTCAGCGAGCAAAATGTGTTAGTTCAGTTATGACAGATGTCTGAAGAAAAAAAAGACAATTCAAGGGTTTGTTTGTTATTTTTATAACTTTTCACAAAAACCAGATGATAAAACAAAATGTACATATATTTTCCCATTGTGTCACCATTTGAATTAAACAAAAAGTATTTATGAAAACAAAAACCTCAGTATTTCTGAGATGAACATTGCATACAAAACTTTTTTTTCAGACTATAATGTCTAATCACATTTCTTAAAATTCAGTTAGGGAAAAAACAAACAAACTATATAGCTAAAGTCAGTGTGTTCACAATCACATAAAGCCATGCCAAATTTAAAGAAAAGGCAAATGCTTCTCCGAAATCAACTTTGCGTCAATCAACATTGTGTGTATGTCTAAACCACACTGCACGACATGTTAGGTGCCATGTAAAGCAATGTCACCATCACACAAGCAGTAACTGTATTTTTCTTGGACCTATTGGTCTTCCACTCAGTTCCTGAATTGCGGTTAATGCCTCCTGACGGGACTCAAACAATGCAGTTGCAGATCCTTTAGGTTTTCCAGTTGGGTCATACTGCAGTGAGACAGATCCGGGGATAATGCGATATCCGTAGCAGAAGTCATAGATTTCTTCATTTCTGATTTGAAAAGGCAAGTTAGCTAGCTGCACACAGGTGGGACCATCAAAATGCTGCTCAGAGGGACCAAAGCCACCACGGACGCCATTACCCCTGTCTTGTGGAGTGTAAGGGCCTCCTGAATAGGGCTCATAATCCCAGCCTCCTTGGTTATGACCCTGTACATTAGTCATTGGTAAGTTACCATCAGAAGGAACCCTGAAGTCAGGGTAATCAGTGTCACCAGGCTGATAGAGTGCCTCGCTGCTCCTGCCCGAGAACAGCTCTTCTCTTGGCCGTGGCTGCTGCACAATTGACTCTTGCACCACTGGTGGCTCAACACCCAACTGCTGCATCTGTGAACGTGAAATGCATTTCAGTATGACTTCCGACCCAAGAAATCTTCGTCCATTGAGAGAAAGTGCAGCCATGGCCTCTGCCTCGGACTGGAAGAGAATCAAAGCCTTTCCAACCCCAGCACCTTTATGGTCACGCAGCATGAACACCTTGTCTTCTGTGACATTAAACCCAATGAAGAAGTCCATGATCTCAACTTTCCGAACATCAAATGGCAGGTTTCGCACAAACAGACACATTTTCTCGGAGTCATAAGCATCACTGGGGTAAGATGGAGGCCTCTCCTGAAACCTTTCGGAGTCCCCAGGACGTTTGTCACCAGTGTTTTGAGATTCCAGAAGAGAGATCATTTTCTCTCTTGAGATTGGGCGTGTAGAAACCCATCTGTTGAGAAACAGCCTTTTTTCATGAGATAAGGCATCACAATAGTCACGCAGACTCTTGAAGAGCACAAAGGTGGCTCTGGTTCTTTTCCCATCTCCGTCCATTAGGTGTAAGATCTGGTCATCCTCGAGCTTTGCGTTACGGAAAAGGTCTTTTATGTGTTCTTTTTCTGCTGCATAGGACATATTTTCTAACAGAACACAGTACTCATCATCAGTAGGAGCAATGGACCTCTGGGCAAAAGGTGACCTTGACCTTGCATGATGTTGTGGATTCCTCTGATTGCGAATAGGTGATCTCTCCCTTTCAAAGTTGTTGCCTGTTTTTACATCCATTGACACTTTAGCAGAAACCTGGCGCCATTCATCCTCTGTTGTTGGGGAGACCTCCACATACCTGGACCCAATGTATCTCCTATCCCTCTTCAGGGCTTCATACGCATCCTCTCCTGTTGCAAATTTGACAAGACCTTTCCCATTCTTTAAACCATTTGCATTTATCAACAAGACTACATCCTCAACAAGTAAACCACTGAAAAAGTCACGGACTTCTGCTTCCGTCACGGAGAAGGGCATTCCTCTGAGAAACACGTGCAGGAATTCATCAGCGTTTGAAGCCCTCTGGTGCTGGGGGGGAGGGGTATGACCAGATCTGCTACCCGACCTCCTGCCCATGTCAGGGTCGACAGATCTTCTATCACGTCTTGCATTCTCCTCAAGTCTCCTCTTCTGATCTAGCTCCGCACTTTTTGTACTTCTTTCGAGGATGCTCTGCATCTCTGTTTTACTACTTAGCAACAATGTCACAGCTGAACCACGGATGTATCCGCCGGAGCGAATCATGGCTCTTCTCGCGTCTTCATCTGAAGCAAAGATAATGAAAGCCTCCTCTCGCTCCCCACCAATTATATGCACCCCTCCATCCGGAATTTTGAGGCCAGTGAAGAACTTGCGAATATCCTCAGAGCCCGCTGTGATTCTCAGTCCCTGTAAACGGATGACGACTGCCATGCTGTAGCACAAACAACAGCACCTGTAGACAGAAGGGTATAGAATAGGATTATTCCCAACAGAGCCTCTCTAGCTCAGCGTCAATTTCCTGGCATTCCAATATCACACCACTGAACTGGAATAGCAATGTTAGATAAAGGATGTCAGAGACAAAGGACACCATTACGATCAATGCCCACAACAGCAAAATTTTAAAAACGGGCAAATTCCAATTGGGGAAGTCAACAACAATTCAACAAATACTGCAGCTTGCACTCCCAACACACGATATCAACCAACACATTTTGCCATAATGAAAGTGGCAGCTAGAGTAATTAAAACCGAAATGGCACTTAGCAGAGCTCCGCCAAGGCCCAACAGTCCCCTTTAATCCAATCAATTTCATTTAAGCTCACTAGATCTGCAACAGCTACGAGAACAACAAAACAATGCAGCTGGAATTATAATATCCATTGTGTTGTAGAAGAATAATTCTAATTAAAATCCTCATCAAAATGTACTCACTCATAGATACCAGCTACCTAATCATTTTCTTCTTCAAGATCCATGCAAATATTCCCTGAAAAATTAATATAAATGCCAAAAAAACATCCCATCTTGCAATGTTAAAGCAAGTGAGAAAAAATCCCTGGATCCATCCCTTTATCCAGATCTGCACGAAAAGACAATGGGGTCTACTCTGAGCTGAAACCCATCCTCCATCCAGGTTTCATGGAAATCCATTCAGTAGTTTTTGTCTTATCCTGCTCACAAACCAAACAACAAATGGATGGTGAAAATCTCCTTGATAAAAGGTATTACAAACCACTTTTCATCACAATTCCAACCAAAATCTTAATTTACTGTATATTCAGATTATATTATATTCAAATATTCAAAACATAGTTGAAACAGCAATCACCATACACTATAAAATGTTAGACAACACAAGCAACACAATTTCTATCATTATCCAACGTAGCCATCATTTCACAATTTGGACTCTCTGCAAACATTAATGCTGCATCCAGGTGTTGTGCATCACAATGGTAGGTGAGAAATGTTCCAAGTTTAACACCACCCATTAGGCTTCGGTGATCTCCCAAATTTTATATCACGATATTGTCCCGCCATAATATCGCAATAGACATATTACAGCAAAGACGACATGTAGCCTCTTTCAAATCCCTTTGCCCGCCATTTTCTCCCACTTTAAACCCGAAATACTGCCACACTGGCAGCATATCACAATAACTGGCAATACCTTGTCATATATCAGCAAGTGTCCTGCCACCATTGCCAAAATCAAAGCCCGAAGATACTGTAATAGCTGTTCAATATCATAAAAAATATTGCATATGACGGCAAACAGTCAATAAAAATATTTGCTAGTTTCTAATCTTGGCCAAAGCCTACCAACCATTTCAAATTATTCCGCCAACAAAGTAATCAATAACCGCAGGGTTGAACTGTGAACAAGTATTTTTCCAATGCACTTAGAGGGACCTTCAGCAAAGGACAGCCTTGTTGATCCATCACAAATTTGGTGTTGAAATGCAGACTTGAAAGAAGGCAGTTTTTCAACATGGAGACAGCTAATGCACAGCAAAGACAATAACGCTTATCATGGCATAATATCTACATGGCATTTGTATTTGCTACATCATTAACAGCTACGATCCGACCAAAGCACTCCCAAATCTGTTGCTCAGGAACCACAAGCAATAAAGCACCAAAAGAAACACTGATCTCTAAAAGAAATAATTCAAATGCCAAGACAGTGTGTATGTCTGTTATAAATTGCTCGCCCCTTGTTTGTGCCTTTAAAACTTCATACTATCATAGCGTAGTTAAGGGCATACATGATAGCTACGAGGGACGCACAACCTCGCACTGGCAGGGAAGCACTGAAATCAGAATGTCTCGTCACTTGTCAAGATTCATCCACTGCATCGCTGCTTTGCTCCAACTCCTCTAACAGCAGTTCCAAAATATTCCATTAATGTCAGAAAAAAGACTGGTTGTGGATCGCACAGTTGGTTATTCTACTCCGCTGCTGTAGTCCGTTTATTCCAGAGGCTGGTGTTCTGGTTAATCCAACAGCGGCCGTCTGCCCTTTTCCTGTTACCCTCTGCGTGACCCAGTCACATTCACCCAGGCCAATAGTCTTCTCACGCTCCTCCCATTATTTTCCAACAGAGATTTTCTTGCCAAAGAATCAGAACTTTGCTAACTTTGTGTTCACCAACTATAATACAGGTGTTTCAGTCTTGATCACTGAACTGTAATACAAATTGGAATATGATGCCAAAACAGTCTTTCACTCCAAAGTGAGCCTAATAATTTTCATATAGCATCAAACAAAACTTTCAAATTTATAACAAGTTCATACAACATTTGTGTTTTATAATTATTTGCATTTTTTTAAATTGAGTTTTCAGACATCATAGCTAGAGCCTGACCAATATATTGGATAATGTAATTATGGCTGTGTGTGGGCTGAATTGTAGTTCTGTACTTAACCTTTTTCGTAGGTTGTAAGAACATGATTTATTGGGTCAATGGTTAAAAGTTACTTTTAAGGCTTTTTAAAGTTAATTGCTGCTTGGTAATCATTGTGACATGGCTTGCTGCTTTCTCCCAGACCTCTGAACCAAAGCCCACAATAAATGGAGTGAAAGCAAATGGCAATTTAGCCAAATTGGCTACAATATGGCTGTACATAGCCACCACATAGTACACAGTTGTGCACCACAAAGTTAGCAAAAGTCAAAAACAAAGTCAAATTCCTTGCAGACACATACTTGACCTATAAAGCCGGTTCTGTTTTTAACTTCAGCCCCTCGTGTTGGGCTGTAAACACAATACGACCTTTGTCACACAACGCTCTTCACCACTAGCACCACAACATCAGAGCAGCTGGCGTGGGGTTTTCACAAACCATGGCACTCAAAGCCAAATTATAAATATCAGTCACATGATTCAAGTTTAACGCTAGTCACTGAGAAAAACCGAGCAATGGCCTGTTTACAGAGGAAGTGCGTGACAACCCGGAACAGTGGCAGCGTAGCATCAGCGCAACTACCCAAAAACACACCGCCATCTGTCACCATTCATAGCGCCGGCATTTTATCGCCAACCGCAAAGTTTATTGGCGTTATCTTCAAAACATGCTTACTCGCAAACTACTTGTAACGTTGTTTGGCTGACGTAGTTTGACAGCTATGAAGGTAGCAAAGCAAACATCCTGTCTGAACACAGCTCAGCAGGATGTCGAGCATTGCTAACGTTAGCTATGTAGCCAGCCAGGCCTCTAGCTTCAGCGTTAGCTCCATTAACGGGTAAGACTAGCCTACGTCAATGACGATGCATTCCTCATTTATAACACCTCGATGTGGCTTTTCTAAAACTTACACAATTGACAAGCACTGATTGTCGTGCCACAATCAAGAATAGCGAATAGATTCAGATCAAGTTCAGTCACGCGTCTCTCGTCTCGAATTTTCGATTCTTCTTCGTCTTTTTCTTCTTCTTAGTCTTCTTCTTCTTCGCTGTTAAGTCTAACGGCGAGGTGTAAACCAACGTGAGAGCTGCATGCCGCCGCCTACTGTACAGGGGAGTATAGCACCATGCCCTTACAGAGAGACTCTGGCTGTCATGTAAATATTAAAATACAGCACTTGCTACTTTTAATTGTCCAACAGACCTTTGATGATAAATTCCTTTCCCATTTCTACAAACATGACATTCAGTCTTTATTGAGTCGCTTATAGCTTCTCTTTATATTAACACAGATCAGAATATATTGCATAGTTGAGATCTTCAGAGAATGACACGACTATTACAATCTATAAGTCACGATTTCTCGTTTTGTTTTAATAGACGAGATAGCAGGGACTATTGCTCCATGTTATCTGTAAATAGTGATTTTTCTTTTTTATTCAATTGTCCCAATGACAACTAAATAAAACACAGTGTCATTCATTTTAGCTTTGCTTCTGTGCTGTCACGTATCTCCCTCACTACCCCCCTGCTTGTTTTCTCACAGGTATCCAGGACTGTAGTAGTGTTGTGTGTATATATTTTATTCAGTAAGACGCATGGTTGCAGTGCGCTCCAGGGTTCGCGCCAGCTATGTTCCCACATCATGTGATGTTGTTGAGCGCAGCAGCCACAGCAAGAGAGACACTGTGCGGTCCAGTGTGTGGAATAAAAAGGTATCCCCAAAGACATGTTCATCATCCTTCAAGCGGCTCAGGTTGTCACTCTTATAGTCACTTACAGGTGGACAAAATTAGGACTCTTTGAGGGGCTTGGCTTGTGTTTTTGTAAGTGTTCTCGATCTCTCCTGTAACTCTTGGCTAACAATGTGAGCTCATGCTAGCTCGATAGTATCAACACTGACCGAGGCTGAAGCTGGGGCGCAGCGCAGCAGCAGCAGCAGCAGCAGCGGAGCCTCTGAGCCGACGATCATTTCCGACAGCCCCGTATGGATTTGACGTCGGCATACATTGTTGCTTGATGTTTCACAAAGGGCCGATCGCAGGTGATTTCGAAGATGGGGGATCCTTGTGACCTTAAGCACTTCGTAAAGTGAGTACCCAGTGAACCGCTGCCTTTCACTCAACGTTACGTTAATTGTGGTTTAGCCATCGGAGTACACACAAGTAAGACAAAACATTAGCTGGCATGCTAGCAAAGCCGGGTGCAGAGACTTTCCAACACGGCTCCATTATGTCCTAAAACGGAAACGTAACGTTATATCTAACCCTCTCTGTTTGTGTATTCAATTAGAAAAGTGACGAACTCTCCAATTAGTCAAGAACACCTTAATTACTATGACTTTACATATCAAATATCGACAGGTGAAACACTAACGTTAGTTAACAACAGTATCGTTAGCCCTCCAGGCTGCTAGTTACAGTGCGAGAACTAGCTAACAGCTAGCGTTAGCTGCCGATGCTAGCAGAGTTCATTGCCCAGCCGTCTTCGTGTATAGAAATGAAAGCCTCGTCTGCGTACCAGATAAGCAAGTCAGGCGCCACACTTAGTATTTCCAAACACAGCGTTGCCGGCTAGTCCACATTAACATTCATTTATATATAGCACAACACGCTATCTTTAAAGATGGCCCACGGCAGCTCTCTGTTAACGTTAGCCTACCCAAGTTAGCTTAGCTGGTTCTGATATTTTTTGTAAACCAGCATCGCAGTCAGATAGCTAAGTTATTGCCGCCTCGCCTGTCTGCTTACTACTTTACATGTTGGGTGTAGTACGACTAGTTAGGGAATTTTGATAGCATATGTAGCTAAACTGAGGTTTGCAACACATCCTCTACTCGTTTTCACAGTGGGCACAATCATCCTTTTAAAGGCCATGTTTTGGCTGCATCCAGTCCTCCCGCTCAGGCCATGCTGTAGTTAGTTTCCTCATTTGCTTGGAAGCAGTCACTGTTTGTTTTCATGAGAGCGTAGATGTCTCCTTTCACATTTATCCTCACACTTACAGACACCCTTTGTTTTCCTGTAGGCCATTCGCTTGCGTTGTACATGTCTTATAATGAGATGTATGCTCTCCTCTCGCCCTGCATCCATGTTTTTCATCTATCTGCGACCATGATAGCACTATAAATAGACCACAGGTGAGAGCAATCTTTATTTTTGTTGCTGCTGTGATGCCAGCAGGGGAGATGAACTGTTCACCAAGTTGAGAAAAAGGGACATAAATATGAAGACGTGCAGCTGGATTCTTCACCACATTGCAGAGACAGATAACAGGATTCACAGGAAGGGACGCCTGCAGAAGCCGTTAATACTACAACTGTTAAAAGCATGTGACACCACTACTTTCTGACAGGGTGTACATATAAACAACACAAACACTTTTAAGTTTGCAAAACAGTTTTTTTCCCCCCCCCGCATCTTCGCTATGTGATATCGAAATGATAAAAGTTCCTGACAGAGTAGCTGCAAGCTGTTGTGGACAAAACAAGACTCCATTTATTGCAACCTTATTTTTCTTTTTGTCAGGTGTGGCGTCACTTTGGAGGGCTCATTTCTCTGATTCGGATTATTCTTGGCCAGCAGCCTCTTCAGGCCTTCTAATCCTAGACGAGTTTCTCAATGGACACTCTTCTCAAGTCAGAGATAAGGTATTAGACAGCACAAAATGCAGCTCACAGTGTGTGTCTTGCTTAGCATAGTTTGATACAAATTTTGGAAGTGATTTTTATGTGGTTGCCAAGTTATATTTTCTTTTGGATGCAGAGTGTGTAAACATTTTCACATCAAGGTCATCGTCAGCCTATTTATAGTTTAATTGACAATTCAAAATTCAAGACTCTCCTCTCTGCAAAAAGTCTTGGGCTCTTTTTTTTAAAAAAAAAAAACTGATAACATGTTGTCTTTGTTATCTATTTATGTTGTCATTTGTGACTGGCCAGTGTATGGACAGGTTGTGTTTTGCAAAGTGAAGGTGCATGGTTTCAGTTACTTGCATAAACAGACCGATCATCATAAATGGGAAAGAAGATAGGGAGAGATAATGTCAGGTACCAGTTATTTATGTGTCACCATATAGGAACAATTCAGTTACGCTTGCAGATGGTTTCTATTTATTAGCTTTAAACATGAAACGCTTGTCCATACAGACGGTATAACATTCCTGCATTTGGTGTAAAATATTCTTGTCTAGTCAAGTTGAAGTTCTTGGTCTAGGAGGTCCAGTCCATTAATCATGGTATTGCAAGCAGCTTGGTATAACCCTTTCTATGTAACAATGTCACTGCAGAAGTGTCTCATTTTGAAGGTCACAGAGAAAAAGGAAAAAATGAAATCCAGCAGGATTAAATGACCCAATTGTTGCCCTGCACCCATATTGAGCCTATCCTAAGGAGAACACACGCACACACACACACACACACACACGCTTTAATAGGACAAAAGGGAGGAACAAAAGCCCGATACTCACTTTCTACATGTTTAATGCCAACACCTCTGTGCTTCTCTTTTCTGATTTGTTGCATCAGCTGGTTTTTTTAACGTTGCATCACCAGTTGCTAGTCCCAGCAATGTCGACAATCAAGCCATATAATCTGAGTCGGTTAGGTTATTAGTTGGTCGAGATATTTCCACCCTTGTTTAAGGGACCTTCACAGATCGTATAAATAAACTCCAGATTTTATTAACAGTTTGATTTTTGGGGTTTTGTTCTTGCTTGGCTCGACTTAAGATCTGCTTACTTAAGTTAAGTGTAAGGAAAAATATTGAATGAAATTGATTAAATAATGTTTATCACAAAATCACAAAATTGTCTTTCTCTGCATGGTGACTCTGACAATAAGAGACAGGTCACAGAGTTGAACAACCATCCTGTCCATCTTGTGTTTAGTTTGCATGCCCTTTTCACGTTTTCATGGGATGCATATGGGTGCCCCAGTTTTTTTCTACATCAAAGTCATGCTCCTGCTGTTGCTGTTGAGCAAGGCACTGAGAGCTTGAGTTGGTTCATTAAAGAATGATAATCCAGCTTCAAAATGGTTGAAGAGGGGACATTTCTCCACTGGAGTCAACATCCAAACATCCAGCTTAGGTTAAATTTAATACAAGTTTTTAAGATATTCAGTATGTCTTCTGATGAGTTACTTTATTTTAAACTGAGCTATGAAAAAGTGCTTCTACCCAAACCAGTGTCCATGTTAGTTGCTTTAGTCTTCAGAAATTGTTTGAAAGAGAAAAATCAAAATGTTTTGTCATTTGGTCAACTTTGTTTTGTGTTGGTATTACATAAATATGCAAACATTGAGTGCACTTCCTCTTTTGTTTTGCTGCCATGTCTCCGAGAAAAAAGCAGTGAAGCATTTACCTTCAAGTGAAGAAAAAGACTTTTCAAGACAATTATATCATGCTGGATATTAATGTACTGTTTTTTTTAAAGCAAGAAACACCATAATGTTGATACATTTAGTTGGAAAATACAGATTTATTTTCACAACCTTACTAAAGTGCTGTTTAGATAAATAACACATTTTTATGTTTGTAAGTTACTATGACCACCCACTGTCTTCCTTCAGCTATTCTCATGGTTAGTCCTCCGTTACAGGTTTCAGGAAATCCTGTAAATGTACAGTCAATTGGCAAATAAACAGCCCCAGGAGTACTTCCTTTCATTGACCTTTCTATCAAATCTATTATTCCCTCTCACTGTTTGTCACAGCCCCAAGTTGAGCATGTAGCATTGAGACATAATATAATATGGCTGCCCTGAGTTGGAATCTATCATAGGAGTTATTTCACATCTTAGTCATTCCCCTCATTTCCTGTCACTCTCCACTATTTGTAAATAACAAAAATTGTAAAGATGATGTGATTCAGATAAAATTCAAAAACTTGGAGACAAATCTCAAGCATGCTCTTTAATAGTATAACACCCTCTAGGACGGTTAGGGAAAACAGAGTTGCAGGGAGCTGGCAGTGGAAAGAGTATGCCTAACACTGTTGTAGATTGGGTCACAGATGCTTCAATATCATTAACAGTTATAGGCTCATACACAATATGGTCACCGACATGTTCACATCCTGAAAATTCACCCTGAGAATTTTACTTTCTTGTACTGATGATCCTAAATATGTTGCATGTAATGCTGCATGAACTGTGTACATTTATTTCTGTCTTTATTCTCTTTTTCTATGTTCCTGTGATGCTCTTATGTAACCACAGAGAGGAGGGAAGTGGTGCCTCGGTAAGTATCACCTTAACAAAGTTACAAGAGTGTAAACATTTGCTTTTTGTTGCCATCCATGTTATTTCTGAGCATTTTACTAGCTGTTGTTATGAAACAACCCCTATGTCTGTTTTCACAATTTTTAAGAAACCCAGGTTAAAGCTTTATTTCTGGTCTCTTAATGTAGGTAAAGGTAGAGGGCCTTTCCAAGGCAGCCCTAATCAAGAGCCTGTCTCCCAGAGTCATGCTATCCAACCATCTCCTGCCTAAAGGTACCAAGATGAAGGTCAACCTTGAGGATCAGGGTCGTCAGAAAGTGTCCTTCAGCTTCGCACCGACCAAGAAGCCACTGCAGAGCCCGTTCTTCATCCCCTCCAACCCCGACAAGTCTGTCGCTGAACCTCCCTCACCCTTGTCACCGTCGACCCCAGACAAAGGAGGACAGAATACGGATGGCAAAACTGAGCAAAAGCAGACACCCGTGCCAACATCAAAAGCAGAGGCACATCCTCAAACACCTGTCACCTCAGCTACTAAACAGAAAATGGACTTAGCAAAGATGCATTTCAAGAAGCAAATTCTCAGTGTCTCTGTGACTGAAGAGACACCAACATCTGTTGTACCAGAGGAGCCGCACTCCCCTGAATCGCAGGTTCTGCAGACATCAGCAAGTAAGTGTGTAACTGAATTCCCAACACCCCAGCCTCAGAATGCCGTCAGTGTAAGCCCCTCTGAGAATGCTCAAAGCGAAGCCTCTGAAACGAGGGTAACCCCTAGCCTCAAGAAGCCCGCTGCTTCCTCAGGAAAGGATGGAGAGAGTTCCAGCAGCGCTGAGCAGGACAGTACGGTATACAAAAGGAAAACCAGGTCTCAATCTAATAGTGCTCCCCTTGGGTCAGAATCTGATGGTGATTCAGTCCAGATGTCTTCCAGTCGCAAATCAGTTGACTCCAAAAGTAAAACAAACACTGACATCAGAAGTAAAGAAGTAAAAAAGTCTTCCTCTGGTTCACATGTTGAGGAAAAGGAAAAAGGTTCCTCTAAGCGGTCAGAGAATCATGAAAGGTCTTCTAGTTACTCCAAAACGGACCGTGATTGTAGACACACATCATCACGCTCATCTCGATCAGACAAAGATCGCAGAAGGACCAGGTCTAGATCAAGGTCTAGATCAAGAGGGTCTCGAACAAGTTCATCTCACTCCAGATCAGAGAGATCCCGAGGTGACAGAGGATCACGCTCCGAAAGGTCTTACTATCATGAATCTGATCGGAGATCACACAGGAGTTCTCCACGCAGAGAAAGAAGACGTTCTCGTTCTCGCACTGACAGAACTCGGGACAGTTCTGACTCTGAGGACGACCACAGGAAGACGAGGACAAGGACAAGTGACTCTAGCAGATCGTCTGCTCATTCAAGCTTATATAAAGAGTCAAAATCATCTTCCTATTCAAAATCTGAGAAAGCCTCCTCCAAATCTGCGGATTCGCCCCACTCCTCAGAGTTGGATAAAAGAACACAGTCATCAAAGTCTGAAAGGACTTCAAAGCGATTATCAGACTCTGATTCCCAGCGCAAGTGCTCTCCTGATCTGGACTCCAGTTACCGTAAATCTAGCTCCCATCACAAGTCAGAGACCAATAGCAAATCCTCTTCTTCCAGTACACATACCCACTCTCAGACAAACGAAAAACGCCCAAAAAGCAGCTCTAGTGACTCTGAGGCTGATCATAAAGGGAAATCCCAGGCCTCTGACAAAAGCTCTGGCTCTGAGGAGAACTGTAAAAACTCTCAAAAGAAAACCAGTGGGTCGGACACAAAGCAGATGACCCCTCCTAAATCTTCTGTGAAAACCAGCGGACATGATAGACAATCAAATGACATATTTCACAGCCCTGGCAAAGCACCACCATCTGCAAACACCACGGAATTTTGTTCTCAGAGTGAAAAAGAAAAACCCGATTCCCATCAAGGTGGAAACGAACATGGTAATCAGGCTTTTAAGGAGATGGTCTCGTACACTGATGAGAGTTTGCAAGAATCTTCATGCAAGAGAAAAGAAACAAATTCAGGTCTTGAAACTGAGAATGAAAATGCCTCAGCTTTAACCTCAAGTGAAAGCCTAGAGCATGTAAATGCCACCCTGGAAAACTTGACCAATGAGAAGGATAGCCTTTCTTCTAATAACCGACCACATGTGAACTCAGATGCAGCTGTCTTAAATTCATGCAGTAGTAACGATAGTATAATGTGCAGCCCGGACAAGAAAGTTGTTGACTGCTCACCAGAGCCAACGTCCTTACTTGATACAACAGAGAAACCTGTTACATATGATGTCCAGCAGAACACTAAACCAGAGATTGTTGAGCCGAATGTGGTTTGGCCAGTCGACACGCAGTGCGGCACACTTGTGCCGCTCAAATCTGATCTATCATGTCTTGAATCTGAGAGTCAGCTAACACTTGAACAGCAAAATGTGGATGCTGTTAAAAAGAACTGCAGTTCTACCAGAAAGTCCAGGTGGGACATTGTTGGGCAGGACACCTCAGAGAGTGATAATTCACAAAGGACACTTTGTGCAGAGAGTAAACCTACTGTTAAAAAAGTGATCTCTGTCAAAAAAATTGAGTTTTCTATAGAAAATTGCCTACAAGACTCCGACGTTAAAGATACTATTCAGCAGGAGGCTGAAACACATTCCAGACTGGTGAAGCAGATTGAGATCTCTAAGCAGGAAGTCGGCTCAGCCAGCACATCTATGACCGACAGACACAAAGACCAAAGTGAGCCTTTACGTGAAAGCACCAGCATTAACCATTGTGACTTAAAACTGAGTGTTTCTCAAAAAACAAACACAGATGAGCCTCTGCACATAAATGATACATCACAGGTCGACAAATCTGCAAAAATGCAGAGCTGGAATGGCGATGATCATGAAGAAAAATCCAAGGACAATGTTCATAAGAGCAAATTAAGTAAGAGAAGTGCACTAAATCAGGATGCATTTGGAGGTCAGAGTGAGGCTAGTGATAGTGACAACTCGGAGTATGACTCCGATTGTGGCGAGGCTATAAAACGACTGCACTCTGTGGTGGTGGTGCCAAAGAATTCTTCCCTAACAATGGATCCACGGGACACGGGAGCTTCGTCATGCACTCCAATTAATAGTTCTGAACTGCAGAATGCTAATTTAGCAGCTGACGTTAATATCAGTGAAGTCCCAAAACAAAGGCAGGGGAGTTCTTCCACTCTGGAGACCAGCGGTCCATGTGGTGGTGTGAATGATTCATCAAGTATGTTGTGTCAGTCCCAGAGTAATATGATCGATAGCACCAGTCACTCAGAGAGCTCCAGCTCCATCAGTGCCCAGCCTTACATGGCTGGTCATATCAGTGCCCATGGAAGTGCCACAGATCCTGCCCACAGCCTTGATAACTCCAGACAGTGTGAGCAAGGGCAGAAGCAGCATAGTGTAAACAGCAGAGGTGAAAGGATATTTTCTCATTACCAACATGGGGATTTCTCCGGTGCTGACAATATCAATGACAAGAATGTTTTCAGCCTGGGTTGGGATTTTTCACAAGCGGAACTGCCCAGTAGTACATACCAGCAGCCTGATAGCAGTCACGGGCCACAGTTACTGAACACTAAACTGACAGGAACCTCTCCCCAGGAACAAGAGCACATGCAGGGTAGTGCCTCCTGGAACCACCAATCCCCTAACATGCAGACTAGCAGAAAAACCTACCTCCACGTGCATGAGCATTATCAGGATCCTGCAGGTGAAATCCATCCTGACTCCCTAACCAATGACCATGAGGACTACAGTGGGGATAAATCATCTAATCTCAGTAAAACAGCTGTTGAATGCATCGGACCTATCACTCCTGGGTCATCAAGCTTTGTACAAGGTTATGAAATAAGCAGCAACAGCAGAGGCTCCGTTGTGCCCGACCCCCCTAAAGAAGACCATTTTAGACCCCACAGAGGCCGGGGCCCTCCAAAGAAAAGGCGTCCGGAGATTGAGTCAGATTCCGACAATGAGGCAGAAGCCGGGCCTGCAGGCAAGAGAGAGCGACAAGCAGATCCCGATGTCCCTAAAGAAAGTCATGTCAAAGCTGAGGTGCACCGTCCATCACTCACACTGCAAGACTTCCACGACTCCAATAAATGGAAAGAGTTCTCCAAGGCTAAGAAGATGCCCCCATACTTTGACTTGATTGAGGAGAACCACTATCTGACCGAGAGGTAAGGTGTTGTCTAGCCGGATTACCAAAACTAAATATTAAGATTGTACAAAGATTGATCTTAAACGGTTTTCAATTGTTTTTTGTTTTGTTTTGTTTTTCAGAAAGAAGAGCAAATCTCACCGAGATATCAAGAGAATGCAATGCGAGTGCCCAGTGCTGCCCAGAGAGGAGCGGTCAAGGGGAGTGTTAGCATGCGGGGAAGACTGTTTAAACCGGCTGCTGATGATTGAGTGGTAAGTCAATTAATACAGATATAGCTGTGACAACGTATAAGAAATCAACATTTTGAAATTACACATTTTTCTTAGGAAAACCCGGGAATATAAAAAAAAACGTTTTGAATTTTTCCTTTCAGCTCTTCACGGTGCCTGAATGGAGTCTACTGCTCCAATCGACGCTTTCAAATGAAACAACATGCAGACTTCGATGTTATCCTCACAGAAGACAAGGGCTGGGGGCTACGGGCAGCTAAAGACTTGGCTTCGTAAGCCTCTTAAAAGCTTTCAATACAACACTTTCAGATGTTTTTCTAGCATTTAACATTCAAAGATTTGCAAAGTTAGTAGTTGATGTTGTGGTGCATGCTACCTCCTCTACTGGATTGCATTAGGCTGCATAGTAAAGGTGTCCATTTGTTGTTGTTTTTGAAAAAGTAATTCCATTCCAAAACAAAATATGTGCCATTTGTGGCTATTAACTAATGTTCTTAAATATTAAGTTTGGAAAGAGAGATGATGATTGTCAATGTTTCTTTTTATTGCAATCTCAGAAACACCTTTGTACTGGAGTACTGCGGGGAGGTATTGGACCACAAAGAGTTCAAAACAAGGGTGAAAGAATATGCTCGCAATAAGAACATCCACTACTACTTCATGTCTCTAAAGAATAATGAGGTAAGTGATAATATGACACATCGCAATTAATGTTAATATTTAATCATCTGGTTTAACGATTCAGATAAAGTAGCAGAATTACACTGCATTATGTCTCCTCAGATCATCGATGCAACGCTGAAGGGTAATTGCTCTCGGTTTATGAACCATAGCTGCGAGCCCAACTGTGAGACCCAGAAGGTAAAGTGGCTATAGAAAGCACTCTACTGAAACTCTTTCAGATTTACTTACTGAAAGCTGTCTTACCTGATGATGATTTTTATCCAAATCTAGTGGACTGTAAATGGCCAGCTTAGAGTTGGGTTCTTCACCACCAAGGCTGTCACTGCAGGAACAGAACTGACCTTTGATTACCAGTTCCAGAGATATGGGTACTGTTTCTCAAGTTATTTTTTTCCCACACTTGTATTTTGTGGTGTTTATGCTTTTGTTGCATGTCATTCCAAAGTAAGATGGTTGATTTTTGAGTCTCATTCTCAGTTTGTCAAAAACTGCAACCCAACTGATGGTTTACCCTTGGTGATTTCACCTTTGTCTGATCTTTTTCTACAGCAAAGAAGCACAGAAGTGCTTCTGTGGAGCACCCAGCTGCAGAGGCTTCTTGGGTGGGGAGAACAGAGTTAGTGTTCGGGCAGCTGGAGGGAAGATGAAGAAAGACCGCAGTCGAAAGAGTGCTCTCACCACGGTCAGTTACTTCAGTCATATTTAAAAGTGTGCCTTTATATTGTTTTTACACCTGGCTGGCAGTAATGTTGATGTGGTTACACTTCTACAAGAGGGCCACAACCACAATAACTTAATGGATCAGCTTAAATTCGCAAGCTACAACCATTGTTTGGTTTTTTTTTGCCATAGTGACGTCAGCTCTGGATTATATGCAGCAGGCTAAAATGTCTCTGTGCCAATATCTCCAAAACAGATGTGTTATATTTGATGATGAAATCCTTTTGTCCTTCCTCAGGTTGATGAGGAGCTGGAGGCATTACTGGAGAATGGAGAAGGCCTGTATGATGAGAAACAGGTGGTGTCTCTCTGCAGACTGATGGTCCGAGTGGAAACCATGGAGCAAAAACTCATCTGCCTCAAACTCATACAAGTATGACCTGAGCGGTTGATGCCTTGTTTATGTTCTTGACATTTGCACATTATCATTTGCAATATGTAACATGATATTTTTGTGTTGCCCAGGATACTCAAAATCCATCCTGCCTGAAGCAGTTCCTAGACCATCATGGATTGTCTTTGCTGTGGATCTTCATGGTGGAGCTTTCTGAAGCTAAAGGCAACAGTGCCAATAACACCAAACTGCAGTTAGAGGTGACTTATGTTACTGACTTTGCCTTAAAACATTCATAACATTCAATTGAATTAACTAGAGCCTGCAGTCATATACACTGCCATTTGCTATTTGATCGCTTATGATCTATTATTCCGTTTACAGATTATGAAGACCTTAGCTGTGCTGCCTATCTCTACTAAAAACATGTTGGAGGAGAGCAGAGTGCTAACCTTCATTCAGCGATGGGCCCAGACAAAACTTCTCCCTCAGCCTGCTGAGATGGATGGCTACTCCAGTGAGAACACCTCTCGTGCTCAAACACCCCTCAACACTCCTGATGGTTCCTCCACCAAAATGGGACCAGAATTGGATGGTGACACATCCAAACCTGCTGTGTACCGCCGCCTTAAGATCATCAGTGAAAACAGTCTGGACAGCGCACTCTCTGACGCCAGCAAAGCATCAGATGGGAAAGAGGAAGAGGAGGAGGACGATGATGAGGAGGAAGAGGAATCCTCACAAGCCGGACTTCCTGATGGCAAACCGTTGAAGGCCGACCCAGTGTCTGAAGAAGCAGATCCAACGAAAGTAACAACGGAAGAGTCGGTGAAGGAGGAGAAACAGGAAGAGATTGAGTTGAATTCAAGCAGTCAACTCCAGCCTCAAACTGAGGAGGTAAAAGAAGAAACAGAACCGAAATTGGAGCAGGATATCGAGATGCAAGAGCACACGAGTGAGGGTCAGACAGATGAACCTGAGGGGCCAAAAGAGTCCAGTGAAGAACAGGAGAGTGGGGAGGAGCAGAGCAGTCAGGCAGCGACAGAAACGGCTGAACTTGAAGGAAACCAGCCTACTGTGAATGTTCTTGAGGCAGAGAGTCAGTCCATCCAAACAGATGATGCTGATCTTTCATCTGAGCAGCCTTCAGAGAATATGGAAGTCCAGGCAGAGACACAAGAGGCTGAGAAACCTCCTGTCAGTGAGGCTCAGCCTGGTGAATCTACTGCTGATGATGCCCCCAGCTCTGAGACCCCAGAGGCCAGTATGCCCTCTGAGGTCATAGCGACCCCTGTGGACCCATCAGTGATAGGAACTCCATCTCAGGATGAAGAGGAAGGTGTCTCAGATGTGGAGAGTGAGAGGAGTCAGGAGCCCCAACTCAGTGCTTTGGATATAAGTGGCATGGCCGCCAGGCTTCTGGAAAGTTGGAAGGATCTGAAGGTAAGCTCAAAGAGAGTCATTTTTAAAGGCATATGCATAAAAACTGTCAAGTAATGTCCTGTTTCTGTTTGTAATCTGTTTGCATGCTGTTGTTTTCCGAGGTTGGAAGTCAAAGTTGTGTTTGTCCTTTTAGGAGGTGTACAGAATACCAAAGAAGAGTCAGGTGGAAAAGGAAGCCAATGGTAAGTTTAGTCCAATACTGATTATTAGCAGAGAATGTTCCTGTATGATTTTGGCTAATAAGATTTTCTCATAGATCGCAGCCGAGATCGAGACACAGCCTTGACGCCACGCACCCCCTCTGGTAGCCGAGAACGTGAAAGGGAGCGAGAAAAAGAGAGGGAACGCGACAGAGACAGAGATTATGACAGAGACAGGGAACGAGACAGGGATCGAGACTGGGACAGGGACAGAGACAGAGACAGGGATAGAGACAGAGAAAGAGATAGAGAAAGAGAAAGAGAGAGAGACCGTGACCGAGACCGGGACCGGGACCGGGACCGAGTCTCTGACAAAACTCCACGCAGCACAGAGAGACGGAGGAGACGCTCCTCTTCGCCACCCTCATCCTACGAGAGGAGCACACGACGCACCGAGGAACGGTAAGCAAAGTCTTGTGATTGGAGCATCATTATGGAGTATCCTCCAAGCACAGTGTAATCTATGTCTATGTCTTGTTTTCTGGCTTTTCAAGGTTTGACTCATCGAACACCAACAAGACTCCAAGGGGAGGTGGCACCAAGGAGCGCAACAAGCTGTCCACAGAGGAGCGGAGAAAGCTGTTCGAGCAGGAGGTCGCTCAGCGGGAAGCCCAGAAACAACAACAGCTTCAACAGCAGCAGCAGCAGCAGCTTCAAACTATGGCTTATGACCCGGCTCTGGCTTATGCCTCCAGCCCTGGCTTCATCACCTACCCTCCTGGATATCCCATCCAGACCTTTGTGGATCCCTCCAACCCCAATGCTGGCAAGGTACTGCTACCCACCCCTTCGGTTGAGCCCACCCTGGCCTATGAACAGACTCCTCCCCAGCGTCTTATCTCAGACATGGGACTGACCTCTCCATCCTCCACTTCTCAGGCCACTCCAGTCTCTAATCTCTCTCAGCACATCACCACCACCAACCTCACCACTGGCAACCCTCAGCAGTATGCGCAGCCAACCGTAGCCACCCAGGATGCAGGAGTAGCTGTCCTCTCTGTGCCGGCCCAAACCGCCCCTCAGGTACAGGGCCAGCAGAGCTACACCACTCTCTGGGATCCCACTACTCAGCAGGCAGTGACTGTGCAGACGCAGCCTGCACAGCAGTACGCCACAGCCCCAGCACAGGCTCAGACACAGACGGCTATCTATTACCAGGGCCAGCCATGCCAAACCATCTACAGCATCCCCACCGCCTACCCTCAGGCCAACACTCCAGTTATACAGGTAGGATGCTATTGCCTTGCTTTTGATATCCTCTGGTGATGTTATTGTGCTTAGATTTTCTAATTGCTCTCTAGAACATAAATTAATACATTTTTGCCATTAATGTGGAATAAACTTTGACGTTAAAGGGCCAGGTTACCCCAAAATTTAAAAAAAGTAAACTGTGTCTACTCACAGATAAGAGGCTCGTGCTCAAGATCGCCAGGGATGTTAATTAATTGATTAATGGCGTCCTCCTAGGCTGAGCCGTAATATTAGCTAGCCTTTCATCCTTCTACGTAGTGATATGGTTGACGGGTATTTGCTAGAAGAAAAATAGCTTCTACATGAAACTGATCACATTAAGGTCTGTAGATTATCTTGAGTAACCAGGTCACGATTTATTGTCAGGCATTGATCTTGAGTTCTTTACATGTAGTTTTTTGCACTTTGAGCACCACAAATGGAGTGCCATCTAGTTTCATTATACATAAGAGAAGGCAGACATCTCTGAGGCCGATAACTCGAAAACTTGGCAACACTCAGGAAGACAATCTAGATGGATAAAAAGCACTACAAATAAGTACTACACAGCGACTACAAATTTTTATCCATCATGTGTATTAACTCATTATTGAACACTACGACATTATACAGCACATACTAAAAGAGTGGTAATCCATTTCTGACATCTGGAGTAAATGTCTGATCTGATTGTACTCTGTGTGTCTGAAGGCATACACTGAACCCTCAGCCAGCTACCTGCATGGCCAGCCAGTGTATCCTGGTCATCAGCAGGGAGTGGTGGTGCAGCAGGGAGGCACAGTCACTACCATTGTCACATCTCAAACTGTCCAACAGGTAATGCATGCACAATTACTTTAGTTCCTAAACCATGTGGAGTAGAGAGACGACTGCACATAATCCCCGGAAAATAAATAACAGAGCTTAAAGCTTTTCATAAAAGGATGTCTTAAATTGAAACAGGATGATGGGGCAAGACAAAACACATTGACAGATAAGTTATGTCTAAAAGGAGGATTAGGATTACTTTAATATTTGCATACCTGCCAACACTCGGGAGTCACCCTTTCTCCTGCTGTGCTCTGAATTGGTAAAATTTTCCCTCATGAATCTAATCAAATGGGGAGTTTGCCCTGTCATACCTAGCAACCCATCCCAGAGGCAGAGGTGAGCGTGCACATACGACCCTGCCTGGCACGAGTCACTCATCCCTGCACTCGCTTAAGCCCTCGTACCGCTCCATTTGCTGCTTAACGTGGATGAAACAGGTCCCAAGAAGAAGATAAACACTTTCACTCCACTTGTTTTTGCTTGTGTCCCAGAAAATCTCCCTCCTTTTTACAGGTATGCATTTGTAATCATGTCACTGGCAGGAGTTATATTCTTGAACAGCATTCATTGTCGTCAACAGTTTATTGGGCAGTTTGAGTCTCCACTTTATGGGATCTTTGAGACTCTAAGAAATCTTAATTATGCTATTACTCTTTGTGATTATGAGATAACCCTCTGTCTCAGTGTGGCCACAAGGGGGTAGTATACATCTAAATGATGCAACTCTTGAGCGCTGCAGTTATGTGGGTCCAAGATCTGTCTCACATCATGATGAAGTGCCTTTTAAGATGTGACTAATGTTAGCACAAATAAAGGAAATGGCTCCATGGGCTCCATTTGTAAATGAGACTCTAAATGTAATCATGTATGACTTATAACTGCAGTTGCCATCAAAATGTAGCTTAAGTGAATCAGAAGATTCTTTCCCCACTCCAGGAAATGCTAGGTACTTTAAAGTGAAGCCTCGTGATTTACAACTTCCACTTACTTTCTATTTAATCTCCTCTTCAGGAAATGATTGTACCCAACAATGTGATAGACCTGCCTCCTCCCTCTCCCCCCAAACCCAAAACTATTGTCCTACCTCCCAACTGGAAAGTGGCCCGGGACCCTGAAGGCAAGATCTACTACTACCATATTGCCACAAGGTTGGTACTGCTGTGTGTTATCATTCTTCACTTACATTAACAGCAAGAAATGATGAGTTGAACCATGAGACACCGTTTTAGCGTCTTCTACTGCTCAGGTGCAAATTGTATAACTCTGTTGAGATGGCATTTAACCTGTCAAAAAGGTGTGCTGACCATTGTATCTTGAACAAAAAGTAGTGCCAGTTGCCTTTTTCAAATAGGGACATCACTTTTAAATCTGGACATTGGGAAAACTCTTTCTCCAATTTCATGTGAACTGTGTGTGTATGTGCATCTACAAACCCCCTGCATGTATCTGACATTGCTTCCGTCTTTGCATTAGGCAAACACAGTGGGATCCTCCAACCTGGGAAGGAAGTAGTGACAACACTAGTGTGGACCATGAATCAGAGATGGACCTGGGAACACCCACCTATGATGAGAATCCTTCCAAGGTGAGATTTTTAGCAGCGACCATTTTCAAAGTGTGTTATGTAGGTGTGCGTTAGAGTTGTGTTTTTTTGGAGGTTTCTTAATTTGACAATGAGGAAGTGTCCTCTTCACTTTTTCATTTTGGTTCCCAGAAAGTTTGTGCTTGGATGCAAAGCGTGATTACAGTGTTTGTTCCTTGAGGTAATTGAAGATGCTGCACGAGTGATTGCTTTCAGCTGTGTCTCAAGAGGAAAAAAAAAAAAGCTCAGCAAGACACCGCATTCATTGAGTCTTGTGACTCCTCCCCGTAAAATGGCTTCATCAGAATCTACACGGACGCAAAGATATGGAGAGACAATCCACTCAGCCCACCCCCTGCTCAGCTGTCTGTCCCTTAGCCTCAAGGCCATGAGGGGAGGGGTGGCTCTGCTCATCTCTTCTTCCTCTGCCTCGTTTGTTTTCCCTCTTCATTTTTATCCCGACTTTGAGGATAATAGGAACCATCTGGTTGACCCGGCATTCATTTATTTGCGGTTTCTTGTATTATAGTCCAACTACGCCAGTGTCCCTTTTGTCTCTTTTTAAAAAGATGTATCGGAGTTGAAAAAAGGTGGAGAGATCTAAGTTTTTCATGCAGCTTTTCCCGCCAAGAACAGCGACAGGGTCATGGACCATTTCCCAGTATGTGTTTAGACAGTGGTGGTGTCCGCATCCAGCGCTTGAAACAACGGCACATGCTCTGCACTTGTAAAGAGTCAGATTTCACCGTCTCTGGATTCCATACCCTGGCACTACGTGTGTGTGTGTGTGAATCCTTCGTGCTCGCTTTTGATGCTCACCAGTTTGTTGTGGGTATAGGCAATCAGCTGCTGCCTGCTTGCCTTTGTTGTTGAAGGCCGAGGCCGAACAGGCAGCATCCTGGCAGGATATCCCTGCTTTGTGTCAAGTAGCTAGTGAGCAGGTGCTGTTTGATGCCCCACTGACCTTGATAGCTACTGTTTTGCAGGCAGTTGCCATGTTTGATTGAACTGAAGCACAGGTGGGTCTCACTTTAGATTTAAGGTAGATTTTTTTCTCTCTGCCTGACTTCAAAAGTTACACATGGACGACCTGTCTTCTATTACAGCTGAGAAAAAGTCTGACAAGCAGATGAAAGAAGTAGAATTGGAAGGAAGTCAGTTCGTGACAAGTTCTACTTGAAAAGCCAAGTGTTTCATGTGAAACTAATTGTATTTGTTTGCAAACATGCATTTTAATGGTAACATCCATCTCTTTTATGACGTTAAAGTTCTCCACAAAGACCGCTGAAGCTGACACTTCCAGTGAATTGGCTAAAAAGAGTAAAGAGACATTTCGCAAAGAGGTGAGTCAGAGTCTCTCTAAACACTGTTGCATGATTCAATTTGCCGTCATCTATGTGGAGCTAGCTATTCCTCCAAATTTGGGTTTGTTTTAACTTATTCTACAACAATATTCTAACAAGTCTTTGTCTGTGTGTACTACTCAGATGTCCCAGTTCATAGTGCAATGTCTAAATCCTTATCGGAAGCCAGACTGCAAACTTGGACGCATCAGCAACACAGAAGACTTCAAACACCTGGCTCGAAAGGTAAGATTAAACAAAGAAGATGTTTGACACGAGCAGTTAGAACTTCCATTAATGCTGAGAAGCTTTAAACCTTTCCTTGGCCTCGGTGTGGTCAGAGCACAAAGAAAGCATTGGTCAGCTTTTCACTTGAAAGGAAACGTTTTCAAAGTTTCCCTCAAACCAGAGCTAAATAGTTGAGCTCCCACGATTTCTCGAGCCAAATGTTTTTGTATTGTGCCTCTGGACGAGACTAAGAACACATTGTACATGTAAACTATTATCTCCCTCCCTTTTGTTTTACTCATTCCTTTCCAAAAGCTCTTTTCAACCAGCGTTTCTTCAAAGGGCAGCATTCTGTTTTTCCATGTTTCCTGGTAGGTCCATGGATTGTATATATAGGGAGTGGTTTGCACTCAGCGCAACTTGGACATACCAGGACTCTGAGGACATGGGCACAATAAGCAGAAAGACGAGTCTGGCTTCACTCATTTAGAGATTGCGTTTTATTGTCTAAAATTATAAAGCGCAAAGTCACTAAAAGAGAATTAACCATCCAACCACTTGACCACAGCTTAGGTATACATTGTAATTATATAATTTACTGTTGTGTGGTGACAAGAAATAAGTCTAACTCTTTTCTCATCTCTTTCTAGCTAACTCACGGAGTCATGAATAAGGAGTTGAAAGCTTGCACCAATCCCGAGGACCTCGAGTGTAACGAGAACGTGAAGCACAAGACAAAGGAGTACATCAAGAAGTACATGCAGAGGTTTGGCTCCGTGTACAGGCCCAAGGAGGACACAGAGGTGTACTAGCCTCAGAGGCCACACTGTGCGCTGACACAGGAGAAGCACAGATCTGCCTTTCCATTCACTCCTTCATGTACGTACTGGCCAGCCTGAACCGTGAAGTAGTTTATGACGCGTATTTATGACTAAAAATTGCACTGCTGCCCAAGAAGGTCTCCAGGCCCCAGGGATCGCTGAGGAGCCCCGTTCTAGTGACTGTCGGAGACTCGAGTGTCGCTGAACGACCCGAAACTCCAGGTGCAAGTGGGTGCAGTGTTCACGATGGATGACACTGAGGGGTGCTACAGAGACTAATGTTTTCACTGACTGTTTGATTTTAAGCATTTTTGTTTTGTTTTTTTTCCATTTGTTGCTCTTAAATGTTCCCGAGATGATCACCTCAATTCCACTTTTTAAACTCTTCTAGCCCTGAATGAGGATTACTCTACGGAATCAACTTTTGGTATCATGTTTATCAAAGTTTGTTTGTTACTTTCCACTGTTAAAAATGGATCAATGACTAAACGACTAAACAGTCCTTTTTTCTCCCACACTTTCTTTTTCTTGTGCACGCTTCAACCCCCCCACCCCCCCTGCCACTGACTCTGTATCTGGTGCTGCTTTTAACTGAGCTGTGGAGGTCCAAGCTTCCACTCCTCAAACCCTGCCTTCTCAACCACAAGACTTTGGAGCCTCTGTTGTTTTATGAATGCATGAAGTAGGCTGAGGTCAGCGTGGCATCCTTATGGAAATTCCTACATTTTCCATGTCTCCTTCAAGTAATGTGCCCTCACCGGATGAGCTTTTTACTCACAATACACTTAGGGATCAGCCTATAACCAGCAGGTTGGCCATTGGGTTAGTGATGAATATTTCCGTGTCTTTTATCAATTTATGTATAATAACCGGGAGCAGGGTTTGAATGCTATGTTTGATGTGCTGTTTAGATGTGTATCAATTTTTCCTCATTTCCTGTCCAGCAATTTCTCCTGCCCTGTTTCTTCGTCTAACCTGAGTAATGCTGAACATGAAGGTCGTAGCATTGCAGTTTTAACCGTTTCTAAACATCTTGTGTGTTCTGGTTCTTTTTATCATTAATATGTCTTAGTGAGACGTTCGAGACACTTCGGTTGGCCTTGTTCCACAAACTGTTGCTCATTCATTTCCAAGATTTTTACAGTTGTCATGGTAGGTTCATTAGCATAGTTTGTTGAAGCCTATTAAATTGCATTAAACAAAGATCCACATATGTACATTGCTTTATATGTGAATATATTGAATAATAGTTTTGGGAATGTTTAAATAAACAGACACTTTGTAAAAGGACTATCATTTCACGTTTGAAAGTGTAAATAATGTGTAAAATTACCTAAGCTGTATGCAGGAGAGTAGGGTCGGGGAGCACAGTGAGCCCACCCATCCTCACCAGCTCAGCTCTCCTGATGCAGTTCCCACATCAGTCTGTCAAACTTAGGACCCCGCTGACTCACAACCCTCTATTTTATTTCAGTGGCCGGGGAGATTTTCATGCGTTTTCTTTCTCTTTTTTTTTGATTGTTTTTTATTTTTTTATGTACAAAGTAAGTTCCACCCTACTCTACTGTAAGTATTGTGTAAGCACATTGTCATACCGAGTGTACAAACATTTTAAAAGATAATAAACTTTTTTGTAAAATTATATACTGCTGTGCAATTGAATTGGGCTCACTTGGGTGTCAGTTAAACAGACTCGAACAGATCCAAGCAAATGTGAGTGACCTCCGTTACATGATTAACTGCTGAGTGCACACCCAGTCCCATTTTAGATTGGCTCCCTCCCTTAATAAGTGGTGCACATGGCATGAATGCCACTAGAGCAGACGCACAGCGTCAAGCCAGATGTTTGGCCCCAGTGAAGGGAATCAAAGTGATCGACTGCCTTCATTAGAGACGTTCTGTGTGCTCTAAATATGGAGAGCCATGATGAGTGGAGAGAGGCGCTGCTGTGCTTCCCCTCTCTCCTCTGTCCCAACCCCCCTCCCAGTGTATGCACATTCCGCAGCCCCATGCCTGTGTGCTCCAGACCGCAGTTAAGCAGTCCCGTCTGGAGTGTGTGACGGCATGTAACACTGCCCTAGGCCATGCAAGATGCCTGCTCCCACTTAGAACTGAATGCAAAGAGATCATTAACAGATTTGAGTTCAGTGCGGAGCAGAGGGGGAGCAGGAGATTGTGCCTCAGAGAGAAAGAGGAAACTTTGCTCCAGAATATTTTGGATGGAGGTATTATTTTCATTTCACCCTCAAATTATTAAATACCTCTTAACTGATTTCCCTCAGGGTTTTGGATAGGAAATGTTCTTATACACTAAATCCCTTGATAAGGCATAGCATATTCCAAATATGTCCAAACTTCCTCACTATGTAATCCGTCAAGTGGGTTTTATATTTTACTGTAAGTGACAGACAGGTCTACTTTTTCCATGTTTGAGGAAAAAAAATTCATCAGGTGAAATATAAACTGGTTATGTATAATATATACATACAATACAATACAAAGGCGTATAGCATCCAAATTACATAAGCAATGCCAGATTTCATGCTAAGTTGCTAATTGTTTAGGGTGTATGGCAAGTATGACACCTGAAAATATGCATCAAACTACTGAGGCATGTTGAATGTTTTACCTATATTTTAAAATTATTATGCCATTCATTCCATTTAGCTAATTCAGCTATCTAGCTATGCACTACTTTTTACACCATTCAGTACTTTTAACTAACATCTTAAGCTATTAATCCAATTTATCCAAGTATGAGTTAGTTTACCGCCCATTAGTTCACAGCTAACTCATTAGCCTACTTTTTGCTACCTTTTCAAAGTAACTATTTTAACTGTTAGCCATTAGCATTACCTTTATATATCACATTTATCCATTAATGTGAGTCACAATCCATTAGTATAAGCCAACTATTTAACTGGGCTACTTTTGCTAACTTATTTCACCATTCTTCCTATATGTTTAGTTAACTCTGAGGTTATTATTTTAACTTATTTTCTTATTTATTTAGCCATTAGCCTTACTTTTAGATAGCAACTTTGCCATACATTAGTTGAAACTAACTTCAACCATTACTTTAAGGTAACTATTAACTTAACTGTTAACGGTTTATCCATTACTTTTAGCTATCTCACCATTAGCTATCATCAGCTAGCTATTATTGTTAACCTAGCTGTCCATTTCAATCCTTTAGCTGTCTCAGCTCATCAGTTTCAGGCACTTGGTGTTATTAAATTATGTTATATATACATATATTGATTGAACAACTCCTGGAACGTACCCAACAAGAAACCTCTGTACCTGAAGGTGGGCTTCGAGTTTCAAAATAGTGATCTTAGTGAGTATTAAGATATGTATGACGATGTACTTATGATGCAGATTTAGAGTCCTGTTACAATAAAAGAGCGCTGACTTATCAAAGTTATTTATTAAATGAATAAAACTCTTACAAAAACACATTAAGGCATACCATTTGGAAATATATACACAAAGCCATACATGGCTGGCGTTAAAAAAATATCAAACCATCACAGGCCATCACATACAGTATGTGTCACTAGCACACCGCAGATGCCCATGGTTCTCATAGATTTTATTTAGGTATAGACTTGAAAAGGGTGATGAAATAAATACAAAGGCAAGATGGCAAATTGGGACACGAGTGTTGATGGTAAAAGTGTCTATGGATATTTTTTTTTTCTGTGTCTAATATGAGAAATCGAGATGACAAAAATGGAGCTGTGTTTCTTCATACTTCACAGTTCATAAATGATCTCACTTCAAGCCATGATCTCATTAAAACAAAGCAATATTTAAGGTATTTACAATCATAGATGATTATTAGGAAGAGCTAAGAAAAGGTGTTTTTATATTTCGCAGAATGCTTCATTTTTGTGTCTTCTGATAAGATATGAAACATCACTGGTGCATAATATATCCTCAGTGTAAATAAATACCAAGGCTACTTAGTGACTGCAGCAGGAAAAGAAGATTGGGGGGGGGGGGACAACAGAACAAAACAACTCATTTTAAAAACAATCTAGTGAGCAGATCCAATCTTCACATTAGATTGAGTGTTCTTAGAAAGAAAATAGCAAGCAAGCATCATTGGCGAGATTTAACTCTCGATTTCTGATCATTTGTCTTTGAAAATTATTGGATGGAGTTTTCTTTTTCGGGAAAGTCGCTTCATGTTGGAAACAGCAGTGTTGTTGGAAGAAACCGTCTCCTTTTGGCAAAAATCAACTGCCATACCAAAGCGGTTGCGGAAGCTGCGAATCATAAAACAAGGCTAGCCAGACTACAAACTTGATGATCTAAGCCGTCCATATTTGTTTACAATAGTAAGTGGAAGGCTGACGCTTTATAGAGGGGGTTTGGGATAAATCTGATTACTGTCCAAATAACATGTAAACAGTGGTTTTAGGATAATCACACTTGTGCAACACGTGTAAACACATAATTCTGTCTCCTGCCACTAATCAAATACTCACCCTAGCCAGGATTTGTGTGCATGTAAACAACATTGTAAATGTACCTATTGGTATGTTGGAAGTCATTTTAGGTCTAATCCAATCTGACCAGGTTTCCGCAAGTGTCCACTGAGCAAAGCACTGAAGCTTTGCAAGAATTGAAAAACGTTCCCTCAGAAGTGGCAGTGAGAGGTTGTGACATACTGTAAGGTGAGTCTGTTAGTTTCCGCTGGTACCTGGTGAGTCGTTCTGTCGCAATAACAGACACATCGCAGGAGACTTTCATGCAGCTTGATCCATGTAAAATCAAATGGTGACATAAAATCTTATAAGAATAATTTGTTCTCTTAGTAAAAACTGAAGTGTCCAACAAATCAATCAGAACCATCAGTGGCAGCCTCCGACAGTGACAGAGGTGTTGATATCAGAGTGCCTCCCTTGTCATTCAAATCAGAGTTCTTCACTTGAGTCTTTTAGTGTCATACGTGTGTTTAAGTTGCCGTCAGACCACAGAGACACCCTGCGCGGGGCAGTTAAGAGCTGTCACCACGTCGGGCC
This sequence comes from Pagrus pagrus, assembly GCF_965226575.1. Taxonomy (NCBI): domain Eukaryota; kingdom Metazoa; phylum Chordata; class Actinopteri; order Spariformes; family Sparidae; genus Pagrus; species Pagrus pagrus. Next base: position 16,194,429 of record NC_140191.1, read on the forward strand.
TCTCGATGCGAGCCAGTGCAGAACACAGCAGTCCCAGAGTGGAGCCTTCTTTCTGGGCCCAGTTAGAGAGGAGCGTGTGAGCGGGGGCCTCTCCACGCCCAAACAGGTCCAGCTGTTCGGGCTCATAGCCCAGTGCTGCGCCCAGCTGCCTCCACCCCCGGCCCCCTCCTTCCTGCAGGAGGCGCTCCACTTCTTCCTGTCTGTGGGGGGGTAGGTTGACGTACAGGCGATTGTCCTGCTTGCTGTCCCTCTTGGTACCTTTAAAAGACACGGACAAAATTAGCTCACTGTTTCGCTATTTCTACCAAAAACAGTTTACATCATGACGTCTATGCACTTGTATTGTGTTGAAGAGATATCTTCAAGCTTCTGAAACTTTCATTTAGTTACAAAGAGTCTTTGTCTACCACACCTTTGCTGGGCTGGTTGTCCTGAAGGCTGTGAGAGTCCAGAAAAACACCGCTGTCGCTTTGGAGCTTTTCTCCCTCTGGAGATGTTCCCAACTCAGCCGCACGGGCTTTCGACAGAGCCCTCTTCTGTTTACATGATCGCCAGCTGAGCACAGCAGAGGAAAACAATGTCAGTTAAGCTACCCACACTAAGCTATTTTTCATCCCAGGGCAAATGTTATAATCATTATTACATCCATTTAAGGACTAGGACGCATCCCGAGTGAAAACTCACCACTTATAAGCCACATAAAGAAGCAGACCCAGCACCACGGCAGCCAGAACTGACACGTAGACCAGAATATTGTTGTTGCCACCCTCATCCTGTGGGGTAAACTTCGTTCCGGGGGGAGGACTGGACTCGTCTGCCTTCGTCACCTCCTCAACACCTCCAGGTCCATCCACAGCGGGACGAGATAAAATGTGCAGCTGCTTATCTATTGAGAATGAGAGGGGGAGGGATGTTTCAGGGGCAGTATCGACGCTTCTGCACATACGTACATCAGAAACACATTTGGGCTGCATAAAGAAATCACTCCACAGAAGCCTGCACGCCTGATGTAATGATACCCTCAGTCATCCAGCTCCCCTGGGGTTTGAAAACCTCTCATTGCCCCTGTTTCCAGCCATGTTCTCCCTCCTGTGGTCTGCCTATTTTAGGATCAAACACTACAAGGTACTACGCTGACCTCTCTGGGGTCAACGGGTCATGACACATGGAACCAGAGTATGTACAGATGACCTTACTCCTGGAGAGAGAATGAAGTCATTTGGGAGCAAGCAGACTTGTTGTCAGGGTCAGCAACCTCTCTTGGCCTTTAAGGTTCTTGTGGGCAGTTAACCTGAAGACCTGTCAAACTTACACCAATTGGATTACAGCACTTCAGTGGGCTCTTTTTTCACTACTCATGTTTCCCAGCTCAGAGTGTTACAGAGTGTTCAGATGAGGTGTGGATGCAGGTGTTGACCACATGTCGCTGTAGTCTCAGGGACCCTCCCACTGCCTGACCTCCCGCCTTAAGCTCGTTCTTTCATCTTTTACTGTTGCTGCCTTTCCCTGTGTTAGAGCTTTAATATAAAAAGGCTGGCCGAAGGATGTGGTAGGAAAAAAAACATTTTCATTTTCACTGAAAAAACTACGTAAATCATGACGATGTGACATTTGTTGGGGTCTGTACCAAACAAACATGTTTTCTTACATCCAGAGAACAAGATTTGTAGGTCAGGGCATTTCTGCAGCACGACAGTTCGACAATGTTCCTAATTTATAGTTGTTATTTTCTGGGCTTTGATAACAATAAGACAAATACAAGAATATCCCTAGACTTGTCCTTCAAAGGTGTAATGGGCTGTAGCTACTAGCTGCCGCTGGCTAGATAGCTCAGTTAGCCATGCAGCTTGTGGCCCTGTGAGCTGCCACAGTCTGCCTGGACTGGCACCAGGGAGAGTTGGTGTTTACGCCATGGGCAACAGAACCGGGCTCAACAACCTCACAGCAAACACAGCCGGGTCGGGAGCAAACACTGCAGCACGTGTAGAGATGTCTGGTGAGTTTTATTTTAAGTGTGTTTTAAAACAAGTTAACATGACAATTCAGATGGTCTTCGTTCAATAAAAGAGAGAAACTTTTCTCTTGTTTTCTATTTAATAAGGAAAATAGGTACAAGAATATTTCCTTCCTTGACATTTTGAGATCTTATTTTACTTATTAGGCTGAAAATGCTTAGAGAGCTTGTGAAGCATAGCATCGCCTCTTCAGGTACAAAGGGGTATTACGAGACAGTACAGGCCGGGGCTAGCTATCTCTGCAAGACAATATGACATGCCGTCATCACTGTTTCACTGGCCATATCGTACACATTGCACCTTTAAAAGTCCAACGTATTTTCTCTTCCTTACTACTCACCCATGCAGAGCGTGTCAGAGTTCGGCATGCAGGCTCGGATCTCCACCTCACTGTCAGAGCACTGGGTGCAGGTCTGGCAGGGTTTGGTAGTCCTCAGCTCCTCAGAAAATGTCCCCGGGCCACACCTCTGGCACAGTGTGTCTCCCTGTATGCCACAATCCCGGATAGCACCGTGGCCATGATTACATTTGGAGCAAGGCGCACACAGGCCGTGGATGCTAAAAAAGTAGTAGCCATTGTCGCATTCACACTGTGTGTCTTGAGTGGCGGAGCAAGAGTTCAACATAGGGACACTGTGTGGGCACTTGCCACAGGGGAGACAAGCGCTGAGGTCTTCGGATGAGGAAAATTTTCCTGGGAAATCAAAAATCAGTGTCAGTCTGGAGCTTCTCTCACAAATATCAGTGGCAAAGATGAGATGCAGTGGCATTTTAAATCTTCCAGCCTCCTCCGCAGATGACAGAGTTAATGATAAGGCAGGTAGAACGTATTCTACTTCAGTGGAGTAACAGTAGATTATAATTACTCACCCTGTGGGCATGGTGTGCACTTGGTATCCTCTTTCCCACACTCAACCTCCACTCCATAGCCCGCAGGACACAGACTGCAACATTGCCCCGATTCAGTGAACTGGCCGCTGGCACAGGCATCTCCAAGAGTGACCTACAGTAAATAAATGACACAGGAAAAAAGATTACCAAACAAATACTTTCCATAAAGGCCGTTTCAAATCAACCGTCAAGAAAACGAAAGATGAGGTTTTTCTTTGTCCAAAGAGCTTTCTGCATTACACCACATGTGGGAAGGAAATCACACACATCCCACCCCTGTGTGATTAAAGAAGCGAGGAACTGGCTGAACTGAAAATGGCCCTTTTATCTTTCTATCTGCCTCAGTTTTCGCCCTTAAAGTGCTCTGAGTCCTTATCTGCAAGTGGGTAATGGAGAGCCCAGCTTGAGTTATGACATGAGGGATAGATCGGACATTCCTGACGGCTTGTGCAGCGGGGTTGGTGCCTGACAGGAGGGGCTGGCTTTAATCATATGGCTTTAGACCGGTAGAAAGAATAAGACACAAAGGGGTGAAGGAAAACACTCCGAAAAGTAGGAAGGAAGAGGTAAAACGAGCTTCTGCACTCCCACTCGCTCCAAAATGGGTGTGAATGACAATGTGTATCAGTGCGTGTGGATACAGCCTGTGTGTGGGTGTATTTCTTGACATCGGAAAAAGCGGGGGAGGTATATAAAGGAGACAGCTCCAGCCCCGGGCAAGGGTGTCAGTTGACCAAGGCTGCCCAGCATGCAAGTGTCTGTTTGGGTGAGTGGGGCCCTTTGAAGTCGCCAAGCCCTGCAGGTGTGTCTGTGAAGGTCAGTATTTCACTGACTCCCCTTCTCCAGGCTCTGAACGACGGCATCTTAAACATGCGCACATTTAATGGTGATTGGCCTCCTCCGCCCGAGGGCTGACAAGACTAAACAGATGTCTAACAACTAACCTCCTGCAAAGGAGAAAAGTAACAGCTAAACAACCCACTGATGTCTCTCTTTGTCTCTGAAGTCTGCCAAGAAACACATGCGACGTGTGTGAACCTGTAGAGCCTCCACTGAAAGGCTCACTGCAAACACACACACACACACACACACACACACACCAATCCATGCCCCCAGTCGCAGAACACTGAAATGTTCCATGCTGATACTGCGGGAGGAACAGCTTTGAATCAGGGCTCGCCTCGTTCCAAAAACAACAGCCAGTTTAACTGCGGCGCTCACAGAGGAGCCTGATGATATCTGAGCACCAGCCGCAGAGCCCAGATCAGAGGTATTAGGGTAACGGGGTGGTAGGATCCAGCATGCAGGAACCAGTAGGATGTTTGGAGTTGGCAGACTGTGACCGAGCCTGGACTGTAATAGCTTATAGCACAAAGGCTTCCTGGTAACACTCTGGCCGGCCCTCCATGTGATGCATGGAGCTCCTCTGCTAACCTCTCAACTTTGGTAAATATTTGGTGACAGTGCTTTCTTTTTTTCTTTTTTTTGATTTCTGCCATTTCACAGTGTGAGTCTGGCCTGTAAGTCTTCCTGGAGGGCTGACTCGGCTCAGAGCAGGAACTGCCAAAAGGCTTGGCACTTCACTCACTAGTGCCCAGTGTACAATAAAATATTTAGCCCATGCCCACTGGAGACGAGAGGGAACAGTGATCTACTCAGTGGAGGAATGAGTAAATCATTATCTACTGTATATACAGCATGAAATAGGACTATATATGGATACCACCTTATTGGTTTATTGGTCTGAGAAAATATTGCAGGATACAATTCATATTTATGACACTTAATACTGTAAAGAATTCATGTTTACACTGTGTGATTTCAAATTAAAATCATAATTTGAGAAAATTAGCAGGGTTGGGAGGGGTACTTTAAAAATGTTTTCCAATAATAACCTGTAAAAAAAAATGCTGTCAGCATTGTAATCCAATCACAATATTAAAGTCATGTAACTTGATTACTTTTGGATTACCTCAATGCCAAACATGCAAATAAAGACAAGAGAAAAGAAATATCAATAAGACTGTGTTAAGATTAAGTTGTGTGAGACTCGTGAAGTGTACGTCACGTGTACGCGTTTGCATAGTTACAGACTAGTATATCATTCTTTATTTTAAAAATGTAATCCTGGTAGTATTTATGTTACGCCCCAAGCGTAATCTCCTTATTAAAAAAAGTGTTTATGCCTCAGTAGTTGTTCATCATATCGTTAGTTGTAATTTATTGCCATATAAAATCGACTTTCTTTTACTTGACTCTGAAGAGAAAGGTCTACATTGACTGATTTTTTACGCCTGAACAAACTAAATAAACAAACTCTCTTTGTATTCATGATGGAATAAAGTGAATAAACAAACTGACCTTAAAGGACAACACAATTTCATACTGTTTTACTTTGTTTATACGTGGCGGACCCTGCCACCTTTCTAGCTTCAAACAATGTTCTGGGGACCTTATTTTCCTCTGAAAACAGCTTGTTCATTCAGTTATGGAAAAAATTAGAGTTTGAATTTCTTCTCCAAAACTACATAGTGCCCCTTTCAATCTATTAATTTAATTGTCAGCCACGATCGATCATGGTGAAACCTTTTACCATCTTACTGTATTTCCTGGTGTTCCTACAATATCATACTTTCAATGACTAAATTCAGCGTGCATGCACCAGAGAGCATTCAGTCTCTTATCTGTAGCCTCGGGGGCAGAAAGTCTGAAGGGACGGGGACTGCAGTTGCTTTTTCCATTTAGGTAAGAAGCTGCAATCTGAAGGGATTCCCCAGTGAGAACAGACGGACCACCGAGGAGAAGTGCTTTCAATGGGGCTCTCAACTCCACGGCTGCCGGAGTCACTCAGTCAACGCGGATCACACACACACATACACACTTGCACACACACACTCACACACATTTCAGCCATGAAACATTTTCTGTGCCCCTTTGAAGTGAGAGCACTTTTGAAGCTCGTTGGCTGGAGTTTCCACAGTTAATCTAATCTGCGTGAAAATAAACACACAAAAGGATGCTCCCTCTCGCTCTCCCCGTGAAGACAATGACCCATGAGCCTTCACAGCCTGGCTGTGACAGCAACAGACACCAGTCTTTCAGCAGAGACAGCCCCAGCTGAGGGAAAGTTGCCGTGGAGCTGCACATCCCATCTCCACTGATTACTGTCATCAGTATACAGGGAGCATCAGGGACAAATTAAAGGACGCGGGTTTCTCTTTTTTCCAGCGTCGAGCTCCCCCCAAAACTATGATCCTAAATCAAACGAGACAGCTCACACTGATCCGTCAACTATTAATCTGCAGATTCTCAACTCTCCCCAAAGCGTTGAGAAGTGGTTCGAGTTTCTAAATGATCCTGAGGTCTGCCCTCTAACGAAATCTGCTTAACTACACGATGGAAATTCAGATGACTGTGGTAACAAACTAAACCATCCCCCCACCCCCACTCACCTCACTCACGCACACACACACACACACACACACCACAAACTGGGAGAAAATAATGATAATTGCTTTGCTCCGGATATCCAGACTCAGCAACACGGAAAGCTACGCCACATTTTCACCAGTAACTGCAACAAATACGGCAGAGTACAGTAAACTACAGGCAACATGAGTCCAAGAAAACGGAGCGAAAGAGAAAGGTATTTATTAACTTAACAAACTCAATAAACAAACTGACCTTAAAGGACTTTACTTTGTTTATATGTGGTGGACCCTGCCACCTTTCTAGCTTCAAATAGTGTTCAGGGGACCTTATTTTCCTCTGAGAACAGCTTGTTTATTCAGTTATGGAAACAATAAATATGTCCGAGTTTGTATTATTACCTCTTTAATATTCTTAATATTACAATTCTCCTCCAAAGACACACAGAGCCCCTTAAAAGCAGAAGCAGGAGAGAAAACACTAACAGATTTCAAAAGGAGATCTTGCACCCTTCATAATAGGGAAGAGATACTCATCTTTTTAAGAGCTGACGCTTTATCTGAACGCTTTGATCTAACACAAGTTCTTCTGACTCAGACGAGCGTGTCCAGACAGGACTACAAGCCCCATGGGCTTCTTGAGGGAGATGAGTGTCAAATTATTGTCTGCAACTGTGGAGGCTTTCCCTTCTTTTCACGCTGATCCTGTTGTAATAACATGCTATCAAACCCCACTGAAGCTATCATTTGTTCATAAAAGACATCATTTATCACGCGTGAGGTGGGATAATCTTGGTGAAACTGTGATGTTTCTCCACATATTTCCAGGATGTTCTGCAACCATGAGTGTGTGTGTGTGTGTGTGTGTGTGTGTGTAGGTGTACAGTAAGTCAGGCTTGAGAGGGGAAAAAAACAGTTTTATGGCAAAGTAAGTAGTTAAGACTCCACTTTTGTCATGAGAGGCTGTAAAAGAAGACTTAATCAGAAGTCTCCCCCACACTTATTCCACTGTTACTCACCAGCTACAGCCTGACAACCATATTCACCAACAGGGGCCATGTGACACAGCCTTAATGAAATATGACTCTGTGGTGTAAAATCAGATCCCCTCTGGGAACAATGGTGTAAAAGTGAACTCGGTGGCTTGAGTTTAAAATGGCCACTTTTGTGATGTTATGGTGATAAAGAGTGTGGAGGAACACAGCAGCACATTATGGAGGCGTCTGAGAAGCGGAAACATGGTGCCTCTGTGTGAGTAAAGCAGTAATTAAGCGTTGCTTACTTTGAACAGCAGAAGCGCGCAGATGACAAACAGTCTCATGTCTCCAAGTCTCCAAGAAATCCCCCGAGCGGACGGATTGGTGCGTCTCAAAAATCAGAGTCAGAACTTTGGGTTCGTTTTCAATCTGCATGAAAATGTACCTTCAAAACTCTCAGTTCTTCTAAATCTACACGAGCCTGCTTAAAAAAAGACAAACTTCCTTGGCAGGAAAAGTTCGGCACAGTCCGGTAATCAGATGGGTTTTTTGTTTTTTACGCATGAGAAAGCGACTTTAAAACGCAGCCTGTGTAATCCATAGACTGTCCCAGGAGCAGCTCGGCGGACGCATTTCCCTCTCTCAACGCATTCCCCGCTGCTTCTGTCTTGACTTCGCACAAAGTTTCTTCTGTTTCGGCCGGCAGGATGCGTAGACTGGCCACTTCTCTCCTGCAGCTTTGCAACAGATGAGGCAGGGCGAAAAAAAACGCTCCGGCGAGCTCTCCTGGGCCTTTTCTCCTCCCATCTCCTCAGCTTTCAAAGCGGCCTCCTGATTGGCTGCATCCCTGCGACGCGGGGCTGGAAACAAGAGTGTAATAAAAGGCGAAGGGTCACTTGTATGTGCGTGATAATGATTGATAGACCCTCATACCTGCAGAAATCATCACACGTGTGCTCACAAAACACAAGCTGACAGATTTAATGTATTACCAAGCACTAATGTATGGAAGCCCAAAGTGTCCAATATTGATTAAATGGATGAACATGAAATTAAAAGTAGCCTACATGAATGAATACAGACCAAATACCAGTGGTGTGATATAACTTAGTGCTAGATCGAGTTACTTTACTGACATGAAATTGTAATTAGTCACTAATGACAAGTACTTGCACTTTTAATCTCATTTCTTAGCAAATTATGTAAATGATTGTAAACAGGAATATATTTGTTCGAAGGTCAAACTGTCTACACACCCAGCCGGTGTTTGTTAAAAATATTTTGATTGGCTAATTTTGTTTTAATCTGACCTGGTGAACATCAGGCGCAACCTGGAGCCCTGATTTACACAAGTATGTTGCATCATTACAGTTTTTTTTATATATAATAGTTAAAATATTACTTACACATTAATACATCAGTGATAATAATTCAGTTATATAACATATAACTGAATAACACTCACACTGGCCATTTTACTGAATTGCTGCTCTACATTTTGCTCCTGATACTTTATGTACCTTTACTTAAACAAACTTTTCAATATGAGAGGATTTTTTTCCTACTTTTACTTAAGGACTTTTACTCCAGCGCGGCAAAATATATAAAAGAACCATAAAATAGTGACGTAGCCTGTATATTTTTAATTATAAAATGCTATTTCAAACCCTTTCTTTTCACAATAATATTTTGTCTCTCATTCATGGGATTATTTGTTTCAGTATGTCTTATTTATCTATCTATTTAATACTTAACACATTGGATCCCAGACAATATGGAATAATGGGTGCTGGCAGTAACATTCAAGGCAAGGGTTGAAGTAACTAATTACAGTTACTGAAATTGTTGTAATTAAGTCATCTTTCAGGGGTTCTTGTACTTCTAGAGTACTTTTTCAAGTCTGTAATTTTACTTTCACTATGTAATCTACTTGGTTATCTTTAAAATTATAATTGAGCACTGAGTAAACATCAACTGGTAAAAAGTAACTGATATTCTGAGTAGTGTTTCAGAGGAATACTTTTACTTAAGTATTATTTTAATACCAGTAGTAATCTAATCTATCTGTACTTGTACTTGAGTACAGATACAGTACTCCTTCCCCCACTGGTAACATTTAAGTAAGTTCATTTACTCAAGTACTGTGCTTAAGTGCAAAGTACTTAGACTTTACTTCAGTTATTCTGTTTTATTCACCTTTATACTTTTACTCCACTACGTTTCAGAGGCAAATATCATATGTTTTACTCTCCAATGCATTTATTTTGATGCTTTAGTTACATTGCAGATTCAGATTATTAAAACAAAATATAACCAACAAATAAATTGTGATTAAAAAAACCACAGATTTGTTTCCCAGGATAAAAACCCTCTGGAGGTCTGCGACATGACACCATTTTACAACCCTACAGGGCCACTTACGTAGAGCTGTGATCAGTTGTTATCAGAAACAAAAGAGAGCACGTGAATCAAACAAGATGCTCTGAAGCTGCAGCACATGTTTGATCTCAGCTATTCAAAAGATTAGAAAACCAACGCAGGGTAAATTACACACCTTGTAAATTCTAGTGAATGCATCGCAGGGGGGCCCGGAGACTTCAGAGGAAAACAAATGGAGAGATCTCTCAGACACAATACTACTTGCACTTCAAAGCCTGCCGAGGGACGAGAGGAGACGGAGGGGATGTTCCTGCTCTGATTAAACTTCAGGCTGCACTTCAGTCTTCTCCTTTCTCTCATTCATCCACACAGACGGATAAAATAAAGGCTTCTTGATTTTGATTTAAAAATGAGTGCAACAACTCTCAAACTCACCAAGTGATTTTTGTTCAGCGTTGAGTTGTAAAAGGCTTTTTTTTTGTTCTTTAAACCAAGTGGAAGAAAAACTCTGGCTGTGAGAGAATAACAATTTGTTTTATTTCATGGAGATTGTATTGTTTATTTTATTATTTATTTGATGTCTGCTCCAGCAAACTGTAAAAATATTCATCTGGCCAAGTAGTTTTTGAGTTATTGGGTCTTTAAATGGCTTCTATCAGCATGTTTCCAACACAAACCAGCTTGTTTTTTTTTATCAGAATCAAGTGTTATTTTCATTATTTCCAGTGCAGCTATTTGCTTCATTCTGTCTTGCTTTGAGATCTTTAGAAAATATTTACACCAAGTGGACTTTAATTGGTTGTTATTGCTTGTTTAAAGAAAAAAAAACGGTTTCTAGAACAAAAACTACTCATTAAGAAGAAGACTTTTTACAGCGCATTGAAGCAAACATCAAATAAGTAATAAAATAAACCCAGGCTTATCAGTAATCAGAAAAATAAACAGTCCTCCGTCACTTCTTTCACTCTTTACTTGTCTACTTGTCTTGCTGCAGGGGCACAGACTCTTTATCAGTGGGCTGAGTCCCTCTGTGGTCATACATGGGTGGGAACGATAAGGGAGCTATAAAAAAAATTAAAAAAAGACATGATTTTGTCCACAAGCCTGAGGAGAAACTAACCAGAGGGGGAGGAGAAGAGGGAGTGGAGGGGGGAGGGCTGAGGTCATTGGCCTGTTCGAGGGTTGTTGCGGTTCTTGGCAGGAACAACTTCAACAACACCAAAAATTGCAGCATTTCACGACATCCATCCCCTCAGGTCTGGAGAGGTCAGCGGGAGATACTGCCAAGGTGTCAACCCCTCCCACCATTGTCAATGAGCCCACATCAGAGCGACTGCATCACTCCTCACCCTCCTTCCCCACTTCCCTTATTCACTGTTTTGTGGTTTGTATTTGACTGAGGGGTCTACAGGTCGGTTTTATCACCCGCCTCACCCCTCCCCACCCCTTCTTGAATTGTACCCCCGGAGGTGTTTACGGGGAGGCTGACAGGATGTTCGGCCCACCAGGAGATCAAAGTCTCCTCTCCGAGTATATGTGCCGATGCTCGCTGTGACCTTTTCAACTCTAATAGGGTTAACATCACAGACGCATGCAAGGCTGGGATTACAGTAGAGGAGCTGGATGATCTACGTCGTGGCAGCGGATCAGTTTCCTTCCTGCTGTGGTTCACACACACAAGAAGAATCAGAGCTCATTTTTCAGTAATGGGGCGATCATCCTCAGGATATGGGCAGCGGTTCACAGAGGAGAGGATTCCTGAATATAAGTGTGCAGTCACGATTAACTGCCATATTAGGACTGTTTCTTGAGAGAGAAAAACACACAATCATGATTCCTGTTGTAATGTTTTAGTTACGAGGAGCACAGGCTGCTTGGTTTTTAAAAAGTGTATTTTCAACATTTTCCATGAAACAATACAAAGGCTAAATAATAGTGGTTGAAGAGACAAATTCAAGGCAGTGCTGGCCTTCAGTTAAGGCTTCTTGTGTCACTCTGACTCAGAAAAAATCAGGACATTCGAACAACAAATACATTTTATGCAGCATGACTTAACCCCATAAACCATAGTCACACGGCGGCCATTTCCTCTGACATCACACTGAAATGCTGGGAAGCTTGCGCTGAGATAATGTTATGCTAGGGAGGGAAACTGACAACTTGTAGACAATCTCACAACTTGTCACTTCATCAGCAATTAATCAGAAGATGGACAGTGGAAATCTGGAGGGATTTCGGACGATATTTTAGGCTAAAACATATTTGCTAACATTAGCATTCAACCACTTCCTAGCTAACATTACTGTTCGAGTCCATCCAGTGCGTTTTACTCAGAGGCTTTTAAATAAATGTGTCCAACATGTGTGTCGAGTTAATTTATAACTTTCTCACTGTATCGTCTAACGCCATCAAACTGTAATGTTAGCAAGGAAGCGGTTGAATTCTAGCATTAGCTATTGTCTAACGGAAGCTAACAGGATATGTTATGAATATGTTGTGAATATGTTGTTTAACCTTGAAATATGCTGCAGATTTTCACTATCCACCATCATCTCAGTTGCTGATCAACCAGGAAGCAGTGAAATGATAATAATTTCAGATTTTCTGGAACAAAGCCGTACGACATTTGAGCTTCCCACCATGAGTGCGATGGCAAATGAGGAAAATGGCCGCCATGCGTGAATGTGAATGGTCTATTCTGAAAGGAAGCCTCCATTTCGATTAAACTGAAGGCTCTGAGCGTTACTGCATCATTAATCAGGTGAAATACAGAGCAGTGTTACATGAATTGATATCAGAATGCACGATAGCAAATCAGACTTGAACAGCTGCTTATCCAAACAAATCCTTTATATTCACAGACTCACCTTACAGTGAATAAAAGTGTGATCTCACAAAGCCTGAATGTACTGATTTTGTGTATTTCCAGGGTTGGAGAGCAAGTAAACATTTCAAATATAGTTTCTTTTATACTTACACACAAGATTATTCAGGGCATCACTTACAACGCAAGTTCATTTGTACGTGTGCACCGTGTCACGGGTATTGCATTTGCCCAAATAGTTCCCTTTGTCTGTCTCCCATCATGACACTGCATAACAACTACTTTGTTCCAAACCGCAGTAAAAGAAGCTGGCAGGAAGTGAATTCCTCTGAAGCTCACTCACAGACTCTCAGCTCACGTGTTTCAGAGTCATCAGACATTTTCAGCGCCTCATAAACAGCAACAATACCAGTACAGGCAAGCATCCAGCCAACCAACAGTTTACTGAGTTCATTAACAACATCTTATCCACATCTGAGTCAGAGTAGAGTAGTAAGGTGTGTTTGAATCTGATCAGCAGGGGAATAGTGATCGTACATAAAAACAGATGATTGGAATTCAGTGTTTACACATGGCTCAAGCAGAAAAAGGCACTTTTCAGATCAAATAAAACAGGGATATAGTCGTGTAAAACAACAAAACTAGCACAGACACATTTGTAAAGATCTTGACTCCGCTGTGTGTAAGGCATCGGAAGGCTCTCCTCTGGAGTTTCATTGCATCCAAGCTCCAAGATCATGACAAAAAGAGTGAATGTATATCACGTACTTGACCATTAAAGCAGTTATTGCTTTAATTGTAACAGATTTACATCGCTTAGAGCCGAGAGGAATGCAGAATTATACACTGTGGTATTGTGGTGCACATCTGGATCATCAACAAGATCAGAAAACAGCAGTTTACCCCCGTGTCTTTCTTTACAAAGTAAACCCTCTGGTGGTATTTACCAGTATTGCAATATGGAAATCTCGAGCAACATCTACAATAGCTTTCAAGTTTCCAGGAGTTTTAAGAAGGTGCCATTGCCAAACAATGGCTTTGGGACATTCAACAGCAAAGGGATCACAGCAGGTAGAAGCCAAGAACATGGAGTCTGGGGTGTTCACAGCGATTCTTCTCTCTGTGTCTGAGGCTGCATCAGCGTGCGTCACATCCCTGGAATATGACTCACTGGATATACAGTTCAACAGCAGTTCACAACCTCAAACATCGAGCTCTTCTCCAGCCACAAAACAAGGCCACTCTTTGGAATGATGCTGATTAAAAACAGTACACAACTGTAAAGGAAATATGCAATAAAAATATCAAATCATTTAAGAGTTTTAAAAAAAAGTGCTCAGTGTATAGTTGCTCTCTCAGAGAGATCAGGGGCTGGGGAGGAAAGTTTCCCAGCATGTATAGGAAGTGGAGTGTGGCGAGCATCTCGGCGGCGAAGTTCCTCCGCTCATTGCTCATCTCATTTGCCAGCATTCTCAGTGGGATTGTATTCAGTTTCACCCGCCGACACCTGAGAGATGCGGCGTGTGGAGCCCCAAAGGCGACGGGGGAACTGTCCTGAGCGAACCTGGGAACAGGAGAAAACATGTAAATCCTCACTCGAGGGCTAAAGTGGAGATGTTAGAGTAAAGACGCTCAATTATCATCTGAAAAAACGGGTTTTTAACAAGTACTTAGCATATGATTACCCAACACCACCACCTCCTCCTCACACACTCACGCATACAAACATGAACCGCCGCCCCACTCCTGCATCTCACTTCTCACCTCTTCTGGCTTCCCTGCCCCCACCACGATTAACTTCCCATCCTCCAGTCCCACTAGGATGTGGCTGCACTCCTTGGTGACGGAAACACTCCTCACGGCAACCTTCAAGGCCAGGGGCGTTACTGCAGCATCCAGGCTATCAAACAGAGAAGATATAGCATCACTGAGGTCGGCATAAAGATGCATCCTGAGCGATCCGATCACAAGTGGATAGATTCATGTCCAAACCGGGAGTAACCATGCGTCTCTTGTGACCACTTGTGATTGGATCTCACTTCCCTACTCTATGTGCAAATAAACGCATGCATCACTGGAACAAACCAATACCCCGTTTTTACAAAAAGAAATAAATATCCTCATGTATAACATTTGCCGAATTAAAAAGTATGCCCAAATACTTACAAATGTGTTGTAGACAGCATTTAACACAGTTTATAATGTTTCCCCGACACAAAGACTCACAAAATTGAGCAATTCTTTAAGGGAGTCTGGGGACTTTCTCCACAGGCATCAAAGAAGTAGCTTACAAATGTTACTGTTTACTGTATTTATTAAATTTGACATGTTTACTGTCAATAAAATGCTTTCTTCTTTAGGATATTTTGTGTAAATGATGAAATCTGTTGTGTGTTCATACAGCTGTTGGGAGGGAAGAAGCACTTTAGACACGGAAATAGGTGTCACTTTTTAAAAAGACAATAAAAACTTAATGTATTGGATTTAATGCCAAATTTACAGGAATGTGCCAATCATTTAGAATTTGCCGTAGCAGTTTTGCAAAGTTTGTCACATTTGTCCCCACACCTCAACTCTTAAAAGGACACCATCTGTGAGAGAGACTGGGGATATCACAGTTTCCATTTCAATGCTTAGTTGAAACGGACATTGTGTTCACAAAACTCTACAGAGACCCTGCCCTCCGCCTGCATTTCCTCATCATTTTGCTGTGTTTGGGGGCGTTTCTCAATGTCGGAGACCCCAGGGAAATAAAGTTGATTGTTAAGTCTCACGCCCACGTCGTCAAATACCAATGCTTTGAGCTGGCGAGCCACTAACCCAAACGAGACTCAACAATAAACCATCTTTCGTGCTTACCGCATCTTTGAATGGCATGTTTACACACAGAAGCGAACAAATCCTGCGTATTGTGCCGTCAAAGTTTTGTACACATGCTGCAAATTACGCTCTCAGTGTCTTTACCTGCATAAATCCCGTATGTGGAGGCTGCCCTGCATGGTCCCCAGGATGATGTATTCAGACACCAGGTGGAGCGCAGTCACCTGCTCCTCCATGGTGAAGGAGGACAGCAGACAGCCGTTTACTGAGTAAACATGAATGGAGTACTTGCCCTGTAGGAACAAGCAGGATTGTGGTTTTGGCATAAACGAGTTGAGAAACTTGTTTGAGCGTGTGTTTCAATAATCACTGACGGTATGTGTGAAGGTACCTTTCTATGAGAGCGTTCCTCCAGCGAGGTCTGTACCACAATGTGGCCCTCCATGCCCACCTGGAGCTCAGAGATTTGGGCTGGTACGCAGCTATCACCAGGAGGCCGCAGTGTTCGCAGAAACTGGCCTCGTCGGACAGTGTGCACTATCACAGTCCCGTCCTGACAACACAGTGGACGGCAAGTAGGGGTCAGTAAAGATGCAGTAACACCAACACTTTTTTGTTTCTATGATGCAGACCGTTCTCTACATTTTGTGCATTGTACATTTTTCTTAAACCGAAGACACGTGCACTCACATGTAGCTTGTTTATTGGAATATTTGGCAACATGTCATGCTGCAACTTTTGGCAACAGAGAGACGAAAATGATCAATGTAAAGCTCTTAAAGCTAAGGCGGAGCATAACATTTGTATTATGTGCTTCCCAATAATTTTAATACTAGTAAGGAACACTTGAAAGAAATAGCTCAGACCAGGCGAAACTGTGCCTCATTTTGTTACGTTAAGCTTTCCATGTATTAAACAACTGCTGGCTATAAGTTAGAAACATCTGTCTCTTCCAACCTATAAAAAGTGTGTGTTTTTGGTGTTGTTTCCTGTGGCTGGTACAGATTACATTCTCACTTCTAATGAACCACATCACAGTTTTCTTGGAGAACATCCAACTAGGATTTTTTTCAAAGCCTATTGTGGTTATTTAGGTCGAACAACATTTTTCACACCTGCACAAACCTACAGAGCTCAAGAGCTTAGTGAGAGGGAAAATTCAAAAAAAGTCTTCTGACATATAGCTTTACGCAGCTGCGTTTTCATCCAAAGTACTCAGAACTTTGAGTCCCGGGAACTAAAATAAATGTTCCTTCATCCTGTTGTCCGCGTTTCCACTGCGGTCTAAAGACCCATGAAGAACAGGCAAGTTAGTCTGCTGACGTATGAAAAAGTGGCTGTTTTTACAACTTTACAACAACAATGCCTGGACTTTGTAGCAGGTCTTTCTCTCCTTTCTTCTGTAACTCCATAGTGATGTGTCAAGACATAATGAACAAATGGTTTGTGGCTACAGATTTTTCATCAACTAATCACACATGTTGCAGGAACTTAATTCACATTCTGGTACCTGCAGCTGAAATGCACTGTGTTCCTACAAAGGTTCCTGCGGTGGAAACTCAGCTCAACAATCAGTCAGTCGAGCAACTCGGAAATTACTCTGCAACTATCTTAATAATTGATTAATACTAGAAGTAGTAATTTTTCAAGTGGTCAAAGAAAAAAAAAGCCATTTGTAGACATCACTTTGGGCAATAGTCACTATTTTCTGATCTTTCGTCCACCAAAACATAAACAAAATGATGAAAATAATAAGTTGCATTTCCTTGTTACTCATTGGGCAATATGTGAGTTTTTTCATAGCAAGAGTTATCTCTGACCTTCGACCCTGAGACGGCCATGTCCAGTTCAGTGCTGATGGCCACACAGGTGACCTCCTGGTCGTGTCCGCAGAGAACCTGCACCGGTCGAGGAGACAGGCTGCTGGAGAAGCCACCCTGAAGGACAACGCAGCCATTACTCCTACGGCAGCTTAAAATTATGCACATGTGTACAAGCATGTGAGTGAGCCGAGATGTTTACCTGCTGTAGAACCTGCCACACGATACAGGATGTGTCCCTTGAACCAGAGATGAGGTAGATGCCACAGAGATCCAGAGCCAAGCAGGTAACAACGTCTTTGTAGAACACAAAAAATACACAAATAAATATGTAACACTTACAATAAAGCATATATATATTGCAAGCTAGACATTCGGCAATAAGAGCTCACCAATGTGCCGGCAGATCCTGCCTACCAGCTTGCCCTTCCCCAGCTGGGTGACACGCAGACTGCAGTCCCAGTGTCCCCCACTGAATAGCAGACGGCCGTCGTTGGACACCACCAGCACCTGAGCGCTGATCTCCACCCCGGGTGAGAACGGTCCGCTCAGGAAGCGCTGCGTTCTGAACCACAAAGCAGGGTCGGAAAGATCAAAGCGAGTTCGAAACGAGAAGTGAGAGCGAGCGGCGGCCTAAATGTGGAGGAGATTTATAATCTACACATTAAACTGTCATGACATCTGCAAATTACAACCTGCATGAACCCCGGCGCTCAGATGGCTCTCATTCTGATTTATATTGTGTTTATGTGATCCGCGTTCAAGGTCAGTTTAAAATAAGATCCATTAAAACAAATTGCAATTAATTTAACAGGCTTTGAAGCTTCGCAGACAAAGAAGGACAGGCGGACAGATGTTCTGCTTCAGTGAATCCAACTGTCAGGAAAGTTTAATGCATCTTTGAGGCAGATGAGGATGATGTATAACCGTGGTTCCCAACCTTTTTCCTTAAGGGTACTCTTTTCTATCATTGAGTAAACTCATGATTAATGATGTATGTTATGGATATTAGATATTGTATTCAATGCATAACAATAACAGTAAAGAACAACAGATAAACTGTACTGAGATATACTCCCACTGTATAGATACTATTTTAAAGTTTTCATACGTCCCTTGAAACCAAGAAGGCCTCCTGACCTCCTGTGAAGTTTTGGTGACCTCTAGTGGGGGTCAGGACCCCGAATTTTTGGAACCAGTGATGTATATCATATTTCTTTCTCAGAAAAACAAGCAAGCAACAAGCAACATTCATCTGGAAAAACTAACAGACACACAACACACTGATCACCTTACAGATGAGGCCCCGTGTGGTCGGGACATATCCGGGAGATTTTGGTAAACTGATATTTAACAATCAGTAATTCTGGATGTCGGATGATTGGCCTAAACTAAAAAAAAACATAAGTATGGGGTTGATATGGGTGTTGGTTTTCTGAGGGCACTCACTTGGGATTAGTCATGGTGGGGTCCTTAGTGAAGGTGAAGTAGTTGGCGATGTTTTTGTCGTACGGCAGCCAGCTGTGTGTCCCGATCAGCCCGTTGGAGCTCACAGTCACCTGCAGAGAAAAAGTGCCTTAATACAAAAATGCTGAAGCGCTATTATTTAAATTTCACGTCTTATTGTTCTCATGACTGTCTCGAGTTTTACATGTTGCCTTTGTGAAAGTGTCCAACTGAGCCTTACCAACATATCTGAGCCCTGGATGATGAAGGAGCGATTCTGGTTCTTTGGTACGACTGCCTGGACCAGAGGAAGGCCGTCGCTTACCACCTGAGGCAGCAAACACATGTTAATACATACACGCGACCCAACACAACATGATTATTCATTCAGAGGAATAACGACAGGACTTGTTAGAACTCACCTCCACAAATGGCCGGAGCTTTTTGAGCTGCTCAAAGATGTTCGGGGGCACGGTGTCCAGGCGGGCATGCCGCCTCACTGCATTCTCAGCGGACATACGAGGAGGATGAGGCTCCTGGTTGGAGACAGGAGCATGATGAAGAGAATTTTACAGCATTTTGTTAATAATAAAGGGTTTGAGTTTGTATCTCAACACAATTATCCAAGATTCTCTCTCATTTCAGGCTCACATTCAGCAACTGGTGAAAAAGTAGCTGTGATTTAGCCCAGTAGTTGTACCTTAAGGAGCTGACAGGGAGTCTGACCAAAGTTGCTGATGATGCCTTCCAGGGCCTTACGCTCCGTCTCATTGGCAATTGCGTCTAGATCTACTGCACCTGCAGAATAACAGAAAGCAATACAACACTGTTCATGCATAAAGACCGAAGGATACTGAGACATGAGGAGTAGGAGACAAGACGACTGAAGAAAAAATTAAAAGATCAACAGGTTCAGTTCATCACTAGGAAGAAAGAGTGTACATGTTTTCCTTACCCTCGTAAGTGCAGTAGTAGAAGACGTTGAGGGCGTCCACTGCCTCTTCGCCTCTCTGCTTGCAACCGAAGATCAGGTCGATCCACTCATGGAGGTGATTGGACACATGATCACATTCCTGGAGTTTAAGATACAAGTGGTTGTCATCTGGAAAAGTTGTCTTAATACACTAAGTCCAGGGTTTGTTCACCTTCTTAAGAGTAAAATTCAAGCGCTTTTCAAGCACTTTCAAGGTATATTGACCAAAAATTTGAAAATCTCGAAGTCTTTATCATCTATATTGTTATAAATGCAAATAACAGAATTCCTTTATCCCTACAGTAATCAATTTACAGGCAACTTTATTTATTTTTTTACTCACCAGGGCTTTCCTGTGCTTCCTGATGAAGTCTTCTCTTGATGTGGCCCATCGAGGCAGCAGAACATCTGTCACTGGGTCCTGAGATATTTGCAAATGTCCCAGGTCGAAGCCTGCAACAATCCAGCAGCAGCGATGCATGGGGTTTGAATATTAGCACATGAACAACTTTATGACTAAAACCTTTGCATCTGACAATAAAACAAAGCAGATTAATTTGCTTTCACACAGTCAGTTTACCCAAAAGGTACAGTCTCTCTCACCGTTCATGTTCTGCAGAAACTCTGGGAAGTAGAAAAACTCCGGGATGAGCTCTTTGACGTCAGCTGGACTCTCCATGCGAGCCTGCCAGGCTGCTGCCACCGAGTGGAACTGCCTGTCTGCGCAGTCAAACCTTAACAACAACGACATGCATCAACACGACGCCACAGAATACCAGGACATTTATCAAAATATCACATATTAGTCAGCGCTCCCACCTGCCACTCTGCAGCTGGATGTGCAGAGTCGTGAATGGCTCCATGCGGATCATGTAGTGCATGACTCCTGCTGCATTAGAGTAGTGTGTGCCATAGTGGAATTTGTCGATGGTGCCTGTCGGGTCCTCAAAGCTCTCGTACCTGGTGACAAACAGAGAAAAAAGCTTGTTGAGTAAAGTTGAGTAAAAAAAAATCTCTCTGTAATGCAGCCATTAAAAAGCATTAAAAGACAATATATATACCATGTCATGATGTAACAATAACCCAAATCTAAAAGCTATTATCTAAGCGCTTACTTTTCTCTGACATTCTGTGCATGGCGGGGGTTGACCACGCCGATGGGTTTGGACAGATCTCTGAAAACTGCCGGGTCTTCCAGATTCAGATCGGAAGAGGTGTAGTCACACAAGACCCACGGGAACTGAAGAGGAATAAAAACCACAAAATGAGGCCTCCTCTGACTGTAAGTTCATCGTCTTTCCAAAGAAACTGAAGAGCAGGCTACACTGTGAGTGTCCTTACCACAGGATACTGAGACAGGTCGTTGTAAGTGCGTCCAGCGATGGTGTTCAGTTGCATCAAATACTCAAAATTGGAGATTTCTCTGCAAACCCATTTCTGTTCAACACACCAACATCGGTTTGTTTAAGCGCAATGAGCACACTTCAGATTTTAATGACTCGGCGTGATAGAGAGAAATGGAATAAATAAACACCTGTGTGAGCCCCGATGCCTTCAGGAGCTCTTGGGGGGAGCGAGAGCCGAAGTAAAACAGGTTGGGAGGCCGCAGCCCGAGGATCCTGGAGTACACTTTGTTTCGTACCTGTAGGGGCAGACAAACAATTTCATTTTCTATTTCACTTTTAAATCTTTTTCATTCTAATTATAGAGAAGAAGGAGTACAATTTGAACTGTGCATCACCTTCTTTCTGAAGTTGATGAAGTAATGAGCCTGGTCTATGAAGAACAGCTCCAGAGCAGATCGTCGCAGGTTGTAGCGCCTCAGATGGACTTCTCTGAGCTGAGACAGAGGTCTCTTGAAGTCAAACCCGATACCTAAAAAGACACGGATATCCACTGACTTCTGTAAGGATCCTTTGAAGAACTAGTTAGGTGTGATGTTCATGATCGCATATTTTCATACCTTCCTCCGTTTCCTCTTTCTCGCTGCTGCCGTCATAGAAGTAAAGATGGTGTGTGGTGACCTCCAGACGACCCGGAACAACCGCCACGATGGTGATAAGCTCACAGTCTTCAGACAGAACCAGCTTCTCTTTCTGGCTCTCATCCTCTCCCTCCACCCTGACAGCATGGGAAAAAAAGTTAATCATTTACAGTGTCTTAAATATTTTAGGGCCTGTTTGGTGAAATGTAGTGTGTCAAAATGCGAAGTGACTTTTTTCCTTGTGTTCATGACCCATGGATAACTTATGGAGACTCACTTGTCATCCAAAAAGACGACGTCCTCTTCTCCTAACTGATCGTCCTCCATGTCGCTCACTTTTGCTTCCTTTGCAACTGCCAAAGGGAGGGGTTCAGAGCTCCGAGGGCTGTCGGCCCCTAAAAATCACACAAACAAAAACATCTTTAGAGTGCCGTTCCTGTACATTTCTTATTTGACAAAAGAGTCAAGTGAATATGTTTATATACACAGTGACATACCCATGTTGTCCCTCTGGGCACTGGCCTCACTGTGAGGATCGTAGTTGTAGTTGGGCACAAGTTTGAGACGCATCTTTGAGTAGGTCTCTGCACCGGATAATTTCAGTTTCACCTCTGGTTGAATTCTGTGGAAAAGGAAAAAAGAGAGAAATTCAGCAAAAGGACAATTTGTTTTTAATTATATTTATGCACCACTTGGAGGCCACTGGCAGTCAACATGTCACCCAATTATATCTCTGTCATGTGCGTTAGCCTCTTCTAGCATGTTATTAACAAAAGAGACATTGTAGACCGCAGGATTGCCCCTACAGATTACTAAATTGCTCCTCTCTCAGACTCTTTCATTTAAAAAAAAGCATCTTTGGTGCTCCATTGCTCTTGCAGGTCCCTCTACTGCACCACTTCCCCATTGTTATGCACTGGCACAGACACCTGCATGTGTGTGTGAAAGAAACAGAAGTCATATTTTGTCATACCTGTTGGCCCATGCTCCTCTCTCACTGGCCAGAAGCCTGCGGAGAGCTCTCCAGTGCTGCCACACCACCCCCTGCTGGCTGGAGATCTGCTTCTGCCAGCTGAAGTGCCTGCTGTTCTCACTCCGGACTCGCTTCAGGTAGGGGTCCACGATCACCTCCTGCTTTCACACAGTGACACAAGTGTCAGATCATTTACTGTATGCGAAAGCAAGCTCTTTTGTTGTATGACAGCGTTTGTTGCAAGTATGAAAGTTTTATAACCTGAAACTTGGACTTGCTGTCTGATCTGTCCTTGTCCCGTCTGAAGGCCGTGCTCATCAGGTCGTCGAAGCAGGAGTTCCAGAAATTGGACATGATGTCGTGGCTCCTCCCAAATATGTCTTGCTCATACTGCTCCATGGTGGGCTGAACCTGGAGGTGGATTTTTTTTTTTAGAAATATATATAAATATTTGTTATATTTGACTTGTTTTGGTTTTTCTATATGTAAAGGCTACTTTTTACAACCCTTAAAGGAAGATTACTGTGTGTTGGATGTATAAAACAGGACGATTCTTCCTGCACAAAGGAGAATCAGGAGTGGAAACACACCACCCTATGTCTGTAATATTTAGTCTTTATTTATTTATTATATTAGAAGAGATATCTTTGCAACTACTCTACTGTTTAATCTCATGACAGTTTTTTCTTTTGGTTTTCTTTCATGCTAAAAACATGAAGCTGAATAAAAAAATAAAAAAAAAATACAAACACTTAGAGATCAAGTCTATAATACAGACACATACACACTTGAGAAATCAGCATGGGCCAAGTTTCAAAACTCTCACGGCAGCCAAAGTTATGCCACACTGGCTAATGTATTGCAGGATCCGTATACAGAAGCAATCTAAACAAAACAGATTTATGAACATGCACTGTCACACACAGCCATGATAAATCCACTTCTCAGCCAGCGGTTAGTGTGTCTGGCATCCGTTCATAAAATATCTCAGCTTCAAGTTGGAGCATAAACTGATCTTTGCTTAAAATACACTGAAGGTCAGCTAGAAAAGACTTGGGAGTTGGGGGATGTTTCTTTCTGCTTTCTAAACTTGTGATAACGTCTTTAAAACATGGATTAGATTTCCACCAGGAGGTAGCTGGTCAGACCAGGAGGAAAGATTGTGAAACTCCTGAGTGTACAATAATGTGACAGAGAACAGAGCCAGCCATCTGAGAGTGGATTGTTGATTACATCTGCTGAGTCATACCAAAGACTGGAGGGGAGGCTCTCTAAACTCCCTAAACACAAGCTCAATGACAATGAAATAGACAACGTCAACCAAAACACAGACCTGATGCTGGTAAAACCTCTGCCACTCCACCGTGTGACAGAAGGCCTTCAGGTCCTGGGCGAAGGTGGTGCTGCCGTTGGTGATGGGCAGGTTGGGTAGTTGGTTTTGGAGGGTGATGGGGTCGGCATGCTGGTCGAGAAGCGTCCGCACGATGGGCACCAGATGGGGGAAAGCCTCTGTATGTTCACAGTTGGTGCTGTCCATTACACCTCCTGGCCACAGGGGGGCGCCCAGCTGCCCCAGCAGGAAGCACACCTCCTCCCAGCTCAGACACAGCACCGTCTGGAGAAGGCTGTGGAGCTTCACATAGGCCATGTCACACACCTGAAGGGGGGAGGGAGGCAAATATTTGAGTCCAGTCATACAGTTTATTTAGAGATGGTAAACAAACAGTAAATGTACTCAAAAGTGTCAGAGATAAAAGCACTCATGTACTGTTGTGACTGTTATTAATGTGGATATTATCGGATTACTCAGATCTTGAAGTAGAAGTAGTAATACCCCAGTGTAGAAATACTGTTGCTAGTTAAAATCATGCATACTCATCATGCAAACTTGCCTAGTATATGTTGATAGAACAATGTCATGGCCATATAATTTAGAATGTATTTAAAAAGGAGCAATGTGTAAGAATTATGTTTAAAACATTCAGAAATGTATCAACAGAGTGTGAGGAATAATAACAGTTTTGACGTTATGTCAAAGACGTCCATGTAGTGTGTTGAAGTGATATCTACTGAAGTTAGCATGCTAATCAGCTAGCCCCGGGCCCAAAAACCTCAGCAACTACCCCAGCGGTCCAAAAGCTCCTGTGCTTGCAGTGTAAACACCAACACTCCCCTGGTAGTTCGGCTAGCTGCACGGCTAACTGAGCTAACACGCTAACAGTAGCTACAGTTATGGATGTATAAACAGAATACAGTCTGCAGCAGCAGCTCAGCTGTCAGAATCAGTTTCTTTGTCGGGGTAAACAAGTACATTACTTCCCTCTGAAATGTAGTGGAGTAGAAGAACAAAGTAGCAGAAGTGCTTTACAATTATTCCTAAATACAGCACTTGAGTAAATGTACTTAATTACATCCCACCACTGGAATTAAGATAGCTATGTTAGTGTTTCTTTTTCTTTTGGTTTAATTTTGTGTTCACTCAACTTAAGTAGCAGCAGGCTTGTTTTATTTCCAGGAGACCCACAGCTGTGATGTCAGTATGCAATTAAAGTTAATTTATTTCAAACAAGACACTCTGGAAAACAAAAGGGGGGAGTTGTGCCACTTTGGAGATGAACATAATCAGCAGTATGTGGATGAAAAGCCTTATGGTCAGTTCATTTATGACCACCATCTCTATCCCACAATCCCACAGCAAGAGCAGCAGTCATAACTCTGTGAGGAGCTGCCCTTTCATACAGAACACTCCCTGAAAGAGGAATGACTGCAATGTGTTTGAAAAGAAACCCATAGAAGGCCTGGTATTTCTGAGCTGGCTTTATCTGAGAGGGCTCTTATCAGGTTAAATAAATACTGTAAACCCATTTAAATTTATTTCCTGCAAAGTTCAGTCAGGTGTTTGGGCTGTGGGAGACATGTACGAGAAACTGTACTGCTGACCGGTGAGTGCTGCTGTTGGATGTATCCGGTGATGATACGCAGGCCGATCTGTGCCATCTCTTTCAGTTCGGTGTTCCCGGGGCTGCCAGGGGTGCTGTGCCAGGCCTTCAACCTGTCCAGCAGGTTCATCACCCCTTCAAAGATCTGCAACGCAATGAGAACAACTGTCAACAGAGTACGCAACAAAAAGGCTAGACCTGTTCCCACACCTTGCAGCATCTACGACAACATAAAGCCATTCAGTATATTTAACACAGCTTAACGTGCATTTGAAAAGGTGATTCAGATGCTACCTTCACCCAACAATGACTCTCCACCCTCCAGTAAGACAAGCGCATGACGTTAGACACAGTAACTGACAAGAACCACACCCAGTTCAAGTCGCTAACACCTTTAATATCAACAAGTTGATTTTTCCCTGACTCCTCTAATGTAACGACAAAATGACATCATCACATCCTGACACTCAAAGCTTTATTGTGTATCTTACATAACTGTGCGTCACAGCCCCAACACTGATGTGATAGTTTACTTATAAATATTATACAGTTGTCTTCAAGGTTCTGCAGTATGTGTAACAACAACAATGCTACAGTCAAGTGAAACCCATTTCTTTGAAGACAACACCCTCGACTGTTCCACACACAACGTTTCACAATGTGTGCCAGCAGCTCAGTCTCAGCAGAAATCTGCAGTAGGACTGCAAGATAATGATCGTTTTTGTTGTCGTTTAATCTGTTGATGTTTGTCTAGATTAATCGATTTGTTGAAAATATGTCGATCAGTGTTTCCCGAAGCCCAAGATGACGTCCTCAAATGTCTTGATTAGCCCACAACCCAAAAGTGATGTTAGAAACTAGAAAAAATCCACATTTAAGAAGCTGGAAACATGATTTTGACTTTTATTTCTTTAAAAAAAAATGCTAAATCAGATTAATTGGTGACAAAAAAAAATATTTGTTGACAACTAATCGGTGAATCGGTGAATCCATGAATTGTTGCAGCTCTAACCTGCTGCAGTGCTTTTTGGCAAGAAGATATTCGATTGAAGAGGAAACAGATTGCTGCTGAGGACTGAGCATTTGTAATTCATCAGAAATCTAAATTCCACTGGTGAGTATTTATAGAAAGCAAACGTGAACCCCGTCTTGAACTGGTACGTAGGCCTAGCAGAGATAGTGAAGTCACAAAACTGCTTCTGTCCCACTAGTGTAAGCTATTCAAAAACTGAAGTTTAAAAACGACAAGGTTTTTTGTGCAGGACTAGTTTTTAGTCAGAGGGCACTGAGGCTGCCCCTTGTCTCTACGCTAAGCTAAGCTAACTGGCTGCTTGCTGCAGCTTCATATTAAAGCTGCTGTAAGCGCTGTCATCATTTTAGCTAACTCCCTCTCTGTTTTGCGGTTAGCAATCTCCTCCCTCCTCTGTACGTCACCACACTGCTCTCTTTGCCTCTTTCTTTTTCTTCAGGCGTTTTTCTGCGCTCGGGGTGTTTGGTAGTATAAATCGTCACCGGGAACACTGGAATTGGTGGCTTTCCCTGTTCCAGCATCTTTATGGAGCTCTCGGTCCTGATTGGATAAAGTGGGCAGGGAAATCCAAGGGAAATGTAACGTCTTGAGATTATTTGTGCTGTTTTAGATGTTATGGAGTCCACATTGCTGAAATTTCATCAGCTGGTTTTGGTTTTGGTTTGATTTACTGACAACGTACCTATATTGCTGAAGCATACAACATATGACAATGATAAAAAACTTATTAATATGACAACGTCCTGGGCTTATTTCCTTCATCGTCCCCAAGGATTTCACAGTCAACCAACCTTAATCACGACGGAGGAAGACGATAATCATGGTATTACCCAGAGTCTGAACAAAATGCATCAGTGGTGCATACAGTATGTTTTAGGTGGGATTATATTTGAGATATACCTTTTCACTCCACAGCGTGCGGTTGTCTGTACCCTCAGCAAACAGGAAGTCCTGCAGCAGCCTGAGGAGCCGAACCAGACTGGGACAGAAAGGCAGAAACACTCCCTGGGCGTCCCTCAGGTCTGACAGAGACGACTCCAGCATCATCTCCAACAGACTGGGACACAGAGTGGCAAAAAGGTGACACAGCTGCAGGTGTGGCTCAGTTTGTTTTTCCACTGTGAGGCAGTGTTTGTTCTCTGTTGGCAAAAACATGTGAAATCTTCGTCACTAACCTGCGTTTGATGTCATCGGGAGGGCGGACCAGTTGGCAGGAGGAGCCCAGTTTGGTGAGAACAGAAAAGACCTGTCCTCTCTCTCTCCACACCACGTCCTCTGCCCCATCCGCCCCGCTGCGACTCCACAGGACGGAGAAGACAATGTTGGTCAGGAGGTTGCACAGCTCTTCCTCTGGGGTCTGCTGTAACGCAAACAACACTTACAGAAAAGATCCAAAACACTTAACTTTCCCAAAATGGACTCTCACATCATCTGAGGGAGCGGTCCTACCTGTGGGTTGGAGGTGTTGGAGATGGTATCTCCGGTCGGAGGGTCCGTCCCGTAGCTGGCATCATCCAGCACGTTTGACAGACTGGAGCTCTTCCTTGGTCTGAGTGGTGGAAAGGGTTTGCAATGCTCTAGAGGAGATGGTGTGTTTGTCAGACTACCTGCAGGAGTGTGTGGGCCAGTCTCCCCCATGACCCCTAGCTCCAAATCAAAGGGTGAGGTACCAAAGGGGGAGAGGGGCTGGTAGTCCCTCCCCTCCTCGTCGGGGCGAGGCGAGGTGATATCAACCGCATTGGAGATGGAGGACGAGTGGCTCCCCTGGTCCACTGAGTCAAACGACTTGAAATGAAGGGAGCCGGTGAAGTTCTTAAGCGTGCCTCCTCCTCCACTTGGAGGTGACTGGGATAAGTCAGAGAATCCCTCAGAGATGTCCCGCTGACCACCCTCGTCCTCCTCCTCATCCTCGATGTCCTCCGAGGTGCGGTAGCTCAGGAAGATGTCTGTGTTTGCGTCCTCTATGACCAGAGCCTGATCCCTGCGCAGCGGCGGCCGGTAGTTTGGTTCAAAGGAGCTGTGGGTGCTGGAGTCTGCGATGCTGGCAGCGTGGGACTCGTACGACTCTTTCACATAGAGCTTTGTAAGCACATCCTGCCAGCCGGGCTGCTTAGCGAGCTGCTTCACATAATCCTCATTGGAGTAGATCAGATGAAAGAGCTGAGGGAACAGACGGAGAGCTTGTTTTCATTACCGAGATGATAAATATGCTTATGAAGACATTTCACACAAAGTGCACTGGTAGATTTAGTTGAGTATAAATGATGTGACGGACTGACCTTGCGACAGACGTCCAAGCGGACAGTGAGCTCAGCTCGATGGGACAGGCAGACCACAGCCAGGAGGTCTCTGAAGTTTGGGCTGGCATCTGTGGAGCAGCAGCCAATTTTAAAGGTATATTCCTTGGAAACCTGCTTTTTAATTAGCTTCTGTTGTAGACATTCATAAAGGCACATCTTATCCACCAAAATAAGAATAATTATAATTAATTAATCAGATATGTTTTTGGGTGTTACTTCTAATCATTACTTGTATCTTGAAATTGGACTTTTGCTTACTTCATATTATGGAGAATATATACTAGAAATACTAGAAGCTTAAAATCAACTATTTTCAGGTGCTTTAACATTTATAAAGGTCTCTTATTCATCCATTTCAAGGTAACTGGACCGCAGAGCACAGAGCTGTTCGGCCTTACCTGTAGCAAGGACCTGCTCGTACAGACATCGCACGGTGGTCATGGTTACTGGAATGTCTTCGAGGAAACACACCAGGCCGAGATATCCGAAATCCTTCAGCTTAATGCGCTGCTTGTTGCGCTCAGACACTCGCTCGCTTTTGAGGATTTTGTACAAAACCTGCAAAATCAAAAGGGAAAGTTTGTTATGTTTTTTTTGTTAAATCCGTTTTGATAATATATCACACGGGCAGTGAAGCTGAAGTAAGTTAAGAAGAGATCCAGTCGCTTGTTCTCACCCTGAAGACTCTCTCTCTGGCCTCGTCTCCGAAGCTCGGTGTGAGCAGCAAGCAGTACAGCTGCTCCACGCCCCACTCCAGCAGCACAGCCTGCACCTGCTCACGAGGAGGGCTGCTCCTCAACAGTTCATACAGCACATCCAAGGCCCTCACCGCCTGATCGACAGAGGAGAGAAAAGGAAAGAGGTGAAGTACTGTAGGAGGATGATGTACCAAGAAATATGGATTAGGGAGAGAAATGTTTTAAGTGGTCACAATGGGAGTCTGGAAATCAAAACACAGGACTAACAAAGGACGTGAGAGAATTCATTTGGGGGATTGAAAGTGAAATATCTCGCTGAAAAGGTCAAATGATAACAAAATTGAACTCCCGACAGAAACACAGATAAAACGAACCTGCTGCTCCTCTCCGACAGTCAGAATGTAGGCGAGGACACTGTGGAGCTCCTCTGGTGAAGGAGACTTGAGGAAGTCTTTGAGCAAGGCGAACAGAGAAGTTTGAATCGTCTGCTTTTCATCAGACAGAGAGCTGCCATCTTTCTCCGCACTGTCACCAAAGAGGTTAATGAATAAATACATCAATAACCTTCTTATTAGCAGACAAAATCATGGTTTAAAATAGATGGAAGTAACTTTTAACAATTTTTTTAATTGTCTTAATATTTATTAAATCTATTGTGGATGTCAAAGGTTCACCTGTAGTACGTGCGAATGGTATCCAGAATATACTGGACCCCATACTTCCTCTTCAGGCGCTGCTTGCCTTTGTTTATCACAGACGACAGGTACTGCACGTGGGCTTTGGAAGAAAAAGGATACTTTTGTCATCTCCCCTCAGTTTGACATTTAGAAATGTCACGCCAATATGCAAGGTTGTACCGAAGAAGTGCATCAATTTACAAAACAGCACACTGAAGTGCAGCCTCAGTCACAGTTTCACTTTTAATCCTTGAACTCTGAACATTAATGTATTCTCTCTCTGCTCTACGGTGCTTTTAGCCTGCATATGCACATAAAAGGGACAAAAAACAGCTGCGGCAGACATGAAAAGGTTCGCAGGTGCATTACTTGACAACACAGGGCTGCTTGTGAACTTACCCAGACAAACAGCGAAATGGCTTTTAGTCCAGATGCGGAAATCAAAGAGCAGGTGCTGGTAGAGCTGCTGTAGCAGTGGGCTGTTGCCCTCGTTGAAGACCTGCTCCAGCAGCAGCTGACAGGCCATTAAAACGTTCATGTCCATCATACTGCCGGGAACCTGCAGGAGAGGAAGCACAGAGGAGGGGAGTTTAATTATGGTTCCAATCATTTTGATTTTTACGTGTATGGCTTCTATTTTGGTAACACTTAGTGGCTGATGAAGTGTTGCATTCATTTGAGATGTAAGGGAACATGTTTGTTTGGTACAGACCCCATAAAATGTCACATCATCATCATTTCTTAAAAATACCATTCTCATTTAAATCCTGACTCATATCTGTCAAAATAATCACAATGTGATTTGTTGTTGCATGTGGTTCAGCCCTACGCTGTAAGTGTGTGTCTGCCTTCTCTACTACCAAACCTGGCAACCCCATGAGATTATTAGGACATAGTTTCCTTACAGGATGCTCCACCTCAACGTCATATTTCAACATATCCTGTCAGGCAGAAAGCAAGTCTGTGCTGCAGAAATGTGACAGCTGATTGGCTGCAACTGTCCAAGAATCACATCAGCTAACACCGAGTTTTACTTTTGAACTCAAACACATCATGAATCTGAAGAAATCAGTTCTACCACAGACGCTGTACTGAAACAGACCTACTGCATCCTTAGAAGGCTCAACACTGATCACTCTAAATCAAATAGCAGAAGAACTGTGATGTGAATCACAAAGCAATAGAAGTTTGTCTTAGCGTCAAATACAGCTACTAGTACTGTGTATATCAACCTTTGTCCTAAATTCCCAAATGTACTCAATTTTTATTTCAGTTCATAGCAGCAGTAAAAAGCTAACAGGATCCAGACCAGCTATGCTTGCTTGAGACACAATCTAATATCACCATGATGGAAGTTAAAATAATAAATGTTGCTCCAAGGCCAAGGATTTCCTACGTGAACGTTCTGTGATTTACCCATTCAACCCCCACGACCTGCTCCCTGTGTGAACATAATAATCATGATGTTGTAGAAACAATCAGGTCATATCAGATAAACTCACAAAGCAGTTTAGAAACTGAAATGTACCTGCAAAATATTAGTCAGAACAGCACATCACAACTCACTGTGGCTTTCATTTCTTTTATATGATTTTCTTTTTCTCCGATTTCGTTTGAATTTGCATATAATTTTCCTAGAAATGGATTCAGCATTTTCAAGCAGCAGATTTCACAGCTGATATCCTTTGTTCTCAAACCACCAACTCGGCATAAATCCCCCCACACAAGCATGTGATACCGTCATTCTGAAAGAACCGCTGCTGTTTCTAAAACACCAAACCCATTCATTTCATAGCAATTACACAGCAGCAATACAATGAAAAAGGTCAAGTCTTCACTTTCGGATGCTAATTGGCTTCCCGCGAATAGTTCCCACTTGCTGAAGCAAAGTGACGTTTAGCGCGGGGCACTTACTTTGCTGAGCATGGCTCCGATGATGCTCGGCCCGTGGCTGTGCAGCAGGCTCTCCTGATTGACGGGGTGATGACGTATCAGGTTTTTCACCATCAGCAGGAAGGCAGCAACGCTGTTTCTCTCTAGTCTGCCCTCTGAGTGAAAAAAAAAACAACATTTAAGATTTCCTGTGTTACCCACAGTCATGTTTATACATTACAAAGCACTTTATAGACATTATCATATCTCAGGATGACTCACTCGTCATGTGTCAGGGTATTTGTCTCACTTCTGTTAGACTGTTTGTTCCACTTGTCTCATTTAACTCATGTTAGAAATTATGCAGACCGATGTGCACCGGGCTGCTGAACTCCAATCCTTCAATAAACTGTTATGACTCATTATGCTGCCTCTGACATTTAACTCATTAGCATTGATTTCACAATCTTTTCTGCTTGTCTGCTGTATATTATCGTATGTGCTTCTTCTGTCTCGCACTTCCTGTTTGTCCTTGCATCATGCACGGTGTGTAGACTCTGACTCACTGCTACTCAAAACGTCTTCTGAGTCTGAGCTACACTGAAAATCATACCTAGCATTATGCACAAAGGGTAGGATTACAACTAAACAAAAGGAAACAGGAACAACAACATAGTTAGTCCTCAAAATGAGGAAAAAAATGTCCTCATGATACCTAAACCTCCAACCCATAATGAAAAATGAAAATAGTTGAAGAGTTGAAAAGTGAATTATGAATTACATTTATACAATGTCAACGTCTCTTTCCAGACCGATGTCCCTGTAATTTAGGTTTACCAACATGCTAAAAATCATGCTAACTCAACAAGAGCTAACCTGCAGACTTGTTCAGTGGCAGCAGCATGGCAGCGGGGCCTCTGGAGGAGGTGAGCTCTGGCCCCAGCAGGTCTGAGATCTCCTGACTGCCGTTGTAAACCGGCTCAGCCTCACATACCTGCTCGAGCAGGGGCAGCAAAACCCCTACACCTCCCACCACGTTTACAACATCCTGCAGGAGGAAAAAAAACATACAATGTTCTGTAACCTTTCACACTAGTCCCATTTAGATCAGAAATGAAATTAACAAAGGGGATCTGCCCAGCAGCACAACATGAAAACTATATACAGTAGAAAAGAATTTATAAAAACAACTTAAAGGAGACATATTCTGCCCATTTTCTGGTTAATACATTTATTTTTAATTACTACAAGAATAGGTTTACATGCTTTAATGCTCAAAAACACATCAGTTTTCTCATACTGTCCACTGCTACAGCTCTGTATTCACCCTCTGTGTGAAATGCTCTGTTTTAGCTACTGTCTCTTTAAGGCCCCCCTCCTGAATACCCAGTCTGTTGTGATTGGTCGGCTCACACACGCCTGAGCACGCATTGCTCCTCATGTCTCTGGTCGGCTCTGTCGTGTATTCAGCTTCCAGTTAGCTTCACTTCTACCGTGAATGTAGCCTAAATTATGCAAATGTGTGACATGGTGACATAGTGATGTCAAGAAGTCACTGAATTAAAGGCGGGACTACTGACGAGGCATTTCGGGGACTTCAGAAGCAGTGTTTTCTGTGGGAGAGAAGAGCTCCCGTTTGATGCAGACTTTGACCTTTTTAACTTTTAAGACCTTTTACATGCTCTCGTATATAACACACTGAAGGAAAGGAAAAAATGAATAAGCATAACAGGTCTCCTTTAAATCGAGTGTTTAAACTTTCAGTAGCAGTCTCAGCATTTACAGTTTAGTATGAATGTCATCAGCAGATAAAAAATAAGGACACATCACAGTTAAATTCATAATAACAAAAAAATCAAACTGTCTCATATCTAACCTTGATGTCCCAGTTCACCACCCTGTGTCCTGTAAGCCTGCCATCGTATTGGTGATTGGGTGACAGGTCCAGACATATCTGGCTCTTGAAGGCCTGAAGAAAACACACATACACATGCGTGAGCAATAATATTTTCCTGGTTTTGTTAAGAATTTACATATTAAACGCAGTGTAGTAAAATATGCACGTTCTCCTGAGTTTTAGTGGTTCACCTGTGGAGTGTAGTAGAGCAGAAGCTTGCTGTTGAGATCAGATAACTCTCCATCTGATTTGAATAAGGACACGTGATTGGGGCCTGTGATGGAGAGCAGAAACCAATGTAGGTCATAAAATGAGCAAACATGAAACCACTTGAATATTTTAACAGTATTCTTTCTACTGATTTTCTTTACTACAAGTTTTCTGTACATTGTGACATTTGCATCAACATTTGCATTGCAGCAGAGCATGACCCACCTGCAGCATGCAGAGTTCTCGCCTGTGCCTGCTGCAGAGCCTCATGGCAGATGAAGGCGGTGCCCAGGAGCCCATCCAGAGACGTGGGTGTTCCCCACTCTGTGTCCTGCAGTCCTGCTGGGATGGTGTGCACCGGGGAGTCCGCCATAGACCCCCAGCGGCCTCCTGCGAAGGAGGCTGGGAAGGACTGGGAGCGGAGGAGGGAGGGGGCGTGGTTGGGGAAGGCAAACTCAGGTGATGTCGGGTTGGAGTACGAGGACATGGGCAAGTTGGGGGAGGTGGTGGTGGTAGTGGTACGGTGGCCTGCGGAGCCGATGCAGCAGGAGGTAAAAGGCTTCAGGAGTCAGGAGACACAGAGGAAGTTAGGTTGATAGAGGAACTACAGGGTAATAATATCATAATAGTCATGGATACATTAGATATATTAGTCACCTCACTGAAGGATGGAAAGCGAAGCTGAGCAGTGATACGCTGCTCGCCATCGATGTAAACAGTGACCAGGTTCTGACCAAATGGACGACGGCCCGGGATGTGGACTATAGCCACTGAATGCTGCAATGAGGAAGATAGTAAAGAGAACAAAGATTTTCTGCTGGTGTCAACACTGGACAATGGTGGTTGAGCTTACAGTAAAAAAAAAAAAAAAAAAAGGGTGCATTTTTATATCGAGAAACTGAAGCAAAACAGTCTGACAGCTTTAATTAAACAATATGGATTGGGTTCTTGCAGCGACTTGTCTCTTCAGGGAGATGCACAATAATTATGCCCCAAGGTCACAGGCCCAGACAACACCGCTCAAGAAAAATGATGTTTGGTTTTCTCCTCAATCAAATCTATTTTTATTTGGGACAGGCTAAATGTGGACAAATGTTGAACAGAACCCGAGCTGAACTATTTGTGTCCAAACTCACCCAGCATGAGTCAGCTAGTGGGTGTTCAGGCAGTGCGACAGCCATGTAGTCTTTCTTAGTGCAAACAGCCACCACCAGCACACCCTCCATGCTGAAGAAGGCCTCCAGCCCGGTTCCACTCGCTGTGAAGAAACTTTACAAAAGAAAACACATTCTGTCAAAAACTGTAAAACGCGGTCATATATGTTAAAGCTGCAATATGTAAGAATGGTCCACCTGTTGAATTCAGACTCAACACATAGGGGGCAGCATATCACCAGAGTAACCGCTAACTGCAGCCAACTCTAGCTGCCATTAGCTAGTTAGCTCAGTTAGCCGTGCAGCTCGCGGTCCTGACTAGCAGTTCAGAGCACCAAGGCAGTGTTAAGCCTAATTTATACTACTGCATAAAGTGCTGTACACGGACACGGAGAGCCCTCTCCATCGCCGGAGAGCCTGTCAGAGACCCTCTCTGTACTCTCCGGGTGCATGAAAGATTTTTTAAGTGTCCATCACTCCGTTGAGGGGAAACGGAGACGGCAAGTGCTGTGATTGGTCCTCTAAAAACATCATTTCTGGAATTACTTTCGAAAGAGTTTGACCCGTTTGCAATCAAGACGAGAATGAATCCGATCGAAGAACGCCTAGCCGAAGAAATTTTTAAAAATACGAGAACCTTTATGTAACCTCCTTAAAGACATACAAGGACGCTTGTATCGAGGGGGAAATTGCATTGCGTATCCGGCACCACGACGGAGAACTGCGAAGGGGGGTCTCCGTGGTTACGGAGTCGGATTACGTATTACTAGTCGGAGTAGTATATCGGACCCTTTAGTGTTAACACCACTAGCACGAGGGCTTTGGACCAGGGTGGGTCGGGCCTCATTGCTTAGCATGCTAAACATGCCTTTAAAACAATATATGGATATCATCACATCAAAACAGTAATTTGAAGCTCTATACGGAGGCTGATCTGTAAACAGTTTTCTAATAAATAATAAATACAGACATTTCTGGTCAACCCATATCATTTTCAGGCTTAAATTAACCAAATCTGGTTGAAGCCTCACCCATTTCAAGTATGGACACGTATACAGAGAGTTTAGTTGATTGAACAGATACAGATAATGTTGTACTCACTCATCCCTAATGTTAAACATTGAAAATGTATCTCTCTACCTGTAGAGCTGTTTCCTGCGTGGTCCTTTCCCCATGTCGTGCTGAGCCCCTGTGGCAGGAGGTTTACGGTTGTTGGAGAACTCCATGTTGAGGCAGAGCCAAGCGTGAAAGGCAAACCCGCTGCCTGGCCAGCGCTGGACTGTGGGCACCATAATACCTGCCATGGGGGGCGTAAGATCGAAGTACTGCAATGCACTGTCCTGACCTTCTCTGGCCGCCATGGCCGAGAGCACCCGGATGATGCGAGTGCAGTAGGGGTGCACCTTCCCCACAACTGCGCCATTGTCCTGATCCACCCTGAGCAGTCTGAGCAGGCTCTTCAGCTCCTCTGGCCTCAGACACAGGGACCCCAGGTCCTGGAGGAGGCCCAGCAGGGCATCTGCACACTGCCTGTCCAGATTCTGGGGCTGTGACAGCACCTGCAGCAGAGCCCCCACCATGCCTGCCTCCACAGCCACGGTGCGACAGGACAAAGAGCCACCGCAGACAGCAGCAAGCCACTGGGCCACCAGCAGCTGAAGGTCCCTCTGACCCGACAGGTCAGGCAGCCACTGCAGGAGCAGCAGCAGAGGCTGCTCGTTACTAATGCCAAGGTGATGGGCATGGGCATGCTCACCCTCCACCGCCTGGACACAGAGAGGGACGGAAACAGAGAAGACAGAGAATGAAGATAAGATATAGACGTGGTCACAGGTTAACTAGCAACGCAATTTAAACTGGAACAAGGTCATCATCAGGAAGAGCAAATTGACTTCTATTGTCTCCGCACTGAGTGGGGCTAATGAGGAAGTGTGTTTTACCATGTTCATCAGCTCCTGCAGCAGCCGTTTGGTGGGTTGACCTTGACTCTTCAGCACATCAAATAGCTGGGAGTAGCCAATCCTCTCCTTGAAAACCTCCTAAGGGGGAAGGAGACAGAAATAGGCTAGAGAAAGCTGCTCCACAGGGGATAACTAGTTGGCACACTTCCATACATTGGAGAGGAATACAATAAGAAAACAGCGTTCCTCATCTGGCTCTAATTTTTGCTGGCAGTGTAGGCTTTATAGTATAACATGCTTATTATGATACGACTACTTTCATTATCGATTCATCTGCAGACTATTTTCATGATTAATTGATCAGTCGTTTATAAAGTGTCAAGATTTTTTGAAAATGTTCATCACAATTTCTTCAAATTGCTTCCGTTCGTCCAACCAACAGTCTAAAACCAAAAAACTCTTTATTATCTATCATAAATAACAAAGAAAAGCAGCAAATTCTTACGTTTAAGAAGCAAATGTTTGACATTACTCTCACATAATGCACAGAAATTTTAGGGTTATATGATTTGATCACAGAAGGTCAGAAGGGCCTTACCTTAGCATTTGGTGAGTTGCTCATTATAGCTGTGAGGACTCCTAAAGCATGGACTGTAATACTGTCTGTTCCTTTCTCCCAAACCTACATCAAAATAAGGAGTTCGAGTTGATTGTGGCATTGCAGAGCTTCAAATGTGCAACATCAGGAGTCAAAACCAAACCCCCCCAAAAAGTGAACACTTAAACAGCACAATAGAGACAAATAAATTGGTAAAGGAAATCTTTCACCGTATGAATGAATGAGGCATTTTTGCTCTGATTATCTGTAAAATGCATGAGGAAGTTCAGCACATTTCCACAGTTATTGGAGCAGACTGGCTCAAAGTAAGTGAACTGCTGTACCAGTCACCAAACAATCGTCTCTTTGTCAATTACTGATAGGTCCCAGCATGCAAAAACCAAAGCCAACCACCAAAAGAAAAAGAGACTGAGGCAACCCCACAACTCTTGCTGGAAATGAGGCAACATCAAACCCCAGGACACGAGCCAGATCTTTCATACAAGCACAACCGGTCACACGACAGAACAGCCGAAATACGAGGAGAAGGAGGAAAGACATGCATAGAAAAAAAACGACCGTTTCATGCACCATGAAAAACACAGCATGCTCTTCTTGCCCAGTGTTGTCAACAGGGAATTCAGCCTCTAATTATGAGCGTGGTATAAATCAACACTCCCACACAGGCAAAGACTAATCCTCCAGTTAATAATCTGAACTTTCCATCGTGCACAAAGCTAACAGTAACAGCAATCACGTATGACTGTAAGTAGCATTGCATTCTAGATGGGCAGATGAGACACATAAAAAAGGGAACCCCAGACAATTATCATGTAATGTCGCGCTACCTGCTTTATTTACAAATGAGTGTGAGCCAGACTTCCTGTCTAAAGCTTCCTGTTTAAATAGATCAGAGCTGCGAACGAGTGGAGAGAAGGCTGAGTTTCCTGCTGACAGACCAATATCAACACCAAGTTGGGGAAAGTACCTGGTCCACTTCGACCTCTGAGAGTAAACATGTAGTGAGGTCACACATAACCTCACGCTCCGGCCTGCGCCTGTCGCTCTGAAAGAGCTACACACGCAGGTGCAAACACACAGAGACACACACACACACACAAAACACAAAAAGGCAGACAGTTAGGCAAAACAAAAGGTAATCTGTGAGAGGTAAACGACACAAGTGGTCATGTCTTCCTACGATGGAAGCTCGTATCTACCAATATGATGACAAAATGACGCTGTAAGTCATTATAATGAGAACCTTTCTTGAAATAATGACGAAGTATCTCAAAAGATTTCATTATTTTGAGATAAATAATCATGTGGGGAAACAAAACATGGGGTTATTTTGAGACATTCACTCATTATTTGAGATACTAAGTCATTATTTTGAGATATGAAGTCACTATAATGATCTTTTTTCCCATCACAATGGCAGAAATTGGCTTCCATACCCTACAGCTGTAGAGGGACACGTGTTGTAGCTCTGCGCGGACGACTAGAAGCAAATACATTTTTTGATATTTCACGTTGACAAAATAGAAAGATGTTGATGACAGCAGATGTGGCACCTCAGGCAAATGAAAGAGGAAATAGACATGACATAAATAAAAAAGGTGACAGCCTGTCGGGGAGGCCAAATGACGGAAGGACAGACATATAAAGAGTTGACAGAGGAGACAAACACATCTTAGATGGACAGAGGTCTGACCTTGCTGTTCTGAATGAGCCTGAGGATGTGTTCAAAGCAGTTGTTGTTTAGGAACACAGCTTGAAGGACTGGTCTGTCCGAGCACTGCAGGATCTCAGGAACAGCAGCTAAAATTGGCAACAAGGAGGATGTTGACTCATTTATCAGACACTGGGGAAATCAATTATTTGGCCTCCATACTGATTGAGAAAGGAATTCGTTCTATTCAGCTAGACTTGAGACCTTGTGGACACGCTCTTACTTAACATTTGGCTTTGAAGGGTGATCAGGCTGTCTTCCCAGCTCTGCCTGTCCTGCTCCTCACTGCTAAGTGGACGGTTCCAGTTGAGGAGCTGGAAGTAGCTCTCCAGTATGGTCCTGATCTCCACCTGCCGCTCCGCAGGGCTGCTGGAGTGCAGGAGGTGGATCATCGCCGTCAGGCACTGCAAGGTCAGCCGCGGGAGCCCCGTGCCCTTGGGTTCTGGGGAGGTCCGGCAGCACCACGCTCGCAGAACTGAGAACAGGTCCTCAACAGAGTGAGGGGTGATGGAGAGAAGGCCATTCTTCTGAAAAAATATCGACAAAGTCACTCCTCTGCAATCAGGTCTAATGTGCACTGGTAGTGTTTTCACAGACTGCAGAATAATCACTGATGAAGAGGACAGATAGGCGAGCAGACCTTTCCTCCACTGATGACAGCACCCTGGAGCTGAACCAATCTGAGTGTGAGGGGCTCTGGGATCTGTTCGCTTTTCCGGAGACTTACTGTGAACGTGTGTTCGAGCCAAGAAACAATGTTAGGCAGGAACAGACATCACTTAACCACAATGCAGAAAACATCAACATCGGCTGTCAAATACAGAGATACAAATACAAATACAAATACAAAAAAGAACACATTTTTTGTTTGCAGCTTTTTTCTTACTAGTTTTTTTTTTGCTGTTTTAGCTGTTTAGAGATGTAGTGGAGTAGAAGTATAAAGGTACATACATTACAGTACATACAATTTGTACTTAAGTACAGTACTTGAGTAAATGTACTTAATTAAATTCTGTCACTGTCCCTAAAATACATTCACAATAAATAAATGTCAAGTGTTCATGGTACAGCGACTCAGGAAAACATCAGCCTTGCTGATTGGCCAGGTATTACACAATTAGCTCTTAATGTTTCTAATTAAAGCATGCTATTACGCTATAATCTTCCTAAATTTGTCCTATTTGGACATACTGTAACTTGCCCGCCTGAGATTTCCCACATGGCTTATAGATTAGTGCTCGCTGATCAAATGGGCTTTTATAATTAGAAATGCTTGGACTGATAACCTGATAATTAGACGCTGAATAATTGAGTTTTTAGCCCAAAACTAAAATTCTGACAAGCAGGGCAGGGATGATGATTTCGTGGGAGATTTGGGGAAAACAAAAGGTCCCAGTTTTTGGAGTCAACGATGACGGATCTAAGCTGTGTTTGGGATCAGTTTGATTCTCGTGGTATGTGAGGTCTGACAGAGATCGGAGTGGTAGAGCAGACGAGAGGGAGTTTCTCACCATGGAAGAGCGCGGGCAGCTCGTCTGGCAACGCCAGCGGGGAGAACTTATACTTGTTCCTCTCCAGCAAGCTCACCTCCTCCCTGCAAAACACAAAGCCTCAAGTCACCGCACTGACTCCTACACACATCACGCCTAGTC
Source organism: Pagrus pagrus (assembly GCF_965226575.1). NCBI lineage: Eukaryota > Metazoa > Chordata > Actinopteri > Spariformes > Sparidae > Pagrus > Pagrus pagrus. The sequence continues at coordinate 16,235,619 of NC_140191.1, forward strand.
AGTCAGTGACTGCCACTAATACTGCCGGCACCAATGAGGCTTGACTTCAAGGCTTAGAGCTAACAAGACTGGGTGTTACACATCACAAAAGGTTGGGCAACATGTTAAATGCATAAGATGGTCTTTGGTCTTTGTGTGGCTAAATTCCACCACCCACACATTTACGCAGGAGATTCATGTGAACAGGGTTACACAGCACACACTCACCCTGCCAGGCGTCTCCTCCATGTCTGATAAGGGTCAAACAGACTCTCACACAACACAAGTCCATACTGCACAACCAGCTGCAGTGATGACTGTTCTCCTTCGCCCGTCTTCAGCTGTGCAAAAAGAAGTTTGGACACACACTCATCTGTAACTCATCCTCAGCACAGATACACCTGTTTTTGAAATTTTTTTTAGCACGTGCTAAAGATACAACACATTCCAGTAGAATGAATAGAAGGTCAGCAACACACCCACTTCTCCTTTCACTCTGAACTAGTTCTGTGACTTCTGTGTGACGATGTCACGTACTGTAAACAGAGTAAATCCTGCATAGGCTCACTGCCTCTATACTGTACGTCACGTTTCTGTATAGTTTGGCTCAAGTGGCATTAAATAATCTATCCATGCATGATATACTGAGCAAAGCCCCATCATGAATCACTGAAATCCGTGTCCTGTTCGAGCTACAGTTTATAAGGGCCTTACCTGATCCAAACAGAAATTCAAAAGCTTGATGGTTTCGAAAACAAAACCAGGGGTCTTGTCTGGGTCAATGTTCTCCATATTCCTGGAAGCAGAGAGAAACTTGTGTAATTTAGTGTTAAGAAAATCAGCTTAACGTTTACCCAATATGGCAATCTTAGGTAAGAACGCGAATAAAGTGAATACAGAGAATGTACAATTTCTTGACACTGGCTTGCAGTTGCTTTGCACAACCTGCATCGCACTTCTGGAAGAGGAAAACAAAAACTGCAAATAATCTGGTTCCCTCGGTACAGATTTAATATTGAATAAAAGTAATTGAAGAGAGATAAGAGCAAATGAGCTCATTTTGTAGAAGTCAACTCTTGTAGATGAAGGCAACTGACTGTGTAATGTCTCTTACTACAAGTGGGAGTACTACCACAACTTTTAAAAGGAGACGTATCGCGCTTTTTTCATTTTTTCCTCTCCTTCATGTGTTCTTGTGCATGTAAAAGGTTTTGTGAGTCCACACTGATGGAAGCTCCTCTCACCCACAGAATACACCACTCCTCAAACGCATCAGAGATTAAATGTTAAATCACCTTCATCTGGAGATGTAGTCCAGCACTAACCTGGTGTCTGCTGCTTATTATCGTGACAACAACAGTTCCACTATGTACCATGTTTACAGTCATGATGATGAAGCGTTTGCACTGCAGGGTGGGCCCTCACCTGCAGACAATGATGAAGAACTTGATGAGGAGCAGGGGGTGCGGGGTGTTGATGTGGTGCTCGCCGACGCCGGAGAGGTGCACTGCACTGTCCCATAGCTGCGTACTGAGGAACACCAGGACCTCCCTGGGGAGCAAGGGCACCTCCGAGCTGCACTCCTCCAGCCTGCGAGAGGGGAGAGGAGGACGTGGAGAGATGTGGGAGGAGAGGGGAGGGGAGGTGAGGCAGTGGCAAAGAGGCAAAGGGCGTTGTAATAGAGGCTGCGTTTACACATAACATAAACATGTCAAAACGGTATCTCTACAGAGGGTCAAAGGTCATCCTGCTTTGGGGAATAGAAACCAGTGGCAGCTGCTGGCTATGTAGTGTGTGTAAAATACACAAGTGTTACTACTCACCGGCGAGGCCCCAGTGACTGCACATCTATGAGCCTCTCAAAGGACGCCACAAACGCCTCCAACCATTGCTGCAGATAGCTCACATCTTTCTGCAGGAGGGAGGAAAGAGCATGTGAGGCAATAAAGGCAACTCAAGGGATATGCACAGTGTACGTAAACATTTCTATTGCTACACATCCATGGTATATGCTCTCTGGATGTTGTACTGCTAAGTAAAAAGGTTGAGCCTTTATCTGTGACACACTGTGGCTGAAAACATGGCACTGACTAAACCATATGACCTGTTTTTGTAACAGGATGTTGCGAAGAGATGCAACTCACAGAGAGGAACACATGAGCCAATTCTTTCCTTTTTCAAAACAGCGAGGGTTGAAAGAAAAACTCAATCAACACGTTCCTTTCTTTTTTAAGTTCACAGTCATAAGTTAACTTGGTACACAACGGGTAGCATACAAGAACAACTGTCCCCTGTAGGCCACCGTCTAGAACAAGATGTTCCTGCATCACTGTGTCCTTTTACTGTCACTTAAGACGGCTTCATTTGTCGAGGATGTTTACATACAACAGTCGTTATCTCGGCTTTAATCAGCCTCTGCAGTGCAACATATCCTGCCACTCTTCCCTCCTCACATCAGTCTCTTAATCTCACATAGACTAAATAACACAAACAACATAAACAGGTCAACTTTCCAGAAGAACAGTTCTGTATATAAAAACCCAATGATCTTTAAGGAATCCTGATGATTGGGAAATGTGGTGCTCCTCGTGAGAACCCACTGTTCCTAATTGCAAAACACAGAACATCTAGAAATGTTCCCTGGTGCGCCGTGTGATGGAACAAGCTGAACATTTTAATTAGCTGAGTCTGCAAGAAGTTAGTGATTTTTGATGCAGCTTCTGTAGAGGAGGCAGCATGCAGGGAGACATGATTTGTTTTAGACTGACTGACTCACTGTACACAAATACCATAAAGAGCACATGGTATAACAATCACTCAGGTGCTTCCCCTTAGTGGACATGCAAAAACGAGCCGTGTAAAGTGCGCTGCAGTTGATGCAGGTTACTTTAAAAGCTAAACCTGAATACAGAGCTCCAACATACATACTTTAACTACACGCTCAAGCTCCTTGCATCTAATTGCCACAGTTCCTCTGCTAAAGAGAAATGTGGTTAACTCTGAAAACATTATGTATCCACGACTTTTCTAAGCTGCATTAATGTCAAATGTACATTACCAACTGGCATTGACTTATGAGCCAGTCCATCTCTCATTGTATGTGGCTGAGCAGGGTTGCCAGGTTCTTGCGAACCCAGTCTCAGATGAGCCTTCAGTGTAGTCCTCAGCCAGCAGCTCAGAAGCTGCACATCACTTCAAACCAGCACCAGCGTCTGACTCGCTCCCTTCTTGTCTTCCAACGCCAAGCAAGCAAACCAGGAAATGACATGTCACTTTAACCGAGGCTAATTTCCTTCATGCTCTGCCTCCTCGTCAAACCCCTTCCTCTTTTGTTTCTAGCTATGAGCAGATACCGTACAAGGGAGGCCTCTATAAAAACTTCCCACAGCAACAATGAAGCGCCAGGAGTGCGTTTATGCGTTTCTAAATGTAACATGACAAAAATATGTCACAGGAGAAAGATTGCAATTCAGCTGTCTGTGTGTGTCACTGACTGAGTTGTTTGGGAGCACAAACAGAGGAAAATGTGACAAGATGGAGCAATGAATGCATAATCTGAGGAATACTGTATTTCCATTTGGAGAGACCTTACTTCACATACATTTACCTCATCACTGTATGCAGCATCTGACAAGCAAGTTATTGAAAAAACATAATAAAATGACACAAGTTCTTAATAAAATCTCTGCATGTACTCTGAAAACAGGAAACTGCAAACAACCTATTGTTTTGTGCCTTCGACATCTGGACAATCAGGTATTCAACACTCGAGTAGGAGAGGCAACGGCACTGACAAATATTTGCAACACCCCTTTAGCTTTGCTTTATTTTACAGCAACGAGAATCTGAATGAATGAATCCTCCCTAACATTACTGAGGATATAATAACAGGCTTTTTAGGGTGTCACTTAATAGTCCAGTGTTGATGATGATGATGATGATAGCCTGCACAGGGCGCGTCATCATCTCTCTTTCTGCTCACTGGGAACACGGTGATAGGGGTTAATTAAGTGATGCAATTTGGATTTTATGATCGTACATCTGTATGTAAAAGGGCGTTAACTGAACATCACTAAATGCAGCTTCGTTTTCTACTTTTATGAGAAAGGAAACATCATTTTTTTCTGTTCCCCATCTAGATTGTCAGCTCGATTTTTGGGTGTATAATATAAAAAAATGAGATCAGAGATAGGAAGTGAATCTGCTTTGACAATGAGAAGTAAAACCAGGTGAAATGCATTGTGGTTTACTGCAGCAAAATTGGTTCAGACACCTGGTTCATGTCTGTACTCTTAACAAACCCTAAAAATCATCCCGTACAAACTTAATATTGATCTCTCAAGACTCAAACCCTTTGATTTCAGTTCTATCGGCTTCTTTTCCTCAACATCGCCCCGAGCAACTATCTCGCAGTTTTGTTTGATGTGTTTGAAAGAGAAAAAAGGCAAATTAAAGCCACTATTAAACAGATGTCACAAACCAACCATGAGGTACTGACCCCTAATAAACTGTGTCATTTATCTCTGTTTTCTCTGCACATGGCCGAGCAGCTGTGCCGCTCTCTGCTGCTTGGCATTCAGCTTCGCTCCAGCTTCCTGCACAAGTGAAAGCAAAGAGCACTTTGATTTTCCTGGTTGGCCCCTCTGTTGGTAAACAGGGGAGATGGAGGCACACGAGGGAATTCAGTCACAAGGCTCACAGGACATCGTCATCGTGAGCTGCAGGGATGTGCTGCTGCTGTTGTTGTGCACTCACTGCAGTGTGTTGATGTGAATCATAGCATGATCATTAACTGAGACAGTAGGGTGACTGATGACAACAAAAGCCAGGAAGTGTGACTTGTTCTTTCTTCATAGCAGTCAGGGGAGGTGGTTTCGCAGCTGTGTGGATGGGTAGCAGTTGGGTTGTCACTGTGGCCCATTTCTACCACTGCAGGCCTCAATTAGTCCCTCCAACGGTCCGTCAAGATAATAATCACAGGATAATCACACACTTTTCTTCATCAGCTTGGAACTGAGGCAACTTGTTCTGAAGCGGTTGGGAGAAATGCTTCTTCCTTTCACACTCTCATCCAGAATTATGACATCTAGAGGGTAGTTAACCTAAGTGAGTCCTGGGTCAGGGAGCTTTAGCATATATTAAGACTTTATTACTGCATCACTGAGATCACTTCCTCCTGTTAACCACAAAATTGTCATGACAGCACAAATTGATGTCTTCAAAAGAAATAGCTTGTTTACCTTCCAAAAATGATCAATATGCTTTTCACACAGGACAAAGAAAAACAGCCAACTCTCACAGCTGAGGCGCAGGGACAGAAAGAGCTTGTTTCATATTCTGGCTGAAAAATTACTTGATGAAACAGTGAACAGATTGTCAATATAGTTGCCTGAACGCTCCAAGTTGATGGATGCTTTTGCAAAACACGAAACCAGCTTTTTTTAAGAAATAATACTTAAAGGGACAGTGCCCCCCAAAACAAAAAATATATATTTTTCCTCTCATCTGTTACGCTACTTATCCATCGTGTTTTGGAGATATTGGCCGTAGAGATGCCTGCCTACTCTTGAATACAATGAATTAGATGGCACCACAGTTTTCAAAAAAAAATTTGAAAAACTCAACAACAATGTCTGTTTCTAGCAATCATGGATAATCCACGGACCTTGTTGCGAACAGTTTCATGTAGGACCTCATGTAGGTCATCCGCCAACCTTATCACCACGCAGAAGGAGGAGTGCATCTACTCATGGACGAGTTGCGAGCTAACTAAGCTAACTATGCTAGCTAATGTTACAGCTCAGCCGAAGAGGACGCCATTAATGTTTACATCCCGCTGTCACGAACACGAGCCTCTTGTCCGTGAACTGTCCCTTTAATTGAACTGCTGTAACCATCAACAGCTACATTAATAGTCAATAAAACGCTTAGCAGGGGAAAAAAACATGACTATTTTAGCAATTCACCATTTATCCAGTTAAAATACCAAATGTTTCTGGTTCCTGCTTCTAAAATATAAGGGCTTGATTGTTTTTCTGTTTTATATTACTGTAAACTGAACACAGTTGGGTTCTTTAGCAGTTTTGGCACAATACAATAAACTTGAAGTCATAACTTATTTCTAACATTGGTCACAGTTTTGAACTAATAAATTAGTTACGAAATTCAGCCTCAAAGTTGTCAGTTCAGAAAACGACCTATAGTTGCAGCACTACAACTGGCACGTAATAAAACAAAACTTGTTAAACTGTCGTCAAAGTAAACTCCAGCAGTTGCAGTATTAATGTATTCTGACATGGTAAAGAGAATGAGCACATCCAAAAACAATAGCCTTTTGGGTGTCCCTGGACACGATCTGACAAGTTCAGTTACTCCCTCAGAGATTAGATCAGACTGTTCTGTGTACGTCCATATCTGTCAGGCATGAGCATTTGATGATGGTCTGAAATACATTCTCAGATATGAGATATGGAGCTTTGAGATTGGGCCATTAAGGTGGTTTTTAACTCCGGCAAATGAAAGAGACGGGAATGTTTAGCTCATTGCGAGATTATCTTGATTCTCGCTGAGCTTCACTTGGCTTCACACGTTCTCAACACATTTAAAACCTTTAGAAAACTAAAGCATTTAGTGAATAAACATTGTATTTGTACATTCACAATACAGTTGTTTATAGGTTTATATGATGAAATAAATGCATGACTATGATGATATACTGTGTCCATATAATTCTGTCCCGACTTCAGCAACCCTCTGGTCTATAATGGAAAATGTTTCCAGAAAATCATCTACTGAACTATCATTCCCTGCCTATCAATTGTATAGAGGATGTATTTATTTAACTTCAGCTTTAGTGCAAATTACATCACAGTGACTTTTCAACATTTCACATCAGTCCTCAGACCTCAGCTGATCTGAAAGTCTTGCGAGGGGCGTGTGATTTCTTGCACAATCGGAGGAAGCCGAGCTCCTTTATCACCGACAAGCCTGAGCAGGCTTTGCTTTCTTATTGCAGATGCAGAACGATGGCTGTGATACTGTATGTACTCAAACATGCTGGAATCAATTGTTTGGATTCATCACAGATTTATTATATACTGTAAAGTCCCATAATCTTACATATAAGTTTACTTAGTATTTGTGCAAACATGCACTGATGCCGTCAGGATTTATCTTGCACACAAAGGTAGATTAATGCAGAAAAAACTCAAAAGAAGTCTGCAACTATTACATGAATAAGTCTGGTGTCATCAGCTGAAATATTTACAGTCCTAAATTCAGCCCTGTTACAGGCTGTAAAGACAGCTGCAGGGGTGTGTTTGTTGGGACTCAAACAGAGAGCATCAGGTAAAGCTTGTTTACAGCACTAACAAAAAGCACAATAAATCGAGCTCAGGTCTCCTGTCCCGTTTGATTCATTAACAACAGTCATAACTCGATGTGTGATGAGTCACAAAACAAGGCCTGTGAGTCCTAAATGGGATGTGTCCTTCCTCTAAAGAAAAGATATTGTAGGTGACAACTTGCCAAACAGGCACAGAACAAAACCATCACAAACAGTGGCATGTTGATGTCTACAGGAGAGGCTAAGTGATTGTTCTCTGAAGTGGTTCTGCCGCCTCTCTGCAGCCTATTGTTTCCCTCTGAGTCACATAAGGTGGTGACGTTTAATACTGGGCTCAATGAAATCCATTTCCACTGCCATCCTTCACCGCAGCTAACCATATGGGCAGGTCATTTGCACACATGCAAAGGGTATACTTGCAAGAAGGCTCAGAAATCCATGCGTCATTCTCCGGTGAGAAATTAGACAATTATAAACTTTGTTCCTTTAGCCTTGAGGGCAGCTGACGAGAGATAACCGAGAGCCAAGAGGCAGCTTAATAAGGAAGTGGTCTCGCACATGGAGATGCTCGACAGCTGTCACAGTCAGACACACGTCTTATTTTGTTTGTTAAAGACGAAGATGATGTAAAGTTCAGTAAATCTACGGCTGTACATGCAGCAGCAGCAGCCCAGATAAGAACGAGCAGGGCGGATTAGAAACGTATTTCCTCTGGGATGTGCCTAAAGTGACCGTAATGGCTACTTTGATAGTAAACGCTGTAAGATGTGATGCGTTCATTGCTCACTTAGGGGATTTTTGCAGTTATTCCAGTATTGACTTCTGCCCTCTTTGAAACCTTTGGCTGATTTCCCAGTAGGGATTAAGCCCAGTCTGAAATTAAACCAATTTTCAATAGATACATGTGTAATGAAAAATGTCCTTGTCCATGACCTGACATCATCGTTGTCAAGATGAGCTGTGGTGATAGGAGGGGAGTCTTCATGCCCCACGGTGAATATACAGTACTGTGCATGCAAACTTGGAAAGAAGTCTCATCTTGTTTTCTCTGTCCTCAGGCATGGCAGCAGATTGCACCAGCATTAAATAGTAATAATTTATTCACAGCCAAACTTTTTTCCTCCTTCGAGGGGAGACATGACATGAAGGCATGTGCAGTCTCCTTTTACTATTCATTTGTTCTCATCATTATTACCAAGATATTGCACCTTAATGAACAACCAAAAGGAATGAGCTGCAGTCACACCCACAGGGAGCAACATTAGAGACCAAAATATCACACTGTACAATGTGACACTCAGTTTAGGATATTGCTAATTAGGTCGGCTTTCACATTAATATTGTTTGTAATTTATTATTTGAACTATACAGTATGAGTAACAGGCAATGTGCTGCTGGCACCAGGTCATAAACAGATGTTTCCTGAACACGAACAGGCTCCGTTTAAATATTAAAGGATAAGTTCACCCAATAATGACTACTCAGTTATTATCTAGTCTCCCCCATGTCAATGGAAAGTCAGGTGAGGTTTCCTAGTCAGCAAAACGTTTCTGGAGCTTCACAGCAAAACGGTGTTGTAGCAGTCTCCTAAACAACTAAAAACAAATATCAGCCGTACAGCTCATCTGGCGTAATAGAAATATCCGTAAGCACAGAGATGCCAAATTATTTTAAAAAACGTTACTTACACCCTCGATGCATGGTTGAGCTCGTGCAACCACTTCAGACAGCGTGTTTTTAGCATAGCGGCGACTTTAAAACGGGGTGTAAATAACATATTTTCAAATCAATTTGGGACCTCGCGCCTTCGGTAAACTTGGATTACGCCCGACGAGCTGTATGGAACCATCTTGTGATTTCTTTCTGTCGTTTTTTTTACGTTTTAAAACAAGCCCCCATCTAGTTTAGTTGTTTAGGGACGAATGCCGCAAAGCTGTTTTGCTGTGAAGCTCCAGAAATGTCTTGTGAACTATAAAAACCTCACCTGACTCTCCATCGGCATGGAGGCGAGTAGACAACCACTTCATTTCCATTTTTGGCTGAATGTATCCTTTAATCCCATTACTGTTTAATTTGAGGAAGAGAAACAAGGAAGGAACAGGAACAGGAAGTAGCCTCAGTTACACCTGCATGACAGGTACACGATCAAACACACTTGGTTAAGTGAGTTAATCTGCTTCAGTGATCACCAAATGCTCTCCATAACTCAAATGCCTCTGTGACAACAGACACATGACAGCCTGTATGACATGATACCCCTCTGTGGTGTGCGCTTATAGCAGCCTAGGTAAATAAACAGCAACAGAACAAACAGGCGACTTCCTCATAAAAACCGATCACAACAAACGACACAGAGGCTACCATCGTGTGTGTGTGTGTGGGCTCATGTTGTAAACTTCAGGCTGAGGACCTGCTGCAACAACAGGTGTCACCGTCAGGTCTTCCGCACTCGCACTCACCTTTGTGTAATACAACATCCACAGCTCATACAGCCTTTCCTTCGATGCCATCCCGCCGCCCTTGTGGTTGCTCATTATTCTCTCCCTCGTCTTGTTTTTAATTAATCATAAGAGCCAGGGCTGTCTGAAGTTGTTTCCCAAAGGCAGGAGGACGCGACACGCTCCTGTGAACCATTCCTGCGAAAAAAAAATAAAAAAAAATTCGGGGCGCAATAATCCAGACAAAAGTGCTGTTTCTGTCTCGGCACGCAAAGTTATCAGAGCGGCGTGAAAAAGCCAAACATGACGGTGTGGATGTGGCCACGCTGCGATCACTGTCGAAATAGTAAAACCAGGAACACAAATGCGTGGAAATGCATGTCTGGAGAAACACCCATGTCCGCATTTAAAGCGAGCTTGTTGCTGTATGATTCCTATTGGAGAGAGTTCCCACGGAAGCGACAGATGCCATCCAGCTCCACGCCGAGAGACGACTGCGCTGTGCGCCGCGAGGATCCAGTTTGAGAGAGGTGACCAGTCCCTGTGCAGCAAGGGGCAAAATCACCATCAACTAGTGTGTGACTCTATTAACACAAGGCAGGAGATACAGTGAAGAGTTGATTGTAGATCATGCTCACAGGTAGGCTGATATTCTTAAAGACACACGCACGCATAAACACACAGATGCAGCCTCCTCATGACATCTCAGACAACTGGGGTCTGTCTGTATGCACGAGCAAAGATAGAGTCAGATATTTGTTTTATTAAGTGATCATAAAGAAGGTGGAAAATATCAAAATGTGTGCTTGAATATGTGCATGTGATCATGGTTTTCTGAATAAAAAAAACATTTGTTGAGCAATGTCTGGAGACAGAGGATGATGAACTGATAACATACTGACACATAAACAGATACAGGACTGGACTTAAGACTCTAACAGCTACTTATGAGGGTTCATGGTGCCTCAGTGGTAAGGTAGTAAATAATTAGTGCCAACATTTTATTATGTCCTGATGAAAACTGATCAACAATCCTGAAAAAATAAACCGAGAGACCTTCATTAGTAAAAGAGGTGCTACATAGAGTAAAATATAGGAATGTGTTCAAAATATTACTCCAGTAAAAGTTGATGCTTGTTTTATCTTGCTTTATCTTGCCCTATCCTGCTGTTTAAATCCAGTCTGATTTTATTTCTCTCTTGATTCATCATAAATGTTACGATCACCTGCTTCAATGTTAAGTACCTTGTGGTGCATTTTATGCATGAATTGTGAGATATATAAATAAAGTGTCTATGTCTAATTATTCTTGAATACGACATGTATGTATGACTATGAACAGTTGTGTTTGTTTTACATAATTTATATAAAGAAACAGACACTTCTTGTAAGAGTAGTCAGGTTAAGGGCCCAACTACTACATGCAGTTTGGTGATTTTTCTAAAAAAAACATCATATATTACGAGTTAATCATATCCTTAGAGTTGTTTTTTGTGTCTCAATTGCTCAAATTTGTGGCTATTGAAGCAGAGCCAACGCATCTTTTTTTCAAGAGAAGCAGTGTGTCTGTTGCACTGAGTGGATAGTCTGCAGTATAGACAACTGTTCCCTATCTGCTATGGTAGTCGATACTGTTTATAGTGTGTAATCAGTCCAGGAGTTAATGTGTCTCTTCATTTGCCTCTAACATGTATTACAAATGGGTAATTTATTGATTTAGCCTATCGATGCTTTTAAATACCTTGCATCCTCAACACAACCAGGTTTGTGTTGTCACACACTAACGTTGCAGCTCGAGAGGAGGCAGCTGTATTACCATGGCAATGGCCTACATTCCTAACCATGACCTGACAGTGTGACCATCAACAGACAGGACAATGTGCCACTGTGTCCTATGTATCCCCCTTAATGTAAAGATGTGTTCATCGTGGAAAAGTAAGTTTCTTCAGTTCTTAGTCTTCACAGTGAGCCTCTGATAGTTAAATCAGTGGAAGTATCACTCCATGTGCCAAAACATCCATATAAACCTTAACATAAACTTTTTGCTTGTGCTTGCATTTTTGGAAATCTTATTATATTAAATAGGAATTTGATTTTTAATTAAGAATATTTCTACTTCAGTCAATATAGTTTAAAATTCAGAAGAAATGTATCAAGAAAACACAAAAATATCATATGAGCGAGCAACAGGCCACCGCGATCGATGTGCTCGACGGTCGTTTTTACCTCCTCAGCCAGGCCCGCCGATGGATGCCAGATAGAAGTGAGCGGCGTGCAGATATAAACATGGAGAAAAATGTTGGGTCACTACAGGAGCAGGCCCTGAAGAGAAAAGAGAGGCTAAAAGCACTAAGAGACAAACAGCTTCATGTAAGTATCTTGTCTGGTGATGTCTGGTTTCTGATAAATGCGACACAGCCGGTATAAAACGCTTCATTTTGTTAGTGAGGTCACGTTAGCTAACTTAGCTTGTAGCTAACGCTAGCATACTCAGGGGTAGTCAGCAAATCATTCATACACTTGGTTCGTCTTTTCAGTGGTGCTGTGAGAACATGCAGGCTTTGACGTATAGTTTAGATCCAGTTAAATCAAGTATTTATTTGTTAAATGCGTTTGTGGTTATAGTTAAGCTTTGTCTGTTTTGCCTGTGCAGCTAATTTCCGAAGCTAGCCTGGACTCTCAGACAGTAACAAAGTAGTGCATCCTCTAGTCATGTGTCAAAGTTAATGTCTTAGCTGAATCTTAGCTTGTCAGTAAGAATTAGTGAGAGTTCATGGCTAGTTTACAACAACAGCTCTCTGTTTTGTGCATGTACTGGTTCCACGTTGCACAGTGTTTATAACATGCTGGTGGTATAATGCTGTTTTTTGCTGCCACTACAGTGAAAACAGCACCTCTGGCCGAATATGATTAGCTTGATTACCACATGAAGTGGTCAGTTACAGTAAATTACCACAATCAATTAGCCTTTAAGATCCCTTGAAAATACTATAATCAAACAGAAGTCACATGTCGAAACAGGAATCTCAACTTCTAATGCTCCTGATGGCATTTTGTATTCACCGGTCATGTTTCTTAATACCAGAGCTGAAGCAGAAGGTGTATTTCTTTGCATTTAAGACATTTAGCAGATATTCAGCACCGCATTTAACAGATAGGGCCTCTATCATGTTGACAAGCAGAGGAACAGGATAGATGGTGGATGCAGGGATGAGAGCCCCGACCCTCTCTTTGTGGAAGGATGTCTGCTGCCTCACAGTGATGGGAATCATTTTTTATGCCTGATAAGTATTTAATGACAATCGGTCATTAAAGTTTAACATGGAGCAGATAAATAGGGCCACGACTAGTCAGATAGGTCTTGGATTATAATGGAACACAGAGCGATATTTTTCAGATGGGGGGAATGTGTGAAAAATAATTGGCGAAGCCTGAGGATATCAAGACTATTTCAACTAACCAGGTTATTGGTAAGATATTTTTCACTCATAGGTGATATGTTTGAGGTCAGTGCCACAGTGTGAGTGAACCAAGTCTGATTTTATGTATTTGTGTTCAGAGAGGAAATGATGCTCATCATTGTGGTCAGCATGTCTTGCACCCATTTATTTTTTAGCAAATAGCTGAATTCTTGACGGGAGAAGAATTGATGTAGCAGTAAATCTTGTTTTCTAAATGATTAATATGATATGATTAATTTCTAAATTGTGCAAAGTCATAGCATAGTTATAGGAGGAGCTGCAATGATAAGCCAAACAAAATAAAATTAATTGCCAACTATTTTGATAATCCATTAATCATGTCTGTCAGTTTTCAGGCAAAAATGTCAAACATTTGCTGGTTTAACCTTTAAAATGCGAGAATTTGCTGTTTTCTTTCTCATTTATGACAATAAATGAAATTTGAAGACGTCACTCTGGGCTCTGGGACATTTGATCGACTAAACAATTGGTTAATTATAGCAAATAATTGGCAGATTACTCGGTAATCCAAAAAATTGATAATTGCTGCTCCAGTTAAAGGATAGATTTAAAACCAAAGAAACTCACAGTAGAGAAAGACTCTCCTACACCACACAGTTATAAACTGCCCACTGTGGCATGCCACAGGTCAAAAGACAGAAGAGAAACTGAAACTTTCATAGCTGTAAAAGAGGATTTGAATTAAGTCTTCTGTTGCATGAAACGTGCAGATCAGAATCTGTAAAAACATGTTTTAAGGAAGCAACCCAACAAAGTAGTAGCAGATCTCTGTGGCCACTACCACACACTGCAACGTAAAATTTAAGTTATGCGTAAGAAGTGTTTGAGAACTCTTTCATATCAGTAATTATCAAGATGGGATTGTATGCTGAGCAAATATTGCCCCATGATAATTTTACCATTAAAGTTCCCGATCAACGCACACCTTTGGTCTTGAGCCACATACTGGATTGAGAGCAGGTTGTCGGAGCAGGGTTTCAGTTGTACTTCAGTAGGGAGGCTGTCTGTGTTTATATATGGAAACATGACACTGTTATTCCAGTATGACAGTCTTTCAGTTCTGGATATTAATAATTTTTTCAACAGGAAACCCTGTTCGGTGTGTAAGCCACCGTTTTGGCATTTAGACCACAATGTGTTTCACTAAGCTGGTTTTGGACAGAGGCATACTGGCTTGGTTCACAATGTTTGATAAACGATTGTTGACATTCCTGAAGCTGGGGGTTGTTTTCCTTTTGCACTACACTTCAAGAATGAGTCAGTGCACCGAATTGTTCACGCAGGTGGAGAGGAAGCCTCTTCAGGAAAATGCAAGTTGGGAGGAGTTCAGTGTTCTTTTGTTCCCAATTTTCACTGGGGGTTCATGTTATTTTTGTCTGAATTTCAGCAAGCCTATGTCATAATTTGTTTTCCTCATTGTTTAAATTAGGGTAGTTCAGTAGAGGCTGTTGTTGTTGCAGCTAGTCCTGGAGCAACTTAGTGATCCGATTTTACTAATTTATTAGGTCCAGTTTTCAAAGTTCTGCATCTCCTAAATAGGACAATGCCTTCAGTAATAATTGAAGTGAAATGTAGATTTGTTATTTGAGTCCCAAATAATGGGCCAACGCAGAAAACACACGTTAGCCCGAGTGTACTATGTATCTTCTTACTGTTCCAGATCTCTGGCTAATGCAGAGATTATTTTTTCTAAAAGAGGTCATCTTTTTGCCTTTCTCTTATGTCATTGCCAGGTTTTATTTAATAATTCACTGATTCTTTAGTGCAGAATACAATGATAATCAATGCTAATTCTGGACAATCCATTGACTGAAGAGTAATCCTTTTACTTTGAGAATAATACATGCTAAATTAATGTTATTTTAATGATGTTGTGGTGATATTTTAACAGGGGCGAGAAGAGGAGGATGGGGAGCCAGAGAGCAAAAAAGCTTCACTTGAGGAGACTGCTGAAGAGAGGCACAGGTAGGTTCATCACACCTCAAACAAAACAGCTGTTATTTGTTTTTTTTTCTTATTATTTTTAATTAAAGCACATCATGATTTCTTCAATTGTTGCTCACTGTTGCTCTCCCCTTTAGCTGAGTCTTTTTAAGCAGCACAAACGGAACTGAAACTGATATGGAAGTACATCATCAGAGCATTTATCTGCCCTTATCTGAGCACCATCTTCTTGTAACACCATGCATGTCTCAGTGTAGGTCATGAGACGCAGTGTTTACACTGAACTGGATCACAGCCTCGTGCTATTAACTGCTCAAATATCCTGCAGGTTGCTCAACTTTGTGTGTTAGTCGGTAGGAAGGAGCAGCCATCTTTCCTGTCCTACAGGACCTTTTTTTCCATTGTTTATATTTAATGACTGCTCTGAGGGAGTGTCGCTGTGTTTCCTCCAGTCCGACAGGACAGATCTCTCTCATGAGAATGAAAATAGCTGCAGAGTTTAAAGGCCTAGTTTAGACATTTGTTTTTAGAGAAAAGACCAGGGTTGAATGTGCTCTGGTTTTTTTTTAATCTGTGTTTTGCTCAGTCAAAGACACACATCTGTAGCAGGGTGTGAGTGTAATGTATCTTGGGATTGGTATTAAAATTTCATGGGAGATCGAATTGCCAAACAAAGGCATGAAAGAACACAACAATCAACATGTTTGTCCTTTAGTTATTGTTGATCCTCAAGTTTAAAATGTCGGGCTGAAAGTTTTTTGGGTCCCTGTGTGTTATTGTACATTCCTCCAAGCCTATTCTACAAAAGGCACCAACTGCCCCATGCAGCTTTTCCTGTTATGTCTTATTAGGTGTTGTTAGTGCTGTTGTTTTTAGATAGACAGACAGGTAAGTACATTTAACATAACTGGAAATGGCAAACAAGACTCCTATAGATTCAAAATCTTCTAAGATATTGACTAATGACATGTTGGCTTTTACAATCTCTGGCTGATCGTTGTCTGGTTATTTTTGCTCTGGTGAATGGAGCAGGTAGCTTGATATCGGTGTGTAAACATTTGAACACTCAGCTGCTCCTCCTCCTCCCCCTCCTCCACCGCCACAGTTCACTCTAAACATTTCGAGAGGGCCACACTCCGGTCAGTGCTCTGAATTTATCACTGGCTCTCTTTGATGCCACAGTGTGCTTGAAGTGGAAATGTGTAAACACACTCTAAAGGTTTGGACGCATCCAACTAAGAGACAGTTCAGGAAAAAAAAGAGTGGTGTTGAACTTTAAAGGGAGAACAAATTTACATGTACAGTTTGTTTATTCTGTTTTTTTATGTCCTGCTACTTGTGGGATTTAAGAGGGATGTTTTTTTCAATATGTTTCTTCCCAAGTCTTTGGTCTGTAATGTAAATATGTCAACATTTACCGGCCAAGGAGGCGTGAAATTCAGTTTTGATATTAATGGTCCCTAGACAAAGATACTTATTGATGTTTGAGACCTCCTGATCCAAACCTGACTATGTGAAGGATTAGGCTTACAACACAGGCTAGCAAAAAGCTTCATTACATTACCTTGTCAGTGAACAATTCTACCTGAGTCACATCAGATACATTTTCAGCAGTGGTAGTTGTTTCACACTGAAGACAACAACTCCCATTTAGATCCAGATAGAAATGTTGTACAAAGATAAATAACTGCAAGAGTGCCATCACATTTTCTCTTGAATGTTGTGGCTCTCAAATGATGACACTTGTTGATTTTTGTGATTCCCAGTGCCGTTGCACAAGTGCCACACTTATACCAAAATTTCCACTTTCACTCAATATATTGCATAATGCTGCCCAATAGAAATGAAGCAATGGTTAATAATTGCTTCCTAGAGGAAGAACCCTTTTCAGTGTGGTGATTCAATGACACATTACACTACCCTTTTTTAAACGTTTATTTTATGTCATCACAGTTTGATCTACTGAAGGTGGATAAATGGTGGCCTTTAGTTAGCCTTGGACTGGAGCCTTCTGACTTCTCCAAACTACACTTAGAAACTTGGAGTGATTTGCTGTCAAGGCATCTGGACTTTGTTGTCCTGTGACTGTGAAGCTTAAGTTGTCAAAATTATTGAAATTTTTTAAGATAAATTAATGATTATATTAATTTTTGGTTGATCTACCTTTTTTTTTTTTTTACGATTAATTAAAGAATCTTTTAGCCTATAAAAGACCAAACTTTCCCAGAGCCCAAAGTGCTCTTATTGTTGACAAAGAAAAGCAGGAAATTATTACATGTAAGAAGCAAATGTTTGACATTTTTGCTTAAAATAATGACTGGCACGTTGAATCGAATTTCAAAATAGTTGGCAATTAATTTTTTTTTGATGGACCAATCATTGCAGCTTTAC
This sequence comes from Pagrus pagrus, assembly GCF_965226575.1. Classification (NCBI taxonomy): domain Eukaryota; kingdom Metazoa; phylum Chordata; class Actinopteri; order Spariformes; family Sparidae; genus Pagrus; species Pagrus pagrus. Next base: position 16,253,198 of record NC_140191.1, read on the forward strand.
AGCATATTCCTCTTCAGGAGAGTCAGGAAGCCTAGAGAAAGAGAGATGTGTGAACTAGGAGTGGCCTTCAGTCAGCCAAAGGCAGAACATGACCAGCATTCCTGCCCATACCCATACAAGGCATCGGTCTGTCTGTTGGCAGCAGGGGTGTGATGAATGTATCAAGGGTGGGCCCTCTCAAGCCTCCTCACAAATCCATGTTAAGCTCACAACAGCTGATAACTCTCTTGGTCCCTGCCTGGTCAGACAATAGTTTACCGCTGCCCCTGGACTTTGTGTATAATCTGCAGATATGTCAGCTACAGCTTGCCAAGAATTTAGTCTGTGTGGAGATGTGATGAAAGACTGCGTAATTTAACATCAAGGAGTGCATTCCTCAGCTGTTTGCTGCTCCCCAGGAGCAGGTGGAACATGTTAATCAGACGTGTTCATAGGAATAAAGAGGGACATTATACCCAGGCTCCTCTAGACATTAGATGTGCAGCTGTGTAGGGTGTGCAGATGGTCTTTTTAATCTCTGGTGGAATATATTTGCCTACACTGCCACCTCCTGGACTGCCAAGAGAGTGGGGAAAGAGTGAGGGAGCGTTGTTGACTGATTATGTATTCCTCATCAGTCCTCACACTAAAGTTAAACTCAGATTATCTGTATTTCTGTCCTCAGAGAGTTGAAGCTGAGGAATTACACTCCAGAGGATGAAGATCTGAAGCAGAGGCAGGTGCCCAAAGCCAAACCTGCATCAGGTGATAACTTGTCAATCATTGATAAGCTTTGAAAAAAATAAACTTGGATAATTTTAAAATTACAGTGCCTTTCTGTTGGTGATGAGATGGTGCTAGAAATGATAGACATTTCATGTTCACGTTTTAAGATTTAATCATTTAAAAGAAGATATTACTTTGCCTCCAGGGAATCAGAGCACATTCTTCTCCTATTATCATGTATCACTTTTGACTGATTATATTTGTTGCTTGCAGTGGAGGATAAAGTAAAAGACCAGTTAGAGGCCGCTAATCCAGAGCCTATAATTGAAGAAGTGGTGAGTAATCCTTTCTGTCTAAACGGGATTTAATTTATTGAAGAAATAAAGTTGTAGTTGCCAAATTTAACTGTTTTCTTTCCTCAGGATTTAGCCAACCTTGCCCCAAGAAAACCAGACTGGTAAGACCTTCCTCCGACCTGTGCGGTGCATAAAAATCTTTGTATAATCAAAAATAATTTTCCTTCTGACTTTCTGATTCTCATTCTAGGGATCTCAAGCGTGACGTAGCAAAGAAACTGGAGAAGCTGGAGAGGAGAACACAGAGAGCCATCGCTGAGCTCATCCGTTAGTATTTCCCACTTCATGTTTTCACATTTTATCAGTGTTTTCCTGACACCACAGAGACAGGCCCGTCTCAGCTAGGCGTGAATTATTAGGCTAATTGCTTTGTGGTTTCGCGACTCCACTGAGACCCGAAGCCTTTTGATAACATCAGTGGTGTGATTCTTCCACTGATGTGTGATCCACATTCTAAAAATAGACATGAGTGTTCATGGAGAACGCTAAACGGGTTTAAACTGAAAGGTTGTCCCTTGTTTTATGTGTCACCGTGATTACTATTCCCCATATCTGCTAACATTAAGAGTGCAGGTAGACATGTTTTTTGTTAACATGTACTCACAATTACTCAGTTAATGAGTTTGTATCGGCATGTAACCAAAACAAAAAGTCCCTTCTTTGATGAATGTAACTACTGGTTGAAAAATTTAGTGAATGAATGACTCAGACTGACCGTGTGTGTTTGTGTTTGTTCAGGGGATCGTCTCAAAGGCAGCGAGGATGAATTGGCCGGAGCGGTGGGAGCAGTAGGAGTGGAGGAGGGAGACTCGGACTGAACCCAAGATGTGACAGATTTAAAAAAGGAGACTTCCAAGAGGGATGTCCACGGTTTACTGCGACTGTACTGTCACATCAGTGTTGTGCTCAGAGAGACTTTCATCTCCGCAGGGAGTAAAGTAATGTTCTGTCAGGTCTTCACACTTCCATTCTGAGTCCTGCGTTGTGTCATTGCATTATTACATAAATATGTAGTAGTACATTGACGTTATGTGGTGTATTGAGGTGTATTGTCAACGTAACCATCAAATATTTTGTTGTAATTTTTTATATTTTCAAGTAAAATAATGTAAATTTTTCAAATGCCTGATAATTTTTATGTATTTTACCTTCTTTTACTTAAAACTAAATCCTTTATCACGGTATTTGAACCTTACATCATGCTGTCAAGTACATGTTGTGACATAATACATTTTGTGGAAAAAAACTTCATCACAGTGATGCAAAAATTATAAGAATCTTTATAAAAATATTCCTAAAGTAGTCCTGCCAGAACGACGGGGGTGGAACAAAATATCGATATGGGAATAGATCTCATTATTTATTGATACACTGGTGACAAATATCTTAAAATATTTTAATCAAAACATGCAGGCGCTCTTATCTTGCTTATATCAGTCTGCATCGTAAACTAGTTGCACTGTGTGTGAAGTCTCTTGCACACAGCACAGAACAGTGAAATGATTCACAATTCTTGCTTTTTGCCTCTTGCAATTTTAGGGAGGTTTTTTCTTCTTTGGTTACGCAGAGGTTATGACGTATCGTAGATTGTCTAGCAATGCATCAAGAGTCGCAGAATTGCTGTATCTTGATAGTATGGTATCGTGAGTTACTCTGTGATTCTCACCCCTAACAATCGGAACAAGAACCTTCTGGACGGAGTACAGTAGAGAATCCTGCTGGGTTTGAATGATTGACGTTGTGGTGATGTGGCCTAATTATGTTACTTACTCTGTTTTGTTCTCTCAGCATCCAATAAGAGACGAGACACATTTTAAATACATCATATTTATTCAGAAAATCATCTGAAAATTCACTCTAATCATCATGAAGTGACCCCTACTGTAGTTACTGCAACATGAACATCTTTGCTACGCTTGAATCAAAAGTTAGTGTTGATTCAACGGGTGATAAATAGAGGAACAATGATGAACGGATAACAATACGCGGCTTTTGGTATGACATTCACAAGTGATATCTATTGCAAGCACCTAAATACCTGTTCTTAACTGAAACACTCCTTTCACAATAAAGTGCATCTTCTGTCCCCATAGGCCCAAACTGTCTCCTCGATAAAGAGGATATTGCACAGTTACTACTCTTAACACAAGGCCGACTGCTCCCTTCAACAGCTTTCTTCTTTCCCTCAAAGGCAAATGATCAAGGCTCCAAAGAGAAACGGAAAGTGCTCTTCTGAAGTTCACGCAAACTACGCTAACATGTGACTTAAGTGTCATTGAAATGCTTACAGCCCATTCTTTAGCTACAAAACAGACTCTCCTACACACTACAACCTTCAAAAATATACCACATTGGAGATGAAGCTCACAGACTACATTTATAGCGAGATGATTAATACTGCAAAAACTGAAGTGTTGATACTGTGGTTCTGGAAGCTTATTAAATCTGTTTGAACAAGATACTGCAAGAAACGCCTCAAGAGGCTGATAAGATAAATCCTGGATTTTGGTATTTATTAAAAGGGAAACTGAGATATTGTTGCCTAAGGAAGCATCAATCTTAGACTGTGGCTCAGTCAGGGGTTGTTTTGGCACTCAAGAGTGGAAGAATAAATACTCCTGCATGCAGATTATCTAATGATAAATGGTTGTCTCATGTCAGAAGCAGAAAATGGCACGGAGGAGGCCGAAATATCCTCGACCTAACCTCAATGAAAGATCAGTATTCAGGTGCCTCCACAGATTTTAGCCCTTGAGCAGGATTGCTGTTGATCTGGTTGATAACTGTATGACTGGTTGGTAGGGCGGGTGATAATCTGACTGGTGCATTCATGGCTTCCTGGTGATCACTGGGAACAGGAGGTGGCTGGTTCAAGGCTGTCAGTCGCACTGTCCGCCGCCAGACTCGATCTTCCTGGCTGCAGGACCAAGTTCCACCTTGCACACCCTCTGGGCAAACTTCAGTGAGCACAGTGTCTCTCCCACGTTACTCTCCAGAGCAGACACCTTAAGTAGAAAACAAAACAAGGCTCATAAGAAACCATCAACAAAGACTTAAAAATCTATACATCTGAACCAGTAATCTCACCTGCACCACCATGACAGTCTTGCTGCCTTTTCCCAGGGAGTCTTGTAATAGGTACGTAAGGCGCGAGTTCCTGAAAGGGATGTGAGTCTGCCGAGCTCTCAGTGCCTGAATCACGTCCCCCAGTGCCAGCAGGGAGCGGTTGATATTCTGGGCCTCTTTCAGCCTCTCTCCCTCTGCGCCAGACTTCCATACCCTCTCTGAGCCAGCCAGGTCCACCAGGTTCAACTTGCCTGAGGACAGAAATGTTAATCCAGAGTTAATGTTGAAGCGATGAAGACAGTCTCTGACTGAATCCTAATCAGAAGCTCTGTCTCCACCTTCCTTCTGCTTTAAGACTACAGATATTCACAGTGGTATCCCTCGGGAAATGTTTTTGATTCAGCCTCATGACTAGACTGCACTCAGCTTTAATAAAACAGAGACAGATTCAATGAGGAATACCAAATCAAATGTAGGTATTAGGAAGCAGCATTTTTTTGGCAGTGTCCATGAAGAAAGAGAAATGCAGGTGTGACTGACCGGTGGTTTTGGACCCGGTGGCGAGGTCAGTGCCCTGAACGGTGATGCAAAGCAGAGCATGGGAGCGGGAGCTGTGCTGGTTCATCTGGGTGCCGAAGGTGATCCTGTTCCTTCGGGCTGTGGCTAAAATCTGGACAAGGCCAAGAACCATCAGTGTGATGATATGTCTAGAACCAATATTGCAATATTATATATGTAATACTAAAGTATGAGAATCAATATATATACTGTGTTGTTCCCTCATAATTCCATGCATTACCTACTGTGTGAAGGTATGAGGAAACCCACACATAACAATACTTATCCAATTTTCATGCTACAGAAGAGAGGTTTAAGGTGTTGCTGTTTTAAAATAAGGTGGCAAGCAACCATCAAACTGAGGTATGATCTGAAAGGAGCAGTTCACCCAAAAATGAAATCTGTAACCATCTACTCAGCCTCATGCTGATGGAAAGTCGAGGGAAGTTTCCACAACACATTTCTGGAGCAGTAAAACTGCGTCGCAGTATTTCCTGAACAACTGTTGTCAATGGGGACTGTCAAAGTTTTAAAACTTCACAAAACAATCTGAAAAAAAACAAACATAAAATGGCACCATGCAGCTTGTCGGGTGTGATTCTGATCATTTTTTTGTCCCCTTCAGATGTTTTGTTACTGCAACAATGTTTTGTTTTGAAGCTCCAGAAATGATTTGTGGACTTCCATCATTCATCAGAATGGAAGTGAATAGACAATGATTACATTTTAATTTTTGGGTGAAATTAACCTTTTAATTGTGTATGTAACATTTGAAACTCGTGTTTTTCTTTCTGTTTTGCTTTGTCTTTGTAAAGCTTTTTTGTTTTCCTTTTATTCTTAAAATGAACAGTCTCACCTTCTTGATGTGCTGAAAGTTCCTAACTTCGATGACCCTGAGGCCTGGTACGTGCAGCTGTCCCGTTCCATCCGGGTTGATCTTTATGTCCAGTTTCTCTCCGTCCTTACTCAGCAGGTCTCTGAGAAGCAACATACAGCACTAACAATGAAACAAGCAACGTCTAGTCGCTGTGAAATACGCAATATGAGGAAAAGTGCAGCATGTTGTACCTTAGCACCTCGTTGTAGATCTCCACAGAGCTGACAGTGACAGTGTACGACCACATGTCCTTCCTCTCCTCGATCACACTGAAGAGTTGTTTCAGGGCTCGCTGGTTGATGCCTGGGTTCTCCACACTGCCCTGAAAAATTTAACGACACTTAGCCTGCAACCTGTATTATGTATCATCACTCTATGGCTACAAAAACGCTGTGAACTAGAGAGTATACCTCCATGGTGTGCGTTTTTCCAGAGCCAGTCTGTCCATACGCAAATATGCAGACATGGTAGCCATCGATGCACGACGTCACCAGAGGCTCAATCTCCTGAAACACCTGATGAAATTAAAAAAAGGGTTAAGAGTTCTTGTTTGACTGTATTTCCTGCACATGCTGTTCATTTTCATACCTCCTCCTGTGTGGCCTGAGGGTGGAAGACCTTGTCCAGTTCAAAGATGCGACCCTTTCCTTTGTTCAGCACATTGAGCGAGGACTCGTTGTTGGAGTCCGTCGTCACCACCACAGACTGGCCCTCCTCGTGCTGGTCCTCCTTCAGCACGGGCTTCACGCGGCACAGCACGCGGATGTTGCCTAAAAACAGGACGCCCAGTTAGTGGCACAGATTTCATTAGCTGCAGTGACTTTTTTATTTTTCTGCATACCTTTAAGCTCCACCAGCTGCTCGTGGTATTTCCTGCGCAGTGCGACCTCCTTTCTGTATTTCTCCATGAGATCTTTGTTGGCTTCAGACATCTCACTGATGGCTGCTGAAATCTGCCAAAAGACAGCAAAAATACCTCATTAGGCATGTCAGATTGGTCAGATTGGTTTGTTCTGCTACATACAGAGGACAAATTCTACATGATGTCACTGTGCTTACCTGTTTTTTTGCATCATTGATAGCTGCCCCGTAAAAGTCGGAGAAGTTTCGGACCTGGCTCCTCAGACTGGTGTAGTCTGTCTTCATGGAGCGTAAAGTTGGAGGGAGTGCTGTCAGACGCTTCTGCAAGCCTGATAAAGATTAAAATGTAGACTCGTGTTCAAATGGAGTTCTGTCTAAGTAAATCTACTTAGAAGGAGTAGCTTGAATTTTTGGGAAATATGCTGTTATTGAGAGTTATATGAGGAGAATACCATTCTCATTTTGTCCATTAAATATAAGATACAGCTTGTTAGCTAAGCTTAGCATAATGATTGGAAAGAAGGACAAAAGATGTCAGATGATCACTTGGACAGGCTCTGTGACTTAAGTTAGCCTGACAATCTTATGGGGCTAACCACCTGCTAACCACCTGCTGGGGGTACATAAATGAGACTTTTATACCTTTTCATCTAACTCTCAGCAAGAAAATGAATAAGCTTATTTCCCAAAATGTTGAAGTATATCTTTAAATTTCTTGTGTGCGGGTTTAATAAGGTGGTGTAACTCACCGAAGAATTGGTCCTGCAGGCTCTGAAAGTGCTCGGCGGAGCAGTTGGCGGCAGCCTTCACAGCTTCCTCCTTCCTCTCCTCCAAGTGGCCAATCTCCCTCAGCAGCTCCTCTCTCAGTTTACTGATCTCTCTCTCATATGCTGCAATCTGCAAAGGGTTCAGCACAGCAGTTTGTCAACCTGTCAGCTCGACTGGTCCAAGCTGTGCAGGTTCAGCTCAGTAATGAGTTCGTCTGTCAATGAAATCGATCCAGGTTGTGAATTTCCGGCAGCGAAAGTGGAAACTTCCTCCTTCTGCCGTGATTTTCTCCCCTTTGATCGTCTGTTCTCTTAACACAGCGTGGTTTATTTACCCCTCTGGACCTTGTCGACTGTCTCTTCTGATCTAAGAGTTGATGGCATCAGGAGGACCATCTGGGATTTGTTGACACTTTCTTTGCCTCTATAGTGGCGAGCAGAAGTAATTTGTGTGCTGATTTATATTTGGCGTCATTATGGAGCATTATTGTTAAAAGCCCACATGGTGGTTCACCTTACAGTTTATGTCCAGCCTGATAGAAACTGCTGGAGCGCAATTATTTACTTCTAAAAACATCATTGTGTGGGTGTGTGTATAACTGTATGTTTACTTCAAAGCAGATAAGACAGAAAATAATTCATGCCAAACTAGTTCAGCCTGAATCTGCGGCCTCTGGTACCTTGTGCTGCAGGTTACAGCTGTATTCATCGGACTTCCTGATTTGCTCCTCCAGCTGTTTGCACCGCTCGTTCTGATTGGCCAGCTTTTCAGACAGCAGCTCATTCCTCTGTCTGGCTTTAGTCAGGTGCTTTAATGTGGCAGGTGACTCCACCTCCACAGTCTGGGTGACATACTGAGAGAGAACGCACATGCGATTGGTGTCATTTACTCTAATTACATAAAACAGGAGGCAATGTTTATGCTTTTGTCATTTTGTTCCTCTCAGATAAGACGCACCTTCACCACCGGCTCCTTGCCTCTCTCTCTGTCCAACTCCAGCTGCAGCTCCCTCACTCGCTCCTCCCGTTTCCTCAGCTCCTCTCCTCTCCTCCACTCGCTTTGTTCGCTCCGTCGCTCCAGGTGTGACAGCTGCTCAGCACGCTGCTGCAGAGACATCTCCAGCTGCTGCACTCTGCTGCGGAGGCTCTCATTCTCCTGGAAAAGCATATAAAACAAAGTAAATTATGAGCATTAGTGTTTGAGGTTACTAATGGCTTCTTTGGTAGCACATCAGTGAGGTCTGCGCTGTGCTGGTGCATCTCACCTTGATTAGCATGGTGCTGGACTGGGAGGGGATGGTTGTCAGCTGCTGCAGGAGGCCTTGGGTGAGGCTCAGGTTCTGTTTCAGACTCTCGTTCTCTGCTGACAGACACAGAACGCGCTTCTCTGAGTCCGTGGCCCCCTGAGGAAATGAAACATGAGGTTCAGCATGACAATAACAAAGATGCATCAAAAACAGAATTCTTTGCCATGTGATTTCCTTATATAACATCATCTCAGGTGACTATTTATTCATCATGGATTTATAATTAAAGTGTTATAAAAGACTTGCTGAGCGTCGTTTGGTATTTTCACACCATGGCATTTTAGTCAGTGGGTGTGGGAATACACTGTGACAGCTTTGCTGATGATGTGCAAAGTGACCAAGACTTGACAAATGATTCAATCAATAGTTCGCAGCGCTTACGGTGGCTGTTCTCAGTCTTGACAGCTCCTCCTCACGCTCCTCAATGCAGCTCTTGAGCTCATCAATCTGTGGAGGACATTAGAACGGTTAAAGTTACAAACACATTTGATTTCATAATACAGACATATATTCAACTCCTTATTTAATTCCTTTATTTGTAGCACAATGTGAAGTTATATAATTCTGCATTTTTTTTTAGGCAGGAAGTCTCTTGAGATACACTATCTCTGTTGCATGAGAGAGAGAGCTCTGGTCAAAATGGCAGCATAGGGTAGATTACACAGAGTCACATATATAATTTAAAACATTCACATATACAGTATGCACGATGACACAGGACCCAAGAGCCATCCTACATTTATGAAGGTATACATGTACAGTAATTACATGTCTATAATTCATGACACATTATATAGAAAGAGTGACACCTTTTCCTACCAAATACTTACGGACATAACATAATAAAGGCATTATATAAATTCTAAAAGTTATGAGTCATATTGGGGGGGATTTTGCAATAAATAATTCACATTTTAACAAAGGAATCTGAATTTTCCATTAATTGTTTATGTAATTCAGGTTAGTCAGGTCATACATTTTTTTGCCTTTTCCTTTCCTTCAGTGTTTAATATAGGATCTTGTGTGAAAGATCTTGAAAGTTAAAAAGGTCCACACCTACAGAAGCTCCTCTCTCCCACAGAAAACAATGCTCCTGAAACGCCTCGTCAGTAGTCCAACCTTTAAATCTGTGATTTTGTGACATCACACTATGTCACCATGTCAAACATTAGCAGCTAGTTTGCTATGAGCTGATTTAGCACAGCCGCTCTGTTGTTGTTAGTGGTGCTGGCTCAGGTGTGTGTGAGCTGACCAATCAGAGGAGACTGGGTTTAAAGAGTTTAAAGAGTGTTTCAAACAGTATGAGAAAACTGATGTGTTTTTTGACCACTAAAGCATGTAAACCTATTCTAGCAGTAACACAAAATAAAATTAGGAACCTGAAAATGAGTGTGATATATGACCTTTAAAATCCAGTATCATACCTGCTGTTGAAAGGCCTGTATGCGCGAGTGTCTGTCTTTTTCCTTCTGCTCCAGCTGTGAGTGCAGCAGACGGAGCTCTCCTCTCAGTTTACTCCTCTCCCCCTGCAGACCGTACAGAGACTCCACCAGCATGTGAACCCCAGCTTGTGTCCCTGCGTCACTGCTGGATTCACCTGGGAGACATTAATAAAAAAAACTTCATCATATGCTGTCATCTTTGGCCCCACACAGAAATCACACCAGCCACTATCCTTTGGACTTCCTCTGACCTGTTTCTATATGTAATCTTTTCAGCTATGACAAATTTCTACTTTACGCTTGAATGCTTACAAGTGGTGTGTGTAATATTAATGAACATTAAGTTTGCACGTAAAGCTCTTTTAAACACCGTGTAGTCAGCGTGCATTGCAGGGAGGTTATCGTTGCCGTGTTTCCTATCTCAACTCTCGAGGGCGACTGCACAGACCTTTAAAGGATTACTGCAGCTTCTCACGTGCAGAACCAAGATTCACATTTTTATATCCGATGCAACAACCTGCTTAAAAAACTCCTCTATCGTTCATCAGGAACCTGAGCAGCATGCCCGACAGCATTTTAATCGCTTTCTTCCTCCTCCTCAATGATTCATCACGCTCTGCCACCTCTGATTTTCATTGCAGGGCCTTATGCTAATTTTATCAACACGCCATGTCAGGTTTGCAGTGTCACAATGGTGCAGGCAAGGATGGTGGTGCCAGGAAGAAAGAAAAACATGGAGGCTACAGCTGTGCATCAGGGGTGTTGATGGAAACGTGCTCTGAAGAAACGTGAAAAGCCTGTGAGCTGGTCTGGTCTACAGAGGCGCTGAGATCACAGTTTAAAAACAGCAGCCTGAGATCATCCCACAACTGAAAAAAATATGGTGCAGTTTTTTTTTAAATGTAAAATTCTTCTTGATGAATGACTGCTGGAGGGAGAGCCAGCCATATATTCAAATCAAATACGGACTACAAAAACACAAAACAGGAAGTGGTGGACATCCAAAAGGCGCAGCACCACTCCTCCACTTAGTCCTGCACGTTGCACTACAGTAAACAAACAAATGAAACAGCCTTGTAACACAGGGACACGGACTCTTGCCTATTTTTAGTCCAACACAAGTGCACGTGGCACCTTGCATGTGCCAAACCTTGTAAGTGCATTTGCAGGGAATAAAACAGCACTCTCAGCCATGTTTTATTCACGACAGAGAGTCAGAGAGTCACTATCCGAGAACTAAACACACTTGCCGTGTAATCATGTATCTCGGTCTTGTGACTAATGAGAGTCAGTGTGCATGAGGTCCTCTCCTTAAACACACCTACACACTGAGATTCATATAAAAATCAGTCTGGTTATCATACATATTGACAGATTTCTCTGAGAACGCGTCAGTCAGCCTGAGGACAGGAATCTGATCCGTCTACAGCTTCATGGAGTCGCGCACTTGTTAACAAGCTGTACATATGCACAGAGAAGTGATGTAAGACAGTGCAGCTGGCGCATCCAACCGTCTGCTATGAGGTCAAACAAGCATCTGGTCAAATCTGAAAGACAGCAGACACCGACATCTAAAGCTCTGAGGTCAACTGCAGCTGTACAGTGTCAGTCTGGCCGACTTGACTTATACCATCACCCGAGTAAATCTAATCATTCTGCTCCTTTCTGATGACTGTATTCGTCTATAAAAGGGCATCCAGTCTGTCAGTGGAAAAACACTGAAGTGAACTACGCGAGACACTGTTTTAAGAATTGATGACTTCTATGAAATTAGTGGAAAAAATCCTTCCTTTTGAATAAGCTTTCCTTCTCGAATCCTGCTCACATTTGTATACAGTAATGGGAAATTGTTGGATTTCCACAAGTGTAAATGGAGCACAAAACCTTCTCATCCATATTACATTACCCAGTGGATATACACCTATTATGACAAGCCTGTATGACAGTGCTCTGTATTTATAGTCCTCCTAATTCATCTTGCTCCATCCATCAGATGAGCTCATCCAATCCGGGGTATCGATTTAAATCCACCTTTAGTCACCATTTCACACCGCCTACCTCTGTGTGGTTATTGAAAAAGCCACATGACCTCCACTTCTCTCTGTTTTCATCATCCTCACACCTACCACCTCCTCTTGCACCTTAATTTCACCCTCCCCCACCCTTTCATTCCTCTCTCCTCCCCCCTCTGCGGCCCTCTTGTTCTCCCTCACCCTCGCTCAGTGGACTGGGCGTCTGCTGCTGGCTGATGGCCTCCTCCAGGCTGCTGATGATGCTGTTCTTGTCCCTGAGGCGCTGGCGGTAGGACGCCCGCAGAGCCTTCATCTGGCGGCGGTGCTGGACGCGGTGCCTCTTGAGCTGGACCCGATACTGGTCGGCCTGCTGCTGCAGCTGCTGGAAGTGGGAGTACTGCTCCAGAAAAGTCAGCAAGTGGGACATCACCGCCACCAGGGGAGACTCTGACAACTGGGCAGCACAGAAACACACACACACGGTTTAGTGGAGCTCCTATTTGGGGAACTTCTAATTCACTTTTCAGTTTTTTTTATTACCTTTCCTGTCGTTTCCAGCTGAACTTGTGAGGCCCTCCTCTTTTCAGACTCTTGCTTGAAGGACAAAAACGCAGCCAGAGGAGTGCATGCTGGGATGTCAGGGCTATCCTTCTCATCCTCATCACTCAGAGACATTTCATCACTGTCACTGCTGCTGCCTGGATGACAACAAATCACATAAGCAATAAAGAGTAAAGGAATGTATGCACTAGTAGAAACCATCCACATCACAAGTGTTGTTTCATTCGTCTGTATCATGCAACAGCCTTTCTGCTGGACTGTAAATGTTGTGAAAAGCTATCTGAGGACTCACTTGACTCACTAAGCCGAGCACAAGCCTTTTTTCCCATTTTGGAGGTGTGGCCATCTCTCCTCCTTCTCCCTGTTTCCATGGAAACAGGTCCTGGCTCCTGAGCACAGCAAAGAAAATGAGGGTCAGACAGTAAAACACACACATAATATTTACACATATTTTACATCAGGACACACACAAAAGGCAGAAATATGACACCACCAATTTCTACTTATTTTAGGATTACAGACTTTAGTATTTTTGCGCAGGTAGGTGTACTGTAGGTGACGCATGCATGTTCCTCGCAGAAACAAATAAAATTCAGAGAACCCCCCGAGGTTGGATATGATGTGGCTAGACATACGTCTGAGGAAGCTCCACACGCCCCCTCCAAGTCATCCTCCTCCTCCTTCTTAAAGACAGTGTAGAAGATGTAGACTAAAAGGGAGTAGAAGGCGTACATCTCCACACCGTCGCAGTCCCTGTAAATGAGAGATGAACTCACTAATCACATACATATTTATCATTATGCAGAAAAGCAAAAACAATTATATTTCTTACCCTACTTGAATTATAACACAATTAAATGTATGATGCTGGTCTCGACTTGTCCAGAGCTTCAACATTTTTTTCCTCTCTTAAACATCCCCTCATCCCATCATGCATTAAGCTTCATCTTCTTTACCTTATCACATATCTTCTTCTCTTTGGTGATCAAAAGCCGACATTCCAGTCTTCTGTATCCCCCCTTCACACTCCATCTGTGCTGTCAATGACAAACCTTCCCATGCAGCCCTTGTTCTCACAGCTGCAACAGCTTCCCTGTGCTGTGTGCAGCTCCTGTGTGACTCCCTCGCCGCTGTCCACTCTCCACCCCTTCCTCCTCCTCCTCCTCCTCCTCCTCCTCGACACTTTGCTCCATCTACAGGCTGCAGCTGCGGCGAGCATGCTCAGTGCAGTTTCCTGAGCCGCTGCAGTGGTGGAGAGAAAGAGACAGGATGGAGACTGAGTTGAGGGGGAAGAAAGATGCTGATGAGAGTGGCCAGAGGCAGAGGTGGATGAGATGTGCCAGGTTCCAGGTGATCATAAAGATCAAGAACTGCAGCATAGTGCACTTGCAAATATTGAGATGTTTGTGACACAACAGTTATAAGTGGTATAACCATTACACAGGTGAACATGAATCAAGAAATCTTAGAAACATTACATAATTTATTTTAGTTATGTTGACGTCCTTTAGTGATTATTAACACCTTTTGTTAACCAAAAGCAATTTAATATAGTAACAAATAAAAGGAAAAATATGACATTTTTTAAATGTTTCCACATTGTCAGAGAAAGACATGACTTGAATGATGAATCGTTACAAAAAAACAGTTTTCATTTGACATTTGCACAAAACTATTAAATACCTTGAAATGAGTCCTGGTCACCTGTGTGTGCCCGGAGGTCTGACAAAGGCATTGCCTGACATATGCTTGCACGTATACTGCAGCAAAACTGCTGATGCAGCTGCTCACAACTCCTGAAATCCTGAGAGAGAATCTGCAGTGTCCACTACAAATCTCTTTAAAGAATATCAATATCCCACAAGGACACCACCGTGGACAAACCTCCTGTAAGCAACAGTGAGTGAAACAGATGAGGTCATTTTATGTCACCATTAGAACTGCTAAAAACCAAGGAAGTAATAAAAAAAGTGCACTGATAAGTATCAAATGGGCAAGATGAGGTAAGAGCAGGGCCAAGAGCTGAGACCACTGCAGATATTTAAACAGTGATACTGCTGAGGCTGCAGAACAAACAGCACCCAGACTCTGAGGCAGCTGGCTGTTTTTGGAAAATACAACACTAAAACTGTAAGCAGAGAGATGTGAGGAGGATGTCAACGGCCTGAGAGATGATCACAGAATAAATTAAAATGCACACATGCTGGCTACATCATAGGTAAATTGACTTATCAAATGTCAACCAGGCACTTCCAATATATAATAGTGATGCAGAATGCCACCAAGAGCTATCAGTTGTAAATTATGGCCACGTACTCTCATGCAAATGAGGTTCCTCAGTGGTGTCTGTGTTTTGTTTAATCGAGTGCTTAAGTTCATATGAAGTTCAGCCACGTTCTTGGTACAGCAGCTACTCTAAATTCCAGTGAAAACACCTGATGCAGGACAGGAAGTGGTAATACACAGAAATTTCTGTATCAGAGTTCTGAATTATTTCTGAAATACTTGGAAACTCCACCTCCGGTTTGACTTTCTATCACCATGCAGATGAATTGAATTGGTCTTTCACTTTTAAAACAAAGTTATTGCCATTTCCTTTTTTCCATGTATTTTAGTCCTGGATGTTTTGCTTGGCAGTCATTTCTTGTATTCTGCCCTTGAACATCTGTATGTATATAAACACATGTTGTATTTAAGTGCATATAGCCCCCAACTTGGAAACTGGAGCTGCAACAAATTATTTTTATTTCTTAATAATCCTTCAGTTACTTTTTAGATCAACCAATTATTTATTTAATCTCTAAGGTTTGAGAAAATAGTTAAGAATGCTCACCATTACCCAGAGCCCAACGTGCTGTCTTCAAATTGTTCTTGTATTCATGACATAAAAATTGCAAAAATCTGAGAAGCTGACACCAGCTGTTGGCATTTTTGCACAATAATCAATAACTGCTCAATTAATCCATTATCAGAATTGATGCCTTTTTATTTTCTGTTGATTGACTAAAATGATTAATCAACTAATCACTTCAGAACTACTGGAAACATTAACATACAAGTTAAAGGTGCAATATGTAAGAATTTTAGTTCATTACATTTAAATTACAATTAATTAGAATTATCAACACAATGTGAAGAAATAGTTTTAACTTTGTGTATTGTGTTGCAGAGATATCTACTGAGGTTAGCATGTTAACTAGCTAGCCCTGGGCCTGAAAACATCTTTCTGCTGGCGGTCCAAACCTCCTGTTCCCCAGTACTCTGACTAGCTGCACAGCTAACTGAGCTAACTGAGCTAACAGCTAGCTACAGTCATGGATGTACTGTAAAGAATATAGTTAGCAGTTACTAGCAAGTAATATGCTGCCCCCTTTTTGTATGGAGTATGAATTCAACAGGTGGCCAATTCTCACATATTGTACTTTTAAATGGTACTTTGTGTATTTGTATTTATTTTGCATGTTCTTGATGATTTTATTATTAGTATCCTGTGTCAAAGGTTGTCCTATATGTTCTGTTGCACTATAGGTGTTGCTTCAACAAGGCAAATTCCACACAGCATCTGTTATAACGGCAAGAAAGTTAACTCAAATCTTCCTTTAAAACGTCCTGAAATGCTTTTAAGTTAGGCACATACATTGCATAGGTCCAATTTTGCTCTTGTACTAAATGCCTATATGACATTGGTCAGTCACATCCAACAGAAACTTGCTGAGGGCCTGTGTGGAGGCCCAACAGCCAAGAGACATGGATCCCTTTAAAAGCCACTTGGTGAAACCCTCATTTGCAGCCGGAGAAATGTGCGTCACAAAAGTGTTTGTCTCGATGCTCGGAGCCATAAGCAGCGGGAGGCTGAGGGCCACACCGCCAAAGGCCCCTAAAGCATTACTGGCAAACAGACACACGGTCAGGCAGCAGGACAGGGAAGAGAGGCCAAGGCAGCGCGTCAATAATGTGAGAGCATCTGCTGAGATCCAGTCACACAGTCCCAGCAGCAGACAGGAGCCACACAGGAGGATATGTGCAGTGTTTCTGTCTTCACTGAGCCACAGGAAGTCGAAGGAGACCAGCGCTGGAGCCAGAACCTCGCCAGCCCACTCTGCTTCTCTCTGGATAGAGTTGAAGTAAGAGCTGGAGGGGGAGAAGATGCAAAGCGCTGCAGAGAGTCCGAGCAGGAAGAGGCCGACTGAGGGAGCCCTGTGATCCTGCAGAGAGAAACAGTGACATATTACAAAGTTGGAAGTTTTTATACTTGGATTTATTGATTACCTCATTTCTAACTAAAAGTGATAAAGATCTCAGTGTTCAGAACACATACATTAAAGTTTAAAGTTTTTTTATTGGCACTACACTAGATGATACCTACCTTAAAGAGCCTGTAAGAAGAGTGCAGTGCTGTCACAGACAACATGATGTTGGAGCAGGATGTGATCAACTCTGTTACACAGGACGCCATTTATCCTGAGGGCGAGTGACACTGCTGTAAACATCCGCGATGTTACCAACGATACCGTTAAGGGCAACAGAGAAGGTTAGTTCAAATGAACGTGTTTTAACTGAACTAGACTTAAACAACTGTGGCATAAATCTGACTGTAGGTTAGTGTTTTATTGAGTCAATACCCTGCAAACACAGAGGCACAGAGGACCACACTTCAGCTAGAACACTTAAACGTTTGTTTTGACATGTGACAAAGCAGGATACGGGCAGTGCGCATGCGCTGCAAGTTGCCTTCAAACCGGTCGTAATCTCTGACGCTGTTCCAGCTGGATACAGCGCTGGCCAAAAGGAATTATTATGAGTTTTAAAACGTGATGTAGCCCACACATATCGATAAGCCAAACAGTTTGAAAACATATTTCTATTCAGTAAAACGCTTCATCTGATTTCGGATCATTGTAACATGCAAGACCGCATTAGCATCTTATGTGAACGAGGTGAAACATAATTTTCAACGCTCATTTGACGGTACCTGAACGCAGCTAAAGTTCGAAAAGCATGGCGGCGGAGTGTTTGACAACAGTAACAGAGCAATGGATACGGGACAGGTTACAATTAAAACATCCGTGTCTTGGTAATATTATCTCATGGTTATACAAACATTATACAGGAATAAATACCAGCTAACAACCCGTGGCGTGAAACAACGTAAAACTATTGCAGCTAACCGTTAGTCACTTTCCCAAGCTTCATCACCGGTGGCTAAGCTAACGAATGCTAACATAGTCATCAACAATAACTGTCGCCTGCTGCAAACCAGATGCAGTGCCGTCTCATTTATAACGTGTTATACTTTATAAACAGGTGATGTCCGCTCACTGAGCCTCCCGGGGACTCGTGAGGAGAAGATCCGACATCTGGGAAACGCACTGAATAACTTTGTCCGTCTGAAGTCTCTGGACCTGTCCTACAATGCGCTTGTCTCTGTTGAGGTACAGTAGATTTAAACCCTTACACTTTTCAAGCTGTAAACGTGTTTGTAGATGTTATATTAAATTTCCTGACCATAAAACTACTGTAAACATCTGAAAAGGGTTAATAATGTCCAGTTATCCCCTTTTATTTCTTCTTTAAGTAACATTAAGATTGTAAAAAGGATCTGATACTAACCGCTGACTGACCCCTTTTATTATTTCCCCATCAGGGAATTAAACATTTGAAAGTGCTGGAGAGGCTCATCCTGTACAATAACTACATACCTTCCCTTGAAGAGCTGAAAGAGCTGTATGAGCTGCCAGCTTTGAGAGAGCTGGACCTCAGGCTCAACCCTGTGACCAAAAGTCACCCACACTATCGCCCTCATCTGGTGCATGACATGCCCAACCTGCGCAAACTAGGTGAGAGCAATAACACTCAGATTGCGCTGATCTCACGTCAGTTTTCAGAATAACTGAGTCTCCTCCTTTGCTTTCTAGATGGCTGTGCAGTCAGAGACACAGAGCGCAAAGTTGCCATTATGCAGTTCTCCTCTGACATTCTGCCTCAGCAGAAGAGCTCAGCTTTGAATGAGTCTGCTGACCAAAGGTACACTGATTGTCAGATGAGTAATGAGTTTGTGTGTTTCAGGCCCTATTTGATTCGATAGGTCTGTCAATGATCATGAGAACATGGAAAACACAGCAAAACTGATTTTGATATTGGGTCTAGAACAGTAGGAAGAAGGACAAAGAAGCTTTGGGAATGTTTGGTAAAAAATTGGGTCATTTTTCTTCCAGTTTAAAATATGTTGCCCAACTCTTCTTCAGTACACCATCCTATGTTAACTAAAGGTTTTAAACTGTCTTGCCTTCATCAGGGTGGTGCCATAGATCTGTCATGTCATTAATATGTATACAAAACTTTACACTTCTGTTTTCTTCAAAAATGCTTCAGAAAAATTATTGTCCTAAGTTTATACAAAAACTATATTATCTATAACCATGAATACAAAAACATGACAATCGACTTTTCACGTTATTCCCTAACAAATACACTTTTTCATCTTAACTCAATAGTGGGTAAAAAAAATTTGTAATAACATAAACGTCTCAATACAAGTAAACAAATTTCAACCTAATTATTCAAATTACTGTTATGAAAGAAGGTGTATTTACATTACCTCACTTTATAATAAAGAATAAGACTGAATAATATCAAAGTCTTTCTACCTTTGAACTTAACACATCTATCCAAGAACTACATTTCCAGTGTTTCTCAAAGAAATCCTGTTAATGGAGAACAATTATATCTCCATGGACTCGACAGAAATGGCTTCAGGTTTAATTTTTCTTTTCACCCTCTTGGGTTTAAAGTGCCCCAATTAGAAATCCAGAAATCTTTCTTAATTAACTATTAATTAAGAGGTTAATTATTCTGGCTGCATATCAGACTTCACAAATACTCATCACTCAGATGAAGTCTTGCAATAATTAAGTTTACAGAAAAAAGTGAGTGACTCAGGTGCTTCATTTTGGTCAGTGTAAAGTCTTGAATGAAAAATGTAGTAACTCTGGTTGACAGAAACATCCACAAAAAGTTTCCACCATCAAAATAAATTACTGTCTTGCTTGTGGTTTCCAGAAGCAGTGATCACAGACTGGCTTTAGTCGACCGCTTAACCAAGAGGCTCTCTCTGAGGACTGACACTGATGATATTGTGTTGAATTTTGTTGTGACAAATTGTGGAGGCCAAAGTGAAGCTCCGCCTCTCTCTGACTCTGTTCAGAAGGAGGCAGAAGGTATGATGTCCAAAAGCTAATTCTCAAATCAAAAGCAAACCAGTAAAATGTTGTTGTTTTTTCAAGAGTCTATTAATGTCAAACTGTCTTCTGTCTCTCAACCACCAGGGGAAAAATCAAGAGATTTTACAGAACAGAGAAGTTCTACTCCCATACAGGTGACTCTTATTTCACAGTCGGTTAAACATATCATCATAAAACATATCTTATCATAAAAGCTGCATGTGCTTTTTATTTTTAGGAAACTGCTAAACCCATCCTCAGGTATCCACGTATGAAATATGGTAAGTTTTTGCAGCTCTTTGTGTAGGTAATCATAGCTGTTGAACACAGGATTACATATGTTTTCTTTGAATAGTAAAAAAAATAAAATAATGGACATGAAATTGTGTAAAACCAACCACTAGGTGGCGACAGAAGGCAATACTTATGTAGGCCTATTTTTTAATCATGAACACAACACTGTCTTTCAAAGGTCAATTAATTTCAGTGTTTTATTATGTCACTTGTAATTTAGCAGATAACACAGAGTCCAAAGTGCCACACACAAAGGAACCATCTCATAAAAGAAGCTCTACCTCATTAAAAGGTACTGACGGACCGAAGGTGTCCTTTGGCCCTTATGTAGAGAAACACAGACCTGTGTCTGGAAAACAAAAGCAAAAGGACCTTCCTGATCAAACTCGACATGAAGCCAAGGGACATTATACCCCCAATCCTGGTAAGAGCTGAATGTCAGAAGTTATAAACGGCCGCAGATACCAAATCTTCACTTTCTTGGCAAGCTGTTGAATTTATGCTTAATTTTTTCAGATCAAAGTCGCCGTCACAGCTCTTTGTTTATTAATATCCGGCCTCCCAGTCCACATCGTCCTGGTTTGAATCTGTCTGACCCCTCCAACCCCATCTTACATCCTCCAAGACTGACTTACTCTACCTTCAACAAGACTGAAGGGGGCTCCAGCCTGCCGCAGCAAGGAGAAAAGAAAAAAAGGGTGGGAAGTTAATTCAGTCTTCTAAGTCGTTATGCATTTGTTCTTTTTCTCATATCAACTCATCTCTGAATTCCATCTCAGGGTAGTTACAGGAAACCCCTGGAGATGCTCCTCAACCTTGTGGACAAACACTGGACGGGGGAGAGATCGCTGCATCATAACAACAACTTCCTGTGTGAGTTGGAGTTCAGTTTTGGGGAATGTGGTATCTGATTAGAGGAGCCTGAGATAATGAATGTCTTCTCATCATTTCTATATTTGGCTCCAGCTCAGGCAGTCCAGATCCTCTCTATGATGGAAAATGATATTTCCTGTCGGGAGGCTGAGGTCAGGACCTTAAGACGGGAAGCCGATGCACTGAGGTTTCAAGCGGCCGCACAAGAGGAGGAGCACAAAACTGAAGTCCGTAACCTCTCTGCTCAGCTGGAGGAGGCTCGCAGTGCAGTTGTGAGTGGATGTGGCACAAGAAAACAATGTCCAGCTTCATATATCAGGATGAGCTTGCTGTATTTATTGTCTTTCACTCAAACACAGGGCAAACTAAATGAGCAGCTGAGGATAGTTTTGGAGGAAAACGTGGCTCTACAGAAACAGCTCATCAAGTTAGAACGACAGTATCTCAAGTCTATGATGAAAAGTTCACCTATTACTCAGATTAAAGGTGGGTGTAAATGCCAGTGGGAGAAACATTTGAGTGAATATTTTGCTAGTTGCCTTACAAAATTCTCTGCTCTCGCTCAGAGGCTCAGACAGAAGTGGATGAGCTGAGGAAAGAGATCGAGGGCTTGAGGGAGAAAGTGCAGGAGGCCGAGAAGGTAAAGGATTTGTCAGAGATGCTGCAAGAAAGCCACAGGTAAGAAGACATGGCCATCCTAGTGTTGATACTCATTCCAACACTTGCACTGCAAGACAGTTTAGTACATCCCAATACATAGCATGTCAAATACAGTATGCCAAAAATATCAGGATGCATCCGGTCAGTATGCAAGGCAACATGTGTTTCTGGCTATTCTGATCCACAATCCTTTGCAGTGGAAGATATGTAACATTGACTGAGCCACTAAGAGAGCACATACAGATGATTGGCTGCATTGCAAATCGCATAGATCTCTAATTACATCAAATTTGGCGTGAATTTGTCCCAACTGTTTGCATATTTCATGCAACAGTACGTACTTTGTAAGAGCAGCTGCAGAACGTACTAAACATGTTTTAAAAAGTATGTGATTTGGAATGGTTTCTGACTGTATCTACATGCCCACAACAAATCAGTGCTACTTGGTTGTTTGTGTGTGATTTGTGTACATACTGCAGGTCCCTGGTGGCTACCAACGAGTGTTTGCTAGCTGAGTTGAAGGGAAGTGGGGAAACTGAAAGGAGAATTTGACTGAAAAGATGCACACGAGGATGAAAATATCAAAGCAAGACCACGCAGAGCATCATAATGGTTTCGCATTCGCTGCACGAGGCCTTCAACTATGGACTGTTTTTAAATCATTTTTACTTCACATCACTGCAGTGTACATTTATTTTTTCAGTGTATTAAGTTCACAGCCCTTGTGTGTTTAGATTATTGCGTTTGTTATTTTAGAAAAATATGTATAGGCTGCTTTTGTTTGATGTAAACAGTAACGGGGAAAGGCAATTCATTCGAGAAAGTTTGTGTATAAGTGTGTGACAGCACTGTTCTGTTAAATGATTATGAGGGGGAAAATGTTAGTGAGAAGGTCATAATGTGTTTCCTGGATCAGTGGCAAGATTGTGTCTCTCTTAGCTGTTTTCCCTCTTTTTTTTTTTGTAGGTCACTCGTGTCTCCATCTGCTTTGTACGCTGCAGTGGAATGAATGCATCTAGATTCCAGCTGCACTGTGACTTTATTTATACCTCTGCCTTAGGGCTGGAACACTTCGCACACACATGCACTTTCCTCTCGCAAACACTAATGCAAGACCTGGCAAAGCAGGTTAGGATGTGGATGCTACTGCATGAAGTGAACGGAGCTTTTGGTTTTATGTGAATGTTACAGGTCACTGGTCGGTGCTACTGGTGGAGAGTTTCACAGTGGTCCTGAAAAAGCCATAAGAAAACAATGTGTTTTGACTGACACCTTGTAACCTACTCAGCCAAGGTTCAAAGGTGTGTTTTTTTTATTTTCAAGAATGCACTACAAATCATGAACACACATTAAGAGGCCTAAAGAACTAGAACAAAAACACGCTGCATGCACCGGGGCACAATAGTACATTAAAAGTTATTTTCAAAGATAAAAAAAAGACAATATTGTTCCTCCACATTAAAGGTGCACAGTATTTGGCATTAAGCACAGAAAACAGATCTTACTCAAGATACTGCAGCAGAAAAAGATTAACACACTGATAGCTGCTAGTTTTGCACTCGATGCATGATTCTTCATCAGCTGAGGCTACAGGTAATGTGAGACGAACACTCACAGTGTTGGAAAAATATTCTACAAAATATCACTTTGTTTGCATTTTTCCCTTTATCTCATACAGATACAACAGTAAAACCCTGCTTTTGTTTTCAGTTGAATTTGTGCCTTGGATGACAGTACCACACCTAAAAGGTACTCCAAATCTTTTACCAAAAGACAAATATAATAGCATTAGAGTGCAGCTGGCTTTGTACATGTACAGGTTGATACATATTGATTTCAAGCAATACATAATGTTATCATGATCCCACAATTTCATCACTTAATATTTTTTTTTAGCAAGAAAATATTGAAGTCTGTCCAGTAGTCTGTCCTCACAGCAGGCACGGCAGTTCAGATAAGATATGACAAAACTCCTACTGTCATCTAGATGCTTCTGAATCAAATGCAATATACATAACATGCACAAAGTACAGCAATACAGAAAAAAACAACAACATATAAAGCCAGTGTCATAAATTAAGCCATGTGGCTATAACTTTTTAGAATATACACAATCTTACCACAAATATATTAGAATTACTGTATAGAAATCTGATGAGGAAATATAAGTAAAATGTTAAAAATACAATCTTGTACAACTGAGCTCATCGACTGTAGTTAGAGCGTCCTTCAGCTGAATTCACCAATTTAAAATTCAAAAAGCATGTCAGCAAAATGGTTCATATGTAGGTAGATACAATAGGGTCTGAATGGCGAAAGTGTAAGAGAGAATAAGGAACTCCTGTTACGTTATTTTTGTTTAAGTGTTGTAAGCAGGCTTATTTAAAACGTTTGGAGTTTTGTTTTTTACGTTTTACATATTCACAAAAGCAAAAAAGATATGGCAGTGGTAAGAAATGTTCAGTCTCCTGATGAGCTAAATTGTAGTTGACAAAACCCTTAATATATTTGTCTTGATTTGAGCTGAAGGCAAATTATTGAAATGACAGTGTGAGCTTGTAAAATGAAAACAAGTTAACAGCAGACTTTCCTAAAGACTTGACAAGTAGGGGCGGCAGACGGACAAATAACACTGAGGATGGAATTAACTATTTAACTTTTCAAAAATAAACAAACTGATAATGTCCATGTTAAAAATGTGTGCCAATTGTCACTGAACCTCTGCGAAACAAATTAAAAATGCATCGCTTCAGCTAAATATGGGAATAGAAAAGCCTCCATTAAAAAGTGCAATGTTGTTAATTCCTCAAACTCCTGTCCCACTTTTGTTTTTCTTGGCATGTTGTTTCAATTGTGCTCAATAAATATTATAAGGCCCTATCATAACAACAAAGCTTCAATATTCATAGCATAGCAGTTTCTCTGTCGTCTGTTCTCTTCAGTGTAACTCGCTATCAGACAGGAATGTACCAGCTGGTGATGACTTTGTAAAAATAGATGTAAACAGTTTTCCAGTTCTCACACTTCACAAAGAGAGGAACTCAAAATCATCTCTCTCACACATACGCACACACACACACAAAATAGATGGGTGGGAAAATATATGAAATCCTATTCTTTTGTGCTTTCTTTGAGTACTCTTTTAATAGAAAATTATCCTAGTAGTTGATCAAATGTTTATTTCCTCATCCTCGCCCTCACATGGGTTTGCCCACGGTGGGTTTATTCACTTTCTTTTCGTACGACCCTCGGTGTTTGTATCCCGAGACATATCCCGAAGTGTCGACTATGTCTTCTCGTCCCGCCTTACCCTTCCCGCGGCCGGTGGGGTCAAACCGCTCCTTGTGTGACCCTGTAAACTTGCTGGTGTCCGTGAGACGGCTCACTGTCGGGGAGGCCACGGCTCTCTGTGAGGAAGCGTTAAAAAGCATTTGAGTTTAATGTTTGACTGCAGATATTATGTCAGTAATATTCACGCTTTGATTCTCACCGTGACTCCTGCAATGACAGGTGTCTTCCCCTCAATCAGCTTGAAGACCTCGGCCTCGGCCTCCTCTCCAGTCTTGTCTTTGTATTTCTTCCTGGCCAGCTCTCCTATTGCAGTCTTGAACTCGTCGTATGTGATGTTGCGAGCGGATTTCTTCCTGAAATGTAGGTGGAAAAGGAGCTTAAGTATGAGATCAACACTTGTCACAGCATGGTTCTTAAAAAACCCACAAAAAATCTCTCAGTAGTGTCTGAAAGCTTAAAATGAGAGCAGGCGGTAGTGTACACAGAGCCATGTGTGATCACTTTAACATGGCAGATGTAAGACAGCACGGAGATGGTATCCCGCTGAGATAAACAATGAGAAAACTTTTGCTGGATCTCGTCTCTCAGTGTGTCTCAGTACTCAGCTGTCGTCTGAGCAACTACACACACACACACACACACCTGTAGGCTGTATATGTGACTGTCTCTTCATATCATGTATCATATTGTGCTCAGCTGCAGTAGTCAGCACCCAGAGGCTTGATGTTTTCATTCCAGCTCGAGACATTTAGACCTGCTGAATCTCTGTATTCTCATATAAAAGTTCAGACTGAGAACCATATTCAAGACTTATATACCCCTGAACTTGGAAACTCTACATCTGGTTGTGTTTTTAAAACGGAGAAGGGATACAAAGCTGCTGCAGGCCCTTTAGCTGGCAAGTAAAACAACACTCGAAAGTGGCCAAATCTACAATGAAAGATTGGTATGGAATAATTTAGAAATAATGTAAAGCTCAGATATTTTAGAAAAGGGAGATTTCCACGTCTTTTATGATTGTATTGCATATATTCAGAAAATTGTGCTTTCAAAACGAGCCGTCAGAACTTCCGTAAGGTTGTGACATCACATCAAAAATGAAAAATTGTACTGTATTTGGATAAATCAGTCAAATGTATAACCCCAATTTACTTAGTGAGTTATGACCCACATGTGGCTTTTAAATACCCCTTTCAGTGCATATTAATATATAAAAACTATATATGAATAACTGAAAAAATATCAAAAAAGTTCTTTACTCTCTGTGACTTTGCCATTTCCAAATATAAATAAAAATGTAAAAAAGATCAAACTGGTGTAACCTCTGTCGGTACCAGACCACAGATCATCATCCATCACTCCTTCTGAGAGTGCTCTAGTTGTTTAATTGGCCACATGCCCGTTTCACTTCCATGTTAAAAGTGCATAGTAACACAAACATAAACAGCCATTGCTGTGGTGATAAATCGCATAAACAACAGCCTATAAAGCCTGAAGTCTCCCCGGCAACCGGCTGTCATAGCAACAAGCTCCAGTAAACAGGGATGTTTGGGTTTATTATTAATTTGACTCATCCAGTGACCCTTTTTTTTGTTTTGTTTGGGCAATCTATCAGTGTTGAACATTTGAGAGCTCCATTCCTCTGCGCCTGTTCCGTGCTGTCTATTGTCAGGAGGGAAACTGGATCTCCAGCTGTCCGAGGAAGATAACTGTGTGTCCTCGGCAAATCTCTCCACACTGAGCCAATAAATCCTCCAAAGTATACAAATAGTTAAGCTCCGTAAATAAGCAGCCCATCAGAATCTGAGAAGGCTGCCATAAGGGTTAATAGGAGAAAGGTTAGAGGCGAGTGGAACTTTATTATCATTAGGCACACTGCGGTAGCTGACCTGCTGTTTATTTACAGAGTTCAACCATCTGCAGTACATGATCCATATGGATCTGACACAGTGGTTGTCTGAATCTGTTTAATGCAAAAATGCTCCTGCGCCGCCTACGATCATGTTCACTGATGAGGAAATACAACCGAAGCCACCATAAGACCATGCTTGTAATTAATTAGCCCACGCCAGATTTCTACCTCATCCATAGTTTATACTGTGGTGTTCTGGCTCCAAGCAGGCAGACAGCACAGCAGAGACTCAAAGTGGTGCAGCAGACCTCCATACCCACAATAAATAAGGCTTCATTCAGCCATGCTATGATTAGTCAGTGCTCATTAAGATGTTTAATTTTTCGTGTGTGAGCAAAGAGCATTTGACACTGATTAAAGGGAAAGTGGAGATCTGCATCTTGGCATCGCAGCCCTCCCCAGCTCAGTCATGCCTGGAGTCAGAAACTACATGAAAATGAGCCCCTCCCCCAGTCTGAACCTGCTTGTGGTGTGTAAGGACACCACACGCCTTATCAGATTCTACTGATTCTACAGTACGATCCTCTCTGATCAGGCAGCTCAGACGACAGAGCCTGCAAAGTCGCATGCCAGACACACACATCCAGGTCCCTACAATATTGCACAGATTCACCACGAAAAGCACACATGACAGGGAACTACTCGTCCTTAAATCTTTAAAGTGGTTGCACCATATTGTTTACACACTTCTAAATATTGCTCACCAATGGAGCGTGATGTAAACAAGCTTAAATCCCACAGTCAGCTGTAAGTTCCCACTCTTGTCTTGCCAAGAAAAATGTTGACAGCAGTGAACACGAACACCCATTGCCATGCCAACTGTGAAGGTGTTCATATGGGTGACTCAAAGTCCAGAAAAACAAGGCTACAGTACTTCTTTTGCTTTCAGTCTTACATTTTACAGAGCTCTTTAACCTGCATGACACATAAAGGATAATTTGTTGGCTTATTATCTTTTGGCAGAGAATTTCCAGTATTTGCAAAAAAAAATTGCCAATCCTTAAAATGTGAAGCCTACAAGTAATCATTTCAATTCTTTGGTTTGCATATTTCGTTCTGCATTGTTATATCCTGCCGCCTCTTTGGTCGTAGAACTGCTAATAATTGTGTATGGCAAAACTTACAGAAACGTAAAGCTCCTTGTATGAAGGGTTAATAGGTAATAAGGCCCTTATAAATCTGTCTAAGATGCTTATTAACATTATTTTGTGTTATAAGATTATATGAGTGTTAAAAACAGCACAGTAATCATGTTAATCACCTGTCTATCATGTGATTGTTAGTCTCTACCAAGCTTTTTTTGTTGCCTTATTAAAATTACTTTATTATGCACTTATTAGCAGTGAATTATGTTTTTTGCAGCTACTTGTAAAGTAACTTTAAATCTAAAGTGTGAAATATGCCTTATTAAGAAAAAGAGGATGACTTGTTGCATCTATGTTACACAATGTACACAAAATTTGGTGTCGGGTGAGCTTAGAAAACAGGAAAAAGAATACTTCAAAAACCAGAGGCAGTCCAGGCACTCCAAACAAGGAAAGTATTATATAACTTATTATGGTGGCTGAATCATTTAAAAAAGCTTACATGTTTCGACCATTAGGTCTTCAAATTAAGTCCTTTGGAGCCTTGATGAAGACCTGATGGTCGAAACATGTTAGTTTTTTAAATGATTCAGCCACTACAATAAAGGCTTTTTTTGGCTGGATTGCCTCTGGTTTTTCGAAATGCCTTATTAAAAAACATACTTTATTATGCACAGTTTGTAAAGATTATTTTTTGCAGCTTTTGCCTTTGTTGAATAGTACAACATAGGGGATGACGTAGCTGGAATTGAACTCGTGGCTGCTGCTTTAAGGACTCCCACTCGGCCTTGGTACACGGGTTGTGCGAACACTTAAAACAGTCAAGCTTATAATATTAATAAGAATCTATAATGACTTATAAGGGCCTTATTACCTATTAACTAACACTTATTACAAGGACAACAACATAAAGCATTACAGTCAAGGTAAGTCTCTAGCATCTGGAGCCACATGCATGGTCTTTGATATAGTTGAGGAGGGAATCCTTCCACAGCCTTCTTGTGTTTTGTGAGTTTTCTGGTCTTTAATTTAGACAAATAACCGGTGCAATTAATAGATTTCAGAGTAGAATATTGTATTTCAAATATCTTCTGTGCAACTTTCTACTTGATAGACGAAATATCCAAAATAAAAATAAAGACTTTTAATTTAAGCTGCACTATACACATTTAATATTAATAAGTCCTAGTTTAGTAATTCAATTTTTTTAGGACTTGAATACTCCTGGAGCTACTTTTTAAAATATTCCATCTTTCCTGCACACTCCTCTGTTACATAGACAGGGACAAACAGTCTCAAACAGAAAAATAACACTAAAAACCATTTTGGATTCTGTGTGTACACAAAGTGACGGAGATTGAGCTGTGATTACACACAGGCAGAACACGGAAAATCTACTAAATCAATACGAGATTCCCAAGCAGACATTTTTCGTGGCTTCTCCGCTCCTTCGGCAAGACTCCATGATGAGTGGCTCCCGGCCATACTCTTCTATTCTGGTGCTGTCTAGCAGAACAATCTTTATTCAAAACATCCAACCAGGAGAGAAAGAAATGTAAAGCTGCTTTGTGTATGAATGAAAATCAACAACCGAGCACAAAAATCCTACAAACACACTTTGTAAAAGCCCTGTCCTTTCTTACACCAGATTTATTTTGTGCCACTGAATGGACCTCACTGTATGTGGCCAACACTTAATGTGGAAGAAGATATTTACACTCATCTGTCAATGTGTTATCAGTCCACATAGTTTGCAGACCCTTCGTATCCTTGTTAAACATAAGCACAGCTGTACAGATGAAAAATGTTTCTCCTTTGGTGAAATAATATTGAGGTCACAGCTTATTATTAGACTCCACTTAAATCAAGCAGTAAAGGATGAATCAGTCTGGCCTGAGGAGACACGGGATGAGCCATCTTAACCTATGCTCTGCTGCTGTTTCTGAGGGACAGCTTCAACTGAGTCAACTTAACGTAAGAAACAAAAGGCATCTTCCAAAATGCTGCCTGAAAACATGAAATTCAATAAATATAAAAGAGGATGCTAATTTCAGTCCACATTAAAGTCCCCCTCCAGTCAAAAATGTGTTTTTCCTCTGTTGAATATTTGCGCGTTGCTGTGTGGAACATGTCAGACTTTGACACTAGAAGACTGTTTTCACTTTCATTGCTGAAAGTGTAAATTTTCTCTGTCCTCACTGACAATCTGATTTTAAGAGGCGGGACTATGAGCATGATTTGTGACATCACAAATAGTCTGGAAGCCAATCCTCGTCCAATATTCAGCAAAACTTGTGGAAACTTGAAGCTTCCAATGGGTGCCATTTTAATGATTTTAATGTCATAATGATACTTTTTTCCTGTAAAACCATGTCAGACACACAAGAGATTATTTTTACGCCTTAATAGAAGTGTGGAGGGTATCTAGACAGTTGACATCTTAAATTAATTTGCACGATACAACCAGAGTCAATTTTCATTGCCGTTTCTGTCTGGTAAATCAGTGTACAATAAAGTTGGTGCCTGTTTTCCTTAAATGTGTACTACAGAAGATGCCTTTGATTCAATTCTCTGAGCGAAATACAAAGGGAACCTCCTTTGTCCGGAGACAGCTTTCATCTCCATTTCTGTGTCCTCACAACCACAGTGCTACCGTGTCTGCACAACTTCTAGTGGCCTTTCAGGCATGCTGGGCTGGGTGACTAAGCCTTAAGTCATCTCCACTGCTGCAACAGTAAAGTAACACTATATTGTAAAAGAACACAATCCTGTAGTGGCACGCCTGTTATGAGATCTTAGCTGGCTGAGACGTTGGGAGATTCAATAACAGATTTTAAGACAATGAAAGATAAGAAGCTCAAAATGAACTGACAATATTTAGCCTGAAGTACATTACACACCACATCTGGCGCCTTCCTTACTTGACTTTGCTGAAGACGATGTCCACGTCAGTGAGGGTGATGCTCTTGCCGTCAATCACGCCGCAGTCCTTGCAGAGCTTGGACCAGTTCTTGCCGTGCATCTCCTTGCCGGTAGCGCGAGTGTCACCGTGGATGGCGAAGCGACGAAACGCCTCTTCCAAAGCGGTCAACTCCACCGGCGTGGATGACCCCTGACCTCCTTCACTGGTCCCATTGGACTCAGTTGAAAGCCTTTTGGACGCCCGGTCTTTAGACTGTTCAGTGTGCGGCCGTAAAGGGGCCGAGGCGATGTTGGGATGCTTGGCTGTCTGGACTTTAAAGTCATCTATGTTGTCTCTGGGAGGGAAAAATACAACATTATCTTATCATCTATGTGATGTATGAGGTATATGTGGCAGTTTTTGGTTGAGTTAATATGGTAAATGTTTAGTTTTACAGTAAAAGCTAATGATCCAAGAGAAAAAGACATTTAATCAGCTCTTACACCAAGGAGGAGGACAAAGATTTTTGGCAGAACTACATCTGATGTAAGCCAGTTCTGCAAGACTCTCAACGGACACTCTTCTAAAGCAAGTAAACAATGCGTCATGCCTTGAGGTCAAGACACAGCTTGCTAGTTTGCCTTCTGCCTGTTCCTTTTTACTGTGTATAATGGGCAAGATCAGACTCTCCAGAGGTGCGTTTCTGTGCTCACGCTGCCTGTGAATGGGCAGATGTCTTACGTGTTCTGGCACAGAGGTTAAGGATATAAATAGATCTCTGAGGAATTCAAACGCACACAAATCAAGAAGCAGGAGAGCAGATGGATGTTGAACTAACACACAAAATGTGAGGTGAAGGCTCAGAAATACTGTAGACGACTTCTATAACTTACTTCTGGTCTGCCATGCTCGTGCAGGAATTCAGTTCCGTCTGTGCAGTGCTCAGATTAGCTGACTTGTGTTTTCTCTTTGTGCTGTGGAAAAGATGAGAACGGAGGTGAATACTGTGAGAGGAAGTGCCAAAAAGTAGAGGACATAACAAAGAAAATAATAAAATTAAAGCAATTACTGCAGCACGGCTTTAAAAATACAATACTCCTCTTTAATCATGCACAATTATTGATGACATAATGTCTAATCCAGCCTGAAACACACACACACAACTACATTTAAGGCAAAACTTCAGAACCACAACTTCAAAAGGAACATCTCAATCCTCTTTATCATCATTACCACCGAATTCCTTCCAGATCAACGTCTGTGTGTTAGTTATCTTTTGTTGTGACACATTTCTAAAGGTTGGATTTGCAAGCTGAGCAGTTCAGGGAATCCCCTCTATACACATCATCATCCTCTATGTACAGAGCAGCAGCATTTCACCCTCTCAAGAAGCCTCACAGACATCTGAACTGCTTACTTTAGTCATTATTCCTTTAGTAAGATGCAGGAAAATCAAATTACTGACAAAAGAAATAATGTAATCCTCTAACCCTCTGCTCACCTTTCAGCTGTTCCCATACTTAGCTCAGCATCCTTGAAGGAAGTGCGTTGCCACGGCAAAGTACAGCCCAACAAAGTCTCTAAAATGATCTGCCAGTAGCTGCACTTGCTACAGTTTTAACAGATACAAACAAGATGCAAACCCGAACGAGATGTCCCATGGACTAAACCGTATGCTCCAGCCAGCAAAGCCCCTCAACTCACCAAGAATGTGATTTCCACTCACCCCGAGTGGCACAGTGTAGAGCGAGGGGTTTTGTTTCCACGACCCCGTGGCCAACAATCACAACTGTGACCTCGCTGAGTACAGTCGACACTTAAATGGGTACAAAAGTCCCAAGATTGACACTGCATAAAGCCATTATAATCAGGATGTCAATTCTTAGGGGAGAAAAAGGAGAGATTATTAATGTGTATGAATAATGGCATTCAGAGCAGCAGACACTGGGGACCTATTGTCCAAGTCCAGTGGCTTCTCTGTCTGACCCGTGCCCATTTCTTCACACACATGGTGACATCGCAGAGCACCACTATTCATGGTTATGTAGTCATATGTCATCGAGGACTCAGGCCAAGACAATCCAGATAGAATTATTGAGGTTGTTGAAGCGTCAATCTTTTATTTCTCAACTAAATATTACCAATGCACACACATGTAAATTAAATTTACACATCAACATGTTCGGGTGTTAATGGAAAATCAGAATCCATTTGCTGCACTTATAACTCACTATTGAGCAGAGACGTGGCCTAGAGTCATGGTGACATTGTGACTCGAGTCACTGTCTTGAACTGACATAAAATAAATGATTTGAGACGCCACGAGGACTTGGAAGT
The DNA here is from genome assembly GCF_965226575.1 of Pagrus pagrus. NCBI lineage: Eukaryota > Metazoa > Chordata > Actinopteri > Spariformes > Sparidae > Pagrus > Pagrus pagrus. The sequence goes on from NC_140191.1 coordinate 16,286,284, forward strand.
TAAAGACTCATGACTCCAATTACTTCTCTGCATTCATTTTATCTTCTCAGTTTAGGTTTTTATTTCACTGTTAAAAAGTGACGGCAAATGAATCCTTTTTGATTGAGGAGAAATTAAGAAATAAATATGACTTTAATAAGCTTTAATTGCTCAACTTGACTTGGCTTGACACAACCTGTGACTTGCCCAAGGAAAAATTAGATGGGATTGCATGAGAACAAATGGCTTGAGTCACATGTCTGCTATTCCTTACACTTACAAAGAAAAGAAAGAAATACTTATTATTTTAACCTCAAAAGTTATTTAAATGCATCTAATATACTCAAACTTGGGAAGAGAAGTGGTGATACCCCATCTTTGTATCTGTGCAAAATGTTATGGGTGTAATATGGTTACACATGGTTTGAACAGTTTTATTTTCCTTGAAAAGCCCTCAATCAATCAAAACAAAAGACGCAAGTAGTTTGGTATATGACTCAGGCAGAAATGTTTGCAGATGGGGTCATGTTTTAAAGTTTTATTCACCTTGTGTTTAGTCACATTCACTGACTTCCTTCCCCACTCTGACTCCCTCCCAGAGGTTATCACAACAGGCAGGGAATGTTCTACTGTAGCCCAGAATGGACAAACCGAACGCTGACTTTCAGAGAGGACCTTTTGCATTTTTTTGCACTTTTAGTGGCCACCGTAGGGGAGGCTGAGAAGAGGGGTGTTCAGCTGGTTGCAATCTGCAACCTCACCACTAGTTGCTGCTTAATCCTACACACTGCACCTTTAAAGGGTAACTCCACCAATTACACACATTAAATTGTGTTTATAGGTCTAGGGGAGTACTGCTGCATAAGTGAAAAAGTAGTGTAAAGGCTCACTGACTGAGTTGCATTGTGGGTAATATAGGCTCCAGATTTTGAAAAGCTGTCCACCAGTCTAGCATTGCACTGCTGGACACAATATCAACAGTATCAAAACAAATGATAAAAATCAATACAGCAGAAGCAGAGATATCACCTTTTTTATTTCGCACATTCTTCTTCCTTTTCATAACCTGGCACCTGCATTACCCACAATGCAACGTAGCCACTGAGTGACATCACTGGAGGTAGTTTCTCTGATTACGCAACTTCCTCTGCAGCCACAAAAGGCTTTACTCTACTTTTTCACACCTGCAGTTGTACTCCCCAAGACCTGTAAACACACTTTAATTCATAAAATTGATAAATGACTTAAACGGATATTTCCTGCTTATGGTTTTTAATGAAGTAGTTCAAGTACAATCAGGGTGTAGAATAGTACAGAAGTTTATGTTGGGGATTTCCTCATTTGTCATTTATAAAAAATTACAATATAGAATTATATTGTAATGCAAAGAAAGGGAAACATGTGATATTAAAATTATTAACCTACTCTACAGAGGAGCACAAACCAGTCAAATCCGCTTTGTATCTCGATGTGATGCAGACATTTTCATATTTTCGCAGCAGCTTCCTGTGATGCCCACATTGAGGTTCCATCTTTTTTAACTTTAGTTTCAGTGGGGATCCACATCCTTTCACATAGATTTGCTACTTGCTGTCTGTTCTCCTTTGTGCTTCACCGACAGCAGCAAAATCTGTGAGAAACAAAGGCATCTTTTCACTCTCCTCTTCCAATTTATAGTCAGTAGTTTCAAGGGGCCTCGAGTCTTCAGTACAACAGGCCTCTTCAAACCACATCATGTTCAATACACGAGAGCGAGGTCATTAACACTGCAGTTCAGTGGCATTAAGTAGAGCACAGATGAAAGGAAGTGTAGTGCTCTGACAATGCTTTTTTAATCAAGTCATTACAGACTGTGAAGACAGTAGGGTGTAGAGGCCATTTGGTACAACAAAGATCTACCTTAACAAAATACTACTCTGATATATATAAAAAAAAACAGGCGACTACAGCCATCTATGTAGAACAGTTCTGTTTTCTGCCCCACATACAAACGAGGAGCCATTTGGTTAAGGGCAGATCTCCAGAGACAAATCTGTGACTGGATGACAGCATGCTTACATACACTCGCCTTCTGGCAATACACTGCACAGATGAGTGCTTTAACCATAAATTGACCCATTTTGCACTGCATCTATTCATAGCAACAATACGCTGCCACGGCTGGAACATTCTATTCATTCTCAAGAGAGGAGCTCAGCCAGTGGACAACATGCAGGCTGCAATACCAAAAACACAAATGTTGTGTTTAACTGTTCGGTTGGCAGACGGTGTTTAACTCACAGAATGATGACACTGTTGTCTGTGTATGTGCGAATGTGTTATTGGGAGAGAGAGGAAGGTGTTTTAACAGCAGCCTACTCCTCCATCATGCCATCATGGTGCGTGGGCATGCAGAGATCCCATCTGCTTTCCATCTACATCAGTGTCCTTTCCAGGCTGCTGCTCCGGAGTGTGACAGTGTCACTCTAGCAAAACGTAAAAACCGTCATTACTACGCCGAGCCCCCCCCCACTCCACTCAAGACTGACCTCCATTCTGCTACTATAGTGACTACTTCACTGGACCATAAACCTCCATCACTGACCGTAAAACTATTTAAACACATCATAGAGCTCCAACGATTAGCCGATTGAAAGATAATGAATTATTTAAAATAATAATAATAGAACTTATTAGGAAAAATGATTCCAGCTCCTCGAATTAAAGACCTAGTGTATAATAAACTGATATTTGAAGGTTTTGAGGTGGCCTCACCTTGGTTTCAAGGAAAGAATGATGGGTATTTTTCACTGTTCTCTCAGGTTTTATAGACTTTATCTGCAAAGATTAATCGATAAGTTGTCTACTATCATATTACTCAACAACTGTTTTGATAATTAATCAGTTTGAAATTGATGAAGAAAATTTCTTTAAAAATGATTCAATCCGAGCATCTTAAATATGAGTATTCTCTGGTCTCTTTACTCCTCTACGACAGTAGACTGAACATCTTTGGGTTGAGGACAACACAAGGCATTTAAGGACATGATCTTGGGCTGTGGGAAACACTGATCAACACTTTTCACCACTTTGAGATTTTATAGACTTTAATTAATCGATTAATGAACAATGAGAGTAATTAACAGAGTGGTAGTTTATTTTGAGCCCATCCCACATACACTGTCCTCGTTGGGTTCATGGTAGTTCTGCATAGACAGACCTCTCTCCACAGTGCTGAAAGGTCTGACTGCACACATTCTCATTCTGGGAAAATATCACTCTGGCTTGTGTGTATTATTTTAAATCAGTCAAACTCATCTTGAGCGATGCTAAACCCAGAATGCAGGGATGGTGCCCCGGCAAAATAGTCTTGGGGGGACTAGCTTGTATAGGTTGCTACTGTTAGCAACCAGGTTACTGTTAGGGCAGTGTTTCTCAAACTTTTTACATCATGTAACAACTCAAAAACAATATGACGTTGAAATACAGTAGCGGAAGCGCCGTTTGCTGCTAATATTAGCTGGTGCTGTGGACGCCTCAGTGGCCACTAGCACTTGTGCTCAGTTCAGTGTTGTCAACTTCAGTCTCAACAGGACAACAGGAAATATTGCCCTCCAGCTCCACACTTCTCTTGTTTGGAGCCATGTTTGTAGTGTTTGTGAACCTTTCCTTTTACCTCTGCTGATTATCTTGCCATCACAGTTTGAGTTTAGCTGGTAGCTAATCATGGATGGCCTACGCATGTGCGACGTCCAAAAATGTTACAGGACAGTACCCCAACTTTAACTGGAAACTTTGCAGTATTTTGAGTGTTCATTTTTAAAAAATTAATTATAATTATTCATTTACAAAAAACATCTGTGGGATTCCTCTGTGTACCACTAGAGGGAGCCTGGCGTACTAGACTAGTGGTGTTAAGGTAACTTGCCATCTTCAGCATGTAGGTTGCTAGCTCAGAGATTGTTCCTGTTGGTTCCCGTAGCAGCAAGGATTTTGAAAACAGTAACACACAGCTGGCCACTGGTCGCCTGAAATAGGCAGCCAATTGGAGACGAGTGTGTTGTGTGTCATGGTGTTATAAGAAGTGCAATGTTCATTCTCATCGTCTCCAGTCTGATATCAGTTTTCCTCCCTCCATCTCCACTGTAAACTACTAAAGGCAAAAACATACAACAGTTACTAAATAAATAGCCTACTCTCCAGTGCACTGAGGCTGTATTACTCCGCGGCTGAAAATAGTTCCCAACAAATACTCTATTTACTCATGTTTGAGTAACATTTGCTAAAAACCACAGTGCCCAGCTGTTTAGGGGAATTACTTGGCACCTTTACAAATGAAGCAATATATTTGTAAATCTGTTTTTAAAGATCTACATTTTCTGTAGAAACCACTTGGTTTGTTGCTGCCACAGACATCATGGGTAAGTTGGGAAAACAGTGAAAACTGGACAAACGCGTTGCAGATTTTGGTTTATAATGACAAAAATATAAAAGCCCTATCCTTCAACATTGTTTAAGGATTGCACCACCTGACACCTCTAAATAAGAAACCTCTTAACCATTTCCCAGTTTGACCACAGTCCCCCCCTGAAGACACATACAGAGAGGACATGACATAAGCATGCTGTAGCCGGGGGCTGAGGTCACCAGCACGCTGTGTCTGTCAGTCCTCGCCTCCCTAAACCCTTTAACTACTCTATGAGTCAAACATCTTGGCAAGCATTGTGCTGTAGAAAAACAAGATGTTTGAAACTAGCTACAGCGGTTATTGTTGGCAGCATCAGCAAGCCAAATAGAGGTATAAGGCAGTGTAAAGAAAGCCCGGGGGTCCTTATACAACCCGACATTTGTGAGGAATATGTGATGCCAGAGACAGCAGAAGTGTCCCTGACGTGGCTCAGATGGAGCGAGGCCTGTCGAGCCAGCAGCAAATTAGCTCTGAGTTGAGTCCAGTTAAAGATTTTTAGAAGCCAGGTTGTGTTGCATAATGTCTCACTTAATTTATTTAGATTTTAAAGTCTCTGTAATTTCGCAGACATATAAGTCTCTAGTCAGCGGCTGAAAATTAAACACAGTCAAACACACAACGGCAACTATCCCCTAATGTTAAGGCCAAAGCAAAAAAATAACTCTGCCTTTGATTTTGCGCGGTAAAGACAATGCTGTCCGACTACAACACTTCACTTTGCCCAGAAGCATTCTATATATTTCGTAAACTTGACCCAAATTTGAGTCATGACAAACAAAATAGGGTTATTTACACTCTGAGGTTAATTGTTTATGACAGAACCCAAAGGCTCTTGGAACAGTGCAATGAAACCCAGAACAGTGAAATCTGGGACAAACTCACTGACTGTGTCTTCTTCTCATGCATACCTAATTCAACCTATGGGGAGGACGCAGCTACAAAACCATTCACTGACTGATAATACCTTCCTTAGGTGTGCTGTCTGTGAATAAACAGAATAATGTAATGATAACTTATTTTCTACTGGTGCAACCAGCGTCCACACCGATCTAATTAAATCCTGAAGGTTATTTATTTGCTGGCAAGCAATAAATACAACACAGTAGAGCTGATTTCCATTAGGTGATTAGTTGACTCATCAGTGTCATTTACACTGGGGACACTGGCAACATGTCCCCACCACTTTTTGAAATTACCATTTTTGTCCCCCATCACTTTTTAAAAGCATAATTAGTTAAAAATGTGCTTAAAATTAACTTGCATCAAGAAATGTTAACTAACATATGAGATTAAACGAATGTTGATGCCCCATTATGGATTTTTTGTATCATCTACTCTGACCTATATAATCCCCCTCATCACATTTTCCTAAAATCGCATAATAAAATTAAAATTAATTGCTGAAAGATTAATCGTTTTGATTTTTCAAGCAAAAAATATCAGATATTTGCAGGATCCGGCTTCTGAAATGTAAAGATTTGATGCTTTTCTTTGTCGTTTCTGATTTTAAATGAAGATTCTATGGGTTTTGGACTGTAGGTTTGACAAAAGACACAATATGAAGCCACCACTTTGGGCTCTGGGAGCATTTTTCATAATTCTTTGACATTTTATAAATTAATCCATTCATCTATTAATCATGAAAATAATTAGCAGATTACTCAATGAAAATACCAGGTAGCTGCAGCCATACAACACACTAATATGGTAATATGCAATCAATATGCAATCAAATTGCCTCCTATTTCTCTGTCTTAGAGCTGAATTCACACAGAATCAGGAAGCTAATAAAAGAGGGCATACTCTTTTTCTTTTTTTTCTTTTTCATGCCTAATTATGTAACTACCTACATGTAACCCAACAGCTTGGCATGAAGGCTGCAGCCACGGGCCAAATGCATTGTCAATCATTCTCTCTAACCAATAATGGTGCTTATTGGAGAGCCCTCCACTCTGGCTCTCATCGAGCCCACGTTTAAAAGGTAAACAGAGGAGGAAAAGCTCTTGTTTATGTTAGTGGATATGGCTGCAGCTGCTGGCTTTTCACCACAGTGTCTGAGCGAAACATGTTACATAAACTTGAATCTTCCAGATTCACACAGTCCACGTGATCAGTTTGTTATCATCAGCCTCTGAGGCATGTCTGCCAATGCTATATATATATATATATATATATATATATATATATATATATATATATATATATATATATGGCATTATAGCCTAAACATAATTCCTTTTTTAAATTCTTGGACAAAGCATGCACCAACACGTCCTCAGGCTACAGCTTCAAATGCATCTTACATTTCAGTGTCAGTGCAAAGGAAGCATGCAGAGACATGAAACAAAACAAAATGCACCCTCAGACACCAGCTGTGTAGGCTGTCACCTTCATGTTTCATAATGTGAAAACATGCAGGTAACCCACACCATCAGCCGAACCAAGCAGAACTAATCAACCAATAACGCCAAATACAGTTGTAATCACCTGGTGTCGAAATCCTCCACCTTCTTTGTCAAAATCACAAAACCATAATTGCGCGTCGCGGAGTGCTGAAGTGTTTCTCCTCCCCGCTGCCTGAGCTCAAGTCCGCTCGACGGCTCCGTCCCTCCGAGATGCTGAAGAGAAACCAGCCCGCTGATTGGCTGCCGCCGCCTGAGACGAGCTTGTTTTCCTCTGTGTTGCGGGCTGTGATGGAGCTCCTCCGGTGCTCAGTGGAGCGCTCATAACCAGGCAGTCTGAGCTCCGAGCATCTTTTTGGTGCTTTGGGAAACGGAGCTGTCAACAAAGGACGTGGATGGTTTTGGTTGGAGGATCATTTACAGTAATCATAAACAATCAGGGTGAAGTGTCTGTGTGAGCCATGTAGGAAGGCCAGTGATCACAAACAGGAGCAACACAAATATTTGTTGCTCTTCTCTGTGCACAGGATGTCTTAATGTCCTGATGGTGGCCAGAGGGAACTGACTCTAGGGATCATGATGTGACCTTTTTATATGTTAAAACAATTAAATCAAGTTTTTGTCACATCCTTCTCTTCCCCAGGCTGACCTCTGAAACCTTCTCCTGTGATGTCCAGTGTAGTAATGTGTTACACAACTAGTAGTGGCCTAATGGCTGGACTTGGATGGACATTATGTAACCTCTGGCCTTGCTGTTGATTCAAATGGAATAGCAGTACTCAGCTCTGAGATGTGTAATTCAAAGACAAGTGGTAAAAACACGCATGCCTGTGAGCAAACGAAAGGGCTCAGAACAGTGAGTTCATCATGATGAAAGCAGCCTGCACTGAGTGTAATTTACTTGGTGACATAATGGTCTGTCTCAAGCTGCTTCAATTGCGCCACTGTGTGGTTAAAAGCTGCCTCTACTGTCAGAAGGAGCTACTACAACAGTTGGCAGAATGGTCATGAAACCCTACACACTGTGCTTAAAAGAAACAAAACAAAGACATCATCTTTAGTTTTTTAGAAAACTTCAGTTACTAATAAAAAATGTGTTCTCTGATATCGAATTTGTGGCATCTTGTCCAAATCAACCTTACACACTTTCAAACAAGTGAAAGCATTAAAACTTACAAGCAAGGTGTGCAACTGTGTAATTACACATTTCATTAACTCATACTGATAAACTTTCTTTCAGACACAGCAAACATTAAAAACAATATAACTGCAGGGAAAACACACTCTACAATTAAGTACAAGACGCCTACATGTGGCCCATTTCACACTCACACAGCTGGCAGTGACTATATCAAAATTTGTAGAACCATATTTAATTCAATTCATTACGAGAAATTACTTAATTTTCACTCTTTTAAGGTAGTTCACATCACAGGCAGTCCACTCTGAAACTAGAATGGCACTTAGTAGAGCGCATACCTCAGCCAAGGCCCAACAGTCCCCTTTTATACTCACTCATAGTAACCAGCCACCTAAATACCTGTTTTTTTCATCATGATCCCTGTATTATTCCCTGAGAAATTAACTAAAATGTTGAAAAACACTCTATCTCACAATGTTGAAGAAAAGTGAGAAAATATTCCTCATTTTGTGGAAATCTGTTCAGTAGTTTTTTGTGTAATCCTGCTGACAAACCAACCGACAAACAGTCTCGGGTGAAAACATTTCCTTCTTGGCAGCAGTAAAAATATTGGTGACTGTGGAAGAGAGAAGACAAAATGCTTTCATTTCCACTCAAACGCCACAATTTCCTCTTCTATCAACTTAGATACCTGACCATGAGGCACCAACCGTGTTCTAGTGGTGAAACTGTGACACAACAACACATCAATTGTCAGTCATACCATGGTAAGCGGGAAGAAAATCCATTTCATTTCAATTGCCCGAAACTATATTTTTAGGTTAAAGAGGTAGCCTCTTACATTGATCTGAGCAGTGGTGTTTTTTCTATCTTGTATGAAATGAAACTGAAATAAATATGTCAACAAGCAGGACCTCAGTGCTTTGTCTGAAGCCCAACATGAGTCTCTGATTCAGCTTAGTATACAGACAGAAACGGGGAGAAGCTGGAGGTGGTGGGACCTCAGCTGTTCATAGTGCTACTGTGCGGTCAAGTAGGCTAAAGACGAAGAAGAAGTTTACATTTCTATTATTTAATATCAAATTTAGCTAAAACAGTGACTGAACAATGCCAGCTCTGTGAAATTTACAGTTAATAGAACAGCAATAAAAAGCTGAAGTCCTGTCCCCTTTTCCAGCTTGTATCTGCTCCAATACTTTCACTTAAGGACGGTATTTTACCACAAAAGGTAAAATGACAAGATGCTAACATGTTACTGTCAATACAGCACTCAATATCCATTTGGCTTAGAACAGTAAATCCTAGTATCATGTTTTCAGCTTTTCAGGAATGTGCTAAAATCCATCTATCTGACTCAGGCTAGTGGAGCAGCAGCCAAACCTGGAAGTGGGGCTGGACTTTGGCTCTCTGTACAGGTCAGTGAGATAAAACTATGTTTTAAATAATTAAACCGTCATCATAAAAACACATAACGTAGATAAAAAACAAACAAAACACAATTACAGGTCGACAGTTAATTCACACTGCGTACAAAGTTCCATGTTGTGTATCAAAATGTGGTGTCAAGTCAGAGACGTCTTCCGTCTTTATCTGTCTGTGGTTGTGTGGCTCAGTTTTCATAATAAATAGTTCCTCAGAGCAGCATATCCTGATGTACTGCCACACAGACATCAGTTACTGCTAAGTATCATCTGGAGTCATCACTGAGCTGCCCAGAGGGTCCTGCACTTCAGGAACACTGTTAACCGACTTCACACTGGCGCTCTGAGCCCTTTCATCGCCTGGCTTCCAGCTCTCCATGTTGTTCATACATATTTCACCTAGCACACAAAGGAAAAAGTGAGAGAATAGTAATACTTACAAACTGCAAAGAATAATATTCTTTGGTAATCCATACTAATAAACGTAACAGTCCCATAATTTGTTGGTAATGAATTTATATGCATACTTTTATTTACAAATTAATTTAAACTAAACCCCTGTCCACACACGCACACACAGGTTTTTCTTAAAACAAATCTTTTTCTATGTGTTGGTCACCCACGGTTGCTTCTTAATTGGACCTTGACAGTGTATGTAGCATGAAGAATATGAAAATTGAGTGTGTGTTTTGTCATATGATATTGGAGTGTTTGAGTTTGTACTTGACAGAATGAATGTCATATTGACTACATTTAGAAAGACACAAACATACATTAAATATACAGTGATGGAAAAGACATACACAAACGACTGCCGACAATGATTTAATAAATGAGCATTATCCAGCAGGTTTCTGTGACAGCAGTCACGTTTCCCTGCCTCATTCATAGTACTTTCTGTAACGAAGCAACTAACCATGGACTATACAATCTTCTTCCTGTTTACACAGGCATTGTGCGCATGCCCTTTGTACGTGAATGTGCATGTGATATGCTTTTCAGGTGTGTTAAGATGGACTGAGATTATTTCAGAAACGGTGCCAAAATGCTCATTTTACTTTTAAAACCCTTTTTCTAAAACAATAACCTCTTACATGTAGACTATTCCTTAGTGACCAGAGAATAATATGAAACTTTTCCTAGGCCGTAGTTTGTTGTGTTTTGTTTGTTGCTCTAAATAAAAAGATGGAGATGGAGAAAAGTGAACAGCAGTGATAAGTGCAGTCAAATACTTACTTCCTGGGTTCTCTGTGGGATTTTCTGTGCCATAATGGAAACTGTTCTCCTTTTCTGCTGATTTCTTAAAGTTTTCCAACTAGATCAAAACAGATTTTTAATGCAGTATTACCAATCGGCTGCATGTGACATCATTCAAAGGATGTTAACTATTAGTCGACATGCTTACCTCAGTGCAGATGGACTCTGAAAGTCGGCTTGAGAGCGGGCCTTTGTCAAATTTACAGGTACTGCAGGCAAAGAGTGGGATACATTGTCCTCCTTTACAAAATTAGCTTTAATAATCATATAACAGGAAGTGTAAGGAATTAATTTAACCTTGAACTCTGTGATAATGCTGGTTCACAGTCAATTGAGCTGTCTGGATTCTATTAAAGGAGAAAAAAAAATGTTTTAGACACATGACAGCATGAACAAGTCACTGCCAGTAAGAGGCAAAGAACAGGTCTCACCTGTGTGGCCTTGTTATTGATTTTCCCATCATGTGGACTTCCTGCCTCGGTGTCTCGGTTTCTGGCTTCTTTCTGGCGCTTCATCTTTACATAATCATATGTGCTTATGCCTTTATAAACTGCAAAGTCAAGAGGAGGACACATATCACAGGAAAATAGTGAAGATTGATGAATGAGGAGAAAAAAGCGCTGTCAAATGTTTGTTGTGAGGTGTGTGACTCACAGAGGTAGAAGTGGAAGCCCAGCAAATGTCCAAGCAGCAGCAGAGAGATGACGCTCAGCATGACTGTTACGAAGGCTAATATAAGGAGACCAGCTGAACTGGTCTTTATGGGTGCTAAAGGTAGAAACACCAGCCATGTGCTATTCCTCAGCATACCTACAGAAAGAAGGAACAAGAGCTTTTAATGATGCAACTGACTAAAATATTCCCAAGGCCATTTCTATTCAGTCAAAGAAAGCTCAACAGTACATTATAGTGACTCACTGTCAAACTGTGGGGCCGTCCGTAGGCTGTTTGGATCCAGATAATGTTGAATAAATATGAACAAGATGACAACAATGAGCAGGAGAGCACCCATTGTAGCAGAGCACAGTGCCACAAAGAAGCACCTGAAGGCAACACACAAAACCTGATGTTAATTCATGAAGCTGACACAAGACATTTCATGAAATCAGGCACAGGAACTACACAAACTCATCGAAAATGCCATCTTACCAGTAGTTTCTACCACCCACGCAAGTGTTCAGCCATTTGCAATGGTGATCAAAGTCTTCCACACACTTGTTGCAAACACCGCAGTGTTTTACTTTCGGGCCACTGCATGAAGATTGAGTATGTTAATGTCACTTTTCATGATAACGAAATGTACAGCTGCAGCGATTAATTCATTAGTTGTCAACTATTAAAACAATCTGCAACTACTTTGATAACAAATTAAACAGCTTTGACTGTTCGACTTAATTCTCTGATTACAGCTTCTGAAAAGGTGCCATATGTAAGAATTTATTTACAAAACAAGACATTTTGGGTGACATTTTTCATCATTTTTTGACATTTTATAGACCAAACAACTAATATTAATACAACATATAATCATTATTTGCAGCCCTGACCAAATTATATCACTTAATTTCTCTATTAAAAGCAAAATCACATGCCACACTACTGCTTTGGATACATACACCCTGACATCACACAGATAACAGCGCAGGTCCTGGATAACATGCGGCTGCTTTGCCCGGTCAAAAAGCGGCATTGGACTGGAATAGCTCTGTTTGGCCCTCACACTGGCATCCGCTGGGTCTATGGTCACAGCAGCAATATGGGTGATAAAGTGCACAATAAATGCTACGGCCATCAGCTGTACACAACAAGAGTCAAGGAAAATCGCAATAATGTTGGAAAAATACTGCAAGATGTGATAAACGTGCAATAAAGTGCAGAATAGTAAGTATACATGAACAAGAAACAGCAAACTGTTGCACACAAGTGGATCTTTTGTGTGAGAAATAAAGTCAGTTCTGAAGTAATCAACTGTTTCAGTTAAATAAACCAGTGTTGACATCATGCTGCATTCAACATGTGACAAAAACCCCACTGACTATGTCTTTTGGGCGTAACAGAGACCACAGAAACAGAGACCGAGTCACGTCTGGTGTGACTGGGGCCCATACAGACAGCACACACAACTGAATCCTTGTCTTGTCCAGCAGCATGAACAAACCGTAGCAGAGACTAATGTTTGCTCCATATTCAAATCTGAAAAATTCACACTTGACACTCAGCTACAATGAAAGCAATGGTTTCAGCTGTGTGCTAAGGATACAGCGTAAACCACATGGTTCCACGGTGGAGGCAGGAGAGGGATGTAGATGCCAAAGCTGACTATGGCGAGGTAGCTGTAAAAAAGCCAGCCAACCACTTGGAAAGCCTGAGGGGGCCAAGACCATCCGTTCATCCTGGGAGGCTTGGATGGGACCAGCTCATTTCGACTGCTGCCGCTCAGGGGAGATGTGCGTCGCAGCCTTTGACTGAAGCAGTTCATCTAGACAGTACAAGAGGAGGAGATTAGACACAGTCAGTCGAGTCAATTATATGCATCTAACCCAGAATCACAATGCCTGTACAGTGTACAACACCCTATGTCCTTAGACCCGTGATTTGAGTGAGGAAAAACTTCCCAAACCTTCAGGAAGAGCTACAGGCACACAGTGGATGTCTGGGTACAGAACAGACCAACAAAATCACAGAATATACAGATTACAATCACAATATTTCTTATATATGTTGATTATAAAATAATGATAACAATAAGCTTCCGCCAGATGTCTTCAAAACATCCATCTGTACATTACACACACTACACGCAAGTGTGGCTCCGGCAGTTTGCAGCCGCATTTGCTGGGGAAATGAGTTAGGGAAATGAGTTGAGCGTTATGATAGTGGCTGCTCACCCATTATGGACCTACGCTTAACCTAGATATTGCTAGGGGTTCCTGATACACTGGCAACTATTACAACAACATTGAGGTTACAAGGTGCATTTATTAGCATTTTTTTAAACACAAGGGTTCTGTGCTACATTCATGGAAAAAAAGGAAAGAAAAGGAAAGCAGTCTATTCTGTAAAATGGAGTATTTACGATGAATTGGGGAGTTACGTTTACTTCATGGGTATAAATAGGGTGGACAAAATATCAGAAACACCTCTCAGGGGTGTGATTCATCAGAAGTGCCAACAACAACTGTTTCCACACAAACTGAACATTACAGCTTTCATCACGGTGGACTTAATCGCTCTGTTGTTCTCTTAAACAGCATTTACTTAACAGACTATTGTGTGATAGTAGCAATCTTAACACTAAACAACAAGGAGGGTTTTGTTACGTAGCCTACAGAAACAGCTGATCCAGGGTAAAGATTTACTCAAAGTGAAATATCCCTTCCTTTTTTTTTTTTCTCGTCAAAAAGGCTTTATAATCACATGTTTTGCTCCTGGCCTTAACACTTGTATTGTGCAAAAAGTTCTACAAATTAGCTAAAAACCTGGAAACACTCAATTAATACGTCATTAATAATACTTTCTGTTCATGACTGCATTAGACCCATGAATAAAATGTATAGCTAGGTGATACTATAGTGAGTTAAACCTCTTGTCCTCCTGGTGAGTTGTTGCCTGTTTTGCTTGACAACTGAAGCTGCTAGCTAACCTGAAGTTAACGGTTATCTGTTTTGGCTAACCCCACATATTTTGCATTTAATTAAAAGCCGCCCACTCGGGGATTTATTAAAACATTTCTACGACTTAAAATAAACAGTAAACTCATGCCAACAATAACCTTTAGGATATTCGGTCTGTACACCGCTTTAATTAAAGAAGAGTTACTTACTTTAGCCGGTGAGAGACAGCCACCATAAAATGTCCAACAATACGCTCCTGTTCAAGTACAGACGCAGATTTCCACCGCTTGATATCCCATTATTAGTTTGTCAGCCGGGCAGGTGCTTCAAGAGGTAAAATTCACATGACGAAACAACACACACAGCCAGGAAAACACGAAATAACTACAAAAACACTCGCATAGAAGGATAAAGATGCTCCAGCGTCCTTGTTGTCAGAAGTTAAAGAATCAACTCACTCAGCAGGTCGTCGCAGCGCTATGGAAACTGTCCCACTGCGCATGCGCACTACAGCTCTCTTCTAGATGACCAGTTTTTTTTATTGTGACCCTTCACTGACTGAATACACATATACAGTCTTTACGATGCTCTCTCATCCTATAATGCCCTGGAGAATACAAGCTCCTCAAAAATAGCCACCGCTCTTTTGCCATGTGAGCAAGAGAGAACTGCAAATAACAGATAAGCACGATACTTCTGCTTTCAGAAGTAAAGCCACTCTCTCAACTTAACTTACTCATGTAATGCTATGCTGAATGTAAATGTATACTGCATGCATGCATTTCATTTTCACTTCCCTGCATTGTCTTCACATACCGGGAAATCAGTAACCGAAGTTGCTCAATTAAAGCCTTTGTGTGGAAATCTGAGGACTCAGCAGTGTCAGAACATCCTTTCTCTGCAAATGCACTAAATTTGGATCAGTATTACTAGCAGACACTTCCTACATTTACAGCTGTCCCCACAGGATGCATCAGCTGATAACTGTTTTTTCATTTGCTTATTGAACAACACACATTTATAAATACAGGTGTAAGAATTTATTTTTCAAGTGTTGCACTTATACAAAATCATACGATTACACTACAAACATTATGTACAATCTTGATCATTTTTTTTAAAACAGGTCAGAGTCTCCTGATGTCTCCACAGTGTTCAAACAGTCCAAAGCTGACAACCCCTTTGCTGTTAACACCAGGATTACAGAAAGGCAGTGTGTGTCGTCAGCTGTTTGCTGAGCCCTCTGGCTCAGGAGACTGCAGGAACTCGTAGGGATCGTGAACCATTTCAGACTGGTCCCCCACGCCCAGGTGTGATGGGCTCCCTGTGGATAAAAGAAAATATAGTTCTAATGTTGTTGCACTTGTGTTACTATTCCATGGGAATCAATGAAAGTTTTTCAGAAAAGTGGAGGTCTAACATTTAGTTGCTGTTTAATAATGTAACTAAAATGTATTAGCATTGGCTTTTTAGCCTCCCTTCTGTTGCAAATACCTAACTGGTGCTGGTCCCTCTCTGAGGCATTAGAGAGGGAGGACAGGTTGGACGATGGTCTGGAGCCAACTCTGTCGACCTGGGCCTCCTGGAACTCCTGCAGGAGTTTGTCGGCATCGTCAAAGTGCTGCTGGCCCTCCTCGTTCCCTGGCTCTTTTTTCACTGTTTTACCTGATGAAGAGAGAGAGATGCTAAGATCAGTGTAGGAAATGAAATGAACAAACTGAGGAACAAAATGCACATCTATTCTAGTAGGGTCCTGGCTCACAAGTACATACAAAAGAAGAGAGGGGAAAGGTGAATAGTAATAATAAACTAGCTTTAGGATTTAGCATTACAAAGATGTATTTACAGAGAAAGTTGTTTAACAACAACCTTTACAGTGGAAGAGTTTTCATGGGATTAAGGTGTTTACCTGGGCTTTATCCCCTAAATACTGTGAATCCTCACATCTTACTTTTGTTGCCACAACTGCAACTATGAGCCTTATCGCATTAACATAATGCAAGCTTAGCGTTTACATGGACTCCACCTTACACATCTTACTGCCTTAATTGGGTTATGACTGAATTACTGATGTACTTGTAAATGGGGATAATCACCTAATGAGTTCAACATGGATATATCTAGCGACATATCAGGATAGTTCTTCATTGACATGAAGTCCAGGACGGAACCACTCTCTCCCAGGCCGGTGCCATCTGCCATCTGAACAACAAAACATAGCTTCAGTAAGACAGTTAAGCAGCTATTTAAATGTACCATCACTTTTAACATGAACTACAGCATACCTGCATGTCACAGATGTTGGATTTGGTTTCATCAGGTTTCGGCATTATGTTTCTTTTCTGAAACATAATATAAGCATCATAAACACAACAGGCCTAAACCACAGACAGTGATAGTGTGGTAGAATTGGTCAAGACAAGCCTTGAGTCTCAGAGGATGATATAATCATGGGAGTATACTACAAGTCAGATACCTGACGGACTTGAGTGACAGCTTTAACGTGATCGCCAGCGGTCATCTTGTCCAAAAGCCCATCGACCCAGTGCTTTGTGATGCCTCCACAGCCCTTGACAAACTCTTGTATGCTGAGGGTGAAAGTGAACACAATTACAAGCTGAAAACCAGGACACCTGTATTCACAAGATCATTTCAAATCAAAATTTAACCTGTGACAGCAAAGTCCCCTTACCTGAGAGCACATTGTACCCCCGTGTCATCTCCATAGGCTGAATAGAGTGTGTCCACCTCATCAGGCAGCAGGTCTGGGAAGACTGAGTTCTTCTGAAGGGTTTGGATGTTGTAGGCACTACTAAGAAATGTTACTACACAGAGGAGAAGGAAAAAAAAGCACAATCTCTTGTAAGACATTAAATGGTACATTTAAATCACTGTTATTAATTGGATGAGACTAATTAAAGCTTCTTATATGAATTAAATCAACAAAATTGCACACATGAGATACCTTTGTGTCTCCTGTCATCTTTGAAACCCAAGGTTGTTAATCCAGGCAGAAGCTTATTTGACAGAGAACTCAGGTCCACTTTATGAGTCTCCTCTTCTGCAAAAAACAAAAAACAACTTGCTTAATTAAATGTAGTGCAGATTTTGTGTGAACATTGGGTTCTAAAAGATGTTTAAAAGACTAAAAAATGATAACAAACCTTCTGCATCAGGATCCAGCTGATTCACAACAGTATATAAAAGAGAACTGTCTGTCTCCTTGCGCAAGTAGCCCATCTGAAAACACAGAACAGAGAAAAAACATTACCACTTACCACTGCTTTGTCATTTTATTTAAAAAAATAAAGTTGCAGGCAGTAGAATTATTATATATAAGTTGGACTTATATGTCGAAAGTTGGACACCTTAGAGTTGGGCATGTATCTGTTGATCCGATCGCGAGCTTCATCTGCAGAATGTTCAACGAGTGCCAGAACATGCTCCTCTGCTGTACTGTCAGTCAAGCTGCAAGCGTTTCCCTCTGGTTCATACAGGTAACTGAAATAACAGAGTTGACAGTGTTAACAGTCATTATACCGACATCAAGCACTCAGGACGTCCCTACTGGCCTTTCTGACTACATTTCATTCCCAGTCACATTTAATGTAGGTATTACAAATCAGTAATACCTGATGACTTCTTTCATGTCTTTAACTGGTTGTTTCTTGGACTTCTTAGCCGATTCCACTGGCATGGGGATTATCTCTGGAGGAGGTATATCAGTTGCAAGGTCTTCATCTCCCAAAATGGCTGCCTGTTGGCTGTAGTCCATGTCCTGCATGAAAGACATGCTGCGCTTCAGAGCCAACAGCCGCTCCTGAACACAAAGCAGAGAAAAAAGGGGGCAACACTTAACTCTGCCTGCTTAATTCACAAATCATGGACGAAAAGAAAATTGAATAGAAATGGACAGGAGAACATTGTCGATGATACAGTCTTCCACCTTTGGTCAAATGACACCAATGTTATTGACGTTGTTTTCGGTTACTACATCCATCACAAATGATTTGCGTCTACAGCTCAGCTGCTAGGAGTTAGAAAATGTCATAGTGCTTTGAATATATTCCATTACTCACTGCATATGGAGCAGAGCCATGATCCGACTCGAGTACAAATTATGGAAATATATTTTAGGATAGATTTCTCTTATCAATCGACACACAGCAATACTTTAGATGTTGATATATAACACTAACAATCTGACTTCTATTTAAGTTTTTAAGTTGAAGTCAAAACATGTATCCATAGTGAAACGTTACCTGTAAAATGTATGATCAAAAGGTAACACAAAGGGAAGCAAAGCACTAGTGGCAGTGTCTCAGTAAATGACGGATGGTGTAAGTGTAAGAAATGTGTTTATTTTTATTCCATTTGATCTCATTACCTTGCTCATCATCTTGAAGCCTGTATGAAGCAGTTTCTTAGCAGCTTTGTAATAGACAGTCTCTGGTCGGTTGTACACCATGGCATTGTCACACATCAGTTTAAAGTCCGCCTGAAAGACAAAAAGTGTTCACACAGGTATGAGGGCAAACCGTGGTTACAGACTTTCTTAGTCAAAATAATTAAAAATTTGCCTTTTTGTTGAGAAATATGCTCACCTTGAATTCTGTAACTGTGTTGTAATCGTTGTTTCTAATCTTGTCTTTCATGGTGCTGAAGTCCATCGGATGCTTGATGATCATTGAGTAGCCAGGAGCAATCGCATCTGTTACTGGGAATGAGAAGAATCCATGCGGGTCTTTCCTAGGAAGAAAATTGATGAACAGTCAGTGTTAATCAGGTAAGCATCAACCTTTGGATTTTTTTAGTGTTCTTGTTTGATCATGCCGGGGCATGTTATCTGTCAGGTCAATATGATCAATATGAATGTCTTGATAGCAATTTATGGCTTATACATAAGCAGAGTCACACACAATATGACATGAATGAATAGTGCATGATAAAGGCTCATGTCTGTCCTCCAGTCACAATAATACATGCTCAAATAGACTAAAGAGCGTATGCCAACAGCATGTAGAAGCAGTGATATTTATTGCACCAAATAATATTCCGTACGTGGGTGTTGCATGGAACGAATGACAAATGCAAATGTTGCTATTCTTAGAGTCGTGAAAAAAAGGTCTTTGTCCCCGTAGGATAATGTGTGCTCAGCTAGTTTGATGATGATTTGTCAATCAGCCAGTGGAAGGTGATGCAAAACAGCAAGCTCAGAATGCCCCAAATGGAAAGGTTTTATCTTGTGGGCAGAGTAGCTGTGTTCAGTAAATTTCATGGTTATATGCTGATTAACTTATAATATTTGTTGTGTACTTTGTGTTAGATAGTATTTGTATTAGAGAAAAAGGATGTCCCCAAAAACAATAGAACTGATTGTCAGAAATAAATATCAGCCTTACCGTAAACCCTTATTTAAACCTTAGTCTTTAAAGCTTTTGGATCTTTAAAGTATTAAGTCTTCAGAGCAGCACTGTGGCATTAAAAGAGCAGAAGGCCAACAACACAGTTGGATGCAGAAATTAGACTGAAATAGTGTTCCTCACCTCTGTAACTGCCTCAAAAAGTGTTCCAGCAGTTGTTGTCGAGGAGTGGACTCATTCTCTGCAAAAAGGAAATATGGATATTTAATAACACATTTACAAATGACAGTCACTCAGAGAAAAGAAGCTGATGTTGTCCTAAGAGACAGCCATTCTTACCTTGTTGCGTCCTGCATGCTCGGACTGGTCTGTCTCCTTGTGGGTCCATTTCCATCTTAAGAGCGGAATTAAACTCGTCCACTTCTGGCTCTAGTTCAAAATCTCTCTCTCTCTCTCGCTCTTTCTTCTTTTTCTTCTCTTCAGGCTGATGAGACACCGTCAACATTTGAATGACTTGTCAGCAAAATCATTAAGAATCTATTGGTCGTATTCTTAGGTTGAATTTAGATTTACTCACCTCTAATCCAATGTTTATGCTTTTTGACAATGTGAAAGGTTCAACAGGCCCAGTAGCACTAGTGGCAGCTGTAGCAGCTGCTGCCTCCGATTCATTCTGCTCTCGCTCTCTCTTCTTCCTCTTTTCCTCCTATAGGATGGGATGAAAAGATGAAAAACAATTTTTATCTTACAGTGGCAAAAGGACAGGTCCTATAAGGTAGATTATTGTTTTGTAAACTAACCTTCCGTCTTCTTCTTTCCTCATCATCCACATATTTGTCTTTGTCCTTTTCAGACTTTTTCTTCTTCTTCTTCTTCTTTTCTTTGTGGCGTTCCCGCTCATGGTCTGATCTGTCATCATAGTAGCTGGAGTCGTGGCCTGAACCAGAGAGCTCGGTCACCTCACTTCCACCGACTTTGAGCACAAGCTTCAGGGGCTTCTCAAGAGCCTTGTCCTCGTAGTCTACAATACAAAACAAACAAAATGAAGGCAATCGCTTAGGTGGGAATCGTGGCACAAAGTGAAAGGTTGTTAGAGGAGTACGTGCGCATGTGGAATTTTGTTGCCATTAGTACATTGTGTTCCAGATGATTATGGACAACACAGTCTGAAAACAACCGGTCAAGAGGTCTGAGCAAATTCGAAACAAAAATCTGTTGTATTTTTTACATGAAAATTTCATTATCAATGTACATGTCCATATACAGTCCCTGCTTGTTTTTCATTTGGGGATGCTAGTATTACCTCCCAGGCCTGCTGTTTTACTGCCACCCACACTCATAGATCTTCCTTTAAAGGATGCACAGGTGCTAAATTAGGTTGCGGTCAGGGGATGGTGGTGGCAACACCATTATTTTTTCTCCCTTTATGCCCATGGCAACTAAGCAGTCAATCTTGTTTTGCTTTTGCAGTATTGGATGGTTTGTTGTCCTGAATGACAATAATTTTGTTCCAAAAGGCACTGCTCTTCCTTTTATAACATGACAGGAAACAGTTGGTAAGGAGCTCTTCATTTTATTTTGCAGATGTCATTTTGACACTCTCAGGGACACTAAAGGGCTTTCCGTCTCTTTTCTAATATTCCAGCCCAAAACTCTGCCAGGTGATGTTGCAGTTTTGCTGAAACAGAACGAACCATTCACCAACCATCCAGAGTAACACAGCATTCATCAGTGAATAAAATGGTTTTAAAATTAGTCTCAGTATTTCAGAGCTCAGTGCAATAGTTTCTCTGTATGAGGCATTGGTCAGGGGTGGCCAAAACAAAGCTCTAAGCAAAACTGCAAGCCTCTGGAGGATTCTAGATCCAGTTTGGGGAATTGAGAGACACCAACAGATTAAAAAACAGTGTCTTTTTTAAAACTTCCCCTCTGACACATTTAGCAGACGCTTTTTGTCCAAAGCGACTTGCAGTTATTCATACATACACTGATGGCCATGCAAGGTGCCGACCAGCACATCAGGAGCAGTTTTGGGGTTCAGTATCTGACTGAATTTGTCTGCACTCTGAATCACACACAAATCCTTTAACAGTTTGATTGCTCATCAATTGTTTTCATGCTTTTTGTAATAGTAATGTTAACTCTTTTCATCTGAGAGATCTTTGTCTTTCTCTCCATATTGCATGAGAACTGAGACTTGCTTAATAATGAGGAACAACCTCTTTAAGTAGGTTTCACTTTAGTAAAGATCACCTGGCAATTAATTAACATACCAGTACCAGTTAGTTGAACAACAGGAAAAATAAAACATTGAAAAACCTAAAAATAAAAAAACAGAAATTCTACTGATTCGTTGCGTACATACCACAAGTATAGTAGGACTATGGTGTGTTTTGAGTGATATCACCTCACACAACAAAGAGGTTGTGTATTATTATGAATCCATGAAAAAGGCTGTAGTTACTGTATGTTGCAGTTGTGTTTTCTACTGTAGAGTAAGAGTAATTACTAACAACCCAAATTGCACAAAAACTACAAAACTTAAATCAGATACAACTTCATTTATTAACTAACTGTAACCTACTAGCACAGCCAAAGAACAAACAAATACGCAATTTGTTAATATATAACTAAACTGATTAACTGATTAACTCAGGACAAGGTACCAGTGGCATATGGAAACTAGAGCCGAGGAAAGTGCACCGTGTTGGTTCAGTTTCACAAAAACACAGTGCAAAACTGCTGTCTTTGAACGAGCCAGCTAGGCTAAGCTAACGCAGCTAACAGAGGATACCTGGAACAAAAGCGATGCAGTAGCTAAAAGTAAAATATGCATTCAGGTACCATCGACTGTTCTCCACTCCGGTTTATGTTTCTTGTGCTTTTTCCCCATCTCTCCGTGTTTATATCCGAGGTCTTGTGCTTATTTCGACAATGTTGTCGCTGGTTGTTGTAGCAAATCCCCGCAACAAGAACGCTCGCGGCAGGCGGAAGTTCTTCCCCAAAATAAATGATGTATTTCCGGTGTAACAAATCAGCGCGGTGAATTCGAGTGATTGTCGGATCTCTGACAGCACAGCGGACTCACGATAGTTTCTCGGGAACCAGACTTTTGGTTGTTTCAAGTAATCTGACTGATAACGTAGATGGTGTAAGGTACGGTTGCAGTTTTGTCGATGAAGGAACAAGCTGTTCTCTTATTCTTTGAGGGATGTTGACGTTAGCCAGCTATGTTAGCTAGCTACAACATCGCTAACTGACCTAGCTAACGAAGTAGAAAAGTGTCTTTACCCGTTGTTTACCGGACTGAACATTAGCTAAGTTATCGACTGAGTTATACGTGATGCATGCTGTTGTGTTGTCCGCAGCTTTAACGGCATGGAGGGTGACAGAATGGAGGTGGGAAACCAGAAACCAAACATCCATGTGGAGGTCCATGTTAAATCTCACAGGTGAGGAGTTCAAAACATGTCAGTGAATACAGGTATGCAGAAAAGTCACACACACGCTCAGGTGCAGTTAAATGACCACAACCTTCAAGGGAGTATGCAAATGAATAAAATGTTTTTTGAGTTGTTTTATTTTTGTCAGTAAAGGTCCTCTTTCTAAACATTTATATACATGTACGTGTACGTGTTAAACTTATTTTTGCGATTGTTTTGACAAATTAACCGAAAAACGCTATTAAAGGTCCACTATGTAGTTTTTGGGAGGGACTTTTAATCAGAAAAACTATTCCACGGAAGAAACTGAATAAACAAACTGACCTTAAAGGACAACACAAGTTCATACTGTTTCACTTTGTTTATATGTGGCGGACCCTGCCACCTCTCTAGCTTCAAACAGTGTTCTGGGGACCTTACATTCCTCTGAGATCAGCTTGTTTATTCAGTTATTGAAAAAAAAAATCATTTCTGATTTTCTATTATTACCTTATTAATATTGTAAATATTAAAATTCTGAACGGGTATCTCTCCAAAACTACACACAGGGTCCATTTAGATTATGATTATGTGACATTTGTTGGGGTCTGTTCCAAACAAAGATGTTTTCTTACATCTGGAGGACAACATTTATAGGCTAGGGCATCTCTGCAGCAATACAACAGTTCACTATAATATTGTTTTGTCACACATTTCACCTTTTATTTAAAAGCAGCTTCAGCAATTTGGATGTCGCCCATAACTCATTTTGATTCATATTGATTTGATACTGTGTCAGCCATTACAGGCTCAAATAATCAGTTTTTATCCTGATGATAACATAATTATATACCTCTTTGTTTTCCTATTCTTGTTCATGTTTCAGCACAGCTAAACAGTCTGATGTGAAGATGCATGTTCTGGCTCTCCTGAATCGCCACAGCCTGGTTTTTGGAAACTACAGATGGACAGAGTTTGATGAAGACTTCCTACAGAAGCATGTGGAATCTGTGGTTCTGGTCGATCTCGATGAAATGGTAACACATTGTGGTTGTTTTATTTTTTGTCTTGTTCTATTAATTGAAAAAAATAATGACATGCACTCATTTTATTTTATTTTTTTCATAAACTTTTTCATCACTCAGCCCGTTGATCTGAAGAGCTGCTCTCTGTCCGTTCACATCTTCACGCTGAATGAGGACGGGCCCAGCACGCTAAGTCTGGAGGAGGATGAGGAGCTTTCAGCAGCTAACCACTGGTTGCTGCCAGCAGGTGACACCAGACATTGTGGAGGACAGCACATTGAGTAGAACATTATATTGCAAAAATCCTTCTTTCTTAGTTTAATTTATATGTATATATATCTTTTAGGCATACAGTATATTTTTTAGTATTGCTTCATGTGACACTAAACCCAAAATGTCTTTGAGTGTTAAACAAACCACTGTAGACAAGAAGGAGTTCTCTGCACATCTTCCAGCAATGTGCTTCTCAGAACACATGAACCCCAATTGACACTCCCTCTTGACTTCAAAGGTGGCTGTAAAAAGACTGTAGTTCTTATTAGAGAAGAGACGCTGTGCTCAAGATGGATTCATGTGTTCATGTTTTCCATCTGTATGCTCAAATGTAACAAACTGTCAATACACTGCCTCTGTCTCAGTCCTCATGCATGAACTTGTCGAGATAACAAAGGGCCGCTGTCATAGAGGAGTAAAGAGACCAGAACATATTCACATTTCAGAAGCTGGGATCAGAATTTTGACTTTCTTCCTTTGATATTACTCTAATTGATTATTTTATTAACAAAATATTAATATATTATTAATATTAATACATTTAATAGTTGACAACTAATTGTTTATTTATTGCAGCTCTAAACATCTGTGAATTCCTCACCAAAGCCTCCTTTCTTTGTATTAGAGAAATCCACTTGTTTTATAACCACCTTTTTAAGCTTCCAAGGGATAAGTATTATATAACCAAAAGATAAATCAAGGCTGGGTCAAGGCACAGTTAACATAATGACAAATGATTTTGATTAGCATAGTCAACATCCTGTATGGGTTTGTTTTTTTCCTCTTTCTCATGTGCCACTCTAAAGACCGTCTTTTCCCTTTGGCTCATTAACCTTTTATTTTGGCCTAATGTTCCCTAAAAATGACTGGACCTGTTTGTTTTAACAGTTGAATTCCACGGCATCTGGGAGAGTCTGGTGTATGACACTGGAGTCAAAACTCAGGTAAAAAAAAAAAAAATGTAATGGCAGTTAAGAGATGAAAGAAAATGATTACATAACCTTTTCACGCTGCTGAACTGCACAGTGTTTTCATTTCCTTCCTTAGCTCCTGGATTACGTAACAACAACAATTTACTTCTCCGACAAAAATGTCGACAGCAACCTGATTTCATGGAACCGTGTTGTTCTGCTTCATGGTAACTATCACAGTATCAAT
This sequence comes from Pagrus pagrus, assembly GCF_965226575.1. NCBI lineage: Eukaryota > Metazoa > Chordata > Actinopteri > Spariformes > Sparidae > Pagrus > Pagrus pagrus. Next base: position 16,311,786 of record NC_140191.1, read on the forward strand.
CATAATAACATTTCAAGGATGAGCCTGTCAGAGAGATGCGAGTAAAATAACTCAGTAATCACTTTGTGTATGCCCGCATTCAGGACCTCCAGGCACAGGGAAAACGTCACTTTGCAAAGCTCTTGCCCAGAAGCTGTCAATCAGACTGTCGAGTCGGTAAGACAATCCTCATTTTAGCGAAACCACTTTAGCAGTTACACCTGCTCTGCTCTCACCTACACTCCTCTCCCTGCAGGTATTCCTATGGGCAATTTGTCGAGATAAACAGCCACAGCTTGTTCTCGAAGTGGTTCTCAGAGGTACACCTGGCTTTTTATGTGAAAGTGTTGAGTTTGAGGAGGTTCTAGATTGAACTGATAACATTTTGGCCGCTAATTAAATAATGGCTCTTTGTTACAGAGCGGTAAGCTGGTCACAAAGATGTTTCAGAAGATCCAACAACTGATTGATGACAAAGATGCTCTTGTGTTTGTTCTGATTGATGAGGTAAAAATCTTGGAAATGAACCATTATCAATTATAACTTGAGTTGATTCAGTCATTGATTTGCTTCCAGAGTCACTAAATAAAAAAGGACTTTCTTGTGCACTTGTTGTACCTTAATTAACCTATAATCAGGAGTGTCTCCGCTGTCCTTATGTGAAACTGTTTTACGGCGCGTAGGTGGAAAGTCTGACAGCAGCTAGAAATGCCTCCCAGGCGGGAACGGAGCCCTCCGACGCCATCCGAGTGGTCAACTCCGTTCTCACTCAACTGGACCAGATCAAACGGTCAGGAAGCAAAGCAGTCTCTATACTATTTTAAAACTTCTCTCTTATAACATAGGGCACCAGAAGCCTTAATTTGTATTTATACAACCACTCTTAATTACTGTTTTCACTAGAAAATATATCATCAGACTTTAATTTTGTCCTGTTTACTGAGGTTTGTTTTGTGTTGACTTTTATTTCAGACATTCCAACGTCGTGATCCTGACGACCTCCAATGTGACGGAAAAGATAGACTTGGCGTTTGTTGACAGAGCTGATATCAAGCAATACATCGGACCTCCGTCAGCAGACGGCATCTACAGCATCTACCTCTCCTGCCTGGAGGAGCTGATGAAGGTGACTGAATAATCTAGCAACTTTTTGCATTTATGATGTCAACATATGTGACTTAACAAGTCTTTTACTTGCATGTTGAAATGTTGGGGCTCATTGTGTGGGTATGATGATTCTACTAGTTTACAGGAGTTTGTCTTTGTTTGGGGAACTTTTTGTAATTGAAGTTTTCAAATGTATTAAAAGGTATTCAAAGTGTAATTAAACTAACATACCACATGAGTACAACATAAGTGAAGTAGCACATTTTCCTTCAGACAAGAATAATCTTGGTATTCCTTTTGTTTCTGTCTTAACGTAAATTAAAAAATTAGACCAGACGTCATTAAACTTCCCATGGTAATTATTGGCCTTTGCAATTAACAGTTTGAAAGAGGCAATGTCTGTTATCACCTCTAACCTTTAATCTAAAACAGGCTTTGTAGGACTCTTCCAATGGCGAGGAACAATCATTGAAGCACCACTAAAGCTCAGAGATCAGTCTTCCAATAGCTGGGGGACTCTGGAAATGGATTATGCAACCACTCTCCAGTACTTTTGACTACTTCTTTATAAGAAAGGAGAAACAAACAAAAACAGTCCCACAATATATGAAGACAAGTACCTATTTCCTTTGACACTGACACTTGACCATTAATAATTAGGTTCAATATCTTGACGCAAGACAGTATTATGGTGGCCATGAGTTGCAAGGCTCTGCGGGTAGGAGGTTGGCAGTTTGATCCCCAGCTTATCCTGTCCACATGTTGAAGTGTCCTTGAGCAAGAAGCGTGACTCAAATTCCTCTGGATAGTTGGGCCAGCACCTTGCATGGTTTTAGATAAATTACAGTGTCCTTTATATCTGTGCTTCATGATATGTGATGTGCAGTGCCAGATCATCTACCCCCGGCAGCAGCTGTTCACCATATTTGAGCTCAAGACCATGGGCTTTGCAGAGAGTGAGGTGTCCGAACACAGCCTGCACCTTAGGAACATTGCTCTGTGAGTAGAGACTCCCACAATGCAATAGCAATCAAACCACACTGTCTCCGTGCTCTAATCATAACCTCAATTGGCGGTGAGAATTGAAACAGCCAGCAGCTAACGTTTTGTTTTTTTCTGTTCATTCCCAGAAAAAGCAAAGGTTTGAGTGGAAGAGCGCTCAGGAAGTTACCGTTTCTAGCCCATGCACTGTTTGTTAAGGTGAGTATTTTATTCTCTTCTACGGTGAGTGTAGGAAAAAAACGAGTCATGCTGTTTTTTAATGCATGTTTGTTTGCCTGCAGACACCGACAGTGACTCTTGAGAGGTTTCTGGAGGCTATGGGGCAAGCAGTGGATAAACAGAAGGAGGAAAAAGCTAACCTGGTCAACGGTGTTTGAACTTATTACAATAACCAAAGCGTGACACATGATTGTTTATCAGCTGTCACATCCCATAAATGGTTTGTAGCTGGGAAAACAACAACTGCAATGGTTTTACAAAGCTTGTTCAGTTAATTTGGCAGCACTGTGTTGAATATATTGTCAGGAATTAACAAATACCTTCTTTAACATAACTCTTTATTCAGGTAATTTTCTTGGAGCTTCTACCTTAAAGACCAAAATAGTTTGGTTTAAGATGGAGTACCCGGTGCTTGAATTCTCTATACGTGTTTAACCCGATTGTTTACTCTGTTCTTGGTGTCAAAGTGTTATTTTTATATAACATGAAGCTTTAACAGTACCAGCTTCTTTTTGTTCGCATGTTTAAAGGGAGAGTTCAGGTTTGTTTTAGCATATATTTTTGGCTGTAGTTACTTTTTGTGTTTATCACTCGATGGACATTAGCTCAGCCTGTGGATTTCGTTGGAAATTTCCCTTTTAAAATCACAGCTCGTCAGACAGAATTAAAAGCGGTCCCTCAGTGGACAATGAAGCAACAGAAATACAGTAAAGAACATGCAGTTGGTTTTGTTGTGTTGTGGTTTTTGGTGTTTTGTGGACTGGTTTCATCTTCTGTAGTATGCCCAGCTGTTCACAGGCACCTCCATCCACAGGATCTGTAGAATAAGCTAATGTTCATGTACAATACCAATTTAAGTTGAAAAAATGTGAACTGTCCCTTTTTTAAACATGCTTTTTTTTGTACTCTGTTCATGTCTCTTATGTTTTAAATGGATGTTCCTCCTTCCCCTTCAGTTGAACATGTTCAGTTATATTGTCAGTTCTTTATTTATGCTAACAGTAAGTCCTCTATCGCACTTATGTTCGTGACAACTTTATTTGTGTACATATAACGTTGTAATAAACACTATTGTAGTGTGTTTGTTTGTAGATGCATTCCTGAGATCTTAACAAAGCCTCTGATCCACCACTTGGTGGCGTACAGATGCTGTCACACAGTTTTACACATGGAAAGACTGAATTATATATAGTGTATTTTATGAGATACATGATAATGGTGATAAGGGCGGTAAGTGAAAATCCCAACAGCGATAAAACCACATTGAAGTTAACCTTGAGCACATTTCAGCTCAGTTATCTAAATCACCTTCCTGAGTAAAACCTGAAACCCTCACAGCTGTTAAATAAATGTACATTTTCCAATCTGGAAGTCAAAAGGACTCTCAGATTATACTTGGAGTGCAATTGTGCAGCTAAAACAGACGTCCTTTATGAAACAAGCCCCTGCATGGGGACTCAAAGTGATGTATGATTATACCATCTGACAGTGTGTGTTTGCCTGTCGCTGCCACTAATTTAACGTAAAATCAAAATTGTCGAAAGATGATTCAGTTTTATCAGTCATACGCACAGTTTACATGGACAGATCAGTGGCTCCATTGTTTGTATGAACATGTTTTGCATTCTGTGAATGCTCTGCCGCTTTGCATGTCAGCTGCCGGGTTCAGACAATGTGCCCTTTGTTTGTTGTTGGGCAACAGCTTTTTCACTCCACTTCAAAGGTGGATTCTGTAGGCTGTTCCTGAATGTAAAAGGAAAGCAAACATCGAGTTCATCTCCATTCACACGCTTCGTTCCTGCTCAATCATAATCACTGTCACCCTTAAAATGACCTTTTGTGGGTGTTTTGTTGAGCACGGTTCACAAGAAATGTTTCTGGATTTGATTTTTTGCCGTCTAAAGTCTGTCATTAAGATCAAGCAAAAGAAAAATACTCTCTTTATAATCTAATCAAGACCTTCAAGGGCAGATTTTTCATAAGTATTGGGTTTTACAAGAAACCTTGACTGGATTTTCCCTTCCACATAAAGCCCCCATTTCATTAAAGAAACATGGCTGTTGTTTGTTTGAATTATCCCTTTAATGCCACAGTATCTTTTTACACCTAATTGTTTGGCGCCCGCTATTTTCATACGTCAATGAAGTTTTTATGTGAGATGAATTGCACAAGGAAGCTGTACTTTTCGCTAATCTGATCAATGATCACAAAGTGGAGAGAAAAAAAAGGAAGATAGAGAAAGGGAGAGCTGTAAGAACGGGCATAGTAAATAAAACCATAATTGCTCTGTCTGGAGGCCTTTTTTCTTTTGACTGTAGTTGGTCCAAAACCAAGCGGCTGTTAAAAGGCAATCAAGACGGAGAAAGAAGAAAAGTCAAAAGCCTTATTGTTACAGGGTTTTATCACAGTTTCAGGCAGCTTGAAAATGTCAGAAAACTCCAAACAAAACAAACAGTCTGATGTTTATCCTCTCAACCGTTGTTCAGGTACATGGCAGGAAGCAATGGAATATCGTTGTATGTGCCAACGGTGATTCACATAGAGAGGGGAATTAACTTACACACGTACTTATAGGCATGTTCAGAAGAAACCGAGCAGAGCTGCGCACAAAACCATGGAAACTATCGCTCATTTCTCTGAGTATAAAATTGCAGATTGAACTTAAAGTCCCCCTCCAGTCACAGGCGGATTTTTCTTCTTGTTCCTGCAGTTGAATGTTTGAGCTTCACTGTGCACAATGATGAATGTGCAGAGTTTGACACGAGAAGGCTGTTTTCACATTAATTGCTCTAAGTATAAAGTTTCTCTGTGAGCACCGAAAATCTGATTTCAAGAGGCGGGCCTACAAGCACGATTTGTGACATCACTAGTAGTGATGGAAGCCAATCCTGGTCAGCAAACACAGGGGCGATGTGGAAACTTGAAGCCTCCAGTGCTCATACACTGAGAATTGACTCTACAGTTAAGTAGGAGGCATCTTGTGTCCAGAAGTTAAACTTGTAAAGGGAGAAGGAGAAGGGACTGGTGCCATTTTAAGTATTTTAAAGAAGAAGTTTAAGATGAGTCTACAAAAGATAAGGACTCGTTTAAAACCTTAAAAAAAAAAAACTGTACATCAGAAAAATGGCTCCATGCAGCTCTTCCGGCGTAATCCAAGTCTCCAGAAGCCCTAGACATCCCACATTGATATGAAAATACGTTACTTACACCCTTTTTAAAGGCAAAGTCTTTGCTGTAGCTGCTAAGCCAAAAGCTATAGCGCACAGCCTGTCTGAAGTGGGTGCACAAGCTCAACCGCGCATCAAAGGTGTAAATACGACTTTTGAAAAGAATTTGGGATCTTACGGCTTCCAGAGTTGGATTACGCCAGATGATCTGTGTGTTTTTTCACTTTTTTACCTTTTAAAACAAATCCCAATCTACTTAAGTTAATTATACTTCTTTCTGCAAAAACCATGTCATACACACATATAAAATCATTTGAATGCATCCCTCAATAGAGAGGATCTTTAAGCTTTAAAGAGGTTTACATCGACATTATCTCTGGGATGATTTTAAGGTTTAGCAAACCCTGCGCTTTCATCAGTATAATGATCTGCATCCTCTGTGCAAATGCGCAATAAGAGCCCATAAAACTTGTGCTGTGTCAAAGCGTCTCAGTTCTTCATCCACATGACAGCCTTTGATGATAAACCAGGACTTTTATCCAAGTGAACATTGCCCTTAAAAGACAGCTCCAGCTCCCTCTCTTCTCTCTGCGTTCCCCGTCTAAACTATCCTGTCAGAAACTGTCCGAGCAGGTTTTTTTTTTTTTTTTTCTGCATGAGCTCTGAGATCTTTTTTCTTTGCAGCCCATATGTATGTCATCTATTAAAGCGGGATGTTAGAGGGAGCGGGAGAAAGAGGACGAGGATGAGGGAGAGACACCTTGTAAAGAGGCAGAATCCTGGGAGCCAGTCTGCATAAAGAGGTGGTGATAATTAGGCACAGCAAGTAGGATCAAAGAAAGCTGCCATCAACGAGCTATGCAAATGTCTGCTCATCCTGTCAGCCACAGACAGTGATCTGAGGGTCCTGTGTCTATGAGAAGTCAAACAGCAGACAAATTGACAGGAAGAGCAGTATAGCAGCACTACGCACTCCTCATGGTATGGCAGTGAAACTGGGACACTATCATGTAGTACCATTCAGTCAGAAAATAAGATGTTCTTCCAGTAGCACAGAGAATACATGTCTCCCATGTTGCTCCAGGCAGAGCTCCTCTGTTTAGGTAATAAAGGATAAAGATAAGGTTTAGTGCACGGACTGTAATTTCTTCTGTGACAGCAGCACTTCGAGAGTGTGAGAGATTGACTCCGACTTTGTAATAACAGTTTTATGCCTTGATAACACGAGAAGATCAAAGTGACGTCTCTCAGCATTTTGAATATAATCCGAGCAGGAGTGGAATATGTACAAAACACAACCATCACACTCATGTTTTCATAAGGTTGCCTGTGTAAATGAATATTCATAACACTTGGCATGTGCACCGGGCCCTGCTTTAACACCCTGCCAAAGAAAACAAACTGTAAAACTGCTGAGGAGCTTTTGATGTCTGCTGGGTTAAAGTACAGCATGTTCTTCCTGGTTCTCTTTTATAAACAAAGGTTTATCTTCAGCATCTGTTGGGAAGAAACTTCAAACAAATAGCTGAAATGACAATGGGCGGCCTGTTAGTGTGTGGTCAGCACACAGAACAATAGTACAATCATTCATTAAACAGCCATGTCATTAATTGCACCTTGTGTGTTTTTTTCCTGTCCACCAGAAAATGTGGGGAACTTCAGTTCTTTAACAAACCAGCTTCTAACTTGGGTTGCAGCGGTCGGGCACAAATCATGTTACTGTTATTCTGGTTTATATTTGATCGTGGGCTCATGTTTTGTTTTCTAATAAATTCAAACCTTTAACTTTTGGTTTTCATGTGAGTTTGACTCAGAAGAACTTGTGATGCAAACAGGCCCACAAAATACTGCGACTGAGAAATGAATTAGGGAAAACAAGATAATAAAAGTGTCTTGGTCATAAATCTAAAATCTACTTTGAAAACCATGAATGGAGCTGTTCGGAAAATTACACCAACAGAGGACGCGGTTTTACGTTCAGCGACGCACGAGCTGCCAAACCAGACTTCAGTGCGTCAAACTAACGAACCTACAGCCGGAAAATGAACGAGTGTGCTTTTCAAAATAAAAGTACAGTTTGTAAAACTACAGATAAAACCATAATTAGGTGAAGCAGAATAAATCCCAGATTAAATAGTCTATTAAGAGGTTATAATACATTACTGTTATTTACTTGGTTAAAGATTTTGGGTAGTACTCTATCATCCAGCTGAATTAGACACTTCTCAAATCAAAGACAATAATTTTAGAGGAAAAACAATTCAGGAGCACACTGACTGATTTGCAGTCTTTAGTAGTGATGGCCTATCATTATGTTTGACCTTGATATTGCAAAGACTTGCACTACTAAACGTTATAAAACAGTGAGTTTACTCCAATGTTTGTTCCCCTATAATATGCCATAAACAAGTTAAAGACTAATCGTAGGTCTATCTGTCTATTTAATGGGTAAGAAAGCTTTTAGGGTTTCAGCACCCACTGCATTGAACAACCAGACTGAACACAAACTTCAGAATAATGTACGACTGAACAATTTTAAAACTATGGTGAAATCCATTGATTCCAGGTTGTCTGTGTGCAAATGTTTCATCTGATCATTTCAATGTGCTTTTTCTGTTAATTTGCAGTCGTAACTCCAGGTCTCCCCTGAAAAGGAGAACATAATCTCACTGGGACTAACCTGGTTAAATAATGGCTAATGAAAAAAAAGAAAAAATCTGGAAGATTGTGTTCGACATTTGTTGCTATTTTTCTTGGTGACTTGGTGAGTAATCAATTAATAAAAACAATCAATTGGCTGAGATTAACGATCATCAAATGAAGAAAATAATGCTGGAATCTTTCATTATTGTTTAGTAGATTCATTATTAAATAATTTTGATTTAAGTAAAAAAGAATATAAATATGTGGTGTTCATAAAACCTCAACCTGTAGTCGACAGAGAGGGCAAAATTAAATCCAGATGTGTTTGTCTGGTTTTGGTCAAACTTTATAATTTCTAGATGCTTTGTTTTTTTAATTACATACATGTTTTACACATATTCCATACATATTTGAATGTTTCATTACATGAAACATTTTTTTTACTTGATTGATATCAAATGGATGTACATCATGCACCTTACTGCCACCGTCGCTGCTGCACCTTCAATCAAACAATCAGTACACTGTGATCACTTTTATTGCTGTTTTTATACCGTTTTGCACTTATTGTCTTTGCACAACAACAGTACACCCTTTGACTTTACATTCTGTAATTATATTCGTGTCTCATCTGCATACATGTACAGATAGTATATACACATGCACCTCATCCCTGCTGTCCTATATTTTATTCTGTATACTTATTACTATTGTTAGTAGCTTTTATTATCATTATTATTATCATTACTGTTATTATTATTATTATTATTATCATCATTATTATTATTAGTGGAGTCTCTAAGCAAAATATTTTCACACGAGTGTACAACCAGTGACAACAAACATCTTGAATCATTCACCGAGACGTTTTATTTTGTAGAAGCACTAACCGGAAGCACCGCACATGTCCTGCCTGGTGTTGACACTGACTGTGTGATCTCTGCTGTGTTCACCGCGCTCCCACAGTCAGTTGAAGTGAAGGGAAGCCCGGAGACAGACAGACAGACAGACACACAGACAGACAGGCTGACAGCGCGTCCTGTCTCCCTCGCGCATCACTTTCACACACTTATCTCGCTCCCGCTCAGAGACGACTGATGCCTCAATGAACACGCGGTTTAATCACCTTCCTCTGGACGAAGTTGGAGTTTTCTTCTCGCCAAGCAAACACAATGTGACCATGTTGAGTCAGTGACTGTGTTATCCTTGTCCGATTTCGGAGTACCTTGTATTGATCCAGGGATAGAGGGACTTAACAATGGGGAAACTTCAGTCCAAACATGGTAAGAAAATGTTGCAGCTGAAAGCAAAGAATGAGCCGATCTGAAAGTATTCTGATTGAAAAACTAACTGTGTGCTTTGCATCCCTGTTTGTGATGGATCTGCAGCGTGTAAGCGCAGAGAAAACCCCGAAGGTGAGCATAGATCATTTTGCATAATCTTAAAAACGTACAATCTGACAAAGCACCTGCTGATCGGTGTGTTTTCTCCACGTCTCAGGAGACAGTTTCGTCGTGAACGCCTTCCTCCGGAGAGGGATGGAGGAATGTGAGAGGTACAGCGCGACGGATCACAAGCTGAAGAACATGCAGGTAGCTCTCAGGCTTTTCTCACGTCTCCGCTTCACGTTTTATTTCCCTCTTTCCTCTCGCTGACAACAAAATCAACTCATACGGATGCCCCGTTTTGATTAAAATTAAATGAAAAGGCTGCGAGGCTATTGAGTTTTCCCTTTAATGACTCGAAATACTGACTTCAAAGCATTTTCAAGAGTCAAACAAAAAAAAACAAAAAAGAAAATATGGATTCAATAAAAACTCAAAGAAGCTCTCTGATTTATTTTGGCAGAGGAGATTCTTTAATCCTGCTCTTTCTAAGTGGTGAAACACTCTTAGAAATAATCATTGCATCACCTCTTTCTGTGCTGTATTCATGTTTATTTAACAGTTTACCATTAAGTCATTATCAGAAAAAAAAGTGTGCCAGGTGTGCGTATATGTGTGTGTGTTTGCATTGCTGATGGCATGAGTCTGCCAGGCGCTTCAAAGATCTTAGGGGAAGCCAAGTGTATTCACGAAGCATGTGTGAAGACATGCTGATGTCTTTGCCGAGTTGTAGGTTGTTGTTCTTTCTGTCATGTCTGGCTCCGGCACAACACTGCAGCGGTTATTCCCCTGCCAGCATCATTGGACGGGGTTATGACAGCCATGAGCCCCGTGTGTGAAGCGGCTTGGCAAGGCAGCACACGCACACAGAGACACACACCCACACACTCAGAGACACAGACTGGATGGAAAGGTAGTCGTTTCTCAGACTGAGGGATATAAAGTTTGCTCTTGTGGCTGCTGGCATCATGACTCTGGGCTGTGTCTTTTTCCTCAATGCCTCCCATTCTAGCGCAGCTCCCAGCGGGCAGACCTCTGTGGCATAACATTACATCACTTCAATTAGCTCTGAGGGGCACGAGGGCCCGCGAGCCCTCAGACACAAACTGCGAGAGGTGCGCGCAGAGGCACTGACGATCTGTGAGGTGGGTGGTTGTAATAGTGGAAGAGTTATAGATTATATCAGGGCCATAAACCGCCCACTCATGGCAAATTAAAGGAGAACTTTACTCTGCTTCAGAGGAGGCTGAGTTCACACTCCCCTGAAGGGAAACCACCAAAGGCATACGCTTGACACTTATTAGTTGTAGGGCCCCACCCTCACTTCTGATTTATTTTGCGTCATTGGTTGGCTGCGTTAGAGGCTCGTTCACAGACCAGAAGTGGATAACTATCAGCCTTTAGCTAACCAGCCCGTAACTTTTCCTGCTTCCTTTGAGACTAACGTAGGATTGATTGATGAGAGGGGGTGGACAAACCGCACTGCAGTCACATCTGTGACAGCGTATTCTGGTGTCAAACAGTTGCTGGTTCCAGCTTCTTAAATGTGATGATTTGCTGCTTTTCTGTGTCTTATATGACAGTAAATGAAGAGTTTGGGGGTTTTAGACTTGAAGACGTGACTTTGAAGACTTTGAAGACGTCACTTTTGGCCTTGTGATGAACATTTTCTGCAATTTTGTTGACACTTTATAGACTAAGCAATACTGGTTGATTGTAAAAACAACCCTCAGATTAATCAATAGTGAATATAGTCTTGACTTGCAGCTCTAGTATGTAAGAAAGAACAAAGCATTTTCCAAATTCTTGTATTGGGGAAACAAAGTATGTGACTGTAACCAGGAGCAATGTTTATACATCACATGTTTCCAGGAGTGATAATAAGATAGCATGATGCAAACTGGAACGATTAGTCTATTGATCATTATTATTATTATGTTTAAGTCGTTTTTCAAGCATAAATACCAAACATCCTCTACATCCAGCTTCTCGATCATGAAGATTTGATGCTTTTCTTCATCCAGTGTGACATATCTTTGAGTTTGGTACTGTTGGTTGGACAAACAAAGCTATTTGAAGACGTTGCTTTCTGCATTTTTCTGTATTTTATGACATTTTATAGACCAAAATGACAATACATCAATTTGGAAAGAAATTAAAACTCAAAGTTTTGATATTTACAATATGATTGAGGTAATAATACTCAATACAATACAACTCAAATATTTGTTTTTTCCATAACTGATAAAACAAGCAGTTCTCAGAGGAAAATAAGGTCCCCAGAACACTGTTTTGAAGCTAGAGAGGTGGCAGGGTCCGCCAAATATAAACAAAGTGAAACAGTATAAAGTATCCTTTAAGGTCAGTTTGTTAATTCAGTTTATTCAGTCATAAAAACAAAGAGGGTTTGATCAGTCAATGAAGATCTTTCTCTTCCGATTAAAATGTATTTCCCAAAACTACGTAGTGCACCTTTACCTGATAAAATACTTGTTAGCTGCAGCCAAATAATGGAAATACAGCATCGTGAATGAAATTGATGCGATGACGTTTCGTTGCCTATATGCTCGCGATTGTATCGCTGAGGCAATATGTGACTGCCTGCTCGTATGCAGTGACAGCTCTATTCATGCTGTTTGAAATGAGCCTGTGCCTGCATTAATGTAGAGATGGATGAGGTCCCAGGAGACGCTTTTCATGCCGTATAGTTTCCCATCTCACAGACTGACTCAGTGCAGATAGAATTTATCTCTGCTGCAAGACAGTAATAACACCATTTCCACGTTTGATCTCCCACACTGTTAATTAATTCTTCGCTGGGATCGGATTACATTGTCACATTTCCAGATATAATTATTGGATCATGGCTTGTTAGATGTGTGGGGTTTAGACCAAGATTAAACAAGTGCAAGTCGAATAGAAAATAGCAGTTGTTATATCTTCTTTTTTTTTTTTAAGGGGATTTGAAGTTTTTAGATCAATTTCAGCCTCATTTTCAGCATATGGCTCTCAACAGATAGTAGTTCCTCCTGGCTGATGAGCAGCGGGGACAGTTAAGATGACTTATGATCTGGTACAGGAGGAGATTGGCCAAACTCACTGTTTAGCTCTGACCATCCCCCTCCTCATTGTCAAACGGGGGAGTAGGATTCCTGAGCTGTCTGGCTGCGACTTCAAAGCGCAGAGCTGGGAGTTATAAAAGGGCTCTGATATCAGTGGAGCCTCCGAACCCTCACCCCTCTATCCCCCTGCCCTGTCCTGGGGGATGGGCTGAGGGATGGAGCACAACCAGGGAGGGGGGAGACAAGCGCTAACATAGCCCAAGATGGGTTCGTGTAAACCTGCGAATCTCCTCAATAAAGCAGTCCAAGAAATTATGAATGCTTTGCCGCGCTTTCGCAAGAAATAACAAAAGATCAAAGGACGCGAAGACCTGTTTAAATATTGATATTGCTGCAAAACACGATTCAAGATCGCAGCTGGCAGCCGGCCTTCTGCGTGTCATCCTTCAGGAGTTAATGAGTGTGGTCTGAGTGGACAAAGAGTGCGTGATTCAGCAGGATGACTTGGCTCATCCCGGCTACAGTCATCGAGATCTTGACACTTAGATGCAGGTGTTCGAGACAAGTCTTACCTGTCCGAGCACCTGGTGTAATGTAGAGATATTGCAGTGGGGATCAAAGTGGCACTCCGAGGCTTAGTCACCCGCCCCGCCCCCGCAGAAAAATGAGGCTAGTCTGTAGTTATTGAATATGTAAAATGCAGAAAACGCCTTACCCTGTACTTATCCCCCCAACCTGTGTTCATTAGTTGAAGAGCTCTGTGAAGGTTCACTGTGTTTCACCTCTGGAAACATCAACACATCAACAGTCCAGACCTGCACACACACACACACACACAGACACACACACACACACACCCACACACACACACACCCACAGTGCTTCATTTTGGAGCTTCAAACAGACATGCTTGGATGCCCAAATAATGACAGGCTAATTCAGCCTTTCAGCACCATCTTTTGTCTCAAAACTTCCCGCAGACTTGGCCCGTGAGGAGCGAGTGTGTCAACATTTTAAATTACACAACAAAGGCCTTTATTATTCCCGCTTGAAAGGTTAATAATATCACACTCGAAGTAAAAAGGGCTCGGTTAGGGGATTCAGCTTGGGGTGTAATGATGTGCCAAAAGCTCCGAGACGCAAATTTATTTTGACTTTCGGAGAGTTACACAGCACTCAGCCCTCAATAATAAATTTAGTTTAAGAGCAGAGTTCCCAAGCAGCTCACTAAACTAATTGTAAGCTAATGTTTTTTTAACATTCATTTGGAATCTGTGAATAAGACTTTCCCCTTATATAAAAATCCTCATTTGGCGACGCTGCTCGAAATGGATGTTATGTTTGGACAATTTCGCCGCTGGGCATTCGGGTATATCTTCGAGTCACCATGTTAATTTTGAGTGAGCAGTATTTGATTTGGATCTCAGGCTGGGATATCTGTGTAATCATGAGGCTGCGACCCGAAATGACATTTTATTTTTCAGTACACAGCCACAAGTTTCAAACTGAGGTCATTTCTTTTGAGTTTGGACTTGTGTGTGGATACAAGCTCCTGAGGAGCACTTGAAGGCTCCTTTCAAGAAATGTTCTCGTCAACAACATCTCGTCACTTTTCCCCTCCGCCTCTCTTACAAATGACAAAAAAAGAAAAGAAAAAAAAAGAGCCTGTCGCTGATGCGGCTCTTGCAGAGAGGAGACAAAAAGGTGCGCTCATATATGTACTGCTTTTGAAGGGACTTGAAGGCATTTGGAGAGTTTGTTTTTTTCCACCTCTCCCTCTCTCTCTCTCTCTCTCTCTCTTTTTTTTTTTTGAAATTGGCTTCACAAGAAGGCGAGCTGTGAGCCTTCATCTCTGAATGAAAAGCATGTGGCTGGCATCCAGAACAGCGGGGTCTTTCAGCACGGCCCCGGCAGACATCTGTTCCTGGTTTGTACAGCAAAATCCTGGAGCAGGGAGAGGGGCTGTGGTGGAAATGGGGTGGGAGAGGGTGGCGGGGAAGAGGAAAAGAGGAGGAGGGGTTGTTTTTTTTCATGGGGGAGATATTTGAGGGGTTTTTAAAGGTAGTGGGGGGAGGGGGCGTAATGGAGAGCCTCATCCGCCTTGTCCGCTGCATTGTCGAGCTGACCATTGATCTCACCTTTCCCTCTACATTAACTTGCTTGTTAACTTTTGAACATGCAAATCACACCCCTCTCCTCTTGGGACTCTTCTTCTACGTTAGTTTCCATTTGTCCAGAACAAACATTCACTTCTCTGTCAGTGTAAACATCATCACCTGGTCGGCTTCGACACTCGTCACAAGTGCGAGATGCTTCTTTGTAATCCCTTCTTTCATGTCGGAGGGTTTCAGCGTGCATCTCCACATGGCTTCACCTCTGAGCCAGAGGTCGAGTCCCTCTCTTGCTGTCTGTGTGTTTGTGAGTGGATGACTGAGTGAGAGGCAAAGAGTGGTTTGTGTGGCCTGCGCCTATTGGAGAAAGACATTAGAACACTGCCAGCAGATTAAATGTTTATTTTCCTGAGGATATTTATACTGTCTGAAGTACTTTGAAGCAGTTTGCTCACTTTCTCATTTTTATTCCCCCGTGATCTGCGCTCATGGAGGGAGCGAGGCCTCTCTCTGACCATCAGGAGGAATCAGAGAGCCATAGCACGTCACACAGAGATCCTGAGGCATTTAGCCTGAGGGCAGTTGTCCATTTAACCCAGTTAGGAATCTTAAGTCTGTCTCTTCAAGGAATAGTAAGACATTTTGGGAAACACACTGATACGCCTTCGTACTGAGAGTTAGATGAGACGATGGATACCACTCTCATGTCTGTACAGTAAATATGAAGCCAAAGCCGGCAGTTTAGCTCAGCATAAAGACTGTAAACCATGGATATAACAAGGGAAATCTGGATACACCATTGTCGGCAAAGCTGTTCAGTGGCGCTTGAGGCCACAAAAGCTTGACTTCTTGGGTTTAAAGTTACCTGGATCTTCTGTGTTTTGGGGCCTATAGAGCGTGCGCACTAGAGACTTCGGCTGACCGAGCAGGCTAACTTCCAGTTTAGACCCCTCCTAACTTGAATGGGGACAAAATTGTTTAATCGTGCGGCTCTTCTAGACTTCCCAAATGTTATCTGACCAAATGGCTCCAACTCTGATGGTGAAACGAGTCATTTCATGGGGTTTGTATGGGAAATGGTTTTCCTGGGCCCCAGTGCATCACGTGACGTTGTAATTGCTCGGTTGGCCACTATGACATTTGGCTTTAAAGCCTGGCGCTGTCCCTGGAGGCTTACTGGAAGCAGGGTGCCAATGCCATTGTTCCAACAGCCCATTTTTCAGATTCCCTGCATTATTCCACAATGACCCGCAACTGCACTGCCATCATCTAACTTAACCATCCAACCCTAATCAAGCAACCAACAGAAGCCAATCAGAGGTCATGATCCACCTAGTATAATCTCATCGTGCAGCTAAGACACAATTGTTAAAGCAAGTTTTGCCAACTGCAATCAAAAACATTGTTTATCGTCACAGACCATCATAAACTCGGCAGCAGCAAAGAGCCTTGCACGTTAAGTCTGACAGTTTTCCTGCGTGAAAAAAACGTTCCAGTCTGGTGGATGCAGTGAAGGTGCCAACACGTTCAGGGTTGTCTGGCAAAAAAGTTGAACCCCGCTCAACTTTTGATGCCACGCAAAGTCATATGACAAGGCTGATCAGATATGTTTTGTGGATTCCTTTGCAACATGAGTTGTAAAATCCTGTTGGTATTACAAACCATCCTGCAGTGTTTTGGCGCATGAGAAACCTTCACATTCACAGATCTGTTACTCAAACTGGACTTCTTGGATTGGATTTCATGCGTCACCAGTACCTGAGGCAACACGCCCCTACCAATGGAGCCTCTCGCATCGTTTTAACACAGGGCTGATTTCGGTCTGAACGCCCGCTACAACTCAACATGTTATATCTTGTTTGTTTAGGAAGTCACTGCTCCCTGCCAAAAAATAGTCCCTGCCAAGCGAGAGGTGATAATACACAGATTTCATTACGCTTGGAAAGAGCCAAGCTAGCTGTTTCCCAATTTCAGGTCTTGGCTTTGGCTTCATATCTGCTGTACATGACATTCAATCAATCAATAACCTGAAAGCATGAAAAAAGCATACTCAATACTCGTTTTGCCAAGGGTATCATAAAAATATCTATACGCGGTTACTTTGGATCTTTTGGTTTTAAAGAGACAACCTTGCGACAGCTGTACCATATAGCGTTTAATTCACATATGTGATGTCATGAATAACAATTTAAATTCCTCCTACAGTTCAAAAGAGAAAAGTATACATTTAGACAAGGGAAGTGGCAAACGCTCAGCTTCTTTCATTACTGGAGCTCTTATCTGCAGACGTACAGAATGAAGTTCTGTCGCCTTTGGAGTTATCTCAGTCCCGTCATCGCCGCTTTGAAGTCTCTGCTTTTCAAAGATATTTATGAGATATCTGTTTGTGTGCTTGAGAGACATCAGTGTAGCTGTACAGGACCGGATTGCAGCGACTCATCAGGCATGCAATCTCAGTGAATATCTCAACTTCCTGACTGGAGCCCATCCCAGGTTTTCAGGGACACTACATGACCTAGACATGCGTGGTCACTGATGACAGCAGGGAGACCTCACTTCCCCTTCATCGGCGAGCGTGCTGGTGGCTGTTCGGGGCAGCCCTGCCGAGGGTTAACACTGGTCTGTGTCTTTGCACTCGCTCCCTGCCAGGGGAAAGAAAATACCTGAAGCTGGAGCCCAGTGCTTAGCGCTGACATTTTTGGCAAAGGCTGCTGGATCCAAGTCTGTGTTTGATCTTATGCTTCTCCCAGCCAAGTAAAACACCGGGAGACTCAAAGGTTATTACATTTTAGTGTGTAAGGTATGTTTCCACATAAACCCCTGTTCCCCCTTAGAAAGCTTTAGCTCTTTTCCAAGTGGACTTCATTTCGCAAGCCTTAGACCAGCCAGGGGAATATCATATTTTTTCAGTTATGGTTGTTGGTGGTGTTATTATATGCTGTCATTACAACCATTGTTAATTGATTACATTGTTTAAATGACATTTTCAGTGAGCATAGTTCATGTGAGGAGCTCGGGGAGGACACAGGAAGCTTCAGACTCAAAATGTTTAATTTACACATGACGAGAAGAGACATTACAGATCTATTCTGTTCAATATTTGGTTGCTTTTAAATATTTGCAGATTGAAAGGGAGACAGAGGTTTTGCTTGTTTGTTTAAAGAGGATTGGGGATTCCTCTTCTGGACACAAGTTTGTTATCCTATGAATTCAGCCAGTGGAAACTTGAGATTGTCTCCACGGAGGTCAGATGCTGACCTGACATATATTCCACAATACAAGCACAGTGGAAACTAAATAGCAGTGTGCGGCACAATACACTGCAAGCTATGAATGACTCGGAACATAAATCTGTGGTGTGAGTTCTTCTACTTCTGTAGGTAGCGTGAGAAAAACACAAGAAACAAATGCGTGAGGACAGAATAGAATAAGGCCAATTATCGGCTAAATGTGTGTAAATATTAGCTGGAGTTTGGTGTTTTTTGCGATTCTCATCCACACACATGTTGTGACGCCACGTGCCATTTGGTAGATTACATTTGCTTTCTGTGTTAGAAAAAAAGAAGGACTTTGGAGTCACCCCTGAATGCTTCGAAACTTCATCCTTGTTCCACATTCCTGAACCTGACGCCCTACTAGGTTTGAGACTGGAGAGTGAAACGCCACACACCACAAAGCCTGGCTTCCTGTATCCAAAAAAAACAAAAAAGACAGAGGGCATTGCTGGCATTGTTTCTCACTGTTGTGATGCTGTGGTTATTTTTTACATCTAGATCAAGCAGTCCGCGGGGGTGCTTCGCTAATAGTGTACACTCCAGGTGTCCCTCGTGAGATTTAGGAGCATTGCCATGATTTTGAGTGTTTATTCCATAGAAGGACTCAGTATCTTAAGCTCTTTTTATGCCCGTGAACCCTGACAGAAATGTGGAATTTATAGCAGAAATGTGTTCAAAGGTGAACGGACTTTACACAACATCCATCTTCCTGTCCTCCAGTTTCATACACAGAATGCCAAAGCATGGGATTTATCAAACACACCCAAAACCCAGACCCCAGAGGAGTTAGGCATCTCTCTCTGCTCTGAGCTGAGCCTCCCCCTCTTTGGGACCCCAAGCCTGCACATGTGTAGGTATCGCTATTACTCAGCTCATAAAACGCCACAGTTCCATCTGAAAGTGGTTAGCCGTTGAAACACACTCGCAGCTTCAAAGCTTGGATCCAGGCTCGGCAGACAGCGCAGGCCTGGCCGTCCTTCTGCACATCACATTCCTCTCCGATGGGGAATGGCTGCAAACTTGCTTTTGTTACACAAACCTGTTCCCGTCATCAAAACCCTCAATGAGTCTCCATTGAAAGGAAGTGGTTTATTTTTGTCACGGGTGGTAATTTTTCAGGGGGATTTAATTCGGGAAAAAGAATGACTGTGGAACGATCCAACGTATGTGTGCAGAGGAAATAAGAAATCCAGTGGTTCTCGCATTCAGCGCTGGTGTATTTATATACCCAAACACCTTTTGTGCTCTTTCTATATGTGACAGAAAGGGAGGGGAGAGGATGAAACAGTGCTGAAAGAGGCCACTGTTCTCATTTCCTCTGAAGGCAGCCTTCTTTTCTTCCCCCCACCCATTTCTTTCCTGAGCCCGTCCACTTCAAAAGCTGACCTGGCCCTGTGTGCCGTGTAACATGTTTACCTAAAGGCTCATTTCAAATAAACAGCAGTTCTCCTTGTGATGCCTGCCCCCCTCACTGAGAGCCTTTCAGAGACACCATCTGCTCATAGGAGGTGCTTCACAAAGAAGGCGCACTTTTCTAAATCAGGATTTTATTTCACGATATCGCCGCGGAGTGACTTTTGCAGCATGCAGCTTTAGAAAATAGTAGTCACCTTGCAGTGAAGCAAAAAGGGTTGAGATTGCTGTTGAAAAATTAAGACAGAAACGCCTTTAGCTCATAAAAAATCTGCTTTTGAAAGCTGAAAGTAAAAGATTTGCATATATGTGACCTGCCATCTTCTCAGATATAGTAGCTCTTTCTCTGTAACCAGCGCCTACTTCTTCGTGTTGATAGGGGCCGACTGATCCTATCACTTCAAGAATGCCAGTGTATCAGAATATCTGAACTTTGACCCACAGTGTCATGTGCTCAGCTTTGAGAACTTCTCTAGCACCTGATTATCTCATAGCATTTAAGGTGTTATTGTACATCAGCCCCTTCTGCCTTTTGAAGCATAAATCGTCTTTCAAGGACTTTTATCGAACATCGAGTGCCACACTTAGTGCTTTCAAGTGGACTCCAGACTTGTGTGATAGAGAGCGAGACTCCATCAGACTTGTAGCTTAATACCTGAGATAAGATAAGAATACACAAGCAGCCGAGCTAAGCTAACTCAGCTCATGTTTAAGTACTCGCACTCACTTCATATAGCCTCGCAGCCGTGGTTTCCAGTAATTATGGCTGTGAAAGCAGCAGCTCTCTGTGCGCTCTGCTGAGCTGCCCTCTGCACCATAGCCTTTTGATCTCAGCTTGTGCCATGGATGAATTACGTTGCAGAATTTCACACTGGGGAACAGTGTTTCAGACACACACACAGCTAGTCTGTCAGGTCACTAAAGTGCACACATGGCGGCTTCGGTCCAAAAGGAAGAAGCACAGATGTTGCAGTCTCGCAGACCGTGGCCTCAAAATCTCTACTGGCCGTATTTCTGTGTGTCTGATGTGTCACAAGTAAAGATTATAATTCATGGTTTGCACCACAAGGCTTTAAAATTCTTGTCTTGTAGCTGCGTTTTCAAAAGTAATTCATCATACGCATACCCCCACATCCTTTTTATTTTTTCGACCAGTAATTTCCTTTGAGAATAATTCAACAGAAATATGAATGAGCTTTGCATGATTTTGGTGCATCAGTAATTGGCCCATGTGCTACTTTCTTTCTTCTCCGTCTCATCTGTTCTTCAACTTTGTCCCCTTTTTCACGGGAAGTTGTGTCTCATGTGCCGAAGCATTACAGCCAGTGGCCCTTTAGCAATGATCCTTTTCACATATCCAGACTTTCTTCACATGGTCTCAGGATCGTGGAGTCTCCTCTGCTTCCTGAGCCCAGCGTGAGTGTATTTTGAGGAATCCTCAGGAAAACGCTTGGTGTTGACCCTGGGATGACCCCCTGTCCAGTTCCAGGCCTGTGAGGAACTTCACAGCTTGGAATTAAGCCTGTTCTTGCAGTGTCAAGAATTCGCGTGGTCTTTGAGACTGGCAATCCCTATCTGCTGGAAGTGGCAGTGGTACCGGACCGTCAGGGAGTTATACAACAACACAGAGAGAGACAGGAGATAAAATGAGCTGCTGCCACTTTGAACACTGGTATGCAGCAGCTCTTTTTTTCTGTAAGCCCATGTCAGATTTAGGATATTTAGTGTCAAAAACTGCATCAGTCTGCAAAGCCAAGACATTTTTTCCCCAAACAATGTTGGCAGGATCGCCTCAAGCCTTAAATAATTCATAGAAAGGAGAACAGTACCAATTATGTAAACAAGTGGTTTCTCCCAGGACCTGAGGTTTGGCAAGTGTCACTGAGAATAGTTAGGACATAGCAGATGAGTTATTAGGGGCTCTGCCTGTGTGCATATTTGTTGCATCCTCCTGAACTGCAAGGAACTCTGTATTGTGTTCCCCCTGAGGGCTGAACGCAGTAATAGTACAGTACAACAGCCGTCCGTCTCTGTTTGCTCAATATGCCTCCCAGATGGATGCGTTGAGAGTTCATGCTACATTACTGGCTGATTGGTCACGGCAGCCAAAGCTCCTCTTATCGTGGTCAGTCATATGGATCTGTACTTCTCTGTGTAAGTTCTCCAAAGGGAGCAGTAACTAGTGGACTGTATAGCTGTGGTTTTGACCCTGAACATGTTCTTATCCTGCTGGAAGACGAGTTCAGGAAACCCAGCAGGCAGTTTACCCACTAGCCCTTAGGAGAAGGAGTGCCTCAGATTTAAGTGAGCAGCAAAAAGTCATGGATTAGATAGACATCATTCAAGTGTGTACTCCTGATACTTGTACCCCAATGGTCACACATTGGGGAAATGTAGAAGTTGTAATTTGGTCAAGAAATACAGCCAATATCCACATATTTCTGTTAAGGAGTAAAATAATCAGCCAACTAGGATTAAAATAGCCTCGGTGTGGTTCTGATGTTTTGTTATATCACATTTGAATGAATAAAAGCCAGTTCACAAGTGAAAAGTAGAAGTTGAAATAGGAAACCTGGCTAAACTGTTGAAATAGCAAAGAGTAAATGGATAAATAGTGACATAATTAGCTAACTATATAGAAACGGTTGAGATTCTTCGCTAAAAGTAGGCTCTTGATGTGATGTTGATGAAGAGGTACTTCACCTGACGGGGCTGTGGGGTTATCAGACTACAAAGGTCAGGATCCGCTAAAGTTCGGCCAGTGTTGCGGCTCTTCCACACTGGCGTGCAGCTGTCCTTCCCCAACATGGTTTGTTTACATTTCTCAGTCACCCACAGGAGCACTGTAACGCCTGTAGCTCCACCAGCCTCCAACCACAGAGCCTCGCCCCTATGAACTGCCAGGCCTGGTTTTCAAAAGCTGTGACTCAAATCCCTTACAGCTTAACAAAACGAGCAGTGAAAACAGCGGTGTTGGTGGTTATCTCACAGGTGAGAGCAATTATAACTGACATCTCCATTCTAGGCAGACAGCTGCAACCTGACACGAACTACAGTGCACAAAAAGAAGCGCCCTCACAGGTGAGAGTAATTGTGTTGAAATGGTTTTCACCCAGGAGGAGCAGACGAGGCGGACAAAAGGTTCTTACAGAGCCTCGTTGACTGTACCTGACAGTCAGTCAGTTTGAAGAGCTGATTTATACTAAACCCCTGGTGACGTGACGTTCAGCCGATCGCTTCCAAAATACTCAGCTGGACACTTGTGGAGAGCGGTACATGACTGCGTGAGATGGGATTGGCGTCGCAGCCACCTCACCCACAACCTGGCATTCTGAGATCCAGTGTGTTGTTTAAAGGGCCTGAGGAATGTGGAACAAATCCCCTCAGCTTTATCGGCCTGGGCGCGCTCCCCATTGGCTGGGCTTAAGAGCCAGGGGCCTGCGCGGGAGCTTACAGAATTTCACATGGAGGCCAGAAACAGAGGAACATCCTGTTTGAGTCTAACCGCCTGTCCCACACTCGCTTTGATATGCCGTCGCCTTGTGCACTCGCCTCTTTCTTGTTTGTCAGGTTGTGCGTGCCTGTTTGAAATCTGGACTGTGTATGTTCTGTCGAGTTTCTGTGTGCTGTCTTTTCTTTTGACGCCTGGTGCTGCATGGTGTATTTCATTTGTAGCTGAAATGATTCAGGAATTTATCAATTAGTTATTTAAGCAATCTATCAAGCATATTCATCAAAACACTTCCTGGCTACAGCTTCTCACATGCAAGGACTTGTTATTTTTCTCTGTGTTATATCATTGTTAATTGAATATCTGTGGGTTTGGACTGCTGATTAGGCAGTAAGACATTTTGAAGGAGACGTACAGTATTATGCTCATTTTAAGGTTCACAAGATTTCTTTGGGTTACTACTAGAATAAGTTTCCATACTTAAACACATCATTTTTCTCATACTGTCCAGTGCTGCAGCACTGTATTCCTCCTCTGTCTGTTTTTTTTTTTCTTTTTTCCAGTCTGCTCTGATTGGTCAGCTCACCTGACCCAGCACCGCTAACAACAACAAATCAGCTGTGTTAAATCAATTCTTATGTGCCAAACTAAGCGGCAGGTATAAATGATGCAAATGTTTGACATGGTGATGTAGTGTGATGTCACAAAGTCACAAAATTAAAGGGTGGACTACTGACGAGGCGTTTCAGGATCAGTGTTTTCTATGGGAGAGAAGAGCGTTGGTGTGGACTTTGGACTTGGACTTATTTTTTTGCAATTATCCAACATATTAATATAGTTTTAATTCTTTATACCTTGCCATACTTGAGACATTGAAGTGGCCACTACGAGGCTTATCCTTTCAGGTAAAACTTTCAAGTAAAAACCTTCAAGTCTTGAGTTTTTACCTGTTAAAATCCCTCAACAAAATAGTAAAAAGACAGCACCACTTCTGACTCTTAAAAGAACACTTTTTATTGTACTTTTGTTCAAGTAGATCATTAAATGTTTGAGTGCAAATAACACATGGCATTGGTCGTATAAAAGTCCATGCAGAGACTATTGCATTACACCAGCAAGCCCTGTTAGCTCTGAATTAAAGCAACATGCTCTCTGTGGTGCAGTCGTAATGTGTGTGGCACCACATTTTAACCTTAAACTCACTTTTTTGTTTTTTGAATATAGTGAATCATGACAGGCGCTTTGTGTTTTTCTCTTTCCAGTAACTAATAAAATACATTAACGGTCTTATGACCTACTACCTCTATAATTTAATACATTTGCCTAACCCAGATTCATGAGCGTGATTCCAGTGACTGGTATGAAGCACATGGTTTCCAAGTCCCTACAGTAGCTGCCTGTGTGACAGCTGAGAGGAGGGCACCACATTACATCAGACTCCTATCAAAGCCCACTTTAATGAAGGCAAGCTGATTACAGCACTGGTGACAGATGCAGGGTGGTCAGCCAGTGATGCTAATCTTTGTTTATGCCATCCAGCGGGTCATAATCAAAGTGAGAGAAAGATCAGCGAGAGGCTGAGGAGGGGGCTGGAGGGGCGTGCAGAGTTTAGGAGATAGTCTCTCCTGATTGAAGGGGAGCGGGTGACTTTCAGTGGTTTACGTGCTGCTCTTACATAGACAGGCAAGCATGCTCATCTCTCCCCACAGCTGTTGTTATACTAGCACCGAAGAGGCTTCGCCCCTGTGATTCATGTCCTGCCAAGGGAGAGGTCTTGCCTCTTGTTTGACCTCAGAGAGAGTCCCGCTATCCTGAAAAGGGCCGTATCTGGGCCATCTTGGCCACATGGGACCAGTCCAGATGACAGGCTGGCATTCTGCTCTGATCTTATTTCCATTCATAGACAGGCATGTCATGGCACCCTGATACATAGATAAAATAGCATAATTAGTGGACAAAGGCATGTTTTAGCTGTGTAGTAATGACAAGAGTCATGAAAGAGTAAGGTTGTGTTTTTTGAGGATGAACTTAAAAATGCTCCAAACTAGGGTTTTAATTAGGGGTCGACCGCTGAGGCTTTTTCAGGGCTGATACCGATACCAATTATTAGAAATCAAGGAGACCGATAACCGATATTTGAAACCAATATTCATTTGCAGTAAAGTACTGTTCTGAAGTACAATCTTGAGGTACTTGACTTGAGTATTTTCTTTTTCTGCAACTTTATACTTTCTCTCCACTACATTTAGTTACTGCTGTAGTTTGCAGATTCATGTTATTTTATTGTTTATAGGCTATTAATTGTGATGCGTTGTCAGTCAGACAGTCTTGTGGGCAGGACACGAGTGAGAAGATGTTGCATTAGAGCCAATAATCAGTCTATCCCTGGTTCTAATACTGGTACCAGTGTCAGAAATGCCTCTGATACGGCGTAAAATGCCCGAAACTTTACACAATCCAATACCACATTATTTATTTAACGCTACTTCCCAGCAGTGTCCCGTAGACCTGTGTGACGGTATCGGAATCGGTATCAGGAAGGGTCCTTGAGGGTCCTTGGCTCAGACATGATAACAGTGCATGGTTAGAAACTGAACAATAAAAACATGCGTTTAGCTTGTGTTTTTATTGTGATCATGATAAGCATTATTGACAAAGGCTAACTCAAATCCAGCAGTATTTGCAGTGCTGTTTGTTTTAATATTGCTACTCAATACTAGCTGAAGCCAATCTGCTCTGTTGACTCTGAGCACCATAATTACCCTGACTTGGACTGAAAGCTGAGGCCCGATGAACCGGAGGGATGGAGAGCCAAGAGACCAACATATTGTTCTTTTACTGTCTTGCGAGAGAAGAGACAGAAGTTGTGCAACGGGCCCTCTCTCTCTCTCTCTCTCTAGCTCCCCATATTTTCAGCCACAGCCCCTTCCCCCTTCTCTCTCTCCACCCCTCGTCTCCCTCTCTTTTTTACTCTGCCTCTCTTGAGTATAACCGCTCACATCTGGTTTTGAGTCAAGGCCAGGTTGGTTTCTTGTGGAATGGAGGGCTTTTATTTCTCAATGGCCCCACTCCCTCTCCAGTTTCATTCTGCGGTGAAGAGTATGCAGTTTGTTTACGGACTGGTGTCCCTTTCTTCGTATTGATTCTACTCAATCCTCATTTTCATCACCGGGGAACCCCACAATCATCCCCAATTAATGGCCAGCGGGAGCGGGAATGCTGGTCGGCTGGTGGTCACCAAGGCTTTACTTTGGCGCCCTACTTTAATGTCAGTTCCAGGTGACTTTGTATTTCTAGAAACTGTGTACATCCTGGAGAGCTCAAACTGTTAGCCGCTCATTAATTGTCTCCCATGACACTCTCTCCATCAAATTAAATGGGATTGTTGGTCTGGTTTGGATGAGGAACAGTACAATACACCATCTCACATCTCACTCACTCATCTCACAAAAAAAAAAGTAGAGGCACAAACTCAGAATTAAATTGTACTCTAAAAGTTCTCTGTAAACTAATTATGACTTTATATCAAAAACAAGCTATCTGAAGAAGCATCCAGACAGCATCCTGTGTTTGTGCTTTTTCCAGCATATGTTTGTGCTTGGATACGCATCCAGACATCTGATCAAGTCGCCATTTTTCATACCCCAAGGCCAGAGGAACTGTGTAAACACTCCTCATGTTAGCCTCCCCTGTTTTTGAAGATGCGATTTTCAAAATCAGTGTTGCATCGTACGGTTTGAAGAATGGACTAAAAGAAGCGCGTGTACTTATATTTAGGGGTTGAGCTTGAGGAGGGGGGTGTGAGAACA
This sequence comes from Pagrus pagrus, assembly GCF_965226575.1. NCBI lineage: Eukaryota > Metazoa > Chordata > Actinopteri > Spariformes > Sparidae > Pagrus > Pagrus pagrus. The sequence goes on from NC_140191.1 coordinate 16,338,409, forward strand.
AAGATGTGCAGTGTTTTCCAGCGGGAGGATGGGTGGTAGGCAGGCAGAGAGGGAGAGAGACTGCTGGGGGATGTCTGATGTCACCTGGTAGGGAGCTATGAAAGCTTCCCCTGGTTACCCTATCCCACATAAAAGTCTGGCAGTAGGCTGAGGCTTTAGGGAAGCTTGGCAGAAGTGCTGCATTAAACAGGAACAAACATCACACACCTCTCTGTCTGTCTCTTATGTCAAGGCATCTGGGAGACAGAACCTGTTTACATGGAACACTGACAGCACATATTTCCAATGCACTGTCTTTTAAGACAACGGAGATCTAATACGTTATCATCTCCTTGTCGTTCCTGTCCCACACATGCTGTTTCCCATCTGTCTTCCTCATACATAACATCACACACTGAGTAGATGGTGTAGATGTGTATATCACGGGTTTCAGGTGTACACCGCTGCTGGTCGAAAAAAAAAAAAAAAACTGCTCCAAAACTGCTAACACATTTGCCTGCAGAGCACTTTGTGATCTGATAGTGAAGGAATGAGAGCTGCTAGATGCCAGAAAGCAGTTAATTACACATGTGGTGGGCAGATTTGAGCCCGACACCGTGGGCGATGTGGATGGAGATGCCATGTGTTTAGACGTTAAACTGCAGACTGCGGTCAGACCCAGCCTGCTCTCTCATTAGCTCCCCCGATGGATGTAATGAGCATGGAGGTAGCGGTGGTGGGGTGGGAGCCATGTGTTCAACACAAGCCCTGCTGGTCCCCTCCTTGCGCACTCAGCAAGACGTCCCCTGATATCTGAATTTTAATTAGAGACGAGATTCACTTTTGGCAGCTGGCTGATTGATTTGTTTCATGATATTTAACGTCGAATCCGGTCTTTCATTTAGAGGTGCTTATACCTTGCTCTGCGTCCTCATGGGACCGAGGATGAGAAAGACTCGATGGTTCTTTGATGTTCCTCTGTGCTGCGGAGCAGTGTGTCTGTGTGAACTCCTTCTTCCTTACATACTGCCCTTCATTAAGGGACTGCGGTACAAAGCGGGGAGATAAAAGCATCCACTGCGGAAAGGAATCAACAACTTGGCTGCTGAAACCACAAAAGATGGAAACTGTGTGTAGGGGTGCACTTATACTCGCCTGGTTTCTCGCGTGTGTTTTTGCAGCTTGTTTGGAGCCCAGGGAGCGGTACCAGTTGTCTCCACCTTTCCCAGAAGCCTTCCAACGTCTGTAAAAACCCACCTCCACTTCCCCCACCAGTAAGACGAGATAGGCCCTATCTCCTCTTTAACAAACCACATCCTCCTCTGCCTCTATCTGCTTTTCTCCTCTCTCCTCTTATCTTTCCTTCCCTCATTTGTGCCCTCTTTGCCTCCGCTCCTCTCTGACTTCTTTATTCCTCCCGCTCACTTCCTGCCACACTCCTGTTCCCATCTCCGCCTCTCCCCAAGACTCCCATTCCTCCGCTGTTTTCTCTCAATGTCTCCGGTGGCCAATTTGCAGGGGGGTGTCCGAGCCTTGACCCTGACACTCAACCGGCTCCACCCCACCGCCACCTTTTCAAGCGGTGAAGGTCAGAACCAGATTACAGGCCGGAGGTATCATCCTCTGAAGTGAGGAATAATCACGGTTCTCTGAGATTGTTAAATAGAACCACAGGCCCTGGCGCTGTCATTACTCTGAGAAAGAAGGGGAAGGGTAAAGGAAAGGGGGGCTCGTTCACCTAAACGCATGCAGATGTTCAGACTCTCGCTTGAGCCTCGGCTCTGTTGAAGGTACATGGAGTTCTTTTGTTTTCGAGCATCTATCTGTTTTTTATTTGTCTCGTTTCAGTGGGCCTCCTTGATTCAATCTGGTGAGATTTTATTTCAAAGTGTGTGTGGAGCAGCTTAGAGGACCGAGAATGACGTAAATAAGATGAATCATTTGTTGTTTAAATACTTGTGGTTTAGGGCCTGTGCTGCACTTAATTTTCATTGTTTCCACAATCCAGTTGTAATTAAAGAATGGCTGTGTGTGTGTGTGTGTGTGTGCGCGCGCACCCTGTTGCCTTTGCCCCTGTGTGCCTCTGCATTAGCACATGTGTGGGATGGTTATGAATACACTGCGGTTCTGTTTTATGCAGGATATAGATTATTCACATATGACAGGAGAGCGTTTTTTCCCCTTCCGCCGCCTTTGTCCTGCTTTTGTTTTATGGCTATGGAATTGTGTATTTAATCAGCCCCATCCTATCTGCATGGAAATTTCCATCTGGCAATTATTCTCCATTCAAAATAAATACACACATGTTGCTGAGAGCTCATTGTGGGGTTTTGTTTTATATAAACCAAACTTCTTCTGCGAGTCCAGCTTTCAGTGATGAAATACAACAAAACCTTTCCCCTAAACTCTGGGCTTCTTCCATCAAACTTTCCTCACTGGGTTCCTTGTCAAGCAGGATGAGAATAAACAGGTTGGCTAAACCAGAAAGAGAGAGAGAGAGCGAGCTCAGATGATGAAGTGCATTATGGGGGTTTTTGATGGATGCAAGGGGTGCGTTTGAAGGGCTTGGAGGAATCTTGAAAGCTTGGCTGTGGCCCGCGCTCGCTGTGTCCCAGACAGTGAAACACAATAAGCGTGCAGATGTTCAAAGTGTTTGGCCGCGCTGGAGCCTCCAGCCCTCTCCCTCTCATCTGAGTAGGAAATGCTTTAGCTGGAACTGTTTGTTTTCTTTGTGTCTGTGGTCTGAACTGTAGATTCACTTACATCTCTGACCCCCCTCCCCTCCTCTTCTCTCTCTCTCTCTCTCTCTCTCTCCCTCTCTCTCTCTTGTCTCAGGAGTTTCCAAATGGTGAGCTGAAGGAAGGACAATTCACAGATCAACACTGTCCCCTAGAGGGTAGGTTGAGAAGGATGTGTTTGCACTCTAAAGCTGTATGACAGATATGATGTATGTTATCACTGTGTGCATTTATTGCTACAAGCTACTTTCATATTGAATTTGCATGATGGATGATTCTCCTCTAGTTGATTTATAAGTCAAGTGGAATTAGATTATAGTCTTCAATTTGATGTTTATTCTGCAAAAAGTGTGTGGCAGACATTTTGGATTATTACCATGCTTTCATTAGAGTTTACCAAACTTCATGGACACCATTCTGTGGACTGATATTTAACGTAGTGGCCAAATTCAAATGCAGGCCACGTGATACCAAAAACAAACCAAATACCTGTAAAACTGTGACGAACAAGCCTGAGCATCACATTCACGTTTAGAAATCTCTCTGTAACCTGTGATCTCTGTTTACATATTGAAATTTCTTGATTGAAATACATAAAAATGTCGCCTAATTTCTGTGTGAGAAATCTAACTTGAACGTGTCATCTTGTGTCGTCAGTGGTTCTTCCTCCGGAGAAGGCAGAGGGCTGTGAGAGCTACCTACAGTACCTGCACTCAGAGGAAGGAGAGCGGGAGATACTCAGAGACACGACCAAAGCTACCGGGAAGAAACGCATCAGTCTGGATGTAAGCACTTTAACTACCTGGCAACATTGCTCTCCCGAGTTTATAACATGAATATATCTCAACTCACAACTGTGGACCTGAATGTGGTGTTTCCACATTTTGCTTCACTTGACAAGGATTTTTAGGGGTCAGAAAAAGGTCTCTCTTAAGAGTGCTGAAATGGTTTTGTGTTCCAGTGACTAAAAAGGATTCAAATGCAGGTTAGAATATAAATTCATGGTGGGTAACCTGCTGGCCACCGCTTTATGCCTTCAACCTGTGCACAGAACATGTGTCTGTATGTTGACACTGACGCTCCAGACCACATCCTGATTGAATTTAGGGACTAAAATAATAAAATAAATAGATTGTGATGTTAAGACTTGCATGTTTTAAAGAACTGCTCAGATCTGCCCTTCGGTGATCACTCCTCGTTATGTGAGCTGAGGAGATATTATAGAACCGTAAAGGGCCGCCTCTCTCCCCGGGGTCTCCTCCCATGTCAATGCAAGCTGCCTTTCGCACAGTGTCAGCTCTCCACCATGCCTGGAGCACAGCCTATATTCCAGATGTTTATTTTTCCAATTATGGCCGTGTTACTAGATACATCTGAATCAAGGTTCCTGCCAAAAAGTTGTAACAGAGAATAGTGGGTGCGCTCATTTTTCCTGGAAGAAGGTACAAAGACGAGGTCACAGAGGCAGGGTCCACCCTCTGACTCCCCCACACAATGTAAAGGCAGCTGAGAAGTGATCAGTTTACATGTAAGAAACGTGGATATCACTTGGCTGTGTTCTAGTTTTCTTAAGATGTATTCAATTATTAAAAAAAATAGGTTTTTTTTTTTTTTTTTAAGGCTCCTACACTTTTTTCCCCTGCAACCTTTAAATGTACCTTCTGATAAAGTACGTGTTGATTCATGCAACGTTCGAGTTGAATGTGATCGGAGAAGATAGTGTCATGAATCACTGTTGTTAACAGGTTCCCATGCAGAATGAAGGAAAACGACACTCAGATCCGTTTGAAAAATGTTCATGAATCACACTGAAGACAGTGACCGAGCCAATTAAATAAGACGTACTTTGCTGCCCCCTGTTGTCATGAACGCTGCTGTGTTTTGTTTCGGTTGTTGCAGATGTACTTTTGCTTTGCTCGTTGTTGACATGATGTGCATTAAGTATGATTCAATTCTTTGTATTCACAGGACTTGGAGTGTGACGTTTCTGTGGAAGATGACAACCGTCAGGAGTGGATCTTCACTCTTTACGACTTTGACAACAGTGGGAAAGTTACAAAAGAGGTGTGTGTGTGTGTGTGTATGTTAGCTGCCGTGCCTATCTGTGCTATGTCTTCGTAACTTCGTAATTTCCACGGTGGAATTCAATAATTTCATTTAAAGAACTTGTAGTACTGGCTACGGGCTTTTCCTTAACATACATATAGTCGTACGGTAGGACTGCAGACTGTACTGAGCGTGTTTTATCTGTCACTATAGGACATGTCCAGTCTGATGCACACAATCTATGATGTGGTGGACGCCTCTGTGAATCACTCCTGCCATAACAAAAGCAAGACTCTGCGTGTCAAGCTGACCGTCACTCCAGAGCCCCGGTGCCACCGACGAGAAACAGGAACAGGTAAATGACAACAAAAGCAGCGTCGAGCCTCAGAATGCTGTGAGCCCACTTAGTGTTTCCTGCATATTTGTTGACACTTAGATTCGCTCTCTTTGGGTCAATTGTTGGTTCAGTTCAATCACTGATGCAGTTTGAAGTGATAATTCACAAGCTGTTCTTGTCTTAGCAGCATCTTTGATGATAAACGAGTGTTCGTGCTGCGATGTTTTTGCAGTGCACTTGTCAGTCAAACAGTGCAGCTATTACTGCAATGTATTTTTCTGCATATTTCAGATGCTCACAGTCTATGAATATTTCTTGACTTGCTAAATACTTGTTAATCTATAAAATGCAAACAAATCATTTAAATTGTAGATTTCATAACACTCAAAATGACAATTACTCCCATCATATGGATTGTGTAAATCAGCAGAAGTAGCAAACTGTAAAAGTACATCCACCTCAGTCTGTAAGTATAGATGTTGCTGAGCACTTTTCCTGCTCTGAGTTCTTGTACTTTCCCACTTCAGATCGCTGTCATCAGGAAGAGGGGCGTTCAGCTGACAAGCGGCTCTCCTCCTACATCAGGTTAGTACAACAACATCTACCCTATCTCTCTAATGTAATCTCTTCTAGCAAAGTATATTTTGCTTTGAGGCTGGCCCCTGTGTGCATTCGTCCACTTATCATGATGGTTTTACACATTTTTTAGCAGCAAAGGGCAGAGCAATGAGGCGCCAGCCGCTGAAGGGCAGCATTACTGTGTGGATGAGAACACAGAGAGGAGGAATCACTACCTGGACCTGGCTGGTATAGAGAACTACACCTCCAGATTTGAAGGTAAATGTCTTTTTATTCTGTTTCACAGCCGGCTTGTTGTTGTAGACTCAAATTTGCATTATTATATGACAACGGCAAGTTGAACGTTGACTATGCATGTGAAAACAGTTCAAGCTCCATGTTATAAATCATATCTGTATGAACCACTGACCCTGTGCCTCTCACCTGTCCTTCAGGAACCAACCCTTCCAACCCACCTCAGGAGGCTCATGGTCGTAGCTCACAGAGCCAGAGCCGCTCACGCTCCCAAGAACCAGAAACCCAAGTTGTGCACCAGCGCCGCTCACAAGTCATCAGCGATAGCTACAACCCTACAGAGTCTCGAAGCAAGGGCACACAGTTCCTCAAATCCCCCAAAGGAACCTACAAGGGAAGTGGAGGGAATAACGGGGGCAGCGGAGGTGGCAAATCCACTAAATGCCACGGCTACCACCCGCCTCTGCAGACCATGCTGCACAGTGGCAGCGCAGCAGGACATGGGGGTCAGGATGTGTACCACTTGCCACACCAAGCCCAATCCTCCAGCCACCACCAGCACCCGCTGCAATACAGCCACAGCAAACGCCTGAGGGCAAAAGCCCGAGAGGCCATGTCCCCATCCAAAACCCCGCTGTCCCCTCAGTCCCACCCCCAGCAGCCCCCTGTGCCCTCTGTACTGCCGAGCCTGGAGAGAGAGCAGGCGTCTGGTCCACCCGGGAGCCCAGGGTTTGTGGTTCCTGTGGTCCAGCGTCATGAGCACCACCATCACCATGAACACCACCACCACCACCACTACCATCATTACCATCAGACATGACCGCCTTTAGTGTGTGCAGTGACTGAAACTGTACAGGACCAACCACAACCAACCACACCAGTCTGAAGGACTTAACATCATCCCACAGGAGTTTCTCACACTCTGTCCAGGATCTTTTTATTCTCCTCCTACAAGCTATACAGATATATCCTGAGATTAGACGTATTGAGGAAATCGTGTAGTGCGACTGCAGATGATATTGGACCGGAAGGATGTTTTTCTGAAGTTATTGTGTAATAACAAAGTGACGCGTGGCACAGTTTTGAAGTTTTTGTAGATTTTCTGCTGGGACTGCTGCGATCGTTACCCATGTTCAGTTAGGGTACTGATGCCAGAGAGGAACAGATCAGAGGTTTTCTTTTTGACGTAACATCGTTTTCCTCCTGATGCCGTTGGCTCAAGTCCCTAGAAGCTATTTGTCAGAGTAGGTGTGTTGTTCTGTGCGAGACCTTTTCCAAAACATGGATCTCAGGTGTAAAGGTGCTGCTGCTCTCAAGCTTTTCACAGAGGCCGCTTCCTCTGGGAGGCCTGATGTGGACTGAGGGGTTTCCTGTCGGGGAGGGAGGGAGGGGGGAGGGTATGAAATCACCACTGCCAGTTTTAATGCAAAAATATCTCGCTATATGTATAAAAAATCTATATATGTAAACACATTTTACTGTATAATTATTATACTGTATATGCATATTTCATCATGGATATAATTATGCATATATGTATTTTGTCTTTTATATATTTTAATAAACGTTATATAGTTCATTTATATTATATCAGCGACAGTCTTTTTTTATTCTGCTCATTACACACTTGATTATGGTGTGTCTGCTGCCACCGTGTGGGTAGAAACAGAACAACAACAGCACAAAATCACTGTATGATGCTATTTGCCAAGACTTTGACATTAAATATTAATAATTTTGTCATTAAAACTTAAATATGGCCTCGGAGGAAAGAAAAACATTTTTGTAGACTTAATTAATGCAAAGAAATTGGAATTAAGGCTGATGCTTCTCAGATTATAAATTATCGTGATCATTTGTAGGGTCATACTTATGTTACTTATGTTGGGTGTCTACTACAAATGTTTACAAGCTTTAATGTTCAAAACAATTATTGCAGTACCTCTGTTCACCCTCTGTCTGAAAGCTCGATTTTAGTGCCTGTCACTTTAAGGCCCCCCTCTCGAAAAAGCCCAGTCTACTCTAATTGGTCAGCTTCCACAGGCCTGAGCTGGCACCGCCCACCGTATATCTGCAGCTCTGCAGGTGTTTTTGCAACCTTGGCCATGCCGGGGCCTGTATTTCTGAATTCATGCTGTGTTCATTTCAGCAGTCTGACACTTTCACAGTATTTATACAGCACCTAGACCTGCTTTGTAATCAAAAAGACACATGGAAATCTCACTTTCAACAAAATGGGACCTTTAAATTAGCAATACCTAAACATGAAAGCAAAATTATTGACCTGCTATCATGTGATTGTTTTGTAAACAGCAGACAGGTGATTTAAGGTTCAGGAAAAGGTCTAAATTACAATCAGCTAAATGAATATACTGTGGGAACAGCAGCAACTGTCTACCAGCCACCAAATTCTGTCCTTTTACAGTTACAAGATGATTATCTTGCCACAACTGTGACTGAAACAGCTTATTTTTGAAAGAAGAAGTGTCTCACTTCTCTCTCCGTTTGTGCGAAAACAGAGCGTTGGCTGTTCTGCTAGATCTTATCTTCTCCAATGCCTAAATGTGTGAATATTCAGTCAGCAAAAGGTCATAACACAAAGAGCTTTAATACATGACTGTGACTGACTGTCCCTACAGGGTTCAAACTGTAGGCTAATAACGTTCCCCCTGGTGGTTGTGTATGCCCTGTAGAGGGAAGCCAGGGGAATAGTCTGGTGCCAAATCGTAGTGACAACAATCTGCTATCACTTTGGTGTAAGCAGTATTTGGTCCCTTGTGTGTCAATTAGTTTGTGGTAATATGATTAAGCACAAATTCATTTAGCAATACGCACCACGTAAGGACAGTGCATAGTGACATAAAATCTATAACAGGAGCTCAAGATAAGGAATTATGATTGGTGATATTGTTCTTTAATTGTGCATATTACTAAACACATTTTTTTGAGCATGCATAATACCAGAACCCTGAAACTGAAGCAGTTAAATGGCATTCAGCCATCTTAAGATCCAGCGGTAGAAGTATTCAGATCCTACTTACTTGAGCAAAAGCACTGATTCCACACTGTAAAATGCTGTCACAAGTACAAATCCTGCGTTGAAAATGTCAGAAAAGTATGAAGGTACAATCAAGACGATGAATTCAAAGCATCAAAAGTAAAAGTATGCAATGCAGGAAAAGTACAAAAAAATCTTCACATTTGTGAAACTGGAACCGTAACATGTTTTTACATGAAAAATTCGAAAAGTTGCCAATTACTTTTCTTTCAACTGACTGTTTGATTTAACGACTAATAATAATAATTTCAGTTGTACCTGTTTTAACTGTTGGGTAGTTTAATTATAAAACATACTATTTTAAAAACTCTTCTAGCAATAGAAACTATAGCTGTGAAGTAAAATGTATAATATCTCCCTCTGAAATGTAGTGGAGTAGAAGCAGCCTTATGATTACTATAAAGTGATACCCACTAAGTTCTTTTTAGCATAGAAATAGGTTTAAATAAGTTTAATACATTTAAGTCAAAATTGGCCGTATTTGTCCAATTTTCATCTATGTGCTGGCACTGATGTTATTTCCTAATCCATTATTGGTCTTGTAAGAATGCAGATAATCATACTATAGTCAGTATAGGCTGGGGGGCATGACCTCAGTATTTCTAAAAACCTGGCTACGGCCCTGAGTAGAAGTAGAACATGACATAAAAATAACGTCTCAAATATAGTACAAGTACCTCAGATTTTTACTTTGTAAGCAATAAATCTGTACAGTTCTTGAGTAAATGTGTATAGTTACTTTCGCCACTGTTCAACATTTTATTCGCCCCTGTTCTTGTCTGGAAAAAGCCCCACAAACCAGTTGTCCCACTATGATTCTGAAACAGGCTGATTGATTTGAGTCTGCCACTAGGTGGCAACAAGCATCCATCAATGGTACTGACAATACACTGTAGGACGATGTCAGTGAAGTTGGTGCTGTTGCTGTAGAGGTGCTGATTTATTGGATGTGCATCTAAGAGCTCAAAGACATAAATAAACATAGCTATTGTCCTGGATAATACTTGATACTAATGTGGAATGTGTGGTGCAAAGACATGGAATGAAATGAAATGGGAAACCTGGGAGAAAATGTTCCTTGAGATAGTTTGAAATTCAGTAGTCACAGGCCAATGTTGGTGAAGTGATTATAAAATCTGATCTTATAATCAGGGTATTACTGAAGAGGAGTGCACATGCTCAGTCAACCTTCCTGTGTAAATAAAGGTAACACACCGTCTGATCCACATGTAAACAAAAGAGTTGCTCCACCAGCGGCACACAGAAATCTGCTGTTTCTCAAACTGACTGACTGTCTTTTGATGCAACACCAGACAAACAGCTAAATCTGGTTATTAAATGACAAAACAATCTCACCTTAAGGTCCGTTTTGCAGCTGTCTGGAACTTTCAATCATTGCACGTGGTCTTCATCAGCAGATAGATTTTTATCATGGAACAACAGATGTTCACATTTTACTCTTATTGTGCACTTTAAGAACTTCTTATCCGTGTTGGCATAAAAAGGTTGAGGTTCAGTGTTCGTTCTCGGCCTTGGAAACATTAGTTGACAGACATTTTCATCTTCCATTTAGTTTTTGTTCTGGAGCTTTTAATCATATCACTTGATCTTCATTCGCTAATGAAATAGCCCTTAAGTTACTAGCCACAAGTAGTTACTAAAGGTGCAATATGTAAGAATTTTACTTTTAAACATTTAAAATAACAAAGATTATCAACAGAATGTGAAGAAATATTAGTTTTGACGTTATGTTATTGTTTTGCAAGAAGAACCAGCGGACCCTTCAGTCTGAGGCTCCTGTGCTAGCAGTGTGAACACCAACACGTCCCAGTGTGCTGAGCTCACAGTCTGGACATACTTGAGTCGGCTAATTGGACCACTAGGTACATGGCTAAATGAGCTAACGAGCTAAGGGCAGCTGCAGTTAGCGGTTACTCTGGTGATCTGCTTCCCCTTGTTTGTTCTGAGTATGAATTCAACAGGTGGCCAATTCTCACACACTGCTAACAGTTAAAGCAGACCCAAGATCAGCTGTTAATTACCTATTTTTAATTGATCTTATTTATTTATTGTTTCATTTCTTTCTTCCCTGTAATTTTGCCTGTTTTATCACTTTTACTTGTAATAACTCACTTTGACTTGTTGTGTTTTTACATTTTCTGTTCTGCCTTCTTGTTTTAACTCACCTCAGACTAGACTTCCTTGCGTTTCTGTAACACTGAACTAAGTTTCCTGCTTTTGCCTGATTGCCAAAGCACTTTGTCAACTCTGTTTTTAAGGGTGCTACACAAATAAAGTCTATTGTTTTATCATATTATATAAACTGATTTCAAATCCATTTAAACTAAATTGCGCAGGTGAACATAACAATTTACGGTGTCAACATAAATTGGGGCTCTAAGGACATGCTGTTAATGAAGCTTCCTTCCTGGGGGAGGAAGGCAAATCAAGAGCCATTAGGGCCCTAAAGGTTAAAGTCCTCCTGTCTTTCATATGCAGCTTTTCCAGGTATTTCCATCACCTCCATCAGGGGGTCAAGTTGAGCTGTCACCTTGCTGGACATGCCTGTTTTCCACGTGACCACATTTGCAACTGTCTGTGCCTCCACCTGCCATCAAGTAACACAAACTGCAGTAAAATGTAAGCTCATCCTCAGCTACACTTATTAGCCATATTTTAGTTTACTGCAATGTGAATGAAATACTGTCAGCATGTTACTTCTTTCTTGTTTCTCTTTGTTAATTGCCAGCAGCCCAGCTCAGAGAAAGCAGCAGCAGCAGCAGCAGCAGCAGCAGCATTCCCTGCTCCGGTCGTCAGGGATTTAGGGAAGGACTGAATCCGAGCCCCGACTGAGACAAACAATGGCAGCTATGAAAGGCGAGGGGAGGGTCGGCCTAATGCAAATATCCACTTTGTGTGCGTGTGTGTGTGTGTGTATGTGCGCCTTGGAGAAACCCGCACTAAACACTGACAACTACCAACTTCCACCCAAAGTGAGCGAGTAGCGCAGCAGCCGACTGTAAGAAAACAACAACAAAAAACAGCTTCGCGTTGTTTCTTTCGCGACATTTGTCGCTGTATTTATCTCGCGGAGGTTTTTTTCCCCGGACACGGTTCTTTCATGGAGGCTTCGTCGACTCAGCAACAAGTGTGGGAGAGGAGAGGAGACCGCTTCTGGAGACAGGACGGTGCAGCATCTCTGAAATGTGCCAAGTGCACCTGCTGAAGGGCGACGCGGGGAGGAAGGAAAGGTAGGACGTCCAAACTCCTCCGAGTTACTCAACTTTACTAAACTTTACTAAAGAGCACATTTCTTCTTCTTCTTCTTGTTTTTTTTTTTTTTTTTTTTTTGCATTCCTCAGTCCTGCTTTTCATTTCTGCGCACGAATCTTTCAAGGGGAACTTTTTTTTTTTGGCACTCCAGCTTTTCTCCCGATATACAACAGTTTTGTTCGAGCCACCGGTTTTTTTTTTCTTTCCTCCTCTTCTGCTGTGCGGCTTATTTAGTGCAGCTAAGCCTGCCTCAGGAAAACGTGATTATCCTCAGACCATCGATACGCTGGCTTTCATTCAAGACATGCATGAGAAAGGCTTTGCAACATAATAGATCAGTGGGAGCCTGTCTGCTTGTATAGGCGTGGGGCAAACGGAGGGGAATCTCACTTGAATGTTGATATTGTTCCATGTGAGGGGAAACAGGCAACATTTTCTGAGGTGTGTTCAAAAATGCAGAACATGTGAGGTTGCATGCCAGTCCGTTTAAAAAAAGTGGACTGTAAGAGTGGTTGGAAAACATTTGGCGTGGTAAAGTTTTGCATCATCTCTGCAGGCTTGCAGTTTTTTTAGCCAGCGGTGAGCTAAAAGCAATGCAGTGAAATGCTACTGTAAAATCCTTCAGCATATCCCCCCAGAGAAACATCAAAGCGGCCTCAACATGAGGCCTTTATCTGAACAATTGCTCCATTCTCCCCTGCACCCCAACCCCGGCCACCCCCATGGCCCCCTATTCCCAATTTCCACTTGATTAAGCCCTAAACTGAGCAGAGTTGAATCTGGAGGGAAAATGGTTCACTAATTTTGACTCTCAAGGCTGACACAAAAGAGGAAGACCGTTCTCACAGGACTAATTTGAGTTTGATTCAATACGTTGACAAGAGCTGCGTTGAGAACCACATTGTTGGACGAATATAGACAAGTGTGTGTGAGGGAGAGGAGGTGACAGATGACTGAAATCAGGCCTTCGGTAGTTCATATTTTTGGTTGCTGCTTGATTATCACAGTCTCTGGAAAGGTGTTTGATTCCTCTTAACCCGATCGCCAGAATAAATGTTGGCTATGGACGTTTCTGCAAGCCACGGATATGTTGAAACTTTATGTTGAATTTTGTGCTTGTCTTCTGGTTAGGTTTAGGAAGAGAACATGTTTTGGAGACTTCGTTCTCCTGACATCACTTCAAAATTATGCAATATTCCTCCCAGTAACACGGCTGGAAAATGTCCCGACTGCATGTTCTAGTCCCCATTAACTTTTGTCGCGGATCAGAATAATTTCTGATGATTAATAGAAACACTTGTATTGAGGTGGATGGTACTGTTTGGCCTTGGCGGAGGTATATCCTTTACTGAGCGCCATTCTAGTTATAACGTGAATGCATCAGTTGTGCAGCCAAAAACCGAAGTTGTTAACTTGGAATGACAGCAAGCACATGGAGGCATAACACTTATTATTAGTGATAAAACCAGATGTTTATTATCAAGCATACATTATCATGCACGTGTAACAATCCATGAAAAGCATGGCTGTTTATTTAGATGCAGGCACTAGTTTTCACGGACTGGCGTGAATGCCACCAATGCAGTTTATGACGACTCTTTACAAAAGCTCCTCTTCGACTGGCTCTTAATTGCCGTTTAGAAAAATCTTCCTCTGTTACTGCAAACTCAAATATCTAAAGCCCAGTGCTTACAGGTGAAATCCATTTCTCACTGTTGGTTTTCCAGTATTTGTAAGCAATTATCTGTAATGGTGAGAGTAAGCAGCAGCAGACCACTGTACACATTCTCTGTCCGGCGTTGAGGTTGCCAGGCGATGAGAGCTGCTGGATGAGGGCTGCTCACTCAGATGTCTCTCTCCCTCAGTCTACTCTCTCTCCATCAACCCCCCACCTCTCCTCTCAGCTTGCCTCTCCTCTTCTGCATACTAATAGATGGACAAAAAAGGCTGAGTACAAACCAGGGCTGTCAAACCGATTATTAATATTCTTCACTTTGCGGTGCGTTTACAGGGACAGAAGTTTATGGGAACTTCCTCTATTGTTATTTGTTAGATTTATTGTTTCCACTAACTGGCTGTGAAATACAGTAGACACAAAGTCTAGCAGTCTACAGTTTTGTGAGGTGCATGTGTTGTTATTGTGCAGGAGAGGGAAGCTTTTATGTATCCTTCACCAGAGGAGGGCAGTGTTCATGTTGTGTTGAGAGGCAGTTGTCCCAAGTCGTGGAGTAATAGACCTACTTTTAACTGTTTGTGCTGTCTTGTGCGCTGATAAAATATCTTTGGGAGCTACAAACTCTTTGCCCCAGATTCAGCATCTTTCAAGCAGCCACATAATTTCAGGCGTCTATCTGCTCTGCATCTTTAAACAGGAAGCAATCATTACTCTGACAACGACTCCCAAACAGACGGAGCGAGTGTTCAGTTTATATAAAAACAGGCGCTCTCAATTGCGAAAGGACACCAATGCACCAACAGTTAGCGTAACACCACATCAGTGTAATGAGCATGAAAATGTTGTTTGTTTTTTGTATTTTTCTTTGTATTTTTTTCTTTTTTAAACGAGGATTGAAAGCAGCTCGCTGGCATTTCACACAACTGGTGGCACATTTCCTCAATTTCGATTATTTCCCCATCTAAATCTGCACAGAATGTAAAAATAATAATTTTATCTTACACTTTAAAAGTATTTGTAAGCTCATTATGGATTGCCCTCATACTTACTGTATCTGTATAAATGTCACAGATACACTAAGTATGTGTTTGGCTCTTTGTGTTTTCCATGTTATGCTCTTTGGCGTAATCCTTTATCTAAGCCAGATGTATGTAAAAGTACATACAGGAAAGTATAGACGCTCAGCCTTGTGTCATTGAGGAGTTCCTCAATGACAAAATTCCTCTTCCTGATAGGCCCCTATCCTCAAGAGACAGGTATAATTAGAGCAATGGAAACAGGAAACACCTCGCCCTCCCTATCGTTTTCTCCCCCCTCTTTCTCGCTCTCTCTCTTCCTCCTCGTCTCTCTCCTCTCAGATGTGCATTTATTTGTACAGATTATCAGGTGCAGAGACGTAGAGTGAGGCCTGTAATGAGTCCTGTGATGGTTATCAGTGCGTCGTACATCCTTGGGTTTACTGGAAATGAGAACATGACTTGTGCCTGATTATTTTTTTCTCTCTCCCAGAAAGCAATTAACTCAATGTAGCTGCACGTTCAGTGTGGACAATTTTACAAAATATGACCTTTTTGTATAATGTAATTTATCTTCCTGTAAGAATGAAGACTTACAGTTATTCTCAGTATAAATGAGATTTTCGCTTTCTTTAGCCTATATAGTGTCAAACAGTTACTATTACCTTAAAACTAACTGCCAAACAACACAAATGCATTTGATTTACAGTGATATGAAACCACTTCATACTTGAAATGTTGTTGTCAACACCATTTTGGCATTATGACTTAATATAACACACTTAAAGGAGTAATATGTAAGAATTTTAGTTATAAATTTAGTTTAAAATAAAAAAATTAACAGAAAGGAAAAAAACAACAGTTCTGTCAACCGTTCCAACACAGCACCCAGCCAGCTAGCTGCACGGCTAACTGAGCTAACTAGCTAACAGCAGCTACAGCTCAGGCCAACTCTTACATATTGTGCCTTTTTCTATGTTGGTCGACCAATCGATTAATTGGCTAATTGTTTGAGCAGTAGTCACCATGCTGAGGCAAATACAACAGAGAAGTAAGCAGACATGTTTATTTATCCACCTTATTCTTAGCACTATTATTCCGGCTGTCTGTACGTTAATCCTCCCACACTCTCCTCCTTAACTTGCATCACGGTGTTTTGTCTTTGACTGCCTGTGATTCATTTGTGGTGAATGTTTACACGCCCTCGGTAGTTAAACCCAATGTGAAGGATGTAGCAGAGGGGCCTCTAATTTCTGCTCCTTCCTCCAAAGATTAAAGACCCAGCGGAGACCAGGTGTACAGTTCAGACCAAAGATTAGCCACCCGTCGCACCTCCCTTCATCTTAGACCTCGTGCACCTTGTGTGAAGGTGCGCAGATTCCATTTTTAGAGCAGAGGAGCTCCTCTTGACTGTCCAGTTAAATAGATGCACGGGTACTTAACCCAGCTCCCACAGTCTTTCCTCAGGCACCCAGAGTTCAAGGGAGAGAAAAGTCAGCGTTTTTTATTGATTCAGAGGAGCGGCTCCCACCTTTCCCCTTCCTGGTGTGGAATGCGCACCTGGAGGTGTTTGCTGAGTGGCTCTAGTAATCCGTGTAACAATGCAAGCTGACATCTGCTGCCATCAGAGGCACTCGAGGCTGTTTGCTCTGACAGGCGCTGCATTGTCTCTGTAGATCAGTGTGGCTGTGATGCTGTTGATCTCTTCATTGTCACATTTATCTTTAATCCTTTAATTTTAATACTGACAGCAGGATAGAGAGTCTGCAGGGTTGAAAGTTGAAATGAGTCTTTCAAATTAGCAGACAATGTGATGAAATTATGGAGCTGACTTGTAAATTAAATAGATGCAACTCTCAATCAAAACTTTTCCGACATTAAAAAAACACAACTGGAAGTTGTGGGACAGAAAGCACAGGTAAAGTTCAGTTGTCTAGACTTTGTTGACACGGCAGGCCAGTAGAGTTGCACAGCTCTCGGTTCCCCCTCGCAGTGTACACACAGGAGGGAGATGGGTGCAGATAAAACGACTGGGTTACGCCCCGCCGAGGAATTGGGATGCCTCGGGGGCTGGGAAACTTTCTGCCTGGCTAGCCTTAATATTGTGATTCTCCTCAGTCAACAAAGCAGTGCATTTGATGGAACATGTCAGGTTCCTCCAGGACTCGGGGGCTGGTCCTCTCCACTGATGGTTAGACAGCTGTCAGCCTCTCAGAGCCCAGAGAGCCTGCAACTCCTCCATGTGTTGTTGGAGACTTCAAAGCAGGAGCGCAGCAGTGTGAGGTGAGTGCTGACTCTAAAAACAATTGAGCAGCTTTAGCTGGGATTAATTTGGATTCTGTGTTGGGTCGTTGAGTCGAATTGTGCTCTGCGGCGCTTGGGAGTTATTCACTGTTGTCAGATCTCTGAGGCATTGTTCTGTCTTTAGCTGCTGCCGTTAGTTGCGCTTAATCCGAGAGCAAAGCAAATTACATAACATCATTGTTGCTGTACACTATGTCATGTACATGATGGCAGTCATTGCCAATACAGACAGTTTATAGTGCTGAAATTGTTCATAATTTAAAGTTAATTTTAATCCTGATGAAGTAGAAATGTAAGTTACACTTAATGACTAAAGAACAGGTTATTAATGGCCTTTTGTGTTAGTTTGACAACCTGTCTCATGTAGGGATGGGACGATAAGAGACTTTATCGCCGATTGCGATAAAAAACACTGAGTTGATCGTGGTAATTTTTCTTTATCGGGATAATCATGAATATTCTCATGTGCATGACTTGAAAAAGCTGCCTTGCCTGCTGATGTACAGTCAGTAACCCAAACCTGTCAGCATGGCTGAAAGCATGGCTTGTACATTGTATCCCCATGAAAAAAAAGTTACATCGGATGTTTGTAAGTACTACGGATGCCCGGGGCTTCAGGCTTCCAGTCCAAACCCTAACTGCAGGGCTGCTCCCCTGTTTGTTTGGAGTATGAATTTGACAGGTGGCCAGTTCTTACAAATTGCACCTTTTAACATTTGTTTCTTAACAACATGTTAAAGTGTATTTAGTGAAATTTTAGTTTTTATTATAGATATTTTGATGATTATCGGGATGATATCATGAATCGTAATTATCTTGGACAGTATGATAATGGCGTCATCACTATATGATCAGTTAATGGAAACGTAACAGTGAAACTATACACTGCTCCTTGAAGGGTTTCTATTGTCTTGATAATTCAAAAAAGATACATTAAATGCAATGCAGCCAAAACACAGGCTTTATATGACAGAATCAGTCAGTCTTCAGCATTTACTCAATGTATGTTTTCAAGTTCTTGTTGGAACAGATCTAATGGTGCGTGGGTATCCAGGCAAGTCTGTTCAAGGACAGCAAAATCTATCAGTCTGTGTTTAATATTGGAAAGTTTTTTTATGACTCACCTGTTCTGCCCTGCAGCACTGATTAGATTTGATTCGATTAGATAAGGCATTAAAGGGCAGAAAACCTTTTACTATAGTTTTAAAACACTTATGGACCCATATTAAACCTATGTGCTGTATTTACTGCATGTCCACAGTACGCGCTGTTGTCTTTGTACACTTGGCCAGACTGAGGGTGCCCTCTCCTTGACTCCTTGATGAGTCGGGAGCCGCTGCTGTAACTCGACCTTGCCTCCTCCAGCCACCTGTGCTCGCGTGCTCAGAGAAAACACAGGCTTTTGTGTTGGAGTGAGACGTCCACACAGCGGGGGGCTGAGGTACATTAGTGGCTTTGACAGGTGGCACGCTCTTCCTGTGCTTCCCCGCAGTAAAGAGCACGAATATGGTCGGGCTGCTGGTGGAACAGCTGCACCACACTGCCAAGGCGGTGGGGGTAAATGTCTTTCCTGAGAAAGACGTCAGAAAAGGACCTCGAAATTTGATTTTAGATGCACTTCCTGTGCAATGTATGCATGTCTCCATACAGATCAGGGTCTCAGTCTCAGTACACTGGGGGTTGGGGTGCAATGTGGGTATTTGTGTAGCTGTGTGCATTTGTGTAGCGAGGTAATCAATCTGAAACCCGGAGCCTATAGCGTGCAGCAGCACCACTGTGTCTGTCTGTCTGACGGAGGAGGAACGGTTCAGTCAGAGCCCCCAGTGACTGTTTTTACTCGCCCGCTGGGACTGGTCAGGAAGGGGGCAGAGGGGGCAGTAGCTCAGCCTGTGTTAGCCTGGATGGTGATGTGATGTGAGTTCTCAAGGCTGTGTGAGGCGGACAAGGAGAGTGATGACTCGTTCACTCTGTCCTCTATATGGAGTTGGACTTCTTCAAGGCTCAAAGCTGAACTGTAAGTATAACATGCTGTTCTTTTCATTGTGTTGATGTGTACTTCCACGTTATCTCAGCGCCAAACACTTTTTTTTCATTTACTTTGCTTTATCTTTGTAGAAGAGTCAGCTATGGAAATAGTTGGTATGTGTTTATTTCTCGTGCAGTGAGAGTTGGTTGACAATAGGGCTACAAGTAACGATTATTTTCTCGATGGATCGATTAGTTGCTTGGTTGATAGAATGGTGAAAAATGTCAATCAGTGTTTCCCCAAGTCCAAGATGATGTCCTCCAACGTCCTGTTTTGTCCACAACCCAAATATATTTTATCTACTGTCATAGAGGAGGAAAGAAAATGACACAAGAATTGAGAATTTAAACTTTTTTCCTGAAAAGATTACTCAAACCGATGAATCAATTTGACAACAGTTGACAGCTAATTGATTAATCATAGCAGTTCTAGTTGATAGACTTTTGTAATGAAGTGTTAATATTAGACCTGCAATGATTTATCAATTATCAATTGAAGGAAAATTGATGTACGACTTATTTGATGTTCAATTCATCATTTAAGTATTTTTAAGGCAAAATCACCACATTTTTGTGGATGGATCTCACACATGAGATGTTATGCTTGCTGTAAAGATGAATGTAAACACTGTGATTGCTGAAAATATCTTGCCACATCTGTCGCAGTCTGAAACATCATGCTCGAGCTTAAGAGGGTGAAAAGTTTAAAGTTTTCATAACAACTGTTGTTGGGTGGCCTCTGTGGTGCTGTGAGGTTGGTATGAAGTGAGGTAGGACCAAGGTGTCACATTCCACAGTTTGGTGTGTGTCTCAGTTCATCACAAACGACCTCCCATCTATTTACAACACAGCTTGTACTTGATCTAACCCTGCTTGAATTTAAGATATAATTAAATTCCTCTGTGTTCCGGGTAAAGGTTGGTCGTGCGTGTGTGTTCATGAGTGTTTGTCTGCTGAAACGAACAGCAAAATCTTTCAATCTTAATCCAAACAACCAGCGTGTCCATCCTCCCCTGTAAATCTAGCTTGTATTTTTATCTGTAGAGTTACGGTCAAAGATATGACGTTGAGAAATGATGAAACTGCAGCTCTAATGTCATCAGGATAATTTGTTCCCTTGACAAGCTCTATCAGATCGCGTGCCCCCCCCCGGGACTGTCCTATCTGCTTTTTCAGATCACATAAATATTGTTTACCACTAGTCTGCGTAAATGAGGCTATTTTAAACCTGATGGTTGCTCATGGAAAAACAACAGGAAAGGTTTGAGTCTTGTTGTACAAACATATTAGAGCTGATGTTTTACTGTGCTGGACTGTCTTGATATGAATCTAAAACATGCTGTAGATAAGAGTTCATGAAGCCCACAGATGGATTTTTTTTCCTTTAGCACAGGGACGTCAGTACTGTGGACTTAAACGCCACAAATTTAAATACGGTGTGGCTCCGGGATACATGTTGTCTACTGTTTTTCTCAGTGCAGTAGGGCTTGATCCTGGCCTAAATCTACACACTGATGCCTCCTCAACTGGCCACAGAGGAACCACGTCTACGTTCCCAAGCAGGACATATAAAGAACGGAAAATAATCACATGGCCAAACATCCTTTCTGGGTCAGACAGCTTGAATCTTTTTACCTTAACTTTGTTAGGAACCTAGAACACTGCCTTACAGATGATAGATTTCTTTCACACCACCTGTAACCTTTTTTTAACTGTTAAATTATGAAACTGCAGTATGAGATGCTGTGCATGATATCAACAATGTTTTATGGCTTAACAACAAGAACATTTAACAAAGGTATGAAATTCGATATTTCCTGTGAAGGAGACAAAGTAATTGTTGGCTAGCAGCCTTTTCCTCTACTCATAGCTCAACAAGTTACATTTTATATTTATACTTTTTCGTACTCACCGTTGGGTTAGCTCACTGCACCTCCTGGCAAAACACACCAGTTGAATTTCAGCCTCTTCTCAGCCTAACACTGTTGAAACAGAGCAGCTAATGTAGCGGGAGCAACAAGTTAGCCGACTGCTGAGTGAGATGCTCTGTTTGGCTGCTGACCCGTCATTTTCTCCGAAATCCAAGATATTTTCCGCAATGCAGATTTATTCCCAAGAGGAGAGTAAATATCCTCATTGTCGTTACCTGCCTGGCACGAGAACCATTTGAATGTTCGCGAAGAAGGTGTGCTTGGACGGACAAGTTGACACAAACGGGAATTTCAAAATAATTGTGCATCTTAGAAATGATGATATGGATTGATGTTTTCACTTTGCATTGATCACATTGAGTTGTTAATCATTCAATTTCTGTATTGATCCAGATCGATGGATCGTTACAACCCTAGTGACAACATAGCTATTCTTAAAGTATATAGGTTTATCACAAGTATAAGCACATTAAAGGAGCCGACTACTCCAGTGCCAGTTTTTTCTCTTTTTTTTTTGCAGGAAATTATTCCAAATCAGTGGTGTCAGTACTGAAAAACTGACATTTGTACACTCATTTGAATATATTACTTTACTTTAACAATCTAAACATGGTATGATAAAGTTTGAGATTATATTTTGGAGGACAGTTTAGTTCAAAGTCGTGGGTGCCTTGGAGGCCCAGGGGTTAACATGCCGGCCACTGGAACACAACGTTCCCAGTACAAGACCCTCAGGGGACCTCTGTTGCATGTCATTCCCCCACATTTCCTGTCATCTCTCTTCTGTCAAATTCATTTACTTAAAAAAAAAAAAAAAAAAGTCTACTCACCATGCTGCCATGACGGACTGGGCTGCAACCTCTCTCTCTTAGCCAAAATTATACAGGCGGTCTGACTAAAATCCGCTTTGAGCAGGCATCCTGCTCCAGTTGGCTGACACGCCTGCATCTTGGACACGTGCCACCCTGAGACCTTTGTTGATTTCAACTTGGACCATTTTGTTGCTCATGTGCAACCAAATTAGATAAGTAAGAATTAAAAAGAAGGAAAAGGAGAAAAAAGGAGGGGGGAAGGGAGAAGACATAAAGGAAGAAAATCTGCCCTCGGTGACAGTGAAACCAGGCCAGAGGGAAAGGCAGAAATTATAGGGCACAAACATTATGCCACTTGTAGGGAGGAGTGTATATTTGCATAGTGCATATGTGAGGTGTGTGTGTGTCTGTTTATATAGCAGATTATACAGTAGATATACACACTGGACTAAATGTAGAACTACTGTATATATAACAATACGTTCATGGTCTTACCTCCGAGTTTACAGAAGCGTCTCTCCTTTTTTTTGTCACAAGAAGTTTACTACATCAAAGTTTCTCTGCACACTTTTGTCAACACGGGAGTAAGTAATAATGTGTTTGTGTGAGCCCAGTTCTGCTGTGTGACAGTGACAAGCGTGTCTTCTCATCTCTGTCGGGTCAATGTGATGACTGCCTTGATTAATGATAAGAATCTGGAGCCTTCCTCTAAATATAAACCAACCCAATTACCTATCCTCACTACCTTCTCTGTTTACACAGTCTGGCTTAATGCGATCTTCGCATTTTCACACAAAGCATGCATTCTCAGACTGAATGTTTTCCTGAACAAGGATTTCCTGTGTTTAGGAGGAGATGGGAAGGAGCTAACAAACTATCACTTTGCTGCATTCCAGCGGTAAAAACATCCTCACCTCTTCTGTGTTTTGAGGGTTTTTCTTGTGACGCCTGTCAGAAATCATCACCGAGGCGTGTTAACTAATGATATGAGCTTATCTTGAACTCAGAGACACCTTGCTCTGAAAAGCTTTTTGAAAGGAAAGCGAGTCTGTTTTGTAGATGTCACTTCTGTCTTATGCAACAGGAGGATGTCCCACATGTGTCAGTGGTGTGTAAGGGACAGTTAAAGGATTGGGTTTCCCCCTGACGATATTCAAGGGGAACGTCATTGTAGTGAGTGACCTGAGCCACCAATCCTATGCTGATGTCTTCCTTTCTTTTTCCTTTTGAAAAGCAGCAGAATAAGCTGAAACCCTAGTCCATTTGTATTGTCAGGACAAAGAGAGACCATTGTGGCAGGAGGGGTGGAGGGGGAGCTGCCGGTGGAGGTAGGGGTGCAAGGGGTCATGGGGGGCAGAGAGGAGTTAGTCAGAGTCCGACCCCCCGCTGGGTGGAGCGTCAAGGGGTGTCGGGCGGTGGGGGGTGTGCAGGTCAGGTAGTGTTTTTTTCTGAATGATGAGCCTGAAGTTGCAGCCGTGTGCATTTATCCAGCTGGAAGAGGCTTCAGTAGCAGAGCTGCAGCAGCAGGGCGGGGGAGGTTTTGCTGGAGGGAGGGTGAGTGACGGGGAAGCCAGCGCACTGCCTCTCTCACGCTCGGACAGGAGTTTAGTCTGCTCCAGCTGCCACAGCACGCAGAGAAAGAGACAGCAGGAGAGAGTAAAGGCACGGGACCTGTTGATACCACAGCAATGACTTACAGAGAGGATTGTACGCTGGATTGTAGCGCTTGGCTTTGATGACACTGATTTATTTATTGACGTTCGTGGTTCGTCTGGTGCCTAAATGCTGTCACTGGGCAAAATGCACTCCAGAGCAAAGTCCCGGAGTTGTGACAACTACCTGAGTATTAAGGTACGAGCTCGAAATATGCAGTACTACAGTGACTTTTTGTAAGTTGCTATTTGTCTCTGTGTGTTTTGGCTTCCTTTTTCATCTTTATTGAGTGTGAAAACTTCTTTTTCTTCTTGGGAACCTTCAGCGTCTGTGTTGTGTGTGTGTGTGTGTGTGTTATTGTGCGCATTCAAGGGATGGATGTTTTTGTCCCAGCTCGCAGACAGATGATATTTTGACTTGTAGCTCTGTAGCCAAAACAAAGCAGGTAGCTTTTTATAGGTGCATAAAGCGAGGGAGAAGAAAGGAGAGTGTTTGTGCTGGTCTAGCATTATGTTATTGTTTGTTGTATTTTCATTCAGTTTCAAGTATTTCATGCTTTTATTTTCTCTTGTTTTTAAGATAGAGAACATAATATCTCACAGTAAATGTGAACATGTTTGCATTCTCAGCTGAATCTAGTCCTTTGCTCCCAGATATTTGCCTGTTTGTGGTTCTGGGTGCTCAAAGCGCAACGGGGGAGTAATTCTTCACTGATGTCTCAACGTGTTCTCCATGTGTTGAACGACAGTTACAACTAACTAGGGTAATCCCCACCATATTTAGTGTGATCTATGGTGATTAAAGACTAATTAATGTCTTGACAGGGAATTAAACACTTGAACTGGAGACTCATAAAAACTGCACAGTTAAATCATGAATTTAATCCATTAGCTGATACATACATTCACATATTTCAGCTCCATGCTGTCATCAGAAATGGTGGGTTTTTATTCGCAAAACAAAAAGAAAAGAAAGAAGCTACTTATCATATCTTGGGTCAGTGAAATACACAATTTTGTATCCTCTCTGATAAGTCACTTTTCTTTATCATCCTCCCTCTTGTTTTGGTATGTGCCCATGCTATATTTACCCTGCAGAGGTATCAGCAGACTTTGTTAGTCTCCTTTGTCTCCTCTGTCACTGCTCATCACCGCTCTGATTGGTTGAAGGACCTCCATTCACTTTTTGTCTTCTAGTTTTCCTTTATGCAAAGGTCCAATCAAAAATGTGACTGTGTGTTGTATACAGTACAACATGTATAGGGTCAGTGAGGTCTGTCAGGGCTGCTCAGGAGCAGTATCCTGTCAGTGTTGTTTACATCCTGAAGGACAAAGTCATTAGTTGTAGACTGATTTAATATATCGAGTCTTTCTGATAAGCAGCGTGGGAATCTGTGCATTTCCATTTTGACTTATTTAGCTTGCATCTTTTGTTTTGTTTGTATGCCTTACACCTTACCAAAGTATCCTATAGCCCGGTGATTAGCAGATATGTTTCTCTTAGTTGTTAAGTCACCGTCAGGCTATAGGAATGTAAATGTTGATTTAAAGGAAAATTAAAGATAGCAGCTTTTGCTGTAGACGGGTGGGTGGCCAGTTTATCACCTCCAGACTTCCATTATTGTTGATCTCGCTGTCACCTCACGGACCCAGCTGTGTTTGTCACACAATCAGCGTGGGCCTCTCAGGGTTAAAGTTTATCTGCAGAGATAACATTATAACATTCACCAAAGTGACTTTTCCACAATGCCATTCTAATATCACGCTGCAGCGCACTGAAGAATGTGAGTTTCTTTGTGCGCGATGTATCTGTGATGTGTGCGGTGTGTTCAAGTACAGTTCAGTGGGAGTTTGATACTGACATATGTGAGTATGTGTCTGATCTTCAAACTGCACTGATTCAGGAGCTATATTTTGACTTAACAGAGACCTTTGTCTAACATTAGCAACATTACTTACTCGATGCTTGATACAGGTTAAGGTTACTGTTTAGTTCAGTGTGAGTTATCAGTACAAATTTCAGCGTCCTTTGTCTGACTTCATTTCCCAGCCCCTCTCCTCCTCCTCTCATCAGATAGGATTTCTATTGGTGCAGATCAAAAGTTGAATCAAACTGCGGGCTGAATGGTGAGGTCTCACCAGACTCTTTTGTTGGCGTCCTGGCACCTGGCAGCGGGGCAGGTCTGAGCAACCTGTGGCCTTTGTCAGATCGCTGCCTTTGAGGCTGTTAGTAGGTTGGTTAGTGAGCAGCCTGTATGGGGGCTCCAGGGCTCTCCTGTTACACTCCCCTGGTGGCTTCATGCTCCACTGGAGGCCTGGTAGGCAGCGCCTTTTGTGTCCCTGACCCACTAAATGTGTCAGTGACCACCTCTCGCTCACTCTCTCTGTGTCTCTGTAGGTCTCTCACTCTTTCTTTTTCTGTGATGCACCCCGTTAATTTGATTATCGTCTTCTTTCACTTTGACACATGCTTGAAAATGTGCTGTACATTGAGAGTAAACAGCTTATGAAACATTTTCCCATGGTCTATTTAATGTCTCTTATAATTTACTTGAAACAGCTTTTTAGAGGACGACAAACTTTCACTTACATCGCAGTATTTGGTCCCGCTTTAAACTCAGCCATACCTTAACATTAAAGAGAAAACTTGTTTCAGTGAGACACAAAACCCTCATCGTTGCAACTTCTGAACAGCTGGTTCACCGACAGTGCAGACTAAAGTGTCCCACCTGGATCCTGAAGCCATTAATTACCACCTCAGTCCTCCATCGCACAGGCGGCTGCTTACAAAGACCTGGCATCAGAGAGGGTGGGACTTCCCGATCTGCTTGCTCCTGTCCTGGCTGAGGGTCTGAGACTAGACATACACCACCATACACACTGCATTCCTCTGTGGCTCAGAGCGGATGGGAAGCTCAGCCCTGGTGGCTAAGCTCAGTCGTTCTGCTGAGACATGCAGATATGTCTCCCACTCGCCAGGTGACACAAAGCTTCACATGCTTCCTGACAGTGGAAAGCCACACGTGTTGTATCTTACGTAAGATATAATCGACAAGGTCTATTCGCCACTTGTCATGCAGCCATTGTTCGTTTTTTTGTGTCCATATTGTCGCACTGGATTAACACTCCTGTGCAACAGGTTGACTAGCATTTATCATTGAGCTCACGTCTCTGCTGTGTTGAGCAATTGTTCTTGAAAACACTGTCCCTGTCACTACCGCTGTTTTTCTCTGCCTTGGGAACCTGAAGAGAAACTTGCTGCTCTGCCCTAACTCTGCAGTGAGGGCTTTCCTCCCATTGTTAGCTTTCCTCCAATAAAACACCATGTTATTCTTCTCCCCTCCGGGTGCAACAGTGACTAATGCCCAGAGACATTTTTTGTCTCGCTAAAAGCAGGCTGACTGCTAATGGAGGTGGGCGTTTTTGTTTCAGGGCACCAACACTGTACAGCACATACCACTTAGAGAGGCGGAGTGCACAATGAGCGCCTTGTAGAAGAGTCGTGGCATGTGTACCAATGCACTGAACTGTACTCACTCTCCTCTAATTGATGGTGCTGAGCTGCTTAGATCAACAGGACAGATCCTACAAAGAGTGAAACATGGGCTGTCTGACAGGCTCACCAGAGCACAGGCCATCTTTTGATTTTTTTTTACACACTTTTATTGTCATGTAAATGCAGCCCGGACATTCAAGTGGAAGTTGGAGGAGCTGCACCCTCAACCCCCTTACGTTCTTCAACATGGTACACAGTTGTCATAGTGTGGGACTTTCCCTGGCATTGCTTTCTATCTGTGTGGTTATCATTGGAGGCAGATGTCTCTATTCCACTGTTGTGTTCCACTCTGGAAGGACAGATAGCTGAGGGATGTTTGGCCTTGGCTCTGACTGCGGAGAGGAAGGTCACAGTCTGAACATAACTACAAAACCAGGTCAACCTCATCCAGGACTGCCGCTGTAATCCCAAATGTGTTGTCTCATTCCCGGACAAGTTGCAACCAACAGCGTGGGACGTGTCATCTGTTCTGGTGGGGGCAGGTGTCAATGGTCTAGGTCATGTAAGGGTCAGATGATAGTCAGCGACGACGCGGTTGTTTTTAGAGGGTAACATTGCACCGTCCTGGCCGGTCCAGTGTGGACTTTCCAGTTATGCTGTTTGTGTCCGCTCACAGTGACGTCACTCTCACCAGGTGTTTCCCCTCGCTGCGATGGAAAGACCATCATGGCTGACATTTCCTGTCATGTTCAAGCTTCCTGACTGTCTGACTAAGTGGGATCATGCTCGGTTCTAATGTGCACAGGCAACCTTTTGTTTATCTAGTTGAAATACACGTACAATACGTAGGTATGTTGTTATATGGTGAACATTGTACAACATTTGTTTGATAGTTTTAGCCATGTTAGCATCACGGCTATGTCCGTTGTCAGTTGTTCAGTCCAACACTAATATCACAAGAACCAGTGGATTGATTACCATGAAATTTTGTTAAGTCATTCATGGCTCCCAGATGATGAATCCTGCTGACTTATGATCAATCAGAAGACTGACATTTCTGGATTTTAGTTAAATTCCTTGACAGCTTTGGGTGGATTGCCTCCAGATTTGTTTGGACATTTCCATTAGCCTGAGCCGTACTTTGTGTTTATGCTAATGCTAGCATGCTAACATGCAAAAATACAATGGTGTATGCAATAAATATTTCTGCTCAACTTCAGCATATTAGCATTCTCACTGAGAGCATGTTAGCGTGCCAAACGTCAGCATTTAGCTCTAAGCACCACTGTGCCTATGTGCAGCCTCACCGAGTATGTTTAAATGTGACCTCTTTGCATTTCAAGCACTCAGTCCCAGTGGTTGTCAACCTGGGAGCTAAAAAAAATATAATCTTAACAAAGTTCATTTTTATTTCTGCTCTCAGCCTATTTTCACAGCAGGCTATATAACCTGTGAGTAGGTACATTGCTTTGTTTTAAGGTGTCACAAGCCAAAAAGGTTGAGAACCACCGGTTTAGATGTTCTAAGTGCCAAATTTAACACAAGCTTCACCTGATTAGAGATATCCAACCTAATCCAGTTCTTCTTTTCCCTCAGGACGCTGAGTCTTTGGACAACTGTATCCAGAGCACCTTGTCAGCCCTGTACCGACCCTTCACTGCCACAGCTGCCACCGTCCTGTGGCAGCTCTTCAGTGTGGTGGAAAGACAGTACAGAGGAGACGGCCTCCGCTGCCTCATCGACTTCTTGCTACCTGCCAAGAGGATCCTGCAGATCATCCAACAAGAAACCTGTGTGAGTTGTTGATGGATGTTAGAAACCGATTTATGCCGTCTATGATTTATTTCAGAATTCATTTTGAGTTTGAAATTTACCCGGTACTAATGATTTCCTGCAGGACTGTTGGATGAGACTCAGTTCTCATTTGTGGCCTTCAGTCTGTGGGAAATGAGAGGTGCAGTGAGGACACAACAAGAAAACATGTTTCTGTACAAACATCTTGAAAGATAAGCCAGACAAAAATGTTTGTGACAGAAGAATGTGAGAATTGCGCTGCTGAGTGTGAATATCTTCGCTGAGTGGGAAGGGGGAGCATCAGATGGAGACAGAGTTGATTATTGTTCCGAAAACAAGCTGAAAAGCAGCCATCCCTCCCTGAATAGGGAAACAGAGGGAAACTGTGGTCTGTTTGAGAGGCTGCCATGGACTCTTGGGTCCAAAGTGAAATTCAATATTCTCTCTCACAAGCTTTGATTGCTGTGTGTTCGGGCTCTACGACCAAAGCACTGAAACTTTATTCCTCTGCATTCATCCCTGCGGTGATTACACTGTGACGATAGCCATAGAGCAATAGTTTCACCTAAGCCTAGCCCCTGAGAACAGCCTGCCGTGCAGGAGAGTCTTTGTATCACAGGCAATATGAGAGGCTTCAGATCACATCCTCCTCAGTCTTTGCCTTGACATTCATAAGAGATAAAAAAAAAAAAAAAAGCCAACCCTTCAGCACCGTGTCTTTGCTCTTAGGGTCTGTTTTTTTTATTCCGTCTCAGTGAAGATTTGTGTTGTGGTTGCTGCGAAACCAGGCCTGATCAGACAGGTTCTCGTCTGTAGTCGAATGATCACTGACAGTGATTCATTCAGCAGGTTCCATGAAAACATCTCGCCTCTCCATTTACGCTAAACATGTGTTTGAACACAGCTTTGCAGATGTCAGACGAAATGATGCAAGTCGTACCACAGCTGAGCCATGACACAGATAGATAATAATCTTTTGTGGGAGTGGGTATTGACTGACTTCTGTGTTTTCTCTCAGGTGAGGTTCAGAGGACTGCTCTTCTATCACGAGGGGTGGCCTCTCTGCATCCACGACAAAGTCGTCCTGCAGCTTGCTCCTCTGCACAAAGTGCGACTAAAGCAAGGAGACTTCTACCTGCAGATCGTTCCTTTAGGCCGCAAGACTGCCAAGCTAGTGATAAAATGTTTGTCGGCCAGTGGGCAGGCCATCACAGAAATCCCCATCGCAGAGAGCATGTATGGCAGCGTCTTCACAGCTGAGTTCTTGCAGAATGTAACACGTGACCGAAACCTGCACCCGCTACAGAACTGCCTGCTTACCACTGGAACGGCTGTGTTCAGGACGCCGTGGAAGAACGTGGTCAACCCACTGTTTGTCAACAGCACTTCGGACGCCATCATGCAAGCACGCTGCAGCAGGGGTGGCTTCCGCGGCCATCTCAGCACCTGCAGCACCAGCGGATCCACAGGGACTCTGGACAGCCACCGTAGCTCAAGAGAGTCCCTGCACTCGCAGGGAGCTGACTCAATCTTCTCTGAGCCCACCTCCCCAAACAGAAACCACAGGGACGCCAACATTGAGACCCGCGGTGTCAGTGCACCGGACACTTCTACACCCATCATGAAAATTGAAAGATCCACTGAAGAGTGTGGGATAGGAAATGCAACTGATGATAGTAGTGGGAGAGAGCGAGGGACAGTGTCCAAGATGCTCTCCTTCAGTACAGACCTCAGTAACCCAGGCCTTCGACGCCGTCACCCAAGGGACTCTGTAGCCTTCGAGAGCAGGAGACTTTTCAGGAAATCTTACATGGAGGCCCTGCAGAACCCCATGAGCCTTGGGTCCAGCTCTGAATCCATCCTGGAGGAGAGCCCAGAGCACAGTTCTGGCCTAAGAGAGAGAACAGTAACACCAGGCAGCAGCCCCGACACCCGCTCCTCCTCCAGAGAACTCTTATCTCGGAGGTTGGGAAGCCGGGGCTGGCTCAGTGGTGATGACTCCAGGCCCAGTACACCTTTACTGTACTTACAGCGGGGGTTGAGGAGTGCAGAGAGACGGGCGGAAAGACGTTCAAAGTCACTGGAGAGGACTAACAAGGCAGGCCAGGTAAAAGGCCACCGGGAACGATCCTCCTCTGGAGGCTCAGTCAGCATCTCCCCCAAAAAACTGATGAATGGCTACGCTCTCCGTTTTGGGAAGTTGGATATCGAGGCCGCTTTGCCTGGTTCGGAGAGGAGAAGCAGCAAAGAGGAGTCGGGTATGTGACGCTGCACCGATGTTCAATCCTGTCACAATGTACAAAAATCACATTTAAGTTGCTGTATATCATTTAAGATACCTCGTCTGTTAGCTCTGCAAGCAGTAGAATCTACCTAATTACTCAAGTACTGTACATTTTTGAGATACTTTTACATACATACATTTTATAGCGCTTGATTTTTGTACTCCACATTTCAGATACATTTTTCTTACTTTTTGCTCGACTACACTTATTTCACAGCTAAAGTTACTTTTCAAATTAAGATTCTACGTACAAAACATGTGACCAGTTTATAGAATATGAAACATCATTTTGAGTTGAACAATATAAAACAGATACAATCAGCCTCACTTCACCATGTAAAGAAATATAATACTGCTTACACATCACTGCATCCTTCATAACAATACTACTATATTATTTAATACAGTATGAAATAGATCTTTAAGGGTTTCCTACAGGATTTCTACTCAGTATTAGTACATACAGTATGTTGATAGGCAACCTATATATCAGTCAGGCTTTAGTTAAAAATCCCCTGAAAACACCAAAACTAACAATGAATGGGTCATAAGGGATGGATAAAATGTGTATTAATCCGCGGCTGAAAATAGTCCCCAATAAATGTTGTATGGTTAAAATCTTCATAGTATCTGTGAAAATCAAAAAGATATGTTTTTAAAAAATCAATTTTGTTGTAGTAAAATGCTCTTTGGCAGAGCTTTAAACATCTTCAGTTAGTTGGGTAAAGTCAAGTCAAGTCAAGTCAAGTCAAGTCATGTCATGTCCATGGCTTGTCATGTCTCACTTATCAAAAGATACAACCTAAGGGTGTGAAAAGCAGGTTTCACTCTTAATAGCTTGATAATGATGGTACCTCACCAGGGTGTGTAATCATCCCCTGCAGCAGGACTGGTTACAACAGTTCAACAGGTGGCGTCAGTTGATTCGGCTCATAACTGTGAAGCATTAATGCTGTCAGCGGTGACAGATTGCTTTTCAAAGCCCCTGTGTAGTCTTTGGCACGGTGAGGGCACAGGTATGGCCCTACCCTGGAAACAGAACTTCAGTCACATCCCTGTGTTTTCTTTACCACTGCCCGTCTGTTTGTGTGTGTCTCGGTTCATACAGGGTAGCTCAGGAAAGCAGCGTTGTGAGAGTACCACCTAGGGAATCGTGCTGTTTTTAGAAAATACAGATTCTTCCGTGAATTGAAATGTGAGCTGAAAACTGTTTATTTAGATCCCTGAATCCTAACCCTGGACAATGCCGGGCCATAACTTCAGCTTTAGTCTGGATTGTTTCCCTAAAAGT
Source organism: Pagrus pagrus (assembly GCF_965226575.1). Lineage (NCBI taxonomy): Eukaryota > Metazoa > Chordata > Actinopteri > Spariformes > Sparidae > Pagrus > Pagrus pagrus. The sequence continues at coordinate 16,370,933 of NC_140191.1, forward strand.
GATCATATATGTGTTAATTTAAATGTGTTGAATGCACCGCACTCAGCAAAAATACAGTAGTTAAATCACAACACTGCTGCGTTCCTGAGATTACCTCAGAGGGGATTGTATTTCAGCTGCTGCAAAGCAGGTTTCCCACAACGACATTTCAAAGGCAACAAAGGATCCTGTAAACCCTGTAAACCAACCACAGGGACCCCAGCATCCCACAATGACATGACCCTACAGTGTTGTTGGGGCTGGGGGCTGCACTGATCCCAGATGGGTTGCCTCATTTACAAAAGTTTTCTTTGTGAATCAATCAGCCACTGGGGATCCACGAAAAAAAAATGCCTTTCAAACCATGCCTGTGTCTTTGGAGAGTCCATTCAGTCCAGAAACACAAGATCTAACCTGCAGTGACTCACACCACTGTTGAAAAATACTCCGGAAGGGTTGAATTACTCATGATATGAGACAAAACAATATCAGAACACATCTATTGTGATTTATGTGATCAATAGCTCAAAGCTCCACCAACCAGTGCAGATTTAACCTCATTGACGGCTTAAAAGTGAGTCCTGCAGACTACACACAAAGCAGACGTTCACACAGGACAATACTCAGGAGGCTTTACTCTACGTTTGTCACTTCCTCTGAAAACAAAGCAATTTAGGAAACATGCAGCAAACACAAGCCTGGCCACACAGTCGCACAGGAAATGCACCTACTGTTTGAAGACAATAGAGGCTGAGCTGGGAGGGTTTACTGTCACACAACAGAGCAGGACAACACAAGAGGCCTCAAACTGTTTAAAAGGACAACACACAACAGGTGACCGTGATCACAGATCTATTGGTGGAGTTGGTTGAGTGATGGCCTATCAAGGTTTTATGTTGATTTCCAAGCCTGCTTGGATGGCTGATGTTTTGAAAGGACCTAGTTTATGACTGGGGGCCCCTGGACTTCAGTGTCGGTCAGTCCATCCCTTTGGTCCAGACTGAAATATCTCAACAACTACTGGATAAACTGACATGAACAGTCATGTTCCACTGAAGATGAATCCTTATTACAAATCTATTGACATTCCCATCAGCCTCAGTTTTACTTTGTGTTACGTTTTGTGTAACACTCCATTCTGTTAGCATGGTGGTATTAGCATGTAGCTCAAAGCATCGCAGTGTTTTGATTATAGCCCAACAGAAGCACTTACATGGGTGTAGACAGTCTTATTATATTGTAAATTAAATGTTCTCACAAAAATGTGCCACAGCCTGGCTCTTAGACTGTGACAAGGATGGGAGACATGAGATTATAGTAAGTAGTAGAATAAAAACTACAAAGTAGTTCAAATGAATGAGTAGGTCAAATCTGTGGTGTCTGTACCGTAGAAAATAGATGAGGAAGAGTGTTCTGCATGGGTTTGTCCTGCTAAAACAAAGGAAGCCCAACAAAAAAGGCCACAACTTAGTGGCGTGTGGATAGAGATCTTGCTTCTATTCTCTGGCCTTTTGAACTCTAGATGTGTAGTTGACTAGTAGATTCAACTCTGCGACTGTCGCTCGTCTGCACCAGAAATACTCATCGGTAAAATGTATTGTTATTGTTATGTACACAAATGTTGCTTTATAAAAGGTGAGCATCTATTACGAATGTTAACAGGCCGGGTGGAAGATCACTGTAAGGAAATCAGGTCCTGAAAAAAATCTGACTCAATCCCTGCAAATAGGCAAACAAGATGACTTGGCAACCAAAACAGAGTGACTCACAATTTCAAGTTACTACAGATCAAATAAATGGAGTTGTTTTTTTTTGTCTTTATTCTTGGACTACAACTGTTTTATTATCCAATTATTTCCCATTTTTTTCCCATTATTTTAATTGTTTTGTTTAGAAAATTCCTGAAAATAATGAACAATGCAAATAACAATTTCTCCAAAGTGACATATTAAGATGTTTTGCTTTGTCTGACAAGCGGTCCAAACCTCAAAATGTTTCAGTTTACTAGTGTGACAGTCAACAGCAACAGATCATCAGTTGATTCACATTGTGTTGATCAACTAATTATTGTTTACTGTTTACACAGTATAAAATACCCATTTTGCCCCAGTTGTTGACATTCTTCCTTAACCAAATCACAGTGAGGAATCCAGTTAGTTACACAGAGATATGCACTCTGTGAAGGTTTGCACGCTGTTTCGCTGCCTCAGGAACAGGATCAAGTCTATAAACTTTGGTACCACTTGGGAATGTCAGCGCAGCATTCCTATAAACAGAGCCTGGAGGTATGTAAGGTTGAAGTGGAGGAGGTGAAGATACGAGAGTCTAATAATGCCTCAGTTACCCATGAGTCAGGCTGACTATACACCTGGTCTCTATGATGAGTCAGTATGAACTCACACCACTAATAGACACGTTTCATGAGGTATTATCGATTAGGTAAGACGGTACTGAGGTGAAAGGAAGCTTCTAATTTCTATTCTTTGTCCTGTATTTTTGTCAAATTGTTGCTCTGTAAATGCCACTTAGACAATCTACCAGATTTGTGCTCACTATTTATAATTATTTCCACAGGACAGCGTGATGACAGCATCGCCAGTGAGAGCAGGCGGCACAGGCACAGTGGAGACGAGTCACACAGTCCTAAAGCTGCCAACGGGTCGGCCATCAGGCTGGCTTCAGTAACGAGCTCCTCCTATGAGAGCAACGCAGCCCTCCCCAGGCTGGTGTCAGAGGTCAACCAGGAGCTGCTCACATCCGGGGCTGTCATCTTGCCAGGTAGGGGAAGAAGGGTTCAGCTGATATTAGATGCTTTCATTCAGACCCAACAGTTTGTCTTGCAGGTATCTTATGTCCAATGGTCAATAGTCTTGTGTTGTATGTTCATCATATTTCACTCAGTTAAAAAATGTGCTCAGAGCTCACCTTGAAAATAGAATCAAGCTGTGAAATTTCCTTTTCTTCTTGATCTCATTTGTAGCTGAATCATTTAACAATAAAATGACACATTTTCCTTGCTTATTAACTGGAAATCGCTTTGTAAAAAATCCTTTAAAATCACGACACCACATATTCAACATGTCTTCTCCATTTGAAGGCCTCATCTTCAAATAATCATGAGTTTATTTGTGTGAGTTTTTATAATATTATCTATTTCTGGATAATATTGAACTGTGTTTGATCTATATCAGGCTATTTTTATTTTATTTTAGGAACTTTCAGGTAATTTCGTGTCCCACATGGAGGCTGACGTGTACGTGATAATACTGAACTGCCTAAAGCTCAAACATTCTTGACTGAGAAAGCGATAGTAGACATGTGAGTGGTGGTAAGTGTTGACCCCCCACTCGCCTTCTCTCTTCCAGGAAACAGAGATCGCAGTGGGAGGGCAGTGCTGCAGGTGTGCACGAGAGCTCAGGTGTGGGCCGGTGAGAGCTGCACGGTCAATGATCTCACCTGTTTATTGGGTTACTACTACTCCACGCTGCGGTAAGTCACGCATTCTCAGGGTTTGTTTTATTTTTTTTCCATTAGAGTAACTCCAGTAAATTACACACCTGTGCCTTACACCTGAAGTGAGCACGCCTGCTGCCTCATGCAGACTTTATAATGCTCTTTTTAACCCTGCAGCTGCCATTTAGAGCTTACACATGGATTATATATGACTTAAACCAATCAGCCAAACTTTATTTATAATAGCACTTTTAAAACTAATCAAATGAAAATCAAAGTGCTTTACACGTGATTGACAAAGCACAGGGTGTTAGAATAAAACTGAATCTAGAGACTAATGCACATGCAATAAAAGTTAATTGAATAAGACAGCAATACAGATGGGTAGCTAAAAATAATCAAAGATGATACAAGGAATAAGAATAATGATGAAGATACAATGATGAAATACTCCACATAATAAATTGATTATGATTAAAAGACAAACTGTTAATAACAGTGGGGAAAAAGTACCAAAAATCTGTACTCAAGTACGAGTGTAGTTACATTACTGAAATATTAGTCACTTACAAGTAAAACTACTGGTATTAACATAATATTTAAGTAAAAGGAGGCTTACACACTATAAAGCGCATACATTCACAATAATCCTTATATATATTTATAGTTCTTTATTCATGTTTTCCTCATTTATCAGATATAAGTAAATGCTAAGCTTGTATAAAATATCACATGCAATCACTGGTCTCAGAAAGTGCACTAACTGTAATACTTTTTTATGTTTTTAGGAAAGAAAGGTGTGATCAAGGCCTCTCTGTTGTAATAGACAGCAGGAGGCAGCCGCCTGTTCCAGCTCTGTTGTCATCTCTGTCTGAATTGCAGGTGAGTCTGCAGTGGAAAATGTGTAATTACCCTCCAGACACACGCCCAAAGAGCCGTGCTGAGCCTCTGTTGTCCTCCGAGCTGTAATACTACGTCTCTCTCTCAGAGTTACACTATGGCATTCCTCACACGTTTCTTATTGTTTGACCTCTCTGTCTCTGACACAGTTTGGTTTTCTGTAAAGAGGCACACCTTTGAATTGGTAGTGACTGCAGGTTCCAAGGCATTTTTGTGAAAAAGGCTGCCCTCGGGGCTCTTGTGGGGAAGCCTGTGCTTACTTGTCTGTTTTTAACCGCATGCTGGGAGCAGCCGACTCTCGAGAGACATATCATCATGTTATGATGATGAGTTTCTCACTGATGTAAGAACGGTGATTCTGTAAACCACAACATATGCGTTAGAAGTCACTTTAAATACACACTTTACATTCTTTAGTTGTTAATTTAAAGCATCTTCATGTAGTATCATTTATTTTCTCCATTTTTAAGTGACTATAAAAATTGCTCTTGCGTGTTTTTCTCAGGCATTAGTACCAAATGCACTTTACACGGTTCTCTTCCTGGCGGACAAGGAGGCAGCAGCCAAACCTGAGAGAGACATCAATGTACAGGTAAATAAAGATTGTTATTATCAGATGGATTAGAGCGATTTCAAATAAAATGATGGTAGTTTTGAGAAAGTAGATCTAGGCCATGATGACACAGATTGTTATTAAAGTTAATGTTACCGTTGCTTTGAAGCGTGACAGCAGACACGCTCAAACTGAGACCTCGGTGTGTAAGTTTCAGTTTTTCTTGCCACAGACTGAGACGCTGTCATCTCTGAAAGCCCTGCTGAAACACATCGACCAAACCCAGCTCACACGTGACCTGGAAGGCACCTTCCACTACGACCACAACCACTGGATCCACTTCAGGCAGGTGGGTGTGACAGAGGTGGCTGGACTGTAGCCAGCATGTAAACATATTAGGGTGTCTGCAGGTCCTTATGTAATTTCTGCTGTTAGAGGTCTCTCAATATAAACAAAAGGCATAGTTTAATGACGTTAGTTGATGGAGATAGTGGGATCATCGGATTTGTTGGCTTCTTTGTTAAACAACTGCCATCGCCAATAAAAATCTATCTGACCTGAGTCAGGCAGAAATGTTGATAGATGAGGTAATGTGTTGTATGTATATAAACCTTACTCACTCTAATAACCATATTCCTACATGAAACCTACCTCTGCAGGTGATCACATGCATATGTGACGGGCTTTAGTAATTGCAGATGCTTTGACACTGCTAGCGGCAATAAACTCTCTCCATCTTTTTCTATCTCTCTCACAGAAAATCGAACCCTTTGCCAGCAGTTGTAGCGCAGCCGTCTCCTCCCTTCAGGAGTCCATCAGCACAATGAGCAACAGCGGCAACCTGAAGACCTCTGAGGTCAGACCCACCCCCCTGCAGGCAGTCTGGCCTTCTGATTTATGTGTCTCCACTGACACACAATAGCTCTCTGCTGGCCTCTTTCCTCCTAACTGGAGTAAACAGTTCAGGAGTTTGTTTTATGGTTAACGTTCATGATCTTTGGGCCTGCTGAGGTCAAAAATGTTTAGGTTTTACTTCATTTGTATCTACATCAACTGTTAGCTCATTTGTTTTTGTTTGTCATTGTGCATGTTTACTTCAGGAGGTGTCTGAGGTGATGGAGAAGCAGAAGCATCTCATGAAGTCTGTACTAGATGACACCCGTCTAAACAGACTACGTCTAGAGGGAGGCACTGTCCTCGCCCGCATCAGGAAAGAAGAGGCCTGTGAGAATGAAAACTACAGGTACTGTCAGTTGGACTGACATGACAAGGGTCAATATAAGGATAATAAAATAAAGTTTTCATAAAGTGTGTATTTGTTTTCTTTGTTCTTTTAGAGATGCTGTCGACATGTTGAATGCACTGTACAACCAAGTAGATGAAGAAGTCCACAAGCTTGTGATCCTCTCCAACAAGTCCCAGAAACAGTTGGAGAGCCTGCTGGAGGTGCGCAAGTTTGAGGAGCAAACGCAACAGGTGAGCTTGAACTATTTCGCTCCTGACATTACCATCTGTGCTGCTGTTTTCTGATGCTTTTTCGTCTCTCTTGAAAAATGGAGATAATCATTAAACCAACGCCTTCTCTTTCCAGATCAAACTCTGGTTCAGTGGCGAGGGAGAGAAGCAACTCACACCTCTGGAGTCCCTGACTCTTTCTGCGGCTAAAATTAAGGAGATGAGAGAGAGCTTGGAGCAGTTTCTGGAGGAGTCAGTGGTAAATAGCAGCAATTTTTTTTCAAACACATTGCTCGTGGATCACAGAAGGCAATCAGTGTTAAATTGATGAGTTTTGTCCTTATCCTGACAGCACCAGCAGAGGCACGGCCTGCAGCTGGTGAAAGAGTCTCCGGAGTCCCTTCCAGATTCAGTTCTCCTTGACTTTAAGCAACATCTGGGCTCCATCTTAGGCAGAGTGGAGAGGAGGAAGACCCAGCTGGACATCCTCACCAACCTGTATGAATTCTATGACTCAGTAAGTATCAAAAACTACTGTCAATACTGTCTCAAAAGTTATGCTAGATTTCACCGTTGAATCATTCTTATTAAAGGGAATTAATAACTCTTTCTAATGTGTAGGCGAACCAGTGGATGGAGCACTGCCAGGATTATTTCCATCACCTGAGTCTGGACAGTACAGGTGACATACTTTCGTCATCTGTGGTGCAGATCCTCCAGGATTACTACACCGAGGCATCCAAATTCTCCATGGACAACTTCAGCACCCTCAACGACATGGTGCTGTCTCTGGAGAGTCCTCAGCAGCTGCAGCAGTGGAACACGGTGTGGCACAAGTGTCAGGAGACCAAGCAGCAGTTGGAAGAGACTTTGGCTCGAGCCACGACAGCAGCACCAGACTCCACAGCTGATGATACGCCAGCTGAAGAAAGCCAGACTGCCTCTACAGAACACCATGAACCTAACGCGTGTGTGCTTTTACCTGGGGCGATCACACCCTTAACTTTAGAGGACAACAAGCCTCACTCTGCTGGGCCTTTCTCCAAGAGCCCCACCAGTTCAATCTCCTCCTCCTCGCACTTCATTTTCCCCGCCGACTGTGACAGCAAACTGAGGCAGAGCCCGTCCATGTTCGAAGACACGGACAGCGACTGCACCGTCGACTCGACCATCTCCTGCCACTCGGAGCCCGTCTATTCCGGGACTGCCCGCCTCCGCAAGCAGCCGATGAAGAAGATCATGAAGAAGACCATGAGCTACGAGCTGAGCCCGAGAGACAGCAACCACTCAGATGTCAGCCACATTCATGGCTACACAGGTGTGTACATCAAGGGTTTGGAGGTGGCTAATAACGTGTCAGCAGAGAAGAAGCTGCAGAGACCTGACGTGACGAGCCCGGCGTTGGGACGCAGCCGCAGCATGTCTACGCCCTCCAGGGTCCACAACAGACGCAGCGACGGAGATGGAAAGAAGCAGAGCAGGTGAGGGAGAGAAGCGTTGATATTAAACATCAACAGGGGCTTTACTTTAAAAACCCAAAACTCTGACTGACTTTTGTTTGGTGTTCTGATATCTCATTGTAAGAATATAACATCTCTAAGCCCTGACTGTCCCCCACTTCGTCTTCATACCAATTGGGGCTGCAACTAACAATAACTTTGCCCAAGATGACAACTTGACATTTTCTATATGACCAACAGCCCCAAACCCCAAAATATTCAATGTGTTATTCAATAATGCAGAGAAGATCCAACATTTTTGCTTGATAAATGATGTAAAACGATTACTTAACTATCAAAAATGAAGAGAAAACTTTGTTGATTACCCAAAGTTGTTATTGGTTGGTATTGTATCAATCAATATATTATCTTACACCTCACTGTGTCTTTTTGTTCACCAGTAAAGTGCAGCACATCATGGATGAGATGATTTCCACAGAGAGGGAGTACGTCCGCTCTCTCAGCTACATCATCGAGCACTATTTCCCCGAGATGGAGCGCCTGGATTTGCCGCAGGACCTGCGAGGGAAACGCAGCATCATTTTCGGGAATGTGGAGAAGCTTTGGGACTTCCACAGCCAGTACTTCCTGAAGGATCTGGAGTCGTGCGCCCACTCCCCGCTGTCCATCAGTAGCTGTTTTCTCAGACATGTGAGTTCAGACAGTCGGTCGGTGAGCCCAGAGGCGACTCGCTGACAGCTTCAAAACAACAGTGACTGTAATGATGTGTTGACCTGTAGTTACTCGTGTTATTCAAAACAACTTAATGTGTCCCATGAGGTGTCATGGTTTTGTTCGCAATGTTAGATAAAACATACTGAAACGTGTGCATACTTCTTACTGTAGTCAGTGTTGTAACTTGTTAATCTTGTGTGCAGGAGGATCAGTTTGGAATGTATGCACTGTACAGCAAGAATAAGCCCCAGTCGGACGCTCTGCTCAGCAGCCATGGGAACGAATTCTTTAAGGTGCGTCTGGTTACATCCATCACACAGTGACAGGTCCCGGGGTCGTCACGAAAACAAGACACGAAACACTCTCAACACCAAAATAAATTCAAAAAGCAAATGTATGATGTTTTGGATGTAAACTGAATGTATCACAACAAAAATCTTGACATGGCCAGGAGCGATGGACGATTCAGATTAGATTTTTATTGCCAGAACAGAACAGGACAGTACAGTTACACAGGAATTATTGTGTGTATCTCTCAGAGTCATCTTCTAAGAAGAAAGCCAAAGAAAGGAAATTAGAAGAAAATACACTTACTTAAAAAAGTACACAGTATGAATTTCTATAAAAGTTAAACAATAATCATTAAAATACACAATGAAATGCACATAGATTTATTTCAGGTCCAGCAAAGAATGGAAATAATCTGTTTTTAAGTTTCTATTGAGATGACGACTCTCTCTGATAGAAGTTTATTTAATTAGGAAGTCCCATTTATACACAATTATAAATGAGACCAAGCCAAGACAGGGTCAAAATAGCAACATCGAGCACATGACAAGACAACAACAACATCAAATCACAGCAGCAGCAGTAAGTCCAATAAAATACATTTCATAATACAATGTATAAACAAGGTAACTTTATTTAGGCATGTCATTATGTTCTGACCGTCTGTTTGGAAACCTAGATTTGGCCAATAAGAATAGGCTTGAGTTGGATGGCTTGTTCAAATTACTGGTAAGATCTCAGGACAAGCTTTTGGTCATAACAGGCAGTTCTTTAGGAGCTTTGCCATGTTAGACTGCCAGGATCATCCACTCCAGAGGGAGTTAGAGCTGCTGCCCTCAGGCTGCCGTGCCAGGGCACCTGTTTGGAGACTCAGAGACTCATTCATCCCTAGTGCTTTTCATATGCTTAATAGCAATTAGCCCCCTGACTGCATTCCTCGCAGTACCCTGGCACTTGTACTGTGTTTGAATTTCCCTTTGAACCTTGAACCACACTAACAGTCCTTACTGTGTCCTTCCAGAATAAGCAGATGGAGCTCGGGGACAAGATGGACCTGGCGTCCTACCTGCTGAAGCCCATCCAGAGGATGAGTAAATACGCACTGTTGCTCAAAGACCTGATCAAGGAGTGCAGTCCTTCCCGGGAGCAGGAGCTGAGTGACCTCCGCACTGCAGAGGAGATGGTCAAATTTCAGCTTCGTCATGGCAACGACCTGCTAGCTATGGATGCTATTCGGGGCTGTGATGTAAGTAGTAATGATGGGCACAGAGGGATGTAATGCTATGATGAATATTTTGATGTCAGTATGAAAGCCAAACACTACCTAACGTGACTATAAGACAATCTGGGAAGACAGGTCATTAAAGCTATTTTTGAATTCGAGGTCATCTTGTTGTGTTTCCAGCAGAGTGAGGTCAGAATCCCACCAGAAACTGTATTGTTCTCTCTGACGCATGTGACCGGCCGTGTTTCCTCTCCAGGTGAACCTAAAAGAACAGGGTCAACTCCGCTGCCAGGATGAGTTCATCGTCTGGTGTGGACGCAGGAAATACCTCCGCCACGTCTTCTTGTTTGAAGACCTCATCCTCTTCAGCAAGACCAAAAAGATCGAAGGAGGATACGACATTTACATCTATAAACAGTCCTTCAAAGTAAGAATTTATTGTTTGGGGAGGGCTTTTTCGGGGGTCAGTTTCTGCTATACACAGACAGTAGATTTAATTTTCTATTATTTTCTACTTAGACAGCAGAGATCGGCATGACTGAAAATGTTGGCGACAGCGGGCTACGTTTTGAGATTTGGTTCCGTCGGAGGAAGACGCAAGACACCTTTATACTCCAAGCCAGCTCCGCAGAGGTCAAGGCCGTGTGGACGGCCATCATAGGGAAGATCCTGTGGAGGCAGGCGCTCAGAAACAGAGGTGATTTTCATTGTAATTTTGATCTAAATATCAGTGTGACTCTCAGCCTTTTTATCCTATCTAAGACTTAGGTTTTGTCATTAAAGTTTGACATTTCTGAATTTCAGCGTTGCGCATGCAGGAGATGGTTTCCATGGGGATTGGAAGCAAACCTTTCATGGACATCAAGCCGAGTGATGCAGCTATCAGTGACAGAGCCATCGACTATATCATGAAGGGGTCAGGTGAGCTGTTCCTTCACATTTTATGTTCGTGTTTGTTGTTTTTTTCTTTCTTTCTCTGACTCTCCTCCTCTCTCTGGTTTTTGCATCTTCGCAATTCAGCTTGTAATCATGTAGGTCACAATATTCAACATGTACTTTGCTAAGACCACAACTTGGTTCTTGATTACAGGTGTTTTAAGGGAGAACGAGGTTGGTTGTCACACTCAATCGATCTTGCTCACTAGAGGGCGCTCCTTAAAGAATGTTGGTACTAGTGCTGTCATGTTTTTGTTGTCAGTCTTTTCCTGTTCATTTTCTCTCGACGCAGGAGATTTGTTTTGTTGTAGGAATTCATTGAAATGGACCTTTAATTTCATTTTTAGATCCATTTTTTAAATTTTTCCCTATTAAAATGACATAGGGACATCAAACCCCAAAATGTGGATGGTTGTCACAAGTAAACTAGACGTATTATATAGTTCATATCTTTTGAACAGAACAGGTTTAAAAAGAGTACGGTCACTTCATTCCTACCTGACACTTCGATACTCTTCATTTGAAGTCGCTGCCACCTCAGTAAACTATTTTACATGAAACTCCTCCGTCATGGCATACCAGAGATGCCGTATAAAAAATATTCATGCCCTAATTATCATCAATAACAACCGCAGGAATGTTAATGATGTGTTTGTTTGTCTGTACTGACAGAGTCTAGGACCAGAGCATCCATCGCGGTGCCTTCCTTTGAACACGCCACTTCGTTCAAGAGACCTCACTCCACCATCTCCAACAGCAGCACCTCCTCCTCCAGCAGCCAGTCGTCCTCCTCCCTGCTGGGCTCGCTCAATCTTCATCTCTACTCCTCGCCCTCTCACCCACACACACATCCGTACCCGATGACCAGCATTCCCTCCTTCGCGCAGTGGCCCTACGACTGCATAGAGGAGGATGAGCTGGAGCAGGACACGGGCAGCCAGCCCTCCATGAGTGAGTGGCTGTTTTTTCTGCCCATTATTTTCAGTCAGAGATATGACGTACAACATTTCTTTATTAAAATGTCTGATTAAAATGTTTATATTGTTGCTGTGGACTTTATTATTTGATATTATCCCAAATGTTTTCAACATTGTTCAAATCTGTCACTTTATTCAAGGTAATAGTGCGTTTTATTCGGTCGTTTGTTGCTATAACTCCCGGAGAGTCGGAGAGGAAGAAAGGAAGTCGGTGAACAAGACTAAACATATCTTGAATAATGATCTGATCTCGTCCGTGAACATTTCTGCCTGAGTCACGTCAGCAATGGTGATTGCTTGATAGCGATGACGGAAAAGTTCTTGGTAAAATAAGAAACAGTTTTCAGCATAAACACTGTTTAACTGTTAGTTGGCACATAATCAGCTACTCATTTGTGCTGTCTTCTGATGTTTCTCTCCACTTTTTATTACTGAAAGTATTTTTTAACCTTTCACTGTTACACAAGAACCTAATTTAATTTGAATTTACTCTAATCAGTGTTGTCTTACAGCAGAAAACACAAAAACTTAACGTTTATGGATGTCACATCCGATGAACAGTTTAAACAGTTTAAAAACCCTACTTGAAATTTTCGGATTTTAACATATTAAATTTGGCTTTTTTGACAGTTTTCAACAGAAAACATCCTTTTATTTAAAAATGAAAATAGATTTCTTCAAACTGATGTACTTGTTTGCATAAGTATTCACCCGTGCTTCACAAAGCAATAAAAAGAAGATAAATGAAGAAAAGATAAACACTAATAAAATGGAGAAGCGCTTAAAAATAAACATTAAGATAAATAAATAAAACGGATTAAGCAAATAAAAATAAAATAAATATAGTTAGCCTTATGTGTATTTTTCACAGGGGTAGATGAAGGTTTTCTTTCTGCCACATTGTGATCTTTGCTGGCACCACTAGGGGTTGTCAAAGTCTGAACGTTTCTAATCTTGCACATAGGAGCTTTAGGAATACACAAAAGCCTTGACAAACTTAGTAACTGCCTGCAAACTGAACTTCCCCAGAACTGTAGTCTTGAATGGAGTTCTGTGTTGTTTTATCCAGTTTATTAACATATTATTTTTATGTTGTGTGACAGTGACTGAGAGCTCAGAGACATCCTCCCAGTGTACCTCCAGTGACAGTGTAACAGGGCTGAGCACCCTCACCATACCAGCACACCCCAGCATGGTCATGGACTCCTTCAACAACAACGAGCCCCCCTCCTTCCTGTGCTCCTCCACACCACCCTCCTCCATCGCGTCTCCTTCAATATTCCAGAAAGAAGAAGACCTCCAGCCGCCCGGCACCAAGTTCATCACTGCAGTGAGTGTTTGATTATTTACCCTCCTTATCATCTTATACTAAGATCACCTGATGTTGTACTCCTGCTAGCATAATGTTTTATGAGATCCATTTATATTTTGCAGCTCTATCTCAAGTCCTGTTTTAGTATGAGTCTACATTTGTATGACAGTGTGAATACTTAACCTCAGAACAGTTTGTATATATTTGTACTTGTGCTATTTCCTTGAATGTCATATGTCAGCAGGGCAGGGTCAGTTAACCACATGAAGTACTTCCCTTTTTTTACCCTAATCATATCTTTTCTGTTTTTTTCTGCTGCCATCATTTTCTTTTCATTTAAAGAGAAGTAATCTACTTGATGAAATGTATTGTGACAGTATGGAAAATTCAGCCCAAAATACTCTCCTACATAACACTGTGTTCCCACTGGTACGACTAAAGGGCATTAAAGTGTGGGACATAATTGTTTTGTTTAAATGCAAACCCTTCATGTCTTTTTATTCATTGCACTTTATTATGGTTGGATTAGAGCTGCAATGATTATTTGATGAATCGATTCGTTTATCTAAAGAAAATTAATGCCATCTATTATGACAATCAATCATTTTTCAAGCAAAAATGTCAAATATTTGCTGGTTCCAACTACTTAGATATAAGGAGTATCTGCTTTTCTTAACATTTATGACTGTAGATGAAGAGTCTTTGGGTTTTGGGCTGTTGGTTGGACAAAAGAAGCAATTTCAAGACGACACTTTGGGCTCTGGAAAATTGTGATGAGCATTTTTGTCATTTAATAATTAGCAGATAAAAAAAGAGATAAATATTTATGCCATGGAAGCAATACTGAGTTGTTCAAAAATCTATGGAGTAAAGTTCGTGCTGTAGATCATCACATCATTTTGAAGTGCTCCTACTTTGAGAATGTCATTTTTACATTTGCCACAAACATAGACAATAGACAAAGACATTTTAGCACCGTGTTCAGGGCTCCAGACTAACCTTTTACACTGATTGCACTGGTGCAGCAACACATAATTTAGGTGCACATTTTAATTTAATTTCTTAACGAATAATGTCAATGATTGTTAACGGGAATTAAGATACTGAAAAATGTTTTTCGTCATTTATATCACAGCACACACAACAACAAATTTCAATCACAACAATACTTTTATCGTCTGACCTGCTGAATATCAGGCGCACGGGTGCAAATGAAAATGTTCAGTTCCACTCGACAGACTTTTGGGTGCATATGCAGCCAAAATAGTCGCATCCTGCAACCCTGATGTTGATTATTTGGCTGAATCCAGGAACATTTTATGTGACTTTAAAGCCTTATTAAAACACCAATTTGGCTATGATGATGATTGATTTTTAAATCATCACAGATCTGCACTGATATCTGGTCACATGAAGACGTTTAGGACTCGGATCTCTAACCATCTGAGTGACCTTTACTCAAATCTGTTGCAGTTATATTCAACATGTTTGACTTTTCAAGTTGGAAAACTTATAAATCAAAACATGAACCTGTACTTCATGAAGAGAAAACTGTCATCTGCGAAAGTCTTTAGACGGTAGTTTCTTCTTCTCGTTCACATGTGGGAGAATGAAAAATTTAAATGAGCTGGCATATTTTAATTTGGATTTCAGACTCTGAGGGTTTAGAGCAGAAAATTAATTGAAGCTTCAGTTTAACTCAAAACCTTTTTGCTGTTTTGTTTTTACCAGAGCACGGCCTCTCATATAGCAGTAGGCCTCTCTACTGTGGTCTGACTCAGAGCTGAGGGGTTTTAGCTCAGTAAGTAACCGGTGTCACCAGAGTGGACATCTGTGTTGTTCCCTTCACAGCCTCATTAACAACTGTGAGGATCCCTGTGGACTGACTACTAATCTGTGTGAAAATGTGCTTTTGGTGCCTGTATTGTGTGCTGCATGGCAGTGTGTCCTCGGGGGTTAGAGGGCTCTCAATCTGGTGGGTGCATTTGTTTTGTAAACTTCTGGCTGTTTTTCATGTTTTTCCTCTTGGTTTCTTCATCCTCTCATTTCCTTCATGCATCCGTTTGACATGAGGGTTGAATTTGTGTCATTAAATATATGTTGTCAAGAGTTTGATATATGTTTGAATGCATGCACGCTCTTTGTTTTGGGGGCTTTGGAATGCATTTATGGCTAAAAAATCGTTTTGTTTTGTTTTTGTTTTGTTTAACAAACTGTTGAAAGTATGATTTTTATTTGTTTCTAATGTTCTAATAAGTTCAATGTTCAGGCTTTATTGTACTTAATGGAAAATAACTGTATTGCAAAACCACTATATACAATATATTCAAAAGATTAAATTAATAAAATATTACGTTTCAAATAGCAGCTATAAAATTACCTGTGGGAAATGGGCTCAACAGAACAGTCTCAACTTATGTTACAATTAAGCAAATTAAAGGCTTGTGGAATAAACTTCAGTCTTGCTTTTTGTTGTGGGACCTAAATAAAATTAACAGTCACAATCACAACATTTTTATTATTCTCCATGTTTAGTTAAGTCTATAGTCCCAGTAGGACCCCAACATTTGTGTTAAATACTTAAAATATTTGTCTGTTAAAAATGTTAATTCTTCATGCTCCAATCAGTGGTTAACATAGTTTTCAGTGTCTTTTTTTGTAGTAGTCTAACAGTAATCTAATTTAAGCATTAAGTATAAAGTTAAAGTAATGTGATAGACTGCAGCTTTTAAATAAAGTCTCTAGGTGTGACATTCTTAACCCATTAATGACTAACTTTCTGTCAGAGGTGGAAACATAAAATTTGTTGAGGGAACTGTCAAGATGAAAGCCTAATCATGACAGAATCATAAGTTTGGATTTCAGATATTTATCATGTCTTAATTGGCAGACAAAAATCAGTTTACACTCATTTAACACACCAAATAGGGTATTTACACTGGATCAAAGCACATTTTAAGTGCTGTAAAGAAAATTATACAATGCCACTGTGGACATTTATGGGTTAATATATTAATGGAAAATGTCTTTTTCTAAATCCCTCATTCTTTTTCCTTCTTTCTTCATAGCTGTGAAGTCCTCGAGGTGAATGCTACTTGAAGCCAGTCTGATTGTCAGCACGAGGAGACGAGAAGAAGAGGAATCCAGCTCCGGAGCACTAAGACTTTAACGGATGAAGCTCAGCTATTCTATAACAAAACATTAAGATTCTGTAAATTTACACATAATATACACTGCCATGATGGTACGTCAGCGGTCTGTACATTTGTTTTAATGAACTAGGTATGAATCAGTGTTTATATTGTAGATGAGTTTTTTTATTATGTATTTTACAGAACAAAAACAGTAGCAGGCAGATCAATCCAGACAATGTTGTACTGTCATATTTGTTTTCTTTCGTTGCCAGTCTTGTGTTAAGACAAGTTTGTACAGATGATTAAAATGTTTAAAACACGCTGTTGTATTCTTTTCTTTGCAAACAAAAACCAATACAACAATATGGATAATTCTCAGTTCAGCAAAGCTGTATGTGTGCGAAACCGGCTGAAAGTGTGGAAGCAGTTGCAGATATTTCCACCGATAACAAAGCACACATTTCAAACCACAGGGACACCCTTGCGAATTGACAGACAGAGCAGCACTATGGGACCCACTGCTACCGGTACACTGAGAATGAAGAAGTGGTTTTTCCGTCACATTAGAGAAGCTGACATTTGTGTACCGCACCTTTTTTTTTTTTCTTTTCACTCAGAGTCAAACATCAGATGCAGACCGCAGCCCGAGCTGTTCAGATGGCGCCTCACCTCCATTATAGGCAATCGAGACAGAGCAGAAAGCCACACTTGATGTACAAAAAACGAAACGTTTGTGAATGCGGTCGCTTAACTTCCTTGAAGCACGTTATAATTAATAGTTAATATAAAGTGTTTAATTCTCAGATTTCTTCTCAGTATATATCAACAGCCTGATCAAGGGGATTTGGCACGTTTCTCTTTAAAGAACCAGAAGCAGAGGATCACAGAGAGAATCATCTCGAGCCCCAACACACAGAGTTCCAGCAGCTCCATCTGTTTAAAACATAAAGATCATCAAGTATTAGTTTCATATTAGTGAATACATATACTAAATATGTTTGCTAAATAAGTACTGAAGGGTTTAATTTCGTCTTACCCTCCATTCCTGATCCTGTCGTGCAGTCCAGTGAGCCAGGTCAACACTAATCAGACAAGCTGCCACCATAGCTACAATAATGCAGCCACAGTTGACCACCATGGACACCTGGAACATAAACCATACATTCATCATTATTTAAGTAATTCCTTCATTAACTGTTTGTGTTGCTTGTTGCACTTGTACTGAGTTGTACTTACAGGTAGTAATCCTGGATATTTGAACAACAGGTTGGAGGTGAGTCCAGCGACGATGAACTGCAGAGGAGAAGAACACAGCTCAGCCAGTTTTCACACTGTTTGACTCAATGAGTCACTTTATTGAAGATAAATTGGAAATATTAACATTTGCTTTGACTCATTCTTGACAAGCTTATAACTTAACATTCTTTTGTTCTAATAATTAAATGTATAATTTAAGTAATGTGGGCTTACGAGTGTTCCAGTCAGCTGGGAAACTCTGAACAGAGTGAAAAGGGAATCTTCCATCGCCTGCGTTGCAGCAAAAATAATTCCCACTCCAACACTGAGGATACCGCTCACCATCTGCAGAGACTGACAGAGGAACAGAGACTCTGTTAATATTTACAGGAAATATTATAAGATTACTTTATTATCTTTATCTAGTGCATGAATTCCGGCATGCAGTATAAAATGACTATCTTATGACTATGAGATTATCTCAATCGTGACCTTAATGCAACAACACAGAGGCTCCTATGAGACAGACATGAACATGAGACCTCAGCAAGCTTGAATATGGTCTTATTTCTTGCATTGATCGATGTGTTATTCATGCATAAGACAAGTTCAATCCTGCACGTGTCTACTAATTCAAAGTATTGTTGCTGAGTATGATTTTCATGCATGAATTCATGACAATGTTTGTGTCCTTAATTGAAATTGTTACCAAATACAACAAAACACAGAAAATATCAACATGAAACATGAAATATGCTGTAATTAATGTTTGAAACATCTTATTTGAGATGCATTTTCATCCGAATCATAGCAAGAGATGAACAAAGTCTAAATGAACAAATAGTTCATCAGTGAGTTTACCTTTCATTCGTCTATTCACACAGTCAATCTTTATATTAACTAGGAAATACGTTGAGGTAGTGGCTTAATTTGAATAGTGTTAAACAATAGATAAAATATCGTAAACAGGAAAAAAACTCAAATGAGATAAATAAATAAAATAAATAAATGTGCAACCTTTGAGAGTACTGTGCACATGTTCATAGTGTCATACAGACAGGGTGACATGAAACTTCAGCCTGCACACGGAAGAGGTCGAATAACACAAAAGCCACAAACGATGCGTTTCCTGTTGCTGCTGCCCATATGTGCACAATTGATTGAAGTGTTTTTGGACAATCTGCAAAAAGACTATAATCACTAATGCCTGGACTGAAGTCTTTGCAAAGTTAGAATATTATAAATAAGACAAAGTTGTAATGAATGAGAAAAAAAAATCTTCTTTTTTATGACTATACACGATATTGTTGTAACTAACAAACAATGAGGCGAGATACGCACAAAACACTAAATGAGGCTCCTTCTGTAAAGACCTGGTTACAACCACATTAACACACAAAGCTTACAGTTATCAATATTTGTATGGATTGGACTTTTCTTGAGAACAAAGTTTATAGTGTTTTATTTTAATTGCATTGTTATGAGGCAGTTAATGCAGACTGACAGCAGCTCAGGTAAACCATGTTATCCAGTGACTGCGGGGTTGGTAGTTTGATCCCTGCCTCCTACAAACTGCATACTGAAGCCAGTGGTTCTCAAACTGGAGTCAGGGGACACTGAGGAGTCCTTTAGGCAGCTGCATTTATTTTCACTAGGACAAAATCGTATTAAATTTGGGGTCCTTGATCTAATTTGTGTCAGTTCAGGGGGGAAGAGTTTGAGAACCGCTGCACTCACCATGATTGGATGCGCTACCATCGGTGGATCAAAATGTGTGCTTAGTGCTTTACATTGTTGTCAGTATAAAGGTGCTGTAGAAATGCAGCCCATTGCAGAGTTGTTGTTTTTTTTAAGACTAATATTCGTTTGATATATTTGAATGTATCATTATTTTTGTGTAACGTTTTCTGGATTCTGCGCTCTCTACTGGGGTCACATAAAACATTGGGGTCATAAACCCTAAATTGATGCAATAAAATGCCATGTTTTCTTCACTGTAAAATAAGGTCATGGGGCGCCCACTAGCTCAGTTCGTAGAGCGGGAGTCCCATGTACAGAGGCTTTGCCCTCGCTGGGCCCCTTGCCCCTTCACAAAGATAGCTTGACAATATGACCTTCTCAAAGGGTTCTTTATTGGCTGCTACATTGGTTTGCATGATACTTAACAAGTGTTTATTCTTTTGTAAAGCCCGAGCAGTGTTGTCTCTCTTACCCCCAGCACATCAGGTTGTTTCCGCAGCAGGTCATGCAGCGGCCCTTTGTCGTCGGGCAGTAACTCTGTAGCCTGGTAATGTTGCATCCTCGGTGGCGTTGTAGGGCTGGATGTGTCTGGCCATTCATCATCTCCTTGGATGTCCATGTCAACATCAGCACAGGCCATGGTGCTTCTCTTATCTGGAGGGGTGATAATTTTCTCATGATGTATAATAATATAATGTATGCGCGCTTTAAAGGGGCTCTGTGGGACTTCTGTGTTCTGCTGCTCATCAGTTATTGTTAGCAGACTGTTTCTCTGTTTGCAGAGCGGAGAGAGGAACTGAGACGAGGCGCTTGAGAACGTGCGAGTTCTTCACAAAGAAATTCACAGTCCAGCAGCATTAAACAACTTAAACAAAACGTCCTCAGGCTTGAAAAGGCAACCGAGAGAGATGGGGAAAGGTCTCATTTTTCACATCGCTTGACCATCCAACATATGGCCAATAAAGAAGTGATTAATAGATGTTAATGGCTGATATTTTTTACACAGAGCCCCTTTAATTTACTGTCATTTATTGTAATGTACTGTGAGTCATTTCTCCCTTAGTCTCAACATGGGACAATCACTGCGGTGTATTTAAAAGTATCAGAACAATTGGAAATCTTGTACATTCAACAGTCCTTAAATTTTTACTTAAATAAACTGTCAAAACAAAGATTTTTAACTGTTGTTGTGAGTCGTTGTTGGATTGCATTATATTGAATGGTGTCATATTTTTCTCAACCATTTATGTAAGTTAGATATTAGAGATATCTAAAATGCTTCTGCATTGTATTTCAGTAGGTAAATATGAAGCCTACATTGTGCAGCTGTTTCTGTTTTTATGTGGCTGATATACCAAATATAATATGGTTTTATTGGTTGTTTCTGTGCACGTTAGTTCTGATTTTTTGTCAGATGAAGGACTTACACATTTGTAGGTGTTAAGAGGTCAAAAAGCTGCAGCAACCCTGATGAAGGCCACGTGCCAAAACGCGTCACTCAAATAATAAAGTTGTTACATATATTATAATAATATAAGTGTTGCTGGAGCTTTCTAGGCATTTAAGATTTTTTGCCTCCTCCATGCACCTTTAAAGTAGGTGAAGTTGTGCCAGAAACCCCTCCTCTGCTTTATATTTGTAGGTTTTTGCAGATTTATACAGCTACGGCCACAAATTTCAGTGTCCAGAATTAAACATCACTGGCTTTTAATGATCAATAAATAAACAGATAAGGGTTACTGTAAATCTGTTTAGTGTATATCGAGCAAACTGGATAAATTCTGATATTTGAATTTTTCTCAGTAGCATTTCTCAAATTCATGTTGTTGTTAGAGCTGAACTTCTACAGGTCAAGTCAATAAGCGTTTCTCAACCCGTCAACACTCTGCAAGAGAACATTAACTCGGAAACTGAATATCTAGGTTGTTGAAAATATATATCAACAAGAGCTCCAAATAGTCTCCAATACTTCTCATATCCTTTTTTAAAATTTTTTGTTAGATGGCAAATTTAACATGCACAAAAACATCCGATCCACTTGAGAACGTACTCATACACAATTTGAGATGCTTGCAGATTCACATTCATCATTGCAAGTATGTACAACAAAGCTTTTTTAAATAAGGAATAAATAATAAATAAATAAATTGGGATTCTTACCACGTTTGTCTTGAGCAGAAACTTTTTCACCCTCAGTATCTGTCTGTCTGCCTCAGTCTTCAGGCAACATTTTCACTTCCCCGCAAATACTTTGAAAGATGAGGTCACCTCACGCCTTGACTTCCTCACTCTGCCAGTGGTTTTGTTATATATGATCATGTTCAACCTTCACCGTGTGTGCCTCTTTGCCATTAGTGATATGTTGTGGTACACTATTTCTGCTTCAACAAAAACACTTTTCTTTAAATTCATGATAACAGATAAGTTTGAATAAAAGGTCTTAACAGGTTCAACTGTTCGAATTCAAAAGTGTGCACAAACTTTGTGTGTGTGTGTGCGTGCGTGTGTGTGTGTGTGTGTGTGTCAGAGTGAGAGAGAGGTAGAGATAGAGACAAAGACAACTGGCTTGCTGGGTCATTTCCTCATCAAACTCATTTGACAAAGAAGAGAGAAGAGAGAAATTCAGATCTGAATCCTGATACGAGAAGAAAGGAAGGTATTCAATGAAAACCTCGACGACAGATCACCACAGAGATATCACCTGCTTTAACATCCTTTACTTTGTTTTGTTCACAGGAGAATGAAGAAGACATTCGTATGTGATGAATCGATGATCATCACCATTCCCATCGGGAGTCTAAACGGTGCTCGAGAGGGTCAACTGATGCCGGAGAAATTTCAGTGTGTGTACAAAGATTCCTACAAGGTCTTTGCACTCAATGGGAAACCTAAACCTCTTGGAGTAAGTTGAATTGTTTCTTACACAGGTGGAGTCATGATCATGAGCTTTTTTTTGGCTTTAACTCACATAGAGATGCAGCATTGTAATGAGGTCTCTCTCTCTTTTCTTATTAGGCAGCCCAAGCCATCACTGGTGTGTTCATTGTCGCACTCGGTCTGATTTTTAATCACACACACTACGACCCGCTGCCCCACTATATCTACACTCTACCCAGTGTTGTGGTAAATACAGACACAAAAATAAAAATTTTATTCAATAATGATTCAGGGGAAATTCTGTATAATAAGGGGAATACAATTAGAAAACAATCCTTTATGCATTTCCATTGTAATTTACTGTAATTGTGTGATTTGGAACAGTATCTCTACTACGCGTCTGTAGTGGTACTTCCTTTTGCTGCTGTGACATTTCAGTTACCAGCATGCGGTCTTATCCTTTCTTGTATTCTTTGATATTCTGCAATATTCAGCATTGCTTTAGTATTATCATTTTTATATTTTATCATCACCTTAGTTTGTGGTCTCTGGTATGCTGTCCTATGCAGCTGGACAATCTCCCAACATGCATGTGGTAAGATAAAAATCTGTTCTTTGTTCTTTTCTTACGGTGAAAATCTCACAACACAGAAAAAAAAGTAAATTCTTTAACTACAATAGATGAATTAACCCTTATATTTAAAAAATACTGGCATAGGCTGGCTGGGTAGTATTATTCTGTACAGTAGATAAAGTAGAGATTTAGATTTAGATATGCTAATCCAAACTTCTATCTCGCAAATGTGAAATACAGTGTTCTTTTAATTTTAAATGTCTATATATATATATATATATATATATATATATATATACACACAATAATTTGAATGTGATCATTTAAAACATGGTTCAAAATCATCACAAGTAGTCTGATCCTGGTTTTGTGAGAAAGATAATCAGTATTGGACTGTATTTTCTTTTGGTTCTTCGTGTTTTTTACCCTCCAGACAAAGCTGTCATTCTCACTGAACATCATCAGCCTCTTCTGGTCAATTGTGGCAGTCTGTTTTTGTGGGATGAGTTTGGCATATAGCCCACTGAGACAGGTAAAGGAAAACAGCATTTTAACTTGTATCAAGTAACCTCTGTGTCTCTCTGAAATAGCAAATGTGTATTTACTTCTACAATTGTCTCAACTTTTTTTTATAGTTCTTTAAAGGAATCGATGGACTGATTTTGACTCTGCTGGTTCTTGAAAAGTTAATGGCCGTGTTCCTGATCTACTGGTTGAGTAAAGCTGTATGCAGACAAAGTTTCAACACGTTGGTATGTCATTTTCTTCACACATACAATACAGTAAGAGGAATAAGATTATTTGTAAGTAATCTTGCTCATTCTTGTTCTGCAGCCCACCATACTGCTGAAACAAACAGACTGAGTTTAAAGGCGTGATGGAGCTCAACAAACCAACGACCAACCACTTATTTACAATGTGGGGTTTCAATGTCAAACATTGATCCCTCTACATACAAATGAACAATGAATGTGAAAATTAACTATTGTTTTAATTCAGAAGTAGTCGGAAAATATGCAAACAGCAGCTTTTATGTGAGTGATCCACTTGTTGGACATAGATTATTGTTTGTATATGTCTGCCTGATTATATTGCATTGTGTAAGTATTGGTGTTTCCACACTTGAGTCCTGGAGAACGTTCAGTTCATTCTGAATAACGTAGAAAAGTTAAGACGGATGACATATTCTTAATTCTTAATTTAATTGTTTTTCAAATTTTTATCCGTAACTCATTTAGCTTTTTTATACTTAGCTTTTTTATTTACTTAGATCCACTATTTTACAGGGGTGGAAGTAATGAATTACAACTCCTCAAATGACTGAAATTAAGTCGTTTTTTGGGTACTTGTACTGAGAACAATTTGAATTCATATCCAAACCTTCCATCTGCATTTTTGTAGCCAATAAGACTACCCGATCAAAAACGGGCCGATGAAAACCCTGACATACGGACATAAAAACATTGAAACATTGAACATCAACAGATAAAAAGTAAGTAATACTCGGAGGAGAGTTTGAGAAGAATACTTTTTGACTGTACTTTTACTTTAGTATTATTTTAATACTAATAGTTTTACTTGTAATTGAGTAATATTTCAGTAATGTGACTGTACTCGTACTTGAGTACAGATTGTCAGTACTCTTTCCACCACTGCTGTTTTCTTTCTTTCTTTTTTTTATCACTGTTTATTTTTTACTCTGTTCTTTGTGAATCAATTTGGGCAAATAAAAGTCATTATTTTCTTTATCTGTGGTTCATTTGTTTTCTTGTCGACCCCCAACACACTCCTCTACTTTGTGCAAATATTCCCTAAATGGTAAATCTGCTTTTGGTATCAGTTAGGGGGAAAAAGGGTAGCACAATTTTGCTGTGATATATTTGCTACAAACGACAAATTAAATGTTGTTTGGACTCACAATAATCAAGAATGAAAACAGAGGAAGAAAAATTAAATATCTACCACTGCAAACTTAAAGGTTTTACGTTATTTTGTAAATCCAAACCTGTTCTGCAGCTAATTCAATTAAACTGATCCTTTCCCCCTATCATTGAACAATTATTGTTCTACCTCTATGTTCAATTAACTGAAATTGGAGAGAAAAACATGTAAAATAACTTCTCAAAATGTCTCCTAAAACATCAGAAACAGAACATGAACAGTGGATCTTCAGGTTGACCTGCTGTGAGTCGAGGATGTTTTTAGTCTTAGTGACGTGTGACGCCAGGAGCGGCCACGTGGGGGCGACAAACACATAGCAAATAAAGTCATGTAAATGCACTTTTCAGTGAGGGATGTTTTCTAGGAAACACTTTCATTTGACATTCAAATAGTTGTTTTGTTATACACCATGTTCAAGTTTCCAAAAAAAGCTGTCATGTTTTTGTTTTTAAACATGAATATGAGTGATCACAGTTTGAAAGAAGTGAACTCAGTTGCTATGTAGAAGTCAGCAGCCTCTGTTAACTCGCCATTTGTCAAATGAAGGACTTATATATTTGTAGGTGTTAAGAGGTCAAAAAGCTGCAGCAACCCTGATGAAGGCCACGTGCCAAAACGCGTCGTTCGAATAATAAAGTTGTTTCATATATATTACAAGTGTTGCTGGAGCTTTCTGGCCATTTAAGATTTTTTCCCTTCTCCATGCACCTTTAAAGTAGGCGAAGTTGTGCCAGAAACCCCTACTCTGCTTTATATTTGTAGGTTTTTGCAGATTTATACATTCACGGCCACAAATTTCAGTGTCCAGAATTAAACATCACTGGCTTTTAATGATTAATAAATAAACAGATAAGGGTTTGTGTAATTCTGTTTAGTCTACATCAAATAAACTGGATAATTATTGATCATATTTGAATTTTTCTCAGTAGCATCTCTCACATTCATGTTGTTGTTAGAGCTGAACTTCTACAGGTGAAGTCAATAAGCGTTTCTCAAGCTGTCAACAATCTGCAAGAGCACATTAACTCGGAAACTGAATATCTAGGTTGTTGAAAATATATATCAACAAGAGCTCCAAATAGTCTCCAATACTTCTCATATCCTTTTTTATTTTTTTGTTAGATGACAAATTTAACATGCACAAAAACGTTCGATCCACTGGAGAACGTACACATACACAATTTGAGATGCTTGAAAATTCATAGTCACCATTACAAGTATGTACAACAAAGCTTTTTTAAATAAGGATCTTAAATTGGGATTCTTGCCACGTTTGTCTTGAGCAGAAACTTTTTCACCCTCAGTATCTGTCTGTCTGCCTCAGTCTTCAGGCAACATTTTCATTTCCCTGCAAAAACTTTGAAAGATGAAGTCACCTCACGCCTTGACTTCCTCACTCTGCCAGTGGTTTTACTATATATGATCATGTTCAACCTTCACTGTGTGTGCCTCTTTGCCATTAGTGATATGTTGTGGTACACTATTTCTGCTTCAACAAAAAACACTTCTTTAAATTCATGATAACAGATAAGTTTGAATAAAAGGTCTTAACAGGTTCAACTGTTCAAATTCAAAAGTGTGCACAAACTTTGTGTGTGTGTGTGTGTGTGTGTGTGTGTGTGTGTGTGTGTGTGTGTGTGTGTGTGTGTGTGTGTGTGTGTGTGTGTGTGTGTGCGCGTGCGTGCGTGTGTGTGTCAGAGTGAGAGAGAGGTAGAGATAGAGACAAAGACAACTACAACTGGCTCGCTGGATCATTTCCTCATCAAACTCATTTGACAAAGAGGAGAGAAGAGAGGAATTCAGATCTGAATCCTGATACAAAAAGAAAGGAAGGTATTCAATGAAAACCTTGACGACAGATCACCACAGAGATATCACCTGCTTTAACATCCTTTACTTTGTTTTGTTCACAGGAGAATGAAGAAGACATTCGT